>NC_052148.1:29028031-30455372 GCF_902713615.1 Scyliorhinus canicula | reverse complement strand
CCTCATGAAGGACGGTACCCACACCCCCCTCTCTCCTCCTCCCCCCCCTTCCTTCCTCCTCCCCCCTTCCTTCCTCCCCCCCCCTCCTTCCTCCTCCCCCCTTCCTTCCTCCTCCCCCCCTTCCTTCCTCCCTTAGTGGGGGGGGGGTGCGGCGTTAGTGGGGGGGTGTGCGGCGTTGGAGGGGGGAGGTGCGGCGTTGGAGGGGGGTAGGGGTGGTGAAGGGGGTAGGGGTGGTGAGAGGAGGGGGTTGGGGTAGGGGCAGCTGCGTGCAGGGGGGGGCGACGGTGCGTTGGCCCCTACCCCAACCCCCCCTCACCACCCCTACCCCCTTCACCACCCCTACCCCCCTCCAACGCCCCCCCCCCTCCAACGCCGCCCCCCCCTCTCAACTCAACACTGCAAACCCCCCAATGCCGGGTCTGTCTCTCTCCTCCTCCCTCCCCCCCAAACGCCGGGCTGTCTCTCTCCTCCTCCCCCCCCCCCAAACGCCGGGCTGTCTCTCTCCTCCTCCTCCCCCCCCCCAAAAACGCCGGGTCTCACCACTTCCGCAGCTGGTGAAACTGACGCGTATCACGTCAGTCCGCTGCTGGCCCCTCCGGGAACTGAGAATAGCCGCCTAAAAGAAGGCCCCCACGCCGGAGTCATCTACACCAATTTTGCTCGCCGGAAATCGGCGTTACGACGGTCTGCAGAGAATTTCGCCCCTGTTCCCACTTTTCTCTCGTCTCCTTTGGTCCAGTTCGCTCCAAGAGCTACATCTAATTCCTTCTTGAAAACATAGAGGGTGAGATTCTCCGACGGCCGATGCTGAAATCGGGAAACGCGATTGGGCAAAGAATCAGTTTTGACATCGAAATCGTGGCCGGCGCCGGTTTCACACCAAATCGCAATTCTCCGGTGCCTCGGCAGTGGTGTCAATGCGTTTTAGAACGCACGTACAGTAAACGCCATTGGCATATCATTAGTGGGCCTGACCCGGTATTCTCCGGGGCCTCCGCAATTCTCCACCTCTACTGGGGGGAATTCACGGCAGCGAGGTTCACTTGTGCTTTTAAAAATTGGGAAACAGACGCTGTGGCTGCTGGCAGAGAGAGAGGATGTACGGGAAGTATCCAACATCGCCATAGTTTGCTGACAGTCATGCCGCTGACCGGGAGGCTTCTGCCAGGGTCCGGGGGAGTAGTGGGGGGGTGGCCAGGAGGTGGGCTGTGGGGTCGGGGCATGGAACACCATTGCAACAGCCGGCAAGGCAGCCATGCAGCTGCGCACATCGCTGACTGCCCACTGTGAACCTAGGACCACGGGATATATGGATGTCCCCCCAGACAACCCCCTTACATGCTCTCTTTCCTGCACATATCCGGTCTAGTCCTGATAGGATTTTATAGATTTTTATGAGATCGTCCCTCATTCTTCTAAACTCCAGCAAATATAATCCTAACTGGCTCAATATCTCATCCTCCATCAGTCCCGCCACACCAGGAGTCAGTCCGGAAAACCTTCACGGAACTTCATCCAGAGCAACAAAGTCCTTCCTCAGACAAGGAGACAAAACTGCACATAATATTCCAGATTTACCAGTGCCTGGTATAACTGCAGTAATATATCCGTGCTCCTGTTCTCGAATCCTCTCACTATGACAGCCAACCTACCATTTGCCTTCTTCACCGCCTGCATGCTTACCTTCACCGACTGGTGTACAAGGACACCCAGGTCTCATTGCATTCAGATAATAATCTGCTTTCCTGTTTTTGCTACCAAAGTGGATAACCTCACATTTATCCAAATTATATTGCATCTGCCATGCATTTGCCCACTCAGTTTGTCCCAATCACACTGAAGCATCTCGGCATCCTCCTCACAGCTCACCCTCCCACCCAACTTTGTGCCATCTGCAAATTTGGAGGTATTACATTTTGTTCCCTCATCTGAATCATTAATATATATATTGTGAATAACTGGGGTCCCAGCACCGATCCCTGAGGTACCCCACTAGTCATTGCCTGTCAATCGGAAAAATACTTGTTAATTCCTACTCTTTGTTTCCTGTCTGCCAACCAGTTTTTTATCCATCTCAATACACTACCCTAATCCCATGCGCTTTAATTTTACACGCTAATCTCTTATGTGGGGCCTTATTGAAGCCTCCTGAAATGCCAAACAAACTACATCCTCTCACTCCCCCTCATCAACTCTACTGGGTACATCCTCGAAGAATTCCAATAGATTTGTCAAGCATGATTTTCACTTCATAAATCCATGCTGACTCTGTCGAGTCCTGCCATTGCTTTCCAAGTGTTCTGCTCTTAAATCTTTTATAATGGACTCTAGCATTTTCTCCACTACAGACTCACTGGTTTATAATTCCCTGTTTCTCTCTCCCTCCCTTTTTATATAGTGTGGTTACATTGGCTACCCTCTAATCTATAGGAACTGTTCCAGAGTTTATCAAATCTTGAAAGATGACCACTAATGCATCTACTATTTCTAGGGCCACTTCCTTAAGTACTCTGGGATGTAGATTATCAGACCCTGGGGTTTACCAGCTTTCAATACCATTAATTTGTTTGTCCCCAGCCTGCTCCCAGTCTCGGGGTTCTCACTTTCACCCACTCGGCGCACAGTAGCACAAGTGGATAGCACTGTGGCTTCACAGCACCAGGGTCCCAGGTTCAATTCTCTGCTGGGTCACTGTCTCTGCATGTTCTCCCCATGTCTGCGTGGGTTTCCTCCGGGTGCTCCAGTTTCCTCCCACAGCCCGAAGATGTGCAGGTTAGGTGGATTGGCCATGATAAATTACCCTTAGTGACCAAAAAGGTTTGGAAGGGTTGTTGGGTTACAGGGATAGGGTGGAAGTGATGGCTTAAGTGGATCGGTGCAGACTCGATGGGCCGAATGGCCTCCTTCTGCACTGTATGTTCTATGTTCACTCAATCACCTACACTCACTGACTCATACACTGACTCACCCCCTCACACAGACGCACTTCTCTTTTGTTACCTTACTGTCATGTGTTTGGTAGCACTATTGTGCGTAACATGCGTTACTCAATCCAGTTGTTGAAGAGGCTTTCTGTACCTTGATGAAGAAGGCTCAAAGTCGTCCAGAGGTATTGAAAGGTTTATTGAGTAACAGAATTAGCAACTGTGTGAGTTCTTACTTTGAGATCAATACCAGTAGAAAGGTTACAAAGTTTATATACAGTAGTTATGTCTGACCACACTAGTCGCCCTGAGCTAGATCTATGCTCCTGCTCTCGTCACAGTCTAATCACCAAGAGAGGGAGAGAGCTGCTTGCGTCTGGCTTTTATACCCGCCAGTGCTGCCCTCTAGTGATCTTCCAATTTCCCATTTACCCTTTATGTACATACCCATATAAAGATCACTACAACACCCTCACTCACTCACACAGACTCACTCCCTCATACACTGACTCACCCCCTCACACAGACTCACTCACTCATGCAGACTCACTCACTCACAGTTACTCACACAGACTCACTCCCTCACTCACACAAACTCACTCACTCACTCACCCAGACTCACTCACTCACTCACACAGACTCACTCCCTCACTCACTGAGACTCACTCACTCACTCATAGACTCCCTCACTCACTCACCCAGACTCACTCACTCACTCTCACTCCCTCACTCACTCACACAGACTCACTCACACACAGATTCACTCACTCGCACAGACTCATTCACTCACTCACTCACACACTCACACAGACTCTCTCACCCCCTCACACAGACTCACTCACTCACAGACTCACTCACTCACCTCACACAGACTCACTCACTCACTCATACACTCACTCACCCCCTCACACACACTCACTCACCCATACATTGACTCACTCCTTCACACTGACCCACTCATTGACTCACTCACTCAGACTCTCACTCATTCATGCATCACTCACCACACAGACTTACTCTCACACACCCAGGCACACTGACTCATTCACCCAGAATCACTCACTCATCCAGCCTCACTCACTCATTCACCCTGACTCGATGCACCGTCCAATGAGGGCAAGCATTCCGTATGCTTTCTTGACTACCTTATCCACTTGTGTTGCCACTTTCAAAGAACTGTGGACCTGCACGGCCAGACCTCTCAACTTTCTATATTCCAAAGAATTTTACCATTTAGGGTGTATTTCCCCTCTATGTTAGACCTACCAGAATACATTACCTCACATTTGTCCAGATTAAAGTCCATTTGCCATTTCTCTGCCCAAGTTACCAACCTATCCATGTTCTTCTTTATCTTCTGACAATCCTCAACACTATCTGCCACTCCACCAACCTTGGGGAGAAGGCAGGAGAATGGGGCTAAGTAAATATCAGCCATGATTGAATGGCGAAGCAGACTCGATGGGCCGAGTGGCCTAATTCTGCTCCTATGTCTTATGGTGTCACCCGTGAACTTACTAATCAGACCAGCTACATTTTCCTCCAAATCGTTTATGTATACTACAAACATCAGAGGCCCAAGCACAGATCCCTGTGGAACACCATTAGTCACAACCTTCCATTCAGAAAAACACTCACCCAGACTCACTCACTCACTCACCCAGACTCACTCACCCAGACTCACTCACTCACTCACCCAGACTCACTCACTCACTCACCCAGACTCACTCACTCACTCATTAACCCTGACTCACTCACTCACTCACATTCACACACTCTCACTTACTGACACACACAGACTCGCTCACTCACTCACTCACTTACACAGTCTCACTCACTCACACAGACTCACTATCTCACTGTCTTATCTAATTTCACTCACGCACACAGACTCACTCACTTACTCATTCACACACTCATTAGCTCACTCTCTCATCTAATTTCACTCATTCACTCACACACTCACTCACTCACTCACACTCCCCACCCAGTCACAGGAGGTTTGGATATCTAACCAGTAAGGAGGTATTCGTGGTGCTCTGAAGAGTTCAGCTTCCTCATTCAGCCTATGTGGGACACTAGCTGCCTTGGGCTGGCGAAGGAGTGGGCGGGTTCTGTTGCCGTGACTGCGGCTGTTCCTCATGGCTGCCCTGGACCACTCCGCCAGCCTGACCCCTGTGCTCCTCTTGGGGGATGGCACCCATGTGGGTGGGCGACAGAGAAGGTGAGTACAGCAAAAAAACTGGGAGACCGCACGCTGTGGAAACAAAAGAGAAATCACTCATCCTCTCACTCTTCGCTGCTGCTCCAATCTCTCCCTCAATCGAGCCTATTGCAGCAAATTCAGGAGGGATGAGGCCTGTGATTTGAGGAGCAGCTGCTTGCTGACTCCTTGCCGTAGTTTGAATACTGGCTCTGTGGGCCTGATACAGAGGCTTGGCCGAGCGCACCTGGCCCACAGGCCGGGGGCTGCAAAAGCCTGGTTTAGGTCTTAAACTCAATAATCAATCCTTCTGAAAACTGCACTGGCTAAACTATAGCATTCCTTCACTGATGCACTGAGGTGTAAACTCAGATTATGGAAGGCAATAAAGGCAGCAACACATGAGGTTGCATAATTGCAGCATCAGAATTCTTGGAATGGGATGAGACTGGTTGATTAGTCTCTGCATTTGAGGGACAAGGGTTGCTGCTATTCACTGGATGAGCAGAATCATTGTTGAATCATCGCAGATGCCAATTCTGAAATGATCCGTCTGGGACATGAATTCATCATTTGTTTGGGAGACTGCTGCTTGTTCCTCATTACCCCCAGGCTAATTATAATACTATCTATGTTGTAAGGCTGCTGGACTTCGCTTCATCTTTTGTTTTTGTTGTTCCTTGGGCTCTGATGCAATAAATTCATTATAACCTGCATAATGCTCAAGCCCCAAGAAGCTTGTTATACTGAGAGATATACTTTAAAAGGTTGCAGCGCATAGGCTTTTTCCTCTGTAAAAAATCTGAACATAGGCCAATTAACATAATTGCAGAGCTCGTTTGTGAGAGGAGAAGGCTATAATGTGAAAGATAAAATTGAGCACAGGAAGCAGGGGAGAAAATAACAATGTTTCCATTAATTTGATCACGTGGTGAAATGGGGGAAGGAACTTAGGGACGGGGGCAGCTATACAGCCCTTCAAACCTGTTATGCCATTCAGTCAGGTCAGGGCTAAAATGCGGCCTAACGCCATTGACCCACCTTTGTCCCATTGCTCTTAATGGGTGCGCTTCAGCGACCTCGTTGCACCCAGCGCAAATCCAGGTGAAAACGGTGAATCGCACACAAACCCCAATTCGGGCCCCCTGCCGAGCGTGAAAACCTCGTGCGAATCACTCGACTCACTCCGCCCGCTGCGATCTGGTTCTCGTCCAACGTTCATTTTTTAAAACCAATTCACGGTATGTGGGCGTGGCTGGCTAGGCCAGAATTTATTGCCCATCCCTTGTTGCCCTTGAAAAGATGATGGTGAGTTACCATCTTGAACCGCTGAAGTCCCGGAGTAGATACAACCACAGTGCTTTCAGGGAGGGTGTGGTAGTCGGTATTAGGGCTATTATGGTACCTAGGTTGGAGGTACCCGATGCTGTAAGACTATTGGTGAAGCCTGCCTGCTGGTTCCGCCCAGTAAGGTGGAGTATAAGAGCCTGTGTCTCCCTAGCGGCTGCATTCTGTACCTGCGCTGCTGGGGGAAACATCTAGTCCAATAAAGCCTTCAATTGTCATCCAATCTCGCTTCGAGAGTTATTGATCGTGCATCAATTTATTCGACTAGATTTGAAGAATGGAGCTCTGCATCAAGCCGGAGTGTCTGCAACTTAGCCCCCACACGGCAAACTCAGCGGCGACCTTCAAACACTGGCTGGCGTGTTTCAACGGGTACCTCAGGACGGCCACAACTACACCCGCGGAGGATCAGAAAGTTCTCCACTCGAGGGTGAGCCCAGAAATCTACACCCTCATCGAGGATGCGGACGATTGAGGCCGCGATGGCCCAGTTCAAAGGACACTACATTCGCCCAGTTAATCAGGTTTACGCCCAACACCTGCTAGCGACCAGACGACAAATCCCAGGGGAATCGCTAGACGAATTCTACCGCGCGCTTTTGGTACTAGGTAGGAACTGTGACTGTCCGCAAGTTTCAGCCAACGACCACGCCAAACTTTTAATCCGGGACGCATTTGTTGCAGGTATGCTGTCCTCCCAAATCCGTCAGCGGCTGCTAGAAAAAGAGACACTAGGCCTCAAGGAGGCACGGGCCCTCGCAAGCTCCCTGGATGTGGCCTCCCGCAACGACCAAGCATACGTCTACGACCGCGCGGCAGCCCCTTGGGCAGCGTGGAACCCATCCGCGGCCGACCCCGATGCATCCCCCATCCCCCCACAAGCTTGTGCCGCGTGGCTGCCAGGCAATCCCAGGGGGCCCCCGCTGTTATTTTTGCAGGCAAGCCAAGCACCCCCGGCAACGCTGCCCGGCCCGCTCCGCAATTTGCAAAGGCTGTGGCAAAAAGGGGCATTTCGTGGCAGTATGCCAGGCCCGGGTGGTCACCGCTGTCTCCGGGGGTGAAACGGGACCGCCGCCACAACTCCCATTGCAGGCCACGTGCGGCCCGTGGGCGCTGCCATCTTCAATCCCGCGAGCCATGTGTGGACTCCGGGTGCCGCCATCTTGTTCCCCAGGTACCACATGCGATACATGTGCGCCACTATCTTGCCCACCCCCAGCCATGTGCGACCCTTGGGCACCGCCATCTTGGCTGGAGTCTCAGGACCCCGATTCGGATGACCGCACACCGCCCGAGGAAACTCAGCTTCTGCCACGACTCGCCTCAGTGACTCTGGACCAGTCTCGGCCCCGAACTCTTTCAACCACCACGACGACTGTGCTCATCAACGGACACAAGACATCCTGCCTGATCAACTCCGGGAGCACAGAGAGCTTCATACACCCGAACACGGTAAAGCGCTGCTCCCTCCCCATACACCCAATTAATCAAAGAATCTCCCTGGCTTCCGGGTCTCACTCTGTGGAGATCAAGGGGTACTGCATAGCTACCCTCACAGTCCAGGGAAGAGAATTTAAGAATTTCCGACTTTACGTTCTCCCTCACCTCTGCGCTGCCACGCTCCTGGGATTGGACTTCCAATGCAACCTCCGGAGCTTAACCTTTAAATTCGGTGGCCCTATACCCCCCTCACTGTCTGCAGCCTCGCAAACCTCAAGGTCGACCCGCCTTCCCTTTTTGCAAATCTCACCCCTGATTGCGAACCCGTCGCCGCCAGGAACAGACGGTACAGTGCCCAGGACCACGTGGTGATATGCATCACTGTAAATACACAAGGGGTTAATGTAAATATATGTAAACTAGCTAGACACTAGAGGGAGCACCAGAGACATGACTCACAGACATTCAACCAATGGGTCAGTAAGATAGGACACGACCAATGGGCATTCACGATACACACAGAGGTGACACTAGCACAGGAGGGCATTACACCAACCCATATAAAAGGACACAACACACATGATCTTCCTCTTTCCAGTGGAGACACTCAGTGTGTACACAGGGTTGATTTGAAACACATCATACCCACCACCTGGATTGTAGCAGACTGGTACAGAGTAGCTATAGCAGGATTAACGGGAGAGTCAAACCCAAGTAGGAGAATTGTTAACAGTTTAAATAAACGTGTTAAAGCTATCTCCAAGTCTGAACCTTCCTTTGTCAGAGTGCACATCAAGGAAGCAGCTTATGCTACGTCAAGAGCAAAACAGATCAGACCTTCATTAGGTCGGAAGTCCAGCGGTTACTGAAGGAAGGTATTATCAAGGCTAGCAACAGCCTCTGGAGAGCTGAAGTAATGGTTGTAAAGACCAGGGAGAAGTACAGGATGGTCATCGATTATAGCCAGACCATTAACAGGTATCCGCAGCTCAACGCGTACCCTCTCCCCCGCATATCTGATTTGGTCAATCAGATTGCACAATACAAGGTCTTTTCCACGGTGGACTTCAAATCCGCCTACCATCAGCTCCCCATTTGCCCGGACGACCGCAAGTACACTGCATTCGAAGCAGACAGGTGGCTCTCCCACTTCCTAAGGGTTCCCTTTGGTGTCACAAATGGGGTCTCGGTCTTCCAATGGGACATGGACCGAATGGTTGACCGATACGGTTTGCGGGCCACGTTTCCGTACCTTGACAATGTCACCATCTGCGGCCACGATCAGCAGGACCATGACACAAACCTCCGAAAAGTTCTCCATACCGCCAATCTCCTTAACCTGACCTATAATAAGGAGAAGTGCGTATTTAGCACCGACCGTCTAGCCATCCTCGGCTACGTAGTGCACAATGGAGTCATAGGTCCCGACCCCTAACGCATGCGCCTGCTCATGGAGTTTCCCCTCCCACACTGCTCCAAGGCCTTGAAACGTGCCTGGGGTTTCTTTCATATTATGCCCAGTGGGTCCCCAATTATGCGGAAAAGGCCCACCCACTAATCCAAGCCACGGTTTTCCCCCTGTCGGCAGAGGCTCACCAGGTGTTCAGTCGCATAAAAGCAGACATCGCAAAGGCCACGATGCACGCAATCGATGAATCCCTTCCCTTCCAAGTCGAGAGCGACGCGTCCAACGTAGCTCTGGTGGCCACCCTCAACCAAGCGGGCAGGCCCGTGGCCTTCTTCTCACGCACCCTCCATGCCTCCGAAATCCGCCATTCCTCTGTTGAAAAGGAGGCCCAAGCCATAGTAGAAGCTGTGCGGCATTGGAGGCATTACCTGGCCGGCAGGAGATTCACGCTCCTCACTGACCAACGTCGGTACCTTTCATGTAGCACAGTGGGGCAAGATAAAGAACGATAAGATCTTACTAGAAGGATCGAGCTCTCCAACTACAACTGAGAGGGAGAACAGAACGGTCTGGAAGACTGTCCTACTGGCCCTACGGTCCAGGAATCTCCCAGTCTCCCGCTGGCAGGAGGTCCTCCCCGATGCTCTCCACTTCATTCGATCACTGCTGTGTACCACGACCAACCAAACACCTCATGAACGTCTCCTTGTCTTCTCGAGGAAGTCCTCCTCCGGGACCTCGCTCCCAACCTGGCTGGCAGCTCCGTTCTGCTCCGCAAACACGTGCAGGTGCACAAATCGGACCTCGCTCCCAACCTGGCTGGCAGCTCCATTCTGCTCCGCAAACACGTGCAGGCGCACAAATCGGACCCATTGGTCGAGAGAGTCCACCTCCATCACGCTAACCCTCAGTACGCCTATGTGGCGTTCCCCGATGGCCGGCAGGATATGGTCTCCCTGCGGGACCTGGCGCCCGCTGATCCCCACCCACACCAACCCCACCCTCCCTCTCACCGGCGCACCTTACAGCGGCCCCCTTCCCAGGTGGATCGGTCCTTCCACTGGTCCCACACAGGGGTGATGAAGCCGCTGAAGAAGCCGGAGTCTTGCTCCCGGAGTCACGGATGCCCGAGCCGGTGCCTGCATCACCGCCGAAACTGCGCCGATCACAGAGGACGACCAGGGCCCCCGATCGACTGATTGTTTCATTGTGAAATGTATTTGTAAATAGTTGTGTGACATGTGATAAGGCAAGACACTACCACCGATGGGTATCGCCATAACCTCCACCACTGTATAATGCGAGACTACCACTCCCGCCGGACTCTTTTTTTTAACGGGGCGAATGTGGTAGTCGGTATTAGGGGTATTACGGTACCTAGGTTAGAGGTACCCGATGCTGTAAGACTATTGGTGTTGGAGGTGCCTGATACTGTAAGACCATTGGTGAAGCCTGCCTGCTGGTTCCGCCCAGTAAGGCGGAGAATAAGAGCATGTGTCTCCCTAGCGGCTGCATTCTGTACCTGCGCTGCTGGGGGAAATATCTAGTCCAATAAAGCCTTCAATTGTCGTCCAATCTCGCTTCGAGAGTTATTGATCATGCATCAGAGGGTATTCCCAGGTTTGATTGATTGATATTTGATATTTCTTCAGCAATATTGCTGGAATAATGTCAGCGTCCTTAGCCTTTGCAGTCTCCAGTGCCTTCAGTAATATCTTTACATTTTAATTCCTATTTGCCAAAGATGGTTCCAGACCCTTTTGAGTGTATAATAATTTTCTAACTGTACTCCATCATGGATTTGGGTACCGAGGTACGTGAAAAGTATTGTTCTATGTATAGACAAGGCACATCGTTCCATACATGAAAAATACATAGGACATACATAGATACACAATATAAATACATAGACTCTGGCATCGGGTGAAGCATACGGAATGTAGTGCTACTCAGGAGAGAAGATGTGTGGAGAGATCAGTTCAGTCCATAAGAGGGCCATTTGGGAGTCTGGTAACAGCGGAGAAGAAGCTGTTTTTGAATCTGTTAGTGCGTGTTCTCAGACTTTTGTATCTCCTGCCCGATAGACGAGATTGGAAGAGAGAATAACCCGGGTGGGAGGGGTCATTGATTATGCTGCCCGTCTTCCCAAGGCAGCAGGAGGTGTAGACAGCGTCAATGGATGGGAGGCAGGTTCACATGATGTA
The DNA here is from genome assembly GCF_902713615.1 of Scyliorhinus canicula. NCBI lineage: Eukaryota > Metazoa > Chordata > Chondrichthyes > Carcharhiniformes > Scyliorhinidae > Scyliorhinus > Scyliorhinus canicula. The sequence continues at coordinate 30,443,846 of NC_052148.1, read as the reverse complement.
CTGGGCTGTGGTGACGACTCTCTAAGTTTCTTACGGCCTTGGACCGAGCAATTGCCATACCAGTCTGTGATGCAGCCAAATCAGATGGTTTCTATGGTGCATCTGTGAAAGTTGGTGAGAGTCAATGTGGACATGCCGAATTTCCTTCATTTCCTGAGGAAATATTGGCTCTGTTGTGCTTTCTTGGTCATGGTATCGACATGGGTGGACCAACAGATTGCTGGTGATGTGCACACCTAGGAATTTGAAGCTGTCAACCATCCCCACCTCAGCACCATTGATGCAGACAGGGGTGTGGATGATACTTTGCTTCCTGAAGTCAATGACCAGCTCCTTAGTTTTGCTGATGTTGAGGGAGAGATTGCTGTCTTTACACCACTCCACGAGGTTCTCTATCTCCCTCCTGTACTCTGACTCAATCCTGGACTCTGACTCTAATTTTTAGATTATTCCCCCAGTACTATGTTAAGTTCTATATTAAGACCATAAGAGATAGGAGCAGAAGTAGGCTATTTGGCCCATCCACCATTCAATGACATCATGACTGATCTGCTGTAATATTCTTCAACTCCACTTTCCTGCCTTATCCCCATCACCCTTGATTCCCTTGCTGATTAAAAATATATCTATCCCAGCCTTGAACATACAGCTCTCTGAGGTAAAGAATTCCACAATTCACTACTCTCTGAGAGAAGAAATTGATCATCTCTATTTTAAATGAGCGATCCCTCACTCTGAGATGATATAATTTTCGAGTTTCCCAGCATCGCATATGCAGGGTACCTCAATGATGCTCTGGGGAATCCCTCTTGGAAGTTCCCAAATAAGGGTTTACCCGGCAATTTCCCAGTAGTGCTAACATTCCACTGGACCATTGCGCTGGACTGAGAGCCATCCAATTTAACTGATGGTTCTGCCAGTTTTACCCTGATAGTTATTCTCAGAGTTAATGAAAAAAATCACTTCTGCCTCGAGAGTAACTATTTAAAAATGACAGCCCCAGCCTCTCACGGGACCCACCCACCCAGCCCCAGCCTCTCATGGGACCCACTCACCCAGCCCCAGCCTCTCACGGGACCCACCCACCCCCGCACACACCTCACCTCAGGGGACTCACCACACCATCCCCATATCCTGAGCTGGACCTCACCCCCACAAACCCTTCTGACACCAATCCCCTCCTGGCCTGACCTGACCCCCCCAAAACATCTAACCCCCCCTTCCCAGCCCAATCCCTCCCTCCCTCCCCTCCCGAACCTCCCACCCAGAGAGACATGGTCCAACCCCCCCCCCCCTCCAGGTACGATTTGATCCGAACCCCTCAACGCCAGACTGACCCCACCCCCACCCCCCAGATTGACTGCCCACTCCCGAATTGACTCCTCATGTCATTCCGACGCCCCCCCCCCACCGTTCTCCAGTCTAACGCGACCCAACCAAACCCTTTCTTCCAGTCTAGACGCCCACCCCCTTCCTCCAGTCTAACCACCCCCCTTCCCAGACCGAACCCCCCCCAACCTCCCAGAATGACTCCCTCTCCGCCTAATCCCCACCATGCCCAACACCTCCCTCTACACCCAACCACACCACACCACACCCCCGCCGCCCCCCTGCCTTCCTCGCAATCGCCTAAACCACTTACCTTTAAATCTTACCCTCTTCCTCTAAATTGTTCCTTTAAACCACTCATTTACAGCAGGGACTACTATAAAAGTGGGGAGAGATTTACCTCTCTGCAGCCCAGTTGCTCCAGACCGATGCTGTTGGGGTAAACTTCACTGCTCCTGTCTCATCCAGCCTGAGTGAGGAAGGTTGGGCGAGGCAAGGGTTTCCCAATCCCAGCAAGTCCTATCGAGAGAGCCAAACCGATGGAGATTCCTCGACAAGTGGTCTATCTATCTGTTCCTATTTTCTGCACCAGTTCATCAGATTGTAATGATCTATGCATCTGGACACCCAAAGTTCTGTTAGTTAGCCTTTAATCATTCTATCCATTTTAGTTCTAATATCTCAAACAAATCACCCTTAATTTTCTAATGTTTAGGAAAAGTCTACCTTTAGGAAATATTAACCTTTGGAGTCCAGGTATTAATGTAGTAAGCCTAAGATACATTCTCTCCACGGTTAATGTCCCGTTCCTAAGGCGTGGCACCAGAGCTGGCCACAGTGCACAGTGGTCATCCAGCAGAGGGCAGCAGAGCAGAGCTTCTGATTGGCTGTTCCGGGGAGATTTGCATACGTGCAGTGCGGTCAGCGTAAGTTGAAGGTGGTTTGTGAAGGGGCTGTTCTCGAGTGACAGCTTTACCCGAAACACTACTTACGTAGTGTCTCCCACCCATCCTCCTCCTCTAACCAAAAAAAAAGCTCTGTCCATTGGATTGCTAAACTAACAAGTTTTTTATTTTTTATTTTTCAGTAGTTGGGAAGTTAGTTCAGTGGGAATGGAGGCTAGGGCAGTTGAATGTTCCTCCTGCAGAATGTGGGAGGAAAGGGTCACCTCTAGTGTCCCTTCTGACTACATCTGCAGGAAGTGCACCCAACTCCAGCTCCTCGAGAGCCGCATTAGGGACCTGGAGCTGGAGCTGGATGAACTTCGGATCATTCGGGAGGCGGAGGAGGTTATTGAGAGGAGTTATAGGGAGGTAGTCACACCTCAGGTAAAAGAAGAAAGTAGATGGGTTACCGTCAGGGGAGGGAGAGGGAACCGGCAGGCAGTGCAGGGATCCCCTGTGGTCGTTCCCCTCTATAACAAGTATACCGTTTTGGATACTGTTGCGGGGGACGACTTACCAGGGGTAAGCAATAGGGCGCAGGTCTCTGGCACAGAGTCTGTCCCTGTTGCTCAGAAGGGAAGGGAGAAGAGGAACAGAGCACTTGTCATTGGGGACTCCATAGTTAGAGGAACAGACAGGAGGTTCTGTGGGAACAAAAGAGACTCACGGTTGGTGTGTTGCCTCCCAGGTGCCAGGGTTCGTGATGTCTCTGATCGTGTTTTTGGGATCCTTAAGGGGGAGGGGGAGCAGCCCCAAGTCGTGGTCCACATAGGTACCAACGACATAGGTAGGAAGAGAGATGGGGATTTGAGACAGAAATTCAGGGAGCTAGGGTGGAAGCTGAGAGCTAGAACAAACAGAGTTGTTATCTCTGGGTTGTTACCCGTGCCACGTGCTAGCGAAGTGAGAAATAAGGAGAGAGAGGAGTTGAACACGTGGCTACAGGGATGGTGCAGGAGGGAGGGTTTTGGTTTCCTGGATAATTGGGGCTCATTCTGGGGTAGGTGGGACCTCTACAAACAGGATGGTCTTCACCTGAACCAGAGGGGTACCAATATCCTGGGGGGGAGATTTGCTAGTGCTCTTCGGGGGGGTTTAAACTAATTCAGCAGGGGGATGGGAACCTAAATTGTAGTCCCAGTGTACAGGATGTTGAGAGCAGTGAGGTCAGGGATAGGGTTAAAAGTTCGAAAGAGGGCACCGGCAAGCAGGACGCTGGTTTGAAGTGTGTCTACTTCAACGCCAGGAGCATCCGGAATAAGGTGGGTGAGCTTGCAGCATGGGTTGGTACCTGGGATCTCGATGTTGTGGCGATTTCGGAGACATGGGTAGAGCAGGGACAGGAATGGTTGTTGCAGGTTCCAGGATTTAGATGTTTCTGTAAGAACAGAGAAGATGGTAAAAGAGGGGGGGGGTGTGGCATTGTTAATCAAGGAAAGTATTACGGCGGTAGAAAGGACGCTTGAGGACTCGTCTACTGAGGCAGTATGGGCCGAGGTTAGGAACAGTAGAGGAGAGGTCACCCTGTTGGGAGTTGTCTATAGACCTCCGAATAGTCCCAGAGATGTAGAGGAAAGGATTGGAAAGATGATTCTTGACAGGAGCGAGAGTAACAGGGTAGTTGTTATGGGGGACTTTAACTTTCCAAATATTGACTGGAAATACTATAGTTCGAGTACTATAGATGGGTCAGTTTTTGTGCAGTGTGTGCAGGAGGGTTTTCTGACACAGTATGTAGACAGGCCAACAAGGGGCGAGGCCACATTGGATTTGGTACTGGGTAATGAACCCGGCCAGGTGTTAGATTTAGATGTAGGTGAGCACTTTGGTGATAGTGATCACAACTCGGTTATGTTTACTTTAGCAATAGGCAGGGATAGGTATATACCGCAAGGCAAGAATTATAGCTGGGGAAAGGCAATTATGATGCTATTCGGCAAGATTTAGGAGGTATAGGATGGGGAAGGAAACTGCAGGGGATGGGTACAATCGAAATGTGGAGCTTTTTCAAGGAACAGCTACTGCGTGTCCTTGATAAGTATGTACCTGTCAGGCAGGGAGGAAGTTGTCGAGCAAGGGAGCCGTGGTTTACTAAGGAAGTTGAAGCACTTGTCAAGAGGAAGAAGAAGGCTTATGTTAGGATGAGATATGAAGGTTCAGTTAGGGCACTTGAGAGTTACAAGTTAGCCAGGAAGGACCTAAAGGGAGAGTTAAGAAGAGCGAGGAGAGGACACGAAAAGTCGTTGGCGGATAGGATCAAGGATAACCCTAAGGCTTTCTATAGGTATATCAGGAACAAAAGAATGACTCGAGTAAGATTAGGGCCAATCAAGGATAGTAGTGGAAAGTTGTGTGTGGAATCAGAGGAGATAGGGGAAGCATTAAATGGATATTTTTCGTCAGTGTTTACACTGGAGAAAGACAATGTTGTCGAGGAGAACACTCAGGTTCAGTCGACCAGGCTAGATGGAATTGAGGTTCAAAAGGAGGAGGTGTTAGCAATTTTAGAAAATGTCAAAATAGATAAGTCCCCTGGGCCAGATGGGATTTATCCTAGGATTCTCTGGGAAGCCAGGGAGGAGATTGCAGAGCCTTTGTCCTTGATCTTTATGTCGTCTTTGTCGACAGGAATAGTGCCGGAAGACTGGAGGATAGCAAATGTTGTCCCCTTGTTCAAGAAGGGGAGTAGAGACAACCCTGGTAATTATAGACCTGTGAGCCTTACTTCGGTTGTGGGTAAAATGTTGGAAAAGGTTATAAGAGATAGGGTTTATAATCATCTTGAAAAGAACAAGTTGATTAGCGATACTCAACACGGTTTTGTGAAGGGTAGGTCATGTCTCACAAACCTTATTGAGTTTTTTGAGAAGGTGACCAAACAGGTGGATCAGGGTAAAGCTGTTGATGTGGTGTATATGGATTTCAGTAAGGCGTTTGATAAGGTTCCCCACGGTAGGCTATTGCAGAAAATAAGGAAGTATGGAATTGAAGGTGATTTAGCGGTTTGGATCAGTAATTGGCTAGCTGAAAGAAGACAGAGGGTGGTGGTTGATGGCAAATGTTCATCCTGGAGTTCAGTTACTAGTGGTGTACCGCAAGGATCTGTTTTGGGGCCACTGCTGTTTGTCATTTTTATAAATGACCTGGAAGAGGGTGTAGAAGGATGGGTTAGTAAATTTGCAGATGACACGAAGGTCGGTGGAGTTGTGGATAGTGCTGAAGGATGTTATAGGATACAGAGGGACATAGATAAGCTGCAGAGCTGGGCTGAGAGGTGGCAGATGGAGTTTAATGCGGAAAAGTGTGAGGTGGTTCACTTTGGAAGGGTAACAGGAATGCAGAGTACTGGGCTAATGGCAAGATTCTTGGTAGTGTAGATGAACAGAGAGATCTCGGCATCCAGGTACATAAATCCCTGAAAGTTGCCACCCAGGTTAATAGGGCTGTTAAGAAGGCATATGGTGTGCTAGCCTTTATAAGCAGGGGGATTGAGTTTCGGAACCACAAGGTCATGCTGCAGCTGTACATAACTCTAGTGCGGCCACACCTGGAGTACTGCATGCAGTTCTGGTCACCACATTATAGGAAGGATGTGGAAGCTTTGGAAAGGGTTCAGAGGAGATTTACTAGGATGTTGCTGGTATGGAGGGAAGGTCTTACGAGGAAAGGCTCAGGGAATTGAGGTTGTTTTCGTTAGAGAGGAGAAGGCTGAGAGGTGACTTAATAGAGACATATAAGATAGTCAGAGGGTTAGATAGGGTGGACAGTGAGAGTCTTTTTCCTCGGATGGTGATGACCAACACGCGGGGACATAGCTTTAAATTGAGGGGTGAGAGATATAGGACAGATGTCAGAGGCAGTTTCTTTACTCAGAGAGTAGTAGGGGTGTGGAACGCTCTGCCGGCAATAGTAGTAGACTCGCCAACTTTAAGGGCATTTAAGTGGTCACTGGATAGACATATGGATGAAAATGGAATAGTGTAGGTCAGTTAGGCTTCAGATGGTTTCACAGGTCGGCGCAACATCGAGGGCCGAAGGGCCCGTACTGCGCTGTAGTGTTCTATGTTCTATGTTCTATGGTCCTTGCAGGGTTTGTCCAGCTGAAGCATGTCATCTTATCACCACCTCATCCCCCACCCCTCCTTATATTCCAGCCTTCGGGATGTAGAGACCACATACCATCCTGACTTGGAAATATCTCGCCGGTCCTTCACTGTCGCTCCGGCAAAATCCTGGAATTCCCTCCCTAATAGCACTATGGATGTACCTACACTGCATGAACTGCTGCAGTTCAAGGAGGCGGCTCACCAACACTCCCTGAAAGGCAATTAAGAATGGATGGGCGGCATATGGCGCAGTGGTTAGCACTGGGACTGGGCCGCTGAGGACCTGGGTTCGAATACCGGCCCTGGGTCACTGTCCATGTGGAGTTTGCACATTCTCCCCATGTCTGCATTGGTTTGACCCCCACAGCCCGAAAATGTGCAGGTTAGGTGGATTGGCCACACTAAATTGCCCCTTAACTGGAAAAAGAAAATAATTGGGTACTCTAAATTTTAAGTAAAAGAATCGACAATGAATGCAGGCCCAGCCAGTGACGCCCACATTTTGTGAAAGAATAAATAAAACTTTTAAAATTCCATTATCCCTTTTGATTATTTTCTGCACCAGTTTATCAGATTGTAATGATCTATGCATCTGGACACTCAAAGTTCTGCTGGTTAGACTTTAATCATTCTATCCGTTTTAGTTCCAAAATGGCTGACCTCATGTTTGCCAGCAGAGAAATCCATTTACCACAGTTCTGCCCAATCACTTAATCTATCAATACCTCTTTGTAATTTCACACTTTCACCTATACCGCTTAGATCAACATTTCTGTGTTGTCAGCAAACTTGGATATTTGGCTTCCCGTTCCATTATTTCAATCACAAATAAATAAGAACTGCGATGACAACAGTTATTGATGTTCGCAAGGAACTTGCCTTGTATAATCCAGAAGACTGCAGATTCAGTCACAAGTACTTAAGATAAAGATAAAGTCGCTTATTGTCACGAGTAGGCTTCAATGAAGTTACTGTGAAAAGCCCCTAGTCGCCACATTCCGGCGCCTGTCCGGGGAGGCTGATATGGGAACTTGTTGTAAAGAAAATTGATCTATGTCCGCTTGAAAGGGAACATGTTTAACCCTATTAGTTTTAGTATTATTATTTTCTTCAGTATTATTAGTTTCAAATACTGCTGGCCCAGATCTTTGCCCACATGGGCCGCACATTGAGAAACTGCAGGTGTTTTCCAAATCAGTTGTCTGGAGAAGGCAGCCTCCATGGCAAACAGCAGCCTCCATTACCGAGAAGAAGCAGGGCAGCAGGTACACGGGTGCACCATCACCTCAGGGTCGATCTCCAAGCCATAGACCATCCAGGTGGTGGTGTTTCTTTGTGTCCATTGCCCTTGTCCCTCCAGATGAAGGCAGTCGTGAGTTTGGAAGGGGCTACCTGGGGAGTCTTGGTGAATTCCTGCAGTGCTTCTTGGAGATGATACACACTGTTGCCACTGTGCATTGGTGAATGGTTGTGGAAATGGTAGCAATAAAGCAGGCTGTTTCATTCTGGATGTTGACCAGCTTCTCGAGAGTCGTTGAAGCTGCATTTATCCAGGCAAGTGGAGAGCATTCCATCACACTCCTGACTTGTACCTTGTAGATGGTGGACAGGCTTTGGGGAATCAGGAGGTGAGATCCGCTCTGCAGAATCCCCAACCTCTAACTTCTTGCAGCCACGGTAGTTATATGATTATTTCACTTCAGAACTGGTCAATGGCAAGCCCCCACAGGATGTTGCCAGTGGGGGACTCAGTAATGGTAATATCATTGAATGTCAAGGAGCAATGGTTAGATTCTCTCTTGTTGAAGATTGTTATTGCCTGTCACTTGTGTGGCATGAATGTTACTTGCCACTTGACAGCCCAAGCCTGGATATTGTCCAGGATTGCTGCAGTATCTGAGGCATCAAGAATGGTGCTGAACATTGTGCAGTCATCACCGAAGATCCCTACTTCTGACCTTATGGTTGAAAGAATGACATTGATGAAACAGCTGAAGATGGTTAGGCCGAGGCCACTACCCTGAGGAACTCCTGCAGTGATGTACAGGGGCTGAGATAACTGGACTCCAATAAGCACAACCATCTTTGTTTGTGCTGTAGGTTTGACTCCAACCAGCAGAGGGCTTTCCCCCTGATTCCCATTACCTTCAGTTTTGACAGGGCTCCTTGATGCCATATTCGGTCAAATGTGGCCAAAATGTCAAGGTCACTCTCATCTCATGATTGGAGTTCAGCTCCTTTTGAACTAAGGCTCTGATAAAGCCAAGTTCTAAGTGACCCTGGCAAGAACCCAATGGAGTGCTGGTGAGCAGGCTATTGCTAAACAAGTGCCACTTGATAGCACTGTTGATAGCCACTTCCACCATTTTATTGATGATCAAGAGTGGACTTATGGAGAGGTAATTGGCAGTGTCGGATTTGTCCTGCTTTTTGTGTGCATGACATACTTGTTCAACTTTTCACACTGATGGTTGGATATCAGTGTTGTTGCTACACTGGAACAGCTTGGCTCGAGGCACCGAGACTGAGGGAGTATGGCACTGTAAGACATGCCTTTTAGTGGTGATGTTAAAGCAAGACTCCATTTATCCTCTCATAGAACATTACAGCGCAGTACAGGCCCTTCGGCCCTCGATGTTGCGCCGTCCTGTGAAACCCCTCTAAAGTCCCTCTGCACTATTCCCTTATCATCCATATGTTTATCCAATGACCATTTGAATGCCCTTAGTGTTGGCGAGTCCACTACTGTTGCAGGCAGGACATTCCACGCCCTTACTACTCTCTGAGTAAAGAACCTACCTCTGGAATCTGTCCTATATCTATCTCCCCTCAATTTAAAGCTATGTCCCCTCGTGCTGGACATCATCATCCAAATAGAACATAAAACAGGTGCATGCAGAAGATCCCACAATGCTATTTTGAAGAAGAACAAGGGTGTTGGTTGGGTTTTAGAAATGCAATGTTGCACTAACTAACTGGCTTGCTATCGTCATGTTACTCTGCCATGAGGACTCTGCCTCTGAAGGCAGACATTTCAAGATTAATTTAATTAAAAACCACTCACAGTGACACACTAAAGAAGTACAGCTGTCCTTATAATTGCAACATTATGCATGATGTTCAGGCCAATATTTGTCCCTCAATCAAAATCACAAAAGCAGATTTATCATGTTGCTGTGTGTGGGAATTTACTGGCCACGTATGATATGCTGTATTTCCTACATTACAAGAGCAATTATATTTCAAAAAGTACTTCATTGGCTGTAAAGCACTTTGGGACATCCAGTGGTCATAAAAGGTGCAAACATACTTTCATTAATAAATGAGCAATGTTTCCATTCAACCCTGGCCTATTAATACCTGATCATTTAAATATATTGCCATCTTCTGCCCATCACTTCTCATAGATTGATGCTTCATAGGAATATTATCCGACACCAAACCACATAAGGATATATTAGAAAAAGCGAACAAGAATCCTAGTCAGGGGAATATTTTGAAGATCGTCAAAAGAGGAGGGATCGAGATGAAGAGGTGGACAGGTTCAGGGAGAAAACGTTGGCGATTATGGATAAACAGCTGAAAGCCCTGCAGCCAATAAAGGAGCGATGAAAATCAGGGAGGTACAAGAGCATCAAGTAAAAATATTCATAAAATCAAAATTGCCTTAGGTTGAATATTATTTCTGAATTGTAGAAAAGTTGCATTCCTCAATGCAGTCTGTGACATGGTAACATCACCGCCAGATTATTGAAGGCTGCCTTCAAGCATCTAAGAAACAAATGACATTTTAGATTTAAAAAAGCAGGTTGCAAGTGCTGATACAGCATGTTTCCCCTGGCAGCCAATGTACGAAAACAGCCGATTGTTGGTTGCTCCCGGAACCTCGTCCAATTTGGAAACTTCCCAGTGCGATAACAATGGCTCTTTAATGCTGCCTTTATCTTTCAATTGGCATGGATCTGTCCGATGCTAGCACTTTAGAAGCCACACGTTTGGTCTTCTGGGCAAGGCTAGCATGCGCGCACGGCATGAAATAAAGAAAGCTAAAGAGATATGAACTGCACTTCTCAACTTTGTAGCCAAGGAGTCAATATGTGCTCTGAGAGCTGTGGGGTGTCGGTTTATGGTCATGGTAATTTAATGCAAGTGAGTACATGATCTACGTTACATGGAGGCACCATGAGGGGAGGTTGGGAGTACTCCAACACAATGAGGAGAATCATTGGAAATTAAGTCAATTGATTCTGTATTCACACAACTCCTATTAATTTGGATTGATGGAACCTTAGTGATCAGTGAAAAAGAATTGTCTGTAGGTAACTGAAAAAAAAATAATTTCTGGAGAGAAAATCTGTGTTATCAATGGTGCACTTTATTATTAGACATACATTTACAACAGTATAATTCCTTTTTAAACAGCAATGACTATTTGCACAAATCCATAATAGTCCACATAATAGCTTCATGGGGGTATCAAACGATTCAGGTGATTTGTCTTCAGGTTTTTTCCCTCCAAAAGTGAACATCTTGCAACATAAATAACAAAACATCACTAACTAGGTTTCCTTTGCTAATCATTTTTCACAATTGATAACATCGTCATACAGACCACAAAGGCATCCGGTTTGTACAGCACAATTGGTCTTGACATCCCTGAGCTGGATAGTGACGCGTTAAGCCAAGATCCTGCTTTCAATAGTTAACCTATTACCCCCGGGAGAGCCCACGCTCGGCCCTAAGATTCGGCTCTTCAGCCCGATTGGCCAAGTGGGTCACATGACCCTCTGAAACCTTGCCATTTAAAGGGGCACGTTTGGATATCGCTCCCCCTTTAAGTCGTTTATTAAGATATACCAACAAAAGTTAAACTATTTACATTCCAATGCCACAAGGGAATTCTTTAACACAATCCAATATAAAGTCAGTCAGTGAGGGGATTTCCGCTCACTTTTGGAATGACACAGCCCAACTGGAGGTGCCTCACCAGCAGGGGCAGTTTCAGTTTGACTTCCATCTTGTAAAGGTGCTTCAGTGCAGATGACTGCTCTAGTTCCCACGGGAACACTGCTCGACTCTTCCTCAGGTTGACTTGCTTCCATACTGCTTTCAACCACAACAGCATCACTGGTGGGCATACTCGAGACAGACTGCCACACCGGTTCTCTAGGTGACTCCCTCCTTCTCAAGTGATCAAGATGCTTCTTCAGTCTTTTACCTTGAACTTTGACTTCATACGAAACCGTGCCTGGCCTGTCCACGGCAACAACTTTTGACCCATCACAAACACTTCAACTGTTTTCTCAGGCTTTGTAGTATCATGATGTTTCTTTTGCGCACTCTGCTTTGCCTCCACCACCAAATTTGGAAACACCAGCTCCAACCTGATCTGAATACACATGCCCATCAGCAATTCGGCAGGAGTTGCTCTGGTGGTCGTCGCTCTGTAGGTAATAAGAAAAAGTGCTAACTGGATCTGCAGGGATTGTGGTGTTTCTTTCTCATGGCTGCTTTAAAAGTTTGCACAGCACTGTCTACTAATTCATTCGGGGAGGGGTGGCATGCATATTCTTAATGCCATGTGACCACATGAAAATCTGGAACTTCTTGCTGGTAACTGTGGTCCCATTGTCTGAAACAAACACTTCCGCCAAATCAAGGGTGGCGAAGGGTGCTTTGTTTCAAACTGTTGCCAAAGAAGTTGTGGACTTAATTTCATAGACGTCTAGCCATTTTGAGAATGCATCCACTATAAGTAGGAACATGGTGCCCATGAATGGGCCTACAAAATCAACATGGAGTCACACTCACGGCCTATCTGGCCACTGACATTGATCATAGTGTTCAACCATACTTTCTAATCTGCATATAACCTGGGACATCACACATAAACCGACATTTTCATTTTGGGCATCCTTGGGTGGGCGCTGTGTAGTTCCTCCAATAACAACTTCCAGCCGGGGGGAAGAGATGACCACCTTCGTTCCCCACAGAAGGACACAGCCTTTGGAGCTCAGTTTGTCCTCCATTGTGTGTTGAAAGATTGCACACGCCGATGATACATAGATCATAGAATTTACAGAGCAGAAGGAGTCCATTCGGCCCATCGAGCCTGCACCGGCTTCTGGAAAGAGCACCCTACCCAAGGTTAACACCTCCACCCTATCCCCATAACCCAGTAACCCCACCCAACACTAAGGGAAATTTTGGACACTAAGGGCAATTTATCATGTCCAATCCACCTAACTTGCACATCTTTGGACTGTGGGAGGAAACTGGAGTACCCGGAGGAAACCCACGCACACACGGGGAGGATGTGCAGACTCCGCACAGACAGTGACCCAAGCTGGAATCGAACGTGGGACCCTGGAGCTGTGAAGCGATTGTGCTATTCACAATGCTACCGTGCTGCCCTAAATGATACACCAAATGGCAGCATGGTGTACTGGTATAGACCCTTCTGTATGCTGATAGTGACAAACACTTTGGATGTCTTATCCAGTTCCAGCTGCTGGTATACATGACTCATGTCTAACTTGGACAGCTATCCTAGAAACAGTTCCTCTATTTTATTTCTAGGATAGCTGTCCAATTTTGCCACTTGATTTACTGTTGGATTTATAGTCCCCACATATTCATGTGGCCTTATCAGGCTTAAGTATTGGCACAATGGGAGCTGCCCACTTCACAAACTGTACAGGCTTGATAATGCCCAGATATTAGATCAGCCTTCTCAGAAGTGAACCCACAGAAAGCAACAGATCCTGATCGAGTCCCTGGTTATGCACTTGAATCCTGTATGGACCAGTTGGTGGGTGTGTTCACAGACATCATTAAGCTCTCCCTACTCCATTCCGAGGTTCCCATCTGCTTCAAGAAGACCACAATCATAGCGATACCAAAGAAGAACCAGGCAATGTGCCTCAACGACTACCGACCATAGCCCTGACATCTATCATTATGAAGTGTTTCGAAAGGTTAGTCCTAAGATACATCAATTCCAACCTTCCAGAATGACTTAATCTACTGCAAATCGGCAACCTCCACAACCGGTCCACAGCAGACGCTATCTCCCTGACCCTACACTCATCCCTGGAGCATTTCAATGACAAGGACATCGATATCAGACTCCTGGTCATTGACTACAGCTCTGCCTTCAACACCATAATCCAAGCAAAACTCATATCAAAACTCCAAAATCTAGGACTTAGCTCCTCCCTCTGCAACTGGATCCTCATCTTCCTGATGCACAGACCGTAATCAGTAAGGATAAACAACAACACGTCCTCCACGGTAGTCCTCAATACCAGGACCCCGTAAGGCTGCATACTTAGTCTCCTAATATACTCCTTATACACACGCGACTGTGGCAATATTCGGCTCCAACTCCATCTACAATTTTGCTGATGACTCCACCTTAGTGGGTCGGATCTCAAACAACGATGAGTCAGAATACAGGAGGACGATGGAAAACGAAGTGGCATGGTGTAACGACAACAATCTCTCCCTCAATGTCAGCAAAACTAAGGGGCTGGTCATCGACTTCAGGAAGCAAAGTATCATCCACACCCCTGACTGTATCAATGGTGCCGAGGTGGAAATGATTGACAGCTACAAATTCCTAGGTACAAATATCACGAACAATCTCTCCTGGTCCACCTACACCAACGCTATGACCAAGAAAGCACAACAGCGCCTTTACTTCCTCAGGAAATTAAGGAAATTCGGCATGTCCACTTTGACTCTCACCAATTTTTATAGATGTTCCTTAGAAAGCATCCTTTCTGGCTGCATCACAGCTTGGCACACAACTGCTCTGCCCAAGACCAAAAGAAACTAGAGAGCCATAAACACAGCCCAGTCCATTCGCTCTGTCTACATCTCCCGCTGCCTTGGGAAAGCGGGCAGCATAATCAAAGACGCCTCCCACCCGGGTTATTCTCTCTTCCAACTTCTTCCTTCGGGCAGGAGATACAGAAGTTTGAGAACACGCACTAATAGATTCAAAAACTGTTTCTTCCCCACTGTTACCAGACTCCTGAATTACCCTTTTATGGACTAAACTGATCTTTCTACGCATCATCTTTACTCTTATAGCACTACACTCTGCATGCTTCACCGATGTCTATTTTTATGAATTTGCATCATGTATTTATTGCATGTTCCATGTTTTCATGTAAGGAGTGATCTGCCTGGACTGTGCACAGAACAATACTTTCCACTGTACCTCGATACACGTGACAATAAATCTAAATCTTGCCGTCAAATTTAATTTATATCTCTGCATAGTTACCAAGGGCTTTGGGTGATAATACCCTTTCACTATTACTCTGAGTTCTTCAAAGGTTTTAGCATCCGTCAAAGTCAAGCTCCTTATCAACTTATACTGTTTGGACATCACAGCCCGTTAACATTATTACCTTCTGCTTCTCCTCCAGCCCCCTATTTCTTTCGCTTTGAAAAAAATATTGCAGGGGTTCAACGCTTTGAACCCAGTCTTCTGAATTAGGATCGAATGGCTCAAGCGTTCCGAATAGACGCGTTATTATAACTCACTGACTACCAAAAGGTCGTTTTCCCAACAACGTGTAAACAAGGTCTGCTCCGCCGTTCCCGTGGCTAATGAAAAGTGTTACATTGATCCTTATCGCCAAATATAGTGAGCAGGATTCTCTGATTCTGATACTAAGTGTTGACACCGGGGCAGGAATTGTGGACTTGCACAGCAAAACTGGTGCCGCACCTGGGCCGATTCAGCGACCATTGAGGGGCTAGCACCAGCACCACATGGAATGAAATTGATTCCAATGAGAAACGGTGCGGGATTCACTGGGTCCGTGATTGACACTTAAGATGCTGACAAGCTGCAGCCACATATACGCACTTCACCCCCCCATACACACACTCATCCCAGCCAACAAGATGGCACTAATTGTGCTGGAGCGAGTCCATCCCGCTGATGGGTCGGCTGGGGCAAGAGGGTGGGGAGAGGCCGGGGATGACCCATATGACCTGTGGCCCCAGGTTCACAGTGGGCAGCCATTGGTGTGCGCAGCCACATGGCTACCTTGCAGGCTGCGGCAAGGTGTCCTGTCTCCGTCCACCCCAACCCAACAGCTCACCACATGGCCAACGCCTGCTGTTCCCGCCGGCCGTGGCAGAAGCCCCCCCCCTCCCCCCCCCCCCCCCCCCCCCCCCCCCCCCCCGGCCAGCGGCACACTGTTGGCAAGCTATGGCAATGTTGGACACGTTCCGTACCCCCCTCTCTCTTCCTCAACAGCCACGGCGCCTGTTTCATGAATTCTCAAATCACAAGTGAATCAGGAATCCGTCCCAGTGGAGGCGGAGAATCGCAGAGGCCCAGGAGAATACCAGGTCAGTCCCGTTAATGGCAATGCCGTTTACAATATGTGCGTTCTGAAACGCATTGACGTCGCTGTCGAAGCTATGGAGAATTGCCATTTGATGTGAAACCAGTGGCCGCCACGATTTTGGCATCAAAACCAATTCCCCGCCCAATCGCGTTTCCAAATTCCCGCGTCGGCCAACGGAGAGTCCCGTGCAGTATTTTGGAAGTAGTGGTGGTCACCAAGCTGAGTAGCGATAGACCTATTTATTAACAGAATAACTATGTACAGAGAATGACAATGATGCTACCGATGACTTCGACTCCAGTTTCTGAACAGACTGGGAGGGCCCGCGCTCAGCTCAGGAGTTGCGCTCTTCGGCCAGGCTGGCCAAATGGGTCACATGACCATCTCAAAACCTACCCCTTGAAGGGGCTCACGACTAAAAAATTTTATATTGCAAATTTCCTGAATTGAATTTAAATTCCACCAGCTGCCTTGGAGGAATTTGGACCCATGGTCCCAGAATATTAGTCTGAGTCTCCAGACGATTCGTCCACTGGCATTCTGTGCTGCTGTGAAGTGCCTCAGAATTGTTACGATCATACTGGCTCCTCTCTCTGAAGCTTACTCACTAAATTCCACCATCTCTGTCCTTCTTTTGTTACTGATGCACAATCAATGGACACGAAACGTCGGTGAAGTCCGAATGAAAGGCTTTAATTAGCAAGAAGTGAGCCCGGCAGCAGACGTACAGGAAAATGGCTGGCTGCCGGGAACACAGGTTCTTATACCCCGCCTGGTAGGCGGAGCTATCTTCCTCTTAGCCAATTGGGATAAGAGGCACACGATACCTGGGCCAATGGGCAGCGAGTCCTCTGCACCAATGGCAGCTCACACTCCCAGGGACCGTAATACCCCTAGTCATACTACCACAGTTACTTTTATAATCCCTATCACAAACACATTTGTTTTCCACCAATTTTCCTATCATACCTCCAACTGTTGCTTGGCATACACTCTTTCTTATTTTTTTCTTCTGCAACAGTTCCTTGGGTCATTTTTCTCCATGAAAGGTGATATTTATGAATCAAATACATTGTGTCCTTGCAATATCTATGTTAACTAAACCTCGTTAGTGAAGAAACTGCAAGACATTTGTCACTTCGGATTTATCTGCATGTTTGTCAAATCTCTCAAGTTACTTCTCTGAGATCAAGCATGTCAGGTCGACAGCTGAGCAGATAGAGAAAAATAGGCGGACATAATTGAATGTTATCCACTGTGAAAACATCAGCCCCGCTGGAAACTGTGATTTAGAGCTGGCTCCAATTGACCAGCAAATTTTGGAAAGGTTTTGGAAATTAAGTAAGAAGGTGGAAGTGGGGGCATGATCAAATTAAAGGGGATGAAAATAGAGCATTGCAGTTTGGCCGTCAGAGAAGCTGATGCCTCAAAAAAAGCTCTGAATGAATGTTTGCATTGTTGTGGGTTAGTCCGTTAGTTATGTGTTGGCAATTTTCTTTTATTGGCCTGTCACTGTTTGAGGACAGGAGGTAATTTTAACAACGCCTAATGCAGCATTTGTCATTCACCGAGCTCTCTAACTATTATTTGATTGTGATGAGTGCTCTGTGTACATGCTTCAGGAAAAATACTGTCAACAGACAGGCCATTATGAATTTTCCAATTCGTAGCATTTTCTGAAGCTTTTAATTTCGAACACAAATGTCAAATGTGTTTTGTGTCAATTTTTTGTTTTTAGAACGGGAAATCTGCTACGTTGTGTATCTCTCTTTGAATCAAAATTGATAATGCTACAGATATTTGGGGCCTCACGGTAGCATGGTGGTTAGCATCAATGCTTCACAGCTCCAGGGTCCCAGGTTCGGTTCCTGGCTGGGTCACTGTCTGTGTGGAGTCTGCACGTCCTCCCCGTGTGTGCGTGGGTTTCCTCCGGGTGCTCCGGTTTCCTCCCACAGTCCAAAAATGTGCGGGTTAGGTGGATTGGCCATGCTAAATTGCCCGTAGTGTAAGGTTAATGGGGGGATTGTTGGGTTACGGGTATACGGGTTACGTGGGTTTAAGTAGGGTGATCATTGCTCGGCACAACATCGAGGGCCGAAGGGCCTGTTCTGTGCTGTACTGTTCTATATTTATTTAATCATCAGTGGCTGATGGACTGATTAGTAATGAGATGAACTACACCACGAGGGAGGTGTTCACACGTCTTTGTCTGTCGAGGAATGTGTAAAAAAGGATGGGGTTGGGTATAAATTTCAATGGGATCAGCCCTTTTGTGATCAGTGGCAGTTTAGTAGACCCTGCGCCCAGTTCCCCTCAAATTTGCAGATTGTGCAATATCGCCATCGAGGTTCAGCCTAGGAGATCCAAGGGAAATGCTGCATTTGGAACAATCAAAGATCAGACAGGAGAATAGGCTCAAATGTGTCAGAAGTATTCTCCCGCCTGTTTTAAATAATCAGAGCAGATTTGATACTAGCTGTTACGGAAAGAATGAAAAAGAAAAGGAAGTTAACAACCATAGCAAGGAAGAGCTAACATTTCTTTAATCATTTCGGGATGCAGACATTGCTGACAAGGCCTATATATGTTGGGAATGTGATGTTGGAACTTTTTGAACTGCTGTATGAGGTATTCCTTTATAGCATTTCGAAACAACTGAATGTCTGGCTAAGCCATTTCCGAGGGCAATTTAAAGCCAATCGATTCTGTGTGGCTGGAGTCACGTACAGACCAGACCAGCTAAATGTTTGTTTCATGACAATCCAACAGCTTCAACGTTTCACCATACAAAGGCCGTTCTTCCCTTCAATGTCAGCAATTTAGTAATGATATCAAGGCTGAACCCAAAAGGACAGAGGGATGCAAGTTGAATGGAGAGCTCAGAATCACGAAGGAGCTGGCCAGAGTTGATTTGGGAGCCTAGCATGGAAGACAGTGGAACAGCAATGGCAGGTGTTTTTGGGGTTATTTGGGAAGCGCTACAGGAATTCATCCCTAGAAGGAGGAAACATGCTAAGGGGAGGACGAGGCATTCATGACTGACGAGGATAGTCAAGGACAGCAAAGAAAAAAAATATTTTAAATTTGATACTGCTACAGACATTTAGCATCCCACATCCCATGAGCGAATAAGGAAAAAAACCATGATATTGGTCAAGGCAGTTTCTGGACTTCATTCACTCATCCAAATCTCTCTCTCTTTGAACTTGCATCCCTCTGTCCTTTTGGGCTCAGCCTTGATCCAAAGTGGCGAGCATGAGTGGGAAGTCAGAGGATTGGGAAGCCTTCAAAAGTGAGCAGGGAGGGGCAGCACGGTGGCACAGTGGTTAGCATTGTTGCCTGCGGCGCTGAGGACCCGGGTTCGAATCCCGGCCCTGGGTCACTGTCCGTGTGGAGTTTGCACATTCTCCCCGTGTTTGCGTGGGTTTCGCCCCCATAACCCAAAAGATGTGCAGGGTGGGTGGATTGGCCACCCTAAATTGCCCCTTAATTGGAAAAAATAATTGGGTACTCTAAATTTATTTTTAAAAAGTGAGCAGGGGACAACTAAAAAAGCAATAAGGGGGGAGAAGATGAATTATGAATAACCAGTAATATAAAAGAAGATTGCAAGAGTTTCTTTTCGATATACAAAATGTAAAACAGAATGGACTTTGGAGCACTGGAAAATGAGGCAGGAAAAGTAGTAAAAGGGAACAAAGAATTGGCAGAGGAACTGAATAGGTATTTTGCATCTGTCTTTACAGTGGGAAACACCAGTGGCATACCAGAACTTCAAGGGAGTCAGTGGGCAGAGGTGAGAATATTGACTCTCAGTAAGGAGAAGGTGCTAGGGAAACTGAAAGGTCTGAAGGTGGATAAATCACCTGGACCGGATGGACTACACCCAGGGTTCTGAAGGAAATAGCTGAGGAGATTGTGGAGGCATTGGTGGTGATCTTTCAGGGATCACTGGAGGCAGGAACGGTCCTAGAGGACTGGAAAATAGCTAATGTAATCCACCCGTTTAAGAAGGGAGGGAGGCAGAAGATCGGAAATTATAGGCTGTTTAGCCTGACTTCAGTTGTTGGTAATATTTAAAAATCTATTATTAAGGAAATTGCAGAGCACTTGGAAGTGCATGATAAAATAGGACTGAGTCAGCACGGCTTCGTCACGGGGAGTCTATGTCTGACAAATCTGTCAGACTTATTTGAGGAGGTAGTGATGATAAATAAAGGAGAGCCAGTGGACATGATTTATTTGGATATCCAAACGGCCTTTGACAAGGTGTCATAAAGGAGGCTGCTAAATAATATAAGTGTCCATGGTGTTAGGGGCAAGGTCCTGGCATGGATTGAAGATTGGCTGGCTGGCAGAAGGCAAAGAGTGGGGATAAAGGGGCCTCTTTCAGGATGGCAGTCGGTGATTAGTGGTTTTCTGTAGGGATCAATGTTAGGACCACAACTATTCACAATATACATTAATCACCTGGAAGAAGGAACTGACGGCACTGTTGCCAAGTTTGCAATGATACAAATATATGAAGAGGGACAGGTAGTGTTGAGGAAGCAGAGACGCTACAGAAGAACATGGGCAGGCTAGAAGAGTGGGCAAAGAAGTGGCAGATGGAATAGAATATGGAAAAGTGCACTTTGGAAGGATGAATAGACTATTTCTGAAATGAGAAAAGGCCAAGGAAATCAGAAGCGCAAAGGGACTTAGCAGTCCTAGTTCTAGTCCTAGTTCAGGATTCTCTTAAGGTTAATGTGCAAGTTCAGAAGCAGTTAGGAGGGCAAATGCGATGTCAACATTCATGTCGAGAGGGCTGGAATACAAGAGCAGGGATGTACTGCTGAGGCTGTAGAAAGCTTTGGTCAGACCCCATTTTGAATATTGTGAGCAGTTTTGGGCCCCCTATCTAAGGGAAAATGTGTTGGCCTTGGAGATGGTCAAGAGGTAATTCAAAAGAATGATCCCCAGAATTAAGGACTTGTCATATGAGGAGTGGTTGAGGACTCTGGATCTATACTCAATGGAGTTTAAAAGGATGAGGGGGATCTCATTGAAACTTACAGAATATTGAGAGGCCTGGATAGAGTGGATGTGAAGAGGATGTTTCCACTGGTAGGAGAAACTAGAACAGCCTCAGACTGAAGGGACAATTCTTTAATGCAGAGATGAGGAGGAATTTCTTCAGGATGAGGGTGGTGAATCTGTGGAACTCATTGCCACAGAACGCTGTGGGCACCAAGACATCGAGTGTCTTTAAGACAGGGATAGGTAGGTTCTTGATTAGTAAGGGGATCAGGGGTTATGTGGAGAAGGCAGGAGAATGGAGATAAGAAACATATCAGCCGTGATTGAATGTTGGAGCAGATCCATGGGCCGAATGGCCTAATTCTGCTCCTTTATCTTATGGTCTTATGATGCATTTCAGATTCGTGGGCAAAGTAGACATAAGGGAATGAAGCTGAGGGCAGATCGCACAAGATCAGAGAGGGCATATCAGGGGAGGCAGGTAAAGGCTGAAATGGGAACCAGGATGGGGCCAGAGGATAGAGAAAGGGAAGAAGGATCAGCAGATATGTTGGCATTTAAGATTTGTTGAAGCTTGCGGTCCTTATCACCTAAAAGCAAGAGAACAGTTTCCTGATAAAGCAGTGGATGAGGCACAGAATAAAATGGAACTGAAGACCAGGAATACTCCAAGATAAACAGAATTACTACTGCCGGAGAGGTGTCTTTGGCAGCACATGGCACAGAGAATGTGATGCGGAAAGAGCAGTGGGCCAGAGTAAAGCTGAATATTACAAAGATATCTGTGATCAAGCGGCGATCCAAAACAGAAAAGTGTAATTTAAGCTTGAAACTACGTGGAATAAATCATAGTTTGGACAATTACCATGATACTGTGTTTTAATTAACCTATCAACAAGCTTTCTGAATAGAATAATAAGTCAAGGAGGTTATGATGAACCTTTAAACACACTGGTTCAGCCACAACTGGACTATTGTGCTCAATTCTACACGTAACCTTTAGGGAGAATATGTAGGCTTTCGAGGGGTTGAAGATATGGGGCTGGAAATCGCAGCCGGCGAGGGGCGGAGAATCCAATTTCACGCCATAATTGGGCACGGTGCCGGTTCGGTGAGTCTCCGGGACATGAAAATTGGCGTGACCGCAGAGTATGCCGCGCCATCAGGGGGCCATTGCCAGAGGCCTGCCCAGCAATCCTCCGCCCCGACCGGCCAAGTTCCCAACGGCATGGAACTAACGACTTATTGCCAGTCGGGATGCTGGAGTGGCAGCTGCAGACTCAGCCCACAGCCGCCCTGGTCAGGGGTGGGGGGATTGGAGACCGGAGAGGCCCATACAGGCAGGCGGGGATTAAATCTGCGCGGTTTCAGGCTCGGGTGTATGGCCGATCGGGGGATCTCTTTTTGCTGTCTGACTCCGCGGTCCGAGTCTGCCATGGAGCTCGCGCAGCCGCTGGAGGCAGCCGCCGTGTACATGCGCGGACTCTGAACCGGAAGTGTGGGGGCCCGTATCCGCAGCTAAAGCTGAGAGAATCACTCAGGGTATCTGCTACCTGCTAGCCCCTGCTAGCACTCACCTGATGAAGGAGCTGCACTCCGAAAGGTAGTGATTCCAAATAAACCTGTTGGACTTTGGTCTTGTAAGAACAAAAGAACAAAGAAAATTACAGCACAGGAACAGGCCCTTCGGCCCTCCCAGCCTGGGCCAATCCAGATCCTTTATCTAAACCTGTCGCCTATTTTCCCAGGATCTACTTCCCTCTGTTCCCCGCCTGTTCATATATCTGTCCAGATGCATCTTAAATGATGCTATTGTGCCCGCCTCTACCACCTCCGCTGGAAAATCGTTCCAGGCACCCACCACCCTCTGCGTAAAAAACTTTCCACGCATATCTCCCTTAAACTTTCCCCCTCTCACCTTGAAGACCTCTTACTAACCCACCCCAGTCCAACGCTGGCATCTCCACATTATGAGGGATCCAGGTAGAGTTGGTAGAGAGAATCTGTTGCCATTGATAGGAGTGGCAAGAATCAGAGGAGACATACTTAAAGTGGGCGGCAAAAAAAAAATCAAAGACGACATTTGGAAAAATCTTTTCGCACAGCGAGAGGTTAGGTTGTCGATTACACTGTCCGAGAGTGTGTGTTTTGATCTCCGTTGGTGTTATAACTGGACGGGAAGATCCCAGAATGGAACACTAGCTCAAAAGATCGTTACATTTTAAAATAAAATGTGAAATGACTCGGGTGAGGCACAGGACCGCTAATTAGTTTTAACAATAAGAAAAAAACATTCATTAAACATGAAAATATTGGATTATGATACAATACACCTTTACTATCCTCGTAGCTTAACAATTATGCACAAGATTTAGAATTAACACAGATTGCAAAGTACATCTTAATCTATAATGGTCCCATTAACACAAAGTCCCTTTTAAGCACACAAGATGACTGTGGGCAAATTCCCTCTCCACTCTGAACCCCAAGTGAATGTTTGTGGATATCTCCTCAGAATCCCCCCAAATGATTGTCACGTGAGAGTTCGAAACTGCACACCCAAAAACACGCTTTACAATCTTTTCTCATAAGTATGCTTTTCCTTCGCGGTTTGCATTCTGAAACCAAGATCATGTTTTCCAAATGACTCTTTTGACCCAAACTTCCATTCCATTTTTAACACTTTACGCAACTCCCTTATGGGTTTTGTTTGTCTCAACTGCTTTTGCACAAACTCTGAGCGCCAGTCACCAATTTGTACAGTTATTTCAACTCACGTTCCATTCACGGCTGCAGTGAAATTTCACTCACCTGAAAATGATTTCAAATATATTTCTGGTGTCTCAGCCTTCTTCTCAGCTGAACAGTTCTCTATTTTAGTACCTTTAACCTCAGTCTTCTTGGAAACTTCTCTTGATTTCTTTAATTTCCTTAACTAGCTTCAGATCTCTGTACTTGTTTCCCCTACCTTTTTATTTAATTCCCCTTGCAATAAACAACATTCTATTTGCGTTCCTACGTACTATCGTTTTGTGATTCCACGTATCAGGACACCCAGGTCCCCCGTAACTCAGAGTTCTGCAATCTGTCTCCATTTAAATTTTTTGCTGCTTTTCTATTCCTCCTGTCAAAGTGGACAAGTTCACATATTCCCACATTATAATCAAACTGCCAAAATTGTTCCCACTCACTTAACCTGTTTATGTTTCTCTGCAGATTCCTTGAGCTGGATCTGCAACAGCACAGAAGATCCCACTGTTGTCAATGGGATATCCTGTAGTTTACAACCTCCGTCGGCAGGGAGTCCACAGCAGGAAGGGGGAGGGGTGACTTACATTGGTGGAATCGGAAGATCCCGCCGTTGGAAACGGCTGGAAAATCCCACCCCTTATGTACTCTTTGCAACTTACTTTCCTACCTATCTCTGTATATCACCAAATTTAGCAACCAGACATTCGATCCATCATTCAAGTCATTTATAAACATTGTAAATAGTTGAGGGCCCGACACTGATCTCAGAGCTGCCTTCCCTCCCTCTTACCGTCAAGCAGCAGTCCAATGGGCCTTTGCTTTAACCTGATACAACCATGAGCAATATAAAATATCAAAGGGGGGGGCAGCACGGTGGAGCAGTGGGTTAGCTCTGATGCCTCACAGCGCCGAGGTCCCAGGTTCGATCCCGGCTCTGGATCATTATCCGTGTGGAGTTTGCACATTTTCCCCGTGTTTGCATGCGTTTTGCCCCCACAACCCAAAGATGTGCAGGCTCGGTGGATTGGCCACGCTAAATTGCCCATTAATTGAAAAAAAATGAATTTGGTTCTCTAAATTTAAAAAAAATATATCAAAGGGATGCAAAGAATAAAATACCAAACAAGACAACACTCCTCGCACTTACCTCAATATTTTCAGCCGCGGAAGGGTTTCAATGCATCGCTTCATCATTTACCGATGTAATCCAACACATTTCTTTTGTCATTTCCTGATTATTCCCAGCTACATTCGTTTGTCCTTTGGGAAGGCAGCTTACACATTTCTCTTCCCTTCACCTCCCCACTAACCACCTCGTGGAGCCACTTAAAGTTACATCTGCAGCCTCTAACAAAGATCAATGTGCTGAATGTGCTGCCACCCCATCCTCCCCCTAAATTTTGGCGAGTTCCCAGTGGGTGGCCTTGATTTCAAGCCAACAGATGAGAGCACATCTATAATGAGGCTAACTCCAGGAATTTCGCCTGAGTCAGCAATTGCTGGTGAACGCAATTGCTGGCAGCAACGTTTGCCCTGCTCACATGTTGGAGAAATTGGAAAATACGTGCAGAAAAACAATCCCAAATTTGAAAGGCTGAAAATGCCCTGTTGTAAAGTAAGAATTGGGGCAGCCCACTGTTGCACAGAAAGTTGCAACAAGCAGCAATAAGAACATGACCCAGTTATGTTTGTTTGAGTTGAGGTACGGATGCTGATCAGGCAGCACAGAATGGCAGTCGAGACCGATAATGTAGAACAAATTTCAGGGTTGGCCTTTTGAAAGGCATTTGTTTCTGAGACTAACAAGATAGACTGCATTGTCATTTTTAGATATTCAAGATAATAATAATCACTTATTGTCACCAGTAGACTTCAATGACGTTACTGTGAAAAGCCCCTAGTCGCCACATTCCAGCACCTGTTTGAGGAGGCTGGTACGTGAATTGAACCCACGCTGCTGGCATTGTTCTGCATGACAAGCCAACAGTTTAGCCCACTGTGCTAAACCAGCCCCATATCAAGGGCTAAGGAGACAGTGTGGGAACATGGTGTTGAGCTGGGAGATTAGCCATGAGCTATTTGAAAGGTGAAACAGGCTTAAAGGGCTGAATGGCCTACTCCTGCTTCTCTTTCCTATGTCTTTTCTGGTCCTGCTTGTTTTTGTTGCTCATCATGAAGAAGATGTCTGTTGTGTTATGCTGCTTCGGATAACACAGGCTGCTACTTGATGCAGTCTTAACTAAAGGATGTTCCAGACTCTGAAATGAGCTCAACGTGTTTATTGAACTATTAACACAGTTCTCAAATGAGTTTGATTCTCTGCTAATCTAACTCAGTCTAACTGTACCAGCTTTCTCTAAGCCAGGTGCTGGGGTGTGATGCTGCTGATCAACCCTGTCTAACTATTTCGACTTTGCCATTGGACTGCGGATATTGCGGACTGGAGGTGACATGCCTGAAATTGTAGCTCTTGGCAAACGTGGACCATTCTCGACTGTGGAAGCACGGGCCATTGACGCTCATGACGGTGTTCGGGATGCCATGCCATGAGAATGTCTCTTCACACACTTTGATGACGGTCCGTGAGGTGAGGTCTGGCAGCTTCAGCACCTCAGGATAGTTCTAAAAGTAATCGATGATTAAGATATAGCCGCGACCATTCGCGTGGAATAGGTCAATGCCAACCTTGGACCACGGAGAGGTCTCTAGGTCATGTGGTTGGAGTGTCTCCTTGCTCTGCGTTGGTTGGAACCTCTGACAGGTTTGGCAGTTCAGGACCATGTCCGTGATGTCCTGGTTGGTGCCGGGCCAGTAGACAGCTTGCCGGGCCCTGCGTCTGCACTTTTCTACGCCCAGGTGTCCCTTATGAATCTGCCGCAGCACCATGCTCTGGAGACGTAGCAGGATGACTATCCTGTCCAGCTTGAGCAGGATGCAGTCGATCAGCGTCAGGTCGTCCTTGACATTGTAGAATTGAGGGCATTGCTCTTTCTGCCAGCCATTGCTGAGGTTGTGGATGACTCACAGCAACAGGGGCTCTTTGGCCGTCTCTTCTTGGATGAAAACAATCTTCTCATTTGTTGCCGTGATAGTGCTTGCACACAATTCAATGTGCTGGATGATATCCAGTAAGTTCACTGGGTGAGTTGATGGAGTGAGACAATGCATCAGCGATGATGAGCTCCTTGCCAGGTTTGTGCACCAAATTGAAATCATATCTCCGGAGTTTGACCAGAATTCTCTGCAAACGAGACGTCATGTCATTCAGGTCCTTTTGGATGATGTGGACCAGAGGCCTATGATCCGTCTCAACAGCAAATGTTGGCAAGCCGCAGAAATAATCATGAAATTTGAGGATTCTGGTGAGAAGACCTGAACACTCCTTCTCAATCTGCGCATATCTGGTCTCAGTGGGTGTCATTGCCCGTGACGTGTATGCTAATGGTACCCAGGATGACGTGCCGTCTCTTTGAAGCAATACTGCCCCAATGCCATCCTGACTCGCATCTGTGGATATCTTGGTCTCTCTGTCTGGGTCAAAGAATGCAAGGACGGGTGCAGTGGGGAGCTTGGCTTTCAGCTCCAGCCACTCTGTTCAGTGCTCCACCTTCCACTCAAAAGCGGTTGATGTTTTCACCAGGTTGCGTCGTGGCCGTGGCCAGATTCGGGATGAACTTGCCAAGGAAATTAACCATTCCCAGGAAGTGTAGTACTGTCTTCTTGACCTCGGGGACTTTCATTGCCTCGATGGCTTTAATTTTGTCTGTCCGAGTGCACACCCTGTTGCGAAATCTGATCGCCCAGGAATTTCAGCGTGGATATCCCAAAACAGCACTTGGACCTGTTTAGCTTTAGGCCATGTTCATGTATGCGTCGGAATACTTTGAGTTGCGACACATGTTCCTCTGGGGTTGTGGACCAGATTATGATATGTCGACATAGATGCGAACCCCTTCTATTCCCTCCATCATCTGTTCCACGCTGCGATGGAACATCTCTGATGCAGAGATGATGCCAAATGGCATTCGGTTGTAGCAGAATCTGCCAAAAGGCGTGTTGAAGGTGCAGAGCCTCCTGCTGGATTCTTCAAGTTGGATTTGCCAAAATCCTTGGAATGCTTCCAATTTTGTGAAGAAGCGCGCGTGTGCCATCTCACTCGTGATTTCTTCCCTCTTCGGGATGGGGTAATGTTCCCACATAATGTTTTTGTTTAGATCCTTGGGGTCAATGCAGATGCGTAGGTCCCCAAAGGCTTCTTTACGCATACCATCGAGCTGACCTAGTCGGTTGGTTCAGTGACCTTGGAGATTATGCCTTTTTGTTGTACACTCGTGAGCTCTGCCTTCAGGCGTCTCTCAGTGGAGCAGGGACTCGTCGTGGTGCGTGGATCACTAGCTTGGCATCAGGACACAGTAGAATCTTGTACTTGTACAGCAGCATGCCCATCCCACTAAATACATCTGGGTACTGGGTTAGGATGTTGTCGATGCCGTCTGAAGATCCGAATGGGAATGCGTTGTGGTGTAGACCCTTTGAATGAGATTCAGTTGCTTGCAGGCGTGCGCACCTAGCAGGGACGCCCTGTCTGATTTAACAATCTCGAAGTGGAAGTTTGCTTCTGTTTGCCGGCTGGACACCTGCAGATGGCAGGACCCCAGTGCCTTGATTGCATTTCCATTGTAGTCCAGGAGTTTGCAGGCAGCTGGAAGGATTGTGGGGGGGTTCTTGATTCTCTTGAAGTCCACCTGCAAAATCAGGTTGGCGGAGGCACCTGTGTCCAGATTGAACTGGATGGGGCAGTGGTTGACCTTCATCACTGCATGTCATTCGTCCTCGGAATCCACGGCCAGGATTGATTGGACTCGCAATGTGTCCGGTGTGGCGTATTCTCCAGGTATTCATCATCTGGATCCGTCGCACTATCTGGATCATTGTCATGCATTCAGTGTTGCACAATTCTGATGCGCCGCTGTCGGAATTGGGAGCGCTGGCTCCTGACTGGTGGTGCAGATCTCCACAGGGCTGCATAGTGGTTTGGTTTCCCACAGTTTAAACAGTGTTTGCCTCTTGCATCGCAGTTTTAAAAAACAAAAGGACAGTGCCGTAGTTTGCACATGTCATGACGCCAACGTCATGACGCTCAGTGCGTCGTTGCGCATGCGCGGTGTGGTTCTCGGACGTCTGCACCTGCGCAGTGCGGTTTGCGGCCGTTTCGTGTTCCCGATCGCATTGCACATGCGTCGGGCCCCGGGAAGAGCACGCGAAATGGCCGCTTTCGTCAATATGGAGATGGCCTGAACACTCTCCACCTCGTGGGAGGCTTATTTTTCACTTTCTGCCGTTTTGTACTGTGAATAGCAATTTTTAGAGTGCTCATGCACAGTACATGTTTCAATCGCAACTTGCAGGGTCATGTGCTTGATTTTCAACAATTGCTCTCAGAGGATCAGAGTGGACTCCAAAAACAATTTGGTCTCTGGAGTCAGTGATATCACCAAAGTTGCAGAATTGTGTTAGCAGTCTTAGGTTAATTAAATAGGAATTGAAGGATTCGTCTTTACCCTGCATCCTCTGCTTGAAGATGTAGCGCTCGAAGATTTCGGTTGTGTCCACCTCGCAGTGGCTGTCGAATTTGTCCAGGATGGTTTGGTACTTCATTTTCTCCTGCCCTTCGGGAAAATGAAAGGAGTTGAAGATCTCTATTGCATGGTCACCCGCAGTGGTGAGTAGAAGAGCTATCTTCCGAGCATCGGTCGAGCCATTGGGGTCGGATGTTTCCACCTATAGTTGAAATTTCTGCTTGAATGTTCGCCAGTTGGCACTAAGATTGCCGATGGTCCTGAGCTGATGAGGAGCCTGAATCTTGTCCATTGTGCCGGTATTCAGTAGCTGGTTGTAACGGATCTTGCTGAGTTGAACTAAATAGATTGAACAGTCACTCCTGGTATCATGTTGTGTTATGCTGCTTCGGTTAACACAGGCTGCTACTTGATACAGTCTTAACTAAAGGATGCTCCAGACTCTGAAATGAGTTCAACGTGTTTATTGAACTATTAACACAGTTCTGAAATGAGTTTGACTCTTTGCTCATCTAACTGTAGTAACTCAGTCTAACTGTACCAGCTTTCTCTAAGCCACGTGCTGGGGTGTGATGCTGCTGATCAACCCTGTCTCACTCTCTAGATGTCTGTCTGTGGAAAGCAGCAGGGTGTGAGTGCTTCATCCCTTTTATAGTATTTATGTCATGCCCCCTTGTGGTGATGCCACTTCTGAGTGTCCTGAATGCCCATTGGTTGTGTCCTATTCTGAGTGTTCATTGGTTGCGTGTTTGCATATCATGACAATGTCCTGATCGTTATTTATCCCTCAAACAACATCTCTGAAACAGATTATCTGATTATTATCACATTGCTGTTTGTGTGAATTTACTGTGCACAAATAAGCCATTATTCATTATAACAGTGACTACACTTCAAAAGTAGTTAGACGAATGTAAAGCACTTTTGGACATGCTGAGGTCATGAAAGATTCTCTATAAATGCAAAACTATCTTCCTTTCTTTAATATTCCAGTGTGACTTCATCAGAGCTTGATTGTAAATCACTTTGTTGAAGCATTGAAAATAGCACAAGATAATGATGTTAGAGAACATTGCCGTGGGCTATTAATTGGAATAAAGTATTTTATGAAGTGCACTTCCTCTAAACGCAATGCAGCGATTACATTCAGAAACAGGAAACAAGGGTGCTATTACCTATTTATATTCCTTTCCTGATACTGCTTCCTTGATACTTACATGAATGGCAGAGACCATGTCAAGCCTTTATAATTGGTTCATATTTGCTTGCGTCAGCCAAGTACTATCAGCATGAGTAATGACTTTGGAATCGGAATTCGGTCGGCACTACAACTGTGACAGCAGTCACACTGAGGAATTCATTGATATTTGCACAATCTGATTTTCTATGCTTGTCCAAAGGTCTGCCACTCATTGGCCAGCGTCAGTTCCATTCTCAATTACAACCTACCGTATTTAAATGGTCCAATGCCGGCAAACATTAAGAACCTAGAAGTTGGAAGGAAAACTGGTGCAGTGTGCACACAATGGACAGGGATATTTATTTCACAGTGTAGACATCCGAATGTCAGTATCAGGATATTACAAGGATATTTTTCTCTTTCAACTTAAAACTACAATCTAATTCTCTTTCTCCGATTCCTTTCCCCAATGCCCAGGCAGGCTCAGCCATTATGAGACAGGTATTGAGTGAGATGTAGGTTCTGTCTGTCACATGGCTGGATCCCTGGGTCTGCCTCATATTCTAGGGACAATGTTAGAGATGTTAAAGCAATCTCGGCGTGCTTGTAAACTTAAAGGTTAACATACTAATTCCCAAAAAAACAAAAAAAACAACATATCCCCTTGCACCAGGGTGAAGACATCTTTGTGCATGACACATCACTAAATGCAGCCATGTAGGGCTGAGGGTCAACGGGGGAGGGAGATGGACACAATTTGGTTTGCAGGTTCCATTCCATGTAACATCTCGCCTGAACTCTGGCTGGGGTAAAGTGGGTGAATCCTCTCCCTGCTCTCCATGTGAAAGCACAGATTTGGGGCAGGTCTGTCGGCATTCACAAACTAACCAAAGAATTAAGACCGACAAAGAACATAGAACATACAGTGCAGAACAAAGCCATTCGGCCCATCGAATCTGCACCGACCCACTTAAGCCCTCACTTCAACCCTATCCTCTTAACCCAATAACCCCCCCCAACCTTTTTGGACACTAAGAGGTGGCAGAGGCCGTCAGCACTGTGGCTGAAACACCAAGGTCAGGCAGCCAGTGCCACAAGAAGGTGAATGACCTTGTCAGGGCAGCCAGGGTGAGTACCCCCCCCGCCCTCGATGTGCGGCACACCCCCAGGTGCAACTAATCCCAACCCTAACCCTATCATTAACCCGATCCCCCTAACCCTAATGTGCTGCGCACCTCTGCCAATATACGTGCAACCGCTGACCTGCATGTATTTCCCTGCCTAACACTGTTGCTCTTTATCCCTGCCACCCACCCACCCACCCCCAACAGGAGAAGCGCGCGCACAACAACAGTGAGCATGATAAGACCGGAGGGGGCCCAGCTGATGAGAGACCACTCACCGTTCATGAGGAAAGGGCCCTGGAACTGGCAGGCGGAACTGAGGACTGGCAGGTTGCCTATGCAGAGGTCGGGGGCGCACCAGCAAGTGAGACCCCCACGGCCCATCCCTCGTATGCCCCATATCCTCCCTCCCCCATATCCCCCATATCCTCCCCCCTAAATCCCCCCATATCCCCCCTCCTCCATATCCCCCATATCCCCCGATCCCCGCGGGTGCTGACCACCCCCAGAACGCCCCAGGGCGGCCATGAGACAGGGACAGGCCCGGAGTAACAGGGAGACGACGCCCCCGTCTCGTGCGAGTGCAGCAACACAGGTGTGCGACACTCAGTGATGAAGGGGGCAGCCACCGTCGCAGCCGAGCCAGGACACCCCTACCAAGGATACCCCTACCCAGGGCACCCCGACGTGGGACACCCCTACCCGGGACACCCCTACCTCGGACACCCCTACCCGGGACACCCCTACGCAGGACACTCCTACCCGGGACACCCCTACCCGGGACACCCCTACCCGGGACACTCCTACCCGGGACACCCCTACCCGGGACAACCCTACCCGGGACAACCCTACCCGGGACACTCCTACCCGGGACACCCCTACCCGGGACACTCCTACCCGGGACACCACTCCCCGGGACATCCCTACCCGGGACAGCCCTATCCGGGACACCCCTACCCGGGACAACCCTACCCGGGACAACCCTACCCGGGACACTCCTACCCGGGACACCCCTACCCGGGACACTCCTACCCGGGACACCCCTACCTGGGATACCCCTACCCGGGACACTCCTACCCGGGACACCCCTACCCGGGACACCCCTACCCGGGACACCCCTACCCGGGACACTCCTACCCGGGAAACCCCTACCCGGGACAACCCTACCCGGGACACTCCTACCCGGGACACCCCTACCCAGGACAGCCCTACCCGGGACATCCCTACCCGGGGCACCCCCACCCAGGACAGCCCTACCCAGGACACCCCTACCTCGGACACCCCTACCCGGGACACCCCTACGCAGGACACTC
Organism: Scyliorhinus canicula; assembly: GCF_902713615.1. Classification (NCBI taxonomy): domain Eukaryota; kingdom Metazoa; phylum Chordata; class Chondrichthyes; order Carcharhiniformes; family Scyliorhinidae; genus Scyliorhinus; species Scyliorhinus canicula. The sequence continues at coordinate 30,411,127 of NC_052148.1, read as the reverse complement.
CTACCCGGGACACCCCTACCCGGGACACCCCTACCCGGGACACTCCTACCCGGGACACCCCTACCCGGGACAACCCTACCCGGGACAACCCTACCCAGGACACTCCTACCCGGGACACCCCTACCCAGGACACCCCTACCCGGGACACCCCTACCCGGGACAACCCTACCCGGGACACTCCTACCCGGGACACTCCTACCCGGGACACCCCTACCCGGGACACCCTACCCGGGACACCCCTACCCGGGACACCCCTACCGGGACACTCCTACCCGGGACACCCCTACCCGGGACACCCCTACCCGGGACACCCCTACCCGGGACACCCCTACCCGGGACCCCACTACCCGGGACACCCCTACCCGGGACACCCCTACCCGGGACACCCCTACCCGGGACACCCCTACCCGGCACACCCCTACCCGGGACACCCCTACCCGGGACACCCCTCCCCGGGACACCCCTCCCCGGGACACCCCTACCCGGGACACCCCTACCCGGGACACCCCTACCCGGGACACCCCTACCCGGGACACCCCTACCCGGGACACCCCTACACGGGACACCCCTACCCAGGACAGCCCTACCCGGGACACCCCTACCCAGGACACCCCTACCCGGGACACCCCTACCCAGGACACCCCTACCCGGGACACCCCTACCCAGGACACCCCTACCCGGGACACCCCTACACGGGACACCCCTTCCCGGGACACCCCTACCCGGGACACCCCTACCCAGGACACCCCTACCAGGGTCTCCAACACCCAGGACACTGACACACAGGGGACAGGGTGACAGGAACCGCCACCCCAGGGGACCATGAACTCTGGGTCGGACGATGAGCGCGACACAACGCCACTGCTATCTCCAACACCCTCCACCCTCCCCAGAGACACCCACCTCGGTTGGGCACTTTAGCGATGAGGCTTCTGGTACACTCACTGGTGCGCACAACACAGCCATACCGGCACAGCAGGTGGAGGTAGGAGCAGCCGAGGGGCCGGGAGGTCAGAGGGCAGCCATCAACCATCTGCCGCCCATCTCCCGGGTTCCTGGAGTTACCACACTCACTCATAGACTGGATGCAGTCACGGAACCAGAGATGATCGAAGAGGGTGACGGCCGGCTTGCGGCGGCTGCAGGCGCAGGTGGAGGAGTCCACCCGCGTCCAGGAGCTGGGAGTGGTGCCGGTCATGGGTCCCAACCAGGCCGTAACCGCATGGGTGGTTTCTGTAGTGGGGGCAATGGGTGTGACGGTGTATGCAAGGCCTGGGGCTTTCCGTGCCGGCGGCGTCTGTAGCCCAGGACATGGCTGCCCTCTCACTGGAAGCCATGAGCCAGAGCCAGCGGCAGATGGCAGAGGCGCTCAACGCCATGGCCCAGTCTCTGCAGGCCATGGCCCAGTCTCAGCAGGCCATGGCCCAGTCTCAGCAGGCCGTGGCCCAGTCTCTGCAGGCCGTGGCCCAGTCTCTGCAGGCCTTGGCCCAGTCTCAGCAGGCCATGGCCCAGTCTCAGCAGGCCGTGGCCCAGTCTCTGCAGGCCGTGGCCCAGTCTCTGCAGGCCATGGCCCAGTCTCAGCAGGCCATGGCCCAGTCTCAGCAGGCCATGGCCCAGTCTCAGCAGGCTATGGCCCAGTCTCTGCAGGCCATGGCCCAGTCTCTGCAGGCCATGGCGCAGTCTCTGCAGGCCATGGCCCAGTCTCTGCAGGCCGTGGCCCAGTCTCTGCAGGCCGTGGCCCAGTCTCAGCAGGCCGTGGCCCAGACTCAGCAGGCATTGGCCCAGTCTCAGCAAGCAATGGCCCAGTCTCAACAGGCCATGGCCCAGTCTCAGCAGGCCATGGTCCAGTCTCAGCAGGCCATGGCCCAGTCTCAGCAGGCCATGGCCCAGTCTCTGCAGGCCATGGTCCAGTCTCAGCAGGCCATGGCCCAGTCTCAGCAGGCCATGGTCCAGTCTCAGCAGGCCATGGCCCAGTCTCAGCAGGCCATGGTCCAGTCTCAGCAGGCCATGGCCCAGTCTCAGCAGGCCATGGTCCAGTCTCTGCAGGCCATGGTCCAGTCTCAGCAGGCCATGGCCCAGTCTCAGCAGGCCATGGTCCAGTCTCAGCAGGCCATGGCCCAGTCTCAGCAGGCCATGGTCCAGTCTCAGCAGGCCATGGCCCAGTCTCAGCAGGCCATGGCCCAGTCTCTGCAGTCCATCGCTGAGGGCATCGGCGCCATTTCCCAGGTGCTGACCAGTGTCGCCCAGACACAGACAGGGATGGCCAACTCCCTGAGCTCCATGGCTGCAAACTTGCAGACCCTTGTCGATACCAGGGCGGGCCTCCAGGACTGGCAGCGCCATGAGTCAGGGGGATGGGTGTCGGATGGCCGGCCCGTTCGCACCTCTGACCCATGTAGAAGCCCGGGGGCCATTGGGCACCCCGAGGGAGAAGGAGATGCTGGGGCCCATTCCGGGTCCCCCTATCGGAGAGGTCCCGAACACCACGACACCTCGGACTCCCCCCCCACACCCCCTTCCGTCCCAGGTGCATCTGGTGGGCAGCAGGCAGGACAGGTTGGCAGCTTGCCATCCCAGTTGCCCGAGCTGTAGTCTGGCCCATCTAGGCCGGCCCGCCCCAGGAAATGGCCGCCAAAGGGATCCCGAGTCACAGGGCAGGAATCACAGGAGTCCACCTCCAGTTCTGCTGTACCGTCTGAGGAACCACCTAGATGTTGTCATGGGGCCCGTAAGGCCAAAAAATTAGACACTGAGTAAGTCGGCATGGGTGCAGGGCACAGATCAGTTATAGGGGCTAGGGCACGTGTCTGGACTGTTTGTTATTAAAATCACTTTCACACCAACAGAAGCTGCCTTTGTGCTCTGTCCGAAGCATGGGGGTGTGTGGTGTGCGGTGAGCGCCAGTGTGTGAGGGGGGTGGTATTACTTCGACACCAGGTGAGTGTGCCCCCCCCCCCTCCCTTGGGTCACCCTCGCTATCCCCCGGGTAGAGGGCAGGACCGCGCGCTGCAGTGTCACAGCCGCATGCAGGGATGGTCCGGGTGGAGGGTGGTACTGTGGCCATGGGTCAGATATTGTCCAATGATGTAGAGCCAGGAGCTCATCGCAGAGCAGGTTGTCATCATCTCCCATGGCCTGCAATAGACACGCTTCCACCGGCGAGCGTGTGAGCCCGGCCCGTTGTGCCGCAGGTGGATGTGCAATGGAGGGGTGGAGTGCATGCGGGTGGGGTGGGGCAGTTGGTGGTGGGTGGGTGGGGGGGTGAGGGTGTTGGTGGTGGGTGGGTGGGGGGCTTGAGGGTGGTCGGCTGGTGCCGTGGTGTGCAGTCTGTGCCCATGCTCGGAGATTCCCAGCTCCCCCCCCCCCCCAGTCAGTGAACCGGGCGGCTATCAGCCTGTCCTGTGCCCGCTGACCCAGCCGGTAACCGTGGGCAGCCTCCCACCTATTTGCAGCCCGTCTCCCCTGACCATTGCCCCCATCCTCTTCATCTAGGGCGGTCTGTGCCTCGTCTTGTTGCTCCTCCACTTCCCCCTCCTCTGCCTGCAGCACATAGCCCCTGGGCTATGTTGTGCAGGGCACATCAGACCACAACAAGGCGGCCAACTCTATCTGGCGGGTACTGGAGGGCCCCTCCAGAGAGGTCCAGGCACCTCAAACACATTTTTAGCAGCCCAAAGCACCTCTCTATCACACCCCTGGTCGCTGCATGGGCATTGTTGTGGCCATTCTCCGCGTCAGTCTGTTGCCTCCACAGAGGCGTCATCGACCACGACCGCAATGGGTAACCCCTGTCGCCCAGCAACCAGCCCCTCAGCCGAGTATGCCGAATATGCCGGGGATGTAAGACTGCACCAATACGTATGAGTTATGTACACTTCCCGGGTACCGGGAGCAGATGTGCAGTATCATCATGCGGTGGTCGCAGACCACCTGAATGTTCATGGAATAGGTCCCCTTCCTATTGGTGAACACGGCCCTGTTATCTGCAGGTGGCCGCACGGCAACGTGCATCCCATCGATCGCGCCCTGGACCATGGGAAACACGCTCTCCCTCCTCCCCGACACTCACCCTCTGCCTCCTCCCCGACACTCACCCTCTCCCTCCTCCCTGACACACCCTCTCCCCCCTCCCCGGCACTCGCCCTCTCCCCCCTCCCCGACACTCACCCTTTCCCCTCTCCCCGACACTCGCCCTCTCCCCCCTCCCCGGCACTCGCCCTCTCCCCCCTCCATGGCACTCGCCCTCTCCCCCCTCCCCGGCACTCACCCTCTCCCCCCTCCCCGGCACTCACCCTCTCCCCCCTCCTCGACACTCGCCCTCTCCCCCTCCCCAACACTCACCCTCTCCCCCCTCCCCGGCACTCGCCCTCTCCCCCCTCCACGGGACTCATCCTCTCCCCCTCCCCGACACTCACCCTCTCCCCCCTCCCCGGCACTCGCCCTCTCCCCCCTCCCCGACACTCACCCTCTCACCCCCTCCCCGGCACTCACCCTCTCACCCCCTCCCCGGCTCTCGCCCTCTCCCCCCTCCCCGACACTCGCCCTCTCCCCCCTCCCCGACACTCGCCCTCTCCCCCCTCCCCAGCACTCGCCCTCTCCCCCCTCCCCGACACTCGCCCTCTCCCCCCTCCCCGACACTCACCCTCTCCCCCCTCCCCGGCACTCGCCCTCTCCCCCCTCCCCGACACTCACCCTCTCACCCCCTCCCCGGCACTTACCCTCTCCCCCCTCTCCGGCACTCACCCTCTCCCCCCTCCCCGACACTCACCCTCTCACTCCTCCCCAGCTCTCCCCCTCCCTCCACCCTCCCTCACACCCGCCCCTCACACAACCCCCCTTCCACACAGACTGCGGCTGCGCTGTCACTTCTCCTGCAGCCACCCCACGCCGTGACCTACCTCCGCGCTGTCTGGTGTCAACCATAAGCACCGGTTGACCCCGTTATATAAGGTGGTTCAATTTACGGCAGCATCCAGCCGGGAGAATTCGGAGGACGGCGGGGGCAGGATTTACGCCGGCCCCCGGCGATTCTCCAACCCAGCGGGGGGGTCGGAGAATCCTGCCCCAGATTTCTGAACATGGTGTGCGACCTGACAATGACAAGATTGCTGCCATACAACGAATGAAAGTTCCAGAGGACAATAAGACAGTTCTACGTTTCTTCGGTGTTGTGAACTTTCCAGGCAAATTCATTCCCAACCTATCATACAGAACCACTGCTCTTAGAAACTGAATAAAGAAGTCTACTACATTTGATTGGACAACCGATCATCAAAAGAAATGGCTCGACTTAAATCGCAATTAACGACTGCACCTCTTCTTTCGTTCTTCGATCCAAATAGAGAGACGGAAATTTCGACTGTTGCTAGTCAGAACGGAATAGGAGCAGTACTGTTGCAAAAGGACGGCAACTCGTCTTGGTTACCTGTTGAATACGCATCCAGAGCAATGACACCAACAGAACAACAATATGCACTGATTGAAAAAGAGTGTTTTGGTTTACTTACAGTTGTATTAAAGTTCCATGACTATCTCTGTGGACTTCCTACCATCATTGTGGAAACTGACCACAGACCACTTGTACATATCATACAAAAGGATCTGAATGATATGACTCTGCGACTCCAGAGAATCTTGATGACGCTCGGAAGATACGACTTCAACCTCATCTATACTCTGGGAAAAGACTTGATAATTGCAGATGCTTCATCACGCTCGATCACTTCAGACAGTGAACCTTTAGAATTCATTCAGCATGTCGAATCTCAAGTACAGCTGTGTGCTGAAAATCTTCCTGCTTCGGATGTGAAAATCAACCTCATCCGTGAGGAAACAAAGAAGGATGCAATGCTTCAACGAATCGTACACCACCTCAACAATGGGTGGCCAAAAAGGCATTGTTCTAAGTTCGGGAATATTCAAGAAGATTTGACAGTCATGGATGGACTGTTACTTTGGCTTGATCGGATAGTAATTCCAGTGTCTCTCTGACCCATGATTCTCAACCAAATTCATGACGGTCATCTTGGCATTGAAAAATGCAAGAGAAGGACGAGACAAGCTATATATTGGCCAGGTATCAATCAGGACATCACTGATACGGTACTTGGATGTGAAACGTGTCAGAAACTTCAACCTGCGCCATGGAAGGAAAACTACAACAATATGCTTTTGAGAAATCTCCATGGGCTAAAGTTGGTACAGATCTGTTTCACTGCAATGGTTGTGATTATGTCCTTATAATCGGCTACTATTCGAATTATCCAGAAGTCATGAAGTTATCAAATCTCACATCCATATCTGTCATCGAAGCAAGTAAGGAAACATTTTGCCAGACATTGTATACCAGCCACTGTCATTTCTGACAGTGGGCCATGCTTCGACAGTAATGAATGGGCTGAATTCCCTCAAAAGTACACATCACGTCGAGTCCTCATTACCCACAGTCGAATGGTAAAGTGGAGAAAGAAGTTCAAATCATCAAACAACTTCTTAACAAAGCGCTAGATTCTTCGTCAGATAACAATCTAGTGTTACTATCATATAGGGTGGCTCTTCTTTCAACTGGACTATAACCTGCACAGATGTTAATGAACAGAGATTTGAGAACAACTCTACTATCCATGTCTCTACCAAATCCAGATCATCTGCCTGTGATACAGAAGATGAAACATCAGCGAGAACAACAGAGAATGTATTATGATCAGCATACAACCACTCTGGACTCACTGCTTCCAGATGATACCATCAGGATCAAGGTACCTGATGGAAGTTGGTCTGCTCCTGCAAAAGTTATCAGACAACCAGCACCACGTTCCAACATAGTTCAGACAGCTGACAGAATAAGAGTTTGCCAAAATCATCGAGCACTACTAAAACTCAAGCAACTCACTAATATATTTCCAGATTTACAACTTCATGAAAGTATTTTCCATGATGCATTAACCAATACTCAAGTTTGTGATGGCTCACAGAGAACTGTTAAAACTTCCTCCTCGGGTATTAAGAAGATCTACGAGGAGAAGAAGAAAACCGAACAGACTGAATTTGTAAATAATTTACAGTGAACTTTGTGAACATTATTCATTTATCATGACGTTACAAAGATATATACATATCATGTATTGTAATAATGTTGTTATACATATTTTCCTTTGTCGTACATAGAAAAGAAATGTTAAAAAAGGGGGATGCAATGATATGTATATCGGCATAACAGTAAAGGGTTAATTATTACATCTCAGTAAAATTCTAACACTAGAGGGCACCACCCGTTCCCAGTATAAATATCAGGGCTCAGGGAATCTTGGGTAGTTTAATGTTAACAGAGGAGAGAGATAGATCACAACTCAAAGACTGGTTTGGATTAGATAGAAGTAGCACGTGGACTTCATCAGTTAATACTTAATCATAGATTATTGTTTAACACTCTTACTTTATTAATAGTTATAGATCTGTGGAGTGTGTGAACTCTATTTAATTTAGTCGTTATTCAATAAATCAGTTTTGCTTCAATAATAATAATAACCTTTTATTGTCAGAAGTGTGAAGTTACTGTGAAAAGCCCCTAGTTTCCACATTCTGGCACCTGTTCGGGTAAGCTATTATGGGAATTGAACCCACGGAGCATGGCCTTGTTCTGCATCACAAACCAGCTGTCTAGTCCACTGAGCTAAACTAGCCCTCAAGTTAGAGATTGCTGGTTTCTTTATCATCACGCCATCAGACCATTCTGGTTCACGAGGCAAAGACGTATTACCACGAAGTGTAATATAACAATGACAGGAGGTGCGGTTGATTGCAATGTGGAAAATAATCGCGTTTCATTTTTCCCCTGAGAGACACAACAATGTGGCGCAGAAAAACTCCGTCCGCTCAAATGATAAGGCATCTCACTGCTCCCATAAAGAGTGTCCGCCTGTAATATATTAATACCATTGACCCTACGACATGAGGCAGACCCATAGAAGCAGCCAGGGAGTAGACAGAACCAACACCACATCCAGCCCCATAAAAGCTGAGATTGCCTGATCATTGCGGAAGGAAATTGGTGAGAGAAAAATAAATTGCAATTTTAAGTTGAAGGAGTACAACATTTTATTACAGTAACTGTCCTAATACTGAAATACGCGAGGTTTGCAAATCCAGAAGACGTTACCCCAGGAGGATGAGAGTCGAAATGAAAACCGTTTCAGGAGACCAACCGATCTAATCCTAATGAGGCAAATGTCAGAAAGCTCCTGCCTGTGTGATAAGTGAGTTTATTGATGCTGGGAATTATCGAGACACACAGACTTATAGGTTGTCATCTTGTCTCAGGATTTGAATTGACAATGAAGAATAACACTTAAATTGCAACACTAGAATGACAGTCGAATCTTCCAACAAGCCAAACCTTAAACATCTTTTCAGAAAAGTAAGCATGTCAAAATTCTGAGGAAATGGAATAAGAGAGGTTTATAAAATATTCTAATATACATAATTGTTTTTCTAATGATGGCCAGAAAGTTATCAAATAAAAGATGGATGGAAGTAGGAAGCATCTTCCATTTAAACAGTTTTTTTTAGATTATACGTCCTGCATTAAACTGACATGATTCAGAGTAATTGAGCTTAGCTGTACCAGTGTCATCAAGACTAGGGATTGGCTGTAAGGTGGCAGAAAAGGCCATCACAGCGGCACGGTGGTTAGCACCGCTGCCTCACAACGTCAGGGACCCGGGTTTGATTCCGACCTTCGTTGACTGTGTGGAGTTTGCACTTTCTCCCTGTGTCTGGTTAGGTGGATTGGCCATGCTAAATTGCCTTTAGTGTCTTAACGATAGATGGGGTTACAGGGATGGAGCGGGGGAGTGGACCTACGGCCTAGGTGGGGTGCTCTTTCAGACAGTCAGTGCAGACTCAATGGGCCGAATGGCCTCCTTCTGTACTGTAGGGATTCTTTCTGCCTGCCCTGGATGCTTGCCAATTTAATATGTCAATACCAGAATTATGATCATGAGAATTATCTTGGTATACAGATATATTTCAGAATGCTATGTCATTGATGGAGACTGCGCACTCAAAACATGATACTTTTCTTTTTGCTTTACAGACTCTGACTGACCTGCTGTGCGATTCCAGTGTTAAGTCTGGGGCGTCCATGCATATTGTAGGCAGCACTTTACAGCTGTGATTAGCGGTCATCATTATGCTCACCAACCAGCTTGGCACATGTGGTTTCTGCTACTTTAAGTCCTTCTGTAGCCCCTTCTAAACCTGCGGATCTATCAGACATACATTCGAGCTTGAAGGACGTGGGCGGCAGATGTATTGCAACATCACCGCCTGCAGATTTCCCTTCAATGTCACTGGATCAAAAACCTGCAACTCCCTTACTCACAGGACCGTGGGTAGGCCTACACTGATGTGTTAGGCAGGCTGGGTCGACGTGGACTGCACTTGAAGCAGTGTAGCGAGAAACAGACTTCTAACACTGGATAAGATCCAGCACGATTTTATTTAACGTACTAACTAATATACATGTTCAACTGTGGGTTGACACTATACTGAATTGACTGGAGACCTCGTACTAACCTGACCAGACTTACTAGCTACCACATGGTGTTTGCACTGGCTAGCTCATGGACTCTGTCTGTCTCAGTCGCTGGGTCCAGAGGGAGCGGGCAACCTAGGGCCCTCTGGCTTTATAGTGGTTGTGTCCTGTCTGGTGATTGGCTGCTGTGTGCTGTGTGCTTACTGGTCATCCTATGTGTCAATCACTGCCTGCCTGCACTCCATTATATACATAGGTGTATATTATGACATACACTAGACGGATTGCTGCGGTCCCCTCGGAATGTTGACAGGGAAGGGGAAGATATCATGGTTCTGGTATCATGCTGAAGGTGACAGTATTGGTGCAGGATGATCCTTAAATGTGGGACTATGGGGGTTGAGGACACAGTTAGGTCCACTGCCCCAAACACCCCTTCCAGGTGAAGCAACAATTTGTGCTCGTCTTGTAGCACAGAGAGTTAAACAGCTGGCTTGTTAATGCAGAAGAAGGCAGCAGTGTGGGTTCAATTCCTCTACCTGCCTCCCTGAACACGTGCCGTAATGTGGTAACTTGGGGCTTTTCACAGAAACTTCATTGAAGCCTACTTGTGACCATATGTGAGTATTATTACCTTAGCTCACCACCTTATCCTCACGTTCACTTATCTGTCCTAAGGCTGCTGCAGAGTTTCCAGTGAAACTGAACGCAAGATTGGGGAACAGAGCCTCACCTTCTAATTAGGGACATTGCAGTCTTCTCGACTCAACATAGAGTTCCACAATTTCAGACCATGAACTCTGTCCTCCATTTTGGTTCTGATCCGTCTGCTGGTCTGAATCTTATTTTTCATGTTTTTGCACAGATCTGTGAATCATTCTGCCATTCCCACTCACTCCAGAGAAATGCTTTTGTCACAATCTCATTACAATTTGTTCCATGACATCCATGTAGTTTAATCTTTCCTAGCCTCCACTCTAGCCCCAACTTCCCTTTTTGTCCTTTCTTCCATCCAGCATAAAACTCAACACATTTCCACATTTATTCATTTGTGAAGGACAGGAGGGTCATATTTGCCTTGAAATATTTACTCTGGGCACGATCGATCGGCCACGCTGCACCTGACTGGCCACCGTGCGGCTGGTAAATCTCACAAAGTTTACCCAGCTCGTGATACCTCGCAAGACCTAATAGGATCTCGTTAGACGTCATGATCTGGATCCCGCCCACAATGAACGACCTAAATTTACATATTAAAGTGTGCAGTGAGGCAAACCTGATTATCCTCTCGCCGGAGTTACCCAAAGCATGGGATCTAACCCCTGGACGTCGGAGAACCCGAGCGAGCGCCGGTTAACACTGGTCTCCACCAAAGTGGACCTGGCATACTGGCAGTTGGGGGGGGGGGGGGTCTCTGAGGCGGTCGGGGACCCATGGGTGGTTAGGCTCTAGGCAGGGTGGTACTCCAGCACGCCTGATGTCACCTGGGCACCATGGTACTGCCAGCCTGGCACCCTGGTAGTGCCACACGAGTGCAACCCTGGCATTTTGCCAGCACCGGATATCAGATCTGGGGGGGGGGGGGGGGGGGGGCGGGTGCCCTATCCTTATGAAGTGGGGTTCGGCGGGGGTGGGGGGGGGGGGGCTCGATGACCCTCTTATAGGTGAGTTGGGGCATTGGGGGTCCGGAGGTCACAGTGGGGGCGGCGGGGGGGTGGGGAGGGGGGGGGGGGGGGGTTCTGAAGATCAGGGTGGCATTTTTCTCTCTTCCTGCACTGTTGAGCAGAGCTTGTTCGTGCAGAAAATGGGACTGAATGCAGCCTGAGCTGGGCTTTCCTCGCTGAGGCATCAAAATGCAGCAGAGTTCCGTTCGATTCAGGTTCGGCAGCGCCAGGAAACACCCAGCTAGACACGTTCGGCACGGGACTCTGTTTCACTTCCGTTAAATCGCGCAAAATCGCTTTAAATCTTTCTTCACAGATGCATCTGTGACCGCTGAATATTTCCAGCACTTTCAGCTTTCATGCCAGCTTTTGTGCTGACATCTCTGGTGCGGTCCTTGAACCTGCACCGTTTTGACACAGAGGCGAGAGTGCGACCAAACACAATGTATTTAATTCCTCTGTTTAATATGGAGAGTGCATGCTTGTTCTGTAGCGGTGTTTTGACAACAAAATTATGAACATCCACATTACATTAATTTTAACCATAAGTACTGCTTAACCTTGCTTAACCAGTTGTTTTTGCATTCATAGCAATCTCATTGAAAGCTGCAGTCATAATGATCTCCACACAAGATCAAATAAATTAACTTCTGTCAATAAGTATGAAGGTAGAAAGTCTGTCATGTCCAACAATTAATAGCTCCAACATAAGATAATACTTAGTGAGTCATCTTTATTAAAGATGCAATTCATTCAGCCATCAATCATGGCCAGGATATTTCTTTTGTTTTTGTTGTTTATGAGAAATTTGAATGCCGGTGTTGGCAGACTAGTCACACATTTGTAAAGGCAACCATTGCACTGGGAGTAGAAATTCACCTGGGCAGCTTCCATAGGCTGTCTGCCCAGTTCAGCAAACTTCCTCCAGCAAGTAGGGTGGGAGGCTTTGGGAGTTGGGGGTGAGGTTAGTATAGTGATCAAAGTTGGATGGACAGCTGCACAACTGGTTGCATTCGGCTCCTGCTGGTTCTATGGGCGAAATTCTCCGACTCCCCTGCTGGGTCGGAGAATCGGCGCCACGCCGCCCTGATGCCGGGACGCAATTCTCCGCACCAGCGTGGTCGGCGTGGCGCCGGTCGGGGTTATTGCCGACTCTCTGGCCCCGGGCCGGCACGGGCAGGCACGTCGATTCTCCGGCCCCAAAGGGCCGAGCGGCCGTCATCAAAAAGCCGAGTCCTGCCGGCGCCGTTCTAACATCCTCTGAACCAGCGGGACCTCGGCCTTGAAGAATACGGGGGCGGCCTGTTGGGGGGGGGAGGGAGGAGGGGGCGGCCCCGGGGGGGGGCCTCCATCGTGGCGTGGCCCGCAATCGGGGCCCACTGATCGGCGGGCAGCCTCTCTGCCCCCCCCGGCCTCCTTTCCTCCGCACCGGCTCCTGTAGCCCTGCGCCATTTGGCATTGGGACCAGCGCGGGGAAGAAGGCCACTGCACATGCGCTAGTTGGCGCCGGCCCAACTGCGCATGTACGGACCCCGCGGCGCCGAGTTCAGGACGGGATCGGCAGCTGGGTTGGCGGAGGCCGCTCCATCACCGTCCTAGCCCCCTCTGGGCAGCAGAATGGGGTACCGGAAAGGGCGCCGACGCCGGAGTAATACACTCCTGTTTTTACTCCGGCATCGGCACGTAGCCACCCATTGGGAGAATCTGGCCCTATATGTTTTTGTTGTATAACTGTCCCCAGTGCTGTGATGGAAGGGTCTGGCCAAACTGCCATAGAGCACTCACTCTATTCAGGTGGATCACCTGTCTCCTATGGGAATGTCTGTGCAGAGGAATACCATTGATCACAAATCCAACATTCCCGAGGCCCAGCGGAGAAAGGAGACGGTGGATACTGTCAGATGGATCCCTGAGCAGGCTGCTCAAAGCATTTGACAGAATGCCTCATTGCCGGAACTTTCAAAACAAGCGCCAAAGGTTGCTTGTCTGCTGGTGGAAAAGGCCCACCTCATCAGGTCCCTCATGCACATCTGCTGGCTCAGCACCCCGAGGCCACATCCTCGGGGCAGATGTGGTGGCAAAGAAATCATCACCCACCTCCTTCTAGAATGTGCTTTCAAAAAGACGGTTCTGTGTTTTGGCATGGTTTGTACCATCAGTTTCATAACACATCTTTCTGTTCCCTCGGGACTGTTCCCAGGCACTCACACCAAGACAAACATCAACCCATGCTGGAGGGCCATCTATGTTGACCTTTGACCTGCCCAAAGCTTGTTGGTCTTCCAGTGCAATGAGCTGCTCAAACTGGGGGCCACACACTGACACAATCCAATTAAAGACCTTAATGAAGACCCCAATGTGTGTTCTGATATGTGGAAGTAGCATATAGTGCGTAATTTCATAGAAACATACAATTCTTACAGTGCAGAAGGAGGCCATCCGGCCCATTGAGTCTGCACCGACCCTCTGAAAGAGCGCCCCACCTAGTCACACATCCTCCCTCTACCCCCGTAACTCCATAACCCCACTTAACTGACACATCCTTCGACGCTATGGGGCAACTTAACATGGCTAATCTACCGAACCTTCACATCTTTGGACTTTGGGAGGAAACCCGAGCACCCGGAGAAAACCCACACAACCACGGGGAGAACGTGCAGACTCCGCACAGACAGTCACCCGAGGTCGGAATCGAACCGGGTCCTTGGCGCTGTGAGGCAGCAGTGCCAACCACGGTGCCACCGTGCCAGCAACATTTATTTTGCTTGTATTTCTGTATTGCAGTACAGAAACATCGAAATAAGTATTCTCAAATACATTTCGCAATTTGGTGCGGAGGGATGCATTAAAGCTGAAGACTAAAAGAAAATAAGATATAGACCAGAAGACATAGGAGCAGAATTAGACCATTCGGCCCATGTTTTTCTCATCCCCATTCTCCTGCCTCCTTGCCAGTCTGGTGTTCTTTGTGTTGTTTATTATAGGATGGTTGGCGTAGTGTTCGCAAAGACCACAAAATAGATTTAACTTAAACAAAGCTATGATTTTGTAATAATATAATAATAATCTTTATTGTCACAAGTAGGCTTGCATGAACACTGCAATGAAGTTACTGTGAAAAGCCCCTAGTCGCCACACTCCAGCGCCTGTACGGGTACACAGATGGAGAATTCAGAATGTCCAATTCACCTAACAAGCATGCCTTTCGGGACTTGTGGGAGGAAACCAGAGCACCCGGAGGAAAGCCACTCACACACAGGGAGAGCGTGCAGACTCCGCACAGACAGTGAGTCAAGCCGGGAATCGAATCTGCAACACCGGAGCTGTGAAGCAACAGTGCTAACCGCCGTACTACCGTGCTGCCCACTACTAAACTGGGATTCAACACTTAGTCCTTAAGAATACACAATTGATCATAAGACCACAAGAAATAGGAGCAGAATTAGGCCATTTGGCCCATCGAGTCTGCTCCAACATTCAATCACGGCCGATATTTTTCTCATTCCCATTCTCCTGCCTTCTCCCCATAACCCCCCGATCCCCTTAATGATCAAAAGCCTATCTATCTCAGTCTGAAAGACACTCAGTGATTTGGCCTTCACAGCCTTCTGCGGCAAAGGGTTCCACAGATTCACTACCCTCTGGCTGAAGATATTCCTCCTCATCTCTGTTTTAAAGGAACGTCCCTTTAGTCTGAGATTGTGTCCTCTGTTTCTAGTTTTTCCAAGAAGTGGAAACATCCTCTCCACATCCACTCTATCCAGTTCTCCTGAAACTTTTAATAAGATCCCCCCCCCCCCCCCTCATCCTTCTAAACTCCAACGAGTACAGACCCAGAGTCCTCAACCGTCCCTCATACGACAAGCTCTTCATTCCAGGGATCATTCTTGTGAAGCTCCTCTGGACCTTTTCCAAGGCCAGCACATCCTTCCTTAGGTACGGGACCCAAAACTGCTCACAATACTCCAAATGGGGTCTGACCAGAGCCTTATGCAGCCTCAGAAGTACCTCCATGGTATTGTATTCTAGCCCTCTCGACCTGAATGCCAACATTGCATTTGCCTTCCTAACTGCTGACTGAACCCGCACATTAACCTTAAGAGAATCATGAACAAGGACTCCCGAGTCCCTTTGTGCTTCTGATTTCCTAAGCATTTCCCCATTTAGAAGGTAGTCAATGCCATCATTCTTCCTTCCAAAGTGCATAACCTCACACTTTTCCACATTCTGTTTCACCTGCCACTTATTTGCCCACTCTCCTAGCCTGTCCACGTCCTTCTGCAGCCCCCCGCTTCCTCAATATTACCTGTTCCTCTACAGATCTTGGCATCATCTGCAAACTTAGCAACAGTGCCTTCAGTTCCTTCTTCCAGACCATTAATGTATATTGTGAAAAGTTGTGGCCCCAGCACCTATGAGGCACACCACCAGTCACCGGCTGCCATCCTGAAAAAGACCCCTTCATCCTTTATCTGCCTTCTGTCAGTCAGCCAATCCTCTATCCGTGCCACCTTTAACACCATGGACTCTTAACTTATTTCCTATGCAGCACCTTGTCAAAGGCCTTCTGGAAATCTAAATAAATCACGTCCACTGGTTCTCCTTTGTCCAACTTCCTTGTTACCTCATTAAAGAACTCTAACAGATTTGTCAGACATGACCTCCCTTTGACAAAGCCGTGCTGACTCAGTCCTATTTTATCATAAACTTCCAAGTACTGTGCAATCTCATCTTTAATAATGGACTCTAAAATCTTACCAATGACCAAAGTCAGGCTAAACGACCTATAATTTCCTGCCTCCCTCCCTTCCTAAACAACGGTGTTACATTAGCCACCTTCCAGTCCCTTCCTGCCTCCAGTGATTCCTGAAAGATTACCATCAATGCCTCCACAATCTCCTCATCTATCACTTTTAGAACCCTGGGTGTAGTCCATCTGGTCCAGGTGATTTATCCACCTTCAGACCTTTCAGTTTCCCCAGAATCTTCTCCTTAGTGATGGCCACTGAACTCACCTCTGCCCTCTGATCCTGCTGGAGCTCTGGCATCCCACTGGTGTCTTCCACCGTGAAGACTAATGCAAAGTAACTATTCAGTTCCTCTGACATTTCTTTGCTTGCTATTATTACTTCTCTAGCCACATTTTCTAGTGGACCAATGTCTATTTTTGCCTCTCTCTTACCTTTCATATATTGAAAAAATATCTTCCTATCTTCTTTTATATTACTAGCTAGCTTGCACTCATATTTCATCTTCTCGGGGGGGTGGGGGGGGGGTACCGGGTTGCTGCTGAAATGGCCAGGAAGGAGCTGGAGGATGCAGGGGGTGCTGGGGGGGGGGGGGGGGGGGGGGGGGGGGGGGGGGTGAGTTGCCGCCGTGGGGAACAGGCCGAGTGGGGGATGCTGGCCAGTGGTGGGCAGGGGATGGGTTATGGCTAGTCGGCAGGGGAGGGGGTCAGGGAGCCCTCGGATCCGGCTGATAACCTGGAATGTGAGGGGGCTGAATGGGCCGGTCAAACGGGCCCGGGTGTTTGCGCACTTGAAGGGGCTGAAGGCGGATGTGGCCATGCTCCAAGAGACACACCTAAAAGTGGCGGACCAGGTTCAGCTGAGGAGGGGATGGGTGGGCCAAGTATTTCACTCAGGGCTGGATGAGAAGAATCGGGGGGTGGCGATCCTGGTGGGAAAGAGGGTGTCGCTTGAGGTGTTGAGGGTGGTGGCTGACAGTGGCGGGAGATATGTGATGGTGAGCGGTAGGCTGCAGGGGGAGCGGGTGATGCTGGTGAATGTTTACGCCCCAAATTGGGACGATGTGGGGTTTATGCGGCGCATGTTGGGCCGCATTCCGGACCTGGACGTGGGGGGCCTGATCATGGGGGGGGGGGACTTCAACACGGTGCTGGATTCCCCATTGGATCGATCCAAGTCCCGGACGGGTAGGAGGCCGGCGGCGGCTAAGGTGTTGAGGGGATTTATGGATCAGATGGGAGGGGTGGATCCCTGGAGGTTTGCAAGGCCAAGGGCCAGGGAGTAATCGATTTTCTCCCACGTGCATAAGGCCTACTCAAGGATTGATTTTTTTTGTCCTGAGCAGGGGGCTGGTTTCGAGGGTGGAGGATGTTGAATACTCTGCCCTTGCCATTTCGGATCATGCCCTGCACTGGGTGGACCTCGGGCTGGGGGAGGAGAGGGACCAGCGTCCGCTCTGGCGCTTTAAGGTGGGGCTGCTGGCAGATGAGGAGGTGGCCGGGAGGGTTCGGGGGTGTATTGAGAGGTACCTTGAGGCCAACGATAACGGGGAGGTCTGAGTGGGGACTGTCTGGGAGGCATTGAAGGCAGTGATTAGAGGGGAGTTGATTTCCATCCGAACCCATAGGGAGAGGGGGGAGCAGAGGGAGAGATTGATAGGGGAGATGGTGAGGGTGGATAGGAGATATGCGGAGGCTCCGGAGGAGGGATTGCTGGGGGAGAGGCGTAGCCTTCAGGCCAGGTTCGACCTATTGACTACCAGAAAGGCGGAAGCTCAGTGGAGGAAAGCACAGGGGGTGGTGTATGAATATGGGGAGAAGGCGAGCAGGATGCTGGCACACCAGCTCCGAAAGCGGGACGCGGCCAGGGAGATTGGGGGAGTGATGGATAAGGCTGGGAAGGTGGTGCGGAGCGGGGTAGACGTTAATGAGGTCTTTAGGGATTTTTATGGGGAACTGTACCGGTCTGAACCCCTGGTGGAGGGGGGGGGGGAGGGGGGGGGGGTGGAATGGGGCGCTTCTTGGACAAGCTGCAATTTCCGAGGGTGGAGGAGGGGCAGGTGGAGAGACTGGGGCCGCCGATTGAGCTGGAGGAGCTGGTTAAAGGGATAGGGAGCATGCAGTCGGGGAAGGCGCCGGGGCCGGATGGGTTTCCGGCCGAATTTTATAAAAGGTATGCGGACCTGTTGGGCCCCCTGTTGGTCCGGACCGTTAACGAGGCAAGGTGGGGGGTGGGGGGGGGGGGGGGGGGGGGAGGGGTCTGCCCCCAACTATGTCACGGGCGCTGATTTCCTTGATCCTGAAGCAGGACAAGGAACCTCTGCAGTGTGGGTCATATAGGCCGATCTCGCTGCTAAATGTAGACGCCAATCTGCTGGCAAAGATCTTAGCCACAAGAATAGAGGACTGTGGGCCGGGGGTCATTCACGAGGACCAGACGGGGTTTGTGAAGGGAAGGCAGTTGAATACTGTACGAAGGCTCCTCAACGTTATTATGATGCCGGCTGTGGAAGGGGAGGCGGAGATAGTGGTGGCATTAGATGCGGAGAAGGCCTTTGATAGGGTTGAGTGGGGGTATCTGTGGGAGGTGTTGGAAAGGTCTGGGTTTGGGGGGGGGTTTGTCCGTTGGGTGAGGTTGCTCTATGCGGCCCCGATGGCGAGTGTAACCACGAATAGGAGGAGGTCGGAGTACTTTCGGCTGTACCGGGGGACGAGACAGGGGTGTCCCCGTCCCCCTTGCTCTTTGTGTTGGCAATTGAGCCCCTGGCCATGGCGTTGAGGGAGTCAGGGAACTGGAGGGGCCTGGTGTGGGGTGGGGAGGAGCATCGCTTTATGCGGACGACCTGTTGCTGTATGTGGCGGACCCGGTGGGGATGATGCCGGAGGTGATGAGGATTCTCAGCGAATTTGGGGGCCTCTCTGGTTATAAGCTGAACCTGGGCAAGAGCAAGTTGTTCGTGGTGCACCCGGGGGATCAGGAGGAGGGGATTGGTAGGCTCCCACTGAAGCAGGCAGGGAAGAGCTTCAGGTACCTAGGGGTCCAGGTGGCGGGGAGCTGGGGAGCCCTGCACAAGCTCAACCTCACAATGTTGGTGGAGCAGATGGAGGAGGAGTTCAAAAGGTGGGGTATGTTACCGCTGTCACTGGCGGGGAGGGTGCAGCCCGTTAAGGTGACGGTGCTCCGAGGTTTTTGTTCCTGTTCCAGTGCCTTCCAATCCTTATCCCGAAGGCCTTTTTTAGGAGAATTAACAGGAGTATTACGGGATTTGTGTGGGCACATGGGACTCCGAGGGTGAGAAGGGTGTTCTTGGAACGGGGCAGGGATAGGGGGGGGCTGGCGCTGCCCAACGCTGTGGGTACTATTGGGCTGCCAACGCAGCGATGATGCGTAAGTGGGTAATGGACGAGGAGGGGGCAGCATGGAAGAGGATGGAGATGGCGTCCTGTGTGGGCACGAGCCTGGAGGCGCTGGTAACGGCGCCGTTTCCGCTCCCTCCAACGAGGTATACCACGAGCCTGGTGGTGGCGGCTACCCTCAAAATTTGGGGGCAATGGAGACGGCATAGGGGAGAAGTGGGGGGCTCGATGGAGGCCCCAATACGGGGGAACCATCAGTTTGTTCCAGGGAGCATTGATGGCGGATTTCTGGGCTGGCACAGGGTAGGGGTTAGGAGGTTGAGGGACCTGTTTGTGGAGGGGAGGTTTGCGAGCCTGGGGGAGTTAGAGGGGAAGTTTGGGCTCCCCCCGGGGAACATGTTTCGGTACATGCAGGTTAGGGCATTTGCGAGGCGGCAGGTGGAGGGGTTCCCCTTGCTGCCCCCACGTGGGGTGCGGGACAGGGTGCTCTCGGGGGTGTGGGTTGGAGGAGGGAGGATTTCGGACATATACCAGGTAATGCAGGAGGTAGACGAGGCCTCGGTGGAGGAACTGAAGGGTAAATGGGAACAGGAGTTGGGTGAGGATATTGAGGAGGGGACGTGGGCGGATGCCCTGGAGAGAGTGAATTCCTCCTCTTCCTGTGCGAGGCTTAGCCTCAGACAGTTCAAGGTGCTGCAGAGGGCCCACATGACTGGGACGAGGATGAGTAGGTTTTTTTGGGGCGAAGACAGGTGTGCTAGGTGCTCGGGGAGCCCAGCGAACCATGCCCATATGTTTTGGGCATGCCCAGCGCTGGGGGAGTTTTGGAAGGGGGTACATAGACATAGAACATAGAACAGTACAGCACAGAACAGGCCCTTCGGCCCTCGATGTTGTGCCGAACAATGATCACCCCACTTAAACCCACGTAACCCGTATACCCGTAACCCAACAATCCCCCCATTAACCTTACACTACGGGCAATTTAGCATGGCCAATCCACCTAACCCGCACATCTTTGGACTGTGGGAGGAAACCGGAGCACCCGGAGGAAACCCACGCACACACGGGGAGGACGTGCAGACTCCGCACAGACAGTGACCCAGCCGGGAATCGAACCTGGGACCCTGGAGCTGTGAAGCATTGATGCTAACCACCATGCTACCGTGAGGGTAGCAAGGATGATGTCGAGGGTGGTGGGATCCAGGGTCAAGCCAGGCTGGGGACTCGCAATTTTTGGGGTTGCAGTGGAGCCGGGAGTGCAGGAGGCAAAAGAGGCCGGTGTCCTGGCCTTTGCGCCCCTAGTAGCCTGGCAGAGGATTCTTCTTCAGTGGAAGGATGCGAGGCCCCCAAGCGTGGAGGCCTGGATCAATGATATGGCGGGGTTCATCAAATTGGAGAAGGTGAAATTTGCCCTGAGGGGATCAGTACAGGGGTTCTTTAGGCGGTGGCAGCCATTCCTGGACTTCCTGGCGGAACGGTAGGGAAATAGGCCAGCAGCAGCAGCAACCCGGGGGGGGGGGGGGGGGGGGGGGTGGTTTGGTTCGGTGGGAGGGAGAATTGTGAATTGTGTACATGGGTTTGTTGGATGTGGCGGGTGTTATCTCTTTCCTTGTTGTTTGCTTTTTTTTTGTTTTTGTAGTTGGGTGGGTGTTGTTCTTGGGTTTTAACCATGGTTGTTTTGTTAATATTGTTTTGTTGTTTATATTTTATGAAAATCTTAATAAAAATTATTTTTTAAAAATATATATTTCATCTTCTCGCCCCTTATTGCTTTTTTAAGGGAGCCACTGCAAAACCTCAATGAGGAAACACCATTCTCTCGGATCCTTCCATCATAGACCGAGAAGTTAGATGCCGCGTACCGGTAAATGTTTGAAATAAAATGTAAATGTAAATTGTAAATACATCTTGTAATTAGAAGTTACTAGAATTGGAAGCAACTGAGGCAGCTCAGAGTGCTAAATACTGTAATGAAGGACATTGAACTGTATCACAATTTATTTTAATGTCACATTTGAACTGTTATGTATAATGTACTTTTGTAAATGTTATGAATAAAGTATATTTTTGAAAATTTATAAAAAGGGAATATTTTTTTTAGGTGATGGCTGCTAGCTGGGCCACATCCGCTCCTGGTAATCTGAGTGGATCAGCATCAATATGCGAAGAGTAGTATCTGAGCGGTAACTCCTTTGTGTCGTGTTCATTGCCGTGTTCAAGAAGCTAAGCAAAGTGATGGTTTTGCATATCCCAGAAACAAAAACAACCTCACTTTCAAATCCCCCCCACAGCTGGTGGAATTTAAATTCAGTTAATAAAGTCCGGAATTGAAAGCTAGCCTCAGAAATGGAGACCACGAATGTGGTTAAAAACCCATCAGGTTCACTTAGATCCTTTAGAGAAGGAAATCTGCCTGGTCTGGCCTACATATAATATAATCTTTATTATTGACACAAGTAGGCTTACATTAATACTGCAATGAAGTTAATGTGAAAAGCCCCTAGTTGCCACACTCCGCCGCCTGTTCAGGTACACAGAGGGAGAATTCACAATGTCCAATTCACCTAACAGCACATCTTTCGGGAATTGTGGGAGGAAACCGGAGCACCCGTAAGAAACCCACACAGACACGGGGAGAACGTGTAGACTCCGCACAAACAGTGACCCAAGCCAGGAACCTGGGATGCTGGTGCTGTGAAGCAGCAATGCTAACCACTGTGCTACCGTGCTGTTGTGGTGGCATTTGTGTTGCTAAATTCAGTATGGTTGGGGCAGTGTTCACAAAGACCACAAAATAGCTTTAAATTGAACAAAGCTATAAATTTATTAACGTTACTAATTTGGATTCAACGCTTACTCTTATACAATACAGAGTTGATAATCAGTTTCAGTTTTGATTCTGGCTTCCTGATGAAGATATCTAACTAACTCTCTCCAAAAAGGATTCAACTAATTCTCCCCAGAGGATCACTGCGAGGGACTGACTCTCTCTCCAGCAGGTCTGGATGCCATTCTCTTGAGATTGCAGAGGCCTCAAGCCAAATCAGGAGCTGAAAGCAAGGTTTGATGTGAAATAGAGTGTCTGTCCAGAAAGCCTGCTGCCTGTGAGTGCTGCATTTTTCTAAACTATTGGGACCCTGAATGAATGACTCTACAAAGGAGAACATTACCGGCTGGAAACCAGAGACTTTAACCAGCAAGCTTGCTGTAAAGAAACTGTGCAAAAGCACTGCCATCCGAAGCAAAGGCTCTTATCTTTTGACTTTCATCCTTGTTATTTTTTTCACCCCTTCTCTCCCCTCCCCTCCTCTGTGTTTGTGTGTCTTGTGTGTGTGGGTAGAGGGTGGGACAGTGAAAGAGGGTAGTAGGTATTAACTTGTTGTAATCCAGCTGCATTCACTGCATATTTCATTTTGGTTCTTCTTATAAATAAACAGTAATTGTATTTAAACTTACAAACCTGGTAATTGTAATTATTGGAAGCTAAGGGCAAAAGACTTTGGGTATTTTTACAAGAATTATTGGTTGCGATTCCGGGGTGAGTGGGGCTAGAATTGATCGCGCACATGCCCAGTGTCGGAACAATGTTTTAAAAGGAACAAATTTAACCATGCTCCATGAGTTAAATATAGAATGGGTTTATTAAGTACTAAAGGCCAGAAATTATAAAACACCTGCACATACATTCATATAGATTAGAGGAGCGATTTTCACACCGTGTCATGCCCCGCTCCGTGCCCGGCATTGTGGGTGAATCGCCTGAGCCCCCTAAATCGGGCTCCACATGTGCACAAATCCTTGCATGAGTCACCCAACTCGCAGAGCCCAGAGAAATCTGTATCACACCACGAGCTATTAGGCTCACTTAAATATCTGGCTGTCATATTCACCAGTGCTCCGGGAGTCAATGACCTGTCTGCGAGGCCTCAGCTGGGCACAAGTAGAGCCCTGTGGTGGTCAGGGAATGGGTAGGGTAGTATCATGGCAGCCCATCTGGCACCTGCGCACCTTGGCACAACCAGCCTGGTACTCCAGCAGTGCTAACTTGGCACCTCCAGGGTGCCTGGTTGATACTGTCAGGGTTCCTGGGGCATTGCCTGGGATCCAGTTTGTGGTGCCAAGGTGCCCAGATGCCAGGTTGGCACTGCCAAGGGTTGGGGAAGGGGGAGCCTTGCCCATGAAAGGGGGATGAGGAAGAGTCTTAAGGGGCCAAAGAAAGGTTGGGGGAAGGCAGGGGCCCCTGAAAGCGGCGTGTCCTGAAAGGGTGGGGGGGGGGGGGGGGGCTGTAGAGATCGGGACAGCCGTTCAAAATGCCGCCCTGATCTTGGAGGAGCCGGTCCTGCTGGCAAGTTCAGCTTCCCAATGCTTCCAAAGTGTGGCCTCGACAGGGCGAAATTCCCTGAGGCCCCAAACAAAACAGCTAAGTAGCGCTGCGTAGGGGTATCAAGAAATACGTCGAGAAATATACTGCCAAATGCTCCCAAAACTGGACATGGAAATATTTCTGGTGAATCGGGCCCTAGAACTGAGAATTGAGTACAAAGTAATTGAGCAACAACACAAGTGTATGAAACAGTCCTGGGCCCGTGGGAAGTAGACCGATTGTTGCAGTTGTTGCGATTCGAAATTCCAGTTGCGCTGACTTCAGCATGACAATAGTCAGCTTTGAGATTTCCTTTCTTCAACAATCAGAGATGGAGAGACGTACCTGCAAATGACTTTTACAGGGGTACAGCTGCTGCTGGCAGTTCTGCATCACACTCTCCTGTCACTGCACTCCTAACATGGACACACATACACACACAAAATGCAGCAACGCATGCATACACATACACCAACCCACACACGCACCTGGGGCAGCTTTTCAGCTGGCTTTGATCCCAACCTTTGACAGAAACACAAGGATCACTTAAGAACAGTTACGACAACGAGATCAGAAGGATCAAAAATAAATGATCATTCTAATAGATGTGTGAAAAGCTGCACAAAATACCCACTTCTGCCTTCATGCCGAGCAAAGATGACTTCCTTTCTGACAGCCACACAATTGGAGAGGAACAAAAAAGCCATGGTGAAGCATTCTGTCCTTCACATTGTGCAGTGCTTGTTATTGATTGATTGGTTAGTCATCAAAACCTCAGGCAATTCATTACATGCCATTACAGTTTCCTTCTCATCTGAAAGCCTTGAGAGACTTTATCTAAAGCTGCTATGCTCAGTAATTTGTATCATTCCAATCCTTTCACATAAATTAGAATTTCATATACCTGGTGACGAAAAATAAAATCTTGGTATTATTGGAAAGAAAAGGTTTTGAAACATTTTGGCTTCATTAAACTAAATTGTAATGGATTCATACTGCACAACCTATTTAAGAAGTGGTTCTCAAAAAGACCCTTTAGGTGTCCAAGGGCACTTTCAGGTGAATATAAAAAATCCCACAGGACTATTTACATTGGCTCTTACCAATTTTTACAGATGCCACCATAGAAAGCATCCTATCTGGCTGCATCACAGCCTGGTATGGCAACTGCTTGGCCCAAGACTGTAAGAAACTACAGAGAGTCGTGAACACAGCCCAGTCCATCAGGCAAACCCGCTTCCCGTCCATTCACTCTGTCTACACCTCCTGCTGCCTTGAGAAAGCGGGCAGCATAATCAAAGACTCTTACCACCAGGATTATCCTCTCTTCCAATCTCTTCCATTGGGCAGGAGATACAAAAGTCTGAGAACACGCACTAACAGATTTTAAAACAGCTTCTTCCCCGCTGTTACCAGACTCCTGAATGACCCGCTTATGGGTTGAACTGATCTCTCCGCGCATCTTCTCTACTGTTGTAGCACTGCAATCCATATGCTTCACCCAATGTCTGTAACTTTGTGCATTAAAAAAAAAAATTATCGCTTATTGTCACGAGTAGGCTTCACTTAAGTTACTGTGAAAAGCCCCTTTATCGTATGTCGTATGTTTTTTTATCATGCATGGACCAATCTGCCTGAACTATACGTGGAACAATACTTTTCACTGTACCTCAGTACACATGACAATATATCTAAATCTAATCTAAATGAAGAAGAGCAGAAGAGTTATTGCCATTTATCACACAGACAACATCACCAAAAAAGGACTATCTAGTCATTATCACATTACTACATATGAGAGATTGCTGTGTATAAATTGTCTGCCATATTTCCTACACTCCAACAACGACCATACATAGTTCATTGGCTGTTAAGTACTTTGGGACATCCTCAATCCATGGAAAGACATCTATAATTGTGCGTTTTTAAAAAACAATAGTTTATACAAAATATTTTCAAAGTTTAACTTGAGTAAAAATCTTCCTGATATTCTGGCATATTTGTGGTAGGATGTCAATGCACTGAAACGCAATCTTCAACTTGTGCCCTTCCCTCTATCACAAGGAGTGCAGCTGTTCACCTACCGTTCCACATTTTCCACTCCGTCCGTTACTCTCTTCCAGTTATATAAAGCAGCCATTCCATCTTACATCAGGACCAGGATGATACCCAGATTTGGACTGGCAAATGGCAGTGTTATCATCCCAGTTGATGTCATAACTGGATGGAAAGATCCCAGAATATTGAATGCTGGCTCTAAAGATTGTAACTTGTGTATTTAAATAAAACATGGAGGATCAGAATCATATGACTGCTAATTAGTTTTAACAACAAGAAATAAACATTCAGCAAACACGAAAAGTTGGATTATTATGCAATACTCCTTTGCTCTTCCACCTCAGCTTAACAAATACGCATAGATGTAAATATTAGAATACAATACAAAGCACATCTTATGCTACAATGTTCTAATTAACACAAAAAGTCCTGTTTAAGCACACAAGACAACTGTGGTCAAATACACCCACGCAGCTCTGAACCCAAGTTAGTACCTGTACATTTCTCCTCAGAATCCTCCCAGATGATGATCACATGAGAGTTTCCAAAATTCACTGCCAAAAACAAGTTTTAAAATCTCCTCTCATAAATATGCTTTTCCTTAGCGGTTTGCATTCTGAAATCCAGTCCCGATTTTACAAATAATTCGAAACTCAAGCTTCTGCTCCACTTTTAACATTGAGCCCAGTCTTGAATTTTGCACCACCCTCTTTTCAGTTGCCTTTCCTTAACTGTTTTTACACCAATTCCGAAATCCAACCATTGATTTCCTGTTATTTAACCTAACGTTCCACAGGCTGTTGTAAAATCTTGCAAACCTGAAAATCAGATATCGTTCTGTTAACTTAGCCTTCTTCTCAGCTTGGTTTGTCTATAATGAATAGTGCCATGTCTAGTACATTTAACCTCAAGCATCTGGGAAACTTCTCTTTATTTCTCCAGTTTCCTTATCTAGCTGCTCTTCAGATCTCTGCATCTGTTTTCTTAACCATTACTTCATGGTATGGTACCTCTCTGCCTGGGGGCCTCCTTTCTTCCGTGCCAGTCCCTGTAGCCCTGCTGCATGTTGCGTCCGGCTCGGTGCGGAGAAGGGAGCCACTGCACATCTGTTCGTTGGCACCAGTGCCATCGTGCAAATGTGGGCCCCGCGGCGCCCAGTTGATGCAAGGATCAGCAACTGTAGCGGCGTGGATCACTCCAGTGCCGTGCTGGTCCCCTGTAGGGGCCAGAATTGCTGATCCTGAGGCCGTGTTGACGCCGTCAAGAAACGCGATGGCGTTTCCGACGGCGTCAACACAGCCTCAGGATCACAGAATCCCGTCCCTTATTTCTAATGTTTACCAATACAAATATAAATACCTTAAAATTTTCTTTGTTTTCTGAACAAAAGATAACATTCATGCGCATTGGTGCCAGATAATGATTATCTGCAACAAGAGGAAGTCCTGCCATTTCCTAGCGCACTAGAAAATTCACTAGAATCAGGAATTGTGCCTATGTAATGATGATGATGATGATTTCCCTCAGCTAGTGTTCACTCACCTACCCAGTCAGTTATCTCAGTTGGCTGAATGGCTTTTTTGTGACGTGGAGCAATGCCAACAGCCAGGTTCAATACCGGTACCAGCTGAGGTTATTAATGAAGAACGCAGCTTCTCAACCTCGCCCGACGTGTGGTGACCCCCCAGCTTAAATCACCACCAATCAGCTCTCAAAGAGAGCAGTCTATGGTCCTCTGAGACTATAGTGACATTTATATTTACATCTACATCACCCTCAACATGGTCGTCAGCAGCCCATTGGTAGTCCCACAGGGGTACAGATAGTGATGTTGAGGAATTGGCATGTGGTGAAAGGTTAGGTGATAAAGTTGTGGAAACTTAATGTCACTAAGCAGAGGATTAGAAATGTTTGAGCTGACTATTAACATGTTGCTGATGCTATTGGTGATCCTGCTGTAAAAATTAAATGCTCACAGATCAATAAAAAGCAACAATAATGGCTTAAACATAGAGTTTTCAACATAATGAAGCATCCTAAGGTGCTTCACAGGAGTGATTATCAAACAAACTTTGACAGAGTCATCTGGCTGTTCAAAGAGACAGGTTTTAAGGAGGCTCTTCAATAGGTGGAAAGGTAGAAATCCCGGAGGCTTAGGGTTTAGATAGCTGAGGGCACATCTGCCAATAATGGAGCCTTGAAAATCAGGGATGTGCAAGGAGCTGAATTGGAGTAGCACGGAGATCTTGAAGTGTTATAGGGCTGGCAGAGATTACAGACAGATGGAGGGGCGAGGAACAGAGGGCTTTGGATTCAGTGATGATAATATGCAGATCTGGACATTGCTGGACTAGGATCCAAATATAGATCAGTGAACACAGAGTGGTGTGCGAATTAGACTTAGCATGAGGATAGCAGAGTTTTTGATGAGTTCAAATTCATGTGCAAGGTGAGAGACCAGCCAGGAGAACACTGGGATAGTTGGGTTTAGAGGTAGAAATACATGGGTGAAGCACAAAATGGGTGACCGACTTCCACCTCCGGGACATCACTCAACTCCATACTTATCTCAGCTCATCCATAACATGACTATTCCAATGCTCTCGTGACCAACCTCCCATCAGTGTCCAAAATTGCCCTTAGTGTTGGGTGGGGATACTGGGTTATGGGGATACGGTGGAGGTGTTGACCTTGGGTAGGGTGCTCCTTCCAGGAGCCGGTGCAGACTCAATGGGCCAAATGGCCTCCTACTGCACTGTAAATTCTATGATCTATCTTCCATTCCACATAAACTTGAGCTCATCCATCAGCCTTCTGCTTGCTTTCTGACCTACACTGTCTCACAGTCTAGTCCTGCAACCCCCCACTATGCCCTCTGCACTCCACCAATTCTGGCCTCTTGAGCATCCCCAATTTTAATCACTCGTTCGTCCAATGGCGGCTGTTCCTCAGGGAAAATGCTGGAAAATTTTCCAGCATTTTCCAGCATTTTCCCTTTTGTTTCAGATTCCAGCATCCGCAGTAATTTGCTTTTATCCGGCGCCTGTTCCTCCACAGCTTAGGTCCTAAATTCTGGAATTCGACCGCACACCCCACCCCACCCGGCAAGCTTACAGCCTCTCTACTTCTCTGCTTCAAATCTATTTCTTTGACCATGCCTTTCAGCATCTCTCTCAGCGACTCCTTATGTAGCTTGGTGATCAATTTTGCTTGAAACTACTCTTGTGAATATGATCTTTTACTCTGTTAAAGCTGCAAGGTAAATGCATCTTTTTGGTTGTTCCATCGATGCCAGCCTGCACAGCAAGACAATAATCTCATTACATTACAAGCTCATTTTTATCTGTTACTACTGTAATGTCAAAGTTAGTGAAGTTAGCTTTGATTTTACAGCACGTCAGTTATCTGGTATTCCCCTGTCCTCACTGTTCCTTGGTTGATGCTGCACAGATTCCCTGTGGAATTCCTTTGAGGAACGTGGGTTCTAAATGCTGAAGGCATTGGTCACTGCTGTATATAGCTGCCTGCTATTGTAATATAAAGCTGTCAATATAGAAACATAGAAAATAGGAGCAGGAGTAGGCCATTCAGCCCTTCGAGCCTGCCTCATCATTCGGTATACCCATGGCTGATCCTGATCTCAACATCATGCTCCCGTGCTCTCACCGTACCTCTGGACTCGGTTGGAGTCTTGAAATCTATCTATTTACTTCTTAAATATATTCAACCTCGACAGCCTTCAGTGATAGAGGACCCTCCAGGTTCATCATCGTCTGACTGAAGGCATTTCTCCCAATCTCAGTCCTAAATGGCCTCCCCTGGGGATGAGTCTGTGGCCCCTTGTTCTAAACTCCCCATCCAGCGCAAACAACATCCCTGCATTCAATCTGTCCAGCCCTGTCAGAGTTTTATTCATTCCAATTAGATCCCCACTCATTCTTTTAAACTCCAGTAAATACAGGCCCAGTCAACCCAATCTCTCCTCATATGATCATCCTGCCATCCCAGGAATCAGTCTGGTGAACCTTCGCTACACTCTCCCTGTAGCAGGAATAGGCTTTCTTAGATAAGGAGACCAAATCTGCACACAATACTCCAGGTGTGGTCTCACCAAGGTCCTGTACAGCTCTAGTGAGCCAACCTCGCTCCTGCGCTCAAGTCTTCTTGCAATGAAGGCCAACATATCATTTGCCTTCCTAACTACTTGCTGTACCTGCATGTTTGCTTTCAGTGACTGGCATACAAGGACACCCAGGTCTCTTTGTACGTTAACATTTCCCAATCTATCACCATTTCAATAATGCTCTGCCATTCTGTTTCTCCGTTCAAAGTGGACAACTTCATCGTTACCAAATTATACTGCATCTGCCATGTATTTGCCCACTCACTCAACTTGTCTAAATCACCTTGAAGCCACTTGACATCCTCCTCACCACTCACATTGTCACCAAGTCTCACGTCGTCAGCAAACTAGGAAATCTTACTTTTGGCACCCGCATCCAAATCAGTGAATAGCTGGGGTACAAGCACCAATTCCTGCAGAACCCCATTGAACTCATTTATTTCCATTCTCTGATTCCTGTCTGCGAACCAATTCTCAGTCCATGCCAGTTATTTCTGTCTTCTTCCGTGAAGATAGAACTAAAGTAGTTGTTTTATTGTTCTCCCATTTCCTTGTTCTCTATTGTCAATTCTCCTGTATTAGATTTGAAGTGACCTCCATTTGTCTTCATCAATGTTTTTATTTTTATATATTTTGTAGAAGTTTTTACAGTCCACTTGTATGTTACTTGTAAGTTTACTCTCGTGCTCTTTTTCCCCTCTTGATCAATCGCTTGATCCTCCTTTACTGTATTCTGAACTGATCCCAATCTTCGGTTTTGCTACTTTTTCCAGCAACTTTACATGACTCCTCTTTGGATCTAACACTATCCTTAATTTATTTTGTAAGCCATGGTTTGGCAGCAGAGGGCAGACTATTGTTGGACTGGAGAATAGTACAGCCCACGGTATGATTTTAAAAATAATCTTCATTGTCACAAGTTGGCTAACATTAACACAGCAATAAAGTTACTGTGAACAGTTGCCACATTCCAGCGCCTGTTCGGGTACACCGAGGGAGAATGTAGAATGTCCAATTAACCTAACAAACAAGTCTTTCGGGACTTGTGGGAGGAAACCGGAGCACCGAGAGGAAACCCACGCAGACACGGGGAGAACGTGCAGACTCCGCACAGACAGTGACCCAGCAGGGAATCGAACCTGGGACCCTGGCGCTGTGAAGCAACTGTTCTAATCACTGTGCTACCGCGCTGCTGATGTACAGTCTTTGAGAGTGGAGTCTGGAAGTAGCTATCATAGAGGCAGCACCCACACCTGGCAGCACTTGGGATATCTATATAGTTATGGGTTAACAATAAATCTTTTATGTTTACACATACAAATTTAGCGAAAGACAAATCGACCTTCAAAACAGTCGCCTCGATGGCTACTAGAAGGCCATAATAGTGGGAGAGATATTATAGCTAAAGACCTTTGCTCAAAGTTTACAGGAATGCCAGGAAGCAGCTTTTCAGGATCAAACCTTTCTGGTATTCAGTGAGGTCCTCCTGGAAACTTTGACACCTTTAGATTCTTTTTTTGATGAGGAAGGGAGTGGGGAGCAATATCTACATAGAAACATACATAGAAAATAGAAGCAGAAGGGGACTTTACGGCCCTTCGAGCCTGTTCCGCCATTCATTATGATCATGGCTGATCATCAAGTTCAGAACCCCAAGTCTGCCTTCTCCCCCATATCCCTTGATCCCTTTAGCCCCAAGAGCTACATGTAATTCCTTCTTGAAATTGCACAATGTTTTGGCCTCAACTACCTTTTGCGGGAGTGAATTCCATCGATTCACCACTCTCTGGGTGAAGACATTTCTCCTCACCTCAGTTCTGAAAGGTTTACCCCTTGTCCTCAAATTATGACCACTAGTTCTGGACTCCCCCACCATTGGGAACATTCTTTCTGAAACTACCCTGTCCAAACCTGTTAGAATTTTGTAAATATCAATGAGATTCCTTCTCACTCTTCGAAACTCCAATGAATATAATCCTAAATGACTTAGTCTCTCCTCATATGACAGTCCCGCCATCCCAGCAATCAGCCTGGTAAACCTTCGCTGTACTCCCTCCATAGCAAGAACATCCTTCTTCAGATAAGGACACCAAAACTGCACACAATACTCCAGGTAGAGCCTCACTAATGCCCGACACAATTACAGTAAAACACCCCTGTTCCTGCACTCAAATCCTCTTGCTATGAAGGCCAATATACTATTTGCCTTCTTTACTATCTGCTGTACCTACGTGCTGTCATTCAGCGACTGATGTACGAGGACACCAAGGGTCTCGCTGAGTATCCACTTCTCTCAATTTACACCCATTCAAATAATAATGTGCCTTCCTATTTTTTCTACTGAACTGGATAACCTCACATTTATCTACATTATAATGCATCTGCCAAGAATATGCCCACTCACTCAGCCTGTCCAAATCCCGCTGAAGCATCTCTGCATCCTCGTTACAGCTTACCCTCCCACCCAACTTTGTATCATCTGCAAATTTGGAGATAAAATATTTAGTTCCATCATCCAAATCATTAGTATATAATGTGAACAGTTGGGGTCCTAGCACAGATCTCCAAAGTGGAGATGGTCGATAGCTTTAAGTTTCTGGGGGTCACCATCACCAACAGTCTGTCCTGGTCCACTCACGTTGATGCACAGTCAAGAAAGCCCAACAGCGTCTCTACTTCCTACGGAAGCTAAAGAAATTTGGCATGTCGGCATCAACTCTCACAAACTTCTACAGATGTGCGATAGAGAGCATCCTATCCAGCTGCAACACATCTGGTATGGCAACTGCTCAGTCCAAGATCGCAAGAAACTGCAGAATGTGGTGAACTCAGCCCAACGCATCACACAAACTTGCCACCCCCACATTGATTCTGTATACACCTCCCACTGCCTCAGGAAGGCAGACAGCATTATCAGAGATCCCTCCCACCCAGGCATTGCCTTCTCCCAGACCCTTCCATCAGGCAGAAGGTACAGAAGTCTGAAGACCCGCACAGCCAGACATAGGAACAGCTTCTTCCCCACAGCTACAAGACTGCTCAACGACTCCCCCTCGGACTGATCAAGGGGCAGCAGGGTAGCATGGTGGTTAGCATAAATGCTTCACAGCTCCAGGGTCCCAGGTTCGATTCCCGGCTGGGTCACTGTCTGTGTGGAGTCTGCACGTCCTCCCCCTGTGTGCGTGGGTTTCCTCCGGGTGCTCCGGTTTCCTCCCACAGTCCAAAGATGTGCGGAGTAGGTGGATTGGCCATGCTAAATTGCCCGTAGTGTCCTAAAAAAAGTAAGGTTAAGAGGGGGGTTGTTGGGTTGCGGGTGTAGGGTGGATACGTGGGTTTGAGTAGGGTGATCATGGCTCGGCACAACATTGAGGGCCGAAGGGCCTGTTCTGTGCTGTACTGTTCTATGTTGCATAAGATACCTGCATAAGATAAAGATGCATGGCATTAAGGGTAAAGTAGTAGCATGGATAGAGGATTGGTTAATTAATAGAAAGCAAAGAGTTGGGATAAATGGGTGTTTCTCTGGTTGGCAATCAGTAGCTAGTGGTGTCCCTCAGGGATCCGTGTTGGGCCCACAATTGTTCACAATTTACATAGATGATTTGGAGTTGGGGACCAAGGGCAATGTGTCCAAGTTTGCAGATGACACTAAGATGAGTGGTAAAGCGAAAAGTGCAGAGGATACTGGAAGTCTGCAGAGGGATTTGGATAGGTTAAGTGAATGGGCTCGGGTCTGGCAGATGGAATACAATGTTGACAAATGTGAGGTTATCCATTTTGGTAGGAATAACAGCAAACGGGATTATTATTTAAACGATAAAATATTAAAGCATGCCGCTGTTCAGAGAGACTTGGGTGTGCTAGTGCATGAGTCACAGAAGGTTGGTTTACAAGTGCAACAGGTGATTAAGAAGGCAAATGGAATTTTGTCCTTCATTGCTAGAGGGATGGAGTTTAAGACTAGGGAGGTTATGTTGCAATTGTATAAGGTGTTATTGCGGCCACACCTGGAGTATTGTGTTCAGTTTTGGTCTCCTTACTTGAGAAAGGACGTACTGGCGCTGGGGGGTGTGCAGAGGAGATTCACTAGGTTAATCCCAGAGCTGAAGGGGTTGGATTATGAGGAGAGGTTGAGTAGACTGCGACTGTACTCGTTGGAATTTAGAAGGATGAGGGGGGATCTTATAGAAACATTTAAAATTATGAAGGGAATAGATAGGATAGATGCGGGCAGGTTGTTTCCACTGGCGGGTGACAGCAGAACTAGGGGACATAGCCTCAAAATAAGGGGAAGTAGATTTAGGACTGAGTTTAGGAGGAACTTCTTCACCCAAAGAGTTGTGAATCTATGGAATACCTTGCCCAGTGAAGCAGTTGAGGCTCCTTCATTACATGTTTTTAAGGTAAAGATAGATAGTTTTTTGAAGAATAAAGGGATTAAGGGTTATGGTGTTCGGGCCGGAAAGTGGAGCTGAGTCCACAAAAGATCAGCCATGATCTAATTGAATGGTGGAGCAGGCTCGAGGGGCCAGATGGGCTACTCCTGCTCCTAGTTCTTATGTTCTTATGTTATGTTCTTATGTTCTTATGTTCTATGCTCTTTGTAAGAACACAATTCACGACACCCGATGCTGCTCTTGCTCATGTATTTGCTTTGTTTGCTGTGTTTGACCTCTTGTTCCACACTGTAACCAATCACTGTTTGTCGATATACCATTTGCCAATGTTCTCTGTTGATTATTCTATGTACGTACTGTATATGTTCCCTCGGCTGCAGAAAAATACTTTTCACTCTACTTCGGTACATGTGACAATAAATCAAATCAAAATCAAACCAAATTAGATCCCTGCGGTGCCCCGCAAGTCACAGCCTGCCAATCAGAAAAAAATCCATTTATTCCAACTTTTCCTTCCTGTTTATTAACCAGCTTTTTATCCATCTCAAGACACTACCCTTATTCCTATGCGCTTTAACTTTACATAATAATCTGCTATGTGACAGCTTTTCGAAAGGCTTCTGAAAGTCTAAATAAACCAAACCCACCGGTTCTCCCTGGTCAACTCTACTAGTTACATCTTCAAAGAATTCCAGTAGATTTGTCAAGCATGATTTTCCTTTCTTAAATCCATGCTGACTTTATCTGATTACGCCACTGCTTCCCAAATTCTGTGCTACGAAAGTCTTGACAATGGACTCCAGAAACTTCCCTACTACCGATGTTAGGCTCACAGTTCCAACCACATCCCTTTTTGAAAAGTGGGGTTATATTAGCTACCCTCCAATCTGTAGAAACCATTCCAGAGTCCAAATAATTTCAGATAATGACCACCAATGGATCTACTATTTCTAGGGCCACTTCCTACGTACTCTGCGATGAAGATTATCAGGCTCTGGAGCTTTATCTGCCTTCAATCCCATTAATTTCCCAAGGACTATTTCTGTACGAATACAATACTAATTCCCTTCAGCTCCTCACTGAAATTGTGTTTCTCAAAACTTCGGGTACATGTCTTCCTTTGTGAAGACAGAAACGAAGAATGAATTTAGTTCCTCAGCCATTTCTTTGCCCCATCATGAATTCCCCCGTTTATGACTAAAATGGTCCTACATTAGTTTTTATCAATATTTTTCTCTTTTCAGACCTTTTGAAATATTTACAGTTGGTTTTTATGTTCCCCGCTAGCTTACTTTCATATTGTGTTTTTCCCTTCTTAATCAATACCTTGGTACTGGAATTCTTTGAAGATGTAACTAGTAGAGTTGACCAGGGAGAACCGGTGGGTTTGGTTTATTTAGACTTTCAGGAGCCTTTCGAAAAGCTGTCACATGGCAGATTATTATGTAAAGTTAAACGATTTTAAACGGTTTCAAATCTCCAGGTCTATTGCTTTTTCTTGCTCATTTGTATGTTTTTTCTTTGAATCTAATACTATCTCTAATTTCCTTTTACACCATGGTTTGGCCACAGTTCCCTTTCTACTCTTGCACCAAATTGGAACAAACAACTTTTGTAGTTCACCTATTCGTCCCTTGAATGCCTGCCATTGCTTGTCTGCCTTTCTTTCAGTAATGTTTCCCAGTCTATCATAGCCAACTCACGCCTCATACAATCATAGTTACCTTTATTGAGTTTCAGGACCCTGGTTTCAGAATCAACTACCTCACTATCCATAATGATAAAGAATTCCATCATATTATGGTCACTCTTCCCCAAGGGTTCACTCACAGCTAGGTTGCCAACTAATCTTTTCTCATTGCACAACACACAGTCCAAGATGGCCTGTTCCCATTCTGGATAAATACCTCCTCTATTGTGTTGTGACTAATGTGACTCACCCAATCTATATGCAGATTAAAGTCACCCATAATCACAGATGTTCCTTTATCACATGCATCTCTGATTTCCTGTCTAATGCTATTCCAAATATTACCACTGGAGGTTTGCGGTCTGTATACCACCCCATTAAAGCTTTTTGCCCCTTGATGTCTCTTAACTCAACCCAAACAAATTTCACATCATCTGGACTGATATCTTTCCTCAATATTGTATCAATATCTTCCTTGATCAACAATGCAATTCCACCACCTTTTCCTTTCTGCCTGTCCTTCTGAAAACTGAATAACCCTCGGTGTTTAATTCACATCCTTGGTCACGTTGGAGCCATGTGTCCGCAATCCCAACTGTATCATATCTCTTTACATCTATCTGCGCAACTAATTCATCCATTTTATTTTGAATGCTCCATGCTTTCAGATATAAAACTTTAAGACTAGCCCTTTTAACATTTGTTGTCCCTACTGTTTTTTTACAGTATCATTATCTGACAAAGGCTCTTGATTTCTCTGCCTATCACTTTTTTTATTCTCCTTTCTGTCTTTTTCTCTTGTTCTTGATACCCCCTGCTCTAAATTCTTACAAAGATTCCCATCCCCCTGCCATATTAGTTCAACCCTCCCCAACCATGCTGCAAGAACCCCCCACAAGAACATCAGATCAGTCCTGGTCCTGCCCAGGTGTAACCCGTCCAGTTTCTTTAAGTCCCAACACCCCCAGAACTTGTCCCAATGCCCCAGGACTCTGAAGCCCTCTTCCTCACACCATCTCTTCAGGCACGAATGTACCTGATGCATCTTACTGTTTCTACTCTGACGAGCATGTGGCACTGGTAGTAATCTTGAGATACATAGATACATAGAAGATACATAGAAGATAGGAGCAGGAGGAGGCCTTTTGACCCTTCGAGCCTGCTCCACCATTCATCACGATCATGGCTAATCATCCAACTCAATAGCCTAATCCTGCTTTCTCCCCATAGCCTTTGATCCCATTCTCCCCAATTGCTATGTCCAGCCGCCTCTTGAATATATTCAAAGTTTTAGCATCAACTACTTCCTGCGGTAATGAATTCCATAGGCTCATCACTCTTTGTGTGAAGAAATGTCTCCTTATCTCTTTCCGAAATGGTTTACCCTGAATCCTCGGGCTGTGACACTGGTTCTGGACACACCCATCACTGGTAACATCTTCCCTGCATCTACCGAGATCACAACCTTTGAGGTCTGACTTCTCAACTGTCTTCCTAACTCCCTGTATTCTGCTTTCAGGACCTCATCCCCTTTTTTTTAACCTATGTCGTTGGTTCCAATATTTACCATGACCACTGGCTGTTCACCCTCCACCTCCAGAATGTCCTGTAACCACTCCGAGACATCCTTTACTGCAGCACCAGGGAAGCAACATACCATCCTGGAGTCCTGTTTGCAGCCACAAAAACACCTGTCTGTTCCCCTTACAATCAAATCCCGTATATATATTGCATTCCATATATATATTGCATTCCCATGATTAAGAAAGTACTGGCGCTGGAGGGTGTGCTGTTCAGAGAGACCTGGGTGTGCTAGTGCATGAGTCACAGAAAGTTGGTTTACAGGTGCAACAGGTGATTAAGAAAGCGAATGGAATTTGTCCTTCATTGCTCGAGGGATGGAGTTTAAGACTAGGGAGGTTATGCTGCAATTGTATAAGGTGTTAGTGAGGCCATACCTGGAGTATTGTGTTCAGTTTCGGTCTCCTTACTTGAGAAAGGATGTGCTGGCACTGGAGGGTGTGCAGAGGAGATTCATTAGGTTAATCCCAGAGTTGAAGGGGTTGGATTATGAGGAGAGGTGAGTAGACTGGGACTGTACTCGTTGGAATTTAGAAGGATGAGGGGGGATCTTATAGAAACATATAAAATTATGAAGGGAATAGATAGGATAGATGCGGGCAGGTTGTTTCCACTGGCGGGTGAAAGCAGAACTAGGGGGCATAGCCTCAAAATAAGGAGAAGTACATTAAGGACTAAGTTTAGGAGGATCTTCTTCACCCAAAGGGCTGTGAATCTATGGAATTCCCTGCCCAGTGAAGCAGTTGATGCTCCTTCATTAAATGTTTTCAAGAAAAAGATAGATAGGTTTTTGGAGAATGAAGGGTTATGGTGTTCGGGCCAGAAAGTGGAGCTGAGTCTACAAAAGATCAGCCATGATCTCATTGAATGGTGGAGCAGGCTCGAGGGCCCAGATGGCCTACTCCTGCTCCTAGTTCTTACGTTCTTATGTTCTTATGTTCACACGTTTTACTCCTCCACTCTGCAGCAGAACTAACCGTGATGCAACAAATTTGGCTGTTGCTGCTTTCCCCTAAGAGGTCATCCCACTCAACTGGGAGACTGTAATCTAATGGCATACTGCGTGATTCATTTCCTCTTCAAGCATGACTCTTCCTCTTTATATCATAATATTTTGTAGCTAATTATACTAAAAGGGAATCTGCACTCAGTGTACTGTGCATATTTTTGGTCTCCTTTTTTAAAGGTGGATATATAAGCATTTGAAGTAATTCAGAGAAGGTTCACTGGGTTGATTTCTGGGATGAAGGAAATTATGAGGAAAGGTTGAGTAGGTTAAGCTGATACTCATTGGCGTTCACAAGAATAAGTGGTGATCTTACTGAAACATAACATTTTGAAGAGGCTTGAACAGGTCGGGCCTGACAAGGTTCCCAATGGTCCAAATGAGGCTCCCGCCCAGACCCGGTGGGAACATGCTAATAGGTAATTATCTATAAATTGAATGCAGATGCATGATTTACATCCCTCCTTGGATGCACCAGCCATTATCCCAGCCGGGGTCCTGCTGGCGTGAATTGGCGTAAGTCCTGGGAAAAGGGGACCTGGTGACTTGCATGGAAAGGGGGTGAGTACTCTTCCTACAATTGCCTCTAGGGTGAAGCAGGTTTCATTCATGGGAGGTGAGTGTTGGATAGCTTGTGGTGGGCT
Organism: Scyliorhinus canicula; assembly: GCF_902713615.1. Lineage (NCBI taxonomy): Eukaryota > Metazoa > Chordata > Chondrichthyes > Carcharhiniformes > Scyliorhinidae > Scyliorhinus > Scyliorhinus canicula. Next base: position 30,371,959 of record NC_052148.1, on the reverse strand, counting down.
GGAGGGGCTCAAGTCGGGGGTCTTTCCTGGGATGGAGGTCCTTCAACTGGTCTTCCCGTCTTCAGCCTTTAAACCCCCCCCCCCCCCCCATTGAGGCTGTCAGCATCTCAAAACTAAAGTTCTCTGAGAATAAAGTGAAAGTATTGCCACCTGTTCAAAAGCCTTTGAACCCTTTAAGGTCTGTCAGCATGCCAAGTTCAAAGAGGTATGAGGTGAAGGTAAAAATATTCCCTTTGATTGGTGGAAACCTTTGGAGTGTTTTCACAGTCAATTTAATTCCTCTTTAAAGTATTGAAGCCTCTCGGCAATCTTAGAAGCCTAAAAGCTTTGAACTGCATTCTTTACATTCAATTTCCTGGATCGTTGTCTTTTAAATGCCTTTTCATTGACAGGCCAGGGCAGTTTGAAAGGGAGGTTGTTTATTTATATAACTCGACTGGGATCCATTCACTCTGAGGAGCTGTTTTTCTCACCACAGTTTTTTTTTCTAGAGGCTGTCTCTCGCATACAAAAGGGGGTTGAGGGGAGGAAATTGGGTGGGTGCTGCATGAAGAACTGGGGGGAGTAGGTGAGGGGAGTATGGGGGGAACTGAAGGGGGTGACTGAGAGGGAACTGAGGGGAGGAACAGAGGGAGGTACCCCTGCCAGCAATTAGGGTGGGGTGGCGTGATCTGGGGAATTGCAGCAGCATTCTGACCCCGACCTCTAAGGAGCGAGACCTGTCAGAGATTAGGCCCCGCCCCTATCAGGACCAGCAAAAACCCAGATCCTCTTTATAAAATGTAATATGTGCCATGGAATGGCACAGAATTCCCGATCTTGGTTAAAAAAAATGTTTAAGTTCCCTAGGGGCTGTTTAGCACTGGGCTAAATTGCTGGCTTCGAAAGCAGACCAAGGCAGGCCAGCAGCATGGTTCAGTTCCCGTACCAGCCTCCCCCAACAGGCACCGGAATGTGGTGACTAGGGGCTTTTCACAGTAACTTCATTTGAAGCCTACTTGTGACAATAAGCGATTTTCATTTCATTGCATGAAACATCAGGTTCACTCTCCTAGTGCCAGCGGAAATCACTTCTGTTTCCCTGCTGCTTGGAGCACTTAGTCTTCGTTCAGTGGAATCGTGCCCAGCACCCATGTTTTAACACTTATACTGTAACAAGCAGAGATCAAATATTAATTAATAGGCAAAAAATACATCGAACTAAAGAAAAAGTACTTTCGCATTAACGAATACAATCAAAATATGCTTTGCAAAACCTTTTCACTATGATTCTCACATATACGTAGCATTAACGAAACAGTCCCACATTCACTTTCTTTTGAACAGAAACCAAACTCTCCAAAGCATCCTGCTTTGTTGTTAATGCAAGAAAAGTTTCCCCTGCTTATGCAGAGTAGCAGCTTCTTTGTTTCTCTGCATCTGATCATAGCAACCTGATCACATGGGCATATGTCCAACCCAAGGTATTTCTCCAGAATTCGCTGGTCTTTTCTTTGAGTTAAAGCTATATTTCCAAATACAAATGTAAAATATAACCTCATAAAGTTCAGCGTTCATGACAGTGTAAGGTTTGATAGATGCCTTACCTATTTTCTGAGTTACCTTTTGCAAGGGCTGCAGTAAAGAAAGATTCATAGACAATCACATCTGAACATTGGATCGGACAGAGGCTATGGCAAAGTAAAAATCTCAGAGAAAACTTTCAATTTTACCTCCTTAGAAGTGTATTTATCTCCTTTGAAGACTTAACTATGTTGCAGAAGTTCCATTATAGTGCAATCTGTAATTGAGCTGTTGAAAGGAAACGATCATGTGGGGAAAATTATTTTTCTTGCTTTCTTGTAAAGAGGTAGTAAATTGAATTAATTAACTTTTTATTTATAGCTACATTGCATTGGTTTTAATGGGACTAGATTAACGGATCAGAGAGTGAAAACATATTTACTTTTATAAAATTTCCCTCTTAGAGTCTAATTTTTAAATTGAAATTATTCAGTCTGAATACATGTTGCAAAGTGTTTCCTTGCTGCTGGCAGTCTGAGAAATTTTTCCAAACAGGCCTTCCCTTAACTGAAGTCCTGTTTTCCAGGAAATCACAAACAATTATAAAATTTTATGTAAGCGGTACCAGGGGCTCGAGTACCCCATCAGAGGCAAGTTAGGTGCAGTTCGTTGGGGGGGAGGGGGGGGACAGTGGGGTGGCTGAGGAGGGTTGAAAGATCAGGGCAATGATAAATAATGACACCCCAGGGCAGCATGTGGCGCAGTGGTTAGCACTGGGACTGCGGCACTGAGCCTCCCCTAACAGGCACCGGAATGTGGTGACTAGGGGCTTTTCACAGTAATTTCATTTGAAGCCTACTTGTGACATTAAGCGATTTTCATTTCATTTCATACAGTGGTAGGTGAGGATCGGGGGCTAAACTGTTATTTATCTAAGAATGGTTTTGACTGTTAATTGGAAAGCTATTACTGTGTTGCTAATGTGACTGATTCTGCGCTAAATTAAAGTTTGTTTTGACATAAAAGCTACCTTCTGTTCAGTGTTATCACTCCTGTGGCTCAGACGACTTCCCTCAAAGTCTTACAAATTGTTGAGATTCCCATATGGCTTAACAATCTACGACTGTCCAAAGATCATCGTGACTCAAAAGCCACGATATTAACTCGGAAGCACTTCAAGAGGGGAACTGCTGGAGGGAGATGAAACAGGAGGAATCTACTATGATCCCAGGCCAGACTCCAACGGTGACTAGGATACTGGACATGAACCCCAATATTTTATTTTATTTTTGTAAGACAGTGAGGAAAGGATACAGTCGTCTGTTTAATTTTTTTAAAAGACTCCTGAGGAACACATTGGAATTTATTATCCTCTGATTTTAATGAATACATCTGTTTAAAGATGCAGTGTTGAATAAATATAAATTGGAGCTCCTGTGAATATAAATTGAAGAGGAATTTGCAAGCTTTAATGTGCTCCACCAGTTGTCAAGTGTTCTTGAAAATGTAAGGCGGAATCTTGTGCCGTGCCCATTTCAATTCTGCTCACAATAAATGATTCCATTCTATTGCCAGGGAAGTTAATCAGTTGGGAGGGTGGCAGGTGACCCTTAAATGTTAAATAATGTTATTTGCACAGCAACAGGTGGGGGAAGATGGGGATTGCCCTTTAGCCAACTTATTGGAGTTCTTTGAGGCTCTCACATGTGCTGTGGATAAAGGGGAACTGGTAGATGTACTCTAGACTTCCAGAAGACATACGATAAAGTGTCACCTCAAAAGGTTACTGTGGAAAATGAAACCACATGGCATAGCGGTTAATATATTGGCATGGATAAAAGATTTGCTGGGAAACAGTTGAAAAAGTGGCCTGAACGGGGAATGTGTAGCCGAGGCAGTGGGGAGCTCTACTCACCGGGACCCCCCATTGTAGCGAGAGATTGCGACGCCATTTAAAAATTGCGTCCCAATCTCCGAGGCCCCCAAAACAATCCCCAACCTCCCGCCAGCCCAAACGCAATAAGGGAGGGTTCCCGGCCGGCCACCCCCATACCCGCTCCCAACATCCACACCAGGCAACACCAGACTGATCGCATGTATGCAAAAATACCAACCAGGTCCAAAATGCCAGGTCAACAGGCTGGCACTTCCAGGGTACCCAGGTGGCACCAGCAGTAGCAGGGCACCACCCTGTCCAAAGGTCATTCAGCTGGGTGTCTCCGATCCCATAGGAGACCCCTCGTGTGCCATTCTGTCTGGTCCTCGTTTATGGGGGCCAGTGCTGAAGGGTGCTTGCCCGAAGCCTCTGAAACAAAGGGGTTGAATCTCAAAACCTCAGGTACCTTGGACATCGACACATTAGAGTGAGACGCGCTGCCTCGCTCTGACGTCTCGCGAGATCGTACTGGTTCTCGCGAGGCGGTGCAAGCCAGGTAGATCCCAGGAGTGGGGTCTCCTGATTTTTAACTGCCACGCTGTGCTGCGGCGTGATGCTTTTCGGGTGCAGTGTGGCAGGTGGATTGCGACCATTATTTTTTCTATAGCCTTTGGCTGATGGGAGTCAAACTTATATATATCAGAGGGTATTAAAAACGCAGCTATTTCTAATAGTTTATGATGCACACTCACAAACAATTGCACTCATCACAGCACATGTACCTGAAAGAGGCCGACCAGTGTAAACAGATAATGCTGATGAGAAGGCTGATATTGTTTTCCAGACGTCAGACGCTGGGTGTCAGGTTCCAGCAATGACAGTCTCAATCGGAGACCTGCTTCACTGTTATGTCTATTCCAATATTTTGTCTTCAATGCAACGAGCCCCGAAAATCCAGTTTTGCAGAAGTAAGTTGTTGGAAAAGGCATCAGAAGCATTACTGTCTGTGGGACAGTTCTTGGTATTCTGAGGCAACTTTAAGCCAAAAGCCATTCAGGTAGTCTTTTTTTTTTAAAGTTAGAATACCCAAATAATTTTTTCCTATTAAGGGGCAATTTAGCGTGGCCAATCCACCTAGCCTGCACACCTTTAGGTTGTGGGGGCGAAACCCACGCAAACACGGGGAGAATGTACAAACTCCACACGGACAGTGACCCAGAGCCGGGATTCGAACATAGGACCTCAGCAACGTGAGGCAGCTGTGCTAACCCACTGTGCCACTGTGCTGCCCTCGTCAGTCAGGTATTCTGAGAGAAATTCATCTTTCAAGCACTGTCGCAGGGCAGTTCCATAAGGCTGTCTTGCTCTCTCGAGGTCAGGCCTGTGAGGACATCATCATCAAGGCTCGCAAAGGGATTTCATATCCAGTTTAACTTTGTGAACAGGTAAATATGCATGTAGCTGTGCTTTCAAACTTTGCAGGTGTCTTACATGTCATGCCTCACACTGTTTTGGAAGCTGCATTTTTGCCGTAGCTAAAACATCCGATGGATCCGCAAATGAGTTGTAATTTCACTGCTCAGGTCGTTTGGCCCACAGCTCTATTTTCTTGATCGTCAATTCTGCTTTGTCATGCATATGAAAAATTGTCACCGATTTTCCCTGAAGACTTAGATTGAGCCATTTAAGTGACCGAAAATATCTGCTCGATATGCCAATTTGCCAAGCCACTGAAAACCGCTGAAGCATTGTGAGAGTTCAAACTTTCAGTCAAGTAAAAAATTTCTCACTTCATCACACAACTGAAAAAGATGTGCGAGTACCTTTCCTCAGGGGAGTCAGCAGACGTCACTGTGCAGAAGTAATTTATGGTGATCACTGCCCTTCTCGCCACAGAGAGCCATAGGTACTCGCAAATTAACTCTTTTAAAAATAAATTTAGAGCACCCAATTCCTTTCTTTTCCAATTAAGGGGCAATTTAGCGTGGCCAATTCACCTACCAGGCACATCTTTGGGTTGTGGGGGGGGGGGAGTGAGACCCACGCTGACACAGGAAAAATGTTCAAGCTCCACATGGACAGTGACCCGGAGCCGAGATCGAACCCGGGTCCTCGATGCCGTGAGGCAACAGTGCTAACCACTGCGCCACCGTGCCGCCCAGAATTAACTGTTTTAACCACTTCCTCCAAAACGAACATGAGATTAGCAAGCATTTTCTTTTCAGATAATGTCTGCCTAAGGATGCTACAGTGAATGGATGTTGCGAGCAGAGCATTGCTCTGACATGCATAACAACCCCACTGTGTTGGCCGAACATCTGTGCTAGCTCCTAAACATTTAGCCCAATCAATTCCATTTTGAATTATGAAAGTGTTCAGCATGTCAAAATTAGCTTTTGCAGTTGAATGTGTGGGCAATGATTTACAAAAGAGATAGTCCTTGTGTGCTCATATCTTACATTCGGTAATTTGGACATTCTGAATTCTCCCTCTGTGTACCCAAATAGGTGCCGGAATGTGGCGACTCGGGGCTTTTCACAGTAACTTTAATGCAGTGTTAATGTAAACCTACTTGTAACAATAAAGATTATTATATTATTATTATTACATGGGTGAGCAGATTTGAAAGGTTTACGGTGTCCAGTGATTCATCTAGTTGAAGTGCATGAAATGGATTTGCTTGTATTCTCGCTATGAGCTGATCACGCACGCTGTGGGAAATCTCATTGATTCTGCTTTGGACTGTATTATCCGACAGTGGAACTATGTTTATTTGCTGATAGTCCTTCTATCCCAGCATCACTTCCATTATCTCTTTAGCCACTGGCACTATCACCTCCTCCCCGATTGTGTCAGCTTCCCTGTCTCTGTGTGAGCCGAGCTACCCAACATGAGGCCTCCACCACCTGAGCATTAATACAGCCTGTAGATGTTCATTCCATAATTTCCTTGTTACTCTGAAATTCTTTTGAGTTTTTTTCAAAAGATTTGATCGGCTTGGATACGTGTTCCCCATGTTTAGTCCCAAGATAACGGAAAAGATTATCAGGCTTAAAGCTTTCGGTCGACAGAGCTTCAGAGCACAGGACACAAAATGGTGACAGTAATCCGAGCGCTAAGTATTTACTGCTGGATTTTCTCTGCACTTTTTGCTTACATTTGTTGTTCTGAGTTTCATTTGCTGCTGCCTCACCTTGATTTTGACCATCTGTCTCTTTTCTCTTAAGCTTGGCTGATGAAAGCTACTGATTCATTTTTTGACTTTGCCAAGCGAATGTTTCTTAACCGTTGCATGTCCAGAGGGGAGCTTCTGTTCACAATAACGTCATGCAAAAGTGCCACACTATTTAATTTCAGGGAGTAATATAATCCTTTATATTGCACAAGGATGTGAAGCAAATTACATTGGAAAAATAATGTAACATTGATTGTGATACATACGAGTTGCTCATTATATTTTCTCTTCCTCAGACCACCTGCCGTACCCTCGTGGAGCGCCAGAGGTGTGTGGACCACAGGTTGGGAACTCGAGTATTTGCTTACCGCTTCCCAGAGGGGCAGGTGGGTCCCTTCTTCAAACACTCAGTGCCTGATTGATGTACTCAGCATTGGGAAAATGAATGCCCGCTGAGATCCAGCCCCGCTGCTCTTTCTGCAGACCCCCTCCCCCCTCAACCCCCACCCCATGACCCCCTCCTTCCCCACTGCCAGCACCCGCCAGTATCTCTCCACCGTCCGATATCCAACAGCAGCCACCGCCTCCCCATGGTTATGCTCAGTACAGAAGAGGTGTCGTCCTCTGATTGGTCAGATGGACCTTCTGCCCCTGGAGCCTTTGATTCTGAAGGAAAGCCCTCGGCTGACCTTTCAAGTTCCTGAGTGATGCTTAATTTGACAAGCCTTCCCTAACAGAGGTGACACAGGGCTCATACACTCTCCAGCCAGAGGACAAAACACTAGTCACCTCCATTAAATCCAGCTCTGATTGTTTGTTTCATATCACTGCACAACCCTCATTTGAACCGTTTCCTACATCTCACATCACAATGGTGAGAAAAACAGAATGTCCCCAATTGTTCAGCTCAATGGAACTGCTCCTATTTGGTTCCACGCTGACTTAGATAATGGTTCTTAAAGTGGCTACAGTATAGTACCCAAAACAAAAATGTTCACTTGGGTGTGGAGCCTCGCAGGAAGTGAAGGAATGCCACTACATTATAAAACCATACGTTGCTGCCAGCCAGCATTCTTTCTCTCCTTTCCTAATCACCTCCTCCTCCTAATACCCGTCCTACCTATCACCCATCCTCCAATCTCCCCCTTGACTTGATTGCCTTCCATCCTTCGCATTCCCCATTCTGATTAACTTCATATCACAAGTCGACCAGAATTCCAAACCTCCAGACAGCCAATCTGACTGGTGAAGCATAGCGGTTGTCCTCTCTCAGGTCTTATTTGAATTAGGTCCAAGGAACAAAATCAGGTGCACTGACTGAGCCCAGGGATAGTTTTCAGAACACAATTAGTACAACCAATTTGTACACCTGGATCATAGAATCATAGAATCCTTATAGAGCATCAGGAGGCCATTCGGCCCATTGAGTCTGCACCGACCTGCTAAGAAGGCACCCTACCTAGGCCTACTACCCTACCCTATCCCTGTAATGCCACCTAGGGACAATTTATGCATGGGATCTATGCATGTATGCCCATGAATCATTGAATTTGGCAGGACAAGTTGAGGAAGTGGTAGATAAGACATTCAGGATTATGAGCTTCATAAAAAGGAATCTTTATAAAGTACTCCTTTTGACTTCAACTGGAATATTATGTCCAATTACTGATGGTGCAGAAAAGATTGACAACAACAGCTTCAATGTTGAAGGACTCAGTTATGGGGGTAGATTATGAAAGCTGGAACCGTTCTCCTTGAGGGAAGGTGGAGAGCAGATTCGATAGATGTGTTCAAAATTATGAGGGATCTGTTCATAGTCGATAGGGAGAAATTGTTTCCATTAGCAGGTGGGCCGAGAACGACAGGACATTGATTTCAAATAAATGGCAAAAGGACTCAAGGTGAAATGAGGTTAAAAAAAAAATGTATACAGCAAGTGGTTACAAACTGGAATGCACTGCCTGAGAATATGGTGGGAGCGGATTCAATCATGGCTTTCAAAAGGGCATTGGACAATCACATGATGAGAAAAAAAATTGCATGTGTGGGACTGGCTCAGTTGCTCTTGCAAAATAGCTCATTTCTCTGCTGTAACCATTCAATTGTTCTATTATCTTTTTCTGCCTTTGCTACAGTGGCTGCAGTCCAGAGGTAATTAATTGGCTGTAAAGTGCTTTGGGACATCCTTTTAAATGCAAGTCTTTCTTTCTTTCTTCTGCTCACCATACCAGGGTGAATGGTCAGAATGGAGTGGAGTAAATGTTTCAGCAAAGAAAGCTTTCGGGAGAAAATAAAGGAGGAAGCATCAAAAAGACATGATGTGGAGATGCCGGCATTGGACTGGGGTGACCACAGTAAGAAGTCTTCCGACGCCAGGTTAAAGTCCAACATGTTTGTTTCAAACACTAGCTTTTGGAGCACTGCTCCTTCCTCAGGTGAATGAATGAATGAAGAGGTATGTTCCAGAAACATATATATAGACAAATTCAAAGATGCCAGACAGTGCTTAGAATGCGAGCATTAGCAGGTAATTAAGCCTTTATATCAAAACGACACGAGGGATTAGTTGCACAGTATAGGGAAAAAGTATGAAGGTGACTACTGTGAGGTGAAAATGGAGGCACAGGAAGAATATGTTCCGTCCTGAGGGAAAAAAAACACCACAAAATAAGATTGTAAACACTGCCGAGGCTGCAAAGAGATCGAGACAGGGTAAGTGAGTGGGCAACAAGATGGCAGATGGAGTATAATGTGGGGAAGTGTGAAGTTATTCACTTTGGCTGCAAGAATAGAAAAGCAGAATATTTTTTCAGAGGTGTGAAACTTGTGTTGACGTTGAAAGAGATTTAGGTGTACTCGTACAGGAACACAGAAAGTTAGCACGCAGGTGCACCCAGCAGTTAGGAAGGCATGTTGGCCTTTATTGCAAGGGGACTGGAATACAGGAATAAAGAGGTCTTGCTGCACTTGTGCAGGGTTCTGGTGAGAGCACACCTGGAATACTGTGTACATTTAAGTGAGGATATTCTTGCATTAGAGACAGCGCAGCGAACATTCACTAAATTGATCGCTGGGGTGAGGGGATTGTCCTGTGATGCGAGGCCGAGTAAATTGGGCTCTGTAGGTTAGAAAAATGAGTGAATTAAAAAACAAAATTTAAAATTCCCGCAGAAAGCTGAAACATTCTGAAGGGGCTTGGTCGTGTAGACACTGAGAGATTGCTTTCACTCGTCAGGAAATCTAAAACACAGGAGCACAGTCGCGGGATAAAGAGCCAATCATTGAGGACTGAGATGAGGAGAAATTACTTCACCCGGAGGGTTGAGAATCTTTGGAATTCTTTACCCCAGAAAGTTGTGAATGCTCCATCGCCGAATACATTTAAGGCTGGGACAGACAGATTTGTGGTCTCTCTGAGAGTTCAGGGATATGGGGAATGGATGGTAAAATGGAGTTGAAACCCTCGGTCGTATTAAATGGTAAAACAGGCTCAACGGGCCATAGGTGTTCCTGTGAGTTTCTAAAGAAGGTTGAGAATTTTGGTTCAGTGAAGAATGTTCCAAGTCAGGATGGTGTGTGAGACTTGGAGGGAACTTGCTTTCCCATGTATCTGTTCCAATTTTTCTTCGAGGTGACAGAGGTAGCAGATCTGGAAGGTGCTGTTGAAGGAGCCTTGGTTAGTTGCTGCAATGCATTTGTAGATGTCAATTGAAATATCATCTGAAATGGTTCTACAGTGTGTTTTAAAAGAGATGACTGGGAAAAGGACATTGAAATGAAAATCGCTTATTGTCATGAGTAGGCTTCAAATGAAGTTACTGTGAAAAGCCCCTAGTCGCCACATTCCGGCGCCCGTTCGGAGAGGCTGGTACGGGAACTGAACCGTGCTGCTGGCGTGCCTTGGTCTGCTTTCAAAGCCAGCGATTTAGCCCAGTGTGTTAAACCAGGTGATTTTTGGAGGAGGAGCTTTTTTTAGAGGAGCTTCCAAATATTTAACTATGTTCAACAAAGTTCAGAGATAATCAGAGACTCTTTCCAGAAGTAACACTCCCCGGGTTGCACTGACACGTGATCTGATATCATGAATGATGCATGTTAGCTATTAGCATAATACTTATTATCTCTTTATCAGACAATAATTGCTGCTGTCATTGTGTGCTGGCCGTGGATGGTGTGAATGTTTAAGATGGTGAATGATATGTCAACCAAGTAGGCTGCTTTGACCTGGATGTTGTTGAGCTTCTTTTTTAAAAATAAATTTAGAGTATCCAATTACTTTTTTTTCCCAATTAAGGGACAATTTAGCACGGCCAATCCACCAAAGTTATACATCTTTGGGTTGTGGGAGTGAAACCCACGCAGACTGGGTTGTGGGAGTGAAACCATGCAGACATGAGGAGAATGTGCAAACTCCACACACACAGTGACCCAGGGCCGGGATTCAAACCTGGGGGTCCTAAGCGCTGCAGTCCCAGTGCTATCCACTGCGCCACATGCCGCCCATTTGTTGAGCTTCGTGATTGCTGTTGGCGCTGCACTTATCCAGGCATGTGGAGAGTATTTCATCACACTCCTGGCTTATCCCTTGCAGATGGTAGACAGGGATTTGGGGGGAAAGGGTCAATGAGTTGTTCACCAGAGAATGACCAGTCGCTGACCCACACTTGTAGCCACAATATTAATGTGGCTGGTCCAGTTAATTTTCTTGTCAATGATGTCCCCCAGAATGATAATACTGGGAATTCAATGATGGCAAAACTGAGAATGTTTAGGGAAGATTAAACTCTCTCTTAATGGAAACAGTCAGGCACTTGTATGGTATGAATATTAATCACCACTTCTCAACCCAAAGAGTGCTGTCCACATTTAAAGATCAATGTGGTCAGTACGAAAGATACAAGAACAATCAAAAAAAAAAGAGCCTTATCACAGCATTGCAGACCACCTCCCTTGAGAAAGCTCTGCATCCAAACAACCAAAGTGAAGGCACTAACCAACAACCTTGATTCAACTTCTTTTGCAAACCGTCTTTCCTAAACTCACAACATAGCCAGAGGGAGACCAGAGGTTGCATAGCTACTGACGTTCTCATCAACCACCAACATTGACAACATGAACGGCCAGTTCTGTGGATGTTCGCGTCAATCCAAAAATGTGCAGGTTAGGTGGATTGGCCATGCTAAATTGCCCTTAGTGTCCACAATTGTCCTTCGTGTTGGGTGGGGTTACTGGGTTATGGGGGTAGAGTGGATGTGTGGGCTTGGGTAGGGTGCTCTTTCTAAGAGCCGGTGAAGACTCGATGGGCCGAATGGCCTCCTTCTGCACTGTAAATTCTATGAAAATTCCACATCAGACTTGTCAGCCAAAAGACGATGAATTCACTTAAAGTTTGGATACACTCAAACAATGAATAAATTCAGTACTTTATTGTGAAAAGATATCTGGTCAATACTGGGTCCATAAAATGTTATTAAATGATTACATTTATTTCTCCAACAGCATATATTTAACATAACTTAGTAACTCATGAATCTACTTAACTTGATCTTGGAAGTTTTGATTTCAGAATTATCACTGAAATACATTCAAATTGGGACAGTGCCAAGAAAATCAGACGAGACATTTTATTTTTACATTATCTTCAAAATTTTTAATTTGAACTTAACTTGATGGCACTGTCGGGCACTTCAAGATAATAGTAACATTTATTCCAGTTAAATCCCAAACTAATTTCCGGAGATGAATACCCGCTCCACAAAACATCCAGAACTGATGTTTTGACAAAACTTGACTATTGTTTTTTATTCTTCCATGGAATGCGGGCTTCATTGGCAAGGCCCACATTTGTTGCCCGTCACAAATTGCTCTTGAGCCGCCTTTCAGAACGTTCACACTCCAAGTTACCATGTTACTGTCAATGAAAAATTCCAGGTTTTTGATCCCGCAACAGTGAAGGAACAGAAATAGATTTCCACAGTATGGACTGTGACTTGGGAGGGAACCTACAGTTGGTGATGTTCTGCTGAGCTTGTCTTTCTGGCAAAGCAGAAAGTATTCCATCGCAGTCCTTATGATCGTTCGACGCAATGTGGAGAGTCAGATGGTCAGTTACTCATTGCAAAATTTCCAGGGTGGAACCGTTCCAGAAATCGGCAATATCAATTTTGGGGAAAGTGGCGTATGACCCGCCAATGCCAACGGTGGCTTTCTCCACAATGAACAGGTCCGGGTTTTACGTTGGATCTCTGGCGGGGCATGTCTGATCCTTCTGCCCCGCTGCGACCTCAGAGCTCCAGTAACCTGGACACGATATTTAAGAGACACCCCTGCACAGAGCGAGCTCTCTGCAAAGAATAAGAAGCCACTGAGAACAGGTGGCTGACAAGAAAGATGCTACCCCTAAATTCAGCACACCTCCCTCAAGCGCTGACTAGCAATGTCCTCTCCCCCTGATCTAGAAGAAGACCACCAATCACGGACACCAATCCAGCAGCGGCACCTTTGGTCATTGCCAATGCCCTCCAAAACAGAATAGCCATCTGGTGTCGCATGAGGATGAACAATCTCCTCCATAATACCTGGCTAAGTCACTCTTCTCATTACTCTCAACTCACACACTCATAGACCCATCACACACCCACAGGATCTCCCTCAATGCCAGCTCAAGGGACACCAACACTCACTCTCCCACACACATCTTCATCTCCCCGACAAGTCCTCATTCTGTCCATGGTCTTACTCACTACCCATCCTGACATGCAAGGCATTCTTATCATCTAGCCTGTCAGAAGTCCCTCTGACTTTATGCGGGACAGGCTGGCACACAACAAAATGGATGAATAGCTGAATTCAAGGTCCTGACAGACTTTGAAGACAAAGGTCGTAAGAATATAAAACATAGGAGCAGAGGTAGGCCAATTGGTCCATCGAGTCGGTTGCGCCGTTGACTGAGATCATGACTGATCTGATAATCTTCAACTATCCCCTTAAACCTTGATGCCCTTACTGATTAAAAATCTGTCCATCTCAGCCTTGAACATACTTAACAGCCTCTACAGCTCTCCACAGTAAAGAATTCCACAGATTCATTACCCTTTGAGAGAAGACATTCCTCCTCATCCCTGGCTTAAATAAGTGACCCCCTTACTCTTTGATTATACCCTCTGGTCCTAGACTCTCTCACAAGGGCAAATAACCTTTCAGCATCTACACCGTCAAGATCCTGAGAATCTTTTATATCAATAATGTTGGCTCACATTCTTCTAAACTCCAATGAGCATAGACCAACCTATTCAACTTCTCCTCATAAGGAAATCTCTGCAATGCCTGCATCAACCTAGTGAACCTCCTCTAGACTGCCTCAAATGCCAGTATTTCTTTCCTTGGATAAGGAGATCACAATTATTCCCTGTATTACAGGTGTGGTCTCACTAGTGCCTTGTATAGTTTTAGCAATACTTCCTTATTTTTAGGCTCCGTTCCCTCCATTTTATACTCCAGCATTGCCCCACACCATATGACCGAGCTTTGGCCACTCGTCTGCATCCTCAGCTCTCATCTCAGGTGCAGGCATTGTCCTAATGTGCACTCCAAGGCTTTGAACGTGGGCCATGAAGGGCATTTGTCAATGTGTATTTTAACATGAAGCAAGGAAGTAAGTGTGCACCCCTCAATCATTGTTCCATCACCTTTTTTCTAAGGGGATCCTCAAACTTACCCAGATGCCAATTGTTCTGCAGAACCATCACATTCATTGGATTTGTTAAGTCTGCATTCAGGGGGTTAAAATTAATGCAGCATTCATTGGCACTCAGAAATTAATGCTACTTGATTGGGCATACTTGTTTGACTCGCCAGACTCCAAGCATGTCAATTGAGCTCAAGCTAAACAATCTCAGCTGTGAAAGAGTGCTCATCTTTGACATCTTTTTCCATTTGCCTGGCAGTTTTCTTCACCCGTCTCTCCCACACCCCGCACAACCCCCCCCCCCCCCCCCCCCCCGCCACCCCCCCCCCCCCCCCCCACCCCTCGCATTGTTGACTTTGCCAGTGAGTTCACTTCCCTCCATCCTTCCCTGCACTGTTGCCGATACCTGAGGTTCCCTTCTCTCTCTTCTCCCCTGCACTATTCCCCATGCCCTGAGGTTCCCTTCTCTCTCTTCTCCCCTGCACTATTCCCCATGCCCTGGGGTTCCCTTCTCTCTCTTCTCCCCTGCACTATTCCCCATGCCTTGGGGTTCCCTGTCCTCCCTTCTCTCCTCTGCATTGCTCCCAATGCCACGGCACCACAAGGCAGCCATGAAAAAGCTGCTGCTAGACTTGCCTGTGTCACCGTCACCCTTCTTTAATCCGCGGAGCAGCTTCCTTCAAATGGGCTCCTCGCAATCACTGCATTAAGTGAGTGCACTTGCCTCCAAGTTTCCCTCAGAGTTGAAATCGCCAGGGGCTCGCCTTTTAATACCAGATGTAAATCGCACCATTCTGAAATCACAACGATGTGGGATTTAAATTGAACGTCTGGAAATGATTCCTCTGGGCACTATAATGAGGTGCAAATTTATTACAATTATGTTCCTGGTGTTCGAGGAGTTTCCAATGGAACTGAACACTGCAATCATCAGTGAACATGAGCAGAAGGTCATTGATGAAGCCACTGAAGGTGGCTTGGCCAAATAGAGGAATCACAGCAGCGAACTTGTACACAGCACATTCTAACAAACAACAATGTGATAAAGACCGGCTGAGGAGTTGACTAATAAGCTAATTTCCTTTTTACACAAGACTTTACCATGGTCCCACCACGGAATGCTCAATACTCCCCACTCTTGTACTCTTCAAGCCGGCTTCCAGGTAAACTACAGCTCTTTAAATTGTTAACTCGGTCATCAATTGCTTTGGTCAGGAATAGGTTTTGCACATGCACAGCTCTGTGGCAGAAAACCTCATCTCTGGTGCAAAGCTGTATGACGAGGGTTTTATTGTACCATGTAGGTTCAATTTTAATTCTTTTGCGTGGGAGTGGATGCAAACCAGAATCTGAAAATATATTTTAGGTGTCAGGAAAAGAGACAGGTCAAATTATTTTACTCATGAGTTACACTTTCATACATCACATCAGTCATCAGTTATTAGATTTTCCTCACAGAAGGAATAAAGTAGGAACAAATAGCGTATGATTCACATCTTTTTATTATTCATTCACAAGAATGTCAGCATTGCTGGCAAGGTCAGTGCTGAGTGCTTCGTGCCCATCTCTAATTGCCCTTGACAAGGCGCTGGTAAGCCACCTTCTTGAACCCTGTAGTCCACATGGTGAAGTTGGTCTCAGAGTACCCTTTAGCTCAGGAGATTCAGGATTTTGATCCAACAATGATGAGAGACAGATGCTGATCTGTTTCTAAGTCAGGAGAGTGTGCCACTTGGATTAGAACTTGGAATGGCGGTGTTCTCATGCACCAGCTGCCCTTGGTCTTACAAATTGTAGAGGTCACGGGTTTGGGCGTTCATCTTGTGGATGGTATTCACTGCAGCCATGGTGCACTGTTGGTGGATGGAGTCAATATTTAAGATGGTGTTTGAGGCGTCAATTAAGTTGGCTGCTTTGTCCTCGACCTCAGCGAACCTCTGCATTTACCTTGTTGTGGAAAATGAAACCACAGCACCTTTCAGGCAATTTACATCAGAAAACCGGTCCCATCCACTTTTGTAAACAGGAACGGAGTGCTGAACCATTTCATCAGAGACAGGTGGAATGCTTGAAGGGTGCCAGCACTGCAAAGCGAAATGAACTCTCGTAGCTTCACAAGGTATATTCAATGTCACAGCATAAAAAAGATTATCCACAAAGAAAATCCAGCATTATTGTGGAAATTCCAAAGATGCTTTGCAGTAGGGTAGAATGAAGAATGGAGACAATGCTGACAAATTTGAGCTGTTCTTCTGAATTTTAGATGCATGGCAAGATTCAGAATTAAAAGCTTCTGAGCTTCTATCCAGATTTAAAAGATGTGCCATGTAAGGTGGCTGCTATTCATTTTGTATCAAATCTGTGTCAATTTATGTCCCAAATTAACTGTGATATTTCCTTTCTTTCTACCCGTGAATACCGCTGTGAGTACAGTTCTGGTTCAATTCACATTATGTGACAGGCCTAATCTTCTAATTATTTCACCTGACCTGCTGTTGAAACAAGTAGCTATTGTTCAAGGTTCCAGGAAGTTAAGTGTGAAATATTAGTGCTGAGAAAAAGAGGCAAATTGTCACTTGTCCTGATGAGTGCAAGACAAAAAACTTTGATCGCATGTCTCTTTTTTTCCCTGCAATTACTCAAGTTGTGCGCTACCAAACAACAAATTGGAATATTACTTAAATGCAAAATTCCGGATCCAGCCTGGAAAAATGGAATCATCACCAGCTCTCTCATCCTGCCAGAGGGAATAAGAGTGAACCTGGAATAAAATCTTATCTCAAATCCCATAAACCCAAAGCTACATTACATTATGTCTTGTATAATTACTACAATTACTGCTGATAGCACTGGCATTTCCTTGACAATGTGCTTGTCAGACAGAAGGAAAGACTGGTGTCAAGATAACTTGTGCCACGTGAGCAGTTGACTGCTCACCGGAGACAAGCCTGCGGGCATCAGCATGAAGTTCTGATCAGGGAAACTCACCAAACTGTACGTTTCCACCAAAGTCACAGAGACAATGATCAGAGGATTTCTGTATGCAGGTGACAGTGCCCTACCTGCCCACAACAAGGAAGACATCCAGGCGATGGAAAACAAACTATCAGGTGCTGCAAGAACTTTGGTCACCAAGTCAATATCTCCAAGACCAAGGTTAAATTTCAGCCAGGGCCAGGTAGAAGCAGCAGACATAACTTTTGATGAAAATTGCTTATTGTCACAAGTAGGCTTCAAATAAAGTTACTGTGAAAAGCCCCTAGTCGCCACATTCCGGCGCCTGTTCGGGAAGGCTGATTCGGGAATTGAACTGTGCTGCTGGCCTGCCTTGGTCTGCTTTCAAAGCCAGCGATTTAGCCCTGTGCTAAACCAGCCCCTTTTGATGTTATCAGTCTTAAGACCATAAGACATAGGAGCAGAATTAGGCCACTCAGCCCATGGAGTCTGCTCCGCCATTCACTCATGGCTGATATTTTCTCAACCCTATTCTCCTGTCTTCTCCCCATAACCCCTGATCCCCTTATTAATCAAGATTGTATAAATATTCTCACACTTGACTGTGTGCTCTCACATGATGCCACTATTGATGAAGACAGCCATGCATGCATCCAGAAAGCAAGTTCTGTCAATTGCCGACTCTGTGCTTTCAGCTGAAGGCCAAACTTAAACTCTATCAGGCCATGATCCTCCCCCACCCTGCTGTCTGATGGAAAATCCTAAATCTGCTATTGGTGCCACATCAAAGCTCTGGAATGCTTCCACTAAAAGCACCTGAGGTTCAAGTTGAGAATTTGATGGGAGGGAAAACTCACGAACATTGAGGCCCTCCAGCATGCTGGGTTTTCTGGAGCCAACCCTCCAGAAAATTAAACTTACGTGGGCAGGCCATTTCTCCCAAACGGATGATGACATAATCTCCAAGCAAACCTTCATGGGGAAATGCCTCAGGACAAATGAGATCAAGCTGATCATAGCTTAAAAAAGAGACTGACAAACTTCTGTATTGCAGGCCACCTCTCCTGGGAAAATACTGCAGCCAATTGGCCGATGTGGAGGCAAGAACTAAAACTTTAATCAGCACGTTCCGAGACCCACCTCTCCCCAACTCACAACATCCAATGTGCCCACAGAAAGGTCAGAGGTTTCAAAGCTGCAGGCATTCCCCCAAGTGCCAAAAAGATAACATTAATAATGGCAGAAATCAGCAACTAATATGTTAATTGTCAACTTGCTTCTTGCAAGGCGGTTGAGCGCATGGTGTGCTGCAGTGAAACCTGAGGGTCAGTGGGTTGAAGCCGACTTCACAAATGGTGTCAGTTTAATCAGTTCAAGCACTTTTTCTCAATTCATTGTCTCCTCCCTCCCACACAGAGACTGAACCGTTTCTTCCAGCCGCTCTAAGAAACATTGGGTACCTACATTTTAAGGCCTACACCAAGCGACCACAGTGGTTGTTCCAACCAGTAGGCTGTCAAAATTGTCCTGTGAGTTTAGGTGAATGATAGGACTCCCATGTATTAAGGCATATTAAGATACATATCAATGTCCCCGGCTCAGAGGATGCAGTGGTTGCATCCCAAACAAAGAAGAAAGAAAAGTACAGCACAGGAACAGGCCCTTCGGCCCTCCAAGCCTGTGCCGACCATGCTGCCCGTCTAAACTAAAATCTTCTACACTTCCTGGGTCCGTATCCCTCTATTCCCAATCTATTCATGTATTTGTCAAGATGCCCCTTAAATGTCACTATCGTCCCTGCTTCCACAACCTCCTCCGGCAACAAGTTCCAGGCACCCACTACCCTCTGTGTAAAAACCTTGCCTCGTACATCTCCTCTAAACCTTGCCCCTCGCACCTTAAACCTATGCCCCCCAGTAATTGACCCTTCTACCCTGGGGAAAAGCCTCTGACTATCCACTCTGTCTATGCCCCTCATAATTTTGCAGACCTCTATCACTCTATCAGGTCGCCCCTCAACCTCTGTCGTTCCAGTGAGAACAAACCACATTTATTCAACAGCTCCTCATAGCTAATGCCCTCCATACCAGGCAGCATCCTGGTAAATCTCTTCTGCACCCTCTCTAAAGCCTCCACATCCTTCTGGTAATGTGGCGACCAGAATTGAACACTATACTCCAAGTGTGGCCTAACTAAGGTTCTTTCCAGCTGCAACATGACTTGCCAAGTTTTATACTCAATGCCCCGGCCAATGAAGGAAAGCATGCCGTATGCATTCTTGACTACCTTCTCCACCTGTGTTGCCCCTTTTTAGTGACCTGTGGACCTGTACACCCAGATCTCTCTGACTGACAATACTCTTGAGGGTTTTACCATTCACTGTATATCCCCTACCTTATTAGACCTTCCAAAATGCATTACCTCAAATTTGTCCAGATTAAACTCCATCTGCTATCTCTCCGCCCAAGTCTCCAAACGATCTAAATCCTGCTGCACCCTCTGACAGTCCTCATCACTATCCGCAATTCCACCAACCTTTGTGTCATCTGCAAACTTACTCATCAGACCAGTTACATTTCCCTCCAATCATTTTCATATACTATGAACACCATAGGCCCCAGCACTGATCCCTGCGGAACACCACTAGTCACAGCCCTCCAATTAGAAAAGCACCCTTCCATTGCTATTCTCTGCCTTCTATGACCTAGCTAGTTCTGTATCCACCTTGCCAGCTCACCCCGTGATCCCATGTGACTTCACCATTTGTACCAGTCTGCCATGAGGGACCTTATCAAAGGCCTTACTGAAGTCCATATAGACAACATCCACTGCCTTACCTGCATCAATCATCTTTGTGACCTCTTCAAAAAACTCTATCAAGTTCGTGAGACACAACCTCCCCTTCACAAAACCGTGCTGCCTCTCGCTAATACCGACCTCCCCTTCACAAAACCATGCTGCCTCTCGCTAATACAAATTACCATGATTTAGGGGGGGGAATTTTCCGGCCCTTCCCACTGGCAGGATCTTCCTGCTGTGCCAAAGGTGACCCGCCGTAGTGGGAGCCCCCCCCCCCCCCCCCCCCCCCCCCCACCCCCCAGGCAAGCCATGCAAAACACCATTGGTGGGACTAGAAGATGCCCCTTGGCAGCCAACAGTGAGCTGCTTTCGCTGCTGGAAACACACATGGGGTCACAAAATCCCACACATGTTATTGGAATGATTTCCATTCTTTCCAGTTTTCACCAGGAGGAGAGGGATCATAACCTCCTCTTAAGTATCCAACATGAGAAAGACATCTATTTTCCACCACCAGTATCACTCACCTTCAGTACACAATGGGGATTTTCCAGTCACGGCTCCCTGAGACCGGGAATTCCCGCCCTCAGTCGACAGACCTCCTTGCCATTCCCTCAGTCGGCCCAATTTAGCTCAGTAAGTTAAAATAAACCCAGGTGGGGAATCTTGAAACGTTCTATCTTTAAAACATTTCTCCATCCCAATTGCCAATGTCAAAGTTGTTGTTTGCTTATTGAAAAGCTTGGAGACAAGGTGGCCCATCCCCCATTGTGGGATATTGTGAGATTTACCGTCAGCCGGCAGAGGAACAGACCAGCAATCAGCACGATCAATTAATCTGCTGCTTTCAAAAACAAGCATCAGTTTCTCCAACTGTATATTTCTTTGCTTGCACGATATTTTTTCAAAGGACCCTTGTTTATCTGTTATGCTCTTGTCGAGCTGAGTCAGAACTGCGAAAATAGAATCACTGACATGTTTTTTTAAAATATCTAATGCACTTCCTTTATTTCAAAAAATGATTTTTTTTCCTGCAGGTGGATGCCAGAAAATTTTAACTGAGACCTGGCCAAGGATAAGATGCTTATCTCTGTACTGTATATTCAATATCAAAATGTTTTCACTGGCAATATTGATTATCATTAATCTCAAATACCTGACATTCCTGGCAGCACAGCAGCAGCACATTCAACATGAAATTCGTGGCCATCACACCAGGACGGCCCGGATTTACAAAAAAAAAAATACAGGTTAATTTTCTGGGTTAAAGTTTTCATCAGCTTGAACATCTGAGGCTCTATTGGAACTAAACTAAAATATCAACCTTCCTCTGCCAGGTGTGAACTGATCTGCTCTACAGTAAACCAGTGCCTTCTGGATTTTATTTCAATTTACAACAGTGTGCTTTGAAATGAACCTTCAGTGAGACCCCCCGTTTTAAAAAAAGTCATTTACGGGATGTGGGCATCGCTGGCTCGGCCGGCATTTATTGCCCATTCCGGGTTGCCATTGAGAATGCATAGAATCCCTACAGTGCAGAAGGAGGCCATTCTGAATAATAATAGCTGTTATTGTCACAAGTAGGCTTACATCACCACTGCAACAAAGTTACAGTGAAAAGTCCCTATTTGCCGCATTTTGGCGTATGTTCGGGTACACGGAGGGAGAATTCAGAATGTCCAAATCACCGAACAGCATGTCTTTCGGGACTTGTGGGAGGAAACCGGAGCACCCAGAGGAAACCCACACAGACATAGGAGAACGTGCAAACTCCATACAGACGGTCACCCAAGCCGGGAATCGAACCTGGGACCCTGGCGCTGTGAAGCAACAATGCTAACCACTGTGCTACCATGCCACCCACGGTTCTTCAGGTCTGCACAGACCCTCCAAAAGAGCACTCTGCCTGGGTCCACTCCCCGCCCTATCCCCGTAACCCTGCGCATTGATCATACCAATCCACCTAACCCGCACATCCTTGGACATTCGGCAGGCTTCAAATCAGGCATGTTGACCCCCTGACCCAAGTTATGTGCTTCAGGCATATGCGCTAAAACTTATTTGAAGGCTGTCTGGAAAGGCACTACCTCAAGCACTATTGGGATATAGACCAAATGCTAGAAAGTTGCATTAGGCTGGGCGGCTCGTTTCTCAGCCGATGCAGACATGATGGGCTACGCAGCCTCTTTCTGTGCGGTAAACATTCTATAATTTCTAAGAGTCTTTATACCTGAAGGACTAAATTGTAAAATCTATCCCAATAATACTAGATCTTCATAATATCCGGGGGATGGGAACCAATGCAGGAGGTCGGAGGGAAGTAAATTGGGGACGGAAACAAAAGGCAGTAAAGGGAATGTGAAAGACAGAAACCAAAGTCAAAAATCAAAAAGAGACACAGTGCAGAGTAGAGACTGTGGAGAACTCAGTGAATGGGTCCAGTCAGGCTGAGATAAATAAAACACAGGGAGAATGTACAAAACATGACCGGTCTGAGAAAGTAGGGCAGAGAGCAAGGGAAGTCTAGATTGAACTGCATTTATTTCAATGCAAGAGGCCTTATGGGCAAGGCAGATGAACTCAGGGCATGGATGGATACATGGGACTGGGATATTATAACAATTACTGAAACATGGTTAAGGGAGGGGCAGGGCTGGCAGCTCAATGTTCCAGGGTACAGAGGCTACAGGAAGAATAGAACAGGAGATAAGAAAAGAGGGGGTGTTGTGTTTTTGATTAGGGACAACAGCACAGCAGTACAGAGAGGGGAAATATCTGCGGGTTCACCCACTCAGTTTATAGGGGTAGAACTGAAAAATAAGAAGGAGGAGATCACTTTGATAGGATTGTATTACAGGCCCCCAAATAGTCAGCAGGAAATTGAGGAGCAAATATGCAAGGAGGTTACAGAGAGCTGCAAGAAAAATAGAATGGTAATAGTTGGGGACTTTGACTTTCCCAACATTGACTGGGGCTTGGATGGAGAGAAATTTGTTGAGTGTATCCAGGAGGAATTTCTCATTCAATATGTGGATGGTCCGACTAAAGAGGGGGCAAAACCTGACTTCTTGTTGGGAAATAAGGAAGGGCAGGTGACAGAAGTGTTAGTGAGGGATCACTTTGGAACCAGTGACCATAGAACATAGAACATAGAACGATGCAGCGCAGTACAGGCCCTTCGGCCCTCGATGTTGCACCGACATGGAAAAAATCTAAAGGCCATCTAACCTACACTATGCCCTTATCATCCATATGCTTATCCAATAAATTTTTAAATGCCCTCAATGTTGGCGAGTTCACTACTGTTGCAGGTAGGGCATTCCACGGCCTCACCACTCTTTGCGTAAAAAACCCACCTCTGACCTCTGTCCTATATCTATTACCCCTCAATTTAAGGCTATGTCCCCTCGTGCTAGCCACCTCCATCCGCGGGAGAAGGCTCTCGCTGTCCACCCTATCTAACCCTCTGATCATTTTGTATGCCTCTATTAAGTCACCTCTTAACCTTCTTCTCTCTAACGAAAACAACCTCAAGTCCATCAGCCTTTTCTCATAAGATTTTCCCTCCATACCAGGCAACATCCTGGTAAATCTCCTCTGCACCCGTTCCAAAGCTTCCACGTCCTTCCTATAATGAGGCGACCAGAACTGTACGCAATACTCCAAATGCGGCCGTACTAGAGTTTTGTACAACTGCAACATGACCTCATGGCTCCGGAACTCAATCCCTCTACCAATAAAGGCCAACACACCATAGGCCTTCTTCACAACCCTATCAACCTGGGTGGCAACTTTCAGGGATCTATGTACATGGACACCGAGATCCCTCTGCTCATCCACACTACCAAGAATTTTACCATTAGCCAAATATTCCGCATTTCTGTTATTCTTTCCAAAGTGAATCACCTCACACTTCTCCACATTAAACTCCATTTGCCACCTCTCAGCCCAGCTCTGCAGCTTATCTATGTCCCTCTGTAACCTGCAACATCCTTCCGCACTGTCTACAACTCCACCGACTTTAGTGTCGTCTGCAAATTTACTCACCCATCCTTCTGCGCCCTCCTCTAGGTCATTTATAAAAATGACAAACAGCAACGGCCCCAGAACAGATCCTTGTGGTACGCCACTCGTAACTGAACTCCATTCTGAACATTTCCCATCAACTACCACTCTCTGTCTTCTTTCAACTAGCCAATTTCTGATCCACATCTCTAAATCACCCTCAATCCCCAGCCTCCGTATTTTCTGCAATAGACGACCGTGGGGAACCTTATCAAACGCTTTACTGAAATCCATATACACCACATCAACTGCTCTACCCTCGTCTACCTGTTCAGTCACCTTCTCAAAGAACTCGATAAGGTTTGTGAGGCATGACCTACCCTTCACAAAACCATGCTGACTGTCCCTAATCATATTATTCCTATCTAGATGATTATAAATTGTATCATTTATAATCCTCTCCAAGACTTTACCCACCACAGACGTAAGGCTCACCGGCCTATAGTTACCGGGGTTATCTCTACTCCCCTTCTTGAACAAAGGGACCACATTTGCTATCCTCCAGTCCTCTGGCACTATTCCTGTAGCCAATGATGACCTAAAAATCAAAGCCAAAGGCTCAGCAATCTCTTCCCTGGCTTCCCAGAGAATCCTAGGATAAATCCCATCTGGCCCCGGGGACTTATCTATTTTCACCTTGTCCAGAATTGCCAACACTTCTTCCCTACGCACCTCAATGCCATCTATTCTAATAGCCTGGGTCTCAGCATTCTCCTCCACAATATTACCTTTTTCTTGAGTGAATACTGACGAAAAGTATTCATTTAGTATCTCGTTTATCTCCTCAGCCTCCACACACAACTTCCCACCACTGTCCTTGACTGGCCCTACTCTTACCCTAGTCATTCTTTTATTCCTGACATACCTATAGAAAGCTTTTGGGTTTTCCTTGATCCTACCTGCCAAAGACTTCTCATGTCCCCTCCTTGCTCGTCTCAGCTCTCTCTTTAGATCCTTCCTCGCTTCCTTGTAACTATCAAGCGACCCAACTGAAACTTCACGCCTCATCTTCACATAGGCCTCCTTCTTCCTCTTAACAAGAGATTCCACTTCTTTGGTAAACCACGGTTCCCTCGCTCGACCCCTTCCTCCCTGCCTGACTGGTACGTACTTATCAAGAACATGCAATAGCTGTTCATTGAACAAGCTCCACATATCCAGTGTGCCCAACCCTTGCAGCCTACTTCTCCAACCAACACATCCTAAGTCATGTCTAATGGCATCATAATTGCCCTTCCCCCAGCTATAACTCTTGCCCTGCGGGGTATACTTATCCCTTTCCATCACTAATGTAAAGGTCACCGAATTGTGGTCACTGTTTCCAAAGTGCTCACCTACCTCCAGATCTAACACCTGGCCTGGTTCATTACCCAAAACCAAATCCAATGTGGCCTCGCCTCTTGTTGGTCTGTCAACATATTGTGTCAGGAAACCCTCCTGCACACATTGTACAAAGAATGACCCATCTAATGTACTCGAACTATATCTTTTCCAGTCAATATTTGGAAAGTTAAAGTCTCCCATAACAACTACCCTGTTACTTTCGCTCTTTTCCAGAATCATCTTCGCCATCCTTTCCTCTACATCCCTAGAACTATTAGGTGGCCTATAGAAAACTCCCAACAGGGTGACCTCTCCTTTCCTGTTTCTAACCTCAGCCCATACTACCTCAGAAGAAGAGTCCCCATCTAGCATCCTTTCCGCCACCGTAATACTGTCCTTGACTAGCAGCGCCACACCTCCCCCTCTTTTGCCCCCTTCTCTGAGCTTACTAAAACACCTAAACCCCGGAACCTGCAACAACCATTCCTGTCCCTGCTCTATCCATGTCTCTGAAATGGCCATAACATCGAAGTCCCAGGTACCAACCCATGCTGCCAGTTCCCCTACCTTATTTCGTATACTCCTGGCATTGAAGTAGACACACTTCAAACCACCTACCTGAACACTGGCACCCTCCTGCGAAGTCAAATCTGTGCTCCTGACCTCTATACTCTCAATCTCCCGTACCCCAAAACTACAATCCAGGTTCCCATGCCCCTGCTGAATTAGTTTAAACCCCCCCAAAGAGCACTAACCAATCTCCCCCCCAGGATATTGGTGCCCCTCAGGTTCAGATGTAGACCATCCTGTCTATAGAGGTCCCACCTTCCCCAGAAAGAGCCCCAGTTATCCAGAAATCTGAATCCCTCCCGCCTGCACCATCCCTGTAGCCACGTGTTTAATTGCTCTCTCTCCCTATTCCTCATCTCACTATCACGTGGCACGGGCAACAACCCAGAGATAACAACTCTGTTTGTTCTCGCTCTGAGCTTCCATCCTAGCTCCCTAAAGGCCTGCCTGACATCCTTGTCCCCTTTCCTACCTATGTCGTTAGTGCCAATGTGGACTACGACTTGGGGCTGCTCCCCCTATAATAATTCCATTAGTTTTAAGATAGCTGTGGAGATCGCTCAAAAGTCTTGCCCAAAGTTAAAATTCTAAATTCTAAAGGTCAATTTTGATGGAATTGGACAGAAACTTTCAAAAGTTGACCAAGGGAGTCTGTTGGCAGGCAAAGAGATGGCTGGTAAGTGGGAGTCTTTCAAAAGTGTGTCAACCAAGGTTCAAGGTAAGCACATTCCTTTTAGAATAAAGGGCAAGGCTGGTAGAAGTAGGGAACCCTGGAAGCCTTAGGATATTGAGGCCCTGGTCAAAAGGAAGATTGGCGGCACGGTAGCACAGTGGATAGCACGGTTGCTTCACAGTTCCAGGATTCAGGTTCAATTCCGGCCTGGGTTATTCTCTGTGCGGTGTCTGTGCGTTTTTCTCATGTCTGCGTGGGTTTCCTCTGGTGCTCCGATTTCCTCCCACAGTCCAAAGATGTGCAGGTTAGGTGGATTGGCCAAGCTAAATTGTACCTGGTGTCCAAAAAGGTTAGATGGGGTTACCAGGTTACGGGGATAGGGTAGAGTTGTGGGTTTAGTTAGGGTGATCTCCATGGGCCGGTGCAGACTCGATAGGCCAAATGGCCTCTTTCTGCACTGTAAATTCTACGTCCATGTCTATTCTATGTCTAAGAAGGAGGCATATGGCATTCATAGGCAGCTGGGATCAAGTGGATCCCTTGAAGAGTATAGAGGTCGTCGGAGTAGAGTTAAGAGAGAAATGAGTGAAAAAAGGGGGACATGAGATTGCTTTGGTAGAAAGGGCAAAGGAGAATCCATATAGCTTCTACAAATACAAAACAGGCAAAAGAGTAACTGGTATAGAGTAGTGCCTCTTAAGGATCTACAAGGTCATCTATATGCGGATCCACTAGAGTTGGGTGAGATCCTAAATTAATATTTCTCATCGGTATTTACTGTTGAAAAAGGCATATTAGGGATATTGGGGAAATAAATAGTGATGTCTTGAGGAATGTACATATTACAGAGAAGAAGGTGCTGCAAGTCAAGGTAGATAGATCCCCTGGACCTGATGAAATGTATCCCAGGACATTGTGGGAGGCGAGGGAGGAAATTGTATGTCCCCCAGCAGAGATATTTGAATCGTTGACTGCCACAGGTAAGGTGCCTGAAGATTGGAGGGCAGCAAATGTTTGTTTCAGAAGGGCCGCAGGGAAAATCCTGCGAACTACAGACCGGTGAGCCTAATGTCTGTGATGGGCATGTTGTTAGAAGGTATTCTGAGAGACAGGATCTTCAGGCATTTAGAGAGTCAAGGACTGATTAGGAACAGTCAGTTTTGTGAGTGGAAAATCATGTCACACAAATTTGATTGAGTTTTTTGAAGGGGTAACCAAGAAGGTAGATGAGAGCAGTGCAGTCAATGTTGTCTACATGAACTTTAACAAGTCCTTTGACAAGGTACCGCATGGGAGGTCGTTGCATAAGTTTAAATCTCATGGGATCCAGGGTGAGGTAGCCAATTGGATACAAAATTGGCTTGACATCAAAAGTGGTTGCAGAGGGTTGTTTTTCAAACTGGAACCCTGTGACCAGCAGATCACAGTAAGAAGTCTTACAACACCAGGTTAAAGTCCAACAGGTTTGTTTCAAACACAAGCTTTCGGAGCACTGTTCCTTCCTCAGGTGAAAACAGGCCCTTCAGCTCAACTTGTCCATGCCACCCAGTTTTTACCATTAAAACTATCTATCTTTACCTTAAAAACATGTAATGAAGGAGCCTCAACTGCTTCACTGGGCAAGGAATTCTATAGATTCACAACCCTTTGGGTGAAGAAGCAGATGGATCCACTGTTATTTATATTAATGATTTGGATGAGAATTTAGGAGGCATGGTTAGTTAGTCTGCAGATGACACCAAGATTGGTGGCATAGTGGACAGTGAAGAAGGCTATCTTGGATTGTAACAGGATCTTGGTCAATTGGGCCAGTGGGTCGATGAATGGCAGATGGAGTTTAATTTAGATAAGTGTGAGGTGATGCATTTTGGTAGATCGAATCGGGGCAGGACCTACTCAGTTAATGGTAGGAAGTTGGGGAGAGTTACAGAACAAAGAGATCTAGGAGCACAGGTTCATAACTCCTTGAAAGTGGAGTCACAGGTGGACAGGGTGGCGAAGAAGGCATTCAACGTGCTATTTTTTATTGGTCAGAATGTTGAATACAGGAGTTGGGAGTCTTGTTGAAGTTGTACAAAACATTAGTAAGGCCACACTTGGAATACTGTGTATAGTTCTGGTCACCCTCTTATAGAAAGGATATTATTAACCAAGAAAGAGTGTAGAAAAGACTTACTGGGATGCTACCAGGACTTGATGGTTTGAGTTATAAGGAGAGGCTGGATAGGCTAGGACTTTTTTTCTCTGGAGCATAGGAGGCTTTGGGGTGATCTTATAGAGGTCTATAAAATAATGAAGGGCATAGATCAGGTAGATCGCCAACATCTTTTCCCAAAGGTAGGGGAATTTAAAATTAGAGGGCATAGGTTTTAGGTGAGAGGGGAGAGGGGCATTTTTTTCACCCAGAGGGTTGTGAGTGTCTCGAATGAGCTGCTAGAGGCAATAGTAGAGGTGGGTATAATTTTGTCTTTCAAAAAGCATTTAGACAGTTACATGGGCAAATGGGGACAGAGGGATATGGCTAAATGTGGGCAATTGGGACTAGCTTAATGGTAAAAACGAGGTGGCATGGATAAGTTGAGCTGAATAGCCTGTTTTCATGCTGTAAACCTCTATGACTCAATCAGTCAGCACTATGCCATTTTTAGAATTGTAAGTAATTTAATTGTTGTTTTAGTAATCAGTCTTTGATGATGTTAACAACCATTCTGTTATGAGGAATGTGTCATGTGAGAGTACCTTTAAGAAATGGATGTTTAAGCAATGTACCTTTCAGAAATGGAGCAGCTCATATTACTGAAGTGATGTCAGAGTGTGGGTGGAGCTGGGTTTTAGCTCAGCCATTTTCCAGTGTTTAATTTGAGTTTTGAAGAAAGAGAGTTTGGGTGTGTCTGTGTTTGCAGTAAGCTGGATCTGCGGTGATCTCTGCCAGGAAAGATTATCTCTGAATCATTTGGGTGATTTAAACTCATAATAGTAATGTCTTTAACCTGATTTGTTTCTGTTTAAATGTTTTGGAGGTTTGAAGGAACATTTTGAGGGATTATTTAGTGTTGTATTATTTTCGGCGTTATCTTTGTAGTAAGGGGTGGTAAGTGATCCAATGTTGATTTAAAAAGGTTAAGTTGAATTCATGGAATAAACATTGTTTTGTGTTTAAAAACCCATGTGTCCATAATTGTAATACCACACCTGGATACCAAGCCGTGTGCTTCAAAAGCAACAATACATTAAAGGGAGAGGTTGGTTGAATTCCATGATACATTTTGGGGTTCTGAAAACGCCACTCCCATAACAATTGGATCTTTATTCTGACTCCAATATCAACAAAGTGTAACCAATGCTGATTAAAATACTTCCTGGGTAGCAAATGATATTTTTTATAATAATATTTCTTTCTCGTTCAGTTTTTTCTGCATGCAATTTGTACCACAGAAGTGGCAGGCAATGACCATCTCCAACAAGAGGGGATCTAGGCATATAAGCTTGATGTTCAACAGCATTAACATCACGGAATCCGTCAACCTCAATATCCTTGGGATATTGAGCAGAAACGTAAACGGACCAGCCATGTAGCTACTGTGGTTACAAGAACAGGTCAGAGGCTGGAAATTCTACAATGAGTGATTCATCACCTGACTCCTGCCAGGAAAACAGATATAGTCATAAGGGATCTATAATTATATTGTTAAATATTAGAAATAGGTATAGATTTAAGTGGCTTTAATGTAGTGTTTTTTGTGTAAGAAAGGGTAAAACTCCAGTCAGATTCATGTTAAACAAAGGCGTTTACATGCCATGGGGTTTTTGGATTCAATTTAAACTGTCTATTGTGCTGAGAGAATTTACAGCGTGTAAAATAAATAAGAGATTGGAGAAAAATACCCTTTTGAATATAGTTTTAACTTGAAACCAGAGTTGAAGAGCTTCTGCAGGGAGAGAGGGATAATCTCTAGCAACTTTGCTGAACGAAGTCATACACCAGAGTAAGGGCAAGAAGGCAATTGCCAAAAATCTGCACAGCTGTGTAAAGAAACTGGAGGGGTTTCTGGAGTGCTGTCTTTGGGCTGCATTAGAGTGCTAAAGTGAGAGTTCGGTGACTGAGGGATTAGGTGAGGAGAGAGAAAGGTCCTCCTTTCATTTCATACATTTCCTCAAAGAGCGTTAGGGGACCGGGAGTTTACAAAGAGTGCAGCTGACTGGGAGCAGGGTCAGAGGGCGGAGTTCCAGCTGGTTCACAGGGCAGAATCCAAGCTACATTCAACAAGGTAAGAGTTGTTTTGGGGTTTTTTGGTGGGGGGGGGGGGGGGGGGCAGCAAGCTATATTTGTATCAGCCAGCAGAATCCCCAATTTTAGAGGGTTCACTTCAGAGGGTAGCAGCAGTATATATTTTAATTTTAAAGGGCCTAATGGGAGTTTAATCTTTAATTTTTATTTTTATTTTCCTTTAAAATCTCTTTGGGAATTCAGATCAGAGGGGATGGAAGCTAGGGCAGTTGTATGCTCCTCCTGGAGGATGTGGGTGGTGAGGGACATCACTAGTTTCCCCACTGACTACACCTGCGGCAAGTCCACCCAACCCCAGCTCCTCGGAGACCACATTAGGGAAGTGGAGCTGGATGAACTTCGGATCATCTGGGAGGCTTAGGGGATGATAAAGAGGAGTTACAGGGACGTAACCACACCCAAGGTTCAGGACAAGAGTAGCTGGGTTACAGTCAGGGGAAGGAAAGGGAGCGGGCAGACAGTGCGGGGATCCCCCGTGGCCGTTCCCTTCAAAACAAGTATACCATTTTAGATGCTGTTGGGGAGGACGACCTATCAGGGAAAGGTCATCACAGCCAGGTCTACAGCACTGAGCCTGGCTCTGTGGCTCAGAAGGGAAGAGGGGAGAATAGAAAAGCAATAGTGATAGGAGACTCAATGGTTAGGACAGGAGATTCTGTGGTCGTGAACAAGACTCCCAGAAGGTATGTTGCCACCCGGGTTCCGGATCGAGTCTACAAGATTCCTAAGAAGGAGAGTGAGCAACCAGATCAGCACAGACTAAGAATGAATATCGTTCCAACTGCACATCAGCCAGTATCAGTGAGGTCTTGTGTTACTCTGCTGGGATTAGCAGATTCCCCTCAGCTTCATCTCTCCGTAACGTTTACAAAATTTATACAATCAATAAAATTTATAAAAATTATAAATATCTCCCCGTAAAGTTTATAAAAATTATAAAAGCAATAAAGTTTATAAAATTTATAAATATCCGTAAAGTTTATAAAATATAGAAAATCTATAAAATTTATAAAAATTATAAATATCTCTGTAAAGTTTATAAAAATGATAAAATCAATAAAATTTATAAAATCAAGTTTATAAAATCAATCATCAGGGCAAAATAAAACTGCTGCAATGAAATGAAATGAAAATCGCTTATTGTCACGAGTAGGCTTCAATGAAGTTACTGTGAAAAGCCCCTAGTCGCCACATTCCGGCGCCTGTCCGGGGAGGCTGGTACGGGAATCGAACCGTGCTGCTGGCCTGCTTGGTCTGCTTTAAAAGCCAGCGATTTAGCCGAGTGAGCTAAACCAGCCCCTAGTGAGCTAAACCAGCCCCAAACATGGTGATAGGATATTGTGACATCATCACAAGTTAAACAATGACTGAAACCATGGCGACCCATCACCCAGCACCTATATAAACCCCTCCCCCACCCCACCCTACCCCCATCCCCTCCCCCACCCTACCCTACCCCCATTCCCTCCCCACCCCAACCTGCGCCCCTCCCCATCCCCACTCCACCCCCTCCCCGTCCCAACACACCCCATTGCCTCCTCCACTCCCCATCCCCTCCCTGCCCCACCCCGCCCCCATCCCCACCCGACCCCCTCCCCACCCCACCCCATCCCCTCCTTCCCCCCTGCCCGACCCACCCCACCCCACCACCATTCCCTCCCACTCCCTTCCCCTCTCCCACCCCATCCTGCCCCCACCCTACCACCATCTCACCCCCCATCCCTATCTCTTCCCTCCGCCCCACCCCACCCCCTCCACCCCTCCCCACCCAACCCCTCCCCCTCCCCACCCACCCCGCCCCACCCCACCGCCATTCCCTTCCACTCCCTGCCCCACTCCCACCCCATCCTGCCCCCACCCCACCGCTACCTCACCCCCCCCCAACCTCATCCCCTACCCCTGCCCCCTCCCCATCCAACCCCCCGCCCCTCCCCACTCCATTCCAGCCCCTCCCCGCACCACCCCAACCCTCTCCCCGCCACACCCACACCCTGCCCCCATTCCCTCCCTTCCCAACCTCTCCCCCACCCCACCATGCCCCCTCATAAAATGTAGCTGAGAATCTATTCCGGTGAGCTGAGGAATGAAAGGGTCCTTTTCACGGCCACAGAATTGCCTATCTGTACCCCTGACTATTGAATCACATACTACTATTGCTTTTCCATGCCTCTCATCAACTTGTACATCTCTATCATGTCACCTCTCTTCCTTCTCTTCCTGAGTGGTAAAGCAAAATTGACCAATTGGGCAGACGCAGCATGGGTTCATAAACGGCAGGTCGTGCCTAACTAATTTAGTGGAATGTTTTGAGGACATTACCAGTGCAGTAGATAACGGGGAGACAATGGATGTGGTATATCTGGATTTCCAGAAAGCCTTTGACAAGGTGCCACACAAAAGGTTGCTGCATACGATAAAGATGCATGGCATTAAGTGTAAAGTAGTAGTATGGATAGAGGATTGGTTAATTAATAGAAAGCAAAGAGTGGGGATTAATGGGTGTTTCTCTTGTTGGCAATCAGTAGCTAGTGGTGTCCCTCAGGGATCAGTGTTGGGCCCACAATTGTTCACAATTTACATCAATGATTTTGAGTTGGGACCAAGGACAATGTGTCCAAGTTTGCAGACGACACTAAGACATGGGGCTGGTTTAGCTCACTGGGCTAAATCGCTGGCTTTTAAAGCAGACCAAGCAGGCCAGCAGCACGGTTTGATTCCCGTACCAGCCTCCCCGCACAGGCGCCGGAATGTGGTGACTAGGGGCTTTTCACAGTAACTTCATTGAAGCCTACTCGTGACAATAAGCGATTTTCATTTTTCACTTTCAAGATGAGTGGTAAAGCAAAAAGTGCTGAGGATACCGGAAGTCTGCAGAGGGATTTGGATAGGTTAAGTGAATGGGCTGGGGTCTGGCAGATGGAATACAATGTTGACAAAAGTGAGGTTATCCATTTTGGTAGGAATAACCGCAAAAGGGATTATTTAAATGATAAAATATTAAAACATGCTGCTGTGCAACACACTATACACCTTTTTCACAACTCTTATCAAACTGGGTGGCAACTTTGAGGGATCTATATACGTGGACCCCAAGATCCCTCTGTTTCTCCTAACTTCCAAGAATCCTGCCTTTAACTCTATATTCAGCATTCAAATTCGACCATCCAAAATGAAGCACTTTACATTTATCTGGGTTAAACTCCATCTGTCACTTCTCAGCCCAGTTCTGCATCCTTTTAATGTCCTGTTGCGACCTGCAACAGCCCTCGACACTATCAACAAATTCACCAACCTTCGTGTCATGGGCAAACTTGCTAACCCACCCTTCCACATCCGCATCCAAGACATTTATAAAAATCACAAAGAGCAGAGGTCCCAGAACAGATCCCTGAGTGGCACCACTGGTCACCGACCTCCAGGCGGAATACTTTCCATCCACTACCACTCACTGTCTTCTTTCGGCCTGCCAATTCTGTATCCAGACAGCCAATTTTCCCTGTATCCCATGCCGCATGACTTTCTGAATGAGCCTGCCATGGGGAACCTTATCCAATGCCTTAGTGAAATACATATACACCACATCCACTGCCCGACCTTCATCAATGTGTCTTGTAATTCACCCCCCCCTCGCCAGGTGGGAGAATCGCGGGGGTGCCGGGCGAGTCCCGCCACGCCGCCCCGGCACCTGCACGATTCTCCCACCCCCCCCGAAAACGGCACGCTGAGATTGATGGCAGTCCGCTCGGAGAATCGCTGCTCGCCGTGATATTAGGTCTGGGAGAAGTTTGGTCAAAGAGGTGGATTATTAAGGGGTGAGGCCATGTGGCAATGCATTCCAGGCCACCACCACCCTCTGTGGAAAAAGATCTAATCTTTTGCACCAACCTGCCATTAGGGACCTTGTCAAATGGTTTACTAAAGTCTATGTCGACAACATTCAACAGCCCTTCCCTCGTTAATCAGTTTTCCCAAGTAATGGTGGTATCTTTACAATCAAGCCAGCCTATCATGGGCAGTGCTCATTCTGGCTCTGATTGTTTTTTGAACATGGAACTAAAGGTGGTTTAATGTCGTGTTTTTTGTGTAAGAAAGGGTAAAACTCCAGTCAGATTCATGTTAAACAAAGGTGTTTACATGCCATGGGGTTTTTGGTTTCAATTTAAACTGTCTATTGTGCTCAGAGAATTTACAGCGTGTAAAATAAATAAGAGATTGGAGAAAAAAAAATGAAATGATGTTTAGCAGCCAGGGGCCACTTTTGGCGGAAATACCCTTTTAATTGTAGTTTCAACTTGAAACCAGAATCGAGCGGCGATTCTCCGGCCCAGATGGGCCGAGTGACCTGCCCAATACGACGTGTTCTGAACTTGGTCGCTGCCAGCGTGAACAGCACGCAAACACTGCTGGGGCGGCCTGTGGGGGGGGGGGGATGGAGGATCGAGCACCGAAGGGGTCTGGCCCGCCATCGGTGCCCACCGGTCGGGCAGGCGTCCCCGCAAGATCACTCCTCCATTTCTTGCGGGGCGCCCGTGGGGAGGATGGCAACCACGCATGCACGGGTTGGCGCATGAAGGGGTGATGTCATTTATATGGTGCGGGCCACGTAATTTACATGGCGCCAAGACCCAGCGCACGTAAATGAGGCGTCGCCGTTCCTAGTCCCCCGGGGGGGTGAGTATAGGGGTCGGGGAGCGGCCTCCGATGCCGGACTGAAACACTGTGGTTTTCACTCCGCCGTCGGCACTTAGTCTCCCATTGGGAGAATCCCACCCCAGGAGTCATGGTGCACATTGACATCAGTGACATAACTAAGAAAAGGGATGAGGATCAAAAAAGTGGTTTTAGGGAGTTAGGTTGGAAGCTAAAGTGCAGGACGAGCAGAGTAGTAATCTGAGGATTCCTACCGGTGCTACACGCTAGTGAGGCAAGGAACAGAGAGCGAGTGCAGCTGAACATGTGTCTTCAGGGCTGGGGCAGGAGGGAAGGCTTCTGATATGCATTGGGATGCCTTCTGGGGAAGGTGGGACATGTACATGAAGGATGAATTGTACCTAAACTGGAGGGTCTCCAATATCCTGGACAGGAGGTTTGCTAGAGCGCTTCAGGAGAGTTTAAACTCGTTTGGCAGCAGGATGGGAACCAGCGCTATGGATCAGAGGATAGGGTAGCTGTTGAACAGGCAGAAATGGTATGCAGCAGGTCTGTGAGGACAGATAGACAGTTGATCAGGCAAAGTTGCACTCAGTGGAATAGGTTAAAGTGTGTCTGTTTCAATGCAAGGAATGTCAGGAATAAGGAGATGAACTTACAGCATGGATGAGTACTTGGAACTACGATGTTGTGGCCATTACGGAGACATGGATTTCACAGCGGCAGGAATGGTTATTAGATGTTCCGGGGTTTAGATGCTTTAAGAACAATAGGAAGGGAGGTAAAAGAGGAGGGGGTACTGTTATTTAGGGAGTGCATCACAGCTTCAGAAAAGGAGGTAGTCGAGGAGGGTTTGTCTACTGAGTCAATATGGGTGGAAGTCAGAAACAAGAAAGGAGCAGTCATTTTATTGGGAGTTTTCTATAGACGCCCCAATAGCAGCAGAGAGATGGAGGAACAGATTGGGCGGCAGATCTTGGAAAGGTGCAGAAGTAACAGAGTTGTTGTCATGGGTGACTTCAACTTCCATAGTATTACATAGAACAGTACAGCACAGAACAGGCCCTTCGGCCCTCAATGTTGTGCCGAGCCATGATCACCCTACTCAAACTCACGTATCCACCCTATACCCGTAACCCAACAACCCCCCCCCCCTTAACCTTACTTTTATTAGGACACTACGGGCAATTTAGCATGGCCAATCCACCTAACCCGCACATCTTTGGACTGTGGGAGGAAACCGGAGCACCCGGAGGAAACCCACGCACACAGGGGGAGGACGTGCAGACTCCACACAGACAGTGACCCAGCCGGGAATCGAACCTGGGACCCTGGAGCTGTGAAGCATTTATGCTAACCACCATGCTACCCTGCTGCCCCTGACTGGAACCTCCTTAGTGCAAATGTTTTGGATGGAGCAGGTTTTGTCAGGTGTGTACAGGAAGGATTCCTGACTCAATTTGCAGATAGGCCGACTAGGGGGGAGGCCATATTGGACTTGGTGCTCAGCGACGAACCAGGCTAGATGTCAGATGTCTCGGTGGGGGAGCATTCCGATGACAGTGAGCACAACTCCTTGGCCTTTACCATAGTCATGGAGAAGGATAGAAACAGACAGAATGGGAAGGTATTTAATTGGGGAAGGGGAAATTATACTGCTATTAGACAGGTGCTGAGGAGCATAAATTGGGAACAGTTATTCTCAAAGAAATGCACAACAGTAATGTGGTGGTTGTTGAAGGAGCACTTGCTGTTAGTGCTGGATAGTTTTGGCCCACTGAGACTAGGAAGGAATGGTAAGGTGAAGGAGCCTTCGATGACAAGAGAAGTGGATCTTCTAGTCACGAGAAAGAAACTTACATAAGGTTGAGGAAGTAAGGATCTGGCACGGCTTGAGAGGGTTACAAAGTAGCCAGGAAGGAACTCAAAAATGGACTCAGGAGGGCTAGAAGGGGGCTTGGAAAAAGCTATGGCAGGAAGGATTAGGGAAAACCCCAAGGCGTTGGACACTTATATGAGAAATAAGAGGATGATCAGAGTGAGAGTCGGGCCGATCAGAAATAGTGGAGAACTTGTGCCTAGAGTCTGAGGAGGTAGGGGAGGCCCTCAATGAATATTTTGCTTCAGTATTCAAGAGTGAGAGGGATCTTGTTGCTCATGAGAACAGCATGAATCAAGTTAATATTCTCGAACAGGTTGATATTAAGAAGGAAGATGTGCTGGAAATTTTGAAAAGCGTCAGGATAGATAAGTTCCCTGGGCCTGACGGGATATCCCCAAGGTTACTACGGGAAGCCAGGGAGGAGGTTGCTGCGCCGTTGGCGATGATCTTTGCATCTTCACTCTCCACTGGAGTATTACCAGATGATTGGAGGGAGGTGAATGTTGTTCCCCTGTTCACGAAAGGGAAAAGGGGTATCCCTGGAAATTACAGACCAGTCAGTCTTACTTCTGTGGTGGGCAAAATACTGGAAAGGATTCTGAGAAAAGATTTATGATTATTTAGAAAAACATAGTTTGATTAAAGGTAGTCAGCATGGCTCTGTGAGGGGCAGGTCATGACTCACAAGCCTCATTAAATTCTTTGAGGATGTGACGAGACACATTGATGAAGGTCGGGCAGTAGATGTGGTGTATATAGATTTCACTAACGCATTGGATAAGGTTCCCCATGGTAGGCTCATTCAGAAAGTCATGCAGCATGGGATACAGGGAAATGTGGCTGTCTGGATACAGAATTGGCAGGCCGAAAGAAGACAGTGAGTGGTATTGGATGGAAAGTATTCGGCCTGGAGGTCGGTGACCAGTGGTGTCCAGCAGGGATCTATTCTGGGACCTCTGCTCTTTGTCGTTTTTATAAATGTCTTGGATAAGGAAATGGAAGGGTGGGTTAGTAAGTTTGCCAATGACGCAACGTTTGGTGGATTTGTAGATAGTGTCGAGGGCTGTTGCAGGTTGCAACAGTACATTGACAGGATGCAGAGCTGGGCTGAGAAGTGGCAGATGGAGTTCAACCTAGATAAATGTGAAGTGCTTCATTTTGGAAGTTGAATTTGAATGCTGAATACGTGGTTAAAGGCAGGATTCTTGGAAGTGTGGAGGAACAGAGGGATCTTGCGGTCCACGTACATAGTGGCGACCGATTGATAGGGTTGTGAAGAAGGTGTATGATATGTTAACTTTTATTAACAGGGGGATTGAGTTTAAGAGCCGCGAAGTTTTGCTACAGCTTAATAAACACTGGTTAGACCATACTTGGAATATTGTGTCCAGTTCTGGTCGTCTCACTACCGGAAGGACGTGGATGCTTTGGAGAGAGCGTAGAGGAGATTTACCAGGATGCTGCCTGGACTGGAGGGCATGACTTATGAAAAAAGGTTGAGGGAACTAGGGCTTTTCTTACTGGAGTGGAGAAGGAAGAGAGGTGACATGATAGAGGTGTAGAATGTGATGAGAGGCATGGAAAAGCAATAGTGGGAGAGGTTTCAATAGTGTTGCTCGTTTTGGGTGAGTGTGCTTAACACTCAATTTGGCTCTATTTCATTCCTTAGCTGTGGAGTCGCCAGGTATCGTTAAGATACCGCCACAAGTTTCAAGTTCAAGTTCAAAGCAATAAATCCATACACCAATTAGTAAGTTCGAACAAGACACGTTTATTATATTACAGTAATCTACTAATCATGCATATAAAACTATAAGACTAGGCTAAATCCTACCACTACTAGGCCAAAGACTTATCTGGATAAGGGGACTGCTGGATCAGGGAACAATGGCCTCTAGCTTTGTCCTGGGTCCACAGGCTTCCAATACTTATGGACTAAAGGGGGTCAGGAGTGTCTACTCCCGTAGCATGCGTTGTATGACACTTACTTGGTGGCGGCTGCTGACCAGGCCTCTCCTCCTCAAGGTTCTTCTGCTGCAACGGTGTTCTGCTGGGAGGGCTGGCTGGTCAAGGAGAGGCTGGCAGAGAGAGAGAGCTGGGGTCGGGGTCTCTGTCTTATACCTCTCCCAGGGTCTCGCACCCACCTGGGCGGACCCACTATACACTCGTAATCGATTGGGTCTCTTCCCAATCGATTGATTTGAATTCCCCAATAACGGGGCAGTTCCTTGATCACTGGGCGGTTTTTTGGACTTCTTTTGGCGCCGAGAAGTCTGGCCTTCCATTTACTGTATCGATTTGTGCTAACTTGTTTCCATTGTACCTGGGGATCGCCCGGTATCGCCTCATTAGTATGCTAACTTAGTCAGAATACACAAGCGCTTTTGCAAGCTGCTTGCTTTTGCAACATGTCCATTTTCCCTGCATTCCTTTCAATCTTCCATTTTGTGTTGGGCAGTGGTCACCCCAGGTGGCTACAATAGTCAGTGGTACAGATAAGCACTTCTGTGGCCGTGAAAAGGACCCTTTCATTCCTCGGCTCACCGGAATAGATTCTCAGCTACATTTTATGAGGTAAGATTTTTTCTCTTTTTTTTCTTCTTCTCACAGTTACCTGAGGGTAGCAAACTAGATTTAATATTAAATAACTACCTATAGTAACCAGAACAGACTAAATTTTGAAGGGGGACCTATTTATGAAAGAAGCAGTAGTAATTTTTTATTAGGAGCCTCAGTATTTTTTTTTCTTAAAATCTAACAACCAAAAGAGGGAGAAATGTCAATTGGCGGGGTTGTGAACTCGGACATGGTCTGGTGCATCGTGGACACTTCAAATGTCCCCGGAGGACTACATTTGTGGAAAGTATATTCAGATGGATCGGTTAGAGCAGCAACTGGAAGCACTGAGCAGCACACAATTAGCTGTAATTGTTGTAGGTAATAGCTAGAGAGATGTGGTCACACCCAAGGTACAGGAAGGTAGCTGGGTGACCGCCAGACAGGGTAGGCAGACAGTAAAGGGGTCCCCTATGGCTGTCCCCCTATCTAACAGTATGCCGTTTTGGATACTGATGAGAGGGAAGGTCCATCAGGGGACAGCAGCAGGAATGGCCAGAGCGAAGGCACCGTGACTAGCCCTACTGCACAGACAGGGGCCGGGGAGGGGGGGGGGGGGGGGGGGGGGGGGGGGTAGAAAAGCAATAGTGATAGAGGATTCAATAGTCAGGGGTACAGATATGCAAAAAAGACTCCAGGATGGTAGTTTGCCTGCTGGTGCCAGGGTCCTGGATGTCTCTGAGCTGGGACAATGCATCCTAAACCGGGAGGGATATCAGACAGACTCATTGTACACATTGGTACGAATCACATAGATAGAAAGAGTAGCCAGGGACTTCCGGTTGCGGCAATGAGTGAGTGAGCCCCATATTCTGGGGCGCTCACTCCGGCGGGACTTAAGGACCTGGTTCCCCGGTATAGCGGGACTGTGGAGCAATGAAAGGACGGCCACGGAGGTGCGGAGGAGCGGGCAGCGCTGAATGGAACCGCGTGAGAGCAGGAAGCAACGGAAAAGGGAGAGGAAGGGACAAGGACAAGGTGCAGGGGAAGTTGACCCGGGACCCAAGATGGCGGACCTACAGACCTCAGACCCAGCAGTCCAGCAAGCGCTGGAAAACATGCTGCAGGTTATTAAAAGCAGCTTTGAGTCGTTGAAGCGGGATAACTTGGACCCACTTCAGAAGGCAGTGGATCAGCTGAACCAGAGGCTGGATGCCCAGGACGAAAAAGTTAAGGAGCTGGGAGAGGCAGTGGAGGAGCAGGCGGATGCGCAGACGATTACGGCGCTAGAAGTCGACGGGTTGAAGGAGAGGCAGAGAAGACTGCTGGACAGAGTAGAGGAGTTGGAAAATAGAGCCCGCAGCCAAAATTTGAGGATCATTGGCCTCCCGGAGGGGGCTGAGGGAG
The DNA here is from genome assembly GCF_902713615.1 of Scyliorhinus canicula. NCBI lineage: Eukaryota > Metazoa > Chordata > Chondrichthyes > Carcharhiniformes > Scyliorhinidae > Scyliorhinus > Scyliorhinus canicula. The sequence continues at coordinate 30,330,550 of NC_052148.1, read as the reverse complement.
CTGATGCCACAGCGTTTGTGGCAGACCTGTTGATGCAGCTGATGGGGGCTGAAGCCTTTCCACTACCGCCGGAGCTGGAGGGGGCACACAGAGTACAGGCGAGACAGGTGCGTCCGGGGGGTCCCCCCCGTCCGATGGTGATTAGGTTCCACAGGTTTGTAGAAAAGGAGCGGGTGCTGCGGTGGGCAAAGAGCACCAAGAGCAGCACGTGGAATAACAGTGTTCTTCGCATCTACCAGGACCTAAGCCAGAAGGTGGCTAGGCGGCGAGCAGCCTTTAAACAAGTTAAGGAGGTGTTGTCCAAGAAGCATGTGAAGTTTGGTCTGCTCTTCTCGGCCCGTCTTTGGGTAACGCATCAGGGCCAACACCACTACTTCTCCGAGCCCGAAGAAGCGACGGACTTTGCGAGGGATCAGGGGCTGGTCCCGAAAAGAGACCCCACGGACGCAAGCTGGGGTCCGAGAACTACCGCATGAAGGGACTCCGATTGTGCCTGGACTGTTGGTCAACTGTTTACTGTTCTGATGGTGCCATGTGGGGTATTTGTCTTTTTTTGTTTTTTGTGTGGGCAGTTTTTGCCTGGGGGGTGGGTGTGGGGGGAGGGGATTCCCCCCCTCTCCCCCCCCCCTCCCCCCATGGTCTTTTTCCTGTTTTTGTTGCTTTTATTTTCTTGTTCTGGGTCTTTCTGCTGTGGTGGGTACCTTTTGTTGGGCTCTCTGAGTGCACTGGAGCCGGTATTGCAACAAAGGGGTGGCCGGTCAGCAATGGGGATTAAAGATGCTTGGGGGCTTTCGTTTTATTTATGTTTATGGTTTGTTTCGGGTGGGTGTTGTATGGGTACTGGGGTATTGCGGGGTTATTGTATTAATGCTCGGAAAGGGACGTGGGTTAACACTTTTCTGTGTACACGGCTGGAACTGTATTGCACCTGGAGCAGCTTCGCGGGGCTGTTTGAGGTTTACATCTTGTTTGACCTTCCTGTGTTAGTGAGATTGCTCTAGTGGGTTGGAGGGGGGGTGGTATGCTGGGGAGTGGGGATGAGGTCGGGGAAAGGTGGGCGCCGGAGTGATGAGTCACCGGGCTAGCAGATTGGCTAGTCAAGGGAGTCAGGTGGTGGGGGGGGGGGGAGAATACAGCCAATGGATGGCAGGGGTGGGGTTACCGGGGGATGTTGCTGGGGGGGAGGGGGGGTGTTATTCTGCTGACGGTGGGGGGGATCTGAAGTAGGTAATGGAAAGGAGGTCGGGGGTGGAGGCGAGCCAAGAATGGCGCGGCGCACGGGCCGGGGGCGGGCCCGAGAAAGGTTATGGCTGACCAGCGTGGGGGGGGGGGGGGGGGGGGGGGTTAGTGCCCCCCAACCAGGCTGATCACCTGGAATGTCAGGGGACTAAATGGGCCAGTTAAAAGGGCACGTGCCTTTGCATATTTGCGGGCTCTGAAGGCGGCCATAATTATGTTGCAGGAGACACATCTGAAAGTGTCTGACCAGACTAGGCTAAGGAAGGGCTGGATTAGCCAGGTCTTCCACTCGGACTTGGATTCTAAGTCCAGGGGGGTAGCAATTATGATCAATAAGCGGGTTCAATTTGAGGCGGAAGGCGTAGTCGCCGACGGGGGGTGGGGGCAGATTCCTGATGGTAAGGGGCAAACTGGAGGGGAGAAGAGCGGTGCTGGTGAATATATATGCTCCGAACTGGGACGACGTGGACTTTATCAAAAGAGTGCTGGGAAGATCGCGGACCTGGACTCACGTAGGTTGATAATGGGGGGGGGGGGACTTTAATACGGTCCTTGACCCGGGGCTGGACCGGTCGTGTCCCAGAACGGGTAGACTCCCAGCAATGGCAAGGGAGCTGAAAGGGTTTATGGAGCAAATGGGGGCAGTGGACCCATGGAAAGCCAGACAGCCAATGGGAAGGGGCTACTCGTTTTACTCACATGTTCAGAAAGTATAGTCTAGGATTGATTGTGTAGGGGAGGTAAAGAATATGGAATATTCGGCAATCACTATCTCGGACCATACACTGCACTGGGTGGACCTGCAGGTCGGGGGGGGGGGGGCGAATTACCGACGCCAGCAATGGAGGTTAGACATAGGATTGTTGTTGGAGGAGGGGATATGTGAGAGACTTTGGGGGAGGTTTCAGCAGCGACCCTGTGGGAGGCGCTGAAGGCAGTAGTGAGGGGGGAGCTGATCTCGATTCGGGTTCACAGGGTCAGGGCGGACAGAGCAGAAATGGACAGATTGGTTAGGGAAATGTATCGGATAGAAGAGGAGCATGTGGGGTCCCTGGGGGAGGACCTACTCTGGGAGAGGCGGAGATTACAGGCGGAACTGGGCGGCGCTATCCACGAGTAGGGCCGTGGAACAACTTAGGAAGGCGAGGGGAGTGGTGTATGAGCATGGGGAGAAGGCCAGCAGATTGCTAGCGCAGCAACTCAGGAAGAGGGAGGCGGCCAGGTAAATAAGTAGAGTGATTGATGGGGAGGGGAGCAGAGTGGAGGACCCGGCAGGACTGAATAAGGTATTCCGGGACTTCTATAGTAGGCTGTATACATCAGAACCCCCGGAAGTGCCGGAGGAGATGAAAAGGTTTCTTGATGGGTTAAAATTCCCAACAGTAGGTGGGGGGCGAGTGGATGAGCTGGGAGCCCCGATTAGAGTGGAGGAGGTATTATAGAACATAGAACATAGAACAGTACAGCACAGAACAGGCCCTTCGGCCCTCGATGTTGTGCCGAGCAATGATCACCCTACTTAAACCCACATACCCGTAACCCAACAATCCCCCCATTAACCTTACACTACGGGCAATTTAGCATGGCCAATCCACCTAACCCGCACATCTTTGGACCCGGAGGAAACCCACGCACACACAGGGAGGACGTGCAGACTCCACACAGACAGTGACCCAGCCGGGAATCGAACCTGGGACCCTGGAGCTGTGAAGCATTGATGCTAACCACCATGCTACCGTGAGGCCCCCTGATTTTGTTCCTTGGACCTAATTCAAATAAGACCTGAGAGAGGACAACCGCTATGCTTCACCAGTCAGATTGGCTGTCTGGAGGTTTGGACTTCTGGTCGACTTGTGATATGAAGTTAATCAGAATGGGGAATGCGAAGGATGGAAGGCAATCAAGTCAAGGGGGAGGTTGGAGGATGGGTGATAGGTAGGACGGGGGAATTAGGAGAAGGAGGTGATTAGGAAAGGAGAGAAAGAATGCTGGCTGGCAGCAACGTATGGTTTTATAATGTAGTGGCATTCCTTCACTTCCAGCGAGGCTCCACACCCAAGTGAACATTTTTGTTTTGGGTACTATACTGTAGCCACTTTAAGAACCATTATCTAAGTCAGTGTGGAACCAAATAGGAGCAGTTCCATTGAGCTGAACAATTGGGGAGCCTAAAGGCCATGCAGTCGGGGAAAGCCCGGGGTCGGATGGATACCCAGTAGAGTTTTACAAGAAGTTCTCTGAGATAGTGGGACCGGTCTTGGTGAGGGTTTTTAATGAGGCAAGGGACAGAGGGACCCTGCCACTGACGATGTCGCAAGCCACCATCTCGCTGATACTGAAGCGGGACAAGGACCCGGAATCCTGCAGGTCATACAGGCCAATCTCCCTGATCAATGTGGATGCCAAGCTCCTGGCAAAGGTCCTGCCGATTAGAATTGAGGACTGCGTACCGGAGGTGACTGGGGACGATCAGACAGGGTTCGTGAAAGGCAGGCAGCTGACAGCTAACTTGAGAAGATTGCTTAATGTGGTCTTGATGCCCCCGACGGGCAAGGAGGTGGAGGTAGTGGTGGCAATGGACGCTGAGAAGGTCTTCGATCGGGTGGAGTGGGGCTATCTGGGGGAGGTGCTCGGACGGTTTGGGTTCGAGGAGGGACTGGTGAATTGGGTCAAACTACTGGACCAGGCCCCAAAAGCTAGCGTTAGGATGAACAGGGTAGTGTCAGATTATTTCAGACTACATCGCGGGACCAGACAGGGATGCCCATTCTCCCCGTTGCTGTTTGCGCTGGCCATAGAGCCGTTGGCGATTGCGTTGAGAGCTGCAAAGGGATGGAAGGGAATGACCAGGGGCGGGGTGGAAAATAGGGTCTCTCTCTATGCGGATGACCTGCTCCTGTACGTGTCGGACCACTGGCCGGGATGGAAAATATACTGGAAACACTGAGGAAGTTCGGCCGGTTTTCAGGGTACAAATTAAATATGGCCAAGAGTGAGATGTTTGTGGTGCAGGCAAGGGGCCAGGAGAATAGATTGAAGGAGCTGCCATTTAGGCTGGTTGAGGAAAGTTTCCGGTACTTGGGGATACAGGTGGCACGAGACTGGGGCAGGTTGCACAAATTAAATTTGATAAGGGTGGTGGAACAAATGAAGAGGGAGTTTCGGAGATGGGATGCACTCCCGTTGTCACTGGCGGGGAGGGTTCAGACTGTAAAGATGACAATCCTCCCTAGATTCCTGTTCATCTTCTAGTGCCTCCCGATCTTTATCCCTGTGGTGGTTATGGATATGAGCACTGCCATTGGTGCAGAGCACTGGCTTCCCATTGGCTCTGGCTGGTCATGTGCCTCTCGTCCGATTAGTTGTGACTAGTCATGTGACTGCTCTCCAATTGGTCGAGAGGCAAGTAGGCCCCGCCTCTGAGGCGGGGTATAAGTACTCAGAGTTCCCGGCGGTCGGCCATTCTCTGTAGTCTATCACCGGGCTAACAACTAGCTGATTAAAGCCACAGTTCGGATCCTAAATGTGTCTTGAGTCGAATTGATGGTACATCAATCCCACAGTCCTTCTTCAAAAGGACAGGCAAAATCATCCCCACGGGTGAAGAAGGCGATGCTTGAGAGGAGCCGCAGCAAGAGAGAGCTGGCATTGCCGAGTCTGATTAACTACTACTGGGCGGCTAACATAGCCATGATAAGGAAGTGGATGGTGGGTACCGGGTCTATCTGGGAGTGGGTGGAGGCGGCTTCGTGCAGGGGCACCAGTATGTCAGCCCTCGTCACGGCTCCCCTACCGCTGTCGCCGGCCAGGTACTCCACCAGCCCGGTAGTGGGGGAGGCCCTGCGGATATGGAGCCAGTGGAGGAGGCATGTAGGGGAGGTGGGTGCGTCTGTCTGGGCTCCAATATGTGAGAACCATCGATTTGCCCCCGGGAACATGGATGGGGGGTTTCGAACATGGCGGGGGTGAGGAGGGTGGGCGATATGTTCCTGGAGGGGAGCTTTGCGAGTTTGAGGGGCTTGGAGGAGAAATTTGGGCTGGTGAGGGGAAATGATTTCTGGTACTTACAGATACGGGACTTTGTTCGCAGACAGCTCAATCCTTCCCACGCCTCCCACCAATAGGGATCCAAGACTGAATAGTGTCTAGAGGAGAAGGAGGAGAGGGTAGAGTCTCAGATATTTATAAGATGCTCATGAAGGGGGAAAGAGTCCGAGACGGAGGAACTGAAACTCAAATGGGAGGAGGAGCTTGGCGGGGAGATGTAGGACGGGCTGTGGGCAGAAGCCCTGAGTGGGGTAAACTCAACCGCAACATGTGCCAGGCTCAGCCTGATTCAATTTAAGGTCGTTCACCGGGCCCACATGATGGTAGCTCAAATAAGCAAATTCTTTGGGGTAGAGGATACGTGCGCTAGATGCGGGGGAGGACCAGCAAACCACGTTCACATGTTTTGGGCATGTCCTAAGCTTAGGGGGGTACTGGGAGGGATTTGCGGGGATCATATCCCGGGTACTAAAAACAAGGGTGGTGATGAGTCCAGGGATGGCAATTTTTGTGGTCTCTGAAGACCTGGGAGTCCAGGGCGAGAAAGAGGTCGATGTTCTGGCCTTTGCTTCCCTGATAGCCCGGCGACGAATACTGCTGGCATGGAGGGACTCAAAACCCCCAAAGACTGAGCTATGGCTATCGGACATGTCAAGTTTTCTGGGTATGGAAAAAATTAAGTTCGCCTTGAGGGGAACTGTACTGGGGTTCACCCGAAGGTGGCAACCATTCATCGACTTCTTCGCAGGAGAGTGAACATCAGCGGGGGCGGGGGGGGGGGGGGGGGGGGGGGGGGGGGGGTGGAGATTAGAGTAGAGTAGGAGGGATAAATAGGCGGGTAGTGTCGATGGTAGAGGAGCAGGCTTGTGCAGTATGGTTCGATTCAAGTATTGATTTTACGTTGATGTTTGCACATTTTTGCGGGTTTTTTTGTTATCTGTAACTATTTACAATGCCGTAAAATACCTCAATAAAATTGTTTGATAAAAAAAAAGAAAGAGTAGCTGGGCCTGCAACGGCAATTTAAGGAGCTAGGCAGAAGATTAAAAAGCAGGACCTCTATGGTAGTAATCTCAGGAGTACACCCCGTGATGTGCCAGCGAGGCTAGCAACAGGGATATAGTGCAATTGAACGCGTGGCTAAAGAACTGGTGCAGGAGGGAGGGCTTCAGTTTTTTTGATCACTGGGATGCCTTCCAGGGAAGGTGGGGCCTATACAAGAAGGACGGGTTACACCTGAACTGGAGGGGCACCAATATCCTGGCTGGGAGGTTTGCTGGTATGGTTTAGGTGGGTTTAAGCTAATTTGGCAGGGGGATGGGAATCAGGACAATAAGCCAGCAAGTGTATCGACTGGGGATGAACATGGTACCAGAGCTCAGCTGGCTGAGAGGAAACTTAGGCTAGGGGAGATTAAACTCAGTGGAACTGCAGGTCTGGAGTGTATCTGCTTCAATGCACAAAGTATACGGGTAAGACAGATGAATTTAAAGCCTTGATTCACGTGTAGAACCTGGATGTGGTTGCTGTCATGGAGACTTGGTTAAAAAAGGAACAGGACTGCCAGCTAAATACTCCAGGCCTGTGGCTGGGTGCAGGTGGCAGAGGAAATAAGCACCAGGAGCAACACTCTCCGGACCGGCCTGCACTGCCGTAATAAACTGCACAACCTCCTTCGGGCAGCCAGGGTGAGTAGGCAGCCCCTAGTGTGCCCTTAGCACCAACTCTGTCCCACACACCCGGAACCCTATCCACCCCCACCCAGAGTACAGTCGACCTGCCATCCTGCATCACATGCCACTCACCATGGCTGGGTGCCCTGGCCACTGAGGTCACCAGCTACCCACACTCTGGGCTGCACACATCGGACTGTATAACACTGCATTTTCTGCCTCCTCCCCCATCCACCACCCTCAGGATAAACCTGCCCATAACCCAGGAGGCTGGAGGAGGACCGCCTGACCTGTGGCCCCCTCACCGCAGCAGAGCAGCGGGCCTTGGAGCAAGACTGAGGAAAAGATCGGCCAAGGGCGAGAATGTGAGACTCTGGTGAGTTGGAGTTTCCTGTGACACATATGTAACCCACCCCCCCCACCCCCACAATCCTCACCCTCACACCAGCCTCCCTTTACACCACCATCACACCACCCTCACATCACCCCCACACCCCCAGCACCACCACTCCTCACCACCCCCCCCCCTCCACCCCACGGGTCAGGCCCGCTGTTACTGCCAACCCAGGGCCCACATCACCTGGTGCGGCTGGTATGTATCACAAAGGGGCCTGCAGGCTGCAGTGTCCTTGCCCTTGGCCAGATCCCCCCCCCACCAGTCGGTGAACCCGGAGGCGATCAGAGCGTCCCATGCATATTGGCCCTGGTGCATACGTTGTTTGGGCTCTCGTGCCTGCCTGGGCTACATGTCCTTCCTTGCATCCTCCTCGTCCGAGGAGGTCTGGCGTTCATCCTTCTCCTCCAGTACATCGCCTCTCTGTTGCAGGCTGCGATGATTCGGGCGACCCTCCCAGGACTATACTTGAACCGCATCTTCAGGAGGCCGAAGCACTGCTCAGTCACTTCTCTGGTGGCTGCAGGGGCGTCATTATAGTGGGTCTCCGGAGTGAATAACGTATGTCGCCCAGGAGCCAACCCCCTAATCGGGGATGCGCCTCAAAGAAGCAGAGAATTGTCGAGTGAGCCAGAATGGAGGCTTCGTGCACACTGCCTGGATATCGGGCGCAGACATGTTCATCAAATGGAACCCCTTTCAGTTTGTGTAGAGCGGCCTCTCGCCTGCAGGTGCTCGTGGGGGGGGGCATGCATCCTGTCAATCACCCCTCCCCCCCCCCCCCAGACCCGGGATATCATGGCGATGGCGGCGGACCCTACTGCCTGGACATCCCGGTGAGCTTGGTCCACATTGAAATGGCTGTACTGATCCGCCTGGGCATATAGGGTCTCCATGATGGTGGAAATACACCTGGGCAGGACTGGTATACCAGGACTGTCGTGGTGGGGTTTTTTGCTCGAGCTGTTGGTGAGGGTTCAAACTAATATGGCAGGGGGGTGGGAACTAACGCAGGATGTCAGAGGGTAGTAAAGAGAGGACATAAACAAAAGCTAGTAAGGCCGGACTTCCAGTGTGCACCATGGATTAAGTGCACACAAAAGGCAGCTCCTGCCCAAGGTTACAGAAAAGAGCTCTTTTTTAAGCAATATGGGGTGGAATTTTTATGAAAAAGCATAGGTGAATGTAGGAGGAGTACTTTCCCCCAGGAATGTTATGTTTCTTGGTTACCAGACCCGCAGAAACAGTGAAAGATTTGGCTGGAGCTACAGCAGAGAGACAAAAGCCTCTTCCAGATTGCAGGCGGGGGAAGGGCGAGTTTAAAGGCTTCAAGCTGACCTGAGGGCCTTTATGAAAGCTGAATTTTAGCAGCAGAGGGAACAACTGGGAAAAGATCACACCAAGGGTTCTTTTAAGGGCCCGCAACGGCGCTGATTTGATTTTTCCCCGGGTGGGAACGCAGCCTCTGTGCTTGGCGGCCAGTGGATGGGCTGGACTAGAAGTGGTGCGACCAGAAAATCAACTTTGCAGCAGAAGAAGGTGCGAGGAAAAAAGGACAAGATGGCGGCGGGCAGGGAACCGGCAGCGTGGCAGCAGTGGGCGAGGGAGCAGCAGGAGCTGCTGCTGCGCTCCTTCCAGGAACTAAAATCTGAGATCCTGGAGCCGTTGAAGGCATCGCTGGACAGGCTCAGAGCGACTCAGACGCCTCAGGCTACGGAGATTCGGGAGCTGCAGCAGAAGGCTTCGGAGAATGAGGACAAACTCCTCGGCCTGGCGGTGAAGGTGGAGTCGCACGAGGCGCTTCCCAAGAAATGGTTGGCAAGGATGGAGGAGATGGAGAACCGCTCCCGCCGGAAGAATCTGCAGATTTTGGCCTACCGGAGGGGCTGGAAGGTTCGGATTTGGGGACCTACGTGGTCCTGATGCTGAACTCGCTGATGGGCGCGGGGTCATTCTGGGGACCCCAGGAGCTGGAGAGTGCCCATCAGGTGATGCTGCGGAAGCCCGGCCGAACGAGCCACCCAGGGCGGTGCTGGTCCGATTTCAAAGCTTGGTCGACCGTGAGTGTGTGCTTCGTTGGGCGAAGAGAGAGAGGAGTAGTAAGTGGGAGAATACGGAGATCAGGATCTACCAGGACTAGAGTGCGGAGGTGACGAAGAGAAGGGCTGGGTTTAACCGGGCGAAGACAGTGCTCCACAGGAATGGGTCAAGTTTGGCCTGTTACAGCCGGCACGCCTGTGGGTCACTTATAAAGACCGCCAACTTTATTTTGACTCCCCAGGGAGGCCTGGACTTTTGTCCAGGCAGAGAAGCTGGACTTGTGGGGTCCGAGTGGGACGGTCTGGGAGGCGCTGAAGGCGGTGTTTCGGGGGGAGTTGATCTCCATTCGGGCCCACAGGGAGAGAGGGGGCAGAGAGAAAGGGAGAGATTGGTGGGGGAGATGGTGAGGATGGACAGGAGGTACGCAGAGGCCCCGGAGGAGGGATTGCTGAGGGAGCGGCCAGCCTTCGGGCTGAGTTCGACTTGTTGACCACCAGAAAGGCGGAGGCTCAATGGAGAAAGGCTCAGGGTGCGGTGTACGTGTATGGGGAGAAGGCGAGTAGGATGCTGGCACACCAGCTCCATAAGCGGGATGCGGCTAGGGAGATTGGGGGAGTTAAGGACCGGGGAGGAAATGTGGTGCGGAGGGGGGTAGACATTAATGGGGTCTTCAGGGGCTTTTATGAGAGACTATATCGGTCTGAACCTCCAGCAGAGAAGGGGGGATGGGGCGCTTTTTGGACTGGCTGAGATTCCTGAGGGTGGAGGAGGGACGGGTGGAAGGTTTGGGGGCGCCAGTTGTGCTTGAGGAGCTGGTTAAAGGGACAGGGAGCATGCAGTCGGGGAAGGCGCCAGGGCCGGATGGGTTCCCGGTTGAATTTGACAAGGTGTATGCAGACCTGCTGGGCCCCCTGTTGGTTAGGATCTTCAACGAGGTGAGGGAGGGGGGGGCTTTGCCCCTGACTATGTCTCGGGCGCTGATCTCCTTGATCCTTAAGCGAGACAAGGCTCCCCTGCAGTGTGGGTCATACAGGCCGATCTCACTCCTGAATGTGGACGCCAAGTTGTTGGCAAAGATCTTAGCCACGAGGATAGAAGATTGTGTGCCGCATGTTATCCACAAGGATCAAACGGGGTTTGTGAAGGGGAGGCAGCTGAACACTAATATACGGAGGCTCTTGAACGTTATTATGATGCCGACGGTGGAAGGGGAGGTGGAGATAGTGGTGGCGCTAGCTGCGGAGAAGGCCTTTGATAGGGTCGAGTGGGGGTACTTGTGGGAGGTGCTGGAAAGGTTCGGGTTTGGGGAGGGGTTTGACAGTTGGGTGAGGCTGTTGTATGAGGCCCCGATGGCGAGTGTGGCCACGAATAAGAGGAGGTCGGAGTGTTTACGGCTATACCGAGGGACGAGGCAGGGGTGTCCCCTGTCCCCCCTACTTTTTGCGCTGGCAATTGAACCCCTGGCTATGGCGCTGAGGGAGTCGGGGGATTGGAGGGGGCTGGTCCGGGGTGGGGAGGAGCACCGAGTGTCGCTCTATGCGGACGACCTATTGTTGTATATGGCGGACCCGGTGGGGGGAATGCCGGTGGTGATGGGGATTCTCTGGGAATTTGGGGATTTCTCAGGGTATAAGCTTAACTTTGGGAAAAGCGAGCTGTTTGTGGTACACCCGGGGGACCAGGAAGGGGGGATTGGAAGGCTCCCACTGAAAAGGGCGGAGAGGAGCTTCAGGTACTTGGGGGTTCAGGTGGCCAGGAGCTGGGGGGGCCTTCCATAAGCTAAACCTCACAAGGCTGGTGGAGCAAATGGAGGAGGAGTTTAAGAGGTGGGACATGCTGCCGCTGTCTTTGGCGGGTAGGGTGCAGTCAGTCAAGGTGACGGTGCTCCCGAGGTTTCTGTTCCTGTTCCAGTGCCTCCCCATCCTTATCCCGAAGGCCTTTTTCAGGCGGGTTAACAGGAGCATTACGGGGTTTGTGTGGGCACACGGGACTCCAAGGGTGAGACGGGTGTTCCTGGAGCGGGGCAGGGATTGGGGGGGCTGGTGTTGCCCAACCTCTGTGGGTATTATTGGGCTGATGGTGCGTAAGTGGGTAATGGACGGGGAAGGGGCAGCATGAAAGAGGATGGAGATGGCATCCTGTGTGGGTCCGAGCCTGGAAGCACTGGCAACGGCGCCGCTGCTGCTCCCTCCGACGAGGTATACCACGAGCCCGGTGGTGGCAGCTACCCTCAATATTTGGGGGCAATGGAGGCGGCACAGGGAGGAGGTGGAGGCCTCGATGGTGTCTCCTATACAGGGGAACCACTGGTTTGTTCTGGGGAGAATTGATGGCGGGTTCCTGAGTTGGCAGAGGGCAGGTGTCAGGAGGCTGGGGGACCTGTTCATAGACGGGAAGTTTGCGAGCCTGGGTGAGCTGGAGGGGAAGTTTGGGCTTCCCCTGGGGAACACCTTTAGGTACATGCAAGTAAGTGCGTTTGTCAGGTGGCAGGTGGCGGGTTTCCCCCTGCTGCCGCCACGTGGGGTTCAGGACAGGGTGCTCTCGGGGGTATGGGTTGGAGAGGGGAGGATCTCGGAAGTGTACCAGGTGATGCAGGAGGTAGACGAGGCCTCGGTGGAGGAGCTGAAAGATAAATGGGAGGAGTAGCTGGGTAAGGAGATTGAGGAGGGAACGTGGGTGGATGCCCTAGAAAGGGTGAACTCCTCCTCTTCGTGTGCGAGGCTTTGCCTCATACAGTTTAAGGTATTACACAGGGCTCATATGACCGGGACAAGGATGAGCCAGTTTTTTGGGACCGAGGACAGGTGTATTAGGTGCTCAGGGAGCCCAGCAAACCATGTCCACATGTTCTGGGCATGCCCAGCGCTGGGGGAATTTTGGAAGGGTGTAGCAAGGACGGTATCGATGGTGGTAGGATCCAGGGTCAATCCAGGCTGGGGACTCGCAATATTTGGGGTTGCAGTGGAGCCGGGAATGCAGGAGGCAAAAGAGGCCGGTGTTCTGGCCTTTGCGTCCCTTGTAGCCTGGCGGAGGATTCTTCTTCAGTGCAAGGATGTGAGGCCCCCAAGCGTGGAGGCCTGGGTCAACGATATGGCGGGGTTTATTAAATTGGAGAGGGTGAAATTTGCCCTAAGGGGATCAGTGCAGGGGTTTTTCAGGAGAGGGCAACCATTCCTAGATCTCCTGGCAAAATGGGAATGGTAAAAACAAAAGGTCAGCAGCAGCAGCAGCAATCGGGGGGGGGGGGGGGGGGGGGGGGGTGGGGGGAGGGCAGGGGGGGGAGGAGGAGACGGGGGGGAGGAGGAGTGAGGGGGGATGGAGGAGGGGGGAGGGAGGAGGGTTGGGTGGAGAGGGGGGAGGAGGAGACGGGGGGAGGAGGAGTGAGGGGGATGGAGGAGAGGGGGGATGGAGGAGAGGGGGGAGGGAGGAGGGTGGGGAGGAGAGGGAGAGGGGGGAAGGAGGAGAGGGGAGGGGGGAGGGGGGAGAGAGAGGGGAGGGGGAGAGAGGGGAGGGGGAGAGAGGGGAGGGGGAGAGAGAGAGGAGAGGGGGAGAGAGAAGGGGGGAGGGGGGTTGTCTCTTTGTTTTTCTTTCGGGTTGAATATCTGTTTTTTGCCAACGACGGGCGTTAATTTATTGTTTCTCTTTCGTATATACGGGGAGGGGGGTTCTGTTCTTTCTGTTCTCAGAATTTTCTGTTATTGTTTTCTTTTTTGTGAAAATGTGAAAATTTGAATAAAAATTATTTTTAAAAAAAAACAAAAGCTAGTAAGGAGAAAAGTGGAAGGCAGAGAAACAGATTAAACTGCCTAGTGTGACACGGGGGTGGGAGCCAAAGCAGTAGGCCAGCGGGAGAAATAACTGAGGGACAGCGACAGACTAAGGTCAGTAAGATTAAGAGGAAGAGCAGGCAGGGAGTGGTTGTTCAACCCAATGGGGCTGGTGCGCTGAAGTGTATTAGTTTCAATGCGAGGAATATTTCAGGTAACACAGATGAACTTAGAGCTTGGATTAGTATGTGAAATTATGGTGTTGTTGCTATTAAAATTTTTGCTCCTCTAATTATGATTATGAAGGGAATAAAATTCATAAAATTATGAAGGGAATAGATAGGATAGATGCGGGCAGGTTGTTTCCACTGGCGGGTGACAGCAGAACTAGGGGGCATAGCCTCAAAATAAGGGGAAGTAGATTTAGGACTGAGTTTAGGAGGAACTTCTTCACCCAAAGGGTTGTGAATCTATGGAATTCCTTGCCCAGTGAAGCAGTTGAGGCTCCTTCATTACATGTTTTTAAGGTAAAGATAGATAGTTTTTTGAAGAATAAAGGGATTAAGGGTTATGGTGATCGGGCCGGAAAGTGGAGCTGAGTCCACAAAAGATCAGCCATGAGCTAATTGAATGGCGGAGCAGGCTCGAGGGGCCAGATGGCCTACTCCTGCTCCTAGTTTTTATGTTCTTATGTTCTTTATTACAGAAACTTGGTTGAACGGGGGACCGGATTGGCAATTAAGCATTCCAGGATATAGATGCTTCAGGCAGGATAGAGGGGAATGCAAAAGGGGTGCAGGAGTTGCATTATTGGTGAAGGAGAATATCACAGCTGTGCTAAGGGAGGATACCTTGGAGGGTTCAGGCAGCAAGGCAATCTGGGTAGAGCTCAGGAATAGGAAGAGTGCTGTCACAATATTGGGGTTTACTACAGACCTCCTATCCGCCGGAGAGAGATAGAGGAGCAAAAATTCAGATAGATCTTGGGAAGATACATAAACAATAGTGTTGTGGTGGGTGATTTTAATTTTCCCTGTATTGACTGGGACACACTTACTGCTGGAGGCATGGATGGAGCAGAATTTATAAGGAACGTCCAGGAGGGTTTCTTGAAACAACATGTAAATAGCCCAACTCGGGAAGGGGCCATATTAGACCTGGTGCTGTGGAATGAGCCCGGCCAGCTGATTGAAGTTTCAGTCCGAGATCATTTCGGGAACAGTGATCATAATTCTGTAAGTTTTAAGGTGCTGATGGAAAAGAACAAAAGTGAAGGCGTTAAACTGGGGGAAGGCTAGTACAACAGCACTGGGCAGGATCTGGAGAGTGTTGTCTGGGCGAGGCTGTTTGAGGGAAAATCAACATCCAGCATGTGGGAGGCTTTTAAATGTCAGTTGATTTAGATTTCAGGACCTGCATGTAGCTGTGTGGACGACAGAGAAGGGTGGCACTGGCATGAGTAGGGAACCGTGGATAACAAGGAATATTATGCATCTTGTCAAAAAGGAAAAGGAAGCATTTGTAACGTCTAAAAGGCTTAGGACAATTGAAGCCCTTGAAGAATATAAAGCAAGTCGGAAGGATAGGTGGATTGGCCATGCTAAATTGCCCTTAGTGACAAAAAAGGTGAGGAGGGGTTATTGGGTTACGGGGATAGGGTGAAAGTGAGGGCTTAAGTGGGCCGGTGGATACTCGATGAGCCGAATGCCCTCCTTCTGCACTGTATGTTTGTATTGTGGTAAACCACTGTTGCACTTATATTAGGTGATGTATTAGGTTTAGCTCACCAGGCTAAATCGCTGGCTTTTAAAGCAGGCCAGCATCACGGTTCGATTCCCATACTAGCCTCCCCGGACAGGTGCCGGAATGTGGCGACTAGGGGCTTTTCACAGTAACTGCATTGAAGCCTACTCGTGACAATAAGCAAATTATTATTTTTTTTTATGGTAGGACCTGAACATCTTAGAGCAATAAAGCCTCAGTTGCATCCAACTCTCGTCTTCTTGCAATTGATCGTGCATCAATATATTGCTCTAAGATGTGTGTCCATAGCAGACTTCTGGCGGGCTCTAATCTCACTCGTCCGGGACTGTGACTGTCAGGCCGTTACGGCCACGGAATATTCAAACCACCTTATGCAGGACGCTTTTGTTATGGGGATTGGGTCGGAGGTGGGGTGGAGCAGGAAGGGGAGGTGGTGGGGTGGGGTAGGGTGAGGGGATGTGGTGAGGCAGGGATGGGGGTGGGATGGGGTGGGAGGGAAGGGGAAGTGCTGGCGGTGAGATGGGGGTAGGATGGGGTGAGGGGACGACGACAAGGGGATGGGGGTGGGGTGGGATGGGGAGGGGAGGAGATGGGGGTGGGGTGGGGCGGGAAGGGGGAGGTGGTGGGGAGGGGGTAGGGAGGGGATGGGGTGGGACAGGGAGGGTTGGGAAGGAAGGGAATGGGGCAGGGTTGGGGTGTGGCGGGGAGGGGGGTGGGGTGGTGCAGGGAGGTGAGGGGGCGGAGTGGGGAGGGGATGGGGGTTGGCTGGGGAGGGGGCGGTGGTGGGGAGGGGGTGTGGAGGGGATGGGGTGGGACAGGGAGAGGGTGGGGAAGGGGAGGGGTTGGGAAGGGAGGGAATGGAGGCAGGGTGGGGATGTGGTGGGGAGGGGGGTGGGGTGGGGAGGGGAGGGGAGGGGGTGGAGAGGGGATGGGGGGTTGGGTGGAGAGGGGGAGGGGGTGGGGTGGGGCAGGGGTAGGGGATGGGGTGGGGGGTGAGGCAGGGGTTGGGGGTGGGGGGTGAGGTAGCGGTGGGGTGGAGGCAGGATGGGGTGGGAGAGGGGCAGGGAGGGGGTGGGGCGGGAAGTGAGTGGGGTGGGGGGGGGGTGAGGTGGGGATGGGGAGGGGTTGGGCCGGCAGGAGGGGGGATGGGGCGGGGAGGAGGAGGACAGGGAGTGGGGTGGGATTGGGGTGGGGATGGGGCGGGGGAGGGGATGGGGCAGGGTGGGGTGGGGGAGTGGTTTTTATAGGTGCTGGGTGATGGGTCGCCATGATTTCAGCCATTGTTTAACTTGTGGTGATGTCACAATATCCTATCGCCATGTTTGCAGCAGTTTTATTTTGTCCTGATTGATTTTATAAACTTGATATTATAAATTTTATTGCTTTTATAATTTTTATAAACTTTACGGGGAGATATTTATTTTTATAAATTTTATTGATTTTCTATATTTTATAAACTTTACGGAGAGATATTTATAATTTTTATAAATTTTATTGCTTTTATAATTTTTATAAACTTTACGGAGAGATATTTATAATATTTATAAATTTTATTGATTTTATAAATTTTATAAACTTTACGGAGCAATGAAGCCGACGGGAATCTGCCAATCCCAGCAGAGTAACACAAGACCTCACTGATACTGGCTGATGTGCAGCTGGAACGATATTCATTCTCAGTCTGTGCTGATCTAAGTGGCAACAACAACTTACATTTATAAAGCACCTTTAATGTAACCTAACGCTCCATGCTGCTTGACAGGAGCATGACAAAAGACAGCACGATACCCAACCACATCAGGTGATATTTGGGAGAAGTTTGGTCAAAGAAGTAGGTTATTAAGTGGTGAGGCCGTGTGGCAGTGCATTCCAGGCTACCACCACCCTCTGTGGAAAAAGATCTTTTGCACCAACCTGCCATGAGGGATCTTGTCAAATGGTTTACTAAAGTCTATGTCAACAACATCCACAGCCCTTCCCTCGTTAATCAGTTTTGCCAAGTCATGGTGGTATCTTTACAATCAAGCCAGCCTATCATGGGCAGTGCTCATTCTGGCTCAGTGATTGTTTTTTGAACATGGAACTAAAGGTGAGCTCATTGAGGAAGGGGAAAGCACATATTTCCCTCCTAAAGAAAATGACTGATAAAAATAGTCGCAAGTTTAAAGCAAGATTTAGAGGGGATACAAGTCTTACTTGTTTTTAAAAGCAAAGGTTGATGGGGGTGGCATGGTGGCACAGTGGTTAGCATTGCTGCCTCACTGCTCCAGGGTCCCAGGTTCAATTCCCACCTCAGGTCACTGTCTGTGTGGAGTTTGCACATTCACCCCGTGTCTGCGTCGGTGCCTTCTGCTTTCTTCTACAGTCCAAAGATGTACAAGTTAGGTGGTCTGGCCATGTTAAATTGCCCCTTAGTGTCCGAAGGGTTAGTTGGGGTTACTGGGTTACAGGGATAGGGTGGAGGCATGGGCTTAAGTAGGGTGCTCTTTCCAAGGGCCGTTACAAACTAAATAGGCCAAAGGCCTCCTTCTGCACTGTAGGGATTCTATGATTCTCTGATAGACTTGGGGAAACAGTGAATGTAGTGTAGGGCGATGGGGAAAGGTCTGTGATTGAGTATTGAAAACAATCAGAACAGCTTAACAGGTTACTTCTGATATTTTATTTCAGCTGTGCAGAAAGTCGTTCTTCCTGCCGCCCAATTGAACAATGTAGTGTATGCACTCCAGAGCTGGAGCCAAGCCAGGTACGCAGGCCATATCTCCCAGTGATTGGCTGGTTGAATCAAGCAGCATGTTCCTTCAGTTGCTCATAATAGGCCGACTTTATTCACCGAGCCAGCGCTTTCAGAACCCAAAACAAAATGTCTTCTGTTTGATGCAATTTTGTGATTGGGCAGCACTTGCTAAACAGCCCAAAGTGCTCTAATAACTAAACTAACAACCAGTTTAAAATAATCAGTCAGCTCATAATGCAGCTCATTTACTTTCCCTTTCTTTATTCATTCATAGTGTGTGGGCGTCACTGGCTGGGCCAGCATTTGTTGTCCATCTCTAACTGCCCTTGAACTGAGTAGTTTGCTTGACCATTTCAGAGGATATTTAAGAGTCAACCACATTGCTGTGGGTCTGGAGTCAATTGGAGGCCAAACCATATAAGGATGGCAGATTTCCTTCTCTAAAGGACATTGGTGAACCAGATGGGTTTTTACAACTCTAGTTTCATGGTCATCATTTGACTTTTAATTCAAGATTTTTTTATTGAATTTGAATTTCACTGCCTGCCCGGGTCAGATTTGAACTTTTGATCGAAAGAACGTGCGTTCATTTGCAAGGACCCCTTCTCTGCCAGCAAAATTAATATCTTTAAGCTTTGTGCCTTTTTTGATTTACCCTTGCGGAGACTATAGTCACCTGTAGAATGCGATTAAAGGCTATGGGGAGAAAGTGGGATGAGGCTATTGAATTGGATGGTCAGCCATGATTGTGATGAATGGTGGAGCAGGCTCGAAGGGCCAAAAGGCCTCTTCCTGCTCCTATTTTCTATGTATCTATGTTGTTTCTCCACGGCAATGTCTCAGCCAATCAGAGTCAATTTGCCAACCAATCAGCATCGTTTTTGTCCTATAATATACATGGTTGTCGTTGCAGACTGGCACAGTGATGGGCAACCTAGGCAAGTGACTGGGCCTCATTGTGGCAAACCACTGTTACACCTGTATTAGATGATGTAAGGTAGGACCTGTACTACAGGTTCGTTGGTAGCTCCTGCCTGCTGGCTCCACCCAATAGGAGGAGTATGAATATGCGTGTCCTCTATTCGCCAGCTGCTGTGGGAGGCCACACATCTTACTGCACAGTTGTATCCAACGTTAGTCTTTGTACAATTGATCGTGCATCAATTTATTGCAGGAACATTTTCTAAAAGATGGACCTCCGAATCAAACCAGATCGCCTGCAGCTGGATCCGCACTCAAGTGACGCCAAGAAAAACTTTTATCACTGGCTAGCTTGCTTCGAGGCCTATATCAACTCAGCGACCACCCCTCCGACGGAGGCTCAGAAGATACAGATCCTGTACTCAAGGTTGAGCTCCAGCGTGTTTCCGCTGATCCAGGACGTTCCGACCTACGCAGACACCATGGCGCCCCTCAAAGAAAACTACGCACAGAAACCGAACACACTCTTTGCGAGGCACGTACTCGCCACTCACTCTCAACTCCCTGGTGAGTCCATAGAAGACTTCTGGTGGGCCCTAATCCCACTCGTCCGGGACTGTGACTGTCAGGGCGTTACAGCCACCGAACATTCCAACCTTCTTATGTGCGATGCGTTTGTAACGGGGATTGGGTCGGACCTCATACGCCAGAGACTGCTAGAAGGGGCCACGCTCGACCCAGCTGAGACTAAAAAGCTAACACTCTCCATGACGGTCGCCTCACGTAATGCTCAGGCCTACCCCCCCGGCCGCGCGGCCCACCCCTCCTATCCCTCGTGGACCCCACAGACAACCGCCCCAGCCGGGGCTTTACCCAACCCGTACGCCTGCGCCACACGCCAACCCGCGCACCCCGGGGGAACCCGATGTTACTTGTGCGGCCAGCAGAAGCAGCCCCGCCAACGCTGCCATTTGCAAGGCTTGCGGCAAAAAGGGGCACTTCGCCGCGGTGTGCCAGGCATGCGCAGTCGCCGCTATCACCCCCTCCCCCCTGACCTACACACAATGGGCGCCATCATCGTCTCGGACCACACGCGGCCAGTGGACATCTTCACCTCCCCGGACAACGTGCAGCCAGTGGGCGCCGCCATCTTCCCCCCCCTCAGTCCCCATGCGGCCCATGGGCGCCGCCATCTTCACCTCTCCAGACCACGCGCAGCCAGTGGGCGCAGCCATCTTCACCTCCCGGGGCCACGCGCGGCCAGTGGCCGCCGCCATCTTCACCTCCCGGAGCTGCGAGCGGCCAGTGGGCGCCGCCATCTTTCCCCCCTCAATCCACGTGCAGCCCATAGGTGCCGCCATCTTGTCCAGCCCCCCCAACGTGTGGCCCATGGGCGCCGCCATTTTTTTCCTGGCAGGATCTTCAGGCACCGCCATCTTGTCTTCCCCATGGGGCATGGACGCCGACAGCATTCCACGACCTGGGACCCCCACGCCCACCATCATCTGACGCTAGCGACGACCGACCGCAGCTCGCCTCAGTGACGATCAACCAGTCATGTCCGCACAACCTGGCCACCGCTTCGACCTGTGTGAGAATCAATGGTCATGTGACCTCTTGCCTGCTGGACTCCGGGAGCACCGAAAGCTTCATCCACCCGGATACGGTAAGGCACTGCTCCCTCGCAGTCCACCCCGCCAATCAAAGAATCTCCCTGGCCTCCGGATCCCATTCCGTTGCGATCTGCGGGTTCTGCACGGTCACTCTCACGGGAAAGTGGGGTTGAGGATTATATCAGATCAGCGATTATCTCATTAGATGGTGGAGCAGACTCGATGGGCCGAGTGGCCGACTTCTGCTCCTTCATATTATGGTTAGTGAATATTTAATTTGTGAAATGTGTTCGCTTGATTTGTGATTTGGAAATAAAAACTCCAGTCTCTTAACCTTGGAGTTGACCTAAGCGATGGAATGGATTTGCAGCAAGCTGATCTAAATGCTGATGCAAGACTCTGCAGGAAAGAAAAACTCATTCAGTTCATGAAAAATTAAATATGAGGTGGCAGCCTGCTTCCCAAATCACATACAAGCTCTATTGTGTGTTGGTAAAGATTGCAACTGCACGCTGCCCTTCTATTATACTGTGCAGGTTCATGGAATATAATGGATCTTTATATTATGCACATTGCCTGATGAATTTAATAGGCTCATTTACAGATGCTGCAGCTGTATGGGAAGTGGTGATTTTGAATTGCACTGTGATTATTTTTTGGAACAGGCTCTTCAGAATGCTTTTCTGACTGCAGCAATATTCAAATAGGATTTTCCTTGTCCTCGCTGAAAAATAATGCCAGAATATTTATGTCCAGAAATCAGCAGGTATTTTATTACAATTGATTCAGCTGGCAGCAACACAGACATTTTTGATCTATCTCCCTCACCACTGATGAATCCTGCATAAGTTCAACTGCACTGCAATCCTTAATTTTAAGTTAAAACCTAAATTTTAAAACCGGCACCAGGTGAGTTTAGAGCAGAGAGGCAATGTCTATCTTAAATACTCTAACATCAGGTCTAGGAGCTGTCAATCCAAGATCTGTCACTACAAAATGGACTGAAATCAGAGCAGCAGCTAAGAAATACTGAGGCTGCATTTCTCAAAAGTAAATTGTGTATCTTATTTGGATATTAGAGAGAGATTCATTGTTGTTCTTCAGATGGATCTGTGTGAAAATAGTGTGCACTTTATTTTTGAGACCTCTAGCATCATTTACAAACTTATCTCATCACCATTTCTTGCTTGGGGAATTTAAGGAAAGTGTAAGTAAAACAAAAAACTGTGATTTTTTTTCGCAAAGGGCTCCCCCTCTTCATAATGTTGGAGGAGTAAGAGGTCAATGAACAATAGGAAGCGAACTTCAGAAGATAGCAACAATAGATTCCACAAGTTCCCAAGCGAGCCATCAAAGTGCATGGTTGTGCAAAGGGGCTGGTTTAGCAGAGGGCTAAAGAGTTGGCTTATACAGCAGATTAAGTCAGGCCAGCATCAGGGTTCAATTCCCGTATCAGCCTCCCCGAGCAAGCGCCGGAATGTGGTGACTAGGGGCTTTTCACAGTAACTTCATTTGAAGCCTACTTGTAACAATAAGCGATTTTCATTTCATACCAGCATTACAACCAAAAGATGGATATGAAAAGCTGTAAATAGTGAAAGTAGAATAGCACAGGGAGCAGGAACACATCACGGTGGTGCAGTGGTCAGCACTGCTGCCTCACGGCACTGAGGTCCCAGGTTCGATCCCGGCTCTGGGTCACTGTCTGTGTGGAGTTTGCACATTCTCCCTGCGTTTGCGTGGGTTTCGCCCCCACAACTCAAAGATGTGCAGGCGAGGCCACGCTAAATTGCCCCTTAATTGGAAAAAGTGAATTAAGTACTCTAAATTTATTTTTTAAAAATCTGGTAAAGAGATAATGGTCATGGCACCGGGAAATGGCAAAACTAAGGTTGGTACATTCCAGGGAGGCAGACTTTTCCTGTCAGCCTCAAAGGAAGATGACCCAACCAAGCACAAACCCACACTTCATTCACATCCAGTGGTCTGAGTCAGCTGCAATGCATTGCCAGCACCTGCGATATAGGGTAATCATGTATTCTCATCACCAGCATCAGTGCTAAAGGGTGATCACAGCTTCTCATTGCCAGCACCTGTGTTATAGGGTGATCATATATTCTCATTGGCAGCACCTGTGCTATAGGGTGATCATATATTCTCATTGCCAGCACCTGTGCTATAGGGTGATCATATATTCTCATTGCCAGCACCTGTGCTATAGGGTGATCATATATTCTCATTGCCAGCAGCTGTGCTATAAGATAATCATCATAATAATAATAATCTTTATTGTCACAAGTAGGCTTACATTAACACTGCAATGAAGTTACTGTGAAAAATCCCGAGTCGCCACATTCCGACGCCTGTTCGGGTACACAGAGGGAGAATTCAGAATGTCCGAATGATCAAACAGCACGTCTTTCAGCACTTGTGAGAGGAAACCGGAGCACCCGGAGGGAACCCAGGCACACATGGGGAGAACGTGCAGACTCCACACAGACAGCAACCAATCATATATTCTCATTACCAGTACCTGTGCTATAGCATGTTTATATATTCTCATTGCCTGCATGTGTGCTATAAGATAATCATATATTCTCAGCACCAGCACCTGTGATATAGGGTGACCAGTTGCAGCTGTATAGAACCTTAGTTAGGCCACACTTGGAGTATAGTGTTCAATCCTGGTCACCACACTACCAGAAGGATGTGGAGGCTTTAGAGAGGGTGCAGAAGAGATTTACCAGGATGTTGCCTGGTGTGGAGGGCATTGGCTATGAGGAGAGGTTGAATAAACTTGGTTTGTTCTCACTGGAACAAAGGAGGTTGACGGGCGACCTGATAGACGTCTACAAAATTATAAGGGGCATGGACAGAGTGGATAGTCAGAGGCTTTTCCCCAGGGTAGAGGGGTCAATTACGCGGGGGCATAGGTTTAAGGTGCGAGGGGCAAGGTTTAGAGGAGATGTACGAGGCAAGGTTTTTACACAGAGGGTAGTAGGTGCCTGGAACTTGGTGCCGGAGGAGATGGTGGAAGCAGGGACGATAGTGACGTTTAAGGGGCATCTTGACAAATACATGAATAAGATGTGAAGTGTAGATTTTAGTTTAGATGGGCAGCATGGTCAGCTCAGGCTTGGAGTGCTGAAGAGCCTGTTCCTGTGCTGTACTTTTCTTTGTTCTTTGTTCTATTCCCATTGCCATGACCTAAGCTATAAGATGACCATATATTCTCATTACCAGAACCTGAGATATAGGGTGATCATATATTCTCATTACCAACACCTGTGCTATAGGGTGATCATATATTCTCATTACCAGCACCTGTGCTATAGGGTAATCATGTATTCTCACTACCATCACCTGTGCTGTAGGGGATCATACATTCTCATTACCAACACCTTTGATATTGGGTGACCATATATTTCCTTACCAATACCTCTGCTATAGGGCAATCATATATTCCCTTCACAACACCTCTGCCAGGGGGTGATCATATATTCTCATTGTCAGAGATTATTATCTTCACCGACTATTTGAGAATTCTTCATTTTTGTAAAATCTGCCAAGTAATAGTGGGGAGGAATTTGGCCGACCCAGTTCAGTGGAAATATGCAGAAGGATCACATAGATGTCAGGAACTATTCTTCCCGACCCCAGTTCCTGTTGCTGATCCAGTTGACGCTATCCAGGAAGCACGCCACCAGGTGCTCACCAGGTGCCCAGCATACCACTGATTTCAAACTCTTTTTAAGTATGCAATTTGGACCCCACAACACTCAAAGGAATCCAACTGCTAATTTGTGTAAATGGGCAAGTATATATCAGGGAATACCAGGGATTAACTCACTGCCTTTTCTTTGAAATAGTGCCTTGGGATCATTTATATTAATCTAAGCAGTCAGATGAGCCTTTGATTTAATACCTCAACTGAAAGACAATGGAGGACTCCCTCAGTATGTATGGCACTGGGGTGTCAATGTACATTCTTTGCACTCAAGCCCTTGATCAAATACAGTAAGCTTAAAAATATTTTTATGGGGCCAGCAGACGCAGGTGTGCCTCACCTTATCCATTCTAATATCCACTTTCGTCCTTATTGTTTTTAGATTTACTCTTATTAGCTATTTGATTGCATTTGACTTTCTCAGTCGACTACTCTAGTTTTACCTTTTAACTTTTCATCGTCACATCCACAGTATAATTAAATAATTAGATTCCAATTGTTAAGATCCCTGAACATAAGAAAATAAGAACTAGGAGCAGGAGTAAGCCATCAAGCCCCTCGAGCCTGCTCCGCCATTCAATGAGATCATGGCTGATCTTTTGTGGCTCAGCTCCACTTTCCGGCCCGAACACCATAACCCTTAATCCCTTTATTCTTCAAAAAACTATCTATCTTTACCTTAAAAACATTTAATGAAGGAGCCTCAACTGCTTCACTGGGCAAGGAATTCCATTGATTCACAACCCTTTGGATGAAGAAGTTCCTCCTAAACTCAGTCCTAAATCTACTTCTCCTTATTTTGAGGCTATTTCCCCTAGTTCTGCTTTTACCCGCCAGTGGAAACAACCTGCCCGCATCTATCCTATCTATTCCCTTCATAATTTTAAATGTTTCTATAAGCCCCCCCCCCCCCCTCATCCTTCTAAATTCCAACAAGTACAGTCCCAGTCTACTCAACCTCTCCTCATAATCCAACCCCTTCAGCTCTGGGATTAACCTAGTGAATCTCCTCTGCACACCCTCCAGTGCCAGTATGTCCTTTCTCAAGTAAGGAGACCAAAACTGAACACAATACTCCAGGTGTGGCCTCACTTACACCTTATACAATTGCAACATAACCTCCCTAGTCTTAAACTCCATCCCTCTAGCAATGAAGGACAAAATTCCATTTGCCCTCTTAATCACCTGTTGCACCTGTAAACCAACTTTCTGTGACTCATGCACCAGCACACCCAGGTCTCTCTGCACAGCGGCATGCTTTAATATTTTATTGTTTCAATAATAATTCCGTTTGCTGTTATTCCTACCAAAATGGATAACCTCACATTTGTCAACATTGTATACCATCTGCCAGTCCATAGCCCATTCACTTAACCTATCCAAATCCCTCTGCAAACTTCCAGTATCCTCTGCACTTTTCGCTTTACCACTCATCTTAGTGTCATCTGCAAACTTGGACACATTGCCCTTGGTCCCCAACTCCAAATCATCTATGTAAATTGTGAACAATTGTGGGCCCAACACGAATCCCTGAGGGACACCACTAGCTACTGATTGCCAACCAGAGAAACACCCATTAATCCCCACTCTTTGCTTTCTATTAATTAACCAATCCTCTATCCATGCTACTACTTTACCCTTAATGCCATGCATCTTTATCTTATGCAGCAACCTTTTGTGTGGCACCTTGTCAAAGGCTTTCTGGAAATCCAGATATACCACATCCATTGGCTCCCCGTTATCTACTGCACTGGTAATGTCCTCAAAAAATTCCACTAAATTAGTTAGGCACGACCTGCCCTTTATGAACCCATGCTGCGTCTGCCCAATGGGACAATTTCTATCCAGATGCCTCGCTATTTCTTCCTTGATGATAGTTTCCAGCATCTTCCCTACTACCAAAGTTAAACTCACTGTCCTATAATCTCCTGCTCTCTGCCTACCTCCTTTTTTAAACAGTGGTGTCACGTTTGATAATTTCCAAACCACCGGGACCACCCCAGAGTCTAGTGAATTTTGGTAAATCATCAATCGTGCATCTGCAATTTCCCTAGCCATCTCTTTTAGCACTCTGGGAAGCATTCCATCAGGGCCAGGAGACTTGTCTTCCTTTAGCCCCATTAGCTTGCCCATCACTACCTCCTTAGTGATAACAATCCTCTCAAGGTCCTCACCTGTCATAGCCTCATTTCTATCAGTCGCTGGCATGTTATTTGTGTCTTCCACTGTGAAGACCGACCCAAAACACCTGTTCAGTTCCTCAGCCATTTCCTCATCTCCCATTATTAAAACTCCCTTCTCATCCTCTAAAGGACCAATATTTACCTTAACCACTCTTTTTTGTTTTATATATTTTTAAAAACTTTTGCTGTCTGTTTTTATATTCTGAGCAAGTTTACTCTCATACTCTATCTTACTCTTCTTTATAGCTTTTTTAGTAGCTTTCTGTTGCCCCCAGTCCTCTAGCCTCCCACCAATCTTTGCCACTTTATATGCTTTTTCCTTCAATTTGATACTCTCCCTTATTTCCTTAGATATCCACGGTCGATTTTCTCTCTTTCTACCGTCCTTCCTTTTTGTTGGTATAAACCTTTGCTGAGCACTGTGAAAAATCGCTTGGAAGGTTCTCCACTGTTCCTCAACTGTTCCACCATAAAGTCTTTACTCCCAGTCTACCATAGCTAGTTCTTCTCTCATCCTATTGTAATCTTCTTTGTTTAAACACAAAACACTAGTATTTGATTTTACTTTCTCCATCTGTATTTTAAATTCTACCATATTGTGATCGCTCCTTCCGAGAGGATCCCTAACTATGAGATCATGAATCAATCCTATCTCTTTACACAGGACAAGATCTAGGACCGCTTGTTCCCTCGTAGGTTCCATTACATACTGTTCTAGGAAACTATCGCGGATACATTCTATAAACTCCTCCTCAAGGTTGCCTTGACCGACCTGGTTAAACCAATCGACATGTAGATTAAAATCCCCCATGATAACTGCTGTACCATTTCTACATGCATCAGTTATTTCTTTTTGTTTATTGCCTGCCCCACCATAACGTTACTATTTGGTGGCCGATAGACTACTCCTATCAGTGACTTTTTTGCCTTACTATTCCTGATTTCCACCCAAATTGATTCAACCTTATCCTCCATAGCACCGATGTCATCCCTTACTATTGCCCGGATGTCATCCTTAAATAACAGAGCAACACCACCTCCCTTACCATCCACTCCACTCTGTCCTTCCGAATAGTTTGATACCCTCGGATATTTAACTCCCAGTCGTGACCATCCTTTAACCATGTTTCAGTAATGGTGACTCAATCATAGTCATTCACGATGATTTGTGCCATCAACTCATTTAGTTTATTCCGAATACTATGAGCATTCAGGTAAAGTACACTTATGTTGGGTTTTTTTACCTCTGTTTTGAATCTTAACATCTCCTCCAGTTTTATTCCTTTTAGTATTACTGGGCCTATTCACTGAGCTCCCCTCAGTCACTGTACCATGTACTGTCGCCCTTTTTGATTTTTGACTATGTGAAAATGAAAATCGCTTATTGTCACGAGTAGACTTCAATGAAGTTACTGTGAAAAGCCCCTAGTCGCCACATTCCGGCGCCTGTCCGTCGAGGCTGGTACGGGAATCGAACCGTGCTGCTGGCCTGCTTGGTCTGCTTTAAAAGCCAGCGGTTTAGCCTGGTGAGCTAAACCAGCCCCGGGCAATGTCTTCTCTGTCTTGCACTTTTCCCCTTACTTCCTTTTGCTTCTGTCCCTGTTTTACTACCTACCAACTTCCTGCATCGGTTCCCATCCTCCTGCCAAATTAGTTTAAACCCTCCCCAACAGTTCTAGCAAACACCCCCCCTAGGACATCGGTTCCAGTCCTGGCCAAGTGCAGACCGTCCGGTTTGTACTGGTCCCACCTCCCCCAGAACCGGTCCCAATGCCTCAGGAATTTGAATCCCTCCCTCTTGCACCATCTCTCGAGCCATGCATTCATCCTATTTATCCTGACATTCCTACTCTGACTCGCTCGTGGCACTGGTAGCAATCCTGAGATTACTATCTTTGAGGTCCTACTTTTTAGTTTAACTCCTAACTCCCTGAATTCCGCTTGTAGGACCTCGTCCCGTTTTTTACCTATATCGTTGGTGCCTATGTGCACCACAACAGCTGGCTGTTCACCCTCCCCCCCCCCCCCACAAGGACGTCCTGCAGCCACCCCGAGACATGCTTGACCCTTGCACCAGGGAGGCAACATACCATCCTGGAGTCTCGATTGCATCCACAGAACCGCCTGTCTATTCCCCTTACGATTTAGTCCCCTATCACTATAGCCCTGCCATTTTTCTTCCTGCCCTGCTGTGCAGCAGAGCCAGCCACGGTGCCATGAACCTTGCTGCTGCCTTCCCCTGGTGAGCCATCTCCCCCAACAGTATCCAAAGTGGTATATCTGTTTTGCAGGGAGATGACCGCAGGGGACACCTGCACTGCCTTCCTACTCTTGCTCTGTCTTTTGGTCACCCATTTGCTATCTCCCTCAGTAACTTTCACCTGCGGTGTGACCAAATCGCTAAACGTGCTATCCATGACCTCCTCAGCATCGCGGATGCTCCAAAGTGAGCCCATCCGCAGCTCCTGAGCCGTCAAGCGGCTAACAGGAGCTGCAACTGAACACACTTCTTGCACATGAAAGAGCCAGGGACAGTGGACGTGTCCCTGAGCTCCCACATCGTACACGATGAGCATGACACGGGTCTGGGATCTCCTGCCATGTCTTAAACCTTAGGTAAACTTATACAACTACAATTTCAAAATAAAAATAAATAATTTAGACAATGAAAAGAAAATCTACTTACCAGTCACTTACCAGGGTTAGAAAGCACCTCCGACAAAGCACCTTCTCTCACTCTGCACCGAATTACTTCACTGCACCAAATTACCAAGTTGCAATTCCCACTCTGGATGTGCCTCACTCTAGCTGTGTCTCCTTGACAAGCGCAAGCTTGTATCATTGTCTGTGGTTCACAAAGGGGTTCAAGCAATAAGTGGTAACTCTACTTATAGGGGCTATCACCTCGTCAGCTCCAATGATATGAGAAAACCATGTGCCTCCTGTCCCTGGCCGAAGACAGTAACACCCCCAAGGAGGTATCTGAAAATTGAGGGATTACCATTTCCTTCCTCCTTAAAAGTCCAGCAGGCTTAAAATCTGAAATTGATGAGGGTTTTGCAAGTTATTGAATGGACACCTGTTCAGAGGTTCATCCTTTAAATATGACACAGATTTGGGGCTCTAGTTGTTTAGGCTGGCGGGCTTCAGTGATTCCACCTTCAAGGAAAGCAATCGTTGTTTCATTTGAAGATTTTTGCACAAAAGGTGACAAAAGATTATTTGCCTATTCCAATGCAGATCTGGATTTATACTTACCTCAGAATAGGTTGAGGAATCATAGAATATTTCAACACAGGAGGTCATTTGGTCCATTATGCATGTGAAAAAACTATTGAATTAGTACCACTCATCTCTCCTTTCCCATAATCTTGAAAATATTTCACCTTTGAGTATTTTTTTATTAATTCATGGGACGTGTGTATCGTAGGCTGGGCCACTATTTATTGCCCATCCCTAATTGACCTAGAGGGACCTAGAGTCTACCACATTGCTGTGGGTCTGGAGTCACATGGTGACCAAGCCAGGTGAGGATGGCACATTTCCCTCCCCAAAGGACATTAGTGAACCAGGTGGGTTTTTACGACAATCGTTTCATGGTTATTAGACTTTTCATTCCAGATATTTTTTGAGTTTAAATTCCATCACCTGCCATGGATTTGAACCCAGGTCCCCAGGTCATTATCCTGGACCTTTGGATTACTAGTCCAGCGACAATACCACGATGCCACTGCCTCCCCTCTATCTAATTCCGCTCTATCTAATTATCTATTTCCATTTTGATTGTTAGTGTTTAATCTGCCTTCATAACTTTTGATGCTAGATAACGAGATCATAACGATTTGTGGTGTTTAAAAGTAATTCACATATGTTTTGGCCCTGTCCAAAACTGGAGGGGTATTGGAGGGAGATCTTCAGGGTAATCTCAAAGGTGGTGCACATGAGACTCGAACTAGGTCCCCTCAAATCGATATTCGGGGTATCAGATCAGCGGGGGTTGGAAATGGGTGTGGAGGCAGATGTCTTAGCCTTTGCCTCGCTGATTGCCCCACTGTGGGTCCTGTTGGGATGGAGGTCAGCTTCTCCGCCCTGTGCCTCAGTATGGCGGGGGGGACCTGCTGGAGTTCTTAACGCTCGAGAAAGTGAAGTTCAACTGAGGCGAAGGATGGAAGGGTTCCACAACTCATGGGCATTGTTTATCATGTACTTTCAAGAATTGGATGGCATCGAACATTGAGGAGACGGGGTTGGGGCGGGGTGTTTAGAATGCATATGTTATTGGTGATTATGTATGGGTTGATGGTGGATTCCTGATTCTTTTTCTTTTGGGTTTTGTATTTAAAATGTTGGGGGCTGTTTGGGGGTGGGAGGTATAATGGGATTTTTGGTCAGGGGATTGCCATTGTGTTTGTTATTGTTGATTATTTATTGGCGGGTGTAAATTTGATGAAAATGTGAAAAAGGAGGAGAATAAAAAAATGTAAAAAAAATATAAAATAAAAGTAATTCACGTCCTTTTGCCTCTCGTTCTTTTGCCATTTATCTTAAATCTGTGTCCTCTGGTTAATGACTCTTCTTCTACTGGAGACAGGTCACTCCTATTTATTCTATCAAAGTTCTTCACAATTTTGAACACCTTCAATAAATTTCCCACTAATCTTCTCTGCTTGATGGATAATAACTCCAGCTTCTTGAAGTCTCGTCATGTAACTGAAGCCTGTGGTGAATGTAACTTGGTAATTCACACTGTATCTTTGTAAGCGCAGTAGTGTTATCCGACCACTAGGGGGAGTAGCTCTGGGAATGCTCAGGAGTTTGTACAGGGCTCCACCCTTGGCTCCGCCCATGACTCCTCCCCCTTGTGCTGCTGTATAAATACCCTTGTCCAGAGTCAGCCTGCAGTTCACCGAGAGTTCATCAACGGGTAACAGGCTGGCTCTGTAGTAAGTAGATTAAAACCACTGTTTGTATCGGAAAGCACGTGCCTGGTGAATTGATGGTTCCATCAAAGCCCACATTAGGAAACATTTCTAACTGTGAACATACATATGAACATACAAATTAGGATCAGGCCACTTGGCCCCTGAAGCTTTCTTTACCATTCAATAATATCATGGCTGATCTGATTGTAACCTCAACTCATTTCTGCCAACTCCTGATAACCTTTCACCCTCTTGTTAATCAGGAATCGGTCTAGCTCTGCTTTAAAAGTATTCAAAGACTCTGCTTCCACTGCCTTTTGAGGAGGAAAGTTCCAGAGACACTGAATTCTCTGAGAAAGAAAAAAATTCTCCTCATCTCCGTCTGAAATGCGCAACCCCTTATTTTTAAACAGTATTGCCTAGTTCTAGATTCTCCAACAGAGGAAACATCCTCTCCACATTCACCCCGTCTATACCCTTCAAGATGTTAAAGGTTTCAATGAAGTTACCTCTTCTAACTCTTACGGCTACAAACCTAGTCTCTCCATCTTTGCTCATAAGACAACCCTGTTCCGAGTATTGGTCGAATAAAGCTTCTCTGAAACTCTTCTAATGGATTTACATCTGCCCTTAAAAAAGGGTAATAAGTCTTACAACAGCAGGTTAAATTGCAACAGGTTTGTTTTGAATCGCTGGTTTTCGGAGCACTGCTCCTACCTCAGGTGAATGAAGAGGTGGGTTCCAGAAACATATAAATAGACAAAGTCAAAGATGCAATACTATACTTTGAATGCAAGTCTTTGCAGGTAATTTAAGTCTACATGTCCAGGCGGAGCAACTTGAGAGAGGGATAATCACAGGTTAAAGAGGTGTGAATTGCCTCAAGCCAGGAGAGTTGGTAGGATTTCGCAAACCCAGGCCAGATGGTGGGGGGTGAATATAATGTGACATGAATCCAAGGTCCCGGTTGAGGCCGTACTCATGTGTGCAGAACTTGGCTATAAGTTGCTGCTCGACGATTCTGCGTTGTTGCGCATCCTGAATGCCGCCTTGGAGAATGCTTACCCGAAGATTAGAGGCTGAATACCCTTGACTGCTGAAGTGTTCCCCAACTGGAAGGGAACATTCCTGCCTGGCGATTGTCATGTGATGTCCATTCATCCGTTGTCGCAGCGTTTGCATGGTCTCGCCAATGTACATCGCTTCGGGACATCCTTTCTTGCAGTGTATGAAGTAGGCAACGTTGGCCAAGTCGCACGAGTATGCACCACATACCTGGTGGGTGGTGTTCTCACGTGTAATGGTGGTACCCATGTTGATGATCTGGCACGTCTTACAGAGATTGCCATGAAAGGGTCGTGTGGTGTTGTGGTCGCTGTTCGAAAGGCTGGGTAGTTTGCTGCAAACAATAGTTTGTTTGAGGTTGCACGATTGTTTGAAGGCAAGTAGTGGGGGTGTGGGGATGACACTTGGCAAGATGTTTGTCTTCATCGATGATGTGTTGAAGGCTGTGAAGAAGATGTCGTAGTTTCTCCGCTCCGGGGAAGTACTGGACGACGAAGGGTCGTGTTGTGTCTTCTGAGGTCGGTGTGTTTTTTTGTTGTGGCGCGTTGGAACTGTTGATGCCATGTCCCGTTCGTACGAGGGCATCTTTCAGCATCTGTTAAGCTTCTCCTCGTCTGAGCAGATCCTGTGTATACTGAGGGCTTGTCCATGGTGGATGGCTTCTTCAATGTGTTTAGGGTGGAAGCTGGGGAAGAAGGCCATAGGAGATGGATTCTTTAATGTGTTTGGGGTGGAAGCTGGAGCAGGGGTCTGAAAGCTAGTGATTCGAAACAAGCCTGTTGGACTTTAACCTGGTGTTGGAAGAGTTCTTACTGTGCTCACCCAAGTCCAACGCCGGCATCTCCACATCTGAGAAAAGAGGACAAATACTGTACGGAATTAATGCAACATTTATGTATTAAGGCTTTGGTACACAAAGGTCGTTATTGAGAAACTCTTGTGGCATTTTACAGCTGCACAGTTGAAATGAGAAGTCATTGGCTCTTATCCAGATCTGGACCAGACTTGGTCCAACTTTTGTGAGTAAACAAAATAAACAGAAATTGATTGATCACTCACCAGACATGCCCAATTTTTCCTTTTAATTGCTTTCAACCAGTTATGTCTTTGCTTCTGCTAATTTTTGACATACATCAGTACCCTGAAATCTGTGCATCGCGATGGGCCAAAGGACCTTTTCTGCACTGTATGGCTCAAATACTCTATTTGTGTAAGCATTTCAGCTGCTTACACAAGACTCGGGGCTCTTTAATTATATCCACCTTTTGGTTCCTCTCCTGACCCTCCTCTCCTATCTCCTTCACTTCCTGCCTTTCAGTAATGTCACCTTTCCTTATTGGGGTACTTAGCCTTCCCTAATCCCTATCCCAATCACAATTCCTACTCTTATGCCATTGTCCCTGGATTGAAGCACCCTTGGATAAGATCTATGCCTATCTTGGTGCTCTCTGAGGGTCCATAATGGTACCTGTTCCTTTTTCCATGCGAGCATCAAAGTCCGCCCCAAGAGAATGCATTCACAAACTAACATGGAGGTCTCAAAACATTCGCAAAGCGCCACTGACCATACTGCAGTGATACAATGGGCTGGAATTTCTTGGTTGGAAAGTTGGTCACACTTTTCCCAGAGGTGACCCAATGTCATCAACAGGGATGTGCTCTCTGATACTTTCTGCAAATACTAGATTTAAGAGGCCCATAACAGATTGGGCCATTAGTTGTCTTGGCCAGAACAATGTCCTTTTTCTTGGGCCTTAATATCCTTTAATAGCCAGGGACCCTCAGGTTCCAATGACTCACTGGTCTGTCATAAGAAGATAAGAACTAGGAGCAGGAGTAGGCCATCTGTCCCTTCGAGCCTGCTCCGCCATTCAATGAGATCATGGCTGATCTTTTGTGGACTCAGCTCCACTTTCTGGCCCGAACACCATAACCCTTTCATTCTCCAAAAACCTATCTATCTTTTTTTGAAAAAATTTTATGAAGGAGCATCAACTGCTTCACTGGGCAGGGAATTCCATAGATTCACAACCCATTGGGTGAAGAAGATCCTCCTAAACTTAGTCCTGAATCTACTTCCCCTTATTTTGAGGCTATGCCCCCTAGTTCTGCTTTCACCCACCAGTGGAAACAACCTGCCGGAATCTATCCTATCTATTCCCTTCATAATTTTAAATGTTTCTATAAGATCTCCCCCCACATCCTTCTAAATTCCAATGAGTACAGACCCAGTCTACTCAACCTCTCCTCATAATCCAACCCCCTCAGCTCTGGGATTAACCTAGTGAATCTCCTCTGCACACCCTCCAGCACCAGTACTTTCTCGGGTAAGGAGACCAAAACTGAACACAATACTCCAGGTGTGGCCTCACTAAGGGAACCGCCTCTGGAGAGCTGGTGGGTTCCATACTTGGTAGGGGACTGTGAAATGTTGTCTCTATTGAGAATGACAGCCAATTGGACCTTAACGTGGCTTGTCTCATTGGACATTCTTCCCTGTCTGCCTGAGAGCTTTACTGGATGCAGGAATGCTTCAGGGGGTTGTCCTGATGCAACTATCCCCATATTCATGGCCCCAGAAGCCACCAACCCTGAGCAAATTAAGCAACTGCGTTGCTCCTGGTGTGGAACCAGGCACAATGGGTGAATCCCGCAAGAGTCCCAAATCGTGCTCTACACCAGGCGCCGGACCGATCACGAGTCACTCGACTCACGCCACCTGACACAATCTAGATCTCGCCCTTACTGGGCATGATCCAAATCAGCATATTTAAATGAGACATTAGGTGCGATTTAGCACTGGTTTCCACAATCGTGGACCGGGCGTGATGGTACCTTGGGGTACTCGCAGGCCATTAGAGACCCCTGGATGGTCAGGGGCAGGGCAAGGTAGTACCCTGGCACTCTCCCGTCATCCATACACGTTGCTACTGCCAGCCTAACACCCTAGCAGCTCCACCCTGGAAGTGCCAGTTTAGCACTGCCAGCATGTCCGAGTGGCACTGCCAGGGTGCCAGGCCAACCGTGCCAATGTGTCCGGATGCCAGGTTGGCACTGTCAGGGGTCAGGTCCTGGAGGGGTCCTTGCCGTTTTCAGGGCAGTGATGGCGGTTCTAGATTCCACTAGAAGGTAGGGTGGGTGGGTCCAGAAAGCAGAAGGGGGGAGACCTGAAAGTGTGGGGGGGGGGGGGGGGGGGGGGGGGGGGGGGGGCTGCAGAGATCAGGGCAGCCAATCAAAATGATGCCCAGAACTACAAAGATGCAGTCTTGAAAATTGACTGAAGTATGGCCTTGGCAGGGAGAAACTTCCCAAGGTCCAAAAAAACTAGCTGTAGCCCCGAGAAACACCACACCAAATGTGTCCGAAAACTGACTTAGTTTCAAGTCCACTGAATCGCACCCTCTGTTTCCATGGAGCTGGGGAAATTCAGTCCCACGATATTGTACATTTAACTTTGAAAAGTCATTTGCTAAGTTCTATAAATGAAAAGTAATTCTGGTCGCAACACTACAAGAAGGATGTGGAGGCTTTGGAAAGGGTACAGAAGAGATTTACCAGGATGTTTCCTGGTATGGAGGGCATTAGCTATGAGGAGAAATTGGATAAACCCGGTTTGTCCTCACTGGAACGACGGAGGTTGGTGGGCGACCTGATAGAGGCCTACAAAATTATGAGGGGCATAGACAGAGTGGATAGTCAGAGGCTTTTTCCCAGGGTAGAGGGGTCAATTACTAGGGGACATAGGTTTAAGGTGCGAGGGGCAAAGTTTAGAGGAGGTGTGCGAGGGTTTTATTTTAAACAGAGGGTAGTGGGTGCCTGGAACTCACTGCCGGGTGAGGTGGTGGAAGCAGGTACAATAGTGATATTTAAGGGGCATCTTGGCAAATGCATGAATATCATGGGAATAGAGGGATATGGGCCCCCAGAATGCAGAAGGTTTTAGATTAGACGGGCAGCAGAGTCATTGCAGGCTTCGAGAGCCATAGGGCCTGTTCCTGTGCTGTACTTTACTTTGTTCTTGTTCTAAGCTGTGTTTTTATGGTCAACTTATGTTCAGACTAAAGATATTGGGCGCGATTTTCCGCTGCCTACGACGGGTCGGAGAATAGCGGGAGGACCTTCCCGACAATTTTCACGGCCTCCCGCTATTCTCCCCCGTCCCCCCCCCCCCCCTCCAGCCGCCCCCCAACACGAATCGCTGCTCGCCGTTTTTTACGGCGAACAGCGATTTTCCGCAGGCAGATGGGCCGAATACCGCGGAGTTTACGGCCGTTTTCACGGCCGCGATCACACTTGCTTTCAGCGTTCGTGAAAACGGCCGCAAAGTGCCCGTCCCGGACAACCATGGCACCAATTGGCACGGCCGTGGCATGGGCCTCCGATCGGTGGGCACCGATCGCGGGCAGCGGGTCCGATACCCGCGCACTATTTGTTCTTCCGCTGCCCCGCAGGATCAGTCCGCAGGGCGGCTGAGGGGCATGACGGCCCGCGCATGCACGGGTTTTACACGTCTGCGTGATGACATCATCCGCGCATGCGCGGCTGACGTCATCATGCGCGTCAACCACCGTGACTCTTGGCGGGCGGAGTTAGCGAAGTTCGCTAACTCCGCGTCGCCGTGATTTCCCGGGCCCCGATATTAGCCCCGCCCGGGGGGGAGAATCGGGTCCCGGGACGGACCTCCGAGGCTGGTGTGAAACACGGCCAGTTTCACGCCAGCCTTCACGGCACGCCGGATTTGCGGAGAATCGCGCCCATTAATCCTTTCTGAATTACTATATCTTATAACTTCTTAACTAGTCGGCCACTCTGAGGTCTTCTATCCCTTAGACTCCCTTGCTGATACCAGATGGGAACTAATCTATTTCAAACTATATTTCAAGTTATAATAGGATCCCAAATCTACAAGGAAGAATTCTACCTCACTTACCACTCAATGTCCTTTGAAGGCATGGATCTGTTGAGGATGTATAGGTGAGTCTTATTGTGGGTAAACCACTATTTCAGGTTTAGATTTTTAATAAACCACTATTTCAGATTCAGATTTAAAATAAACCACTATTTCAGGTTGAAATTTAAAATCACATTCATTTTTATTTGCTTTTACAAAATCTTAATAAATTACTTTGTATTTAAAAGTCTCTTTTAGTTGATCAGACTTAAGGAGCTTTATTGAACGATGTTTCTTCTGTCTTGATGGCTTGTGGTTGTTCTTAGTCTTCGGTTTTCCAGCGTCTTCCGATTCCCATGGACCGATGAACTGATTCGAATCGAATCGAAGAATAAATTCGAACCGAATGGCTCGGCCTGTCTCTTCCACTTTTCTCTCTCTCTCTTCTCTCTCTCTCTCTCTCTGCCTTTTGCAACTGGCGTTCTGAGATTTTAATTCATCTCTCCAGCGCATGTCGATTACAAAGCATTGTCTCATGTTGAACAAAATAGATGTGTTACATTTAAAACCCCGATTTTGCACCATGCCCAAGACTGCCATACATTTCACGTGGTGCATTCTGCTCAAAGTCTAAAAAGCCATTAAGCTGTGTCTATCTTTGTCTATTTCAGCCATTCGCATTTTTCTTAAACTTCCTCTGCCAAGCGTGCTAGCTTTAATCCATTTAACACCTTGCTCAAGGCTCTCATCGTTCAGGCTTACAATGTCTCCAAAATTACTTGTTCCTCTTTTTCTCAAAGGTTTCAAAAACCCGTTACGCGTCTGAAAATAATTGATAGCTACTTTCTGTATATTTTACAAACTGCAACTTTCATTACGATGTTTTCCTATGCCCGCTATTTTTTCTCAAATTTTATCAAACTTTTGACCTTTCGTGTGCATGCTATTTTTCAAGCTTTTAAAAGCACTCTGATATTCCATCATGTTCCTTTACCTATATTTTTTATGTTTACTTTACTCTGTTTATTTTGTTCCAAACTACGTTCTTCCTTTCCATTTTTACTTACAAAGCAGACAAAGTTGAGAAAGATAGATGAGAATCAATACCCTCAATTCTTAATCTGTCATCTAAACAGCGATGGCCAGAAAAAAGATCTGTTCCATCCATCTTGTTCCACGCAATTTAATACCTTATGGACCATAATATATACATTTTCCACTCCTCCCAAAACCACATAATCTTCTGGGACAGGAACAGCAGCTGATGCAATGCAATGCAGAGGCAGAGCCGCCATCAATAATGCAAAAATGTTGAACCACACTGCCAAATCAGTAGAAGATGAGTTTAGAGGAAATCATTTTGAAACAAAACATGTGATGATCGGGCCACATTTGAAGGTTTGGCTAGTTCTGCTGAGAGAAACATGGGGAACATTTCAGCAGTGGAGGCAATGGCAAGAAAAGCCTCAAGGAGTGTGAACTATGAGGAAAGACAGGCAAGCATTTATCCTTTCAGTCTGGAAAGGAAATATCCAAGAGGTGATGAGATAATTAAAGAAATAAATAAAATATGGTAAATGTCAATGTGGAATATTAATTTAAATTTAATATGGCTATGGGCCACATGTTCAAATTAGCAAAAGAAAAAATGTATTTGTGCATGGGACATGGACGTCGCAGGCTGTACAAGCATTTATTGCCCATCCCTAATTGCCCTTGAGGGGGCAGTGAAGAGTCAACCACATTGTTATTCCCCTATCTTTTCCATGTTCCCCTTTTACTTTTCCCCTGCATTTTCCGTAAGACCATAAGACAAAGGAGCAGAATTAGGCCACTCGGCCCATCAAGTCTGCTGCACCATTCAATCATGGCTGATATTTTCTCATGCCCATTCTTCTGCCTTCTCCCCATAACCCCTGATCCTCTTATTAATCAAGAACCTATCTATCTCTACAGCCTCCATCCAAGCTTCCGTCCACTATTTTAAAGATGGAGGGTGACATCGCCATTGAAACAGTAGATGGATGAGTTTTCATATGAAAATGATAAGTCTTTGTAGGATATTATCACCAACAGTAATTTTTAGGCTCATATAGTTTAGACATTGTTATGATTTCTACCACAGCACAAATACATTTTCCACAAGATTAACAGCCACAACATTACTGGTTACTCAGAATGGCTGAAAAACAAGAGGCAGAAGAGGAGTAATGAAAAACAAGTTGCTCTTTTGATTTAACGATTTAACATGCAACATGCTAATTATTGTATAAGTATCATTAGGTTGCATGCTGAAGATTATTTGATTGATCATTGATTGATTAAGTCCAAATTGTTGTTCACGACTCAGCCTCACCTTTA
This sequence comes from Scyliorhinus canicula, assembly GCF_902713615.1. Lineage (NCBI taxonomy): Eukaryota > Metazoa > Chordata > Chondrichthyes > Carcharhiniformes > Scyliorhinidae > Scyliorhinus > Scyliorhinus canicula. The sequence continues at coordinate 30,291,206 of NC_052148.1, read as the reverse complement.
GAAAGCATAATCTGAGCCGCCAGACATCATGGTGGGATTGTCCAGTCCTACCAGTGGCGGGCAACAGGATGGAAACATTTGGAGAGCGGCCAGAAGTCAATTGATAATCCCGCCCATGTCTCAAAATCCAACAGGAGTGATTTATATACATCACCACAGCAAGAGTCGCAATCTGACTCCAAAATATTAAGGCATTGATGGGAAAGCTAAATGAATGTGTTTACAAAAAACTCTGCACTGTGAGAACTGATTACAATAGAACATAGAGAACCATACTTCTCCATGAGGGCAGCACGGTAGCATTGTGTATAGCACAATGGCTTCACAGCTCCAGGGTCCCAGGTTCGATTCCAGCTTGGGTCACTGTCTGTGCGGAATCTGCACATCCTCCCCGTGTGTGCGTGGGTTCCCTCCGGGTGCTCCGGTTTCCTCCCACAGTCCAAAGATGTGCAGGTTAGGTGGATTGGCCATGATAAATTGCCCATAGTGTCCAAAATTGCCCTTAGTGTTGGGTGGGGTTACTGGGTTATTGGGCTAGGGGGAGGTGTTGACCTTGGGTAGGGTGCTCTTTCCAACAGCCGGTGCAGACACGATGGGCCAAATGGCCTCCTTCTGCACTGTAAATTCTATGAATGCCAGGACTGATCCCAATCAGCAAGATTGTGGGTAGATGCAAATCCAATAACAGCATTAGAAAGGAAGACCAAAGGGACACGCACAACTTTTTCACAATCTCTAAAGGATGTTTAAGGTGAAGGCACGTTGGAAGGTCGCAGAATCACTGGCAATCTTAAGATGTTAATAGGTTGTAAGTATATTGAAAATACACTCGATTGTCTATTCAATATCATTGATGAAGCCATGAGTAAAGTGTGAAGTCCATAAAAAATAAAGAATGATTAACAATTAATAGCTTTCTCGACTTGCTTTAGTAAAGGTCAACATGTGTAGTACAATATTGAAACTGTGCAAGTTCTGCATATCTCCCTACTTTTGCAATCAGTTCCTCTCACAATAAACGATAATCTCCGATTAACTTTCCCAATTACTTGCTGTATCTGTGTTCTGGCATTTTGTGATTCATGTGCTGGCACTTCAAGATCCCTCAGCACATCAGAGCTCAGCAATCTCTCACCATGTTGATAATAAGCTTCCTTTGTATTCCTTCTGCCAAAATGGACAATTTCATATTTGAACGCAGTTTTTAAAAATCATTTTAAGGAATGTGGGCATCACTGGCTTTGGCCAACATTTATTGACCATCCCTATATTCAATTTGCCAGAGTTTTGTCTACTTACTTAACCTATCTAAGTCCCTTTGTAACGTCCTTACGGCCTCTTCACAATTTACTTTGTTTGTGTCATCAGCACATTTCCCGACCATATCTTCAGTCCCTTCATCCATGTAATTTCTATAAATTTCCATATAATTGCCCCAGCACTGATCCCTGTGGCACACCACTCATTGCATCCTGCCAGACAGAAAGAGACCCATTTATGCTAACTCTCTGCTTCCTGTTTCCTGTTTGTGAGCCAATCTTCAATCCCTGCCAATATGTTGCCCCTACACTATGAGCTTTTAGTTTCTGCAATAACCTTTGATGTGGCTCCTTATTAAATGCCTTGTGGAAATCTTAGTACATCCACCACTTCCCCTTTGTCAACAGCACATGTGATTCCTTCCAAGAACTCTAATAAATTGATTAAACATTATTTATTTTTCACAAAACCATGTTGACTTTGCCTGATTGCCGTAACTTTTTCCAAGTGCCCTGCAATAACAGCTTTTTTATAACACCACAAAACCCATGGGGATGACCCAGCTGAACTCCCCATGAGGTTCGTGGAATATGAGCTCCCCTGCTGAGGGGTGGATGCCTAATAGCAGGGCTCATTAAAGACTACCGATAAAACCGTCCAGGAAGGGTACAAATACCTTCGGATGGTCCCAGTTGGGACTAATTGTACTCCCCATCATTTTATGGCTTGCATTTACTTTGGAATAACCAAATTGGCTTTAAACCTTTTCAGGACTGCTATGATTGTTATACTGGCGACGAGGAAGAAATGGAACTACAGACAGCACTGCTGGACGTCCAGACCACAGCTGGATCTCGCTCCAGAGTCGCAAAATTTGAAAAGGTTTTAAAATGCTACTCTTTGGGAGGCTTGATGCTTTTGACACGAATGTAGAAGAATGGGCTCAGTGCGCTGAGCAAATGTATAACTTTTTTTGGTTAAATTTAGAGTACCCAATTCACGTTTTCCAATTACGGGACAATTTAGCTTGGCCAATCCACCTAACCTGCACATCTTTGGGTTGTGGGGGCAAAACCCATGCAAACACGGGGAGAATGTGCAAACTCCACACGGACAGTGACCCAGAGCCGAGATCGAACCTGGGACCTCGGCGCCGTGAGGCAGCAATGCTAACCACTGTGCCACCGTATTACCCCTTTAGGGCACACCGTATTAGGGCACACGCCATCATAGGGGATGACCTCCAGAAGTTGATATTCCTGTCCGCATGTGCAGTCCCAACTTTTAGCGCTATCAAAAGCCTGACTGACCTTGTGGCTCCAGATTCAAAACATTTGACGAACTGGTGGCACTCATGGCAGACCACTATGACCCAAACGATTGGTGATTGTCCAAAGGTACCGGTTTAATTGGTCAGAAGAATCCCAGAGGTGTTAGTTACAGAGTTTTTGGCACGCCTACACTAACTGGCTGAGCCCTGTGATTATCCACCATTCCTGCCGGAGATGCTGAGGGACTGCCTTGTGTGTGGAATGCAACAACATGGCAACCCAGGAAAAGTTACTGGCGGAATCATCCATGGACCTGAAGAGGGCCAAAGGAGATCTCTCTCTCACATGAAAATGCGGGGGAGGGAGTTCAGGAGCTCCAGGAATCGCTGGAATAGGAAGTAAATAGCGTTGGAAGTCCACCATTCAGGCAAACAGCATCCCTTAAGAGTAGAAACTCTGGGGACCAGACACTACCTGGGGCAATGTCAGGGCCAGACGCATTGGCCGAGGGTCTCTGCAGCCTGGTGAGATGGCTGCCCTGAACCTCAGGAGGAGGACTCATAGCGATGTTCCACCTGTGACATTCCTACTCTGACTAGCTTGTGACACTGGTAGCAATCCTGAGATTACTACCTTTGAGGTCCTACTTTTTAGTTTAACTTCTAACGCCCTGAATTCAGCTTGTAGGACCTCATCGCTGGTGCCTATGTGCACACGACAGCTGGCTGTTCACCCTCCCCCTCCAGAATGTCCTTCAGCCGCTCCGAGACATCATTGACCCTTGCACCAGGGAGGCAACATACCATCCTGGAGTCTCGATTCTGTCCGCAGAACCGCCTGTCTATTCCCCTTACGATTGAGTCCCCTATCACTATAGCCCTGCCATTCTTCTTCCTGCCCTCCTGTGCAGCAGAGCCAGCCACGGTGCCATGAACCTGGCTGCTGCTGCCTTTCCCTGGTGAGCCAACTCCCTCAACAGTATCCAAAGTGGTATACCTGTTTTGCAGGGAGATGACCGCAGGGGACACCTGCACTGCCTTCCTAAATATGCTCTGTCTTTTGGTCACTCATTTTCTATCTCCCGCAGTAATTTTCACCTGCGGTGCGATCAACCCACTAAACATGCTATCCACGACATCCTCAGCATCGTGGATGCTCCAAAGTGAGCCCATCCGCAGCTCCAGAGCCGTCAAGCGGTGCAGCAGGAGCTGCAGCTGGACACACTTCTTGCACGTGAAGGAGCCAGGGACAGTGGACGTGTCCCTGAGCTCCCACATCGCACACGAGGAGCACTACACGGGTTTGGGATCTCCTGCCATGTCTTAAACCTTAGGTTAACTTATACAACTACAATTACAAAAAAAAAAGAAAGAATAAATAAATAAATAAATAAATAGACAAATGAAAAGACAAACTACTTACCAGTCACTTACCAGGGATAAAAAACACCTCCTCCCCTCCCAGTTTTGAATTCCCACCTAGCTTCAAATTCCCAAACTCACTCTTCGCTGTGCCTCACTCTGGCTGTGTATCCTCTGGCTCACTGGGAGAACTCCCAAGGGATGTCCCCTTAGATTTAGTGTTGTCACAAATTTTTTGTTTGTTTTTCGTTTCGGGGTTAAAGAGGTGTTAACTGGATCCTGCAATGGTGCAGGCAGGTCTCTTATCGAGAAAAAGGTATGTGGAGCCGCTGGCACGACTGGAAATGGTCGAGGTGTGTTTCGGTGCACACCGGAACGTGGTGCAAACTTCTTGTCCACCATTTTCTCTGGCTGAGTGGGCTATGCCGGTCGGTGTATTAAGAATCTACGGGGAATACATAATCCTATTAAAAATATTTTGCCTTTCCTTAAAAAAGAGAAAGTTGGCATAGCTTTGTCGGAGGAATCTCATTTAGATGACAAGGAACACTTACAGTTGAGGCGGGATTGGGTGGGACATGTTTTTTTCACCTCAATCTTGACCAGTAGCCGTGGTGTGGTGATGTTAGTCCCATAAAAAAATGACTTTTAAAAAAAATGTTCCAGTTAAAATACAGAACTGTGTGAAGGATGATGGGGGCGGTAGATATGTGATTGGAAAGGGCTTTTTTATATGGGGAACCTGTCTCGATAGTTAATTGATATGGTCCTGCAAATTATTCACTGACTTTGACACTAAAGTCTTCATGGGCTTTGCTGACCTGGTGTTGGCTACTTCCTTCACAGGTGGCAATTTCAATTGTCACCTTCACACCTTGATGGACAAACTTCTAATAACCAGAAACCCCCCTCACCCAACAGGCAAGGCCATTAGTGTCAGTTTGCGAGGAGGTGGGGCACTTAGATGTGTGGAGAACCCTTCATCCGAGGGATAAGGAATTCAACTTTTTTTCTGCTCCCCACCAATGACCTACTAGAATTGTTTTTTTTTTGTTGCTAAGAGCAATCCTCCACTTGCTCGCCTCCTGTTCCATAGGCAGTATTGTGATTTCCGGTCATGCTTTTGTTTTTCTAGAGTTTTTACCTGAGAGACGCAGTCTCGGTTGTGGAGATTCGACACGTCTCTGCTCAGGCTTTTTTTTAAAGACAGAATTTGACTTCTTCTACTCAGTCAATTCCATCTCTGATGTAAGCCTCTCAAACTTGTGGGAAACCTGTAAGGCTTATGCAAGGGGGCCAATCATTTCATACATAGTCATCAAAAGGCACAAAATACTGGAGCAGCAGTGCCGGTTGGAAGTAAAATTTGCCGAAGTAGAGCAGGAGTGTGGCAGGCGACCTAACTGCTTGTTATTGAAATAAATTTGTGCAACTCATACTGCACTTGACTCCTTGCTGACTCAGTGGGCTGAGAGGAGTTTTAAGTTTGTGAAACAGAAGTCATGTGAATTTGGGAACAAACCGAGTAGATACCTGGCCTTTCTGACTGGGGAGAACGCACTGGACTATTCTCTCTGTGCTAGATTCCAAGGAAAGGGACCGATCTAAACTGAAGATATCAATAAAGGATTTAAGGGTTTTTATACCAATTCATACACATCAGACCAGTCGGGGATTGGACTGATGCTGATGGAGTTCTTCACTTCCCTTGAGATCCAAGTAATTTCCAAGGACCGAAGATTCTTGGTTATTAATGCTCCTACTTCTAAGGGGCAAGTAGTTCTCGCATTGAAGGAGCTCCAACCTGGGAAGGCCCCGGGGCCATATGGTTTTAGATGTGAGTTTTAAAAAATAAATTTAGAGTACCCAATTCATCTTTTCCATTAAGGGGCAATTTATCGTGGCCAATCCACCGACCCTGCACATCTTTGGGTTGTGGGGGTGAAACCCATGCAAACATGGGGAGAATGTGCAAACTCCACACTGTCAGTGACCCAGGGCCAGGATCAAACCTGGGACCTCGGTGCCATGAGGCAGCCGTGCTAAACATTGCGCCACCGTATTGCTCGCTGTTGAGCTTTTTGAGTGTTGTTGGAGCTCCATTCGTGCAGCCATAAAACAGTTTGTCAGTATTTAGAAGTTAAAGTTTTCCCATAATAAAGTGAAAATGTGTCCACCTGTACCCCTATACATTTAGACAGTCACTCATTATCCCATACATACACATCCCAAATAATAAAGTGGGTGTTCTTATCTGCACCCTTAAACTCTTTAAAAAGCAAGTCAGCATGTCAGAAATAATGTTTTATCATCATAAAGTGAAAGTGATCCCACCTGTACCCTTGAACCCTTTAAAACTCTGTAATATGCCAAGTTTAAAGGTCTGTGAACTGAAGGGGAAAGTTATGCCTTCAAAGTGGTGGAAACTTTGAAGTGGTTTTCACACAGTCAGTTTGATTGCCTTTTGAAGTATTGATGGCAGTGTGTATGGATAGGAAGCTGAATGCTTTGAACTGAATTGTTTATTTTAAAATCCACACTCCATTGCCTGCAAAGAGTATCATGATTGACAGCTGACTGGAACTTTAAAGCATAGAATCAGATTGCTTATTTTTATAGCTCTGCAGGGATCCATTAAGTCTGGAAAGGAGCTCCTTCTCAAACTATCTTTGAGTCTTCCTCTTTATTATCGAGTGTTTCATTGAAAGTGAAAAGCTTTTACATACTGAGTGACTGTTTGATGGTTTTAAAGGCTGCAGATGGATAGATGAGCCAAAGAAGCTCCCTCTTATGGAAGAATCCCTCGCCACTGTCCAGAGCCCCTTCAGCCCTGCACAAACACTCCTGCCCCCCACTTCCCAGGGGGTTCCCCCTTCAGCACCCTGGTGGCTATTGTTGATAGGGCACTTACCACCTTATCACCCCGCGGGCTGCAAGGATCCAGGTTGCACTGCCAAGGGACAGAGTGTGAAGGTGGGGGGCTGAGGTTTGGGAATTGGGGGAGGGCTGAAGGGGAGGCCAGATGGGGGTGAATGGGTGCCATGGAGGGGTTCTGATGGTGGGCTTTGCCAGTGATTAGGATGGAGTGCTGCTCTGCCTTATGATCTGGGGTGGGGCTGCAGCAGCTATTGGAGAGCGCGCTCTGATCTCAGAGGTGCAGCACCTGTCCAGCAGCTGTGTGCATCCCAGTGTGCCATGGAATGATGTGGAAAACTCGATTTCCCAAAAGGTTTTTCCAAAAGCCATTGAATAGCGTCTCGGGGGTGCCCCTAGTACTAGTTGGGACCAGTCCCAATTGTCCGCTGACGAGAGCACTTAGACTCTGGAATGGAGAATCCCCGCCTTTGTGTACTAGAGCCTGTGTGAATATAATTGATAGACTGTAATTTTGGGAAAAAGACCTTGCAGTCAGTATTGATGAGGAGACCTGAGGTATATGGGGATATGCCAATAAAAGCTTAGCCTGTAATAGAATGAAGGAGACTCAGTTCAAAACATTACACCATCTACATATCCCACCAAGTTTGAGACTTTGGTTTGGTTTTTCTCTGTCCTCTATGCCTAAAGTGCCAAGTAGTTGAGGGGACTACATCCATTGTGTGTGATGACCCTTTGTCAAAATTCAAACCTCTTGGTCTGGTGCACTTCAAGAGCTTGAGAAGACATTTGGCACGGCCTCAGAATTTGATCCATTATTCTTAATTCAGGAGCTCCCACATAGGAGATTAATGAAAAAAGGCTATATAATATCCTAACCTTTGCAGCGCAGAAGAACATCCTCTGCTCCTGGATGAGTGATCAGTAGGTCTCAATTCGGAAATGGCATAACATCATAATGGAGTTTATCCCTATGGAGTTTCCCTAACTTGCATTCTCTGTTCTAAATCAGATGCATTCCAGAAAGCATAGAACACGAGCTCAAGGTCACAGGTTCTGCTTGATCCTACAAAGTTTTCCATGTTATGTGGCAACAATTTGAATTCTCTGAATGTGAAGGCACGCAAAATTGGAGTCAATGGGAATCAGGGGGAAAGCTCTCCGCTGATTGGCACAAAGGAAGACGGTTGTGGTGGTTTGAGGTCAATCATCTCAGCTCCAGGACATCACTGCAGGAGTTATTCAGGCTGGTGTCTTAGGCTCAACCATCGTCAGCTGCTTCATCAATGACCTCCCTTCCATCATAAGGTCAGAAGTGGGATGTTTGCAGATGACTGCACAATGTTCAGCGCCATTTGCAACTCTTCAGATAATGAAGTCGTTCATGTCCAAATGCAGCAAAACCTGGACAATATCAATGTTGGGCTGACAAGTGGCAAGCTACTTTTGCACCACACAATTTCATAGAATTTCATAGAATTTACAGTGCAGAAGGAGGCCATTCGGCCCATCGAGCCTGCACCGGCTCTTGTAAAGAGCACCCTACTCAAGCCCACACCTCCACCCTATCCCCATAATCCAGTAACCCCAACACTAAGGGAATTTTGGATACTAAGGGCAATTTAGCATTGCCAATCCACCTAACCTGCACATCTTTGGACTGTGGGAGGAACCCGGAGGAAACCCACGCACGCACGTGGAGAATGTGCAGACTCCGCACAGACAGTGACTCAAGCCGGGAATCGAACCTGGGACCCTCGAGCTGTGAAGAAATTGTGCTAACCACAATGCTACCGTGCTGCCCAGTGCCAGGTAATGACCATCTCCTACAATTGAGGATCTAACCACTGTCCCTTGACATTCAATGGCATTACCATTGTTGAATCCCCCACAATCAACACCCTGGGGGTTACCATTGATCAGAAACTGAACTGGACTATCCATATTAATACTGTGGCTACCAGGACAGGTCACAGGGTAGGAATCATGCAATAAGAACTAGGAGCAGGAGTAGGCCATCTGTCTCTTTGAGCCTGCTCCGCCATTCAATTAGATCATGGCTGATCTATTGTGGACTCAGCTCCACTTTCTGGCCCGAACACCCTAACCCTTTGTTCCTTTATTCTCCAAAAAACTATCTATCTTTATCTTGAAAACATTTAATGAAGGAGCCTCAACTGCTTCATTGGGCAAGAAATTCCATAGATTCACAACCCTTTGGGTGAAGAGGTTCCTCCTAAACTCAGTCCTACATCTACTTTCCCTTATTTTGAGGCCATGTCCCCTAGTGCTGCTTTCACCCACCAGTGGGAACAACCTGCCCACATCTATCCTATCTATTCCCTTCATAATTTTATATGTTTCTATAAGATCGCCCCCCCAGCATCCTTCTAAATTCCAATGAGTACAGTCCCAGTCTACTCAACCTCTCCTCATAATCCAACCTCCTCAGATCTCGGATTAACCTAGTGAATCTCCTCTGCACACCCTCCAACACCGGTACGTCCTTTCTCAGGTAAGGAGACCAAAACTGAACACAGTACTCCAGGTGTGGCCTCACTAACACCTTATACAGTTGCAGCATAACCTCCCTAGTCTTAAACCCCATCCCTCTAGCAATGAAGGACAAACTCCATTCACCTTCTTAATCACCTGTTGCATCTGTAAACCAACTTTTTGTGACTCATGCACGAGCACACCCAGGTCCCTCTGCACAGCAGCATGTTTTAATTTTTTATTATTTAAATAATAATCCCTTTTGCTGTTATTCCTACCAAAATGGATAACCTCACATTTGTCAACTTTGTATTCCATCTGCCAGACCCGAGGCCATTCCAGTACCAGCCTCCTCAAACAGGCTCCGGAATGTGGTGACTAGGGGCTTTTCACAGTAACTTCATAGAAGCCTACTTGTGACAATAAGCAATTATTATTATATTATCCAAATCCCTCTGTAGACTTCCAGTAGCCACTGCACTTTTTGCTTTACCATTCATCTTAGTGGCGTCTGCAAACTTGGACACATTGCACTTGGTCCCCAACTCCAAATCATCTGGTAAATTGTGAACAATTGTGGGCAAGACACTGATCCCTGAGGGACACACTTGCCAAGCAGAGAAACACCCATTAATCCCCTCTCTTTGCTTTCTATTAATTAACCAATCCTCTATCCATGCTACTATCTTACCAGTAACGCCATGCATCTTTATCTTATGCAGCAACCTTTTGTGTGGCACCTTGTCAAAAGCTTTCTGGAAATCCATGTATGCCACATCCATTGGCTCCACATTGTCTACTGCACTTGTAAAGTCCTCAAAAAATTCCACTAAATTAGTTGGGCATGGCCTGCCCTTTATGAACCCATGCTGCGTCTGCCCAATGGGACAATTTCCATTCAGATGCCTCGTTATTTCTTCCTTGATGATAGATTCCAGCATCTTCCCTACTACCGAAGTTAAGCTAACTGGCCTATAATTACTCGTTTTGTGCCTACCTCCTTTTTTAAACAGTGGCGTCACGTTTGCTAATTTCCAATCCGCCAGGACCACCCCAGAGTCGAGTGAATTTTGGTAAATTATCACTAGTGCATTTGTAATTTCCTGAGCCATCTCTTTTAGCACTCTGGGATGCATTCCATCAGGGCCAGGAGAATTGTCTATCTTTAGCCTCATTAGTTTGCCCATCAATTTAGCACAGTGGGCTAAACAGCTGGCTTGTAATGCAGAACACGGCCAGCGCCGCGGGTTCAATTCCTGTACCGGCCTCCCTGAACAGGTGCTGGAATGTGGCGACTAGGGGCTTTTCACAGTAACTTAATTGAAGCCTACTTGTGACAATAAGTGATTATTATTATTTAGTGATAACAATCGTCTCAAGATGATATGACGAGTAACTCACCTCCTGACCCCCAAAACTTGTCCACTATTTACAAGGCACAAGTCATGAGTGCAGTGGAATATTCTCCACTTGCCTGGATGAGTGCAGCTCCAACAACACTCAAGAAGCTCGAAACCATCCAGAACAAAACAACCCGCCTGATTGTTACCCCTCCACAAACATCAATTAATCTACCTCCGATGAACAATGGCAGCCATGTACACCATCTACAAGATGCACTGCAGTAACCCGCCAAGATTCCTTAGGCAGCATCGTCCAAACCCACGGCCACTGCCATGTAGTAGGACAAGAACAGCAGATACCTGCGAACCCCATCACCTGGCTGGTTCCCCTCCAGGTTACCCACCTGACTTGGAAATATGTTGCCTTTCCTTTCCTCCCCTGCTTTTGGAGCAATGTTTCTATGCCCGGAAGGTTAAAACCTATAGTTCGATTCATGCAGGACAAAGGTTTTTGTATGTATGGGGGTTAAGTTCCAACTGTGTTTCTACTGTGCATAGAGAGGGCAGTGGCATGAGAATAAATTGCAGTACTAGGGGCGTTGCTCAGCAACAGGCCACATTTCTTTGTTCTTAGTTTTAACTGGAAGCCAGAGCACTTGGAGCAAGGTCACTGAGGTATGGACAGTTCTCAACTCTGCCAGGAGAAACTGTACAGGACAAGGCAATGAGACAGGCTTCCTCAGGTACAAGCTACAGTCCAAATAACTAGGGAATTGGACACAAAGAGTTGCCAACAGTCTGAAGTTAAGAGAACAGAGAGCAGGGTACTGTGTGGAAGAATTCAAGGAAGAGTAAACAAGAAGTTCCAGGTTAAAGAGACAATCACAGTAACTAAATTTAAAGTGGGGCAGCAGAATTCATTGGTAGACAAAACGTTTGATGTAATTTTAATACCATCTGGGAATCAAAAGTTAAAGTAATTGAGAGCAGTTTGCACAGCAGTTAAGACAAAGAAATCCAAAAAGCAGATAGTGTGGACTGGATTCGTTGTGGAGTGAAAGCTGTGTTCAAAAGTGTCATTTATAAAACCTTGTTCTTAAAACTAATAAGTGGTCCTGTGATTCTGTTCCTCCATGTTTTATTTAAAAAAAAATAAAAGTTATGGTCTTTTGAGCCAGGGTTCCATTCTGGAATCTTCCTGCCTAGTTATAACATCAACTGGGATCATAACAGTTTTATTGCAATATTCGAGCAGCTAAAAGAAGGCACCTGCCTATGGAGCAGTGAAATCATCTCCACTGTTTTAGAGTTTGGAGTTCTATCTCTGTTACGATTTGGAATCCATCACAGAGACAGGGAATTTTAATCAAAAGTGCAATATCATTGACTTTTGGAAAAAGACAGATTGCATTTAAAAAAGAGACTGTCTCCAGAAATTGAAGTTTACATTAATTGCAAACCCACTGGTACTTCAAGACAACTGTGGAAAAACATCTGCCTTCGCCACAGACACCAGCGAGGGACTCGTTAACAGTCAACTCCTTTTTTTTTTAGTTTTCATCACTGAAACTTAAATTTGACCAAACCATAACCTTCACCTGTATAACCTGCAATTTTGCATGCTTGTGTGTGTGTTGCAAAGGTCGAGATACATAGAACATAGAACAGTACAGCACAGAACAGGCCCTTCGGCCCTCAATGTTGTGCCGAGCCATGATCACCCTACTCAAACCCACGTATCCACCCTATACCCGTAACCCAACAACCTCCCCCTTAACCCTACTTTTATTAGGACACTACGGGCAATTTAGCATGGCCAATCCACCTAACCCGTCGGCCAATCCACCTAACCCACCTAACCCACCTAACCTCTAACCGAGATGTCGGTTTACCTTTTCAAATAAATTTATATTTTTACCAAGGTGGGCTTTTAGCGCAATAAAACTAACCCTTTATGTTTAAATTAAACAAAACTTGTCAAACTGAGTTCTTTGCAATCAGCATGTAAATGATTAAGCAGAGACACTCAATTAATACCTTTATCCTTATGAATTACAAAAAAACCTTATTCCGATCAAGTGAGTAGTGGGAAAGAAAGGCAGAGTCCTGACACATGGCCTCACCAGTTGTAATAAAGGTAATAAAGGAAATGGGGGCAAAAGTGTTTGGAGTTTTGTCACAAATTAGCCAGAAATTCATTGAATGGTAGAACAGCTTGAGGGGCTAAATGATCAACTGCTATTCCTATCTTCCCATTCTTTATAACGGTCTTGGGAAAAGCCTTAGAAGGTTAAATTGTGTCACAGACACTATATAATGGCAGTTTCTGACTGATCAAAGCGACAACAATAACAAGTTATATTTATATCATGGTTTTCATTGAACAAAAAGCTCCAAGGCACTTCACAGGAGCATTATAAAATAAAATACAAAAAATGTAAATGTTGCCACAGTCTCAGAGGACCATCGGCTGCTCTCCCCCGCCCACTTTTTTTGAAAGCTGACTTGGTCGTGATTTACCCTGAGGCCTCAGGCAAGGGGCAAGGTTAAGACAGTGGGGCCTTCATGAATAACATCAGCTGGTACGGGAATTGAACCCGTGCTGTTGGCGTCGGTCCACATCACGAACGTGCCGTCCAACCAACTGAGCAAACCAACCCCCAAAGTAATAACTAAATACTTGGCTCAGTAACCAAATAGATGGTTAAAAAGGCAAGTTTTAAGGATTGACTTAAAGAAGGAAAGTGACGTAGGGAGGCAGAGAGGTGTAGGGTGGGAATTCCAGAGCTTAGGGCCGAGACAACTGAAATATGACCACCAACAGTGAAGCAATTAAAATTTGTGGAGTTTCAAGAGGACAGGAATAGATGACGGAAGACATCTCAGTGGGTTTTAGAGCTGGAAGAGATTACATAGACAGGAAAAGGACAGGAAAAGAGAGATTTGAAACAAGGATGAGAGTTTTAATATCAAGGTGCTGCTTGGCTGCAAGTCAGTGAGAACAGGGGTGCTAAGTAAACTGGACTTTGAGTTAAGACATGGGTCCCGGAGGTTTGGATGACCTCTAGTTTACAATAACAGAATCTGAGACCAGCCAGGAGCATGTTGCAGTTATCAAGTCTTGAGGTAATGAAGTCATGAGTTTCAGCAGCAGATTAGCTGAGGCGTGGTGACATTGAGTGGCGCTACAGAGATGGAAATAAGCGGTCTTAGTGATAATATGATTCTGTGATGGGAAGCTCGTCTCAGAGCCAAACATGACACAAAGGCTGTGAACAGACTGGTTTAATCTCAAACAGCTGACAAGGGATGGACTGGAATCAGAAGCAGATTTTGGAGTGGAGACCGTGGGGTCTTTGATGATGCTGTCCACTTTCCCAAGGCAGTGGGAGATGTAGACAGAGTCAATGGATGGGAGGCGGGTTTGCGTGATGAACTGGGCTGTGTTCGTGACTCCATGTAGTTTCTTATGGACTTGGGCCGAGCAGTTGCCATAACTGGCTGTGATGCAGACAAATGGGATGCTTTCTACGATTCATCTGTAAAAATTTCTAAGAGTCAATATGGACATGCAGAATTTCCTTAGTTTCCTGAGGAAGTATAGGCGCTATTCTTGGTCATAGTATTGACATGGGTGGACCAGGACAGATTGTTGGTGATGTGCACACCTAGGAATTTGAAGCTGTCAACTATCTTCCCTTCGGCACCATTGATGCAAAGGTGTGGACATTATTTTGCTTCCTGAAGTCAATGACAACCTCCTTAGTTTTGCTGACATTGAAGGAGATATTGTTGTCATTAAACCACTTCACTAGGTTCTCTATCTCCCTCCTGTACTCTGACTCATCGTTGTTCAAGATCTGACCCAGTCCAGTCAGCAAACTTGCAGATGGAGTTGGAGCTGAATTTTTTTGAATAATTGTCACAAGTAGGCTGACATTAACACTGCAATGAAATTACTGTGAAAAGCCCCGAGTCGCCACATTCTGGCGCCTGTTCGGGTACACAGAGGTAGAACTCACAATGTCCAAATGACCTAACAGCACGTCTTTCGGGACTTGTGGGAGGAAACCGGAGCACCCAGAGGAAACCCACGCAGACATGGGGAGAACGTGTAGACTCCGCACAAACAGTGACCTAGGCTGGGAATAGAACCTGGGATCCTGGCGCTGTGAAGCAACAGTGCTAGCCACTGTGCTACCATGCACAGTCGTGTGTGCATGGGTAGTATACCAGGGCGCTGAGCACGCACCCTTGCGGGGCCCCAGTATTCAGGACTATCGTGGAGGAGGTTTGTTGTTTATCTTTATTGATTGTGGTCTGTGGTCAGGGAGTTAATACATAGAACATACAGTGCAGAGGGAGGCCATTCGGCCCATTGAGTCTGCACCGACCCACTTAGGCCCTCACTTCCACCCTATCCTCATAACCCAATAACCCCTCCTAACCTTTTTGGACACTAAGGGCAATTTAGCATGGCCAATCCACCTAACCTGCACGTCTTTGGACTGTGGGAGGAAACCTACGCAGACACGGTGAGAACGTGCAGACTCTGCACAGACAGTGACCCAGTAGGGAATCGAACCTGGGACCCTGGTGCTGTGAAGCCATAGTGCTAGCCACGTGGGCTGCCCGTTGCAGATGATCCAGTTGCAAAGGGAGGAGCCAAGTCCGAGGTTTTGGAGTTTGAATATGATCTTGGCTGGGATTTTTATGGTGTTGAAGGCGGAGAGGTAGAGTTGAATGTCATCAGGGTTAAGTGTGAAAACTACCGCTGTACTCTGATGGTGCCCTGCCAAAGTTAATGAGACATAGGAAGCGGGCCAGGCAGATGGAGCCTTGGTGGCAAGCTGGTGGACGGTGTGGCTTCAGAGGCAGTGGGGGGATTGTCCTGAAAACTAAAATGAGGAGCGCACACCAAACCCCAAAGGCTGTGAGAACCCATGAGCCTGGGTGGTCCGCGTGCTGACCAAGGTGGGCGGGGCGGGGACGAGGAGGCGCTTCCTTTTTTCTCAACAGAAAACCCGTTGGCCTCACCCCGCGCGCGTGGGCTCGCTCGAGCTTCGGACACGCGGACGGAGCACAAGAGGCAGGTGGAGCTCCAGCCAACGGCTCGAGCCGCCGGCGCGCGTCGATGTTGACAGGAGCGCGCGCGTGCTGGGCTGGGAAGGGGGTCGGCGTCCGGATTGGCTGGCCGTGAGGGGTCGGTGGGCGTGGCCGGCAACCCGAGTCCCGCCTCCTCCAGCACGCACCCTGAGGCGTTCGCTGTTTGGCGGCGGCCAGCCAGAGGCGTGGCCAGAGGAGGGGGCGGGGCGCAGTCAGTGACAGCGCTGGTGTCAAGACGCAACGCTCGTTCACCCGATCATCTATCCATCCCTCCCTTCGGCGGTGGTGGTAAGGGAGAGTTTGTGCTTGTGAGAGAAAAAAATAACGGACAGCGACATCTTTCCTGTGCTGTGGTGTTTTTTGTTGTGTGTGTGTGGTTGCCGAAGGACGGGAGCCGGCAGCAGCTGTGAGCCTCTCTGCATCATTGTTAACGCCGCCACCCTCCCCATCACCATAGCCACCGAGAGCTCACTGCACAGCCAGAAGAGCAACGATTTCAAATCACACAGGGCACCAATCCCTGAAAGAAACGCACGGATAAACGCAACTCTACTCCCACTTAGGAAGCCAATAAAATATAATAAATCGGCAGGTGCGTATTTGAGTTCATTTGCAAATTACCCTTTTCACAGTCTTTTGTTCCTATTTTTGTTTGCATTCACGTATTGTGTTGTGCAATCATTGTACCTAAAGATAGAAAGTGATAAGCGTTTTTTATATATATATATATATAAATATAATACTTAGCCCTTTTTCTGATTCTTTTAAATTCAAGCCATAATTTGTGCATTTGCTAAAAGTGAGGTTTACTCCTCCCGAAGGTGTCAAGTCCCGAAATTATATTTTTAATTGCACAATGATGGGCTTAACTTTTATTTTGCAGCAGGATTGGTAATGTGGAGTTTTCTTCTCAAATGCATGAATGCACTGGAAAAGTATTTTATCCCCCCCCCCCCCCCCCCGGAGCATTTCCTATGTGTGGAGCACCTCCCGTCCCCCAACACATCCCAAGCCGCATGACATCTCCTAGCCGGATTTTAATGCTTTTTATTTATTTATTTTGCATACTTAAATGGGGACCGACATTAGATTATTCAACTATTTAGCAGTGTTCACTGAATGCTGGCCAGGCCTCTAGGAGTGGTACAGGCCGTAGCGTTTTGGGTGAAATAGGGGGAAATCCTTGCAAACCATTTTTCTCATAATTATCATTCCTGATATTTAGTTGTTTATGCTGATGGCGGTGTGAAATGTGCACGACGGTGCTTTCGTTTAAACCAAGTGCATTGAATATTGGCTTGTGATGGATGCTCAATACGTTATTCTCTCTCTCTTTAATTTTAAAGCCCCCTCCCGATAATCCAGTGGATTCGTTTTATTCACACCTGATTTTTGTAAAGCTTGGAGTTTTGAACATTAAACTTGGAATGGCAAAAAGTGGAACAGATTACAGAAATAACTATTTTTGTTTTAAGAAAGACGGGTGGGTTATAGTCTAAAATCATGATTCTTCTTGAGTTCGAAAGTTGGATTAGGAACAGCTTTTCAGCAAAAATTGAGAACCTTGTTAGAATAAAAGTACACTTATCTTCTCCTGATCGTTTGGTGAATGATTGTTTAAATGTAGTACTTACTATCTGTTGTTTCCTTTCACGATTTGAAAACATGGGATGCAACCTCTGTCTCCCTGCCAGGATGATGAATGTTTTGTTGGCTGGCCAGTTGCTGTAAATGTCATGGTTGCAACTTGTCTACCTGGGTGAACAATATGCATCTCATTTAACCTTATTTCTGTCAGCACAGTGGGGCATTTTACTAGGATGTCCTGGAAGAATTTCACAGAACAGTTCTGAGGAGGACTCAGATGGGAACCTTTTACGCACTTGACTGAGTTCAGAAAACAGTGCAGGATGAAAGTCGAGCAGTTTTAAATAGTTACCAATGCAACAGAAACAGACTGTTCAGTCCAGCTGGCCCACTCCTGAGTGCTTATGCTCCACAGGAGTTTCCTCCTATCCCTTTTCAACTAACTTTTTATCAGCATAGCCATCTATTTCTCTTCTCCTTGCTTTTATCGAACTTCTCTTTTTTAAATGTGTTTGTGGAATGTGAGCATTTTTGGCAAGGTTTGCATTTGTTGCCCAAGAGGAGGTGATGGTGAGCTGACTTCTTAAACTGCTATAGTCTCTGTGCATCGCTTCAATTACTCCTTGTATCCCACATTATTTAAAAAATAAAATAAAAATCTTTATTGTCACAAGTAGGATTACATTAACACTGCAGTGAAGTTACTGTGAAAAGCCCCATTCCGGCACCTGTTCAGGTACACAGAGCGAGAATTCAGAATGTCCAAATTACCTAATAGCACGTCTTTTGGGACTTGTGGGAGGAAACCGGAGCACCGGAGGAAACCCATGCAGGCACGGGGAGAATGTGCAGACTCCGCACAGTCAATGATCCAAGCCGGGAATCGAACCTGGGACCCTGGCGCTGTGAAGCCATAGTGCTAACCACTATGCTACCGTGCTGCCCATTATATACACTCTTTGAGGAAATACATTTCTTCCAAATTTCATATTGGATTTATTAGTTAATAGCCTGCATTTATGATGCCGCCTAGTTTAGGGCTGCCCCACAAATGGAAACAGGGCAAACAGAGAGAAACTATCAAGCCCCTTCATAATTGTTAAGGCTTCTTATCAGTTCACCCAGTTTCCTCTTTTCCAGATGAAAGAGTACCAGAATGTTCAATGCTTTATCTTTCAGTTCTGTATCATCTTTTTCTAAATTATATTTTGTACCTTATCCAGTGCTTCTGTATCACTTTTATAATATGGAGATTAGAATTGTGTACAGTGGCTGTGTGCTCTAACCAGGTTTTTGTGCAGCTTACCATAATTACTCTCGGAGCATAGGAACATAGGACTTCAAAGTAGGAGCAGCCCATCAGCCTACTTTGCTACTCAGTAAGATCACGGCTGAGCTGGTTGTCTCAACTCCACTTGGCCTCCCGTAACCCTTGATTCCCTTACCTATCAAAAATTGGTCTTGCTCTGCTTTGAATAAATTTAACAACTCAGCCTGCACTGCTTTATTGGAAAGAATCTTAATGACCCTTTTAGAGGAAAATAATACTCTTCATTTCCATTTTAAATGGTAAATGTATTATTCTTAAACTATGTCCCCTCATTCTCGTCTCCCACAAGTGGAAACATCCTGCCAGCATCGAACCTATCAACCCCTCAGGATGTTTCAATAAGGTCACCTCTCGTTCTTCAAACATCCAATGGGTACAGGTCCAACCTGTTCACGCTTGCTTCATAAATTATGCCCCTCATCCCAGGAATCAGTTGTGTACCGTCACTCCTTCTAACGCAGTTGTATCTTTTTTTCAAATAAGGAGACCAAAACTATACACAGTGGGTGTAATCTAATGGCCGTGCAGCGTGGGCGAAAATCCGAGCAGGCTGGTTAGATCGTGGGAGTGTCCGAAAGGCAGCGATTGGTTTCCGATCTAACCTAACTGGCCTGCTTCCATTGGCGAGATACCAATTAATGCAAATCTCCACCCTATTAACTGGAAAGACCCCTTATCTACCAGCCTCCCATGATTTAACTATCGGTCACACGGGTGCCATTAAGCTAACAAAATGACTGCGGTGGGGATTGGAGGAAGTGAGTAGCCATCTTGGTAAAAAGCCCGGCAAGGTGCCCGGGCAACAAGATTCTTTCCCATTGCCGGGATGCCCCAGGTCCATGGGGTAATAGATGGCATGCATGGAGCACCCTTTGTTAGCAGGAAGGTGTTCCACTCCCTGAACGCCCAACTTATGTGCGATCACCACTTCCCTGAGAGTGTGCATGACAGCTACATCCTGGCACATTCGGAATTCCCCAGTGTCTTCAAGGGACATTCCCGGATGACTCTTGTGTGATAAGGGGTACTCGCTTAGGACTCGCTAATGACGCCAGTGCGGAGGCTGACGACCGATGCGGAGACTTGATATAACAAGGCCATGTGACCACCCGGGCTGTCATTGGACTATGTGTCAGACTGCCAAAAATGCGGTTCCGATGCCTCTACCACTCTGGTGATGCACTGCAGTACACACACGCACATCCCAGAGGGTTTCTGCTGTGCCCTCCACAACCTGGCACAGCAATGGAGCAACGTGTTGGATGTGGAGAAAGAGGAAAATGTGGCCATGTTGGAGGAGGAGGGCGAAGAGCAGCCGTCCAGGAGGGGCTGAAGGATGAGTCCGGTGAAGACCTGCAAGAGCAGCCGGAAGATGGAGGGCAGGTGGTGGAGGCGAGGGTCCGGCAGCCCGACATGCCAGGGAGGCCCTTGTCCTTCTGCTTCTCATAGAATAGGTCTTCATCTGTCGCCTCTCTTACACCCTCCCCCTCCCCCCCCCACTTCCCCACAAATCAACCTGTTCCACCTGTGTTACATCACACCAAGGTGATAGGCCTGTGTCGGCACTGTCAAGCGGGTCAATATACAAGGCAGGAGGGTGATAACCCGCTGTGAGCTCCTCAATCTGTGCCATATTCTGACTCCTGTCTCTTTGTTGACAACGTGCTCATGCCCATCACCTGCCCATGGCATGCCTTGGGGGAGAGTGGGGGTGTGGTGCTGATGGGTCACTGTGCCCAGGGACCTGGGACCAGGTGAATGGGGTTGGGGGGGATGTGGGGGATACAGGCCGGCCCACAGTGCAGAATAACGTGACAGAGGCTTCACAAGCTTTGGATGTAAAGTGATTTATTGATGTACAATTGTGATCTAACTATTCCTGTCCGCCAATCGTGCTGCTCTCCCAAGTGGCAGTGGCTGCCCTGAGGCTGATCCTCTGGGAAACAGGGTATCCGGTCTGGACTCCACCGTGTCCAATAGTCTGGCCATGTTGGTATCTCTGAATTGTGGGGCTGCTCTGTGTGATAGCATGGCTGTGTGCTGTCTGGGTTTGCTCTATGGGATCGGTTTTTAAGTGCTGGTCCCCGTCGTTAGCGGGGAGCTGCGGAGCGCGGTGCAGGCGAATCAGCTGGTGGGACAGTCTTTCCCGTCATGAAGCCTGTGTAGCATAATTGTGTGCCACAATTAACGTTGGATACTAGTGGCGACCTCGCTGGTTTGGCTGTCGGGAAACACCTGGCTGTTCCCACTCACTACCACACTTGGAATCCTTTCCGTTAGATTGTGCCTAGTATTCCAGTTGATATCTCACCAACTACAGAAAAACCTCCTACTTTTATATCCCATTTCCGTTGCAATAAACATTAACATTCCATTTGCCTTCCTAATCACTTGCTGTTCCTACATCTGCACCAGCCTGAGGCTGGTTTAGCGCCTGGGGCTGGTTTAGCTCACTGGGCTAAATTGCTGGCTTTTAAAGCAGACCAAGCAGGCCAGCAGCACGGTTCAATTCCCGTACAAGCCTCCCCGGACAGGCGCCGGAATATGGCGACTAGGGGCTTTTCACAGTAACTTCATTGAAGCCTACTCGTGACAATAAGCAATTTTCATTTCATTTTTCATTTCATTTCAAGACATCCAGATCTCTCTGCATCACTGAGCTCTGCAAGGTCCCTCCATTTAAATATTTTACTGCTTTCCCATTCTTCCTGTCAAAAAGGACAAGTTCATAGTTTCCTATGTTATACTCCGACTGCCAATTTTTTACCCACTCACTTAACCTGTCTCTATCCCTTTCCAGACTCTCTACCTCCACTTAACAATTTATTTTCCTACCTAACTTGGTCTGAAGGCGATCAAGGGTTATGGGGAGAAGGCAGGAGAATGGGGAGGCGATGAGAAACCTATCGGCCATGTTTGAATGGCAGAGCAGACTTGATGGGCCTAATGGCCTAATTCTGCTCCTATATAGAACATAGAACATTACAGCGCAGTACGGGCCCTTCGGCCCTCGATGTTGCGCCGACCCGTGAAACCATCTGAAGCCTATCTGACCTACACTATAGAACATAGAACAATCTTGTGGTCTTATTGGCAAATTTAGCTACCATACATTCTGTCTCCTAACTTCATGTTAAACTACTGATTTCGCCAGTAGATTTTAAATAATGAAAGTGTAACTCTAACTGTTCCTTTTTCTTTGATGTACTTACATTCATCCTATGCATCATTGCTATCACACTGTGTCATTTGAATTATTTCTTGAATGATCTGACCTGTTCAAAGTCACCAACAATTTCCTCCACAGTGTATCCTGTTCAACCACTTCAATTTCTTTGTACCTTTCAAAACAGCTGCTAATTATTTTCATCAAGTCGTGTTGTTAATTCCATTTCTGTCTTTCTCAATGCAGTCAGCACACGCTATTTTGCTCTGTAGTGCCCACGTAACCACTTTTTATATTTTTAGCAATTAAAGAGGCCATTTGATCTGACTACATTAGTGTTGACTCTTTGCTAGAACAATCTCAAAGTGACCTCACTATCTTTGGTCTTTTACCGTAAATTTCTCCATAATTTTGTATCTTCCTTGGCTTCAAATTGTAACTTTATATTCCCTTAAAAGTTTGCACATTAACCATTTCTGGCAGTAAAAGCATTTTGTGCTCCAGCTGACCCTTCATGACGGTTTTAAACTGATGACCAGTAGTCACTCCCCAGCCAGCTTTGTTTAATGGCTCTCAGTGTAAACCCTTCCTAATTTACAAAAAACCATATAGAATCTCCTGCTGGCCTTCTCTGCTCTCCCAGCATTTCAACATAGGAACAGGGGTAGGCTATTTATCTTTTGAGTCTGTTCCCTCCCTGCCCCCATTCATTGAGATCATGGCTGATCTGTGATTCACGCAGTAATGGGCCTTTGCCCCAAATCTATCAGAAATCATTTTTAAAATTAACAATTGATCGAGCATCAATTGCTGTTTGCAAAAGAGAGTTCCTAAGTTCTACTATCCTTTGTAGAAGTGTTTTCTAATTCCGCTCCTGAAGATTTGGGCTTGAAATTTCAGACTGCAGTCCAGCCAGTCTATCCTCAATGGTGGGGAAACTATTGAAAGCAATTTTGAGACACAGAATTAATCTGCATTTGGAGAAGCAGGCTTGCTCACGAACAGTCAGCATGGTTTTGTTAAGGGAAGGTCATGTCTGACCAACTTGATTGAATTTTTTGATGATTGACTGGTTTCACGGTCACCCTTCGGACTTTTAATTACAGATTTTTATTGGATTCCAAATTCACCATCTGCAGTGGCAGGGTTTGACCCTGGACCCAGCAGCATTACTCTGGGGCTCTGGTTTCCTAGTCCAGTGACAATACCACTATGCCACTACCTTCCCAGTGGGCACATAGAAACTTTACCCCTTGGTGGAGGGATTAAGTATGTAGTCCTATATCCATTGGAGTTCAGAAGAGCGAGAAACGATCTGATTGAAACACTCATGATTCTGAGGGAACCTGGCCGATGTTTCAACTTGTAGTGAAGTCAAGAACCGGGGGCGGGATTCTCCGACCCCCCACGTGCCCCCCCCCCCCCCCCCCCCCCCCCCCCCGGCGATTCTCCGGCCCACAATGGGCCGAAGTCCCGCCGCTGTCATGCTGCTCCCGCTGGCGTGGATCAAACCACTAACCTTACCGGTGGAGGCAGGCAGCACGGGCGGGCTCCAGGGTCCTGGCGGGGGGGGGGGGGGGTTAATCTGGCCCCGGGGGGGTGATCCCACGGTGGCCTGGCCCGCGATCGGGGCCCACCGATCGGCGGCGCGGGCCTGTGCCATGGGGGCACTCTTTTCCTTCCGCCTTCATCAGTCTTCACCATAGCGGAGGCGGAAGTGACCCCCTTGCCTGCGCATGCGCGTTGATGACGTCAGCAGCCGCTTACGCTCCGGCACATGTGCGGACTTCTGCCTGTTGGCGAAGTCCCTTTGGCCCCGGCTGGCGTGGCACCAAAAGCCTTCCACCCCAGCCGGCGGAGCGCCAACCATTCCGGTACGGGCCTAGCCCCTCAATGTTAGGGCTTGGCCCGTAAAGGTGCGGAGGTCTCTGGGGTTTAAAAATTGGGGTTCTCCCATTAAGACTGAGGCAAGGAGGACTTTTTTTCCTCGGGGTCAATTTGTCTGTGGAATTCTTTTCCACTCAGAGCAGTGAATGTTCGGTCATTTGGAGAAAGGGGGAGGGAGGAAGGAGAATGGAGTTGAGGTCACAATTAGATCACTATGATCTTGTTGAATGGTGGAGTGGGCTTGGAGGGTCAAATGGCCTGCTTTTCCTCCTAATAGTTGTGTGCTTTTGTGTGAACTGGTTTGCTAACATCATTGGTATAGTTTCAACAACATATCTGTGCCATCACTGACTGTCTTATCATTGCCAAACTGTGCCCCTGACTCAGTTAATCTGCTGTTGAAACTCGTGCGTTTTGTTCCCTCCAGACTCAAACACACTGGCTGGTCTCCTGCATTCGACCCTCTGAAACTCTGCTGCCTGTCTCCTAACTTGCCGCAAATCCTTTCACCCATCACTCCTGTGCTCATTAAACTGCATTGGTTCCCGGTTCAGCAATAGCCTGATTTTTTACATTTTCATCTTTTTTTTGTTTTAAAACCTCCCCATGGCCTGCCCTCTCATATTTGTTTCTTCCATTGCTCCAACCCTTGATAGTGTTTCTCTAATTTTAACCTCTTGAGGATCCTTGGTGCTGTGTCTTCAGCTACCTACCCCCTAAGCTCTGGAAGTCCCTCCCTGACCCCTCTGCCTCTTCATCTCGCTTTTCTCCCTTTATACCAGTGTTTTTCAAACTTTTTTCCCAGGACCCACTTTTGCCAACCGGCCGACCTTTTTGACTTATGCCAAAGTTACTTACCTTTTAATGAGAAAGGGGAGCCTGCTTTGTCCTCACGATCTCTCACTTGAATCTGGTTCAATACACATATGAGTTGCAGACTTCAGCCAGTTCCTTTGTGCTGTATTCATCGTTATGAAAACTGAAACTCCAACCTCACACATGTGGGTCCTCGCCCTTCATGTTTTACTCAGCAGTGGATACTCCTCGGAGATGCTACACCGGAATGCTGACAGCGTTAAGGGCTTTTGGTGTGTTTTTTTTAATGTGGTATCCTAGGTAAGCTGCAGCAGCAAAGTCTTTAAATTTGGAATCAGCCCAAAGTTAATAACTAACTCTGGAGTCTCAACCTCAAAAGGAATTTTTCACACACCACTTCTTTTTCAAATTCTGAAACTTCTCTCATTTGCCCTCATTTAACACACATGGGCTTTGCCTCCTTATTTACATTGTCACAATCATACCTCAAGAAATCATCTTTGTACTTTTTTGTTCCGAGTTAAGTTTATTTTTTTAGCGGCGTTAACAAGAGGCCCTGAAGTTCTTAACACTACCACTGCTCTGTCCTGTCCGGGACTCTTCAGCAGTGCTCTCCAGCAGATTGTGTTGTGAGATCCTGTCCAATAGGTAAACTTTTAAAAAAATTACTTTACGCATTGCGGGTGTCACTGGTTAGGCCAGCATTTATTGCCCATCCCTAGTTGTCTTTTAGAAGATGATCATGAGTTGCCTTTTTTTACTGCTGCAGTCTTTGAGATACACCCACTGTGCTGTTAGGAAGGGAGTTCCAGGATGTTGCCCCAGCGACAGTGAAGGAATGGTGATAGATTTCTGAGTCAGGGTGGTGGGTGACTTGGAGGGGATCCTCCAGGTGATGGGATTCGCAGGTGTCTGTTGCTCCTTTCTAGATGGTAATGGTTGTGGGTTTGGAAAGTGTTTTCTAAGGAACCTTGGTGAGTTACTGCAGCGCATCTTGTAGATGGTATACTTGGCTGCCACTGTTCTTCAGTGGTGGAGGGTTTGAATATTTGTGAAAGGGGTAACAGTCAAATGGGCTGCTTTGACCTGGATGGTGTCGAGCTTCTTGAGTGTTTGACCTGCCCTGGTAGCCACGGTATTAACGTGGCTAGTCCAGTTCAGTTTCTGATCAATGGTAACCCCCCAGGATTCTGATTGTGGGGGATGCAGCGATGGTAATGCCATTGAATGTCAAGGTGCGCTAGTTATATTCTCTCTTGTTGGAGATGGTCATTGCTTGGCATTTGTGTGGCACAAATGTAACTTGCCACTTGTCAGCCCAAGCCTAGATATTGTCCAAGTCTTGCTGCATTTGGACATGGACTGCTTCATTATTTGAGGAGTCATGAATGTTGCTGAATATTGCAATTCTCCACAAACAACCCCACTTCTGACCTTGTGATGGAAGGGAAGTAATTGATGAAGCTGCTGAAGATGGTTGGGCCGAGAACACTACCATGAGGAATAGATTATCATAGAATTTACAGTGCAGAAGGAGGCCATTCGGCCCGTTGAGTCTGCACCGGCTCTTGGAAAGAGCACCCTACCCAAGGTCAACATCTCCACCCTATCCCATAACCCAGTAACCCCACCCAACACTAAGGGCAATTTTGTACACTAAGGGCAATTTATCATGGCCAATCCACCTAACCTGCACATCTTTGGACTGTGGGAGGAAACCGGAGCACCCGGAGGAAACCCACGCACACACGGGGAGGATGTGCAGACTCCGCACAGACAGTGACCCAAGTAGGAATCGAACCTGGGACCCTGGAGCTGTGAAGCGATTGTGCTATCCACAATGCTACCGTGCTGCAGTGACATCCTGGAGTTGAGATGATTGACCTGCAACCACCCCAACCATCTTCCTTTTTGCCAGGTACGACTCAAACAAGTGGAGAGTTTTCCCCTGATTCCCATTGCCTTCAGTTTAGCTGGGGCTCCTTGATGCCATTCTCTGTCAAATGCTGCTTGATGCCAAGCGCAGTCACTGTCACCTCACCTGTGGCATTCAGCTCTTTTATCTATGTTTGAACCAAAGTTGCAATGCGGTTAGGAGCCGAGTGACCCTGGAGGAACCCAAACTGAGCGTCCGTGAGCAGGTTAGTGCTGAGTAAGTGCCGCTTCATGGCACCGTTGATGATTCCTTCAATCACTTTGCTGATGATGGAGTGGACGTGGCTGGAGAAGTAATAATAGGAAACAAAGAAATGGCAGATGAACTGATTGGTTACTTTTAGGGGGGCACGGTAGCACAGAGGTTAGCACAGTTGCTTCACAGCTCCAGGATCCCAGGTTCGATTCCCGGCTTGGGTCACTGTCTGTACGGAGTTTGCACTTTCTCCCCCAGTCTGCGTAGGTTTCCTCCGGGTGCTCCGGTTTCCTCCCAC
This sequence comes from Scyliorhinus canicula, assembly GCF_902713615.1. Classification (NCBI taxonomy): domain Eukaryota; kingdom Metazoa; phylum Chordata; class Chondrichthyes; order Carcharhiniformes; family Scyliorhinidae; genus Scyliorhinus; species Scyliorhinus canicula. The sequence continues at coordinate 30,264,277 of NC_052148.1, read as the reverse complement.
AGTCCAACAATGTGCAGGTTTGGTGAATTGGACATGCTAAATTGCCCTTGGTGGCCAAAAAGGTTGGGTTGGGTTACGGGGATAGGATGCGGGCGTGGGCTTAGGTAGGGTGCTGTTTCCAAAGGCCGTTGCAGACTCAATGGGCAGAATGGCCTCCTTCTGCACTGTAAATTCTATGATACTCTTTGCATTAGTCTTAATGGTGGAAGACACCAGTGGGATGCCAGAGCCCCAGGAGAATCAGGGAGCAGAGGTGAGTGCCGTGGCCATCACTAAGAAAAAGGTTCTGGGGAAACCAAAAGGTCTGAAGGTGGATAAATCACCTGAACCGGATGGACTACACCCCAGGGTTCTAAAAGAGATAGCTGAGGATATTGTGGAGGCATTCCTTTCAGGAATCACTGGAGGCAGGAAGGGTCCCAGAGGACTGGAAAGTGGCTAATATAACACCACTGTTTAAGAAGAGAGGGAGGCAGAAGACGGGGAAATTATAGGCCGATAAGCCTGACTTCGGTCATTGGTAAGATTTTAGAGTCCATTATTAAAGTTGAGATCGTGGAGTATTTGGAAGTGCATGATAAAATAGGACTGAGTCAGCATGGCTTTGTCAAAGGGAGGTCGTGTCTGACAAATCTGTTAGAGTTCTTTGAGGAGGTAACAAGGAAGTTGGACAAAGGAGAACCAGTGGTCATGATTTATTTAGATTTCCAGAAGGCCTTTTGCAAGGTGCTGCGCAGGAGACTGTTAAATAAGTTAAGAGCCCATGGTGTTCAGGGTACGATCCTGGCATGGATAGAGGATTGGCTGACTGACAGAAGGCAGAGATCTGGAAGAAGAAACTGAAGGTACTGTTGCAAAGTTTGCAGATGATACAAAGATCTGTGGAGGGACAGGTAATATCGAGGAAGCAAGGGGGCTGCAGAAGGATTTGGACAGGCTAGGAGCGTGGGCAATGAAGTGGCAGATGAAATACAATGTGGAAAAGTGTGAGGTTACGCACTTTGGAAGGAGGAATTTAGGCATAGACTATTTTCTAAATTGGGAAATGCTTAGGCAATCAGAAGCACAAAGGGACTTGGGAGTCCTTATTCACGATTCTCTCAAGGCTAACGTGCAGGTTCAGTCAGCAGTTAGGAAGGCAAATGTAATGTCAGCATTCAAGAGGGCTAGAATACAAGACCAGGTATGTACTTCTGAGGCTGTATAAGGCTCTGGACAGACCCTATTTGGAGTATTGTGAGCAATTTTGGACCCCGTATCTAAGGAAAGATGTGCTGGCCTTAGAAAGGGCCCAGAGGAGGTTCACAAGAATGATCCCTGGAATGAACAGCTTTTCTTTTGAGGAATGGTTGAAGTTTAGAAGGATGAGGGGGGAATCTTATTGAAACTTACAGGATACTGTGAGGCCTGGATAGTGTGGATGTGGAGAACTTGTTTCCACTTGTCGGAAAAACTAGAAGCAGAGGTCACAATCTCAGCCTAAAGGGAAGATCCTTTAAAATACAGATGAGGAGGAATTTCTTCAGCCAGAGGGTGGTGAATCTGTGGAACTCTTTGCCGCAGAAGGCTGTGGAGGCTAAACCAGAATGTCTTTAAGACAGAGATAGATAGGTTTTCAATCAAGAAGGGGGTCAGGGGTTATGGGGAGAAGGCAGGACAATGGGGATGAGAAAATATCGGGGATGAGAAAATATCAGCCATGATTGAATGGCGGAGCAGACACGATGGGCCGAGTGGCCTAATTCAGCTTCTATGTCTTAGGGTCTTTTGGTCTTATGATAGAATTTGGTCTTATGATAGAATTGGCCGGGTTGGATTTGTCCTTTTTCTTGTATACAGGACACTCCTGTGCAATTGTCTACATTGCCGGGTGATGTCAATGTTACAGCTGTATTGGAACTGCTTGGCTAGGAGTGTGGCAAATTCTGGAGGACAAGTCTTCAGTGCTATTGCCGGAATATCGTCCGGGCCCATAGGCTTTGCAGTATCCAGTGCCTTCAGCGGTTTCTTGATGTCACATGGAGTGAATGATATTGGCTGAAGACTGACATCTTCTGCCACTGTTTGTTGGTGGTTGAGGGTTTGAATGTTTGTGAAAGGGGGAGCAGTCAAGCGGGCTGCTTTGACCTGGATGGTGTTGCTTCTTGAGTGTTGTTGGCGCTGCACTCATCCAGCCAAGTGGAGAGTATTCCATTACGCTCCTGACTTGTAGATGGTGGACAGGCTTTGGGAGACAGTCTTCTGGCTGAAGATTGTTGCGAATGCCTCAGCCTTGTCTTTTGCACATTTGTGCTGGGCTCCTCCATCATTGAGAATGGGGATATTTGTGGAGCCTCCTCCTCCAGTGAGTTGTTGAATTGTCCACCGGGGCAAAGTTTAGAGGAGATGTGCGCGACAGGTTTTTTTTACACAGAATGGTGAGTGCCTGGAATGTGTTGCCAGGGGAGGTTGTGGAAGCAGATACATTAACGGCGTTCAAAAGGCATCTTGACAAATACATGGATGGGATGGGTATAGAGGGATACGGTACAAGGAAGTGCTGAGGGTTTTGGCAGTTTTGTATCGTGACCTGTACAGGTTTGGAGGGCCAAAGGGCCTGTTCCTGAGCTGTTTTGTACTTTGTTCTATTCACGGCTGGATGCGGCAGGACTGCAGAGCTTAGATGTAATGTGTTCATTGCGGAATCTCTTAGTTGTATCTATTATTGCTGCTTATGCTGTTTGGCACACAAGTTGTAGCTTCACCAGGTTGACGTCACATTTTTCTGTATGCCTGATGTTGCTCCTGGCATGTTGCCCTGCACTCGACTTTGAACCAGGGTTGATCTCCTGGCTTGATCGCAATGGTAGAGTGGGGGATATGCTGGGCCATAAGGTTGCAGATTGTGGTTGAATACAATTCTGCTGCTGCTGATGACCCACAGCACCTCATGGATGCCCGGTCTTGAGTTGCGAGATCTGTTCCAAGTCTGTCCCATTTAGCACAGTGGTAGTGCCATGCAACACCATGGAGGATATCCTCAATGTGAAGATGGGACTTTGTCTCCAAAAGGACTGTGTGCAATGGTCACTTATATCAATACAGCCATGGACAGATGCATCTGTAGTCGGCAGATTGGTGAGAATGAGGTCAAGTATGTTTTTCCCTCTTCGTTCCCTCACCACCTGCTGCAGTCCCAGTCTAGCAGTGATGTGACCATCAATTCACTAGAGACACGATTGGAAGTAAACTGTGGTTTTAATAGTCTTACAACTGAGCCTGCCTGCGACCAGAAGAACTGAGAGCAGGCTCACAGCTGCAGCACTTTATACTTCTGGTAGTGGGAGGGGCCATGGGCGGAGCCAAGGGTGGTGCCCTGTACAAGCTCCTCATCTCCCCCTATGGGCAGAGCCGCGCAACGGCTCACATACAGAGCCCACAAGGACATAATACAATGCAATGCAATACAGTGTGAATTACAATACAGTATGAATTCACCACAAGCAGCAATGTCCTTCAGGACCCGGCCAGCTCAGCCTGTGATGGTGCTACTGAGCCACTTTTGGCGATGTGACATTGAAGTTCCCCCACCCAGAGCATATTTGCGCCCGTGCCACCCTCCGTGCTTCCTGCAAGTGATATTCAACATGATGTGGAGATGCCGGTGCTGAACTGCAGCGGGCACAATAAGAAGTCTCATAACACCAGATTCAAATACAACCGGTTTAGGGCGGCACGGCGTAGTGGTTAGCACTGCTGCCTACGGCACTAAGGATTCTGACTGGTTTGATTCTGGCTCTGGGTCACTGTCCATGTGGAGTTTGCACATTCTCCCCGTGTCTGCGTGGGTTTCACCACCACAGCCCAAAGATGAGCAGGGTAGGTGGAGTGGCCATGCTAAATTGCTCCTTAATTGGAAAAAAAAATATTGGCTACTCTAAATTTATTTTAAAAAGTATAACCGGTTTATTTGAAATTAGAAGCTTTCAGGGTGCTGCTCCTTCATCAAGTGAAGTGGAGGAAGGTTCACAAACACAGCGTATATAGGAGAGACACAGTTGCAAGATAATTACAGATTGGAATGTGAAGAATGGTTGGAATGTGAGTCTTTACAGGTACAAAGAACAAAGAAAAATTACAGCACAGGAACAGGCCCTTCGGCCCTCCAACCCTGCGCCAATCCAGATCCTCTATCTAAAACTGTCGCCTATTTTGGCTGGATCTGTATTCCTCTGCTCCCTGCCCATTCATGTATCTGTCTAGATCAGAGGTGGGCAAACTACGGCCCGCGGGCCGCATGCGGCCCGCCAAAGGTCTTTATGCGGCCCACGAAGATCAAGTCATAAAAAAATTTTTTTTTTTTTTTTATTTAAAAAAATTTTTTTTTTTTTTTTTAAATTAAGGTTAATGGGGGGGGGGGGGGCTGTTGGGTTACTGGTATAGGGTGGATATGTTGACTTGAGTAGGGTGATCATTGCTCGGCACAACATGTGTTTCATGTGACGTTTCTACTTTAAAATATTAATTAATAAAAATTAATTGCTTTTTTTTTCTTTGAAAACCTTTTATTTTGGCTATTTTAAATATTAATTATTTTACTTAATATACTATGCGGCCCTATAAAATTGTGAATTTCTGAATGTGGCCCTTGCACAGAAAAGTTTGCCCACCCCTGGTCTAGATACATCTTAAATTATGCTGTCGTGCCCGCAATGCGTTCTAGCTACTAACAGTGTGAGTGGAGGGATAATCACAGGTAATCGAGGTATGAATTGTCTCAAACCAGGGCAGTTTGTAGGATTCTGCAAAACCAGACAGTATGGTGAGGTTACATGTAATGTAACATGAAACCGAGATCCCGTTTGAGGCCGTCCTCATGAGTGTGCAACTTGGCTGTCAGTTTCTGCTCGACGACTCTCCATTGTCGTGTGTCTTGAAGGCCACCTTGCAGAATGTTTACCCGAAGGTCGGAGGCTGAATGTCCTTGACTATTGAAGTATTCCCCGACTGCTGAAGAGTTCCTAACTTGAAGGGATGGTCTCACCGATTTCATTTCATTTCATGTACCACGTCTCGGGACCTCCTTTCCCTCAGCGTAAGAGGTAGATAATGTTGGCCGAGTGGCATGAGCATGTACCATGTACCTGGTGGGTGGTGTCTCGTGTGATGGTGTCAATAATCCAGCATATTTTACGGAGGTTGCAGTGGCAGGGTTGTGTGGTGTCGTGGTCATTGTTCTCCTGAAGCCTAGGTAGTTTGCTGTGAACAATGGTTTGTTTGAGGTTAGGCAGTTGTTTGAAGGCAAGTAGTGGAGGTCAGGCCTTGGCAAGGTGTTCATTGTTATTGAAATGAAAAAATGAATGAAAATCACTTATTGTCACGAGTAGGCTTCAATCAAGTTACTGTGAAAAGCCCCTGGTTGCCACATTCTGGCGCCTGTTCGGGGAGGCTGGTACAGGAATTGAACCGTGCTGCTGGCCTGCCTTGGTCTGCCTTACAAGCCAGTGATTTAGCCCAGTGTGGTAAACAGTATGCTGAAGGCTCTGAAGAAGATATTGTAGTTTCTCCGCTCCGGGCAAGTGTCATAATATCCACTCATGTATATAACGAGATGCAGACAGGCAGTGATTGACACACAGGATGACCAATGAAACACAACACAGAACAACCAATCACTAGACAAGACACGACCACTATAAAGCCCACAGGCCATTAAGACTCCCGCTCTTTCGGGACCCAGATACTGAGACAGTCAGAGTTCACAAGTTAGTGGACGCTATTGCCATGTGGTAGCTAGTAAGTCTGGTCGAACCAGTAAGAGGTCGTCAGTAGGATTAGGAGAGTGTCAACCCACAGCTCCCGAAAATACTTTAGTGAACCGGATGGGTTTTCATGACAATCGACAATGGTTTCATGGTCATCATTGGACTTTTAATTCCAGATTTTTTATGATTTAAAATTCCATCATCTGCTGTGGTGGGATTCGAATCCGGGGTCCGCAGATCATTATCTGGGTCTTTGAATTACTGGTGCAGCGACAGTACCCACTATGCCTCTGCTTCCTAAACTGCCCATTTGAGTCTCTGGCCTGGCTGCCTCTTACTTTAAAAAAAAGACATGGGTGGCACATTGCCGCAGTGGTTAGCACTGCTGCCTCAAGGCACCAAAGATCCAGGTTTGATCCCGGCCCTGGGTCACTGTCCGTGTGGAGTTTGATATCCCCCCCCCCATGTCTGCGTGGATCGCACCCCCACAACCCCAAAGATGTGTAGGGTAGGTGGATTGGCCACACTAAATTGCCCCTTAATTGGAAAGAAATATTTGGGTACTCTAAATTTATAAAAAAAATATTAATCTTCACAGTTCACTTGCCTTGCTTGCCGGCAGCCGCCAAATTGAAGCAAGTCTGACCCTGCTTTGGCACCAAACGCCCAAACCTGGACAGCGTTTCATGTCAATTCTATGTGCAGGGCACGTGAAGTACTCTGCTGCAGCTTCTAGCTGGAAGACTCCACACAGCCTATTCTGTATCTCCATTAAAAAGGTGACAGTGGCCGCAATTCTCCATGAAAAAGCAGGTAGCAGCTGTTTGGAGCTTTTCCCACGATTGGGACCACCGTAGGTATGATGGGACCGATTGCGCCTTGACCCACCGACGGGTCATGACCCTGTGTTTAAAACCTCCTGCTTTACACCACTGCTTAAAACCCACTTCTTTCATCAAGCTTTTGGTCTTCTGCCGTAATATCTCCTTCTGTCTCTGTAGGGTGCTTTGAAATGTTTTATTACATTGAAGGTGCTATATAAATACAAGTTGCTTGCAGATAATTATATATTCAACCATAAAGGCTTCTCATCCACATCATCTTTTTTGTGGAATTCATACTCCCAAAATATATAACCTACATTTATCCATATTAAATTGCTTGTCTGCCATCCTGCTGCCTTGCCTTTTTATTTTTTTGTCCTTCCTGCTGTTTGCTAGATTGTTTACCTTTGTGCCTTTAGCAAATCAAGGAATTTGTTTCTTATGTGCAATTTTAAATCATTAATAGCACTGGCATCTAAGGTACATTACCACTTGCACTGTTTCTTACCCATCAACTGACTTTCTTTCTATACTGCTACGTTTTACTGTACGTCTGAGCAAGTCTGCTGTTTCACACCTTTATTGGGCAGTTTCTGAAAATCTATATAAATCAGATCCACTGATTTTTATTTTCCTTAATTCTACTCTACCTAAATTTGTGAAACCGTGTATCACCTTAAATAAATTAAGGTGCCTTTTTTTGTAGATCTAACAGATTTACTGGTCTCTAGTTATCCTGTTTATGCATACATCCCTTCAACAAAGATGCCACTTAACAAGTGTCATCCTGTGTTGCAATTTGTATGTTTAAGAAACATTTTATAGCCTTCTGCTGCTTTCTGATGTCTCTCAGCAACCTAGGGTGCAAGCTGTCAGGACCGACTGTTCACCTTGAATTATATTAATATTTTTCAGAACCATTCCCTTTTTCTACAACAATATAAGTGTACCGCAGATGCTAGAAACCTGAAATCAAACAGAAAATGCTGGAAAAACTCCACTGGTCTGGCAGCATCTGTGTAGGAGTGTAGAGGGAAACAGTTAACGTTTTGTCTCTGTATGACAGAGTTAAAAGAAAAGGAGAAATGTGATGGATTTTATAGTCTATAAGAGGAGGTTGGGACAAAAAGTATTTTGGAGTAAAAATAAGGGTCAAGATGGAGGAGAAAGGAAGGTCACAGTCAAAATGTGTTGAACTCCGTGAGTCCTGAGGGATATAACATGCCTAATTGGAGGTTGAGGTACTGCTCCTCCAGTTTGCGTTGGGCTTCACTAGGACATTGCAGCAGGACAAGAACTGAAATATGAACGCAAGATTCTGAGTTGAAATAGAAAGCAACAGGAAGGTTGGGGTCATGATTGCGGACCGAGCGAAGGTGTTCCACAAAGTGGTCACCCAGTCTGAGTTTAGTCTTCGCAATGTAGAGCAGACCACACTTGGAGCAGTGAATAGAGTAAACTACATTGCTTCATCTGAAAAGAGTGTTTGGGCCCTTGAACGGTGAGGTGGGAGGAGGTAAAGGGGCAGGTGTTACATCTGCAATTGAATGGGAAGGTGCTGTGGGAACGGTGTTGTGGGAAGAGTGGATCGGAGTGTTACAGAGGGAATAGTCCCTGCAGAATGTTGAGGGGAAGATGTGTTTTGTGGCATTATGCTGTAGTTGAAGAAATGTTGGAGGATCAACATTCGAATGCAGAGACTGGTGGGGTGTCAAATGTAGACCAGGGGAACCCTATAATAGTTCTGCAAGGGAGGGGAAAGGGTGAGGGCAGAGGTGTGGTAAGTGGTCGAACCCAGTTGAGTACCCCCTCAACCATTTGGGGTAGGGGGACCTCGGGTAAGGAACAAGGCAGAGACATCAGACACGCCATCATCAAAGGTGGTATCATCGGAACAGATATGACCGAGGCAGCTGGACTCCTTGCAGGAAGTGGGGTGTGAGGAGCAGGCCCAGAAAGCAGTTTTGCTTTCACTGACATTTGTTACCCTATTAACATATTCTGCTATCTTAACTTTATGCCACCATCAGTACCTTTCATACCCCTTCACACTCAAATTAATGCTTCTCTGTTTCATGTCCTACGAATCTTTGTTGCAAGATTGTTGCGATCTCTCCTCACTCTCATCTATCACTGACCGTCTACTCTGCTCCACTCCATTTTATACAGTATATTCGCATCTCTCCCTCTCTTTAGCTCTGAAGAAGTCACATGGACTAAAAAATCTGTCTCTCGATAGATGCTGCCAGTGTTTTCTGCATTTTCTGTTAATCAATTTTTCACAACTGTCTCTCTCCATTTTCCATACTCCTCTCATATATCTAATATCTCTCTTGCACCAGTATCTGCAACTTCCTTTGTTTCCAAAACTAACACTATATTATTTATTTGATATCCCCGCTATACCTCCTCCTCCATTTCTGAGTCTTCCTACAATTTTACATGCTTAGAAAAGCAGTTGATTCTCAATTGTACATTAAAAAAAAAAATTGTTCTTGGGTTGTGGAAATCGCAGGCTAGGCCAGTATTAATAATTCCCTTGAGAAGATGGTGATGGGGTCATTGTTGTAACGTCACTGGACTAATAATCCAGGGTTATGCTTTAGGGACTCTGGGTCCAATGCCATTGTGGCAAATGCAGAAATTTGCATTCATTGAAAAATCTGGAATTAAAAACCTAACGATTGGTGCTGTGATCATGGCCTAAAAGATAAGGGACGGGATTCTTCGAAATCCCGGCCAACCGTTGACGCCGCCGTAAACACCGAAGTGGTGTACGCCAGCGTCAATGGGCCTCCTGGCCCAGCAATTCACCGGTCTTCAGGGGGCTAGCACGATGGCGGAATGCTGCGCGCTGCTCCGGCACCGAAAGGCGGCCCTGAACGGCTGGCGTGGGTCCGCGCGTGCAAGTGACGGTTTTCTCCGAGGCAGGGCATGCGCGTGGTTGCCGGCGCGGAGCAACATGTCGGGGACCATACAGCAGGCCACGTGGAAGTAGGTAGGCCCCCTCCAGATCGTGGCCACCCACCGATTGGAAGCCCCGATTGCAGGCCTGGATCCTGTGGAGGCCCCCCCCCCCCCCCCGGACGTCAGATCCCCCAGCCGTCACACATCATCCGCGGCTGCAGGTCCGACCTCCCGCCGGATGGTTCAAGGTTTGAATCACACCGGTAGGACTCGGTTGAACTCGGTGGGAGTTCGGCCCATCGCCCATGGAGAATCGCCACGGGAGCCTAGTTCAGCGGCCCCCTACTGGCGCTGCGGCGACCGTACGGGCGCGATTGCTGCCGATTCTCGAATCGCGGCCCGGCGTCGGAGTGGCATGGCGGGAATTTCCTGCACCCCCGGCGAATCTCCGACCCGGCACGGGCTTGGAGAATCCCGCCCAAGGCGTCTGACTTTGATGAGATCTGTGATCTAACCAGAAAATTCCATGTTCGAGTCCTGAAACATTTCCCAATTCTTTATCTACGCCAGAATACTGAAGGAGGCTTGGGACCCACCCCAGAGTACTAAAGGAGGCTTGGGATATACCCCAGAATACTGAAGGAGGCTAGAGAGGAAATTGCTGAGGCCTTGACGGAAATCTTTGGATCTCACTGTCTTCAGGTGATGTCCCAGAGGACTGGAGAATAGCCAATGTTGTTCCTTTGTTTAAGAAGGGTAGCAAGGATAATCCAGGGAACTACAGGCCGGTGAGCCTTCCGTCAGTGGTAGGGAAATTACTAGAGAGAATTCTTCAAGACAGGATCTACTCCCATTTGGAAGCAAATGGACGTATTAGTGAGAGGCAGCATGGTTTTGTGATGGGGAGGTGGTGTCTCACTAATTTGATAGAGTTTTTCAAAGAGGTCACAAAGATGATTGATGCAGGTAGGGCAGTGGATGTTGTCTATATGGACTTCAGTAAGGCCTTTGACAAGGTCCCTCGTGGTTGACTGGTACAAAAGGTGAAGTCACACGGGATCAGCGGTGAGCTGGCAAGGTGGATACAAAACTGCCTAGGTCACAGAGGCAGAGAGTAGCAATGGAAGGGCGCTTTTCTAATTGGAGGGCTGTGACTCGTGGTGCTCCGCAGGGCTCAGTGCTGAGAACTTTGCTGTTCGTAGTATATGAAAATGATTTGGAGGAAAATGTAACTGGTCTGATTGCAGATGACACAAAGTTGGTGGAATTGCCGATAGCGATGAGGACTGTCTGAGTATACAGCAGGATTTAGATTGTTTGGAGACTTGGTCGGAGAGATGGCAGATGGAGTTTAATCCGGACAAATGTGAGGTAATGCATTTTGGAAGGTCTAATGCAGGTAGGGAATATACAGTGAATTGTAGAACCCTCAAGACTATTGAAAGTCAGAGAGATCTAGGTGTACAGGTCCACAGGTCACTGAAAGGGGCAACGCAGGTGGAGAAGGTAGTCAAGAAGACATATGGCATGCTTGCCTTCATTGGCCGCTGCATTGAGTATAACAATTGACAAGTCATGTTGCAGCTGTATAGAACCTGAGTTAGGCCACACTTGTGTTCAATTCTGGTCGCCACGTTACCAGAAGGATGTGGAGCCTTTAGAAAGGATGCAGAAGAGATTTACCAGGATGTTGCCTAGTATGGAGGGCATTAGCTATGAGGAGCAGTTGAATAAACTCGGTTTGTTCTCACTGGAACGACGGAGGTTGAGGGGCGATCCGATAGAGGTGTACAAAATTATGAGGGGCATAGACAGAGTGGATAGTCAGAGGCTTTTCCCCAGGGTAGAGGGGTCAATTACTAGGGGGCATAGGTTTAAGGTGCGAGGGGCAAGGTTTAGAGGAGATGTACGAGGCAAGTCTTTTTACACAGAGGGTAGTGGGTGCCTGGAACTCGCTGTCAGAGGAGGTGGTGGAAGCAGGGACGATAGTGACATTTAAGGGGCATCTTGATAAATACATGAATAGGATGGGAATAGAGGGATATGGACCCCGGAAGTGTAGAAGATTTTAGTTTAGACGGGCAGGGGGCAGCACGGTGGCACAGTGGTTAGCTTTGTTGCCTAGGGCGCTGAGGACCCGGGTTCGAATCCCGGCCCTGGGTCACTGTCCGTGTGGAGTTTGCACATTCTCCCCGTGTCTGCGTAGGTTTCGCTCCCACAACCCAAAAGATGTGCAGGATAGGTGGATTGGCCACACTAAATTGCCCCTTAATTGGAAAAAATAATTGGGTACGCTAGTTTAGACGGGCAGCATGGTCGGCACGGACTTGGAGGGCCGATGGGCCTGTTTCTGTGCTGTACTGTTCTTTGTCTTTATTGGGTTCCTCTTTTGGCCTAGTGGTATAGGTCACTGAACTGGTAACCATAAAACCTAGAGCAATGCTCTGGGGTTCCAGGTTCGAATCTCACCATGGTATATGTTTAACTTGTATTCTAAAATAAATCTGTACTGTTGCTTCACAGTGCCAGGGACCTGGGTTTAATTTCCGGCTTGGGTCTCTGTGCGGAGTCTGCACATTCTCCCCGTGTCTGCGTGGGTTTCCAACAGGTGCTCCGGTTTCCTCCCACAAATCCTGAAAGACATGCTTGTCAGGTGAATTGGACATTCTGAATCCTCCCTCAGTGTACTGAACAGGCGTCTGAGTGTGGCGACTAAGGGAGTTTAGCAGTAACTTCATTGCAGTGTTAATGTCAGCCTACTTGTGACACTAATAAAGATTATTATTATTTATCACATGCCTCCCATTTCCGGCTTGTTTTGGTTTATCCTTCCAATTTATTCATGAAACTCTATTCACACTATTTCTGCCTTCTAGGGACATGCTTGTTTAATTTCTCCAACTTATTTTCAACTTTCTTAATGCATATGCCCAATGTTTTGCTAATTTTACTTCTGCTTCATACATTAGGCCAGTCCCCTTACTATCTTACAGAACATTCTTATCTTTGATTTTCTATTATCCAATTCCCTTTCTCTGATTCTCAATATGCAGTTCTGTTTTGGCATTGAGCCCAATGACATTTTTATTAATAGTTACCAACTGTTGTTCCCTCATTTGTTATTTGTCCACTTAATTTCTGCAAACAGCTTCTGTGCAATTTCCATCTTTGTATGGTTCGATTTGGTAACAAGTGTGTCGCAGAAAGGAGGGCTTGTGCTGAAAAGGTAACCAAAATACAGAATATGCTGGATGGTGGCAGAGTGAGCTGGATGTTGCCAGTGACTGTGGGTGTGATTTAATGCCCAAAACAGAGTCTCGTTTTGGTGAAATTTGCAGCGCCTGTATCCCTGAGGATGCATAAAAAGGCAAGACCTTCTCTCGCTCTTGCTCTTTCCGGAAAGGCTGGGAGGGCTGTGTTTCTGAAACTATAGAGATTAGAATGAACCTACAATAGAACCTTGAACTGAAAGCAAAATTTAAACAGGATTAAATTGCTGGAAACACCCATCTAAAACAAAGTCTATTTTTTACCCCTTTCTGCTCCTCTGTGTTTGTCTATCTTGTTTTTGTGTGCGTGTGTGTGGATGGGGGACGGGGGATGGGACAGCGGGGTCTGCAAGGATAAGTAGTAAATTAGGAATTAGATAATAGTTAACCAGTTAGCTGCAGATTACTTACAGCTCTTGGAATAAATAAACAATAATTGTCTTTCAACATACAAAATTGGTGACTGCAATTATTGGGCAGCCAAATACTTTGGGTATTTTCTCAGAATGAATGCTTAATTCACTTGTGTTGTGACTGAAGGATAAGTGGGGCTGGAATTGACCTCGCATTGGCCCAGAATGTCGTAACACATTGCTTTCTGAATGCAGAAATTTCCTTAGATTGACTACTCTTGCATACGCTCCTCCTTGGGTCTAATTTTGCTTCCCATCAGTAGACGCAGGCATCCCAATGATTTGAGGTCCTCATCTGCAAATGAGGCCCTGTGGAGAACTACCATATTAATTGCACAGACTGAATTGAAATGGGCTATTCCTTAACTTTTAGTTAAAATTCATCTCGTGGTCCGTATCTTCAGTCACCTAATAGCATAGTGAGTAGATTGACGGACCTCCTTCCAGGTCTGCTTCTTGGTGCCACTAAAATTGTTGATCTGGCCTGATAGATTCTATGGTGTGGGTTTTTCTGATTGGATGCGGCTTTTCCTTGCTTTTGTGCAAGTTGGTGTAGCTCTGAAAATTATTATACCGTGTCCACTGATCGATCAAGGCTTTCTGTGATCAGTGCACAGTGCCACATATTAACACATACATAGAAACATGCATCAAAAATAGAAGCAGGAGGAAGCCATTCGGCCCTTTGAGCCTGTTCCACCATTAATTTTGATCATTGCTGATCATTAGGTTCAATACCCTGATCCTCCCTCCCCCATCCCATATTGGATTGGATTGGCTTTGTTTTATTGTCACATGTACCAAGGTACAGTGAAAAATATTGTTTTGCGTACAGCCCAGAAGACCATTCCATACATTAAAGAAAACATAGGACATAAATGCACAATGTAAATACATAGGAACAGGCAACAGGTGAGCATGCGGAGTGCAGTACTACTCAGCAGAGAAGATGTGTGGAGAGATCAGTTCAATTCATAAGAGGGTGATTCAGGAGTCTGGTAACAGCGGGAAAAAACCTGTTTTTGAACCTGTTAGTGCGTGTTCTCAGACTTTTGTATCACCTGCCCAATGAAGAAGTTGGAAGAGTGAATAACTCGGGTGGGAGGGGTCTTTGATTATGTTTCCCAGGAAGCGGGAGGTATAGACAGAGTCAATGGATGGGAGGCGGGTTCGCGTGGTGGATTGGGCTGTGTACACAACTCTCTGAAGTTTCTTACGGTCTTGGGCCGAGCAGTTACCATACGAGGCTGTGATGTAGCCAGATAGGATGCTTTCTATGGTGCATCTGTAAAAATTGGTGAGAGTCAATGTTGACACGCCAAATTTCCTTAGTTTTCTTGATCCCTTTAGCACCAGGCACAATATGTAATTCCTTCTTGAAATTGCACAATGTTTTTGCCTCAACTTCTTTTAGTCGTAATGAATTCCACAGATTCACCACTCTGGGAAAATAAATTTCTTCTCACCTTTTATCCCTTATCCTCAAACTGTGACCCCTAGTTCTGGACTCCCCACCATCGGGAACATTCTTTCTAAATCTACCCTGTCTAATCCAGTTAGAATTTTACAAGTTTTTATGAGATCCCCTCTCGCCTCTGAACTCCAATGAATATAATCCTAACTGATTTAGTGTCTCCACATATGACAGTCCCGCCATCCCAGGAATCAGACTGATAAACCTTAGCTGCACTCCCTCCATAGCAAGAACATCCTTCCTCAGATAAGGACATCAAAAGTGCACACAATACTCCAATGCCCGATTATAATTACAGTAAAACATCACTATTCCTTTACTCCAACCATATCGTTCTGAAGGCCAAAATATCATTTGCCTTTTTTGCTGCCTGCTGTACCTGTGCACTTACTTTCAGAGACTGATGCACGAGGACACCAAGGTCTCGCTGAGTATCCACCTCTCTTAATTTACACCCATTTAAATAATAATCTGCCTTCCAACCTTTGCTACCAAAGTCATTAACCTCACATTTATCCATGTTTTCCTGCATCTGCCATGCAAATGCTCACTCATTCAGCCTGTCCAAATCCCACTGAAGCATCTCTGCATCCTCCTCACAGTTCACCCTCCCATCCAACATTGTACCATCTGCATATTTGGAGATACTACATTTAGTTCCGTTGTCCAAATCATTAATATATAATGTGAACAGTTGGGACCTTGACATGGTTTCCTGAGGTACCCCACTAATCACTGCCTTCCAATTGGAAAAAGACCCACTTATTCCAACTTTTTGCTTCCTGTCTGCTAACCAGCTTTGTAGTCATCTCAAGACACTGAAAATGAAATGAAATGAAATGAAAATGACACTACCAGTAATTTTGCATCGTAATCTGCTATGTGAGACCTTGACGAAAGCTTTCTGAAAGTCCAAATAAACCACATCCACTGGTTCTCTCTGGTCAACTCTACTGGTTACATCTTCAAACAATTTTGGTAGGTTTGTGAAGCATGATTTCCCTTTCACATATCCTTGCTGACTTTGTCTGATTATAATAATAAGAGAAACCTTTTATTGTCACAAGTATGAAGTTACTGCGAAAAGCCCCGACTCGCCACATTGAGGTGCCTGTTCGGATAAGCTGGTACGGGAATTGAACTCGCGCTGCTGGCATTGTTCTTTTCAAACCAGCTGTCTAGCCCACTGAGCTAAACCAGCCCTGATAACACTGCTTTCCAAACCTGTGCTATGAAATCCTTGATAATGTATTCCAGCAACTTCCCTACAACCGACGTTAGGCTCACAGGTCGATAGTTCCTTGTTTTCTCTCTATCTCCCTTTTTGAATAGCTGGGTTACATTTGCTACCCTCCAATCTGTAGGAACCATTCTAGAATCCAAAGAATTTTGGAAAATGACTGACAATGGATCTATTATTTCTCGGGCTAATTTCTTAAATACTCTGGGATAAAGATTATCAGGCCCTGTAAATTTATCCACCTTCAATCCCATTAATTTCCCTGAAACCATTTCTCCACTAATTTCCTTCAGCTCCTCACGAAAACTTGTGTTTCTCCAGAATTCCAGTGCATTATTCATGTCTTCCTTTGTGAAGACAGAAACAAGTTATAAATTTAATTCCTCAGCCATTTTTTTTGTTCCCCGTTATGAATACCCCCGTTTCTGACGATAAGGGGCCTACATTCGTTTTTATCAATCTTTTTCTCCTTCAGTTTTTATGTTACCCACTAGCTTAGTTTCACATTGTATTTTCCCCTTCTTAATCGATCACTTGGTCTGCCTTCTCCTCAGGATTATTGCTTTGGATTGCTAACTTGTATGCCGCCTCTTTGAATCTGATACTATCTCTAATTTCCCTTGTAACTCATGGTTCCCTTTCTACTCTTGCGCCAAATAGGAATAAACACTTTTTGGAGTTCAGCTATTCGTTCCTTGAATGCCTGCCATTGCCTGTCCACTGTCCTTCCTTCCAGTAATGTTTCCCAATCCATCATAGCCAACTTATGCCTCATACCATCACAGTAACCTTTTTTGAGATTTAGGACCCTGGTCTTGGAATCAACTACCTCACTACCCACAATGATGAAGAATTCTATTATATTATGGTCACTCATCCCCAAGGGTACTCTCACAACTAGGTTGCCAACTAATCCTTTCTCATTGCACAACACCCAGTCCAAGATGGCCTGTTCTAAAGAACAAATAAAAATACAACACAGGAACAGGCCCTTTGGACCTCCAAGCATGTGCTGATCATGATACCCCAACTTAAAAAATACCTTCTGCACTTACTCGGTCCGTATCCCTCTACTTTCTCCCTATTCATATACCCATCCAGATGCCTCTGAATGTGGTTAATATGCCTGCTTCCACCATATACTCTGGTGGTGTCTTCCAGGCACACACCACTCTCTGCGTGAAAAACCTACCCTGCACATCTCCCTTAAACTTTCTTCCTTTCACCTTGAATCTGTGTCCCCTTGTAATTGACACTTCGACCCTTGGAAAAAGCCTCTGACTATCCACCCTGTCTATGACTCTCATAATTTTGTAGACCTCTATCAGGTCTCCCCTCAGCCTCTGTCTTTTCAGTGAAAATAATCTTAGTTTATTCAACTTCTCCTCATAACTAACACCCTCAAGACCAGGCAACATCCTGATGCACCTTCTTTGCACTCTCTCCAAAGCTTTCACGTCTTTCTGATAATGTGGTGACCAGAACTGCATGCAGTACTCCAAATGCAGCCTAACCAAGGTTGTATAGAGCTGCAACATGATTTCCCAACTCCTGTAAATGCCCTGGTTGATGAAGGCAAGCATGCCATATGCCTTCTTAATCACCTTGGCCACCTGTGTTGCCACTTTTAGGGAACTGTGGACTGGCATGCACAGATCCCTCTATGTTAATGTTCCTAAGGGTTCTGTCATTTATAGTATAATTCAGACCTAGATTTGATCCTCCAAAATGCATCACTTGCATTTCTCCGGATTAAACTTCATCTGCCATTTCTGTGCCTAGCTCTCCAATCTATCTATATCCTGATGTATCAACAGACCATCCTCGGCACTATCTTTTTTAAAACAATATTTTTATTAAGGCATTTATAAATATAAACACAACCAAAACCAAGAAAAAGGGAACAAACTGGAAGTCTCGTAACCAATAAATAACACCCCACCCTCCATCCTCCCTGCCCTTGCCCACTGCTAACGTCCTAACTATCTTTGAAGAAGTCAATAAACGGATTCCATCACCAGGCAAACCCCCCCCCCCCCCCCCCCCCAACCACCAGATCCTCTCAAGGCAAACTTGTTTTTTTCCAGCTAAAGGAATTCTGAGAGTTTGCTCGCCCACCCCTCTAGTTTTGGCAAATCGGAGTCCTCCATTCCGTCTCTGTCTCTGGGCTCCCAGGGAGGCAAACGCCAAAACATCAGCCTTGCTCGCCCCCCTGGATTCCTGGGTTTTCTGGCACCACGAAAATCGCTATTTATGGACTCTGGACAACCTTCACCTTCAGTACCTCTGACACCACGTCGGCGAACCCCCGCTAGAATACCTCCAGCTTCAGACAAGCTCAAAATATGTGGACATGGTTTGCTGGCCCACCTTGTATAACGCCCACACCTATCATCTACCTCCTCAAAGAGCCTGCTCATTCTGGCCACCGTAATATGCGTCCTATGAACCACTTGAATTGAATAAGGTTAAGCCTAGCACACGAAGAATATGCGTTCACTCTCCTCTGGGCCTCCTCCCATAACCCAGCCTCCACCTCCTTCCCTCCCACTTCTGTTTAACATCTCCTGTCGGGGTTCCATGGTAGTGGAGCAGCATGGTAGCATAGTGATGACCACAATTGCTTTCCAGCTCCAGGGTCCCACGTTCGATTCTCGGCTCTGTGCGGAGTCTGCACATTCTCCCTGTGTGTGCGTGGGTTTCCTTCGGATGCTCCGGTTTCCTCCCACAGTCCAAAAATGTGCAGGTTAGGTGGATTGGCCATGCTAAATTGCCCTTAGTGTCCAAAATTGCCCTTAGTGTTGGGTGGGGTTACTGGGTTATGGGGATAGGGTGGAGGTGTGTGGTTGGGAAGGGTGCTCTTTCCAAGAGCTGGTGCAGACTCGATGGGCCGAATGGTCTCCTTCGGCACTGTAAATTCAATGAATCTATGAATCCCTCCTAGACCATTAATTCCTTATAGATCTCTGACACCCTACCCTCGCTGACTGCTGTTTTTGACACCACCTTGCCCTTCTGTCCCATGGGCGGCAGGTCGGGAAACACCTTCTTCCTAACTTCCTGTAATTGTAAGTACCGGAACCCATTCCCGCTGGGCAGCCATACTCCTCTTCCAATTCCTCAGTCCTTGGCACTATTATCAGCAACTCCGCCAATCTTTGTGTCATCCACAAACTGACTAATCAGACAACCCACGTTTTCCTCCATATCATTTATATATACTACAAACAACAGAGGTCCCAGCTCTGATCCCTGCGGAACACCATTAGCTACAGATCTCTATTCTGAAAAACATCCTTCCACTGCTACGCTCTGTCTTAAGTAACCAACCAGTTCCGAATCCATCAAGCCAGCCCACCCCAAATCTCATGTGATTTTAGTTTTTGTACCAGTCTGCTCTGTGGGACCTTGTCAAACGGTAAACTACATCCGCAGCTCTTCCTTCACCAATTTTCTTTGTCACCTCTTCAAAAAAACTAATTCAAGTTGGTGAGTCATGACCTTCCCTGTGTAAAACCATGCTGCCTGTAACTAACTAGTCCATTTTCCTCCAAATGTGCATATATCCTGTCCCTCAATATCTTTTTCAAAAGCTTCCCCCACCACTGATGTCAGGCTCACTGGCCTCTAATTTGCTGGATTATCGCTGCTTCCTTTCTTTACCAAGGGAACAACATTGGCTATTCTCCAGTCCTCTGGAACCTCACCTGTGGTCAAAGAGTGTGTGAATACCTCTATTAAGGCCCCAGTTTGCCTCCCTCAGTAACCTGGGATAGATCCCATCCAGCTCTGGGGACTTGTCTACCTTAATGCAATTTAGGATACTCATCACTTCGTCGTCTGATATATTAACATTCTCAAGAGCGTTCACACACCTATTCATGACCTCAACATCCGTCATGCCCTTCTCCCTGATGAATACCGATACAAAGTACTCATTAAGGATTTCCCCAACTTCCTATGGTTCAATGCATAACTTGCCCTCCATTGTCCTTCAGTGGGCTTACTCTTTCTCTTGCTCCTAATATATGCATAAAAAGCCTTGGGATTCTCCTTGACCATGTTTGCGAAAGACATTTCAGCCCTCCTAATTGCACGTTTAAGTTCCTTCCTATTTTCAATGTATTCCTCAAGCACTTTGTCAGTTTTTAGATGCCTAGACGTATCATATGCTTCCTTTTTCCTTTTAACTAAGCTTACAATTTCCCTTGTCAGCCATGGTTCCCGAATCCTGCAGTTTCTATCCTTCAGTTTTGCAGAGACATGCCTGTCCTGCACTTCTATCAACTGGCCCATATACACCTCCCACATGTCAGACGTGGATTTGCCCTCAAATGGCTGTTCCCATTCCACATTCCCCAGTTCTTTTTCTAATTTGTATGCAATTAGGCCTTGCCCAATTAAGCACCCTCCACCACGGGCCACTCTTGTCCCGATGCATGAGTACTTGAAATCCTACGGAATTAAGGCGCAAAATGCTCCCCCACTGAAACATCCATCACCTGGCCTAGCTCATTCCCTAATCCCCTTTCTGGTTGGATTGTCAACATACTGCGTTAAAAAGCCCTCCTGGACACATCCAACAAATTGATCTCCATGCTCTACATCTGAGTCCCTGGCTGTAAGAGATTCCCAGTCAATATGGGGGAAGTTAAATTCACCCGTCAGAACTACCCTGCTTTTTTCCCCCACACCTATTCAGTGTCAGTGGACTGTTGGGAGATATATAGTACACTCGCAACGTTCTGATTTCACCTTTCCTGAGCTCCACCCACAGTGCCTCACTACAAGATCTCTCCAATGTGTCCTCCCTCAACACAGCTGTGATCTACTACTTAATCAGCAATGCATAAGACATAGGAGCGGAATTGAGCCACTTGGCCCATCGAGTCTGCTCCGCCATTCATCATAGCTGATATTTTTCTCATCCTCATTCTCCTGCCTTCTCCCATAACCCCTGATCCCAACTCTCCCACCTCTTTTGTTTCATCTTCTGTCCCGTCTAAAACAACAATATCCAAGAATGTTAAACTGCCAGTCCTGTTCCTCCTCAACCATGTCTCCGTAATTGCAATTACATCATAGTTCCATGCAGTAATCCAGGTTCTCAGTTCATTTGTCTTACCTGTTATATTTCTTGCATTGAAGCAAATGCACTCCAGCCCTATAGCCCCACTGAGCCCTGTGGCTTCCCTCTGCCTTCTCTTATTCTGCGCTATGTTTATCTCGGTCTCACTTTTTTCCCCAGTCTCTACACTTACTGGCCTGCTGTTCTAGTTCCCACCCCCCCGCCACACTAGTTTAAACCCTCTCGAAGAGCACTAGCAAACCACCTGCCCAAGATATTGGTGCCCCTTCAGTTCAGGTGCAACCATCTTTCTTGTTGGTTGCTCAAAGTATTGGTCCAGAAAACCATCCCATACACACTCCAGAATTTTTTCCTCTATTGTACTGTACTAATTTGAGGCACCCAATCTATATGCAGATTAAAGTCACCTATAATCATAGATGATCCTTTAACACATGCATCTCTGATGTCCTGTCTAATCCTATTCCCAACATTACCACTGCAATTTGGTGGTCTTTATACCACCCTAATTAGTGCTTTTTGACCTGTGCTGTTTCTTAACTCGACCCATACACATTTCACATTGTCTGTGCTGATATCTTTCCTCAATATTGTTTCAATATTTTCTTTAATCAACAATGCAACACCACCATCTTTTCCTTCCTTTCCCGTCACTCCAGCTCTGAAACATAGTCTAGCAGGAGGTGCAGCTGGAGACCCATCTACTGTTGAAAACAAGTTTCAAACTTGGATTTATTATTTTGTGTATCTATATGGCAGTGTCCTCTGAAGGGGGCACTCCCAATTGTGTTTTTGTTACAGTGACTCTGGGATTACTTCTGTGGGAATACATGTTGTGCAGGCAGCAAGTACAGCTAAAGGCACAATCAAATAGGCCGTGGCTATATTGATTGGAGCAGGTTCTAGGGGCCGAATGGCTGACTCCTATTTCTTGTATTCTCACATTCATTCACAATGGTGCCAGCCAGCAAAACAAGCCCTGGGCAATGTAAACAATGGAGTTCATTCAAACTGACCAGATGGCCTTTTAAAGATGCAGATGGTGTTTCATTTCCATTTCAAAGCAGAGAACCTGTCTCAGTGAAGTGGAGCAGGTGCTTTCAACGGTATTAATATTTTTTTCTGAAAGTAAAAAGTTCTCTGGGCATTTAAAACTGAATCCAAAATATCTTTGGAGAGGTTATCTGAATATATTTCTACAGTTTGAATATATTATGACACTTTCCCCATTGGCATAGGCACTGTTATGCAGACCAACACTTGGACAATGGTGGTCCCAGAAATGGTCAATTCACTTTTGCAGGCCGGAGCTCTTAAGATTCACTGAATCACAATATGGCATTTAAAAAAAAAAATTCACTCGAGATGTGGGCGTTGTTAGCTAGTCCAAAATTTATTGACTATCCCTAATCACTCTGAGAAGGTGGTGGTGAGTTGCCCCTTGAACCTCTGTTGTCCATGTGATTTAGGTTCACCCACTGTGCTGTTAGGAAGGATTTTGGCTCTGTGACAGAGAAGGAACGACGACATATTTCCCAAGTCTGAATGGTACATGGCTTGGAGGAGAACTACCAGGTGACATCCGAAGGTGTCAAAACATTTATCACTTGCCTGTAAGAATGTACTGGACTCTTCAGGAGGTGGTGAACCGCAAACTTACCATCTTTTTTTAAAAAAACACTTTCAGAGCCCACACAATAGCACACACACACCGTATGGGGAAGGAATTTCAAATTTCTTGTAGACGTGACAATTGCAACCCTGACCTCTAGATGAGCGGCAAGCTGTGTTGGCACTCGGTCTTCCTGACCTGCAAAAAGGCCAGACGAAAATAGCACTGATTCAGAAATACATTGCAATTTGTGCCAAAAATCCTAACTTTTTTTTTTCCTGATCCCATTGTAGCCTTCCATCAGGAGATGATAATCCAGCCCTGTCAGTTTGTGAATATGAATGCAGCAAGACCAGCTGCTTGTTAGGTGAATTAGACATTTTGAATTCTCCCTTGGTGTACCCAAACGGGAGCTGGAGTGTGGCGACGAGGGGATTTTGACAGTAACTTCATTGCAGTGTTAATGCAAGCCTACTTGTGACAATTATAATAGTTATTATTATAATGTACTGATCTCATAATTTATTAACATCACTACATCACCTCCTTTTCCTTTTTTCCTATTGTTCCTAAATGCTGAAAACGCTTCAGTATTCAATCCCCAGCTTTGGTCACCCTACATTCTCTGTAATGGCAATTAGATAATACCCATTAACTTCTAATTCTGCTGTCAATTTATCTACCTTGTGAATGCTGCAGTGTTTTTAATTTTGCCTTTTTAACCTTTTTCATGCTTTAACTGGATTTGATCTTGCCATTTGTTTCTGTTGTCGTCCCATACCGTTACCAGATTTGCTTCTCACTTATTTTAATTCCCTTTTGGGGTCTTATCCCCATTGGTCTGAAGCAGGTGGAGAGAGAAGAGGGAAAAGCCGACTGGACCTTGTCCTCCCCATTCTACCTGTCGCTAATGCACTGTACATCGCTGATTGGTAGGAGTGACTACTGTCCTGTTGTGGCACTACTGTTGTACTAAATGGGAACAGATGTAGCTTCTGCGAGTGTCTATATAGGGGATTGGGGAGGGGTAGTAGATAGTCAGTTACATTTTCTGTCTGTTTAATTATAATACTATACATAATAAAAGGTAAAGTTACAAATCTAGTGATTTCAGTTGATTGATTGATTTTGATTTATTTTCACATGTACCGAAGTACAGTGAAAAGTTTTTTTTCTGCGGCCGAGGGAACGTACACAATACGTACAGAGTAGACAAGAATAATCAATAGAGAACATTGACAAATGATACATCGACAAACAGTCATTGGTTACAGTGCGGAACAAGGGGCCAATCAAAGCAAATACATGAGCAAGAGCAGCATAGGGTGTCGTGAATAGTGTTCTTACAGGGAGCAGATCAGTCCGAGGGAGAGTTGTTGAGGAGTTTTGTAGCTGTGGGGAAGAAGCTGCTCCTATGTCTCGATGTACAGGTCTTCAGACTTCTGTAGCTTCTGCCTGATGGAAGGGTCTGGAAGAAGGCAATGCCTGGGTGGGAATGGTCTCTGATAATGCTATCTGCCTTCATGAGGCAGCGGGAGGTGTATACAGAATCAATGTGGGGGTGCCAAGCTTGTGTGATGCGCTAGGCTGAGTTCACCACACTCTTGTTTCTTGCGATCTTGGACCGAACAGTTGCCATACCAAGCTGTGATGCAGCCGGATAGGATGCTCTCTATCGCACATCTGTAGAAGTTTATGAGAATCGATGCAGACATGCCAAATTTCTTTAGCTTCTGTAGGAAGTAGAGACGTTGGCCTTTCTTGCCTGTTGCATAAACGTGAGTGGTCCAGGACCGACTGTTGGTGATGGTGACCCCCATATATAGTTTACAAGGTTCAACCAAGAACCTCGGGTATTTTAAATAAAATTTAATTTCACCTGTGCTGCGACGTCGGGTCGGGTGGTGATGTAATTGTCCCTGCAGCCAGATAGGATGCTTTCCATGGTGCACCTGTAAAAGTTGGTAAGCGTACCTGTGTACATGCCGAATTTCCTTAGTTTCCTGAGGAGATAAATGCGCCGTTGTGCTTTCTTGGTTGTAGCGTTGACGTGGGTGAACCAGGACAGATTGTTGGCGATGTGCACATCTAGGAATTTGAAACTGTCAACCATCTCCACCTCGGCACCATTGATACAGACAGGGGTGTGTACGATACTTTGCTTCCTGAAGTCAATGACCAGCTCCATAGTTTTGCTGACATTGGGGGAGGGATTTTATCGTTACACCACACCACTGGGTTCTCTATCTCGCTCCTGTACTCTGAATCATCGTTGTTTGAGACCCAACCCACTGCGCTCATGTCATCAGCAAACTTGTAGATAGAGTTGGAGCCAAATTTTGTGTCTCAGTTGTGTGTGTCTAAGGAGGCAGCCTTGCAGGGCCCAGTATTGAGGACTATTGTGGAGGCGTTGTTTATCCTTGCTGATTGTGGTCTGTGGGTCAGGAAGTCGAGGATTCAGTTACAGAGGGTGGAGCCAAGTCCTAGGTTTTGGAGTTTTAATATGATCTTGACTGGGATTATGGTGTTGAAGCCGGTACTGGAGTCAATGAATAGGAGTCTGACGTAGGAATCCTTTGTTGTCGAGATGCTCTAGAGATGAGTGTAGAGCTAGGGAGATAGCGTCTGCATTGGACCTGTTGTGGCGATAAGTGAATTGCAGTGGATCAAGGCAATCTGGGAGTATGGAGGTAATGTGTCTCATGACCAACCTCTTGAAGCAGTTCATAATGATCAATGTCAAGGCCACCAGACGGTAGTCACTGAGGCATGTTGCCTGGTTCTTCTTTGGCGTATGGTGGTGGTCTTGAAGTAGTGGGAACTTCGGAACGGAGTAGGAAGAGGTTGACTATGTCTGCAAACACACCCGTCAGTTGGTCCCTTACGAAAGGGAAATCCTTTTTGACAAATGTATTAGTTTTTTTGAGGACGTAACTAGCAGGGGGAATAGAGGGAAACCGGGAGATCTAGTACATTTGAAAAGACATTTGATAAGGTGGCAAACAAATGGTTAATAGATGAGATAAGGACTCATGGAATTGGGTGCCATAAAGTAGCATGCTTCGATGATTCGATAACGGTCAGGAGAAAAGATGTGGTGGCATTGAAAGCAGTTCAGAGGAGGTTCATCCGGAGATGAGGGCTTTGTCTTATGAAGAGAGATTGAGCAGTTTAGGCCAATACTCTCGAAAGTTTGAAAGAGTGAGGGGAGATCAAATTGAGGTATACAAGGTGATAGAAGGTATGGATGAAGAAGTCGTGGAGTGGATGCTTCAACTTGTGGGCATTCTAGAACAAGAGGTCATAGTCTTAGGATAAGAGGAGCAAATTTAAAATGGTGTTGAGGCGAAACTACTTCTCCCAAAGGATTGTGAATCTGTGGAATTTGTATCCCAGTGAAAGTGAGTAAATTTCAGGAGTTACAGGATTATGGAGAATGGGCAGGACGGTGGAGTTGAGGCCAGGATGAGATCAGTTGTGATTGAATGGTGGAGCAGACCCGATTGACTGAATTACCTAATTCTGCTCCGATATCCGATGAACTGATGAAGGAAACAAAGTATGGGCATAAACACCATGTTTTCAAGTTTGAGTGCTGCAAGGATAGGTGCTGGAGCCCCCAGGACGTATATTACTGTTCAAGTTTGTTAATACAGAGGACACAGACTGCATAGAAATATAGATAGGTTAAGTAAGTGGGCAACAATATGACAGATGAAGTATACAATGTGGGGAAGTGCAAGGTTACTTTGGTTGTAAGAATAAAAAGGCAGAATTTTGTTTTAAAAGATATGAAACTGTCATAAAAGTGATGTTCAAAGTGACTTGGGTTCCTCTTACAAGGAACACAGAAAGTTAGCATGCAGGTACAGCAAGCAGTTAGGAAGGCAGATACTATGGAGATTGGAGTATATGAATAAGGGAATCTTATGAAAATGTTTTGGTGAGACAATATCTGCGATATGATGTGCAGCTTTGTTCATATTTAAGAAAGGATATACTTGCACTGGAAGCGGTACAGCAATAGGTTCAGTAACTTGGTCCCCGTGATTAAGGATTTGTCCTATGATGAGAAGCTGAGTAAATTTGGCCTATATTCTATATTCTATATTAGAGGAATGAGAGGCGATCTTATTGAAACATAAAAATGTGGAAGCTCTGTTTGCATTTATGAAATTTAATTATGAAATCTTTCACAACTTCATGTCGATTTTGGATATATTGGAATGTATAGAGGCCGTAAAAGATGCTAAACAAATGCAAGTCCTTTACCAAATGTAGGCTTGGAGATCGGATGGATATCCCTTCCCAAAGGTTATTGAATCTATGTGTAAATCTTTGACATAAACAGATAATGTTATGCATTAAAATGTTTTTTTAAACAGCTTAATGAATAATTGACTGGCAGTAGTTTTGAGAATAAAAGTATGGAGTGCTTCAGTTGAAAGTGAACCTCCCTGAGCTGTAGAAACTGGGGAATATATATATTGAATGCAAAATTAATTGATATTCTGATTATCTTTGGTTCAGTTTTAATATCTGAATGGAAAATTGTTACATAGAGGAGAAATTAAAATGCCAATATTATAAGAAACCATCAGCATTTAATTTTAAACCTACGGCAATCAATTCAGCATTTTCTACAATTTTATTGTCTGCAATCTGGAATTCAGCCTATATATTTTAAAAAACTGATCTTTTTCTGTCCACTATGCAATTCATTTGTTTTCGTAATGTGAATGAGCTGCAAAGCAAAGGAAGTTAGCTGTTTCTTCGCTCATGTTTACAAGCTGAGGTCTTAAAGGATTTGTTATCGTTATGTTCTTATTCACACACTCCCTGTGTCGTTTTGATGATCACCAGATCTGTTTAGCACGTTTTGAATGAAAGTATTATGGTTGTAATTGATGCATGTGTACTTAGTAATCAATTGAGTGCATTTGTTACGAGATGTGCGCTTACATTTATCACACATTTGTTGAAGCACTTTTTCAGAAAGGAAGATCTTGCATTTATATTGTGACTTATCATGGCCGTAGTAATTTATAACCAAGGCATTACCTTGGTTATTCTTCCTGCAACTTTGCATGTTGTTTCTTTTCAGACAACGATCTAATTCTGTTTTGAATGTTTCAATTGAACCTGCCTTCACCACACTCACTCAGGCAGTGCATTCCAAATCCCATGGTAGTATGGACACTTTTATGCAGTCATTAATTTATACAGAGCAAGGTCCCAGAAACATAATGAATGAATGAGTGTATTAACTATTTATTTTAGTGTTGGTTGAGAGAGGAATTTAAATTCGGACCCCAGGAGCATTCCTTCAGTGTCAACTGTGGCTCAGTGCTGGCATTCTATCACTTTCAGAAGTTAGTGGGTTCAATAGCCACTACAAGGTTGTCACGTGGATAGCACGTTTAGCGAGTTGGTCACACCGCAGGTGAAAGTTACTGAGGAAGATAGAAAATGGGTGACCAAAAGACAGAGCAAGAGTAGGAAGGCAGTGCAGGTGTCCCCTGCGGTCATCTCCCTGCAAAACAGATATACTGCTTTGGATACTGTTGAGGGAGATTGCTCACCAGGGGAAGGCAGCAGCAGCAAGGTTCATGACAATGTGGCTGGCTCTGCTGCGCAGCAGGGCAGGAAGAAGAATGGCAGGGCTATAGTGATAAGGGACTTAATCGTAAGAGGAATAGATGCGTTCTGCGGACGCAATCGAGACTCCAGGATGGTATGTTGCCTCCCTGGTGCAAGGGTCAAGGGTGTCTCGGAGTGGCTGCAGGACATTCTGGGTGGGGTGTGGGGTAGGGGAGGTGAATAGCCAGCTGTCATGGTGCACATAGGCACCAACAATATAGGTAAAATGCGGGACGAGGTCCTGCAAGCTGAATTCAGGGACTTAGGAGTGAAACTGAAAAGTAGGACCTCAAAGGTAGTAATCTCAGGATTGCTACCAGTGCCACGAGCTAGTCAGAGTAGGAATGTCAGGATAGATAGGATGAATGTGTGGCTCGAGAGATGGCGCAAAAGGGAGGGATTCAAATTCCTGGGGCATTGGAACCGGTTCTGGGGGAGGTGGGACCAGTACAAACCGGATGGTCTGCACCTGGGCAGGACTGGAACCGATGTCCTGGTGGGGGGGGGGGGGGGGGAGTTTGCTAGAGCTGTTGGGGAGGGTTTAAACTAATGTGGCAGGGGTTGGGAACCGATACAAGAAGTTGGAAGGTAGTAAAACAGGGACAGAAGCAAAAGAAAGTAAGTGGCAAAGTGTAAGGCAGAGAAGCCATAGTCAAAAATCAAAAAGGGCGACAGTACAAGGTACAGTGACTGAGGGGAGCTCAGTGAATAGGCCCAGTAATACTAAAAGGAATAAAACGGGAAGTAAAAACCTTAATGGTAAGCGACGCGGCAGGTTGTTACATGAAGATATGGGTTCAACGACAAGGAAAATTAGGAACAGAGTTAAGAGGAAATATAATTTAGGAGAGGTTACTGATCGAGGTGTTAAGATTCAAAACAGAAGTAAAAAAGCCAACATATGTGTATGTTACCTGGCTGCTCGTAGTATTCGGAATAAGGTAAATGAGTTGATGCGCAAATCATCGTGAATGACTATGATTTTGTGGCCATTACTGAAACATGGTTTAAGGATGGTCACGACTGGGAGTGAAATATCCGAGGGTACCAAACTATTCGGAAGGACAGAGTGGATGGTAAGGGAGGAGGTGTAGCTCTGTTATTTAAGGATGACATCCGGGCAATAGTAAGGGATGGCATCGGTGCTATGGAGGATAAGGTTGAATCCATTTGGGTGGAAATCAGGAATAGTAAGGTGAAAAAGTCACTGATAGGAGTAGTCTATAGGCCACCAAATAGTAACATTATGGTGGGGCAGGCAATAAACAAAGAAATAACTGATGCATGTAGAAATGGTACAGCAGTTATCATGGGGGATTTTAATCTACATGTCGATTGGTTTAACCAGGCCGGTCAAGGCAGCCTTGAGGAGGAGTTTATAGAATGTATCCGTGATAGTTTCCTAGAACAGTATGTAATGGAGCCTACGAGGGAACAAGTGGTCCTACATCTTTTCCTGTGTAATGAGACAGGATTGATTTCATGATCTCATAGTTAGGGATCCTCTCGGAAGGAGCGATCACAATATGGTGGAATTTACAATACAGATGGAGGATGAGAAGGTAAAATCAAATACTCGTGTTTTGTGCTTAAACAAAGGAGATTACAATGTGATAAGAGAAGAACTTGCCAAGGTAGACTGGGAGCAAAGAGTTTATGGTGGAACAGTTGAGGAAGAGTGGAGAACCTTCCAAGCGATTTTTCACAGTGCCCAGCAAAGCTTTATACCAACAAAAAGGAAGGACGGTAGAAAGAGGGAAAATTGACCGTGGATATCTAAGGAAATAAGGAAGAGTATCAAATTGAAGGAAAAAGCATACAAAGTGGCAAAGGTTAGTGGGAGACGAGAGGACTGGGAAATCTTTAGGGGGCAACAGAAAGCTACTAAAAAGGCTATAAAGAAGAGTAAGATAGATTATGAGAGTAAACTTGCTCAGAATATAAAAACAGATAGTAAAAGTTTCAACAAATATATAAAACAAAAAAGAGTGGCTAAGGTAAATACTGGTCCTTTAGAGGATGAGAAGGGAGTTTTAATAATGGGAGATGAGGAAATGGCTGAGGAACTGAACAGGTGTTTTGGGTCGGTCTTCACAGTGGAAGACACAAATGCCAGTGACGGACAGAAATTAGGCTATGACAGGTGAGGACCTTGAGAGGATTGTTATCACGAATGAGGTAGTGATGGGCAAGCTAATGGGGCTAAAGGTAGACAAGTCTCCTGGCCCTAATGGAATGCATCCCAGAGTGCTAAAAGAGATGGCTCGGGAAATTGCAAATGCACTAGTGATAATTTATCAAAATTCACTAGGCTCTGGGGTGGTCCCGGCGGATTGGAAATTATCAAATGTGACACCACTGTTTAAAAAAGGAGGTAGGCAGAGAGTGGGTAATTATAGGCCAGTGAGCTTAACTTCGTTAGTAGGGAAGATGCTCAAATCTATCATCAAGGAAGAAATAGCGAGGCATCTGGATAGAAATTGTCCCATTGGGCAGACGCAGCATGGGTTCATAAAGGGCAGGTCGTGCCTAACTAATTTAGTGGAATTTTTTGAGGACATTACCAGTGCAGTAGATAACGGGGAGCCAATGGATGTGGTATATCTGGATTTCCAGAAAGCCTTTGACAAGGTGCCACACAAAAGGTTGCTGCATAAGATAAAGATGCATGGCATTAAGGGTAAAGTAGTAGCATGGATAGAGGATTGGTTAATTAATAGACAGCAAAGATTGGGCATTAATGGGTGTTTCTCTGGTTGGCAATCAGGAGCTAGTGGTGTCCCTCGGGGATCAGTGTTGGGCCCACAATTGTTCACAATTTACATAGATGACTTGGGGTCGGGGACCAAGGGCCAATGTGTCCAAGTTTGCAGACGCCACTAAAATGAGTGGTAAAGCAAAAAGTGCAGAGGATACCGGAAGTCTGCAGAGGGATTTGGATAGGTTAAGTGAATGGGCGAGGGTCTGGCAGATGGAATACAATGTTGACAAATGTGAGGTTATCCATTTTGGTAGGAATAACAGCAAAAGGGATTATTATTTAAATGATAAAATATTAAAACATGCTGCTGTGCAGAGAGACCTGGGTGTGCCAGTGTATGAGTCGCAAAAAGTTGGTTTACAGGTGCAACAGATGATTAAGAAGGCAAATGGAATTTTGTCCTTCATTGCTAGAGGGATGGAGTTTAAGACTAGGGAGGTTATGCTGCAATTGTATAAGGTGTTAGTGAGTCCACAACTGGAATATTGTATTCAGTTTTGGTCTCCTTACTTGAGAAAGGATGTACTGGCACTGGAGGGTGTGCAGAGGAGATTCATTAGGTTAATCCCAGAGCTGAAGGGGTTGGATTACGAGGAGAGGTTGAGTAGACTGGGACTGTACTCGTTGGAATTTAGAAGGATGAGGGGGAATTTATAGAAACATATAAAATTATGAAGGGAATAGATAGGATAGATGCGGGCAGGTTTTTTCCACTGATGGGTGAAAGCAGAACTAGGGGGCATAGCCTCAAAATAAGGGGAAGTAGATTTAGGACTGAGTTTAGGAGGAACTTCTTCACCCAAAGGGTTGTGAATCTATGGAATTTCTTGCCCAGTGAAGCAGTAGAGGCTCCTTTATTAAATGTTTTTAAGATAAAGATAATTTTTTGAAGAATAAAGAGATTAAGGGTTATGGTGTTCGGGCCAGAAAGTGGAGCTGAGTCCACAAAAGATCAGCCATGATCTCATTGAATGGTGGAGCAGGCTTGAGGGGCCAGATGGCCTACTCCTGCTCCTAGTTCTTATGTTCTTAATGTCAGCGCATCACAGAATTGTTACAGCGTGGTAGGAGGCCATTTGGCCCATGTCTACAATTCACCTACTGTTGTAACCCTGCACATTTTCCGCTATGCCCCACACCATCTTGACTTGGAACTTTCATGGAAATTGCCATTCTATCACTCTCGCTGGGTCAAATTCTGGAACTTCTTAGCAGTACTGTGGATGTACTTATGCCACATGAACTGCAGTGGTTCGAGAAGGGAGCAGCTCACCAACCAATTGAGGGCAATTAGGGATGGGCAACAGAAATGTTGACATGGCCAGTGACGGTGAAAAGAATAATAATGTTTTAAAATATTCTTCCTTTTCCATTAATAGTCTCGAAATGAGCAACTCACCTGAGAACCATTCCCCTGCCTTCTTCCTACAATCCTGCATGTTGTTTCTTTTCAGACAACAGTCTAATTCAATTTTGAATGTTTCAATTGAACCTGCCTTCACCACACTCACTCGGCCAGTGTATTTCAGATCACAACTATTTGCAGCATGTAAACATTTTTTCCTTCTATCACTTTTTTTGCTATTTTTACTAATTACTTTAAATCTATGTCTTCTTGTTGTTCATCCTTTCATGAGTAGAGAGAAACTGTTCCCATCGGCTCTGTCCAGACATCTCTCTATTTTGAATACCTTTATATAATCTCCTTCATTTTCTTCAAGGAAAACAATCCTAACTTTTCCTCCAATCTATCTTCAGATCCCATTCTTGTGAATCATGGAACCATTCTAGTGAATCAACCCTCCTTATGTTTTCGCATCTTTCTTAAATTGCCATGCCCAGAACTGGATGCAGAACTCCAGCTGAGGCTGAACTAGTGATTTATTTCCATTCAACATAGCCGCCTTGTTCGAATATTCTATACCCCGAAGAATAAAGCTCAGAATACTGTATACTTTGACCGTGCCCTCATCCAGACCTCGCATCACATATACACCCAGATCCCACTGTTCCTGCAGTCCCTTTCGAATTATACCCTTTATTTGATGTTATATTGTCTATATTGTCTTCAGTTGTATCCTTTTATTTTGTGTTGTCTCCAATCTAGACTGATGCTTTCTGCAGTGCTGGGGAAATATATGCTCTTGAAGGTGTCATCTTTCAGATGAGACATTAAACCAAGGCTCCGTTTCGCTTCTTATGTGGATGTAAGTGCTCCTATGGTGCTACTTGCAGAATAGAAGGGATTCTGCCAATCAATTCTGAAATTATTTTTTGTGACATTGGTTGAGAAATAATCTGTTCCTACATTTTATTGCTGCATGTGGGACCTTGCTGTGTGCAACCTGATAATGTTTAGAGACATAAGAAACACCTGTAAAAGACACAGTTCATGAAAGGTGTTATATAAGTGCATGTTTTCTCTTCTTCCAAAAGTAGTGCCATTTACACCTACTGGAATAGGCAGATTTATTCAGATGACGTCTGAAAATCAGCACCTCAGTAAACACTTTGATGCAATCCATCTGGACCAAGGGCTTTATCTGAGTTTGATTATTTTTTTCAATATATCCTTTTTTTTGCTCCAATTTTAAATGCATTTACATTATTACTCAACTCCTCATTCAATGTCAAGCCTAACTGTTCTCTAACCCTGCTGAACAATGAAGCAAGTTAATTATGACGCTTTACATCCTGTTCATCTGTGGCCTTCTGATTCCAAGGTATGGTGCGCTATCAATTAAAACTAAGTTGACAATTGGGCAATACAATGCTTTGTGCCTCCTTCTCTTTCTTTTTCAGAACACCTGGCAGTTTAGTTTCCGTTAAGTTTGTAATTAGAAAATAATCTTAATTCCGAATAGTCAGATAACTGCATAATATGCAGCAGTGGAATTTTGTTTTAAATGCGGGAAAATGGCAATTTTAATTTTTGGCTGATTCTTGTTTCACCATGTTGGGTTCTCCATGTTGGGCTCCCATCTTATGCCCTTAGTAGATTGCAACTTACCCAGACCTCTGTTTCCCACCCTAGTGCTGCACTGCCCAACCTTTACATTGTCCTTTTGCTGATCTGTTGGTTCCTTGTCCCCAAGTGCATTAACTTTAAAATCTTTCCTCGTCTATGAACCCCACAGCTTTTGCTTTACACACTCAACTATTTCCTCCAGCTCTGCTGTAAGAACAGAGGCTGGAGTCTTTGTTTATGTACCAACAACAAGAGTTCTAATCGAAAGAGTCGAGCACTTAAAAGTTTATTAAGGATACTCGGATGATACCTTGGGTACCTATGGCAATGCTTTTGCTGCAGATGATCAGGCATTAGTAATCGGGCTTGATATTGAATCTGCATCCAGCTTGCATTCTAATTCCCTTTTTATATTTCTATTATATTCCATGACCTTCAAATAATTTGCACCAACTCATACCATGAAGAAGTTTCAAAGTAATAGTGCATCAGCAAATAAGGTTCATGCAAAGAATAGTGGTTTTAAGAAAAATAAAATGCACAAGGTCATTACAAAGACATGATTTACAAGGTGACCAATATCCAAAATAAGTATTACAAGGCACACAGCATTTTGAAAGGATAGGCAGAATGGAAAAGGAATAGCAGCTCTGATAAAGAATTATACAAGGACAGTAGTCAAAGGGTCTTGGTTCAGAAGACCAGGAAGTCCATTCCTTATTAGTGGAGATTAGGAATAATTAGGAAAACACTAGTTTACAGATCTCCCTATGGTTATACAGTTGGATGGAGCATTCGGAACGTAGTGATAATCATGGGGACTTCATTTAGGTTAGTAAAGGTATTTAGGAAGATGAGGTTTGTAGAATGGTTTCACAATAGTTTCCTGGAATTGTGTGATGTGAAACCAACTAGGGATAAAGCTATTGTAGATCTAGTATTGTGCAGTGACGAGGCAGCGTTATTAGAAACCTCAAAGTATAAGCTTCCTTGGGAGAAAGTGATTATAATACAATTTAATTCCAGATTAACTTTGAGAGCAACATACTCTAGTCCCAAACCAGGAAACATTTAAAACTGTATTCAATGAAGTGCAGAAAAAAATGTTCAACCAGAAGGAAATAAATTAAACACCAGTGTGACTTCATGGATGAATAACAACATAAGGGAATAATTGATGATTCAAAGAGACTATAGACAGAGAAGGAGTGCATGAAGAAATTGGAGATAATGCAAATTATCTAGGGAGGCAAAGATTGGGCAGAGAATCTGTTCCGATGCCAAAATCAGGGTGGGCGCCAATTTGATGCCAAATCGCAAATTTCATTAATTCAAATCTCTGTCGCCTCGACAGTGGTGTCAATGTGCTTGGAACGCATGCACAGTAAACACAGTTTGAATATCATTAGCAGGCCTGACTCGGTATTCTCCAGGGCCTGTGGCGGTGTCCAGCCAAGGAACGCTTTTGCCACAACCTGCAAGGCAGACGTCTTGCTGAATACCTCACTGACCACCCACCTTGACCCCTGGATCTGCAGAGTGATACTAGCCGTATGGGTGCTTTCACCCCTGCACCCCACCTTTCGCTGCCCCCCACCACTCACCTGCTGGCGGGGCATCAGGCAAGCCACCCAGAGCAACGGCCACTGTCGCCCCTATGGGGGGCAGGACGGGAGCCGTGGCACGCACTTCTGGCAAGGGCAGTGCCAGCCGATGGTGACCCAGACAGCAGGGTCATGGGCCAGAGGCTCCCACTGTGCTGTGCACTGACTGGGCCAGGAGGGGAAGGGGGGTGGGGTGCGGTCATGCTGGGGCAGAGCCCGCAGTGCCAACAGGGACCACCATGTAGCCCATTGGACCTGGTTGGGCATGGGAGTACGCACCATGTTGGCCTTTCACCCCATGCTGACAGTGGGTATTGGAACTCAACTAGCACTGGTGGCCTTCCTGCTAGTTGCTGCAGCCCTGGAGGATGGATGCCCTGCGGCTGTACGAGCTGTTGCTGCTCGAGGAGGAGGAAGCTGCAGCAGCGGAACCTGCCCCAGAGCAATAGGAGGCAGCTGCACAGGATAGATAGCTGGCAGCCCAACAGTCCGCGGATGAGGAGGTGCAAAGGAGGCGCCACATGAGGCCTCGTGTGTACCTGCTGTGCCTGTTATTTGCGACCTGCCGGACCGGCCTACGGTTGAAGACTCCAGCTGAGTAAGGAGACTGTGTGACATATATGCCAGATCACAGAATAGAATTTTACAGTGCAGAAGGAGGTTTTTCAGTCCATCAAGTCTGCACCGGCTCTTGGAAAGAGCACCCTATTTAAGCCCACACCTCCACCCTATCCCCGTAAGTCAATAACCCCAGCTCACCTTTTTTGGACACGCAGGGCAATTTATCATGGCCAATCCACTTAACCTGCACATCTTTGGACTATCATAGCACACCTGATGGGGCGGGAGGACACCCACTCCCGGTGGCCATCAAGGTGACGGTCGCCCTGAACATTTATGCCACAGGGTCCTTCCAGGTGCCGAGTGGAGACCTGTCTGAGACCTCCGAAACATCGGTGCATCCGCAGGCTCATACAGGCCCTCTGTGCCCAGTCAGCACAATACATCCATGTCAATGCGGACCGAGCCTACCAGAATGCCCGGGCAGCAGGGTTCGCCACCATCGACGGGATGCCCTGTTGTCTAACTTTCTGGCCTTACGGGCCCTAACGCTACGCCTAGGTGCACCCGCAGATGGTACATCAGGAGTAGTGGCAGTCTGCTGTGATGCCTGCCCTGCGACCTGGGTCCCCATTGGCAGTGGCCTTCTGAAGCGACCAGGTCTGGATGGGCCTGAAAATGAAAATGAAAATAGCTTATTGTCACAAGTAGGCTTCAAATGAAGTTACTGTGAAAAGCCCCTAGTCGCCACATTCCGGCGCCTGTTCGGGGAGGCTGGTACGGGAATTGAACCGTGCTGCTGGCCTGCCTTGGTCTGCTTTAAAGCCAGCAATTTAGTCCAGTGTGCTAAACCAGTCCTTTTCCTGTAACAGTCACCGGCACGGGAGCCATCAACTCCTCCTCCTCCCTGGGGCTGCCTAGTGGACCCTGGCTACTCCATTGGACAGGGGTGCAAGCATCCCCTGCGGCTCCCCCACCACTTGGCACTGCCAGTTTGGGAAGCCTGCTCTGGTCTCGACTAGGGTCTGCATGCTGGCTACCGTGGAGCACAGGGAGTGGACAATTGCCGTCTAGGACTGCGCCATCACCCATTGACTGTGCCACCATCTTCTGGACCTGTGTTATATCAGCCAGTGATTGCGCCATCTCCCTCTGGGACTGGGCCACCTCCCTCTGTGTCTGCGCCACGTTGGCCAGCACCTGAGCAATGCTACTGACGTTCTCAGCCATGGCCCGCTGTGACTGGGCCACGCTCCGAAGCGCTGCTGCAATTTCCAGTTGGCTCTCACACATGTCTGCCTGTGAGGCGGCAATCCTATCCTGAGCCTAGGCCAGCGTCTGCATAGAGTGCCCCAGGCCTTGGACATGCTGATCCATAGACAAAACTGTTGCCTCCATGCGGATGCCACCCATGAGGTGTTGACCTAGATGGCACACATGGTCGACACCACCCCTTACTCCTGCAAGTGGTAGACCTCTCCACCTGCGCCTTCAAGTGTTGGATTGTCGCCGACAACCCCTCACGTATAGCCTGG
Source organism: Scyliorhinus canicula (assembly GCF_902713615.1). Lineage (NCBI taxonomy): Eukaryota > Metazoa > Chordata > Chondrichthyes > Carcharhiniformes > Scyliorhinidae > Scyliorhinus > Scyliorhinus canicula. Next base: position 30,226,636 of record NC_052148.1, on the reverse strand, counting down.
CTCTGTAGCTGCATCTCTACAATCGATGATATTGTCCATTCCAGAAGCTCGAAACTCGTCTGGATATCAGCTAATTCCTGGTGGTCTGCCCGCCCTCCGACCGTCTGACCCCTTGGGTGTTCCTACCCCCCCCCCCCCCGGATGTACCGGATCAGCTCTGTGGTGCACACCAGATGGTATACCAGGAGCCTCTTCTAAAGTGCCATTGGAATTATTGTATCACATGGCGCTGGTGCAGGCCCCTCAACAGTTGCTGAATCGGTCCACGTGCAGCCTCAGTTTTGCTGTCGTGGAACTCCACAAATCATGCACTGGCATCAACACTCGGGAATGGAGAATCCAGCCTCCTATATATGCTGATCTTCTTTCTCTACCTTCCTGCTACAACCTCATACTGGAGAGCTCCAATGAATTTTTCAAGCATTATTTCCATTTCCTACAATCATGCAGAGTCGTCGTGTTTTTGTTTGATTTTGTAATGTTACGGACAGGCGAGAGGTTAATTTAAACAGCTTTGATTTATCCGCTTGCTACTCATCCTTAAATAGAAAGGTATTTTTGATTTCCCTCTTGGTGTATATTCCCCAACTCTGAGGCTAAGTTAGCACAGGGCTAAATCGCTGGCTTTGAAAGCAGACCAAGGCAGACCAGCAGCCCTGTTCAATTCCCGTACCAGCCTCCCCGAACAGGCGCCGCAATGTGGCGACTAGGGGCTTTTCACATTAACTTCATTTAAAGCCTACTTGTGCCAAGAAGCGATTCTCATTTCATTTTCTTTGTTCATGTTTGGAGTGTTAAAATCATCAATGAATAACTTGTATAGCAAACTCAAGAGGAGATAAAATAAAAGGGTTGGTTTATTTCACACACTAAAATGCTGGAAAGGGGTTTTGCGATGTCCAGCTCTTTTGCACTCCTATAATAAAAGAGGAAAAGAGTGTTCAGGGCAAGACCACGATAAAAATATACCATGAGTCCAGAATCAAAAGTCTAATGGCATATTTCTTCAGAAGGTAGTTGGCCTTCTTGAAGGCACATTGAGTTCAATTGGTCTTTAAGACACAAGTTCCAATGTTCCCATAGTTCAGTGTGGATGAGGGATAGATCTCTTTCTGCTGCCATATGCTAGATGGCGGACAGAGACAGGCTGCTTGTTTGGAGTATTCTTTCTCTCCGGTGGCTGAACTGAGTTCTGTTCCCAAACGGCAGTATTTCAGGTCCTAGCTGCTTGAGGAGGTCCATGAGAAACATTCCATTCTCCTGGATGTTGATCATGGATGTATTTTCCCAGGTCTGGAATTTAGAAGTGTTTAATAGAAGTGCTTAATAGAAGTCAGGGTTTCTTTTCTCGTTTGTAGCACAGCATCCCCAGTGGCCAGAATACTCCTTCAGAATGTAAAAGAGGGTTGGAATTTTATTGTCGGTAGTCAGAGGACATCAGCACATCTATAAAGATAATGACGGGCACGATATAAAGGCCATGCTGCACCCGAAAATCAGCGTGCTGCGGCGCAACGTGGCTGATAGAAGCCGGGAGACCCCATTCGAACCGGGTTAGATCAGGTTAGATCTCGCAAGACTTTGCGATGTGAATCCCGTCCATTATGGACGGGCTTACTTTTTGGCACATCTGCATGTTGGAGCGCGACAGCGAGTCTTACTTTAATGTGCAGTTTCCCGAGGCACCCGTGGCATTTGGATCTATCTCCTTTGCCTTGGAGAACTTGGGCGAGTGTCATTCAGTACTGGTCTCCAGATGGAACGGCGCTCGTGGGGGGATCCTAGACCCCAGGTGCTTGCTCTCTGGGCAAGGTGGTACCCTGGCACTGCTGGTACCAGGCTGGCAGTGCCAAGGTGCCCATGTGGCAACGTCACTGCCGGGGGCACTATCTGGGTACCAGGTTGGCACTTCCAAGGGGTGCCCTGTGTGTGTTGGGGGGGGGGGGGGTAGGGGGAGTGCAGAGGGGCACAGGCATCTTTTCATAGTGAGTTGGGGCTTAGTGAGGGGTTAGGGGCTCCACTTTTAAATGACATCCCGATCTTTGCTACACTTGGTTCTGGCGAGCGGTGTTTTCAAGTTCCCTGCGCTCGGCCCAGCGAAGCCGTCGCCATGATCAAACGTTAATTGGTTCACTTAATGAGGCCCCGTGGGATTCACGCCACAAATCATGGCTCGCCGACTGATTCGCCCAGGATCGCACTTGCCAGCCCCCTGCTAACAAGTGACAGCAGCAGTTAAACCTCTCCTGCACAACTCTGCTCGCAGCCATGGTGCCTAGCCCTATGCTTTTGTGATGCCGACCTGGGCCGATTGTTGCGCGCAATGGAGGCTAAACCTGATGCCCTGTTTCCCAGGGGTTCCAGGAGGGGCAGCCACAGGGCAGCCACCATCGCCTGGGAGGAAGCGACAGCGGCCGTCAGCTCAAAGAGAGTGACTGGAGGACCGGCATCCTGTGCCGCAAGAAGGTCAGCGGGTCTACACGCGACCCCCAGTCAAACCCCCCTTCCCGGGCGTGAAACCACACAGGTGTCTTGTGATGCCTCCTCTGTCTCGCACCAGGAGAAGGTGACCCATAACCAATGGGAAGAGGGCCCAAACGAGCGGCGGGGAGCTAGACAGGATCATCATCCCGAATGAGAAACCGGCCCTGGAAGTCGCGGGGTGGCAAAGGAAAGAGCAGTGACCACCGTAAAGGAGAGATGAGGATCCACTGGTCCCCTGCCAGATGACTTGCCAAACGTGAGTTGTTAATGCCATATAGACTGACCCGTCCCTCCCACTGTCCATTCTCCCACAGGACCTGCAGCCGATGGCACCTTTCTATCTGGGGTACCTGCCCTCCGCTCCACAAGGGAACACCTCGGAGGGCTCCAAGGATGCCACCAAAATAGTCATGGCACAGCTGTCATCCCCACCCTCCACCAGTGCAAAAAACACCTCAGTGGGCGAAAGTAGCTTCTGGGGCACATTCTGGTGAGCACCACACTGTTGCAGATGCACATCAGGTGGAGGAGGGGAAGCCCAGGCGGGATGGCATTTGGATGCCTGCTGGATCCCAGTCAGATGCTGACCCTCTAGATCAGGTTTACCTAGAGCTGTTACAGATAATACGGTGCGCCGTGAGATTCAGAGGGGAATGTCAGCACCACTCCAACGTTCTGCATGGGCCACATTTGTGTGGGCAAGTACTGAATGGTGCCCGAATTCGGCCGGATAAGTAGGTCCCAGGTAAGTTTAATGCCTACTTGCATGATTTGGTTCCTACCCATTGTGGGCGGGTTCCTGATCCCAATGCCACACGGGACCAGCGATACATCATGGCTGTTGGGAACCCCGTGGGAAGCTTCACCCGGGATCTACCGGCCACATCACACTCCTATTGTGGCGCAACGATGGTAGATCACGGCCACAATCTTTAAATTTGAGGAAGGCACCAAATTTGTGAGGGATGGTGGTCAATATGGAGGACCATACTGAAACAAATTAAAGGAGAACATAAAACTTGTAGGTTGGGCAAATAATTGGCAAATGAAGTTCAACAGCGATAATTGTGAGGTAGTACATTTTGGTTGGCAGAATAGGGAGGTCACTTTCTTGGATTGTGTGGGTCTGGGTGTGTAGGGGAACAAGGGGAACTTGGAGCACAAATGCATCAATCGCTAAAAGTTACACCACAGGATCAAGAAATTATGCTAAACTTGCATTGAACCTTGGCTGGATTACACTTGACCATTGGGTATAGTTCTGGTGGCCATATTGTAACAAGGATATAAAGGTCCAGCAAAGGGTTGATGGGCTAGGTCTTAGTTGTGTGCAAGAGAGATGTCTGGGGTGTGACTTGATAGATTTATTTTTTCAAGATATCCAACAGAAGAAACCTCCCAAAGAGTGGTGAGAATGTGGAAATTGGTACCACGGGGAAGACTTCAGATACATTTAAGAGGAAGTTAGTCTAAAGCTTATGGTGGTAAATAGCAGGAAATTTTTTTTTAAAACTGTGGTGGCGTTTTTGTCATTTTTTGCAGGCAAATTGTCATCTCGGGCGGAAAAAGCAAAGAGTAAGTAGCCCACCGGCGATGTTGCCGAGTTTTCCTGTCATATTTTTAATTGCCAAAACAAAATGAAGAGGCAGGACCCTCGATGACATGCCCCAAGTTTAGAAAAAAGTAAAAATGGAGATTCGTCCCATGCCCCATGGGAAGTTTTGCCCAGGCATGAAATACGTGCTTGTGGTGAATTATAAACACTAATAATCCACACTGTATTGTACAACATGTGTTGAGCCTGTACCTTGTACTAGATCATGTGTAGTTGCGCGGCTCTACCCATAGGGGGAGATGAGGAGCTTGTACTGGGCTCCGCCCATGGCTGCGCCCATGGCTCCTCCCCCTAACCGGAAGTATAAAGGTTGCTGTTGTGAGCCTGCCTGCCAGTTCATCTAGAGTTCATCTCGTCACAGGCATGCTCTGTTGTAAGACAATTAAAACCACTGTTCGCTTCTAACCACGCGTCGCGTGAATTGATGGTCTCATCAATTTGATCGTCTTAAGAAAAAGTAAGGAATGACCATGGAATCAGCCCTCAAACCTGATCGACTGGAACTTGACCCACAGGATGCAGAGGTGAAAGAAATCTTTTCACACTGGCTCCGATGTTTTAAGGCCTATCTGGCTGAAGCAAGCACTACAGAAACTACGGAGGAGCAGCAACTCAGCCTACTACACGCAAGGGTGAGCCATCGTATATCTACTCAACTTAATTGTACCGGCTCATATACAGAGGTCCTGGCCCTACTCGACAGAATGTACGTGAGGCCCGTCAATGAGGTCTACGCGCGCCATGTTTTTACTACTGTGTATTACAGTGTATTTTTTAAAAGATGGGAATGCTCAGAGAGAACTTGAGTGTACTTGTTCAAGGAACACCAAGGGCGCGATTCTCCGCAACCACGATGGGTGGGAGAATAGCGGGAGGTGCGGGAGCGGACCTCCCGCTATTCTCCTACCCCCCCCAAAATGGCGTGTCCGGTTTTGCGACACGCCGCTCGGAGAAACGCGGGCCGCCGTTTTTCACGGCGGCCCGCGATTCTCCGGCCCAGATGGGACGAGCGGCCTACCGTTCCCGACCTGTTCACGACGGCGGCAACCACACCTGGTCGCTGCCGTCGTGTATATGGTGCGCCAGGTAAGTGTGGGGCCTGTGGGGGGGGCGGATCGGGGATCGAGCACCACAACCGTGCTCTGGAGGGGGCGGGCCTGCGATCGGTGCCCACCGATCGTCGGGCCGGCGTCTCAAGGGGACACATTCTTTCTCCTCCGCCGCCCCACAAGATCAAGCCGCCACGTCTTGCGGGGCGGCTGAGGGGAAAGACGGACACCGCGCATGTGCGGGTTTGATATGCCCAACCCGCGCATGCGTGGCTGACGTCATTAGGCGCCACCGCCGCGTCATTCTTGGCGCACCGGGCTTTGAAGCCAGGGACAAGGCCCGGCGGCCGAGTTTCCCGGGGAGGGGAGAATAGGGGGCTGGGAGCGGCTTCCGACGCCGTCGTGAACCTCTCTGGGTTTCACAACGGAGTCGGGCCTTGCGGAAAATTCCGCCCCAAGTTAGCAGGCAAGTACAACAAACAACTAAGAAGGCAAATAGCATATTGCCCACATACATACACACACATACACCGCCCTGCTTGTGGCAAATCTTGATGTCGCTCTCCTTGCTGCCATCTTGTTGGCTGGGAAGATATGTGTGGGGAATGAAGTGTGTCTATGGGGCTGCAGCTTGTCAGCTTACTGAGTGGAAATCCCACATCCTGCATCATTTCTCATTGGAATTGATTGTGTTCCGCGTGGCACCTGTGCTAGCCCCTTAAGTGTTGAATTGGTCGTGGTGCAATGCCAGTTTTGCTGTCATAGAACTCCAATAATCCTGCGCTGGCGTCAACACTTAATCTTAAGAACAGAGAATCCGGCTGAATGGGTTTCCAGTTGACATGGATGAGGTATTTTTGAGACCCCATTACAGGTTTCCCTGTAAACCCAGAAACCTCACGAAGAGCTGGGCATTGTAGTTTGGTCTTGGCATATCTCCAGCTGACTGGGAGGTGGAGAGCAGAAAGTTGGAGGGTAGTCAGGCGTGACTAATCATTCCCCACAGGAACCCGTGTGGCAGCTTGTGCTCTGTTTAAAGACCGCGTTTGTGAGGAGTTTAAAAAAAAATGCTGGAGGATTCTTCAGCTGAAGCTAGAGGAAAAGTTTCATGATGGAAGATAGTATTGAGAAACAAAAAGAATGGCAGTGCACCCTAAACCTTTGGGAGCTGTGTACACTTTGGACTGGCTCCAGGAGATTAGATATCTGTTTAAGAGACCGAGTAATATAATCAAGTTTGGGTTTTATTCATCATTAAAAGTAGAAAAAACACTTGAGAGGTAAATCGTGTTTCATTTTGTCTTTAGTCATTAACACAGTAGAAGTTCTTTAAAACATAAAACCTTGACATGTCATCCTTATAGCTAATAACTGGAAGTTTAAATTTCTCTCCACCGAGATTGTAACAAAGTAAATGCACTAAACTTACAAAAGTGACTTTGACAAATGATTGAAGGGGCAAAGTTTGCAGCATTATAGGGAAAAATCAGGAGGGTGGAATTGTGTTTTAAAGCGCAGTTATAATGGACTAAATGAAATGAAATGAAAATAGCTTATTGTTACGAGTAGACTTGAATGAAGTTACTGTGAAAAGCCCCTAGTCGCCACATTACGGCGCCTGTTCGGGGAGGCTGTTACGGGAATTGAACTGTGCTGCTGGCCTGCTTGGTCTGCTTTCAAAGCCAGCGATTTAGCCCAGTGTGCTAAACAGCCCCTGGCTATGTCATTTGATGAATTATTTTAATCCTAAGAAAAATTGGTGTTGACATTTCTGTTTTCTCCTAAGTGAAGAATTGTGAAATAGATAGGCATTTGTACATCTGCAATGACCAATTTATGGCAGCATGGACAGTTTGTTTAAAAAAAAACACATTTTAATCTGTAATTGAACTGCCAGCCAGGAAACACCGTGGAATAAACATGTTGCCATCTGCATGTCTGTGAAACTTGGGACTATGGATAAATCATTTCACTTAAAACCATCCAATTCAGCGTAATTAACTAATACCTTAAATTGATGAAATTTTTAAATAATTTTTTTCTTTTTGAAAAATTGTCCTTTCAATTGAATGTAAGGCCATAAGACATGGGAGCAGAATTAGGCAAATTGGTGAATTTTTTTAATGATTATTTTCTTTTTTGAAAAATTGTCCTCTTTCAATTGAATATAAGGCCATCAGACATGGGAGCAGAATTAGACAATTTAGCCCATCTAGTCTGCTCCACCATTCAATCATGGCTGATAGTTTCTCATCCGCATTCTCCTCCCTGATCCCCTTATTAATCAAGAACCTATCTATCTCTGCCTTAAAGACATTCAGTGATTTGACCTCCACAGCCTTCTGCGACAAACCAAGTTGTTACTGGCATGATTTTGTTTCGAATGGGTGATTAATTGAGCTTATATTTTAAAGATTTGTAGCCTTGATTTAATAAAAAATAAATAAAAAAAATAAATGACTTATTGACACAATTAGGCTTCAAATGAAGTTACTGTGAAAAAACCCTAGTCGCCACGTTCCAGCGCCTGTTCGGGGAGGCTGGTACAGGAATTGAACCGTGCTGCTGGCCTGCCTTGGTCTGCTTTCAAAGCCAGCGATTTAGCCCTGTGCTAAACCAGTCCCTAATTTATACTTGACTTTCCTTTATAATCAGATGTATGATGATCCTTTATGTTTTGAGTGGATAGCTGCATTAAAATGTCAGATTGCGTCTAAATCCTTTAGTGCTTGACATCAACCTGAAAGAGATGACGGTGAATCCAACCGTCTGTTAGGCAGATTCTTCTGATGCTGAGAAGCTGGTTTTAGTGCACCAGGTTGGTGTACTGGTACACTCATTATAATTGTAGAATGCAAGCTTCCAATGAAACACGAGTTGGAGAAGATAAGAGAAATTAGGTGGTGAATTAGCCTGTGCATTTCAGTGAATAATTATGAAAATATTGGCAGAGACCTGAAAACAATCTGTCAATCTAATCTATTAGATAGGGATTGCTGCATGCAGACTGAAGGAATAGAAAGAATTGCACTTAAAAGAAAACTGAAGGGAGGATGAGCAGAACCAATGACTGAATAAGGAAGTGGTTTTTTTTTTAACCAAACATTGGAGGTAAGTGTTGTAGAATTTACAATGCCAACAAATTAAAATCTGTACTTTTATTTCTTTTCACCTATCACCTTTCTAGATTCCGTTTGACCATTTTCCCGCAAATGATTTGAGTGCGGATGGAGTCAAGTTAATAGTACTAGATTTTTAAAACTAATTTGTATTCTCAGAAGTTTACACAAAGAGAACTATTGTTTTTTAACTCTTCTAAACTCAGGATTGCAGTGAATAAGTTCACTAGGTTGATCCCAGGTATGGAGGGATTTTCTTGTGGGAGAGGTTGAGTAGGTCGGGCCTGCACTCATGGGAGTTTAGAAGAATGAGAGGTGACCTTATTGAGACGTTGCAGGATGGTGGGCATGGGGTGTTTAGTCGGAGTATAAGGCAGAATATGATACTCTGAGCAAAAGCATACCTTGTATCAACCCATGTGGGTTGTCTTTTATGAACCGTGCCCCTTTCCTCTTCTCTGTCTTGTTTCTTCTTCTGAATTGCCCAAGAGCACTAGAACAAATACTGCTTTTGCTTTTATTCATGTATTCTGACTGTTCTACCAGAAAATGATGGACCATGTTTACAAAAGCACCTCCTGTTTTGTTTTCCCACACTGTTTAACTTGTGCAATTTACCAGCTTTATTCAGCTTTAGAAAACAATCCTAACTGATCTTTACGATTGTTTATTTCAACATCTACCAACTTACTTTTACATTATTATAGAGGCATTGTTTGACAATTCCCTATCCCCTCTTTTATAAATATTTTTATTCAAACAAAGTTTTTGTTATAACAAACCCAACAACAATACAACCAACCCCATCTTATTCCCAAAATTCATCCACCCAGTCCTCCTAATCCTCCTCCCCCTCAACCCCTCCATAATGTAACAAACCTTAACCCAACTAAAAAGATGACCCACCCCCCCCCAGCCAACTTTACAGCTGGCGGTAACCAGCTTCCTGAATAATGAGATGAAAGGCTGCCACCTCAAGTAGAACCCTTCCACCATGGTATACTTGATCTTCTCTAGGTTCAAAAATTCCATCAGGTCTTCCAACCAAGCTGAGGCCTTAGATGGCACCAGAGACCTCCAACCAAGCAGAACCCGCCTCCGGGTTATTAGCGAGATGAAGGCTAAGACATCTGCTTTTGTCCCTGTCTGCAGATTGTCATGGGAATGTTCCTTTAGGAAAGGTTTTTGTCTTATCACATGGTTTCAGTGATGTCATTTTGTGGGTGGAGCTGAACTGTGGCTGTAAGGTTTGTTTTACTTTCAATTTCATTTTTTTGACTGCTGTGGACTACAGGCAGAGAAAATAAGTGTTTTGGCCTGTCTCTCTTTTAAAGAGCTGTTCCAGGAAAAAAAAACCATTGATTATAGCTACCTGCTTTGGTAACTTCAAAGATATAGTTTGCTTTCTGGAAGGGTTTAAACCTGCTGGTGAGACGGGGTCAGAATCTCGGTAAAAGCCAGTCTTATTCAAGTGAGAAAGCAGAGTGCTGGGCCATGCCCTTGAATAGAGGTTTTTGGTTTATGAGATTTTGTTTTCGAATTGGAACAGTTAAGGGGGAATTCATTAAGTGCTATACGTAGACTACTGTAGTTGTGTGGTATATTTATGTTTGTAATTGATAAGAATTCTTGCTGTTTGTTATATATGTTAAAACTCAGTTCTTCGAATAAAGCTTGTTTTGATTAAAGTGTCTAGGACGACTGATGGATCACGCCCGAAGGGAAGGCTTTTGAGCTCATCCTAGCCAAATTCAACATGTTGGTTGTATGTTAGGTGGACTTCATAATATACTTTGGAGTTTCTAAGCCCTGGCCCATAACAAGACCGATAGCCCAAAAATGGCCATCAATGGGCACTGTTCCAACTGAACACCCACAATCCCTGACTTTGTATCAAAAAAGGAAACCCAGAAACTAAGAAGCATTGGGCAAGACCAAAACATGTGCGTGTGATTCGCCAGTCCCCCATAACACCATTTACACCTATCCTCCACCCCCTAGAAGAAATCACTCATATGCACCCTCCTGAAACATGTTTCTAAACCTTTCCAATCCTATTTCTTCTATGCCCTAAACAATGAATCTAAGCCACATAGCACATACCTATCGTTTCTGCAAGTCAAAGCCAACAGAGACATGACCCCAGTTTAAAATGCTGCCTAAACTGATTCCAAATGCTCAAATTAGTTGTCACCATGGACTAGAAGGGAATCTATCAGGGGAAAAGGGAATGGCGCTGTAACCAGGCCCTCAGACTCGATCGTATGCAAAAGACCTTTTCCATCCACCCCCATATAGTGTCCAGTCCTTGAACCACCTCCGCATAAAGCCAACTCCCCCCCCCCCCCCCACCACCCCCACCTACGCCTATCTCTTGCAGCCAAAACAAAAGTAACTAATCAATTTGTTAACCCGGCAAAAGAAAACTTTGGGTGGGGTGGGGGGGGGGGGGGGAGAAAAGACCGGGAGGGTTAACCAGAAGAAATTCATTCATGCCCAGATTTAGCTGGTACCCCAAAAAGGAGCAAATCTTCCTCAGCAGCTCCATTATCTCCCGCACATTGGAGAGAGGGCCTGCAGTATATAGTGTTCCATCCCCCCACGCCCTATCCACTTCCATCCGGTAGTCCCCTCGGTGCAATGGCCAGTGGCTAAGTTGTTCATGAAAACAGCAACAGACAGAGACAATGGGGACCCCTGTCTTGTACCCATGTTCAGTTGTAAATAAATTTTGGCCCAAAGCCAAATCCCGAAGTAAACCCCCCACCCCTATCAAATGCCTTTGCTGCGTCCATCGAAATAATCACCTCTGGCTTTGTCTCTCAGTAGTGCGACAACACAATATTTAATAATTTCCTGATATTGGTTGACAACTGCCAGCCCTCCAGTTGCTCCAAAATCATCCCCAGTAGGCAGAGCTTCAACTTTATTGGCAACACCTTGGACAACAACTTAGAGTCAGCGTTTAACAACGAGATAGGCCAAGACAGCCCACATTCTATGCGATCCTTGACGCCTGTGTCCGCGTGGCCGGCAATCCCCCTCCCACCGGGACACAGAATCATTCAACATAACAAGCAACACTGGGACCAACTGACCATCAAACTGTTTGTTTATAAAATTCAATTCCATCCGGGCCCCATGTTTTCCCGTCTGCATTAACCGGGTAAAACTCACTATCTCCTTCAGCCCAAACAGCATCTCCAACGTCTGCCTTCTCTCCTGCTCCACCTTCGGAAAAGTCAGCCTATCCAAAAATTGTCTCTTTGACTGGTTGCTCTGATGCGTACAACCCTTGGTAGAAGACCTCAAACCTCATTAACCTTCTCTGGGGTAGAAACTATTCCGTCACCTGGGTCCCTGACCTGCACTCTCCCGGGAGGCAGCCTGCACCCTCAATTAGTGAACCAACAGATGATTGGCCTCCTCCCCGTAATCCTAGATAGTCCTCCTTAAGCGATGCAACTGGGCCTTACCCATTGGAAACGACACCGGCTGCATTTGCAACTTCTTTCTGTCTGCCAATAATTCTGCCATCGGGGCGATCGAGTACTGATGATCAATCTGAAGAATGGAGTCCATCAGCCTCCGGCTCTCTCTATTCTCCGATTTATCCCTATGTGCCTTAAGAGATTATCTCCCCCCTAACCACTGCCTTCAGGGCCTCCCAGAGCGTGGATGCAAGACCCCCTCATTCTTGTTAACTCAACATGCTCCCCAATGGCAGAGGATTCGCACTCTCAAAATCTCTTATCCGCGTGCTGCGCCGTGTCCATCTGAGTTCTGGTCGGCTCCAACATCAGATCCACAAAATGTGGCGCATTATCCAAAGTAATGATCGCCGAGTAACCTGCCCCCCAGCGAAAAAGTCGATTTGTGAGTCGACCCGGTGGACATGAGATCCTTTGCTACCCCAGATGGACTCTGAAACTTAGGACTATCCAGTCTGGGATCCGAAACACAACCCGCCCCACCCCCCCATAGTTAGCTGCTGAGAATTGCGATCTGGGATAGATGCCAGCACATTGTTAATGAATGCCCCGTCATCCCAGTTCTGTGAATAAAGAGTCTTCAAACACTTAGTTCAGTCCTAGTTCATTCTGCTTGACAAAGCCATTTTAATCCTCTGGTGCATCAAAATAATAATCTCTGTCCTTGAAAGTTACCTGAAGGCGGACTTCCGGTTGCGGCTATGCAGAGCTAAGTCGCACGTTCGGCAGCTCCCGCTAGGAACGGACTTTTGGGCTCTTTTTAGGGCCCCCAGCGGTACTTTTTCGACGTTTCCCGATGTGGGAAGGAGTCAGCAGGATTTCCCCAGCAGTGTTTATAAATGACCTGGAAGAGGGTGTAGAAGGATGGGTTAGTAAATTTGCAGATGACACGAAGGTCGGTGGAGTTGTGGATAGTGCTGAAGGATGTTATAGGATACAGAGGGACATAGATAAGCTGCAGAGCTGGGCTGAGAGGTGGCAGATGGAGTTTAATGCGGAAAAGTGTGAGGTGGTTCACTTTGGAAGGAGTAACAGGAATGCAGAGTACTGGGCTAATGGCAAGATTCTTGGTAGTGTAGATGAACAGAGAGATCTCGCCATCCAGGTACATAAATCCCTGAAAGTTGCCACCCAGGTTAATAGGGCTGTTAAGAAGGCATATGGTGTGCTAGCCTTTATAAGCAGGGGGATTGAGTTTCGGAACCACAAGGTCATGCTGCAGCTGTACATAACTCTGGTGCGGCCGCACCTGGAGTACTGCGTGCAGTTCTGGTCACCACATTATAGGAAGGAAGTGGAAGCTTTGGAAAGGGTTCAGAGGAGATTTACTAGGATGTTGCCTGGTATGGAGGGAAGGTCTTACGAGGAAAGGCTCAGGGAATTGAGGTTGTTTTCGTTAGAGAGGAGAAGGCTGAGAGGTGACTTAATAGAGACATATAAGATAGTCAGAGGGTTAGATAGGGTGGACAGTGAGAGTCTTTTTCCTCGGATGGTGATGACCAACACGAGGGGACATAGCTTTAAATTGAGGGGTGATAGATATAGGACAGATATCAGAGGCAGTTACTTTATTCAGAGAGTAGTAGGGGTGTGGAACGCCCTGCCTGCAACAGCAGTAGACTCGCCAACTTTAAGGGCATTTAAGTGGTTACTGGATAGACATATGGATGAAAATGGAATAGTGTAGGTCAGATAGGCTTCAGATGGTTTCACAGGTCGGCGCAACATCGAGGGCCGAAGGGCCCGTACTGCGCTGTAGTGTTCTATGTTCTATGTATGGCCTGGACCAGGAGTGGGGCGAGTAAACAAAGTGGTAGCAAAGCCAAAACAGGTGCGAGGGAAGAAGCACAAGATGGTGGCGGGCGAAGGCCAGGCGGCATGGATGCAGTGGGTGCAGGAGCAGCAGGAGGCTCTTCAGGGAGCTTAAAGCGGAGCTGCTGGAGGTGATGAAGGCTTCAATTGATAAGCTGCTGGAGACCCAGATGGCCTAGGGGGTGGAGATGCGAGAGGTCCGACAAAAGGTCTCCAAAAACGAGGACGAGATCTTAGGCCTCGCAGTAAAGGTGGAGGCGCACGAGGCACTCCATTAAAAAATGGCAGGAGAGGTTCGAAGAGATGGAGAACCGTTCGAGGCGGCAAAATCTGCGGATCCTGGGCCTTCCGGAGGGGCTGGAGGGGTCGGACGTGGGGGCCGATGTGGTCACCATGCTAAATTCGCTGATGGGAGCTGGGTCCTTTCAGGGGTCCCTGGAGCTGGAGGGGGCCCACAGAGTATTGGCGAGAAGGCCCAAGCCTAATGAGCTGCCACGGGCGGTGCTGGTGCGGTTCCACCGGTTTGCTGACCGGGAGCGTGTGCTCAGGTGGGCCAAGAAGGAGCGGAGCAGCAGGTGGGAGAACGCGGAGGTATGGATCTACCAGGACTGGAGTGCGGAGGAGGCAAAGAAGAGGGCCGGGTACAACCGGACGAAGGCGGTGCTATACAGGAAGGGAGTGAAGTTCGGCATGCTGCAGCCGGCACGTCTGTGGGTCACCTCAAGGACCGACACTTTTTACTTTGAGTCCCCGGAGGAGGCGTGGGCCTTCGTACAGGCCAAAAAATTGGACTCAAACTGAGGGTTGGGTACGGGGGTTTGCGTGTAGCTGTGTTATATTTTGAGAGGGGGTTCTCTGTTTATTGTTGGTTCTTTGTTGCTTTTAGGGTGGTTGGGGCACTGTTTTTGCTTGGGTTTGTCGGATGGGCTCGGGGAGGAGGGTAGACCTGCAGTGTGGGGGGCTGATGGTGGGAAGGGGGGTTGGGGCCCCGCGAGGGGACCGGGCCGGTAAAGGGAGCGGCGTCAGAGGAGGTGGGGTCGGGCAGGTAGAAAGCGCGGGCTTCTTCCTGCGCTGAGAGCGGTAGGGGGAGGAGGAGAACCTGCTGGTGGGCAATGGGGAGGAGGGAAAGCCCCACGCTGGGAGGGGTCGATGGAGGGGCGGGAGTGGCTGGGGTCAGCAGGAGTCAGCTGACTTACGCGAGTGCAATGGAGGGAGCAATGCAGCTAGGGGGGGGGGGGTCCTAGCTGGGGGAGGGGGGGGAAGGGTACCGGGTTGTTGCTGGAATGGCCAAGAGGGAGCTGGAGCAGGTAGAGGGGGTCGGGATGGAGGTCTGCCGCCGTGGGGAATGGGCCGAGCGGGGGGAGCGGGCACGTGGCGGGCTGAGGAAGGGTAATGGCTAATCGGCGGGGGAGGGGGTTGGGTAGCCCCTGATCCGGCTGATAACCTGGAATGTAAGGGGACTGAATGGGCCGGTCAAACGGGCTCGCGTGTTTGCACACCTGAAGGGGCTGAAGGCAGATGTGGTCATGCTTCAGGAGACGCACCTGAAGGTGGCGGATCAGGTTAGATTGCGGAAGGGATGGGTAGGCCAGGTGTTTCATTCGGGGCTGGATGCAAAAAATCGGGGAGTGGCGATCCTGGTGGGAAAGAGGGTGTCGTTCGGGGCGTCGAACGTTGTGGCAGACAGTGGCGGGAGGTATGTGATGGTAAGTGGCAAGCTGCAGGGAGAGCGGGTGGTGCTGGTCAATGTATGCGCCCCGAATTGGGATGATGCGGGTTTCATGCGGCGCATGTTGGGCCGGATTCCAGACTGGGGGGGGGGGGGGGGGGTTTATGGACCAGATGGGAGGGGTTGACCCATGGAGGTTTGCGAGACCGAGGGCCAGGGAATTTTCATTCTTCTCCCATGTGCATAAGGCCTATTCCCGGATTGATTTTTTTGTTATGAGTAGGGCGCTGATTGCGAGAGTGGAGGATACTGAATACTTGGCGATAGCCATTTCTGATCATGCCCTGCATTGGGTGGACCTCAAGCTGGGGGAAGAGAGAGACCAGCGCCCGCTTTGGTGCTTAGAGGTGGGGTTGCTGGCGGACGAGGAGGTGGGCGGGCGGGTCCGAGGATGTATTGAGAGGTACCTGGAGGCCAACAACAATGGGGAGGTCCGAGTGGGGACTGTCTGGGAGGCACTGAAGGCGGTGGTTAGGGGACAGTTGATCTCCATTCGGGCCCACAGGGAGAGGAGAGAGAGGGAGAGGTTGGTGGGGGAGATGGTGAGGGTGGACAGGAGGTACGCGGAGGCTCCGGAGGAGGGATTGCTTAGGGAGCGGCGTAGTCTCCAGGCCGAATTCGACCTGTTGACCACCAGGAAGGCGGAAGTTCAGTGGAGGAAGGCAGAGGGGGCGGTGTATGAATATGGGGAAAAGGCAAGCCGGATGCTGGCGTACCAGCTTCGGAAGCGAGATGCGGCAAGGGAGATCGGTGGAGTTAAGGATAGGGGAGGGAATGTGGTGCGAAGTGGGGTAGGCATCAATGGGGTCTTTAGGGACTTCTACGAGGAACGGTATCGGTCCGAACCCCCATTGGAGGAGGGGGGGATGGGGCGTTTTCTGGACCGGCTGAGATTCCCAAGGATGGAGGAGGGACAGATGGAGGGACTGGGGGCGCCGGTTGGGCTGGAGGAGTTGGTCAAAGGGATAGGGAGCATGCCGCCGGGGCCGGATGGGTTCCCGGTCGAATTCTATCAGACGTATGCAGACCTGCTGGGCCCTCTGTTGGTTAGGACCTTTAACGAGGCATGGGAAGGAGGGGCTTTGCCTCCGATGATGTCTCGGGCGCTGATTTCCTTGATCCTTAAGCGGGACAAGGATCCCCTGCAGTGTGGGTCATCCAGGCCGATCTCACTCTTAAACGTAGACGCCAAGTTGTTGGCGAAGATTTTAGTCACGAGGATAGAGGACAGTGTGCCGCAGGTTATTCATGAGGATAAAACGGGGTTTGTGAAAGGGAGGCAGTTGAATACTAACATACGGAGGCTCATGAATGTTATAATGATGCCGGCGGTTGAAGGGGAGGCGGAGATAGTGGTGGCGATGGACGCGGAGAAGGCCTTCGATAGGGTGGGGGGGGGGGGGGATACTTGTGGGAGGTGCTGAAAAGGTTTGGGGAGGGGTTTGTCAGGTGGGTGAGGCTGTTATATGAGGCCCCGGTGGCGAGTGTGGCCACGAATAGGAGGAGGTCAGAGTATTTCCGGCTATACCGAGGGACAGGGCAGGGGTGTCCCTTGTCCCCCCTGCTCTTTGCGCTGGTAATTGAACCCGTGGCCATGGCATTGAGGGAGTCGAGGAACTGGAGGGGGCTGGTGCGAGCTGTGGAGGAACACCGAGTGTCGCTCTATGCGGATGACTTGTTGTTGTATTTGGCGGACCCGGTGGGGGGTGATGCCGTAGGTAATGAGGATTCTCAGGGAGTTGGGGATTTCTCAGGGTACAAGCTTAACATAGGGAAGAGCGAGCTATTCGTTGTTCACCCAGGGGACCAGGAGGGGGGGATTGGTAAACTCACACTAAAAAGGGTGGAGAGGAGCTTCAGGTACTTGGGGGTTCAGGTGGCCAGGAGCTGGGGGCCTTGCATAAGCTTAACCTCACGAGGCTGGTGGAGCAAATGGAGGAGGAGTTTAAGAGGTGGGACATGCTGCCGCTGTCTTTGGCGGGTAGGGTGCAGCCAGTCAAGATGTCGGTGCTCTCAAGATTTCTGTTCCTGTTCCAGTGCCTCCCCATCCGTATCCCGAAGACCTTCTTCAGGCGGGTTAATAGGAGCATTACGGGGTTTGTGTGGGCGCAGGGGACCCCGAGGGTGAGAAGGGTGTTCCTGGAGCGGGTTAGGGTATGGGGGGGGGGGAGGGGCTGGCGCTGCCCAACCTCTGTGGGTATTACTGGGCTGCCAACACAGCGATAGTGTGAAAGTGGGTGATGGAGGGGGAAGGGGCAGCATGGAAGAGGATGGAGATGGCGTCCTGTGTGAGCACGAACCTGGAGGCGCTGGTGACGGCGCCGCTGCATCTCCCTCCAACGAGGTATACCACGAGCCCGGTGGTGGCGGCTACCCTCAAAATTTGGGGGCAATAGAGACAGCACAGGGGGGAGGTGGGGGCCTCGGTGGGGTCCCCGATGCGGGGGAACCACAGGTTTGTCCTGGGGAGAATTGACGGCGTTTCCTGAGTTGGCACAGGGCAGGTATTAGGAGGATGGGGGACCTGTTTGTGGATGGGAAGTTCGCGAGCCTGGGTGAGCTGAAGGAGAAGTTCGGGCTCCCCCCGGGGAACACCTTCAGGTATATGCAGGTAAGGGCGTTTGTCAGGCGACAAGTGGCGGAGTTCCCACTGTTGCCGCCACGCGGGGTCCAAGACAGGGTGCTCTCGGGGGTGTGGGTTGGAGAGGGGAGGATCTCGGCAATGTACCAAGTGATGCAGGAGGAGGACGAGGCCTTGGTGGAGGAGCTGAAGGGTAAGTGGGAGGAGGAGCTGGGTTAGGAATGTATGTATGGGGGAGGTGGGGGGGGTTGTTTCCTCTTTACTTTTTGTATTTTGTAAATTTGAATTAAAATTATTTTTTAAAAAAAAGAAAGTTACCTGAAGGCGAGCCGGGTACACGACATCAAACCTCGCATTGCACTTGTACAATGTGGCCGTGGCCTTGTTTAAGGCTGCATACCTCCTTGCCAGCTCCACCCCAACATCTTGGTATATCCTGATCAAATGACCATCCCAAATACAGTCTTTGTGGTTCTTCGCCCACCTCAGGACCCATTCCTTATCCAGGTGCCTGTGACTCCCAATCTGGGCTTCTACCTCAGCAACCTCTGGGCCTTGGTCGTTTTCGAACATCTTGGGCATATAGTTTGTGGAGTTGGAACCCTCCGAACTCTCCGGCTACCCGATGATCCTTAAGTTTTGCCGTCTGGAGTGGTTCATCAGATCATCAATCTTGGCATTTGATACCCTCTGCTCCTCTGCCAGCTTTGCCTTCCAAGGAGGCAATCTGATCACTGCGATCTGAGAGCACTGCCTCGTCCCTATCCACTGGTCCACCTTGTCCATTAGTCGCCCAAATTGGGACCAAAGCCCCCTCCATTGCCTTCTCCAGATCCTCAGCGACTGCCTGTCGCTGCTTCTTAAATTTATCGGCCAAGAAGCTAACCAATTTCTCAGTCATCCACTGAGGGACCACAAACTCAACAGAAGCTGCCATGTTTCCCCCCCTGCTGGGGATTGAGGTGTTTTGATTCTGTCGATGCTCCCTTGCCTGACCTGCTTTGAACTATTCTGCCGGATGTTACTTGAATAAGAGGGGCCTTATTTAATCAAATTACATAAATTTCCTCCAGAAAATCGTCCATAAACTGGGCAGAAAGGGCCAAAAACCAAGTACCCTGGCTGGAGCCAGTATTTTATGTGCAACTGCCCACCACATCGCTGCCACTGGAAGACGCCCCACCCCACCCTGTCTTTTATTGATTCCCCTGTGTTTGAGGAAATTGTTACATATCAAAAAACGTGTTCAATTTGTTTCTAACAAATCAAAATTTATAGTGTCTACCATTTCTCCTATCTTGTTCCAATGTCTAGTAATATTAAGTCCATTGGATGTAAACTTGTCTTTCTGGTCTCAAAAGCAGAATTATGAAATTAGCACAAAAGTTAAATAAGAAACTTGAACAAATAAAGGGCATAATTCTCCCAAAATGAAACAAAATCCCCGAGCGAGCACATTAAGCCGCGTGATTCCTGGCACTCTCAGCGCCGAAACACACATGGTTATTCAATGCGAGCCGGGTTGAACAAGAGACCTGAACGGGGATGTGTGGCCGAGGCCCCATAGCCCCATTTTGTACAGTGGGGAGCTCTGCTCGCTGGAACTCTCCATTGCAGCAAAAGATCGGAGGTGTCACAATCTCAGAAGCCTTTGCAACGATCCCTGACCTGGCAGTGCTAACCTGGCAGTGCACATGCAAGCTGGCAGTGCCAACCTGGGCACATTGCCAGCATCAGGCTGGCACCCAGATTGCACTGCCAGGGCGCCAGGCTGGCACTGCCATGGTGCCCAATTGACACCAGCAGTGCCAGGACACCATACTGCCCAAAGAGCATGTAGCTGGCGTCCTCCGATCCCCTTGGAGACCCCCAAGAGTGCTGTTCCGTCTGGTCCCCATTTGTGGGGACCAGTGCTGAATGGTGCTCTCCCAAGATCTGAGGTGAAGGGGTTGAATCCCAATACCTTGGGAATCTGCACATTAGAGTGAGACTAACTGCCTCGCCCTAATATGCAGATTTGCCAAAACGTGATCCCGACCATTGTGATTCAACGCAATCTCGCGAGACATTGCTAACCGGGTAGATCCGGGGAGCAGTCACTCCCGGCTTTCAGTGGCCACATCGCTGTGTGGAACTGCCTTTCAGACGCAGCGTGGCTGTTGGATCACGCCCAAAGTATTGTCTCTGATCAGTGTTGGGCAAGAGTTGTATTGCAGCCTGCACCTCACTGAGAAGCAGAAAAGCCAGGCTTGTGATATTTTGGAGGCCTTGAAGGCTGACTTTGTACTCCCTACTAATGGTATCAATAAATGCTGAGTTTAACACTGGAGCTCAGGGAGAGAGGGAGAATATTGATCATGTGTGACTGCACTGAGTCACATAGGTAATGTAAAATCAGATGACCAAAACCTGTCGGACGTAGCTTTTTAAGGAGTGTCATAAAGAAAGAAAGTGAGGTAAAGAGGCAGGCAGGTAGTCATGGTGAATCTTGAGTTTGGACAACTAACAGATGATTTTGCTGGAGATAGGATTATGTTCGGCACAAGCGATCCCATAGTAAGAGCATGTTTGCTGAGAAAGGAGAAATTTTCTCTTGAGGAAACTGTTGACATGAAGAAGCTCTGAGATTGCAAATCGTCAGCTAAAGAGTGTTGATAGAACTGACAAAGTTTTGCATTATGTTGAGAAGCTGTTCAAAGTGTTCCAAGAACAAGTTCATGGAGAAATGGAAGGGCAATTTATACAATGGCATGGAAGAAGATGAAGACTAGAGTAATGGATGTAAATTTTCATAAGTTTATAAGATATCGGAGCAGAATTGGGCCATTTGGCCTATCGGGTCTGCTCCGCCATTCTATCATGGCTGATATATTCCTCACCTGCTACTGCAATGTTACAGGCCAAGAGCTGGATTGCGAAATCAACCAGAACATCTCCTCCGTAGAATACATGACGTAGGAGTAGGAGTCGGCAATTTAGCCTCTCGAACCAACACTCTCAATGTGATCATGGCTGATCCCATCCTGAAATGAAAATGAAATGAAAATGAAAATGAAATGAAATGAAAATGAAATGAAAATCGCTTATTGTCACGAGTAGGCTTCAATGAAGTTACTGTGAAAAGCCCCTAGTCGCCACATTCCAGCGCCTGTCCGGGGAGGCTGGTACGGGAATCGAACCGTGCTGCTGGCCTGCTTGGTCTGCTTTAAAAGCCAGCGATTTAGCCTTGTGAGCTAAACCAGCCCCTGGCCTCAACTCCACTGTCCTGCCCGTTCTCCATAACCCTTCAACCCACTGTGGAGGACAGAACAGAAAAGAAAAGGAAGCCTGTTCAACATGGGGAAAACAGTGCTTCAATTGCTAGAAGCTTAACCACTATACACAAAAGTTGCTAGAGAGATGTCAGATTATTCTGTCAAATCAATGTACACAGAACAGGTTGGTACTATCAAGTCTCAAGGAAAAAAATGGTTCTCTGATGGTTGAAATTATCAATACAGAAGGAGAGCATGATGTGATGTGTCACATGGACCCTGTTTCTGTGTGCAACATCATGAGATTTTGTAGACTCTCTTTGCTTAACATGGTGAGCTGAAAATAAAGCTATTGAATGAAAAGTAAAAGCTGTGTGCAGGATTAACACTCGCCCCTAGAGGACTAACTAAGCTGAGAGTCCAATAAAATGGGAAGAAAGAAGATCTGCAGTTCCAAGTAGTAGGTGCAAAGCAAAATTCCCTCTTCCCAATTTGCAGATGATACCTAGTTAGGCACCACAGCAAATTGTGTAGCTGGGAGCAGGAAGTTGAAAGGGACAGAGACTGACTAAGTGAGTGGACAAAATCATGGATGGTGGAGTTTAACATGGGAATGTGTGCAGTCATCCAATTTGGATCCAAGCAAGTCAAAGTGCAATATTTTCCTAAAGTGTATGGGTTCTACGCATAAGCTGTAAAATTTAGGTGAGTAGTTTAAGTCACTGTGGTGAATGTAACTTAGTAATTCACACTGTATTTACCAATACCATTGTAAGCGGAGTAGCGTTATCCGACCACTAGGGGGAGTAGCTCTGGGAATGCTCAGGAGTTTGTACAGGGCTCCACCCTTGGCTCCGCCCATCACTCCTCCCTCTGGACTGCTGTATAAATACACTTGTCCAGAGCCAGCCTGCAGTTCATCGAGAGTTCAATGGGTAACAGGCTGGCTCTGTAGTAAGTAGGTTAAAACCATTGTTCATATCTTAAAGCACGTGTATGGTGAATTGATGGTTCCATCAATTTAATCTACTTAAGAACAGTCAGGATCGATCGTGGAATCAGCCATCAAGCCTGGACGCCTGGAACTCGACCCACAGGATGCAGAGGCAAAATAAATCTTCTCCCACTGGCTGCGGTGCTTTAAGGCCTACCTGGCAGAAGCGAGCACAGCTGAAACAACAGAGGAACAGAAGTTAAGTCTACTGCACGCGAGGGTGAGCCACAGAATCTCTATGCAACTAAACTCGGCCGGTTCATATACTGCAGCGCTAGCGATACTCGATAAGATGTATGTAAGGCCCATTAACGAAGTTTACGCACGCCATATGTTCACGACTTGCTCGCTGAATTTTTAAGAGAGCTCAATAATCTATCAAATGACTGTAACTATCAAGCGGTTACCGCGGCTGAACATAGAGAACTTGCTGTACGCAATGTTTTTGTAGCGGGCCTCAGGTCTAATTATGTGCGCCAACGACTGCTGGAAAAGGGGGCCCAAGACTTAGAAACAACTGTGGAAATTGCTACCACGATGGAGGTCTCCTTCCGCAGCCTCACCTCGTACCCCGTGACCCAATCATGGGCCCCCGACCAGCGACTCCCCCAGGCCTGCGCCACGCGGCTGCCCAGCCACCATGCTGCCCCAGCCAGCCACTATGCTGCTCCAGCCAGCCACTATGCTGCTCCAGCCTGCCTTTTCTGCGGCCAGAATCAGCACCCGCGGCAGCACTGCCCGGCCCGCAATGCGACCTGCAGTAGCTGCGGGCGGAAAGGCCATTAAGCGAGAGTGTGCCTCGCAAAAAGGGCCCCAGCTTCCAACTCCCCAGCGGCACAAAGTAATCGCTCCCCACACCCGCGGGGCCCGAAATGCTGCGGCCTATGCCCCGCCCCGCCCCCTCCCGCCACGTGCGATCCATGGGGGCCGCCATCTTGGACGCCATCTTCCTCGCCGCCCGCCACGTGCGATCCACGGGCCCGACCTGCATCTCCACGCTCTGACAACTCATCGGAAGAGTACGACCTCCCCTGGCGCTCGTCACGCGGCCCGCAACTCGGCGCAGTCACCCTGGATCAATCACGCCCGAAGCATCTGTGAAATTCGATGGCAGAGGTCCAAATCAACGGGTACAACACGCCATGCCTTTTCGACTCCGGGAACACTGAGAGCTTCATACACCCAGACCTGGTAAGACGCTGTTCACTCCCCGTTTTCCCCGTCCGGCAAACTATCTCGCTCACTTCAGGCTCCCATTCTGTCCAGATCCAGGGGCGCACCGCCACGACACTCACAATCCGAGGCGCTAGCTACTCAAAATTTTAACTCTACGTTTTGCCCGACCTCTGCGCGCCACTCTTATTAGGCCTAGATTTTCAGTGTAACTTTAAGAGCCTCACCCTCAGCTTCGGCGGGCCCCTGCCCCCACTCACTATCTGCAGCCTGGCTACGCTGCGAATCTCCCCCCCCTCCTCCTCTCTTCGCCAATCTCACAAAGGACTGTAAACCCATAGCCACTCGTAGCAGGCGATACAGCCTGCAGGATAGAGTATTTATCAGATCAGAGGTCCGAAGGCTTCTCAGTGAGGGGATTATAGAGGCCAGCAATAGTCCCTGGAGAGTTCAGGTGGTGGTCGTTAAGACCGGGGAAAAATTCCGCATGGTTGTCGACTATAGTCAGACCATAAATAGATTTACACTCCTCGACGCGTATCCCCTCCCCAGGATTGCAGACATGGTAAATCATATCGTCCAGTATCGGCTCTTTTCCACGGTGGATCTGAAGTCTGAATACCACCAGCTCCCAATCCGCCCGGAGGACCGCCACTACACGGCATTCGAGGCCGATGGCTGCCTCTTCCATTTCCTCCGGGTCCCCTTCGGCGTCACTAATGGGGTCTCGGTGTTCCAACGAGCAATGGACCGAATGGTGGACCAGTACGGGCTGTGGGCCACGTTTCTGTACTTGGACAATGTCACCATCTGCGGCTATGACCAGCAGGACCACGACGCCAACCTCCACCGTTTTCTCCAGACGGCACAGAAATTAAACCTCACTTTTATAACAAGGAGAAATGCGTTTTCCGCACAACCAGACTAGCCATCCTCGGCTATGTCGTGGAAAACGGAGTCCTGGGCCCAGACCCGGACCGTATGCGCCCCCTCTTAGAACTCCCCCTCCCCCATTGCCCCAAGGCCCTCAAACGGTGCTTGGGCTTCTTCTACTACGCCCAGTGGGTCCCTCAATATGCAGACAAAGCCCGCCAACTCTTTAATGCCACACGATTTCTCCTGTCAGCTGAGGCACGCCAGGCCTTCAACTGCATCAAGGAGGACATCGCCAAAGCGGCCATGCGGGCGGTGGATGAATCCACTCCATTCCAGGTTGAGAGCGATGCCTCAGAGGTAGCTTTAGCAGCCACACTAAATCAGGTAGGGAGACCAGTCGCATTTTACTCCCGTACCCTCTCCGCTTCAGAACTCCGACACTCCTCAGTCGAGAAAGAAGCACAAGCCATTGTGGAGGCTATTCGTTACTGGAGGCACTACCTCGCAGGTAGGAGGTGCACCCTCATCACCGACCAAAGATCGGTTGCCTCCTATGTTTGATAACTCGCAAAGGGGCAAAATAAAAAATGATAAAATTCTTCGGTGGAGGATCGAACTCTCCACCTAATAGCTACGATATTAAGTATCGACCGGGAAGCTCAACGAGCCTCCGGATGCCCTATTCCGCGGGACATGCGCCAGCGCACAGATTGACCGACTGAAAGTCATTCACAACGACCTCTGCCACCCGGGAGTCACCCGGCTCGCCCACTACATCAGAGCCCGAAACCTGCCTTTCTCCAACGAGGAGGTAAAAGCGGTCACCAGGGACTGCCCGATCTGTGCGGAGTGCAAACCGCACTTCTATAGACCAGACAGGGCCCACCTGGTCAAGGCTTCTAGGCCCTTTGAACGCCTCGTGATTGATTTCAAAGGGCCACCCCCCTCAACTAACAAGAACGTTTACTTTCTAAACGTCGTAGATGAGTTCTCCCGTTTCCCATTTGCTATCCCGTGCCCCGACATGACCTCCCACATAGTCATTAGGGCCCTGCAAAGCATCTTCACCCTGTTTGGTTTCCCCAGCTACGTGCCCAGCGACCGGGGTTCGTCCTTCATGAGTGACGAGCTGCGCCAGTACCTGCTCGACAAGGGCATTGCCTCGAGCAGGACTACCAGCTACAACCCCAGGGGGAACGGGCAGGTGGAGAGGGAGAACGCGATGGTCTGGAAGACCGTCCTACTGACCCTCCGGTCTCGAAAGCTCCAAGTCTCCCAGTGGCAGGACGTCCTCCCAGACGCGCTCCACGCTATTAGGTCCCTCTTATGCACAGCAACCAATCAGACCCCTCACGAGAGGCTCTTCATTTTTTCCAGGGGCACTACCACGGGGGTCTCACTTCCGGCATGGCTGAGGACACCGGGCCCGGTATTCCTGAGGAAACACATCAGGGCACACAAAACCGACCCCCTTGTTGAGAAGGTGCGCCTGCTCCACTCCAACCCCCAGTACGCCTTTGTCGAGTTCCCTGACGGCCGTCAGGACACAGTATCCCTCCGGGATCTGGCACCCCCTCTACCCCCACAGAAGGACCCCTCGCCCTACACCCCATGCTGCCGCCCCCTCGCGCTCCCGAACCCACTAGCTCGCTCCACCAGCTCCGTGCACCCGTGCCGGCCAGTCCCCAGTCCCCGGTCGAACCAGAAGAGTATGAAGCTCGGACAAAACCCTCCCTGGAGTTCGCCATCGTACCCCAGCACACAACACCCATCCAGCCACCGCAAGTGGCTGCAACCCCGGTGCTCCGCAGATCACAGCGGACAGTTCGACCACCGGACAGAGTTACTTTGTAGACCACCACCCCCGCTGGACTTGATTTTTTTGCAGGGGGTGAATGTGGTGAATGTAACTTAGTAATTCACACTGTATTTACCAATACCATTGTAAGCGCAGTAGCGTTTTCCGACCACTGGGGGAGTAGCTCTGGGAATGCTCAGGAGTTTGTACAGGGCTCCACCCTTGGCTCCGCCCATGACTCCTCCCCCTGGACTGCTGTATAAATGCCCTTGTCCAGAGCCAGCCTGCAGTTCATCGAGAGTTCAATGGGTAACAGGCTGGTTCTGTAGTAAGTAGATTAAAACTACTGTTCATATCTTAAAGCACGTGTATGGTGAATTGATGGTTCCATCAGTCACGAAGGCTAGTACTCTGGTTATAGAGTAAAATAAAATGCTAACAGAATGTTGTCCATTCTCTCCGGAGAAAGCTTCAATTGTCTGGCATCTTGGTCATTCACTGCTGTGCCACTCTCAATTTTGGGAAATGCCAAGATTTAATGTCTTTACCGGGCCTGCAGTTTAAATTCACAACAATGGTCCCAGAAGTTAAGAGCATAACAAGAAGTGGGAGCCAAAATAGACTTAATAACCCTCAAACCTGCTTTGCCATTCAATATGATCATGACTCCCTTGGCCTCAATTCCACTTTTCCACCAACTCTCCAGGTACCTCTATTTCCTGAGACCAAAAATCTAAACATCTTGGGCTGGATTCTCCATTATTGAGACTCTGTCCCTACGCTGGCATCAGAGCTGTGGAGTTTTATTCCAGAAAATCCGTGGAAAAAAGTGACATGAATTTATAGCCCTGCAGGGGGCTAACAGGGACCCAGAGTAAATATCTCCGCTTTTGCTGCAGATACGGGTCCCTGCACTTCTGGGTCAGAGGTCGCGCATGCACATGGTGGCAGCCTCCAGCGGCCTCGCCATGCTCCATGGCGGATTTGGACTGCGGAGCTTGACCTGAAAAAGAGACCCTCTAATCGGCCGCGCGCCCGACCCTCAAATCCCGCACAAGCACTCCCCGACTGCCAAAAAGGTCCCCCCCGGCCCCCAATCATCCCGCCCCCGACCGGCATTACCAGTTAGTTCCACGCCGTCGGGAACTCGGCAGGTCAGGGACGGAGGATGTTGGAGCGCATCTCTGGCAATGGCACCCAACGGTGTGGTGTACTCCCTGGTGACGCCGCTTTTCGGTGCCCAGACAATCGCTGTGCCCAGACAATCGCTGAATTGGCGCTGGGCCTGATCTTGGTGTCAAACTGGATTCTCCCCATCCTACGCTGGCTGCGATTACTGGGCAGGGTGTGGAGAATCCATCCTCTTGGTCTTAAATTTAGCCAATGATGGAGCATCCACAACTGTTTTGGGTAGAGAATTCCAAAGATTCACAACTCTTTGAATAAAGACATTTCTGCTCGCCTCAGCTGTAAATGATCAGCTCATTATCCTGACTTTGTGCCCCTGTGTTCTAGATTCCCTTGCCAGGGGAAATAGCCGATGTGTTTACCCAGTCAAACTCGTTTAGAATCCTGTATGTTTCAATGAGATTAAAGGGTTAAATTGAGGTAATGAGATTAAAGAGTGAAATTGTGGTCCAGTTGCACAGCACTGTTGCTTCAAGCACCAGGGACCCGGGTTCGATTCCCAGCTTGGAACACTGTCTGTACGGAGTCTGCATGTTTCCCCTGTGTTTGCATGGGTTTCCTCCAGGCACTCCGGTTTCCTCGAGTCCTAAAAGACCAGCTTGTTAGGTAAATTAGACATTTTGAATTCTCCCTTAGTGTATCCGAACAGGTGCCAGAATGTGGTGACTAGGGTTTTTTTTTTTACAGCAACTTCACTGCAGTGTTTAATGCAAGCCTACTTGTGACACTAATAAAGATTATTATTATTACATTTGACTTTGTATTCCCTCAAGTTAGAAGTTTAAAGAATGGTCTCATCAAAATCTTCTAATGTAGTTTGATAGGTTCCCCATCAATTCTGTGGTCGGCACAGTGGTGCAGTGGTTAGCACTGCTGCATCACGGCCCGAGAACCCGGGTTCAATCCCGGCCCCAGGTCACTGACCCGTGTGGAGTTTGCACATTCTCCTTGTGTCTACGTGGGTCTCACCCCCTACAACACAAAAGATGTGCAGGCTAGGTGGATTGCCACGCTAAATTTCCCCTAATTGGATAAAGGAATAATTGGGTACTCTAAATTTATTTAAAAAAAATTATATTTCTTATGCTGGGTGAACCCTGAAGAAGGTGACATAATCTTAAAATTATGAACAAACATAATGTTGCATACAAAAATTACATCAATGGTTATTGCCTTGTGCATCACATAGAGAGATTCTTTAACCACAAGAGGTCATGTAATCTTGTACAGTAAGAAGTCTTACAACACCAGGTTAAAGTCCAAGGTTTGTTTCAAATACTAGCTTTCGGAGCACTGTTCCTTCCTCAGGTGAAGGAGCAGTGCTCCGAAAGCTAGTGTTTGAAACAAACCTGTTGGACTTTAACCTGGTGTTGTAAGACTTCTTACTGTCCTCACCCCAGTCCAACGCCGGCATCTCCACATCATGTAATCTTGTGGGAGAGGTGAAAATACAAATTTGAGAAACTTCGGGTCAGAACTGTTGAGAGAAGCTGTGAACAGTCTGATTCATTTGGTGTGTAGCTCGGGAAATGGATGGGGCTAATTGAGAGGGTTTGTCAAAGATGATGATTTTGGTCTCATATAGAGATAGCACATCTACTCCTTGATGTCAGATGAGCAGTCTGGCAGTGAATAAGAACAATGCAGCACAGGGACAAGCTCTTCAGCCCTCCAAGCCTGTACCCTAGGCCAATACCCTCAGCACTTCCCAGTGCCTAATCCCTCTATAACCACCGTATCCATGTATTTGTCGAGATGTCTTTTGAACACCGTTAATGTATCTGCTTCCACAACCTCCCCATGCAACGCGTTCCAGGCACTCACCACCCTCTGTGTAAAAAAAAAAAAAAAAAAACCTGCCGTGCACATCTCCTCTAAATTTTGCCCCACGGACGTTAAACGTAAGCCGCCTGGTAACTGACCCCTCCACCCTGGGAAAAAGTGCCTGCCCATCCTCTATCCATGCCTGTCATAATCTTGTAGACCTTTATCAGATCACCACTCAACCTCCGTCATTCTAATGAAAACCGTTCGTTCTGTTCAGCCTCTCCACATAGCTAACACCCTCCGGCGGCATCCTGATAAACCTCCTCTGCACCCTCTCTGAAGCCTCCACATCCTTCTGGCGACCAGAATTGTGCACAATATTCCAAGTGGGGCTGTACCAATGTTTATACAACTGCAGCATGACTCCCCAGTTTTTATGCTCCATGCCCTGTCCAATGAAGGCAAGCATTCCGTATGCTTTCTTGACTACCTTGTCCACTTTTGTTGCCATTTTCAAAGATCTGTGGACCTGCACGGCCAGACCTCTCAACTTTGTATATTCCTAAGAGTTTTGCCATTTACGGTATATTTCCCCTCCATGTTAGACCCACCAAAATCCATTACCTCACATTTGTCTGGATTAAACTCCATTTGCCATTTCTCTCGCCAAGTCCCTAACCTCCCACCTATCTACGTCCTGCTGTATTCTCTGACAGTCCTCGGCACTACCTGCCACTCCACCAACCTTGGTGTCATCTGCGAACTTACTAATCAGACCAGCTACGACTTTCCTCCAAATCATTTATGTATACTACAAACAACAGAGGCCCAAGCACAAATCTCTGTGGAACACCACTAGTCACAACCTTCCATTCAGAAAACACCCTTCTACTGCTACTGAGCCAGTTCTGTATCCATCTTCCCACCTCACCTCTGATCCCGTGTGACTTCACCTGAAATGGGGAGGCGGACAGATATTGTTTTTTTGTTTCCTGAATGACTTCCTTGATACTTTTGCCAATGTAAAAATTATTGAATTGTTTGGTACATTTTGCCGAGAAATATTTCATGGGGTATAATGATGAACAAGGAACGAGTGCTTAAATTAAACTTTTTCTTACCATTCAATAGTTATCAAATTACTGTTTGCCATCAACATTTTCATAGATCTGCAGTTTTGGACATTAGTTTTTTTGTTTAAAATAACTTTTCTGTGTATATATATATATATATTCATAAAATATCAATGTTATTGTTTCAGCCAAACATGACAACTGCAACTTCGCCTATTCTGCTTAAGTGGGATCCCAAAAGCTTGGAAATACGGACTGTAACCGTAGAAAGGTTACTGGAACCATTGGTCACACAGGTAAGAGAACTGGAATTGGTTTTGGTAACTACTTGCTTGACGCAAACTTCAAAAAAATTTCCTCTTTCATGAAAATAGGTTGGGCAAATCATTTTGATGTTTGTAATACAAAGAAAAAAATTAGCACGATGTGTCAAAATCACATGCTCAAAATCTCATTACAGACGTGGTTCAAATGTTACTGAAATAGCTGCATTCTCGGGTTAGATGAGAGGGGCTGCACTTGATATCAAGGCAGCATTTGGCCAAATGTGGAATCAAGGCACTCTAGTAAAATTGAAGTCACTGGGAATTGGTGGGTGGGGAGAAGCCCTCCACTGGTTGGCATCATACCTAGTACAAAGGAAGATGGTTGCTGCTAGAATTCCTCAGGGCAATAACATGGGCCGAATCATCTTCAGCTGTTTTATCAATGATCCTGCCGCCATCATAAATGGTGATATTTGCTGACGATTGCAGTTCGCTTCACTTCATTTGCGAGTCCTCATAATGAATCAATCTGTGCCTGTATGCAGCAAAACCTGGGTGGCATTGAGGCTAGAGTGCTAAATAGCAAATAACGTTTACGGCATACTGGAGAAAGTCTCAGCATCTTGACATTCAGTGGCATTATCTTTGTTGAATCCTACATCATTGACATCCTGGTGGGGGTCACCGTTGGCCAACGTGTTGCGGTGGCTACAAAGACAGCTCCGAGACTGGGTATTCTGCGGAGAATAACTTGCCTCCTAACTCCAAGGCCTATCCACCATCTACAAGGCACAAATCAGAAGTGTGATCGAATAATCTCCACTTGCCTGGATGAACATAATTCCAGCAACACTTCTGTAGTGTTCAATTGCTCAGTTGTTCGGTGTTAGATTGAGAGTCTGGCAAGTGAGCTATGCTCACTATGCTTGATTGGATAAGCATGGGTAGTGACCGTTAAGCTCGAGTAGTGACTCCGAGATAAATAGATAAATCACCACACCACCAGAGAGACAGAGAAGCTGAGCTGGGATAAGCATGACTTCAGACAGTTTATGAGATATTTTAAAACATGGTAAATGAACCAGTTGCACACTGAGAAACTTTTATTTTCTCTGCATTGCATTCAAATATATATAGAATATGCAACATCATCCACTACCTCCTCTGCTGGCATGGACTGGCTGCAGTTCGTACCAGCTGTAAGATGCAATACAGCAACATGCCAAGCATCCTTTGACACTGACTTCAGAACTTGCATTCTGGAAGTGCTGTAAACTACAGGGCTAGAGACTGGGAGTAGGAAGGTGGGATTAGAAATGACATAATAATAATAGTCTTTATTATTGTCACAAGTAGGCTTACATTAACATTCCAATGAAAACCTCTTCTCTGGTTCTAATCTCTACTATCTAAAAGGTGAATCGCTTGAGAATCACAAATCTGGCTCTGTGCTGGGGGCCCGGACAACTCACTCAGCCTGGCGAGATCAGGATCTTTCCCATACTGGGTGAGATCCAGATCTGCATATGTAAATGAGCCTACTGGCTCTTTAAATGCCCGGACACTGAATGCACCGACACCCGGGATTCAGTTTCTGCGCCTCTGTGACCTTAGCAGGGTACTGTTTAGTACTGGTTCACACCAATGTGAGCCAGCTATAACGGCACCTTGGGGGGTCTTGCAGGGCATTAGAGACCCCTGGGCGGTCTGGGACAGGGCAGGCCCTGGCACCTGGGTACATTGGCATTGCTAGACTGGCAGCCTGGCAGTACCGCCTGGGCATCCTGGTGGTGCCATGATGGCAGTACTGCAGTTGGGCCTGGGGTGGGCGTTCCCAGTTGGCAGGGGGTGTGAGGGGATGTTTCCAGGGAACACAGCAGGCTGGGGGTGGGCAGGGGCTGAATGTTGAGTAGAGGTAAGGCCTGGTGCTCATAATGGTGCACTGATATGTGAACAGCCATTCCTGTTGGCGAGATCAGCTCCCTGGCAGAAAACATCTCTTTAGTGTGGCCACAGCAGGAAGAATCTGAAGCCAAAAGTACCCCGGTAATGTGCCATTGAATAGCAAGGTTATTCTCAGCGCTGCAGCCGCCGAGAAACACCTTGTCAAAAATGTCTGAAAGCGAACTTTGTTTTAAGTCTGTTGAATCACACCTGAAACTCCCTCCCTAACAGCACTCCGGGTGTACTTACACCACTGCAACAGTTCAAGAAGGTGACTAAATACAATTTTCCTGAGGCACCAGGGATGGGCAATAACTTCTGGAATTGCCATATCGGGAGAAATTATTCCCGCACGGGAAAGGATCAAGAATGAGAGAGCACAGGTTGAAAGTGATTTTCAAAAGAAGAAAATGTGGTGTGAGAAAAAAACCTTTTCATTCAAGTGGTTTGTGTCTGGAAAGCACTACCTGGAAGTGTGGTAGTGTTAGATTCAATTGAGGTATTCAAGAGGGATTTAGATGGTGTTTCTAATCAACTAATGTGCAGGATTATGGGGGAAAAGGCAGGAGAATGGCACAAAGTCATCATGCTCTTTTGGAGAGCTTGTACAAACATGACAGGCTAAAGGCATCCTTCTGTACCTTAACAATTCTGTGATCACCCCTGAGCTTTGTTTTTTCCTGAGTAAATATTGTCAACTTCTGAAGGCCATTTTAATAGTTTTGATATCAAGATACGGCTGAAGGCACTGGATACTGCAAAGGCTATGGGCCCTGACAATATCCCAGCAATAGTACCGAAAACTTGTGCTCCAGAACTTGCCTCACCCCTATCCAAGCTGTTCCAGTACAGCTACAACACTGGTATCTCCCCAGAAATGTGGAAAATTGCCCAAGTGTATCCTGTACACAAGAAACAGGACAAATCCAATCCAGCCAATTATCGCCCTACGCTCCATCAGCAGCAAAATGATGAAAGGATTAATCAACAGTGCTATCAAGCGGCACTTACTCAGCAATAACGTGCTCTTGGATGCTCAGTTTGGGTTCCACCAAGGTCACTCAGCTCCTGACCTCATTACAGCCTTGGTTAAAAATGGACACAAGAGCTGAATGCCAGAGGTGAGGTGAGAGTGACTGCACTTGACATCAAGGCAGCATTTGACCGAGTATGGTATCAGGGAGCCCTAGATGGGCAATAAATGCTGGCCTCACCAGCGACGCACACATCCATAAATGAACAAAAAAAACACATTGTATCTATCAACTTAAAAACTCTACAAATTTACAGCACAAGATTATTTGGTCCATCATGTCATTGCTTCCTTTCCCAGCACTTGATCAGTAACCTACAACTCTTTTCGAACAGGTTCCAAAACGTCTCCACCTTCTGGGTGAAAAGATTTCTCCGGGCACACAGCACAGTGGTTAGCACTGCTGCCTCACAGTGCCAGGACCCAGGTTCGATTTTTTGGGTGACTGTCTGTAGAGTTTGCACTTTCTCCCCATGTCTGCGTGGGTTTCCACCAGGTGCTCTAGTTTCCTCCCATAATCCAAAGATATGCCAGTTAGGTCGAGTGGCCGTGCTAAATTGCCCCTTAGTGTCTAAAGGTTAGGTGGGGTTCTGGGCCAGGTTCTAGGTAGGGTGCTCTTTCGGAGGGTCGGTGCAGACTTGATCGGCCGAATGGCTTCCTTCTGCACTGTAGGGATTCTATGAACTTAATGTACTCCCCAATGGCGAAATGCGATCACAGAAACTATCTGCCAACAGCCCCGTGTCTCGTCTCCACGATGGGCTTTGAAAGGGACCCAGCTTAAACTAAAGCCGCAAAATGTGGATCACGGTCTGAGATGACACTTGCCGGCTACCTCGCCTTCTGCATTCTAGAAATAAGAGATAGAGCGGTCCAAGCTAGGATCTAGAACACAATTAAAGTCTCCCCAAAGATTAGCTCATATCAATCCAGATAAGGAATAGAGGCCAGTAATTTATTAATATAAGTGGTATCATCCAAATTCGGAGCATACACATTCAGTAGGACCACCGAGGTGTCTACCAAAGACCCACTGATAATCATGTGTCTCCCATTCAGATCGGGTAGGATCTTAACAGCCGAGCAAGAAACCCTTTTATCAATGTTGCAGCCCCGAGGCCCTACTTTCAAATCCTGAGTGGAATATCTGTCCCACCCAACCATTCTGTAGCTGTGTCTGGTCTCTGACCTGCAAATGGGCCTCCTGCAAAAAAAAATCGCATCAGTGCTCAAAATGTTCAGATGAGCGAATATTCTTGATTTCTTCACTGGGCTCTTCAATCCCACCACATTCAAGTCACCAGTCGAATTGTTTCCCCCACCCCACCCGACCATTTTCACCAAAAGAGATAGTGCCACAACTGCTTAAAGTACAGGAATCGAGCTTACTCAAGATTCCCACCAAATCCTCCATCAAAGAACAAGCTATAGTCATTGTCAACAAACCGCAGCCACGCCCTTCCCCCCCACCTCTGATTAACACCTTACCCAAAAGCCCAAACAAACAGTCAAAAGGTGAACAAAAACTCCAAACCCCTGCCTCATCTATCCCTAACCCTAAACACAACCAAATCCCGAAGCTCATTATCTAAAACTTTTGCTGAGATAATGAGCTACAGTTATCCCCAATGCTTCGCACCCAGCATCCAGCATCAAGCATCCAGCAGGCGGCAGCAGAGCAGAGCTTCTGACTGGCTGTTCCGGGGAGATTTGCATACGTGCAGTGCGGTCAGCGTAAGTTGAAGGTGCACCTGCATCAGTGACCCAAGGAGTTCGACGGAAGTCAAGCACCTGAGACACTACACGTGTAGTGTCTCCCACCCGCCCTCCTCCTCTAACCTAATAATAAGACCCATTGGGGTGAGCAGGTGAGTGCCTTATTACATTATTATTTTTCTTTTTCTTATTTGTTAACCAGAACTAGGTTGAAAAAGACTATAGCAGAGGTATCCAAGTTTGTTTGTTTTTTAAACTGAAATTTATACAAAATAATAAATTAATTAACTAATCAGAGATGGCTGGGCAGGTGATGTGCTGTAGCTGTATGATGTGGGAGCTGGCTGTTCCCCTTGTGAATGGCAATGACCACATCTGCAGCAAGTGTTGGTTGCTGGAAGAACTCCGGCTCAGAGTTGATGATCTGGAATCTGAGCTTCAAACACTACGGCACATCCGGGAGGGGGAGAGTTACCTGGACACTTTGTTTCAGGAGGCAGTCACACCTGGGAGATTAAGTAATTCACATTCAGTAAGTGATCAGGGACTTCAGAGTGTGACTGTTAGTGAGGCAGGCAGGGGGAACCTGAGTTCAGGAGTGCAGGAGCCTCAGCCCTTGACCTTGTCCAACAGGTATGAGACTCTTGCTCCCTGTATGGATGAGGAAAAGGGCTCTGGACAGGATGAGCCAGCTGACCACGGTACCATGGTGCAGAAGGCCATTCAAGAGGGGGGAGTAAAAAGACAAGTAGTTGTTATAGGGGATTCTATAATTAGGGGGACAGATAGTATCCTATGCAAGCCGGATCGGGAGTCTCGCATGGTGTGTTGCCTGCCCGGTGCCAGGGTGCGGGACATCTCTGACCGGCTTGAAAGGATATTGGAGCGGGAGGGGGAGGATCCAGTTGTTGTGGTCCACGTTGGGACTAACAACATAGGTAAAGCTAGGGTGGAGGACCTGTTCGGGGACTATCAAGCACTAGGAAGAAAATTGAAATACAGGTCCTCAAGGGTCATAATCTCCGGATTACTGCCCGAGCCACGTGCCAATTGGCATAGGGACAAGAAAATTAGGGAAGTAAACACGTGGCTAAGGGATTGGTGTGGGAAAGAGGGATTCCACTTCCTGGGACATTGGCATCAGTTTTGGAACCGGGGGGATCTGTACCGTTGGGACGGTCTCCACCTGAACCGATCTGGAACCAGTGTTCTAGCGAAGAGGATAAATAGGGTGGTCAGTAGGACTTTAAATTTCTGAGTTGGGGGGAAGGGAAAGTGAAAGCGACAGGGAGCATGGAGTTAAATGGCAAGATACGCAGGAGGATAACATGTAGGCAGGTGGATTTAAGCTTGAGGCAGACTAGGAATTCAACAAAAAGGAAGGATGACTTTGGACATCTTAGGACTTCCAATATCTGTAATGATAAGAAAGTTAGCATTAAGGCACTTTACCTGAATGCTCGTAGCATTTGTAACAAAGTAGACGAACTAATGGCACAGATCATTGTGAATGATTATGATGTGGTAGGCATCACAGAGACATGGCTGCAGGGGGTTCAGGACTGGCAGTTAAACATCCAAGGATATACAACCTATCGAAAAGACAGGGAGGTGGGTCGAGGGGGTGGGGTTGCCTTGTTAGTTAAGAACAAAATTAAATCTATGGCACTAAACGACATAGAGTCGGATGATGTGGAGTCTGTGTGGGTAGAATTGAGGAACCACAAAGGCAAAAAAAACCATAATGGGAGTTATGTACAGACCTCCTAACAGTGGTCAGGACCAGGGGCGCAACATGTACCGGGAAATAGAAAAGGCATGTCAGAAAGGCAAGGCCACGGTGATCATGGGGGACTTCAATATGCAGGTGGATTGGGTAAATAACGTAGCCAGTGGATCCAAAGAAAAGGAATTCATGGAATGCTTACAAGATGGCTTTTTGGAACAGCTTGTCATGGAGCCCACAAGGGAGCAGGCTATTCTGGACCTAGTGCTATGTAATGAACCAGACTTTATAAAAGATCTTAAAGTAAGGGAATACTTAGGAAGCAGCGATCATAATATGGTTGAGTTCAGTCTGCAGTTTGAAAGAGAGAAGGCAAAATCGGATGTAATGGTGTTACAGTTAAATAAAGGTAATTACGAGGGCATGAGAGAGGAACTGGCGAAAATCGACTGGAAGCAGACCCTAGTGGGGAAGACAGCAGAGCAAAAATGGCAGGCGTTTGTATGCATAATTGAGGACACTGTACAGAGGTTCATCCCCAAGAAAAGAAAGATTATCCGGGGAGGGATTAGACAGCCATGGCTGACAAAGGATGTCAGGAAATGTATCAAAGAAAAAGAGAGATCCTATAAAGTGGCCAAAAGCACTGGGAAATCAGAAGATTGGGAAGGCTACAAAAACAAACAGAGGTTAACAAAGAGACAAATAAGGAATGAGAGGATCAAATATGAAGGCAGGCTAGCCAGTAATATAAGAAATGATAGTAAAAGTTTCTTTCAATACATAAGAAACAAACGACAGGCCAAAGTAGACATTGGGCCAATTCAAACTGATTCCGGAAGGCTAGTGATGGGAGACGAGGAAATGGCTGGAGAACTTAATAAGTACTTTGCGTCTGTCTTCACAGTGGAAGACATGAGTAATATCCCAAAAATTATAGAGGGTCAGGGGGCTGAGTTGAGTATGGTTGCCATTACAAAAGAGATGGTGCTAAAAAAGCTAAAAGGTCTTAAAATTGACAAATCTCCTGGCCCTGATGGGCTACACCCTAGAGTTCTGAGGGAGGTGGCTGAAGAAATAGCGGAAGCGTTGGTTGAGATCTTTCAAAAATCACTGGAGTCAGGGAAAGTCCCGGACGATTGGAAGATCGCTGTTGTAACCCCCCTTGTTCAAGAAAGGATCAAGACAAAAGATGGAAAATTATAGGCCAATTAGCCTAACCTCGGTTGTTGGTAAAATTCTAGAATCGATCGTTAAGGATGAGATTTCTAAATTCTTGGAAGAGCAGGGTCGGATTAGAACAAGTCAACATGGATTTAGTAAGGGGAGGTCGTGCCTGACGAACCTGTTAGAATTCTTTGAGGAGGTGACAAGTAGGTTAGACCAGGGAAACCCAGTGGATGTGGTCTATCTGGATTTCCAAAAGGCCTTTGATAAGGTGCCACACAGGAGGCTGCTGAGTAAGGTAAGGGCCCATGGTGTTCGAGGTGAGCTACTGGCATGGGTTGAGGATTGGCTGTCTGACAGAAGGCAGAGAGTTGGGATAAAAGGTTCTTTTTCGGAATGGCAGCCGGTGACCAGCGGTGTCCCACAGGGTTCAGTGTTGGGGCCGCAGCTGTTCACCATATATATTAATGATCTGGATGAAGGGACTGGGGGCATTCTAGCGAAGTTTGCCTTTGATACGAAGTTAGGTGGTCAGGCAGGTAGTGCTGAGGAAGTGGGGAGGCTGCAGAAGGATCTAGACAATTTGGGAGAGTGGTGCAGGAAATGGCTGATGCAATTCAACGTGAGAAAATGTGAGGTCTTGCACTTTGGAAAAAAGAATCCAAGCATTGACTACTTTCTAAACGGTGAGAAAATTTATAATGCCAAAGTACAAAGGGATCTGGGAGTGCTAGTCGAGGATTCCCTGAAGGTAAACATGCAGGTTGAATCTGTGATTAAGAAAGCGAATGCAATGTTGTCATTTATCTCAAGAGGGTTGGAATATAAAAGCAGCGATGTGCTACTGAGCCTTTATAAGGCTCTGGTTAGGCCCCATTTGGAGTACTGTGTCCAGTTTTGGGCCCCACATCTCAGGAAGGACATACTGGCACTGGAGCGTGTCCAGCGGAGATTCACACGGATGATCCCTGGAATGGCGGGTCTAACATATGATGAACGGCTGAGGATCCTGGGATTGTATTCATTGGAGTTTAGAAGGTTAAGGGGAGATCTAATAGAAACTTACAAGATAATACATGGCTTAGAAAGGGTGGACGCAAAGAAACTGTTTCCGTTAGGCGAGGAGACGAGGACCCGTGGGTACAGCCTTAGAATTAGAGGGGGTAAATTCAGAACAGAAATGCGGAGACATTTCTTCAGCCAGAGAGTGGTGGGCCTGTGGAATTCATTGCCGCGGAGTGCAGTGGAGGCCGGGACGCTAAATGGCTTCAAGGCAGAGATAGATAAATTCTTGATGTCGCGAGGAATTAAGGGCTACGGGGAGAATGCTGGTAGGTGGAGTTGAAATGCCCATCAGCCATGATTGAATGGTGGAGTGGACTCGATGGGCCGAATGGCCTTACTTCCACTCCTATGTCTTATGGTCTTATGGTCTTATAAACTAACTTCTACAGTATTATAACTGATGCGCTATCAATTGCACTTAAAGACTCGAATCGGTACAAGAGAGGCTTTATTACAGTGAGATGTTTATCCTTCGCCTGCAGTTGGTAGAACGGCAGCTCAGGAGAACTCATAGATATTTATACGGCTCCCTGTGGGTGGAGCTAGCCGGCAGTGGCTACCGGCGACCCTGTAATATAGGTACTGCTGTACATCCCCTAATACAGTCACACACACACACACAATTACACAGTGGTGGATCACCACATTCACCCCCTGTTACAAATGAGTCCGGTGGGGGTGACGTGGAACTATATACAGAATCCGTGAATTATTTACAGACGGGAGGGGGAAAAAAAATTAAGTGTCCATCTTGCAATCCGGTGCCCGTCAGAGGTTAAGTCTGTCTGGTGGTCTGACGGTTCGTTGGGAGCAACGCAACAGTGGTGGCGACGTCTGTACAGGCGGTGTCGGCGTCGACGACGTCGGTTCTGGTTGTTGGTGCTGGCCAGTGGCTGGATGACTCCGGGAGCGTGCCGAAATCTTTCATGTCCTCTAGCGTGGGCAGGGGAAGGAGGGATGGACCTGGTGGGGCTGATGCTGGGAGCGCCAGGGGAGGGGAGGGTGGCGT
Source organism: Scyliorhinus canicula (assembly GCF_902713615.1). Taxonomy (NCBI): domain Eukaryota; kingdom Metazoa; phylum Chordata; class Chondrichthyes; order Carcharhiniformes; family Scyliorhinidae; genus Scyliorhinus; species Scyliorhinus canicula. The sequence continues at coordinate 30,186,707 of NC_052148.1, read as the reverse complement.
GTGGGTGGGGAGGTGTGTGGGAGTGGGATCGGCACTCGATGGAGCCAGGTCCCTGAGCGAGAACGTATCCTGGCGGCCATTGGGGAATTCCACGTAGGCATACTGGGGGTTTGCGTGGAGCAGGCGTACCCTGTCCACCAAAGGGTCCTCCTTGTGGAGTTGGACATGCCTACGCAGTAGGACCGGCCCTGGAGCTGCGAGCCAAGTCGGGAGCGACACCCCGGATGTAGACTTCCTAGAGAAGGTAAAAACACGTTTGTGGGGTGTGTTATTCGTGGCAGTGCATAGTAGAGAACGGATGGAGTGCAAAGCATCCCGGAGGACCTGCTGCCAGCGAGCGGCTGGGAGGTTTCTGGACCATAGGGCCAGCTGGACGGCCCTCCAAACCGTCCCGTTCTCCCTCTCTACCTGCCCATTTCCCCAGGGGTTGTAGCTGTCGTCCTGCTGGACGCGATACCCCTGCTTAGCAGGAAATGACGCAGCTCATTGCTCATGAATGAGGATCCCCTGTCACTGTGGATATAGTCGGGGAAACCGAACAGAACGAATATGGAGTCGAGGGCCTTGATGATGGTGGCAGACGTCATATCCGGACATGGGATGGCGAAGGGGAACCTGGAGAATTCATCGACCACATAGAATATATGTGTTGCGGTCGGTGGAGGGGAGGGGCCCTTTGAAATCCACACTGAGGCGTTCAAAGGGGCGGGACGCTTTCACCAGGTGCGCGCGGTCTGGCCGGTTTGCACTCAGTGCGGCTTGCACTCAGCGTAGACCTGGCAGTCTCTGGTGACTGTCCGTACTTCCTCGACGGAGTAGGGCAGATTGCGGGCTTTGACTAGGTGGTACAACCGAGTGACCCGCGGATGGCAAAGGCTGTCGTGCAGGGCATGGAGCTGGTCCACTTGTGCGCTGGCACATGTACCTCGGGAGAGGGCTTCTGGGGGCCCGTTGAGCTTGCCGGGGCAATACAAGATCTTGTAATTATAGGTGGAGAGCTCAATTCTCCACAAGATTTTATCATTTTTGATCTTGCCCCGCTGCGTGTTGTTGAACATGAAGGCTACCGACCGCTGGTCAGTGAGGAGAGTGAATCTCCTGCCGGCCAGGTAATGCCTCTAGTGCCGCACCGCTTCAACGATTGCCTGGGCCTCCTTTTCAACAGACGAATGTCGAATTTCGGAGGCATGGAGGGTGCGGGAAAAGAATGCCACAGGTCTGCCTGCCTGGTTTAGAGTGGCAGCAAGGGCAACATCTGAAGCGTCGATCTACTTGAAAGGGCAGTGACTCGTCTACTGCACGCATCCCAGCCTTGGCTATGTCTGAGCGAATATGGGCGAAGGCCTGTTGTGCCTCGGCCGTAAGGGGAAAGTGAGTGGACTGTATCAGTGGGCGGGCCTTGTCTGCGTATTGTGGGACCCACTGGGCGTAGTTGGAGAAGAACCCCAGGCAGCGTTTGAGGGACTTGGGGCAGTGGGGAAGGGGGAGCTCCATGAGGGGGGGAATGCGGTTGGGATCGGGCCCCAGGAGTCCGTTTTGGACTACGTAGCCGAGGATGGCTAAGCGGCGTGTGCTGAATATGCATTTCTTGTTATAAGTGAGGTTGAGGAGAGATGCGGTGTGGAGAAATTTAGCAAGGTTGGCGTCGTGGTCCTGCTGGTCATGGCCGCAGATGGTGACATTGTCTAAGTACGGAAAAGTGGCCCGCAGTCCGTACCGGTCAACCATTCGGCCCATTTCTCTTTGGAATACCGAGACCCTGTTAGTGACGCCGAAGGGAACCCTAAGAAATTGATAGAGGCGACTGTCCGCCTCGAAGGCAGTGTAGGGACGGTCCGATTTGCGGATGGGGGAGCTGGTGGTATGCGGATTTAAGGTCAATCATTGAGAAGACCCGGTACTGTGCAATCTGATTGACCATATCAGATATGCGAAGGAGGGCGTACGCGTCGAGCTGCGTGTACCGATTGATAGTCTGCCTGTAGTCCATGACCATCCTGTGTTTCTCCCCAGTTTTAACCACCACCACTTGGGCTCTCCAGAGGCTGTTGCTGGCCTTGATATAATACCCTCCCGAAGCAGCCGCTGGACTTTGGAGCTGATGATGGTCTTGTCCTGAGTGCTGTACCATCTGCTCCTGGTGGCGACGGGCTTGCAATCTGCAGTCAGATTGGCAAAGAGGGAGGGAGAGTCAACCTTGAGGGTCGTGAGGCCGCAAACGGTGAGTGGGGGTAGGGGCCCGCCGAATTTGAGGGTGAGACTCTGGAGGTTACATTGGAAATCCAGGCCCAGTAACAGTGGCGCACAGAAGTTGGGGAAACGTACAGGCGGAATTCAACACCTTGTACGGTGAGGTTGACCATACAGAAACCCCGGATCGGAACGGAGTGGGATCCGGCAGCCAGGGAGATCGCTGGTTGGCGGGATGGACCGCGAGGGAGCAGCGCCTTACCGTGTCCGGGTGGATGAAGCTATCGGTGCTCCCGGAGTCCAGTAGGCAGAAGGTCGCGTGGCCGTTGATGAGCACCCTTGTCGAAGCGGTAGCCAGGTTGTGAGGAAGGGACTGGTCCAGCATCATGGAGGCGAGCAGCGGGCGGTCGTCCGAGGATTCCGACGAGGAGCGGCAGCGACCCGGGTCCTGCGGTCGAGTCCCGAGGGGAGGTCAAAATGGCGGCGTCTGAAGTACCTGTGGGGAAGAAGATGGCGGCGCCCATGCAGCGCACGTTGCGGGCGCGGGGCACGATGGCGGTGCCCACTGGCCGCACGTGGACCTGGGGGGGGAAGATGGCGGCGCCCATGTTGCGCACATTGTGGGGGCGGCGCAAGATGGCGGCGCCCATGGGCCGCACGTGGACCTGGGGGAGAAGATGGCGGCGCCCACTGGTCGCACGTGGGACTGGGAGCAGAGGTTGGCGGCGCCCATTGTGCGATCGGCTGAGGGAAGGGAGAGAAGTCGTGCGCGATAGCGGCAACTGCGCGGGCCTGACACACCGCTGCAAAGTGGCCCTTCTTGCCACAGGATTTACAGGTGGCGGCGCGGGCCAGGCAGTGCTGGCGGGGGTGCTTCTGTTGGCCACAGAAGTAGCAGCGGGGACCCTCAGAGTGCGCGGTGTGGCGAGCAGCGCAGACATACTGTGCGGGAGCGGCCCCAGTCGGATGAGTCGGTTGCGGGGTCCACGAGTGGTAGGATGGGTGGGCCGTGCGGCGGGCGGGGTAGGACTGTACATTACGGGGAGTGACCGTCATGGAGAGCGCGGCCCATTCCACCAGTCATCGCCGGATGGGGTCCGATGCAATCCCCGTCACGAATGCATCACGCATGAGGAGATTGGAATGTTCCGTGGCCATGACGGCCTGACAGTCACAGTCCCGTACTCGAGGGATAAGGGCCCGCCAAAAGTCTTGAATCGACTCACCAGGTAGTTGTACGCGAGGTTCACCTCGCCGGCTGCTGTCCCCCTGAACTGGGCCGCCTGTCCGCTTCACCTCGCCGGCTGCTGTCCCCCTGAACTGGGCCGCCTGTCCGCTTCACCTCGCCGGCTGCTGTCCCCCTGAACTGGGCCGCCTGTCTGCTTCACCTCGCCGGCTGCTGTCCCCCTGAACTGGGCCGCCTGTCCGCTTTCCCCCCCCCCCCCCCCTCCCCCCCCCCGCAAGGTTTAAAAGGTTTATTCAAAACCTTGGAACCATTTCACCTTTGCTCCTGAGAGGGGAATGGGACGTTTCGGCGTGGCCAATTCGGCGTTTTAATGAAGGTTTTTTAACTAGGTTTTAAAAATATTTTTAAAAGTGACGCCGAAATGTCCTGACGCCTAAACGGCCACGCCGAATCATCCATTTATTTCCCTGACGCCGAATCGGCCACGCCGAATCGGCCACGCCGAATGCGCTACGCCGAAACGTACCAAACCCACGGGTCTTACAGGGTAGGGATGATTAACTACTCCATGAGTCTTGCAGAATGCCAGTTTCCCCCAATAAGGGTACAGGGGACTCTTAACAATACTTAGCTTGTATAAATAGAGTCGACCAATAGGACACTGACTAGAGAAGACCCAGTAGGGAACTACTGGAGCTGCATATAATAGTAACTGTAAAGTAAGTTTTGTTTCGACTTACTCGGTATGGACTCTACACTGCCCTTACAAAATACAGTTAGCAGGGCAACTCCCGCCTGGGACATTAAAAATAAATAACGATAACAACCAAACTTCCGCCAACATCCAAGTTTAATGAACTCGAAGAAACACCCATCCTGTACAAGAAAAATAATATAAAAGCTGGTATAAGAAACCCCAACAAGTCCCCAAAATTACAAGCCCCCTCTAATAATAAAAATCCCCAGACATGATACAAAACACAATTAACTCGCCCCCAACCCATGCTGCCTCACAAAAGTATTGGCCTCCTCTGGCGCCTCAAACTAATAGTCTTTTGAGTTGTACTTTACTCAGGGACGTGCAGGGTAAACCATCCCAAACCAAACTCCACTTTTGAATAAAGCTGCCTTGACTTTGTTGAATGGCGCTCTCCTTTTGGCAAGCTCCACTCCAACATCCTCATAGAGCCTAATGGCATGGCATTCGCATTTGTTGTCACTGTAATCTTTCATCACCTCGAGACTCGTTCCTGCTCGTGGTGACTGTGGAACCTTACGATAATTGCCCGTGGTGGCTCTCCTGGGTGAGGCTTCTGATAGAGCAACCAGTGGGCCCGATCCAGCTTGGGAGGAGTCAACTCTCCACCCTCCCTAGGAGGAGTTAACTGTTCACCTTCCCCCACCATCTTCCCAAACATCATATATTTAGTCAGGTTCGGGCCTTCCATTACCTCTGGTAGTCCCACAACTGAGGTTCTGACTCCTGGAGCGATTCTCCAAGTTTTGGCATGCAGAGATTTGTTATTCTCAGCCAACATTGACATCTCAGATTCCAAAGAGATGATCGCTCTGGGTCAAAAGAGCCTCCTCCAAACCATGCAACACCTTGCCATGCACCTTTACCATTCTATTTGTCTTTGTCAGTGCCGATCAAATAGAAACGAGGGCCTCCTCAATTGAATTATAGAGGTCCTCGGAGACAACCTGCCGTTGTTTTTTGAATTCCTCAGCAAAGTATCTCGATCATCAACGAGGTGATCTTGGCTTTGGGCGCGGCCTCCGGCTTTTAATCAACCAACGAAACTTGAGTGGTTCCTCAATCGGTCGATGATTCTTTGCTTGCTGGCTTCTTTGACCTCGTTTTCCTTAGAATTTTCACAACATTGGATCCTTATTCCATCAAATTATTTTTAAATTATCACCCCCAACACCCTTCAAAAACCGGGCAGAAAAGGGAAAAAAATGAAGTGCCCGGGCAGGAGCTGCCTCGTGTGCGGCTGCTTTCTACATGCAACTACTTATTTTCCAGCATTTGATCGATAGCCTTGCAGGTTCCAGCACTTGACGTGCATATCCAAATAGCTTTTTAAATGAGTTGAGCGTTTCTGCCTCCACTCCCCTTGGAGTGAAAAAAACTTTTTCTTATTTTCCCTCAAATCTTTCTACTAATCATTCTACTAATCACGTTGAATCTGTGCCCCCTAGTCATTGACCTCCCTGCAAAAATAAAAAGACTCTTTCCATCCAAGTCCTTCACAGTTTTGTGTGTCTCAATGTTTCAATCAAATTATAACGTCTTGGATATTATAAAGGTACGGTGTTCCCTCCTTGGTACTGTACACTCTTTGGTGAAGGGGTAGGTATGGAATTGAGGTTTGAATTGGTGATACGGAAGACTGTGAGACGACATGAATTCTAAATGACATGCAAGTTTAGTAAAGAACCGAGCATTCACTTCATATTTGGTGAGACAGCTAATGACAATAGTAGTTGAGGGAAAAGGGAAAAAAAATCTTATGGTGGAGATGCTAATTTAAAGTACAAATATTGTTACAGTAAAATATTTAAATAGGATATCCATCTATATCAAAGTAGCATTTACCTTAGCTGTCCAAGTCAGTAGAAGACTTTAGTTAGCATGATGCCTTTGACCTAAAATAAGGAGAGGATCATCACTACCCTACTCCAATAGACATAACTTCACCTTGAGAGATGGTCAAGCGAGTTGAGTGAATCTAAAAACCCGCTATGTACTTCCCATATTTCTTCTGTTTTTCAGGGATGTATTACTATGTACGGTTGTACCCCAATTCTGACTAAATTCTGACTAAATCGGTTGGTTTCGCTTTACTTCCCAAATGAGGTTGTATTATGCTAATTTTCAGATAAGGTTTTTTGCACTTAAATTTAAAAAAATGTGAGTATAGCTGCAAGCATTCGTGATGGTCAATATGCATGATTCATCTAACTGTTTAAAGGTCAGGGAGTTAGCTATAAATAGTCATTTGGTAGTACAGAACTTAAGAATTGATGAAAATAGAGGCTTGCTATCAAATCTTTTCATCCTGCACTCATCAGGACAGCTCGCAAGAATACCAATAATGGGAGGGAATAACAGTTTGTTACATGAGAAGAGAGTGCTGATTGGTTGGCAAATGGACTCCAGTAGAGGCTTTCCATGGCGAATGCACCAGTGAACAGTTAACTGTCAAGCTATCGTTTCAAATTCAAACCAGACAAGTCAACTCTGATTGGTCAAGGCATGGGAAATAAACCAGCTTTTATTTTGTCAAAAAAGGCACACTGTGTGCACAAGCCCCTTTTGTCTGCAAAGGACAATGTGTGAATATATGTATCTTCCAACATTGTACTGCGAGCCTGGCTGATGATCTTAAATTTGTTTTCAGTGTTTCTCTGCACAATCAGGATTGACTGTCAGTGCGAGTATGCTCAGGTGCCAGGTTGGCACTGCCAAAGATCGGGCTTGGGGGTCCTTGCCCATTGGATGGGTGAGGTGAAGGAAGGGTTCCCAGGGGCCTTAACAAGGTAGGGGGTGTTGATAACACAGAGCGGGGGGGGGGGGCTAAAAGGGTGAGAGGGGGAAGATCGGAGCTGCTGATCAAAATGGCGGCCCGATCTGTGAACAGCTGTTCCTGCTGCTGATGTCAATTCGTCAGCAGGAAATCCCTCTTGAGTGGGGCCTCGGCAAGAAAACTCCGTGAGGCCAAAGAAAAATGGCCAAGTGCCGTTGAATAGTAAGGTTTTTTGACGCTGAAGCCGGCGAGACAAATCCGCTAAATGGGCCCAAAAGTGCTGGACAAATCAAATCTCCAAGCTATTACGCTGCTTTTCTATTTGAATATGTGTGTACTGAGGTTAGGAGCCACAAATTCCAGTAACTTTTTTTTTGGCGATTTTGAAAACGTTTGTCAACCAAAGAAAAAAATTAACCTTCCAAAATTTAATTTGCACAGTTAAAACTTAGTCTTAACATTTCCCCAAAAAGATTACTACTTCGGTTAAACTGTGATATAAACACCCCTTTATGCACCAATCACTTGTACATTAATCTATTAAACAATTCAAGTAATATTACCACAAGGCAACTTCACTGTTGCTATCGAGGCAACATGTCTCAGGGAATCTCTTTGACTCCCACTCTGCTGTGGAAGTTCAAAGAAATTTTTAAACAAATCCCTGCTTTCTGGAAATACACAGGTACTTTTCTGGGTTGGCTGAAATGTTGCTTCACTTTGATTCTTTTCACAGCTCTTTCCCAGCACAGAGCATGCCAGCAGGTCTTACATGGCTACTTCTTAACACAGCTCCTCTTTTGAATATGTTTGATCTATTTTATCATTTCCCATTACTTTTATCCTTCTTTGAAATTTACCTTTCCCAGAATATAAAAATGTTTTACCTAATGGCCACCAATTTTGAGTAAAATCAAACCTAAAAACCATACTTTATTCAAATATGACCTTTTAAATTTATAAACCCCATTTTACATCCCTGTGAAATTTAATAACTCAAACACAACAAATATTATTTATCACCTAATGCAAATTTATACCCATTTAGTTGTAGAACATCCAACTTTGCCATATACTCTTCAAGTTCCTGCCTTTCTTGCCCAGCCCTTTGATGTTCTCAACTCAGTTTGTCGTCTGCAGACATTACACCCCCCCCCCCCCCCCACACCTATAAACCTGTTTCACAGAATATCACAGAACACAAAAATACTAATGATATCCTGTCTTCACAACCGTCTGTACTTTGCAAATTTTGGGCTGCCATACAACAGGCTGAACGGTCTCCTTCTGCACTGTAAATTATATGATTTTATGATTCTAACTAAACAAAAGCTTGGGACAATCATTTCCTGTGGCAATGCTTTGATGAATCCGAGTTGACCAGCTTGGTTTGAGAAAAAGCTTGGCAGCTAACTGTTCCTTTGTGCATTCTCCATGGCAGTGCCTCTACCAATCGGAATTGACTTGCCAACCAATTAACACTCTCTTTTCATGCAGCATTATTATTGTAAACTGTCCTGATGAGTGAAAATTTTGGTGGCATGTCTTTTTTTTAAGCTATAGTCGTGACGGAATGTGGGAGTCACTGGCTAGGCGAGCACTTATTGCCCATCCCTAGTTAACCTTGAGAAGGTGATGGTGAGCTACGTTCTTGAACGTAGTCCCTGAGAGATAGTTAGATTAACACTGCTGTTACAGCAGGAGCCAGCGACCATGAAGGAACAGCAATATATTTCCCAAGTCAAGGTGGTGAGTGACTTGGAAGGAAACCTTTAGCTGGTGGTGTTCCCAGGTATCTGTTGTGTTGCTCGTTCTGGGTGAGTGTGCTTAACACTCAATTTGGCTCTGTTTCGTTACTTAGCTCTGGAGTCGCCAGGTATTGTTAAGATACCGCCACAAGTTTCAAGGTCAAGTTCAAAGCAATAAACCATACACCAATTAATAAGTTCAAACAAATGAGTTTATTATAATACAATTATAATCTACTCATGCACACGCTAAGATGACTAAACCATTCCTACCACTATATAAACCAATACTTATCTTAAAGGAACTGCCGGATCAGGGGACAAGGCCTCTTGCTCTGCACTGGTCCGCAGACTTCAGGTTGGTACGGGTAAAAAGGGGTCAGGAGTGTCTATCTCTGGTAGCGATTGTTGCGAGACACTTAATTGCTAGCGGCTGCTGTCCCAAACCTCTCCTCTCTCTCGGTCAAGGTCTTCTTCGGTAAAAGGCTGGTCGAGAGGGCTGGTCCAGAGAGGAGGGCTGGTCAAGAAGAAGGAACTAAGTTTGGGACCTGTCTTTTATAGGTCCTAGGGCTTTGCACCCTTTTGGGCGGACCCTTTACCTGCTGGGAATTGATTGGGTCTCTTCCCAATCGATTTGTTTGAATCCCCCCAATACTGAGGCTGTTCCTCGGCTACTGGACGGGCCTTCAGGTGCTTTGTTTTCGAACCCCGCTGGTGCCGGGGTGTCTGGTTTCCCATACGCTGTTGCAATCACTTCTCTATTTATGTCCATTGTCCCTGGGATCGTTCCATTGCTATCCTGGAGATTGCCTCATTAGTATGCGGAATGTTCGTTTCGGTGCTGTCTGCTCTCTTAGCAGACAGAATACACATTGGCTTGGTGCAGCCTGCTTGTGCTGCAAACATTGTCCATTTTAACCTGCAAGCTTTGCGTTCCTCCATTTTGTATTGAGGGAATGGCCAACTTCGGTGGCTACAGTTGCCCTTGTCTTTGTAGATGACAGCAGTCGTGAATTTGGAAGGTGATGCCTAAGGAGCCTTGGTGAGTTTCTGCTGTCCATCTTGTAGATGGTCTACACTGCTGCATTGTTCGTTGGTGATGGAGGGAGTGGTGGAGTTTGTGGAAGGGGTAGCAATCCAGTGGGTTGCTTTGTCTTTGATGATGTCGCACCTCTTCAGTGTTGTTGAAGCTGTATGGATTCAGGCAAGTGGAGAATATTATGGGGAAGGCAGGACAGGAGGAGGGGAATGACAGGGGGCTTTGGGGTGTTGGTGTTGGTCAGCTAGTTATTTATTATGATTCTGTTTGTTCTTGTTTTTGTTTGTATTTACTGCTTTTGCAAATGCCTCTAAGAATATTTTTAAAAAAGGAGATAATGGTAAATCTTCACTGGGGTTTGTGAAGGTTTTGCTGCGATGTAGTGTGAATTTTAATAATTTTCTGATGATTGTATTGAAATCTTTCTAACCTTTCTTATTTGGTGCAAAATGGCTTATTTTTCTTGTTTTATTTTTTCTGTTTCCAAAAAAAAAAGTAGGCTGGTAGACTCCTGTGGATGTGTTCAGTAAGTGTCCACCACAGCCTCTCCCACACACTCAAAATTAGGATCTATCAAGCTAGGTTTCACTCTGAGATCTAACTTGGTCAGTATTAACATCAGCTGTGTTTGTAGCACAATATTTAAAGCAGTTAAATGTTCAAAACTTATTGAGTGATTTAATTTCCTACAACACACATTTTCCTCTGTGTTTTTTGCTCCCATGAAGATTGATGCTTGACACAATGCTAGGGTGGAATGGTAAGGCAGTGAAGAAGAAACAATGGGCAGAAAGCAAATTAAAACTGAAATAGTGCGGTGACGACAGATGATTTTATTGTATTATTGTACTCTTCACTGACTTCCAGACACGTTTGAATTTGATTCACCACTTGGAATGCTGCTATTTCAAATAACAGCCGAGCTCATCATATCATTGATATGGAACAGCTGATTTGATTCTTTCTAGTCTGTTTCTGTTCCATTTTTGATATGTTAACATTACAGTATAACTTTAATTGATTCAGAAAGAATGGAAGTTGACAGTTGTCTTCACCTGAAGACCATCAAAAATTACTTTGATTCAGCTGTTGAAACGTGTGTATTTCTATTGATTGTAATAATGTGAACCTTCTCCTTTACTGAATTGTAATCCTTTGCTGCTCTGTAAGTGTTCCTAGAATTGATTTTTTTTGGCGTAATATCATTTTTATTGGAGGTATGGGCGCGATTCTTCAATCGTGAACGCCGTTGCATTACACGTCGGCGCGAAACGGGCGCGGGGACTACCGATACTGGCCCCCACAGGGCCGCTCTAGCCTCGCTTCCCGGCGCCAAATGGGCGCCGCGCCAACCCGCGCATGCGCAGTGGCGCCGTGGGACTTCCTCAGCGCGCAAGCCCTGATGCAACATGGTATAGGGGTTCAGGGGCCGGCCGCCTAAATGATGGGGCTGATGGGGCCCAATGATGGGGCTGGAGAGGCCGGCCCGCCGATCGGTGGTCCCTGGTTGCGGGCCAGACCCCATCGGATGTCCCCCCCGGTGAATGAGTGCTTTTCCCCATGCCACAGGCCGCTCCCTGACCCATCGCGCAGAGTTCCCGCTGGCAGTGACCAGGTGTGAACGGCGCCGGCAGGACTCTGCCGTTGCCGTGGGGCCGCTCGGCGCATCAAGGCCAGAGAATTGGCGGCCCGGCCGCAGATAGAGTCCCACGACCTGCGCCGCGCCAAACGAGCCGGTGCAAATGGCGCTGATTCTCCGCTCCTCGGAGAATCGCCTGCCTGCCGGCGTCGGACCGGCGCCGCTGGAAAAAATGGCACGAACGGCGATTCTCCCATACGGCGTGACATGCATCCAGGATGTTGGAGTTTTTTCTGTGGGAAGGGAGCTGTATTTACTTGCTACCTTAATGATAGAATTCAGTACTTGTGAGTTATCTAATATTGGATATGCCTACAATTATTTGATCAGGTCTCATTTTTATAAATATTAGTTGAATTTGTGGCATTGATCGCAGACGAAATTTTCAACAAGTTTAATTATTTGGGACTCTGTAACTTTCAATTAAGACACTTTCAATTAAAACACAGAAATAAAAAAGAAAATGCTGGAAAAGATCAGCAAGTCTGACGGCCTCTAGAGAGAGAACAAGAAAGTTAGTGGGTCGAATTTGCCCATCCTACCCATAGCGGGTTTAGAGGTGGGCAGGAACGGTGAATCTAATGGGTGCCAAAAATTCAGAAACTTGCTGACCGGGGCTGGTTTAGCACAGTGGGCTAAACAGCTGGCTTGTCAAGCAGATCAGCGCGGGTTCAATTCCCGTACCAGCCTCCCCGAACTGGCGCCGGAATGTGGCGACTAGGGACTTTTCACAGTAACTTCATTTGAAGCCTACTTGTGACAATAAGCGATTTTCATTTCATTTTCATTTTACATAAAATCACGATGCAATTCTCACAATGGTGGGTTGGTTTTCCTGATGGCTGGTCACGTGAACACTATTTATATCTCACGAATACTCATTAAAACAGCTGCTCGCTGGCATCACATTAGACCTTCCAATCTTGCATTACACCACGTCGGTCTCAAACCCGATTGATTAAAGTGGTATGCACAGAGTGGTCTTCAGTTTGCCAGAGATTTTGAGATGAGTGCAACAAAGCAGCAAAGAGAGTAGCTGCTTGAGTACATGATGCCGAGGAAGCTGAGAGACCATTTATTCCGGTGGAGCTGATGAGATCATTCATTGGGTTTTTGTACTGGATGGCCCTTTGTTGGTGGATGATAGCACGTTGACCTCCTGGGAAACGGCTCCCAGGTCAAAGAGGTGAGGTTTGTGTTCTTCTTTGAGCCGGCATGGGGTACAGCACAGGCTAGTATTCCAACTCCTGGAATAAGGGCCTCCAGGGCCGTGGGACTGAAAGCTGATGCCGCCGCCTTCTTGAGGCTACCCGCCTTTGTCTCTGGGTTCTTGAAAATCTGTGCAGTCTGGTGACAATAGATGGACTGGTGAGAGTGGTATGTGTGTGCTGGATATAGATGGCCCCGGCACCTTCGAACCTGCCAGCTGATGGCAGGCGGACAGATCGGGTGCCAGCCCACCAGGAGACGTGGAGGGGAACTCGCCTGTGCATAATTAATGAGGTATCAAGTGCAGAATCTGGTGCGGGATCCCGTCATTCCCGTCAGTGGATCACAGATATAGGTTCAGAGGTGGTAGATTTAGAACTGAGACGAGGAAAAACTACTTCTCATAGAGGGTGGTGAATTTGTGAAACTCACTATCCCATTGTGCAGTGGGATCTGAGTCATTAAATCGTTTCAAGAAGGAGATATATTTCTGAATTAAGAAAAAAAACAGGTTAAAGGATTATGGGGAACAGGTAGGGAGTTGGATTTGAGACCAGGGAGAGATCAGCCATGATCTGATTGAATGGCGGAGCAGGCTTGAGGGACAGAATTGCCAACCTCTGCTCCTAATTTTGTCGTTGCGTCAGGAAAGGCTCCACCGGAGCCGTCCACCACCACAATTAATATAATATTGGGAGAATCCCACCCAACTTGTTGTATTGGTATGACTCTTCTTCAGAGCTTTAATCTTGTGCTCCTTTGTAATAAAAGCAACTGTACATTTTGCCTCCCTTATTGCTGCTTGTTAGCTTTCTGATTCATGTATGAAGGCAACCAGGTATAAATGTTTCAGTAAGAGTAGGGAAGGTGGTAAAAGAGGTGGAGGAGTAGCATTGTTAATCAAGGATAGTTGAACGGCTGCAGAAAGGCAGTTCGAAGGGGATGTGCCTACTGAGGTAATATGGGCTGAAGTTAGAAATAGGAAAGGAGCGGTCACATTGTTAGGAGTTTTCTATAGGCCCCCAAATAGTAATAGGGATGTGGAGGAAGAAATTGCAAAACAGATTATGGATAGGTGTGGAGGTCTCAGGGTAGTTGTCATGGGTGACTTTAACTTTCCAAATATTGATTGGAACCTCGACAGGTTGAACAATTCAGATGGGGCAGTTTTTGTACAGTGTGTGCAGGAGGGTTTCCTGACACAATATATGGATAGGCCGACAAGAGGGGGGGGGGGGGGGGGGGGGGGCACATTGGATTTGGTACTGGGTAATGAACTGGGCCAAATGTTAGATATGTTTGTGGGAGAGCACTTTGGAGATAGTGACCACAATTTGGTGTCTTTCACTATTGCAATGGAGAGGGATAGGGCCATACGCAGTGTAAGGTTTATAATTGGGGGAGGGGTAATTATGAGGCGATTAGGCAAGAATTAGGGAGCATAAGATGGGAACAGAAACTGTCAGGGAAGGGCACAAATGAAAAGTGGAGCTTGTTCAAGGAACAAATACTGCGTGTCCTTGATAGGTGTGTCCCTGTCAGGCAGGGAAGAAATGGCCGTGTGAGGGAACCATGGTTTACTAAACATAAGAACATAAGAACTAGGAGCAGGAGTAGGCCATCTGGCCCCTCGAGCCTGCTCCGCCATTCAATGAGATCATGGCTGATCTTTTGTGGACTCAGCTCCACTTTCCGGCCCGAACACCATAACCCTTAATCCCTTTTTTCTTCAAAAAACTATCTATCTTTACCTTAAAAACATTTAATGAAGGAGCCTCAACTGCTTCACTGGGCAAGGAATTCCATAGATTCATAACCCTTTGGGTGAAGAAGTTCCTCCTAAACTCGGTCCTAAATCTACTTCCCCTTATTTTGAGGCTATGCCCCCTAGTTCTGCTTTCACCCGCCAGTGGAAACAACCTGCCCGCATCTATCCTATCTATTCCCTTCATAATTTTAAATGTTTCGATAAGATCCTCCCTCATCCTTCTAAATTCTAACGAGTACAGTCCCAGTCTACTCAATCTCTCCTCGTAATCCAACCCCTTCAGCTCTGGGATTAACCTCGTGAATCTCCTCTGCACACCCTCCAGTGCCAGTAAGTCCTTTCTGAAGTAAGGAGACCAAAACTGAACACAATACTCCAGGTGTGGCCTCACTAACACCTTATACAATTGCAGCATAACCTCCCTGGTCTTAAACTCCATCCCTCTAACAATGAAGGACAAAATTCCATTTGCATTCTTAATCACCTGTTGCACCTGTAAACCAACTTTCTGTGACTCATGCACTAGCACACCCAGGTCTCTCTGCACAGCAGCATGCTTTAATATTTTATTGTTTAAATAATAATCCCGTTTGCTGTTATTCCTACCAAAATGGATAACCTCACATTTGTCAACATTGTATTCCATTTGCCAGACCCTAGCCCATTCACTTAACCTATCCAAATCCCTCTGCAGACTTCCAGTATCCTCTGCACTTTTCGCTTTACCACTTAACTTAGTGTCATCTGCAAACTTGGACACATTGCCCTTGGTCCCCAACTCCAAATCATCTATGTAGATTGTGAACAATTGTGGGCCCAACACGGATCCCTGAGGGACACCACTATGTACTGATCGCCAACCAGAGAAGCACCCATTAATCCCCACTCTTTGCTTTCTATTAATTAACCAATCCTCTATCCATGCTACTACTTTACCCTTAATGCCATGCATCTTTATCTTATGCAGCAGTCTTTTGTTTGGCACCTTGTCAAAAGCTTTCCGGAAATCTAGATATACCACATCCATTGGCTCCCCATTATCCACTGCACTGGTAATGTCCTCAAAAAATTCCACTAAATTAGTTAGGCACGACCTGCCCTTTATGGACCCATGCTGCGTTTGCCCAATGGGACAATTTCTATCCAGATGCCTCGCTATTTCTTCCTTGATGATAGATTCCAGCAGCTTCCCTACTACCGACGTTAAGTTCACTGGCCTATAATTTCCTGCTCTCTGCCTACCTCCTTTTTTAAACAGTGGTGTCACGTTTGCTAATTTCCAATCCACCGGGACCACCACAGAGCTGAGTGAATTTTAGTAAATCATCACTAGTGCATCTGCAATTTCCCTAGCCATCTCTTTTAGCACTCTGGGATGCATTCCATCAGGGCCAGGAGAGTTGTCTACCTTTAGCCCCATTAGCTTGCCCATCACTCCCTCCTTAGTGACAACAATCCTCCTAACCTGTCATAACCTCATTTCTATCAGTCACTGGCATGTTATTTGTGTCTTCCATTGTGAAGACCGACCCAAAAAACCTGTTCAGTTCCTCAGCCATTTCCTCATCTCCCATTATTAAAACTCTCTTCTCATCCTCTAAAGGACCAATATTTACCTTAACCACTCTTTTTTGCTTTATATATTTGTAAAAACTTTTGCTGTCTGCTTTTATATTCTGAGCAAGTTTACTCTCATACTCTATCTTACTCTTCTTTATAGCTTTTTTAGTAGCTTTTTCCCCTTAAATATTTCCCAGTCCTCTAGTCTCCCATCAATCTTTGCCACTTTGTATGCTCTTTCCTTCAATTTAATACTCTCTCTTATTTCCTTAGATATCCACGGTCGATTTTTCCTCTTTCTACCGTCTTTCCTTTTTGTGGGTATAAACCTTTGCTGAGCACTGTGAAAAATCGCTTGGAAGGTTCTCCACTGTTCTCAACTGTTCCACCATCAAGTCTTTGCTCCCAGTCTACCTTAGCTAGTTCTTCTCTCATCCCATTGTAATCTTCTTTGTTTAAACACAAATCTTAACATCTCCAGTTTTACTCCTTTTAGTATTACTGGGCCTATTCACTGAGCTCCCCTCAGTCACTGTACTTTGTACTGTCTCCCACAGTAGTGGGATATTGTGCATGGAGTCAGAAGAAATAGGAGAGGCGTTGAATGAATACTTTTCTTCAGTGTTCACGAAAGAGAGGGGCCATGTTTTTGAGGATGAGAGTGTGATACAGGCGGGTAGGCTGGAGGAGGTAGATGTTCTGAGGAAGGATGTATTACCAATTTTGAAAAGCCTGAGGGTCTACAAGTCCCCTGGGCCAGATGGGATATATCCAAGGATTCTTTGGGCGGCAAGGAATGAGATTGCAGAGCCTTTGGATTTGATCTTTGGGTCCTCACCGTCCATGGGGATAGTGCCAGAGGACTGGAGAGTGGCGAATGTTGTTCCTCTGTTCAAGAAAGGGCATAGGAATGACCCTGGTAATTATAGGCCAGTTAGTCTTACTTTGGTGGTCGGTAAGTTAATGGAAAAGGTCCTGAAGGATAGGATTTATGACCATTTGGAAAGATGCAGCTTAATCTGGGATAGTCAACACGGATTGGTGAAGGGTAAGTCTTGCCTCACAAATTTGATTGAATTCTTTGAGGTGGTAACTAAGTGTGTAGATGAAGGTAGAGCAGTTGATGTTGTATACATGGATTTTAGTAAGGCGTTTGATCAGGTTCCCCATGGTTGGCTCATGAAGACAGTAAGGAGGTATGGGATGGAGGGAAATTTGGCCAATAAGTAATATTGGATAAGTAACTGGCTATCACATAGCAGACAGAGGGTGGTGGTGGATGGAAAATGTTCAGACTGGAGACCAGTTACCAGCGGTGTACCACAGGGATCAGTGCTGGGTTCTCTGCTATTTATGATTTTATCAATGACTTGGAGGAGGAGGCTGCAAGGTGGGTCAGTAAATTTGCTGATGACACCAAGATTGGTGGAGTAGTGGATGAGGTGGAGGGCTGTTGTAGGCTGCAAAGAGACATTGATAGGATGCAGAGCTGGGCCGAAAAATGGCAGATGGAGTTTAACCCTGATAAGTGCAAGGTAATTCATTTTGGTAGAAAACAATTTGAATGCGGATTACAGGGTCAACGGCAGGGTTCTGAGGAATGTGGAGGAACAGAGAGATCTTGGGGTTCATGTCCACAGATCTCTGAAGGTTGCCACTCAAGTGGATAGAGCTGTGAAGAAGGCTTAGTGTGTTCGCGTTTATTAGCAGGAGGCTTGAGTTTAAGAGCCGTGGGGTTATGCTGCAACTATACATGACCATGGTGAGACCACATTTGGAGTATTGTGTGCAGTTCTGGTCACCTCACTATAAGAAGGATGTGGAAGCATTGGAAAGGGTGAAAAGGAGATTTACCAGGATGCTGCCTGATTTGCAGGATAGGTCTTATGAGGAAAGGTTGAGAACAAAGAACAAAGAAAAGTACAGCACAGGAAGAGGCCCTTCGGCCCTCCAAGCCTGTGCCGACCATGCTGCATGACTAAGCTAAAATCTTCTACACTTCCTGGGTCTGTATCCCTCCATTCCCATCCTATTCATGTATTTGTCAAGATGCCCCTTAAATGTCACTATCATCCCTGCTTCCACCACCTCCTCTGGCAGCGAGTTCCAGGCACCCACTACCCTCTGTGTAAAAAAAAATATTTGCCTCGTAGATCTCCTCTAAACCTGGCCCCTCGCACCTTAAACCTATGCCCCCTAGTAATTGACCCCCTACCCTGGGGAAAAGCCTCTGACTATCCACTCTGTCTATGCCCCTTATAATTTTGTAGACCTCTATCAGATCGCCCCTCAACCTCCGTCGTTCCAGTGGGAACAAACCGAGTTTATTCAACTGCTCCTCATAGCTAATGCCCTCCATACCAGGCAACATCCTGGTAAATCTCTTCTGCGCCCTCTCTGAAGCCTCCACATCCTTCTGATAATGTGGCGTGCAGAATTGAACACTCTCCTCCAAGTGTGGCCTAACTAAGGTTCTATACAGCTGCAACATGACTTGCCAATTCTTATACTCAATGCCTTAGCCAATGAAGGCAAGCATGCCGTATGCCTTCTTGACTACCTAGGGAGCGAGGGCTTTTCTCTTTGGAGCGGAGGAGGATGAGAGGCGACTTAATAGAGGTTTATAAGATGATGAGGGGGATAGTTAGAGTGGACGTTCAGAGACTATTTCCTCGGGTGTATGTAGCTGTTACAAAGGGGCATAACTATAAGATTCAGGGTGGGAGATATAGGAGGGATATCTGAGGTAGGTTCTTTACTCAGAGTGGTTAGGGTGTGGAATGGACTGCCTGCTGTGATATTGGAGTCGGACACTTCAGGAACTTTCAAGTGGTTATTGGATAGGCACATGGAGCACACTAGAATGACAGGGAGTGGGATAGCTTGATCTTGGTTTCGGACAATGCTCGGCGCAACATCAAGGGCCGAAGGGCCTGTTCTGTGCTGTGCTGTTCTATGTTCTATCTCTTTGAATTTCAAGGTTTCCTAATCTCGCGCCATTTGAAATATATTTTGCTGTTTTGTTTTCCCACATAGGTAGATATCTTCACGTTTCTCCATGTTATAGTCTGCCATTTTCTTCACTCACCTAAGATGCTTATTTATGCCATCACAGCTTCTTTGTGTCTTCCTTACATCTTGCTTTGTCTTATCAGCAAATTTGGATACATTGCACTCTGTCCCCTTATCTAAATCATTGGCGTAGACTAAAAATAGCTGAATCCCAAATACTGATACTTGCAGTACCTTAGTTGCAATTTGGCAGTTCAAAGGAGCCGTTGATTACTGGTGTATTGTCAATTAACCAGTCCTCCGTCTGTGCTGAAAGAGATCCACCCCAATTACTTGTTTTGTATGAAACCTGAAGAATGCTTAATGAAAAGGAGAAAAATGGAGTTCCCAAAATGTGTATCTCAGCAGTATGTTGATAGGTGAACACAGGAACAGGAGTAGACTATTCAGGCTCTCCAGTCCGCTCCGCTATTCGGTCAGATCATAGTTGATTTGTGACCTAACTCCATATACCTGCCTTTGGCCCAGTATTCTTAATGGTGACCATGAAATTATTGGACTGCCATAACTCACCTGGTTTGCTCGTGTTCTTCAGTTGAAGAATTTTGCAATCCATTCCTAGTTTGTCTTCTAGACCCACAACAATATGGTTTACTCTTGCGCTCTGAAATAGTTCCGTCAGTAGCACAATTGTAATCAAGAAGGTGACTCACCATTGTCTTTCCTCATGTTGGCTTTGCCAAAAATGCCCATATCCAATGACTTAATGGGACGAAAATTAAATTCAAAGTTAAAAGATTATTTTGAATCAATTTCCCACAGTAAAATGTAAATACAAAATTGCAGATGCTAAGTTATTCAGCTAAGCAACCAACTTTCAAATATAGCCCTTGGAATATATGAGCTAAGTATCAAATGGTTTTTGTCATCTGTTTGTTCTGTGATCTTGTTGAGGCAAATCAACATCCAACGACATAACTGCTTAAGAAAATTACATTTCTGTCTTGATGCAGTTTCACATTGAATAGATCTTTTTTCAATTTGTAAGCCTCATTGAAGTTCTAATAACTGTCCCCATTATTCTACAGATAATGCTGTAGTGTGCTTTCAGCTGGAATGTTTGTCAGCTTTCTCTGCAAGCATAACTTATGTGATTTCAGCCTGGTCTTTAATAAACAACTTTGTGGAAACAAGAAAGCTGGATGTTATGTCTTTCCATGTGGTCACCCGGTCACCCGCCAACACATGGAGTGACTCTGGTTTGCTGAAGGCGGAGGAGACCGGACCCTAGAGGATTACCCTGGATTACGAATCTAGTGACAATACAACTGCGCTGCCACCTGACCTGATGCAAGTAGATCCCTTTAATAGAGTCTGCAAAAGAAAAAATAGCTTTCTCAGCTCTATAGTCATTACCATTTTGACGTTCTGTTGTTTGGATTGCTCAGGGCCCAGCCATCTTACAGAAACCCATGGACCAAGTATTGAAGCTTCATACCTAGTACACTCCTCATTCAAAAATCTTTCTTCCAATAAAATTCAATGATTCTGGCTCCCCAGCACTTTGGGAAACAGAACTCTGAAGAGTCATGATTCAGAATCTTGGGATGACAAGATTGTCATATGAGGAGAGATTAGGTCAATTGTGCCTGTGCTGGAATTTAGAAGAATTGAGAGGGGATCTCATTGAAACATAATATTCTGACAGAGCAGATGCAAGGATGTTCTTTACTTTGGCTAGAGGATATAGAACAAGGGGTCACAGTCTCAGGATATGAGTTAGATCAGTTTGGACGAAGATAAGAACATTTTCATTCAGGGTGGTGAACCTTGGAATTGTCTACCACAGAAGATTATGGCGACCAATCACCTGAATATATTTGAGAAGGAAATAGATTTTGAGACTCAAGGTGTCGAGGGATATGGTATTATGTTCAGATAGAGGATCAAGCATAATCATGTTGAATGGCAGAGCAGGCTCAAAGGACCGAGTGCCTATTCCTGCTCCTATTTTGTATGTTTCTAAGAAATTTCTCCTCATCTCTGTTAATTGGGTGACTTCTTATTCTCAAACTACAGTTTTTAGTTCTACTCGCAAGGTAAAACATTGGCTGACGTTTAACTGATCCTGCCACGCGGACCAAATGCTGCAAGGGTTACAGTACAACTATTGCTTTTTAATTGGCTTTGTATTAAGTATTGCTTTATGCTATTTCTTGTGTTTAATATATTTTCAGGAAGTTCTTTGCGAACTGGAAGTTTTGTTTTTAATGTATTTTAATATAAACAAAATAAGGTCGTGCACTGGTTATGCACTATGTCTGTAAACCAGATTTAATACATCAATTCTGTTACTTGTTAAAACAAATTTCTATTTACCTTATTAAGTATAAATATTCTAATGTGTTTTACCTCCATAATTGTGGATTGAAAACACTGAGGTTAGTGTGATTTTATTGTTAGCAATGGGAGATATAAAATTGTCTAAACACAGCAGCTGCAGACTGAAAGTAGTAAATGGTGGCCTGATGTGGCCTGGCAATTAAGGTTAGAACGTTGCTCCACATAATGACCTTAGAAGAAGGCTGTATGTGAGAATTTATGATTCATTACTTCATTGCACTTCTTTTAGTTAATGTGATTCTTCCAGTTGTCAGTACTGCACTGCAACTAAATGCCATGAAAGGCCAGTGTCATGTAATCATAAATCGAAACTGAGTAGCTATTTAATTGAAAAAGTTAATATTGTTACACTACAGCTGCTTTGAAAATGCTCACAAATACTCCATATAAAACGGATTTCAATTTGTAGGGGTGGAAATTTGTACATTGTTATGGGAGAGAGGTTTTCAGAACCCCAAAATGCATCATGGAGTCCAACATCCCTCTAATGGATTGTTGCTTTTGAAGCACACAGCTTGTTCCCGAGGTGTGGTATTACAATTATGGACACGTGGTTTTTAAAACAAAACAATGTTTATTCCATGAACTCAACTCAACTTAACCTTTTAAAATAAACATTGGGGGCGTGATTCTCCGCAGCCACGATGGGTGGGAGAATAGCGGGAGGTCCGCTTCCGCACTTCCCGCTATTCTCTTCCCCCACCCCCCCCCCCCCCCCCCCAAAATGGCGTGTCCGGTTTTGCGACACGCCGCTTGGAGAAACGCGGGCCGCCGTTTTTCACGGCGGCCCGCGATTCTCTGGCCCAGATGGGCCGAGCGGCCTGCCGTTCCCGACCTGTTCACGACGGCGGCAACCATCCTGGTCGCTGCCGTCGTGAACATGGCGCGCCAGGTAAGTGTGGGGCCTGTGGGGGGCGGATTGGGGATCGAGCACCATGACCGTGCTCGGGAGGGGACAGGCCCGCGATCGGTGCCCACCGATCATCAGGCCGCCATCTCAAGAGGATGCACTCTTTCCCCTCCGCCGCCCTGCAAGATCAAGCCGCCACATCTTGCTGCCCAACCCACTCATGCGCGGCTGACGTCATTAGGCGCTGCCGCGGCGTCATTCTTGGCGCGCCGGGCCTTGAAGCCAGGGACAAGGCCCGGCGGCCGAGTTTCCCGGTACGGCCCTCCTATCCCCCCGGGGAGGGGAGAATAGGGGGCCGGGAGAGGCTTCCGACGCCGTCGTGAACCTCTCCGGGTTTCACAACGGCATCGGGCCTTGTGGAGAATTCTGCCCTGGATCTCTTAACACCCCTTACTTCAAACATAACCCCGAAAATAATACAACACTACCTAATCCTGCAAACTGTTCTTTTAAACATCCAAAACACTTCTACCCTTCAAAAATAGGAGCACAACGGGTTACATTCAATATATTTATAGTCTTTGGATTTGCAGAAATCACCAGACCAGCTCTTTTCCTTCCTGCAGCACTCTCAAACCAGTCAGGCACTTTTCAGCTGCTCTCTCAAACTGAAACTAAAAACTTAAAAATGGCAGAGCTCCACCCACACTCTGACATCACTGCATTTCTTAAAGGTGCACTGCTTAAACATCCATTTCTTAAAGGCACTCTCACATGACAACATGAATGAGGAATGATGCGTGTCCATTTTTTTGACTTGTTATTCAACTTCTGCATCCAGTAATTACTGGAGAGCTTTATCTAAAAAGTTCAATGTTGCCTAAAAGTGACCAACAAATAATTTGTTTTGGAGAAATGAAATTTATTGCATAGAAGTACGCTGTTTGGTCAGTTGTGTCTGACTGAGTCCAGAGCTAATTCCAATATCTTGATCTCTTTGAAAATGAAATGAAAATCGCTTATTGTCACGAGTAGGCTTCAATGAAGTTACTGTGAAAAGCCCCTAGTCGCCACATTCCGGCGCCTGTCCGGGGAGGCTGGTACGGGAATCGAACCGTGCTGCTGGCCTGCTTGGTCTGCTTTAAAAGCCAGCGATTTAGCTTGGTGAGCTAAACCAGCCCCTATACCGGCAACCTCTTGCAGAGAATCAAAATGCTTTCTGAACATAGGAACATAAGTCGGCAATTCAGCCCCTTGAGCCTGCTCCACCATTAAATCTGATCATGGCTGATCTCTTCCTGGTCTCAAATCCAACTGATTTGATTTGGATTTATTGTCACATGTACCGAAGTACAGTGAAAAGTATTTTTCTGAGGCCGAGGGAACGTACATAGTACGTACATAGTAGACAAAAAGAATAATCAACAGAGAACATTGACAAAAGGTACCTCGACAAATAGTAATTGGTTACAGTGTGGACAAGGGGCCAAACAAAGCAAATAACATGAGCAAGAGCAGCATAGGGCATCATGAATAGTGTTCTTCCAGGAAAGAGATCGGTCCGAGGGGGAGTCGTTGAGAAGTTTTGTAGCTGTGGGGAAGAAGCTGTTCCTATGTCTGGATGTGCAGGTCTTCAGACTTCTGTACCTTCTGCCTGATGGAAAGGTCTAGAAGAAGGCAATGCCTAGGTGGGAGGATCTCTGATAATGCTGTCTGCCTTCCTGAGGCAGTAGGAGATGTGTACAGAATCAATGTGGGGGTGGCAAGCTTGTGTGATACATTGGGCTAAGTTCACCACACACTGCAGTTTCTTGCGATCTTGGACCGAGCAGTTGCCATACCAGGCTAATGCTGTGATGCAGCTGGATAGGATGCTCTCTATCACACATCTGTAGATGTTTGTGAGAGCCAATGCAGATGTGCCAAATTTCTTTAGCTTCCGTAGAAAGTAGAGACGTTGTTGGGCTTTCTTGACTGTTGCATCAACGTGACTGGACCAGGGCAGACTGTTAGTGATGGTGACCCCCAGGAACTTAAAGCTATCGGCCATCTCCACTTCGGAGCCGTTGATGTAGACAGGAGTGTGTGTCATGCCAAGCTTCCTGAAGTCGATGATCGGTTCCTTGGTCTTCTCGACATGTTGTCGGTACACTATGCAACCAAGTGATTTATCTCCCTCCTGTAGTCTGATTCATCGTTGTTTGAGACGCGGCCCACAACAGTCGTCTCATCTGCAAACTTATAGATTTGAGTTGGATTTAAATCTTGCCACACAGTCATGTGCATCGGGAGTACAGTAGAGGACTGAGCACACATCCTTGCGGGACCCCAGTGTTGAGGACTATTGTGGAGAAGGTGTTGTTGCCTATCCTGGCAGATTGCGGTCTGTTGATGAGGAAGTCAAGGGTCCAGCTGCACTGGGAGGGGTCAAGTTCTCGAATGCAGAGTTTGGCTATTAGTCTTGTCGGGATAATGGTGTTGAAGGCAGAGCTGGAGTCGATGAACAGCAGTCTTACATAGGTGGCCTTGTTATCGAGGTGTTTGCGTGTTGATTGTTCCACATATCCCTTGAACCCGTTTTTAAAAAAATCAGAAATATGTCTCTCTCCTTCTTAAAGCCAATTATTGACTCCGACTCCACTGCACTATGGGGCAGCGAGTTCCACAAATTGACCACTCTCTGCGAGAAGTAATTCCTCCTTGTCGCGGTTGTAAATTTACCACTCTCAACCTACAACTGTGATCTCTGCAACATATGTTGCAAAGTACAGTATTGGAATTAGGATAATTGAAAATGTTGTCTGGGAACCAAACTTTAAGTGTTAAGGGAAGTGTGAGCAGGTGTCCAGCTGAAATCTGTGTTTGCCAAGACAGCCACCAATCACGCTGTAACTTAATTGATTTAAACTTTTGTGAAATTGTTTGTTTTCTTTCTGCTATAGGATAAGCAGACATGATGTTCCTGCGCGACCCTGTTTTCATACTCAGCAATTTCAGAGGCAGTATTGCAAAGATCTCTGAGTGATGGGTTTTTACTGGTGCCTCAGCTCTATTTTGAGGGACAGGTGGTTGAATAGTTTAACTTCCTTTTACAAACCAGTGATTGTTTTCTTGATTTCCGGTTTGCACAAATATGCCCCAGTGAGTAATGTTATTGAAATTTTGAACTTTGACTTCTTAGGAACAAACAATTTAGGGCCAAGTGTTGTATTTTGTATACAGGTGATGATAACTAAATTTAATAATCCTTGGGAAATCATTTTTTAAATGTTCATACCAGACTGGTTTAAGCATTTGCATTATACTGCCTTCATTCTGCAGATGCTGCGAATGTTGTTATTTGTTGCATACCTTAGTTAATATGAACTCTCTCTTGCATGAAGAGTGGGATTTAATGTGGGTGGCAGGAGTTTCATCCACCTGGTGGAAAACTGGCTGGAGCCCCTTGTTGCCTCTGTTGGGGAAATCTCACCTGTATTAAGTTCCATCAGCTCCTTGAGTGGCCAGCATGGGACTTCTTTGGCAATTTAGGAGCCCAGGGAAGAAAGTACTCCTGCTTGTGGCTGAAGGCCAACCTCAGGCTCCGCTGCCTGTCAGTGCCACTGGGGCAGTGGTTCCTCCTGGGAACCACCAAATGCCTAGGATCGATGGACCCAAACCACAGGTGAGAGAGAGTGGGATGAGGTCAAGGCGTGGGGATTAGTGATCTCCCCCTCCCCCGCATCCTTTTCTCAGTGCCAGGTCCCTTGATCAGAGACCAAGTGCCTTTCAATGAGGGTCAGGGATCAAGACTTTATTTGCCTTCAGTGAGCAAAAAGGTAATTGTGTTTGAGTTTCTTGATGCTGAACAAACAAAGCAGAAGCTCAGATCAACAGATCCTGAATTTCTACTTGGGTGATGTTCTCTCTGTGAAGGGACATGAAAGAAAATATTTGAAGGTGACAGACCTTGAAATAATTTTTTTTCTTTATGCGTTTTAGCTCTTTATGCTGGTTTAGCTCACAAGGCTAAATCGCTGGCTTTTAAAGCAGACCAAGCAGGCCAGCAGCACGGTTCGATTCCCGTACCAGCCTCCCCGGACAGGCGCCGGAATGTGGCGACTAGGGGCTTTTCACAGTAACTTCATTGAAGCCTACTCGTGACAATAAGCGATTTTCATTTTTCATTTTCATTTTCATGGGATGTGGGCATCGTTGGCTGGGCCAAGATTTGTTGCCCTCCCTGAGGGCATTTAAGAGTCAGTCACATTGCTGTGGGTCTAGAGTCACATGTATGCAGGCCAGGTAAGGATAACAGATTGCCTTCCCTAAAGGAGATTATTGGTCCAGATGTTTTGTTTAATGGCAATTGACACTGGTCTCATGATCATCATTAGACTTTCTCACTTCCAGATTTTTATTGAATTCAAATTCACCATCTGCTGTGGTGGGATTCAAACCCAGGTTCCCAGAACATTGCCCTGAGTTTCTGGATTACTAGTCCAGTAACAATACCACTACGCCACCACCTCCCCTTAAATGTATAATGCCCTTATTCATTTGCAGGTTACTTCTCACAATGTAAATAAGAACATTGGAAGATTTGATATTCTTCAAAATTAATTGTACAAAATTATTCCCTTGGGTAAATCCAAGACGTGGCTGTGATTTCAAAGTAAAGACTAAATATGCAACGGTGAAATACAGAATGCGTTACCAGTGATCAATAAGAGATCAAATACAGTACCTCTGAAGCAATAAGACAGTTGTGAAGAATATAAAAGTACATCGCGAAAGTAGGGAACTGAGACCATTTGAAATCAGTCCCTGAGAGGAAATGTTTGGTTCAGTCAGGAACGGAATGGCTTATGATAAATCTTCTGTGTTTCAATAGACATTCCAGAATGATTTTTTTTTAACCTGTTCACAAAAGTAAAGGAAGAAAGCATGAGAATTTGTAGAGGCTGTGGGCGTGATTCTCCGCACCCGCGAAAAATCGCGAAGCTGGCGTAAAAAACGGGCGCGTTTTACGACGGTCGGGAAGGGTCCATTTCCCGACGTATTCATGTCCGGGAAATGGGCTAGAAACGCGGCCGCGTCAATCACGTGCGCGATGACGACGGAACGCGGCGACGATACGATCATGCCCACGTGACGCCGCCCAACGCCGTAAAAAGGCGCGGGTGAGCACAGAATCTGTAGGCCATGATGTCGGAGCCCAGGAGAGCTGCACCTCGTTTTGTGGGGGCTGATGAGGATACGCTGCTCGATGCTGTCGAGCAGAGGAGGGGCATCATCTGCAGGCGGAGAGGGCATCGCCAACCTGCCAGCGCGGTACGCCAGGCCTGGCGTGAGGTGGGTGCTGCCGTCAGTGCTGTGGGGCAGACCCCTCGCTCAGCAGAGCAGTGCCGAAAAAAGCTTCACGACCTCACCAGGGCTGCCAGGGTAAGTGCCAAGAAGGTGCCCCCTGGTCACAACCATCCCTCCCCCTTAACTTAATCACCCACCTCCAGAATTATTTGAGGGTGGTTCACAAAGTTGTCACAGACCCAGCGCTCTGGCCCCCGTGGAGAGATGCAATTGTCTTATGACAACTTGACCCCCAAACTGTGCCAGTATCTGAACGGACTGCTGATACCTGCCGTATTGTAATGATCTACCTATGTACCCTCCCCCAACAGGCCAAGCCCACTCACAACACCCGTGAGCGGCACCAGACTGGAGGGGGTTCGCCCAACCTGCACCCCCTCACCACCTTTGAGCAGACGGCACTGGACCTTGTTGGGGGGTCTGGCACCCGGGATGTCGCGCTATGCAAGGTTGGCGGAGCTGCAACAAGTTAGACAACCGTCCTTGACAGACACCCACCCCTCCCCCATCCTCTGTCCCTTCACACACCCTGCCCACTGGGATACCTCCCCCATCCTCTCTCCCATCACACACCCTGCCCACTGGGATACCTCCCCCATTCTCTGTCCCTTCACACGCTGCCCACTGGGACCGTCCAGCGGCCTGCCGAGCAACTCTAAATAACCCGTCTCATTCTCTTCCCTAGGACGTGATGCCGAACGACCAGGGCCATCTGGCTGCAGACGGACACAGGCATCTGCCCCCACCTCACCCGGGGCCGCACGCCAGAGGGTGCCCGATCAGCGGGGAGTCCCATCCTCCCCAACCCAATCTGCGGAGCAGGACGCCCAGAGGGTGGAGATACCACAAGCCACGGAAATGGCCAGCGATAACCCTCCGGACTCTGAGCGGCCCCACACCATAGAGCAGGTGCTGAATTGCGACAACATCGGGCTTGCGGCACTGCTATCTCCCATACCATCCACCATCCCAGAGACACTCACCCCGGTTGGGCTATTTAGTGATGAGGCTCCTGTGTCACAGTCTGGTTCGCACATCACAGCTGAGGAGGTACAGCAGGTGGAGGTCGGAGCAACCGAGGGCCCGGACTCGCGGAGGCCAGACCAGGCCCAGCATGCAGCTGGCTCCCAGACGTTTTCGGAGTTCCTGGAGTTTCTCAACCCACCCGCACAGCCGATGCCTCAAGAAACCCAGGGAGACAATGATGGGATGAGGGCTGTCTTCCAGACTCTGCAGACGCTGTTAGAGGAGTCGAACCGCGTCCACGAGCAGGGAGTGGTGCCGCTCTTGGCAGTGACCCAGGCCGACACCGCACGGATGGCACAGGGTTGCCCTCTCACAGGCAGCAATGTGCCAGAGGCAAAACGACATTGCCGGCGCCCTGCAGGCCTTGGCCCAGTCTCACCAGGTCATGGCCCAGTCGCAGCAGTCAGTCGCCGAGAGCATCAACCGCCTGACACATGTGCTGGATGGCGCCGTGCACACACAGGTTGAGGTCGCACAGTCCCTGGCGGGAATGTCTAACTCCCTGAACTCCGTGTCTGCAAACCTTCGGATCCTGGTCGATACCATTGCAGGCCTCCAGGACTGGCATCGCCAGGTGTCGGCGGCACGACGGGCACCTCCCCGCTCGCACCTCTGTCCCAAAGTGAGGCCCGGGGGCCACCGGGCTCCCCGAGGGAGGAGGAGGTTTCGGGGCCCGTCCCATTAAGTCCATCACGGGACGTCCCGGAATTCTCGGCCTCCCCCCGCCCCATCCCTGGTGCATCGGGTGGGCAGCAGGCAGAGCAGGGTGGCACAATGTCACCCGAGACGCCCGCAGAGCAGCCTGGCCCATCAAGGCCGGGTCGCCCCAGGAAACGCTTGGCCAAGGAGAAACGAGTCGAGGGGGGCGATTCGCAGCAGTCCTCCTCTACTCCTGCTGTATCATCTGGGGAATCACTTGGACGTAGTGGTAGGGCCCGTAAGGCAACTAAGATAGACACTGAGTAAGTTGGCACGGGTGAAGGGCACAGTTTAGTTGTAGGGGCCAGGGCACCTGTAAATAATTGTTAACATTAAACGCACCGTTCCACCTTACTTGTAATACCGTGTGATTGTGCCACAGCCACAGGAATCGTGATGGTGACCGAGTGTCGCTGGGGTTGACGAGCGGTGAAACTTCGGTGCCAGGTGTGCAGTTCCTGCCCCTCCCCCCACCCCCTCCCACAGCTAGCCCACGCAGGCACGTGATAGAGTGTCAGTGACGATCTCAGTGGCCACCAAGGTGGATGGTTCAGCTATTGCCATGGGTCAGACTCTCTCTAACGATTCTGAGCTCACAGCTCTTCGCAGAGCGGGCTGTCATCATTCCACATGGCACTGATCACACCCGCTGACACAGCCATCAATGTTGTGCCATACCGTCTGGACCCAGTGGTAAGGGTGATGTCTAAGTGGAGCAGTGTACACTGAGAGGGGGTTTGGGGGGGGGGGGGGGGGGGGTTGTGGTGGTGGCAGTTGTGTGTTGACCCTCTGCACGACTAGCGATGCAGGTGGTGGTTTGGTGTTCAGCGGGGACGTCACATGCGACGCGTGAACCGTGCTGCCACCAAGCGTCGCGTGCCCGCCATCCTCGCCGGGTCCGTCGTGCCGCCTCCTGGACATCACCAGCACCTGGGTTGTGTCTGCGTGCTGCGCCTGCCACTCCGGCAGCCTCCTCCTCCTCCCCCCTCTCCTCCTCCCTCTCCTCCTCCCTCTCCTCCTCCCTCTCCTCCTCCCTCTCCTCCTCCTCCTCCTCCTCCTCCTCCTCCTCCTCCTCCTCCTCTGTGCTGGCACCACTGCCACTGGCTTCTCCCTCCGCCTCCTGCAGCAGGTCATCTCCCCTCTGCATCGCGATATTGTGCAGCGCACAGCAGACCACAACAATGCGAGCGACCCTGTCGGCCTGGTACGCAGGGCCCCTCCAGAGCGGTCCAGGCACCTGAATCTCATCTTCAGGAGGCCAAGGCAGCGCTCCACCACACCCCTGGTTGCTGCATGGGCCTCATTGTATCGTGTTTCCGCATTGGTCTGAGGCCTCCGTATAGGCATCATCAGCCAAGACCTCAGCGGATAACCTCTGTCGCCTAGCAACCAGCTCCTCAGCCGGGGGGGACGTCCCTCAAACATCGCAGGGATGAACGACTGCGCCAGTATGTAGGAGTCATGCACACTCCCTGGGAACCTTGCACAGACATTCATGATCCTCATGTGGGGGTCGCATACCACCTGGATATTCATGGAGTATGTCCCCCTTCTGTTTGTGAACACGTCCCTGTCCCCTGCAGGCGGGCGCATGGGGACATGAACACAATCGATTGCCCCCTGCACCCTCGGTATCCCGGCCACGCTGGCAAATCCACGAGCTTGTGAGTCTTGACTTGCTTGGTCCTCGGGAAAGGTGATGTAGCGGTCCTCGATGGCATAGAGGGCGTCGGTCACATCCCGGATGCACCTGTGCTCCGATGACTGGGAGATCCCGGAGAGGTCCCCGCTCGGAGACTGGAAGGAGCCGGTAGCATAGAAGTTAAGAGCGACCGTCACCTTGATGGCAACCGGGATCGCGTGTCCTCCCCCCGTTCCACGTGGGGTGAGGTGCGCCACGAGGTGACAGATATGTATCACGGTCCGCCTACGCAGCCGGAGTCTCCTCCTGCAGGTGATGTCCGTCATTGTTAGGAAAGAGACCCGGACACGGTACACCCTCGGCCTTGGTTGTCGCCTCTGGCGCCGTGGCTGCACCCTCATTCTCTCCTCTTCCTCCTCCTCCTCACCATGCTGCTCGACGACTGGGCAACTCCTCGGCCCTTCCCTCTGCTGCTGCAGCTGGCCCTGCATCCACTGCTGGTTGTGGGTGTGGATGCTGCATCACCAAATGCAGTGCAGCGGCCCCAACCACTGCGCAGAACATAGCCGTTCTGTTCACAGACATTGTGCTAACCTACAGAAGGGTGGTGGGGGCAGAGAAACGGGACATGTTAGACGGAGGTTAGTCGACAACTCGGCAGCCGCCAGCCACGGGATACCTGTGTGTCCCGGTGGCCTGGACGCGCTGCTGACACGCAGGCAGCCTAACCCCTGGTCACTTTCTGCATCCAACGGGCAGTTAACTACGTCCTCTTCACTGGTGCGTCAGTGGCCTGTGGCCGTAAGCCACAGGGCAAACAGCGGCCTTGTCCTTGTGACCGGCACGCCATGGCATGGTGGCAGACGTTTTGTTACGGGGTTGGACGGCTCACTCGCTCACTCTCTACCTAACCCCCCCCCCACACTCCCTCTCCCCCCCTTCCATCTCCTCCACTCCCCCCTCCATCTCCCCCACTCCCCCCTCCATCTCCCCCACTTCCCTCTCCATCTCCCCAACTCCCCCCTCCGTCTCCCCCACTGCCCTCTCCGTCTCCCCCACTCCCCCCCCTCCGTCTCCCCCACACCCCCCCTCCGTCTCCGCCACTCCCCTCCTCCGTCTCCCCCACTGCCCTCTCCGCCTCCCCCACTCCCCCCTCCGTCTCCCCCACTCCCCCCTCAGTCTCCCCCACTGCCCTCTCCGTCTCCCCCACTCCCCCTCTCCGTCTCCGCCACTCCCCCCCTCCGTCTCCCCCACTGCCCTCTCCGTCTCCCCCACTCCCCCCCTCCGTCTCCCCCACTGCCCCCTCCGTCTCCCCCACTCCCCCCTCAGTCTCCCCCACTGCCCTCTCCGTCTCCCCCACTCCCCCTCTCCGTCTCCCCCACTCCCCCTCCGTCTCCCCCACTCCCCCCTCCGTCTCCCCCACTCCCCCCTCAGTCTCCCCCACTGCCCTCTCCGTCTCCCCCACTCCCCCTCTCCGTCTCCGCCACTCCCCCCCTCCGTCTCCCCCACTGCCCTCTCCGTCTCCCCCACTCCCCCCCTCCGTCTCCCCCACTGCCCCCTCCGTCTCCCCCACTGCCCTCTCTCCGTCTCCCCCACTGCCCTCTCTCCGTCTCCCCCACTGCTCTCTCTCCGTCTCCCCCACTGCCCTCTCTGGCTCCCCCACTCCCCCCTCCGGCACCCCCACTGCCCTCTCCGTCTCCTCCACTCCCCCCTCCGTCTCCCCCACTGCCCCCTCCGTCTCCCCCACTGCCCCCTCCGTCTCCCCCACTGCCGTCTCCGTCTCCCCCACTGCCGTCTCCGTCTCCCCCACTGCCGTCTCCGTCTCCCCCACTGCCGTCTCCGTCTCCCCCACTGCCGTCTCCGTCTCCCCCACTGCCGTCTCCGTCTCCCCCACTGCCGTCTCCGTCTCCCCCATTGCCGTCTCCGTCTCCCCCACTGCCGTCTCCGTCTCCCCCACTGCCGTCTCCGTCTCCCCCACTGCCGTCTCCGCCTCCCCCACTGCCATCTCCATCTCCCCCACTCCCCCCTCCGACTCCCCCACCTCCGTCTCCCCCACTCCCCCCCCTCCGTCTCCCCCACTCCCCCCGCTCTGGACCCCCCCTCCCGTTCTCAGGGATGCCTTCCCCGTTGTGGCCAGACTCAAGCGGTGCGCTGAGCGGTGCGCTAACCTCCTGAAAGCAGTCGTCAGCCAGCACGACTGGTTGACGAACTTAAAAAGCAGGTGTGTTTCACGCCGTGTGAACAGTGCGCGATTAAGTCGGGACTTCGGCCCATCCGGGCCGGTGAATAGCGGGGGGGGGCAATTAGTAGCGATTCTGGTCATGTCGGGGGCGTAATAGAGGCGTTTGGCGGGAATGGCGACTTGGAGTTTGTGCGGGGTTCGGAGAATAGCGGGAGGGCGTCGGACCAGCGTCGCCGTAAAAATTTGCGCCGCCCGCTATTCTCCGCCCCGTCGTGAGTGCGGAGAATCGCGCCCTGTGTTCCTTACTTTGGAACATCCCAAAGCGCTTTACAGTAATGCAGTACACTGAAAGGGTAGTCACTCATATGTGCAGCCAATTTGTACTCAACATGCTCCCACAAATAACAATGTGGAAACTTGCCAGATAATATGTTTGGGTGATGTTCATTGAGGGGTAGATTTTGGCCAGGACATTAAGTCTTGGTTTCAGAGAATCTCAGGCAAGGTAGCATTCCCATTTCATTTTCATTTCATTCCCTTAGTAGCAAACAAGAAAATCAGGCTAGATTATGTTCTTCAGTCTCTGGAGTGGGACGTGCCCTCAAGTTTCTGATTGGAGGCCAGGGTTCTACCACTGACCCGTGGCTATTCTTAACTATGCTGGTCATCCAAGTTTACTTCGAAAATTCATCAAGTAAACTTGAAATAGAATAACAGACTGCAACTATGTGCTCAAGAATGTCTATGAATAATTTTGCTTGATGCCTTGAGTTATAAATGCGATATTGTAGACTTAAATGCTTCTTCAATTTACAAAATGATTTGAAAGGCAAAGCTTTTGGAAAAATAATTCATTGGTTGTCGAGGCAATAAATTGGTGCATTCAATTGAAAGGTAACATAGAACAAAAAGGAACAAAAGATTACACTGAAAATCTAATCTGTCCATCACGCCGGTCCATTTTCCTCCTGTTCAATAGTCTTCCTTATTTTTTAAAGAAAGAAAAGCGTGCATTTATATTGTGTTTTTCATTACCACTGGATATTTAAAAGTATTTTACACCTTTATGAATAGCTTTTTTGAAGTGTGGTCACTGTTGTGCAAGAGGAAACATGGCAGCCAATGTTAACCAAATTGGCAAGTGGAGCCTCAAGTGAGAGTTCATTGAATGTATTAGATATCGTCTTGTGGAGCAATATGTTGTGGAACCAACCAGAGAGCAGGCTACTTTCTTCTTTCTCAGAAGACTAAGGAAATTTGGCATGTCACTTACGACTCTCACCAACTTCTACAGATGCACCAGAGAAAGCATTCTTTCTGGTTGTATCACAGCTTGGTATCGTTCCTGCTCTGCCCAGGACCGCAGGAAACTACAAAAGGTCGTGAATGTAGCCCAGTCCATCATGCAAACCAGCCTCCCATCCATTGACTCTGTCTTCAATTGCCGCTGCCTCGGAAAGGCAGCCAGTATAGTTAAGGACCACACGCACCCCGGACATACTCTCTTCCACCTTCTTCGTCAGGAAAAAGATCCCAAAGTTTGAGGTCACGTACCAATCGACTCGAGAACAGCTTCTTCCCTACTGTTATCAGACTTTTGAATGGACCTGCTTCGTAATAAGTTGATCATTTCTGTACACCTTGCTATAATTGTAACATATTCTGCAGTCTCTCCTTCCTTCCCTATGTACGGTATGCATTGTTTGTACAACATGCAAGAAACAATTCTTTTCACTGTATACTAATACTTGTGACAATAATAAATCAAAACAAATCTTTTGGATTTGGTATTGTGCAATGAGGAGGGATGCATTAATTACCTCCGAGGTAAGGATCCTCTTGGGAAGAGTCATCATAGCAAGATGGAATTTCAAAATCAATTTGATAGCAAGAAACTCGCACTAGTGTTCTAAAGTTAAACAAAAGTAACTACGTCAGCATGAAGACAAATTTGTCCATAGTGGACTAGGCAGGAAGACTAAAAGATAGGAAAGTTGATGAGCAGTGGCAGTTGTTTAAGGAGATACTCAATTCCTCCCAACTAAAATATATTCTGGAGGAGAAGAAAGATGGGAAAAAGGGGAAAAACATCCATGGCTAAACAAGGAAGTTAAACATAACCTAAAGACAAAAACTAAGGCATACCATTTTGCAAAGGCCAGCGGCAGGCTAGAAGATTGGGGAACAAGATCAAAAAGGTATACTAAATAAAGTCATAAAAAGATCAAAGGCAAATTATGAAAGAAAATCAGCGCAAAATATTTTTAAAATATATCAAAAGCTTCTACAAGCATATAAAAGGGAAGAGAGTAGCTAACGTGCATGTTGATCCCTTAGCTGATGACACCAGGTACTTAATAGTAGGGAACACAAAAATGACGGAGACATTAAATCAATATTTTGCCTCAGTTTTGCCATGAGATGCCATGAAACCAGTTTTCACATTCATGAGTACCATCCCATTGTAAAAGGTAATGCAGATGTAATAGAAAGGGGAGAAACTTAGAACAGTTATCATAGAACAATTATCATCAATAAGGAAAAAGTGTGAATCAAACTATTGGATTGAAGGCAGACATGTCCCCAGCTCCTGATGGCCTACATCCTAGAGTCTTAAAAGATGTGACAGCGGAGACAGTGGATCCATTGATCGTAATATTCCAAAATTCCCTGGATGTAGGAAAGGTTCCAGTGGATTGGAAAGATGTTAATGTAACGCCTTTATTCAAAATGGGAGGGAGACAGCAAGTAGGAAACTATAGACCAGTTGGTTTACATCTGCCATTGGGAAATTGTTAGAATTCGTTATTAAGGAAGTAATGACAGGATACTTAGAAAGGTCAAAACTCAATCCATCAGCTTAGCATGGTTTTATGAAGGGTTTGACCAATTTGCTAGAATTCTTCGAAAATGTTAGCCACATGGATTATGGGCATCCTGTAGATGTAGTATACCTGGACATCCAGAAGATATTTGATCAGGTGCCGCACAAAAACAGGGCCAGTAGCGTGGGTTCAATTCCCATACCAGCTTACCCGAACAGGTGTTGGAATGTGGTGACTAAGGGCTTTTCTTTTTTTTTTAAATAATTTTTATTGGAATTTTTTACAGAAAATATAAAAATATAACAAGTATAGCAACAAGCAGTAATATGCAACTAACAGCCCCATAACACCCACAATTCCCCCCAAACCGTAACATCACATGTATCCCCCACCCCCCCCCCCCCCCCCCCCCCCCCCCAAACAAGAGAACTTAACCATAAATTAAAATTAAATAAATCAAATTTAAATAAAATAAGCACCGATCCTCTCAGGGCGAATTTGACCTTCTCAAGCTTAATGAAGCCCGCCATGTCATTGATCCAGGTCTCCACGCTTGGGGGCCTCGCGTCCTTCCATTGCAGCAAAATCCTTCGCCGGGCTACTAGGGACGCAAAGGCCAGCACACTGGCCTCTTTCGCCTCCTGCACTCCCGGCTCTACCCTAACCCCAAAGATCGCGAGTCCCCATCCTGGCTTGACCCTCGATCCCACCACCCTTGACACCGTCCTCGCCACCCCCTTCCAGAACTCCTCCAATGCCAGGCATGCCCAGAACATATGGACATAGTTCGCTGGACTCCCCGAGCACCTGACACACCTATCTTCACTAAGGGCTTTTCACCATAACTTCATACTTGTGACAATTAAAGATTATTATTACTATTAAAATCACATGGGATTTTGGGCTAATTTATTAGGTTGAATAGAAGACTGGCTAATTGACAGAAGACAGAGAATCTGGATAAATGAGTCTTTTTCTGGCTGGCAAGACTTAACTAGTGGAGTGCCACTATACAATATATATTAATGATGTGGATGCAGGGATAGGAGACATGAAAGACAAATTTTCAGATTACACTATGATAGGTGGGATAGTAAATTGCAATTAGGAAATAAGAAATTTACAAATGGATAGGTGAGTGGGCCAGAATTTGGCAGATGGAGTTTAACATGGACAAGTGTGAGGTTATCCATTTTGGTTTGAAAAATGGAAAGGCAATTTATTATCTAAATGGAGAGAATTATCAGAGTGCTTCAGTGCAGAGGGATCTGGGTGTCCTCATGCATAAATCAATAGAAAACTATTATAAAGGTACAGCAGGTAATAAGGAAGGCAAATTGAATTTTGTCCTTTAGAACTAAAGGAATAAAAGTGCTAAATTGCCTCTTAGTGTCCAAAGGATATGTGGGCTTACTGGGTTACGGGGATAGGGTAGGGACGTGGGCCCAGGTAGAGTGCTCTTTCAGAGGATTGGTGTAGACCTGATGGGCCGAATGACTTCCTGCACTGTCAGGATTCTATGAGATGGAAATCCCATGCACTATTGTGGGCATGTAATCTCAGAACTATCTTGATTTTGGTCAAATCAGAATGGTGTTACAAATTATTACATTAACTTTGTTCTTATTCAGTTTGAACTTTTTAAACGCAAAGCTCTCTGCCTCATGTTTAGTTGTTAGCAGGAAAAAATGCTGCACAATGTGTTGTCATAAAAAATGATAGAATACATAGATTTTGCTAAGAGTTTGGGTTCAGCATTTCTATGCAAAACACGTGGAGCGCACAATCAGTCTTGAAGAAATAAATGATTAAGAAATTATTTTATTTGGTTTTATTATCTTTAGGTAACTACCCTTGTGAACACAAGCAGCAAGGGCCCATCAAGTAAAAAGAAAGGTCGATCCAAGAAAGCACATGTATTGGCTGCTTCTGTAGAACAAGCAACACAAAACTTTTTAGAGAAGGGGGACCAGATTGCGAAAGAGAGCCAGGATCTGAAGGAGGAGCTGCTAGTGGCTGTGGAAGATGTTCGCAAACAAGGTGCGTATTGTTTGGTTTAAGCATACCTGTACAGATCTCTGGCTGTTGGGATTTGAAATGCAGTCAGGGAGTCATGATGTTAATCTTCCTACTTAATGATCATACTGTGCAGTTTTTTAGGGGGGGTGTCACTTCTCCTCTTTTCTTCTATTAATGGCGCATGACACTTGCTGAAGTGTTGTTTGATTCCTGAGAGTGTGTCGATAGGCTATTTGAATAGATGGGGTTCGAAATCCTGGCCTCGATGGACATTCCCATGAGCATTTTGCAAAATGGTTAGTGGATAGTGTTTGGCTTGTATCTCCCTTAGCTAATGAACAAGTAGCATCACACTGCCATTCTAATTCTGATCAGAATTCAAAAATGCAAACTGTGCTAATTAAGTATGCCATGAAAGATATTTATTTGTGTCAGAGATTACACAACTCCACCTCTGTGACGACAGTATTCATTATGGACTATTGTAATGCTTGTTTAATGGAAAATATACATTTCAATGCAAATAGGCAAATTATTGTGGGATTTGCTTACTAAAATCTTATTACTTTAGAGATAAGCTAATTTTTTTGCTAATTACTTATGTAACAAACATTTACAAAATTAAAAGACTTGTACTAATTTCCATATGTGCTCATGTTGAACCAGTTTGATATGATATTTGTACATTTCCAAGCAATTGTTTATAATTTCAGCCTTCTCTTCTAAACTAATTATTATTTTTTTTATTTAAAAAAAAATAAATTTAGAGTACCCAATATTTTTTCCCAATTTGGGGGCAATTTAGAGTGGCCAATCTACCTATCCTGCACATCTTTGGGTTGTGGGGGTGAAACCCACGCAGACACGGGGAGAATGTGCAAACTCCACACGGACAGTGACCCAGGGCCGGGATTCGAACCCGGGTCCTCAGTGCCGTAGGCAGCAATGCTAACCACTGCGCCATCGTGCTGCCCTTCTAAACTAATTATAGTGGGACGTGGGATGAGGTCCATGAAGGGAGTGTAAAACAGGATTTTCCTTGCTGTAGTGGAGTTACCAGTGAAAGCACAAAACCTTCTAACTTTAGGTTGCTTTTCACAGTATATAACCAATGGTTTAGGCTTGAAGTGCCGGGGTGGGGGCATGGGCAAGAATTTTGCAGATGATGCAAAAATTGGCCATGTGGCTGTTAGTGAGGAAAATAATTCTGTGCTGTAAATTTTCTACATTTCTAACATTGTTTTACTCTATGGATTTGAACTTGACAAAAAAAGTCCAGTAAAGGAACTTTCTCTGGAACAAATCAGCATGTGGAACTAGCATTAGAGCTCGTTTGGGGTATAAGCATCAAAGTGGACTGATTGGACAGAACATTTGTATTTTTGTGGCTGTTAAATGATAGTCTGGTACCTGTGTCAATGGTGTACTTGTGTTCCATCTTTTTAGTCTGTACCATTTCAGTATTGTATGGTTTATTGTAAATCAATTAAATTCTGAAGAATGTTAAATTCTGAAAATTGAGCTAGTGGAAACAGATGTTAAGTTTGGTTGAATTATAGCAATTGGTCAAAAATGCATGATTGACAGGATTGGAAAATAAGTTTCAGGACCATGAACAGAATAAGAATAAGGGGTTCTGGGCTGCTTTTTTTAATGACTGCATGTTTTTAAATCGGAATGTCCAGAATGTAACAAAAAAATGTGCACTTGCAAACCTGCACCTGGGTGATCCTCTGCTACTTGCATGGGGCTAAAAATAATCGTGTACTGACCTGCAACAAGCCGATGAATCAGTAGGATGTTGCTATTTTGACATACAAAATTATATGCCACATTCACTTTCCTATTCTTCCTCACATGCTGAGTTTCTGGTCCGAAGAAAAGATGTTTGGAGGCCCTGTATTTTACCTGCAAGGAAAATAATTCGAAGGAAAAAGTTGTCCTAGTGCAGCCATTTTCAAACTGGGGGTCGCGACCCACAGGTGGGTCGCAGGCGGGTGTTGGGAGGGTCGCCAAGCTGTCCATCACGGCGCTCCCAATTGTGGGAATTCACGCGCAACAGTAACAATGACGCTATGAGCGGCTTTGAAAATGGCAGCCGCAACCAGCTAAAACAAAATGCGGGTGCACTGCGCATGTGTGGCCGCTCATCAGTGCGCACGCGGCCTGGGGGTGTTGTGACCTGAAGCCGGGGTCAAAGTGCGATCGCGGTATGGTGGTGACTGACTGCGTGGTGATCACCGATGATGGACAAGGCTATGACCTATATCTCATTTGCATCCCTAAACATTACTGTAATGATCTGGAGAGAATATATATTCCTCATGGTTTAATCATGGACAGAACTGAACGTTTGGCAAAGGATCTAATAAAAGCCATGGAAAATCATCACATCGTCGCCCTCTGTGTACTGAAGGGTGGCTGTAAATTTTTTGTTGACCTTTTAAACTACATTAAAGCATTGGATTGAAACAGTGACCAGTCAATCCCAATGACGGTGGACTTCATCCACTTGAAGAGTTTCTGTAATGATCAGTCAACAGGGGAACTACTCAGAGTTTACGAACTGAGGTATGAAATCCACGCTGTCCTGTGAACCTGTCAGAAAATGCTGGGTCGTGAAGGTCGGCTGCCGTGTGCCGGTTGGTATAAATGGGTCCCTGGAAAAACCAGTTTGAAAAACACTGGCCTAATGTCATGATTCAGAATGGAATTGGTGGACCTGGAATCAGACTATTTGCTTTGCTTGTCATGGCTGTCTCAATTTAGATTCTGCTGTGGATACTATGCAAAAGATTGCCTGTCTTGCTGAGAGCCTACACATCAAAGAAAATGTAAACAGTGCCATCTTGTTCTTCTAAGATTTGTCTCCGGGAGAGGAAGAGTATGCTCCATATTTATAATTTGACCCGAAAAGGCTGAATGTTAATGATGAATACTTCAGGTGTGTAGTGTTCAGTCAGAGAAAATCAGTGCTGAATGCTTACATTTTCCATATCCTGAGTTCAAATGTCATTACTGAAAGATAAAAGATTACTGAATGTTGAGGCTCAGTTCTAAAATGTCTGGATCCAACCTTCCCTATCCTTTTGAAATAAGCTCAAGAAATATACTCTGTCATGCATTCCTTTTCAGTGATGCGACTAACTTTCAATTCCAGATTTTATGAATTGAACTTAAATTCCAGAAGCTGCTGTGGTGGGATTTGAACAGAGCACGAGCCTGGGCCTCTGGACTAAGAGTCCAGTGACATTACTGCTACACCACCATCTCCCCTTGATAATGTATTTTGTTTTATTATTTAACTACTGCCAGATATTTGTTATTAATTTGACGATGAAGGTGACATATATGTAAAACGCAGTGGGATTGTGAGTGTATTTATAAACTAAGGATGCAGATTAATTTCTAGAAGGACAACACTGAGAATTAAATTTATAATAAGCTATAATTTACAATAGCAGGACATAAACTGCATCAGCCATTAGTTAGACGTGGCCTCTTAATTATTTGCTTGTGGGCCTGCTGTCCAATTAAGGACAGTGAGCAGGCTTCTGATGCTCTTGGCCACTGCTACCAGCACAATCAGAGGGCTGGAACTTTGATGATTCAGCAGCACTGCTGAGAGTGTTGGTTGTTGCTGAAGGATGCAGGATGGCTTGGAATCTGGGTAGCTAGTTAAGTTGAAAAAATAAAATTCAGGGGGCCAAGGATCAGACTTGAACCCTTTCCAGTGAGATGAGAGGGATTGTGGGAGCTGTCATTCCTGCTTTCGGTCCCCTCTTTGCGCCATCCGATAGATGGCCCTCCTGGGTTGTTGCTGGGAGGCTGCCCCCTGAAGCTGGTGGCCTCCCCTCACAGCGGAGATTTGTGTCCCATCAGCAAGATACCAGTACCCGAGAAAATGGCCCTTAATAGGGTTAAAGTTCCTGTCAGTCACTTTGTATCCAGTGCCACTACTTGTAAAATGCCGCAGTGTGGATTGCGTCAATGAGGTGTCGCAATGTGGCTCCCTGTGAGGTGACCCACCCTCGTCTCCCAGAGGCTGATAAATTTCTGCCCGAGGTCTGATGAAGGAACTTCAATTTAAAGTGGGTTTCTTTTCAAGGACCGAAAGAGTATTAAGAGATGGAAAGATGAAGAGAGAAGAAAAGAAGAGACAATGGTAAAGTTCAAAAAAATAATCATTTTAAATCTGACACTCTCTTATTAAAGTCTCTAGCAACAATTAATACTTGAAGGAATTAGACTCCGCAGTTCGGATAACTGGCTTTCAATGTCAGAGGGGTCGATTGGCTTTGTTAAAAGGGTACTTGGCCTCGCCATTATTTTGACAGAACATCCTGGACCAGTGAATGTTTTAAAATTGGTGATATTCGGATTGGATTGGATTTGTTTATTGTAACGTGTACCGAGGTACAGTGAAAAGTATTTTTCTGCAAGCAGCTCAACAGATCATTCAGTACATGGGAAGAAAAGGGAATTAAACAGAATTCAAGAAAATACATGAGAATACATAATAGGGCAACACAATATATACAATGTACTACATAAGCATTGGCATCGGATGAAGCAGACATGGGTGTAATGTTAATGAGGTCAGTCCATAAGAGGGTCATTTAGGAGTCTGGTGACAGTGGGGAAGAAGCTGTTTTTGAGTCTGTTCGTGCGTGTTCTCAGACTTCTGAATCTCCTGCCCGATGGAAGAAGTTGGAAAAGTGAGTAAGCCGGGTGGGAGGGATCCTTGATTATGCTGCCTGCTTTCCCCCGGTAGCGGGTGGTGTAGATGGAATCAATGGATGGGAGGCAGGTTCGTGTGATGGACTGGGCGGT
This sequence comes from Scyliorhinus canicula, assembly GCF_902713615.1. NCBI lineage: Eukaryota > Metazoa > Chordata > Chondrichthyes > Carcharhiniformes > Scyliorhinidae > Scyliorhinus > Scyliorhinus canicula. The sequence goes on along the minus strand of NC_052148.1, from coordinate 30,143,995 downwards.
ATTCACGACTCTCTGAAGTTCCTTGCGGTCCTGGGCCGAGCAGTTGCCATACCAGGCTGTGATGCAGCCCGATAGGATGCTCTCTATAGTGCATCTGTAAAAGTTGGTAAGGGTTAATGTGGACATGCCGAATTTCCTTAGTTTCCTGAGGAAGTAAAGGCGCTGTTGTGCTTTCTTGGTGATAGCGTCGACATGAGTGGACCAGATTTTTGGTGATGTGCACCCCTAGGAATTTGAAACTGCTCACCATCTCTACCTCGGCTCCGTTGATGCTGACAGGGGTGTGTACAGTACTTTGCTTCCTGAAGTCGATGACCAGCTCTTTAGTTTTGCTGGCATTAAGGGAGAGATTGTTGTCGCTGCACCACTCCACTAGGTTCTCTATCTCCCTCCTGTATTCGGACTCATCGTTATTCGAGATCCGGCCCACTATGGTCGTATCGTCAGCAAACTTGTAGATGGAGTTGGAACCAAGTTTTGCCATGCAGTCGTGTGTGTACAGGGAGTAGAGTAGGGGGCTAAGTACGTAGCCTTGCGGGGCACTGGTATTGAGGACTATTGTGGAGGAGGGGTTGGTGTTCATTCTTACTGACTGTGGCCTGTTGGTCAGAAAGTCAAGGATCCAGTTGCAGTGAGAGCCAAGTCCTAGGTTTTGGAGCTTTGATATGAGCTTGGCTGGGATTATGGTGTTAAGGCGGAGCTGTAGTCAATAAATAGGAGTCTGATGTAGGAGTCCTTGTTTTCGAGATGCTCTAGGGATGAGTGGAGGGCCAGGGAAATGGCATCTGATGTGGACCGGTTGCGACGGTATGTGAATTGAAGTGGGTCAAGGCGTTCCGGGAGTATGGAGGTGATGCGCTTCATGATCAGCCTCTCGAAGCACTTCATTACAACTGACGTCAGGGCCACCGGGCGGTAGTCATTGAGGCACGTTGCCTGGTTCTTCTTTGGTACCGGTATGATAGTGGTCTTCTTGAAGCAGGTGGGGACCTCGGAGTGGAGTGATATTCAATAACAATGGAAGCATTGGCAGCTTGTTTATTTAAAGCTTGGGGAGAGGGTATTTTTTTCATGCATGTTCAGGAGATGCAGACCCTGCCATTCACCTTCTTCAACACTGTTTATCTTTTAAACTGGGAGTGCAACTCACTTTCATGATTTCTTCACTCTTCCATCATTGCTATTACCTCTTGTCTATCTCCTGGCACCCCCATGTAGGTTTAGAAGATACAATATTTGCCTCTTCATTTCCTCCTGTGCTGCCATCCCATTTTAAAAATGCCACAAACATACTTTGTGTGTGATAGCAATTTAAATGCACTTCCTCCAACCTATTCGCTTCTCAGTCAATGCCTCTACGTCAGGGAAACCAGGCATAGATTATTTTTTCACTTGGCTGAATAGCTATGTTCTGTCTCTGACTCCTGGATCCCATGATGCTTGTCCTTTGAATTTTGTAGCACTCCCACCCTGACCTCTCTGACTTATGGTTCAGCGCAAGTTTAAGAAGCAATGACTCTCTGGTAGACATTGTGGAGCATTCGGGTCTTAACACTGAATTTAAAAACTTCAAATCTTAACTTTGATGTCTATTAGGGTGTGATATCATTTCCTGGATAAGGAGGAAGAAGCAGGTTTATAGGTGCAGTGCAAGGTTAGAAGACTTTGTAGCAATGTTTATTAAGGTAGAGGATTCTAGCAAAATATCAGTGGAAATGGAGATGTGCAAGGCACTGGCTTGAGGTGACATCACCATTTGTCCAGGGCGGCGTGCTCTCTGCCGATTCTGGAGACCTTGGTTGCCATGCGTTCAATGCCCACAGGCCTGGCAATGTTGCTGAAATTCCTCTTCATCCTCAAGGGAGGTGTCCCGCCGGTTGGTGACCGCCCCGGACATTGAGGCTTGGCGTGGTGTTGTACTCCAAGGTGTCATTTCAGTGATGTCTTGGCCATTCGAGCACAACCCTGGGATCCCGCTGGAGTCTCGTATGGAGGTTGAGCAACACTATGGACACTGTAATTCATGGAACTTTGGGGTTTCTGAATCCCTTTTTCTGCAGTGCGAGACAGCACTAGCTCAATGGCTCTCTTCAAATCCAGAGTAGACTCCGCCAATAGCTTCCTCTGTGTGGCCGTGTTATTAATTAGGTACAACAGCAGATCCTTCAACATCTCGGAAAGGGATGGCCCAAACTCTTAAAGCTCAGAGAGCCGTTGGGGTAGAGTAAAAAAAATCTATAACTGACTGGCCTGGAGTCCGTACAGCCGTGTTGAACCAGTGTGGTGGCATGATTATAGTTGGTTTTGGGTTTTTGGACCATTCACTCCCCTTGATCTACCAATTTGTCAAACTATTTTGAATCCAGCACAGCTGGAGGCTTTTTATAATGTTGAAGGTTGGGACCCCGCAGACGGTCAGGAGGATTACCTTCTGTCGGACCTCTCCAGCGATGCCGTTGGCCTGGAAAAAGTACCTAATCCGTTCCGCATACTGAGTCCAATCTTCTAGGTCTGCATTGAAGGCCTCCAGTTTCCCAAAGAACGCATTTAAAGAAAATAAATTTTACACACTGCTGCACAGCACTCCTCTAGAGTGGCTGGGACATCCAGAATCGGAGTAAAATTTATTTTTCCTCAACCCCGGTATTAAGACCCAGGAAGCTGAGCATTAAGGTGAATGTTGTTTTATTATGGGCACAGGAAATCTGCTTGTGGCAGCAAATTTATTTACATCGTATAGTCCCGTTGGCACAACCAACATGTCGGTCCCTGTCCGGGCCGATCTTTTGAGCCCCAGCCGGGTGAGCTCCCGCCCACTAGCAGGCAAGCTCATATTTGGTGAGTCCCATGGGGAGATCAATCAAGGTATACCCGTGGATCTGGGGGGGGGGGGGAAGGTTGGGGTTGTTACAGCCAGCTTCTTAAAAAGTTCTTGAACACACCACTCACCTTCAGCTACGTTTCTTGCTGCCAGACTTTAACATAGAAAGAAGTCTTACAACACCAGGTTAAAGTCCAACAGGTTTGTTTTGAATCACTAGCTTTCGAAGCACAGCTCCTTCCTCAGGTGAAGACTTTAACATGACAGAGGAGCAGCTTTTGTAGCTAAGCATTGCACATGTGGTAAGGGATAAGAACAGAAGTATCATCACCTCCATCAGCACTAACTGGAACAACAGCTGCTGCGGCACCAGCACTATCAGCTACCTTCGCCTCAGTTGCAGGGTAGAGGGTGGCTACTCTGATAAAGCTGGAAAGAGATGAGGGCCCTCTGAAGCAGGGTCTTGCATGTAGAAGACCAACTCTTTCCAAATGTCTCCGCACAAGTGACTCTGGAGACTCGCGCTGTATAGCAGGTTGCTGCTAAAATCTGTAGTCAGCTGGGATAAGACCACATTCCCAGTGGAACAGGTGGCCTGTTACCTTCACTCACTGTGATTTTTGCTTGTCACCAAATTCTGTGCTCTCTTGTGTAAGGAAAGAAAACAAAAAAAGAGTAGTCTTTGTAATGACTTGAGGTGGAGACGACACCATTTTTGGGTACCTAATGAGGTGCTGTTGCAAGAAAGTGTTGACTGCTCAGATGGATTTGTGAGGTATCTGGAGAGAAATGATGAATACAACTGCCAAGTGTGTTATCATGAAGAGTGTGGTGTTAGAACATAGAACAGTACAGCACAGAACAGGCCCTTCGGCCCTCAATGTTGTGCCGAGCCATGATCACCCTATTCAAACCCACGTATCCACCCTATACCCGTAACCCAACAACCGCCCCTTAACCTTACTTTTTTTATTAGGACACTACGGGCAATTTTAGCATGGCCAATCCACCTAACCCGCACATCTTTGGACTGTGGGAGGAAACCGGAGCACCCGGAGGAAACCCACGCACACAGGGGGAGGACGTGCAGACTCCACACAGACAGTGACCCAGCCGGGAATCGAACCTGGGACCCTGGAGCTGTGAAGCATTTATGCTAACCACCATGCTACCCTGCTGCCCCAAATTGAGTGTTGTCGAATGTTGTGAAGGTTAGAGTATGTGGCCACTCTGAAAGTGTTATACCAATTGTTTGTCATTCTCTTCTGAGGCTCTGAACCTTTTTGGTGCGTGTCTCGAGGCCCAAGACATATTGGGCTGAATTCTCTGTTTGAGAGATTTATGTTTTCCCACCGGAGATGAATCGCCTCTGCTTGCGCTAAGAGTGGATGACCAGAGGAGATTCTCTATCCCTTGCCTTGAAAATTTATGCATTACGGAGATTGTGAGGGACTCCTGTTATCGGGCCACCGTTTTGAGCTGGCGGCCCGATTTAATGAGTTCCAGTGTCTGTCCCCCCCACCGGAGACCCCATAACAGAGCCCTTACCAGAGAGCCCCCTACCAAAGACCCTTCCGAATGGACACCCCCACCAGAGACCCCTCATAACTGATCCCCCTCCCCACCAGAGAACCCCACCAGTAAGAGAGCCTACCTACCTGAGACCCCCTCCGTCACATAACCCCCCCCCATCCCCAACCCCATCAAGTGCATACCTATTCTGTCTTACTGTACCATTAGCATTTTGTATGAGATAGGGCTGTATTTTCATCTGATCAACCAGTTGTGAGCTTTGTTTTGGATTCATACTGGCTCTCCTGATGGTGTGCGTTGTGACATTTGTCATAGTTCGTGTGGCTGGAACGATCCTCATTCACCTTGTGCATGTGGCGCAAAGTGTGTGTGGGAGTTGAGTTCTCAATCTTCCCATGAGGAGGTCACAGGGTGCTAAACTGTTTTGGAGTGGAATTGTTTTGGTCAGAACTGCAAGTTGGATGCCATTGTTCTTCAATGCTTTCACTGTACATACTACTCTTTCACATTCAGCGTTGGCTTGAGGATATCTTGATGAGCTGGTAGCATGGACAAATCCATAGGATTTTTAAAGTATGAATTGGAAAACTACTTCTGTACAGTTTTGGATCTGTCACCTGAGGAAGGATATACCTTCCATGTGGGAGTGCAGCAGAGGCTCACCAGAATAATTCCTGGGATAGCAGGACTTCACTATGAGGAGACTGGGGATCTGAAATACAATAGGAAGCGTTGGAAAACCTTGGCCAGCTTGGCAACAGCATCTGTGGAACGAGAAACACAAGTTAACATTTCCAATCTAATATGACTTTTCAGAAGTCAAGAGGAAAAGGGATGTGATGGGTTTAATGCTGTTGAAAAAGAAAGAGGGACCGGTGGAGTAAAAGAGAGACAAACGGAAATCCGATCGGAGGGAAGAACAGAAATTCTTCAAGGTAGGCATTCCTGGAAGAGAGTTGGCAGTGAATTGAGCACTAAAGTACAATCAAAATATTTTTATTTTTGGACATCTGAAATAAAAACCAAGTGTGTGGAAAAACCCAGCCAGCCTGACAGCATCTGTGGGAGAGAGAAACACGTTAGCGGTTAGAGTCCATATGTTTATGACAAGCAAGCGAGCGCTAGTTGAGCAAAGAAGGATATGAAATTCATTGAAGTAGTCCATGCCAAGAGACCGAACACCTGAACCTCCAATTCAGGAATACTGTCAAAATGGAAATGAAAAGCCTTAGAACCAATCACAATAAGTGGGGATACGCTACCTGATGATTGATGTAAATAGCATCAATTTGCCAGCTCAAGGTAGGAATTTGTCATCACGGTGACATGTGGTTTCAGAAACTCCAAAGCAGATACCAGCTCTGCTAACAAGACATCAGGAGAGACAATCCCACACCATTGGCAAGGGACAACTTCAAGTGTGATGCTTGTGGCAGACTTTGCTTTTCCAGAATCAGCTTTTCATGTATCCGAAGTGCAGCAGCTGGTTTGTCCTGACTTCACCAAAGTTCTGAGGCTGCATTCCTATGGTTGGCATCCTTACATTTGCTGATTCCCATCATCCACAGCCCTTCAAGGACTCTTCATTCCTTGAATTCTGACCTTCTGTGCACGTCCCTGATATCCTTTGCTCTTTTGTGATTTTCTTTTTCATGTATTCACTTAACTGTGCTAAAGCCTTTTTACATCACTTTGCCCATCACAAGCAATTAATTGTTTGGTTATCCTTCTTTTCTTTCCCCCCCTCCTTCTCACCACGAGGAGATGGCAGCCATGGCAGAACAGCAATCTTGACCGGCTTTAATGGGGAGATGGTGTCAAAGTCTCTGAAAGCAGATTCCTTCCATTAGTCCTGACTGTGGAAATTGAATTCTCTTTATGAAGCAATTTCCCGATGGGTGAGAAGCAGTGCCTGGAATGGTTGTAGCTGAGGTGCATTCCGCGGAGATTAACCTGTGAATATCCAAATCTCTTGTTCAGAGCTGCAATAAACGGTTCAGTTCAATGTGGAAATTTTCAGTGATTTTTGCCCATCAGTTTTGAGGTGATTCCCTTTTTTCATAAATGGGGATTGCCTTTATTTAACATTTTTTTAATACATGTCTCCTCCCGTCTCCACACCCAACCCCAATCTGTCACATACAGGCAGTGTGCCACAATTTTCTGTACAGCAACTGCACAAACCAATGCTGCCCTCACCTGGTGGGAACCTATCTAATTGATTCTCATTGAAAAGTATGTTCATTGTTTGTGATTTTACTATTTGTGAGGTTTCACAAGAAAGTCACCTCCGCGAACACTGGAGCTTTACTGTACTCCACTTTTCTACTTTCTCTTTTAAGTGCCCTTTTGATCCATCTTTTGGATACCTGCCCTTGTATCATTTTAAATAAAAACAGAATATGCTGGAAATGCTCAACAGATCTGGTAGTATCTCTGAATGAGTGAAACGCAAGTTAACATTTCAGGTTGATGACCTGTAATCAGAACTTCAAAATGTTAGAGAATTAACAGATTTAACCAAGTGCAGAGACAGGAAAAGGGGTGAGGCTTGGGGAGAACAAAAGGGAAGGCCTGTGAAAGGGTGACGGGCAGGCAGATAAAATAATGATTGTGTGGTACCAAGAAAAAGGAGATGGTCATGGAACTTAAAGAAATAAAAGTAGAATCTAAAGGAAGATGAGCAAATCATCAATGACTGTTGTTGCCTTAAAAAAATTGGGGAAGTACTGATGATTTGAAATTGTTGAACTCCGTGTTGAGTCTGAGAGGCAATATGGCACCAAATCAAAAGAGCTTGGTTTGTGCTTCATTGCAACAATGCAGAAGGCCAGACAGAAGGGTCACAATGGAAATGGGACAGAGAATTGGAATCATAAAATTGTTACAGTACCTAGGAAGGATATTCCGACTAGATTCACCGAGTACCACTTCCCAGCCTTTTCCCCACAGATGTACAAATTAGTCCTTTTCAGATAATGATCCAATTCCCTATTGAATAACATAACTAAGTCTACCTCCGCCACACTCTCAGACAGTGCATCCCAGATCCTAACCCATGCTATGTAAAGAAAAAGGGCTATCTCCCCAGTATCGAGAACCCGGGGTATTCGGGGCAGCAGGGTAGCATGGTGGTTAGCATAAATGCTTCACAGCTCCAGGGTCCCAGGTTCGATTCCCGGCTGGGTCACTGTCTATGTGGAGTCTGCACGTCCTCCCCCTGTGTGCGTGGGTTTCCTCTGGGTGCTCCGGTTTCCTCCCACAGTCCAAAGATGTGCGGGTTAGGTGGATTGGCCATGCTAAATTGCCCGTAGTGTCCTAATAAAAGTAAGGTTAAGGGGGAGGTTGTTGGGTTACGGGTATAGGGTGGATACATGGGTTTGAGTAGGGTGATCATGGCTCGGCACAACATTGAGGGCCGAAGGGCCTGTTCTGTGCTGTACTGTTCTATGTTCTATGTAAACCCCCCCCCCCCCCCCCCCCCCCTCCACACAACCGCTGGATGGCTTGATGCTAGACCTTGGCCAGCCTGCCTCTGGCAGTACCCTGCCTTTGTTGGTCTCCTGGCTTCTCATCAGGGGAATACAGTCATAGCAGTGGCCTCTACCCCTCTCGTTGCGGCCCACCCCCTCGTCCGCTTCCTGGCTGCCAATGCCGTAAAAAGAGGACTGACTTAATTCTCTGCAACCCAATTACTCCACGATGAAGCTGCCAGGGATGCACTTCGCTGCTCCTGTCTCATTCAGCCTGAGTGAGGAAGATTAGGCGAGACAGGGACTTCAGCATCACAGTGAAGGTAAGTCTGTCGAGAATGGCAATCTGACGGAGATTGCCACTCTGAGGAAGTTATGGGCCCATGTTTCTGTCTCCACAGATCCTGTGATAGAACATAGAACATACAGTGCAGAAGGAGGCCATTCGGTCCATCATGTCTGCACCGACCCACTTAAGCCCTCCCCTCCACCCTATCTCTGTAATCCAATAACCCCTCCTACCCTTTTTTGGTTACGAAAGGCAATTTATCATGGCCAATCCACCTAACCTGTACGTCTTTGGAATGTGGGAGGAAACCGGAGCACCCAGAGGAAACCCACACAGACACTGGGAGAACGTGCAGACTCCGCACAGACAGTGACCCAGCAGGCAATCGAACCTGCGACCCTGATGCTGTGAAGCCACAGTGCTATCCACTTGTGCTCCTGTGCTGCCCAAATGTACTGAGTATTTCCAGCACTTTTGTATTTCACGATTATAGGCACTATATAAGTGCAAGTTGGTATTGTCACAAGATTCAGAGGGTCAGTGTAGACTCGATAGGCCGAATGGCCTCCTGCACTGTAGGAATTCTAATGATTCGATGAATTTGAAATTGGTGGAAGAGCAGCCTCTGTTTTAAGTTATCTTACCATTGCTATTAACATTAAATAAATCATCCAAGGTAAAAACGTTAATATTCCACTCTAGATTAAACTGGATGTAATTTTATCGGCCAATCATAGTCAGCGTAGTCTAATTCGATCATTGTAAGTCTAAATAAGTTTAACAAACTAGAAGGGCTATGTCATTTTAAAATTATTTTGAAACCTAACTCATTTGAAGCTTGCTAAAACTGCTTGACAGTTTTTGACACATTTGCCACAGCAAAAAAATGTTCATGTTTTTGTTAGAAACCAAAAGGTCAAGGCTGAACATGAAAGTGCTGTGATATAAAATATAATTACATCGTAAATGGGTTTTCATTCGAATGCTCCAATGTGAACCTTTCTGGTTTTAATGGAGAACCTTTATCTCTCTGTTACTAAAAATGTATTTGGTGTAAGGCTTGACAGATTTGAGGATGCAAAAAAATTGAGGAAGATTGCATTCTTTCACGGTCTTGGTTTCATGATTAGCTTCCTTAATTAGAGTCTTAGATAAAGTTCAAAAAAGCAACATGATACACCCTTCCAATATTGCTAAATGATTTCATTTCCTCAATTATATCATTTTAATCCTTAGTACAGCATATAACAAATATTGCATAATAAGCTGATCTAGATTTGACAAAAATAGTCCTCTTCAAAGTGATCAAAATATGTGTTGAAAGTTGGCCGTGTTCATCTCTGGCAGAAAGGAATCTCTTAAAATTGCAATGCCATTGTGGAAGGCGGCATTCTTTGTGTAAGCCATGTTGGCTGGGGTTTGTGCCTGGGGGGTTTATACAATATGGAACATAGAACACTACAGTAAGAAGTTTTACAACACCAGGGTAAAGTCCAACAGGTTTGTTTCAAACACTAGCTTTCGGAGCACTGCTCCTTCCTCCAGTGAATGAAGAGGTATGTTCCAGAAACATATATGTCGACAAAGTCAAAGATGCAAGACAATACTTTGAATGCGAGCATTTGCAGGTAATTAAGTCTTTACAGATCCAGAGAGAGGGTTAATCCCAGGTTAAAGAGGTGTGAATTGCCTCAAGCCAGGACAGTTGGTAGGACTGCAAGTTGGCAAGGGTACTGTTTGGGTGCCAGGCTGACATGTTTGCCGCACTGCGGATAGGGCCAGAGAGCTATCTGAGGTTTGTGGGGCTGGAGAATGTTAGTGATATGGAGAGGTGAGGCAATGGAGGGATTTGAAAACAAGCTTCATTATTTTAACTTCATACCTGATTTGCAAATAATAATTTTGTTCATCAGAGGCTATTTATGAAGAAAGGCAGTATTACTCACTGTATTCAAAAATGTTGCGCTTTTGGCAATAGTCCAATAAAGACTGGTGGTTCCAATCTTCAGAAGATGAACATTGAAAGGGGAGATGGCTGGCATGAGTGATGTCACACAATCCCTCCCGTAACATATACAGCATTAGATTATGAGGGCCATGTTCTTCAAAATATTACAATAACTTGCTGAGATAATTAACTGTGCATTGAAATGCTTTCACTGGGCTGACAGAACTCTTTTGAAAGTATCTCACTACCCTACAATGGCAAAACTTTTCCTAAATGCACCTCAGTGGCCTTGTATAATTATATATGTGACACTCCTGTAAGTCATCTGTTTTAAATCACTTAGAAAGCCGTCCTTGGATATTATCTTTCAATAAAATTAATTAAACCTGTTCAGTGCATAAATTAAACTCCAATGGTTTTATTTAATCTACTCAAGGAATTAAATAATCTTAGGTAAAACCTACAAAGAGAACACCAAGTTTCTTGGTAACCTATGAATACAATACAGAAAAACTGATTAGAGAATCATAGAATCCCTACAGTGCAGAAGGAAGTCGTTTGGCTCATCTTGTCTGCATGCCCATGCACTCTGCATCTATAGCTTTGTGTATGTAAAGGTAGCTTTCCTTCAGGTCTTTTATTCAATATGGAGCAACTTAGCCAGTCTGTCCTCCTAATTCATTGCTGCATCACATCTTGCCTGGATGCATGCAACTTCAACAACACTTGAAGCTTGACCTCAAGCCCAGCTTAAAATTTGATTCCTCCACCATTGATGTGCAGTGACTTTAATAATAATCTTTATTGTCACAAATAGGCTTACATTAACAATGCAATGAAGTTACTGTGAAAAGCCCCTAGTTGCCACATTCCGGTGCTTGATCGGGTACACAGAGAAAATCTCCACCCCCTGACATTCAATGGTATTGCCATCACTGAATCTACCATTATCAGCATCCAAGGAGTTACTTTGACCAGAAACTAAACTGGACCGGCCACATAAATAATGTGGCCAGAAGAGCAAGTCAGAGGCTGGAAATTCTGTTGTGAATAACTCACTCCCTGACTCTCCAAAATCTTTATACTATCTACAAAGCACAAGCCAGGAATGGGATAGAATACTCTCCCCTTAGCTCCAACAACACCTGAGGCTCAACATCATCCATGACAAAACCGCCTACTTGGTTGCCACCCCACACGCTACCTGCAACATTGAATCCTTCCACCACCAATGCACCAGTGTGTACCATGTACAAGATCAGTGCCGCAACTCACAAAAGTTATGAATTCATAGTTCATAGTAATATTTTAGTGGTAATTATTTGCTCCTGAGGAGATCAAATAGAGCCTCTGCCATGTTTCTAGCAACAAAATACTGATGGATCTGGAGCAGCTCCAAAGAATTTCCTGAGGTATAAGACCACAAGACTTAGGAGCAGAATTAGGACCTTCGGCCCATTTAGTCTGCTCTGCCATTCAATCATGCCTGATGTGCTAAACCAGCCCCTTAGCTGATGCTAAAACATCAAATATATTCAAGAGGCGGCTAGATATAGCACTTGGGGCGAATGGGATCAAAGGCTATGGGGTGTAAGCAGGATTGGGCTATTGAGTAGGATGATCAGCCGTGATCGTGATAAATGGCGGAGCAGGTTCGAAGGGCCAAAAAGCTTCCTCCTCCTATCTTCTATGTATCTATGTACCACCCTCTGACTGGAAAAAAACCTCCGTATCTCTGTTTTAAAGGTCATCCCTTCAGTCTGAGGTTGTGCCCTTGGGTCCTAGTTTCTCCTACTAGTGAAAACATCCACTCTATGTTCACTCTATCTAGACCTCTTAGTATTCTGTAAGTTGAGTACTGATCCAGAGTCCTCGACCTCTCCTCTTATGACAAGGCCTTTATTCCAGGGATCGTTTTTTAAAAATGTTTTTATTAAGGATTTTCCATATTATACAGCAGAAAGGTAAGCAGGAACATACATCGAAGACAAAGTATATATATATATATATATTTACATACATCGGTCGTCTTCCATCATTTATATTGGTTTTTCGTTATTTTTTTAAAAAATAATTTTTATTGAAAAATTTTGAATTTATACAACAATAACGCACCATAGTAAAATACCAAAAATAACAATAATATTAACAATCATAAACATTCGCCCCACCTCCATGAACGACACAGCATTTTAACAACAACGCAAATTAACACAATATAAAGTTACAAAATAGACACTACAAACCTACAAACCTCAAGCCCGAAAACCTCCCGCCAATAAACAGGTCCCTAAATTTGCTGATGCCCGCCCTTTGCCACCCCCTAAATCCCCCATCCTTGTTCCCAGGGATGAACCGATGTTTGCCACCCAGTGGAGCCTCCATCGTGCCCCCTGTTTCCCCCCAATGCCGTCTCCACTGTCCCCAGATTCTTAGGGTCGCCGCCACCACCGGGCTCGTGGTAAACCTCTTAGGGGAGAGCGGCAACGGTGCCGTTACCATGGCACTCAGGCTCGTACCTCTACATGACGCCATCTCCATTCTTTTTCACGCCGCCCCTCCCCCCTCCATCACCCATTTACGCACCATTGACACATTGGCTGCCCAATAGTACCCCAGAAGGTTGGGCAGCGCCAGCCTGCCTCTATCCCGCCCTCACTCCAGGAACACCCTCTTCACTCTCGAAGTCCCATGTGCCCACACAAAGCTCAAAATACTGCTAGTCACTCTCCTAAAGAAGGCCCTGGGGATAAAGATGGGCAGGCACTGAAAGAGGAACAAGAACCTCGGAAGCACCGTCATTTTGACGGACTGTACCCTCCCCGCCAACGATAATGGCAGCATGTCCCACCTCTTGAACTCCTCCTCCATCTGATCTAAAAGTCTGGTGAAGTTATGCTTGTGAAGAGTCCCCCAGTCCCTGGCCACCTGCACCCCCAGGTACCTAAAGCTCTCCCCTGCCCACCTAAGCGGGAGCCTACCAATTCCTTCCTCCTGGTCTCCAGGGTGCACCACAAACACCTCGCTCTTGCCTAAATTTAATTTATAACCTGAAAAGGTCCCAAACTCAGCTAGCAACTCCATCACTTCCGGCATCCCTCCCATCGGGTCCGGCACATACAGTAACAGGTCATCGGCATACAACGACACCCTATGTTCCTCTTCACCTCGCACCAAGCCTCTCCACCTCTCTGAATCCCTCAACGCCATCGCCAGCGGCTCGATTGCCAGTGCAAACAACAAGGGGGACAGGGGGCAACCCTGCCTGGTCCCTCGGTAAAGCCGGAAGTACTCCGACCTCCTCCGATTCATGGCCACGCACGCCATTGGGGCCTCATATAGCAGCCTTACCCATCTAATGAACCCTTCACCAAATCCAAACCTCCCCAACACCTCCCATAGGTACTCCCACTCCACTCTATCGAAGGCCTTCTCCGCATCCAGTGCCACCACTATCTCTGCCTCCCCCTCAATCGCCGGCATCATGATGACATTCAACAATCTCCGCACATTCGTGTTCAGCTGCCTTCTCTTCACGAAACCTGTCTGGTCCTCGTGCGCAACCCCTGGCACACAGTCCTCTAACCTGGTGGCCAGAATTTTTGCCAGGGCCTTAGCATCCACGTTGAGGAGAGATATGGGCCTGTATGAACCACACTGCTGGGGGTCCTTGTCCCTGTTTAAAATTAACGCGATCAGCGCCCGCGACATCGTCGGGGGCAAAGTCCCCCCTTCCCACGCTTCATTGAGTGTCCGCACCAGCAAGGGGCCCACTAGGTCCACAAACTTTTTATAAAATTCCACCGGGAACCCATCCGGCCCCGGTGCCTTCCCTGACTGCATCTGCCCGATCCCTTTAACTAGCTCCTCCTTCAGGGCTTCCCAGACCATCCCCACCTGAACCTCATTCACCATATCATTCACCTCGAGGTACCCCTCAATACTTGCCCGGACCCTCCTACACACCTCCTCCTCCGCCAACAACCCCACATCCAACCGCCACAACGGACGTTGGTCCCGCACCTCCCCCATCTCCAACTCTATCCAATGCGGAGCGTGGTCGGAGATTGCAATGGCCGAATACTTGGCCTCCTCCACTCTCGGAATCAGTCCCCTACTCACCACGAAGAAATCTATCCGAGAGTAGACCCTATGTACGTGGGAGAAGAAAGAGTACTCGCGTGCCCTCGGCCTCACAAACCTCCATGGATCCACCCCACCCATCTGATCCATAAACCCTCTCAGTACCTTGGCCGCCGCCGGCCTCCTACCCGTCCTAGAGCTGGACCGATCCAGTGAAGGATCCAACACCGTATTAAAGTCCCTCCACATGATCAGACCTCCCGCCTCCAGATCCGGGACCCGTCCCAACATACGTCTCATAAAGCCCGCATCGTCCCAATTTGGGGCATACACACTAGCCAGTGCCACCTTCTCTCCTTGTAGCCTGCCCCTAACCATAACATACCTGCCCCCCATATCCGCCACCACCTCCGATGCCTCAAACAACACATTTCTCCCCACCAGAATCGCCACTCCCCGGTTCTTCACATCCAACCCAGAGTGGAAAACCTGCCCCACCCATCCCTTCCTCAGGCGGACCTGGTCCGCCACCTTCAGGTGGGTCTCCTGAAGCATTGCCACATCTGCCTTTAGCCCCTTCAGGAGCCAGTACCCTTGACCACTTCACCGGCCCATTCAACCCTCTCGCATTCCAGGTGACCAACCGGATCAGAGGGCGTCCCGCCCCCCTCCCCTGTTGACGAGCCATAGCCCGTCGACTGCCCGCCCCAGGCCAGCACCCCCTGCCCGACCCAGTCCCCACAGCGACAACACCTCTCCTCTGTCCCCCCAGCCCCCACCAGCTCCTTCCTGACCCTACCAGCAGCAACCTGGTATTCCCCTTTCCTCCCCTCCCTTCCCCCCCAGGCTAGGAACCCTCCCAGCCGCGAACCGTCCTCCATTGTACTTCCGTGGGTCAGTTAACTTCTGCTGACCCCGGAAACTCCCACCAATAACCCGACCCCTCCCAAATTGGGATCATCCCCCAATCTATCCCTCCTCCAGGCACAACTCCAGCGCGGGGAAGAGTACTGTTAAGGCCCCGACTCCCCCGTCACCGTCTCCGCCCCCCAGCCCCACAGCGCGGGAAACCAGAGGAAAGCCCGTGCTTTCGCACTGCCCCACCACACCCTTCTGACGCAGCTCCCAAATAACAACCCCACTCCATACCCCCAACCCGACATAGAATACAACAAACCCCCCCCCCGACCCTCCCCGCAAGATACAGAACCAATGCCCCACAGCAGAAAAAAACATAGCAGAACAACACCCCCATAAATAACCATATCAAAATTGCAAAAGTACAAAAAAAAAGAACATAGCAACAGCAGAATCCAGCGCTAAGATATTACAACCGACCCCGCAACTCCAAACCCCTAGTTGAAGTCCAGTTTCTCCGTCCACACGAAGGCCCACGCCTCCTCCGGGGAATCAAAATAATAATGCCGGTCCGAATAAGTTACCCACAGGCGTGCGGGCTGCAACATTCCGAACTTTATCTTTTGCCTGTAAAGCACCTCCTTCGTCCGATTAAATCCGGACCGCCGCTTAGCCACCTCCGCACTCCAATCCTGGTAGATCCGTACTATCCCATTCTCCCACTTGCTGCTGTTCACCTTTTTGGCCCAGCGCAGCACACACTCCCGATCACTGAACCGGTGGAACCTCACCAGCACTGCACGCGGGGGTTCATTGTCCTTAGGACTCCTGGCCACTACTTTTGTGTGCTCCCTCCAGCTCCAAGGGCAGATGGAAAGACCCGGCCCCCACTAGCGAGTTCAGCATTATAGCCACATAGGTTGTCAGGTCCGACCCCTCCAGCCCCTCCGCAAGGCCCAAGATCCGCAGGTTTTTCCACCTCATGCGGTGATCAAGCTCCTCGAAGCGTTCCTGCCACTTCTTGTGGAGTGCCTCGTGCCCCTCCACCTTACTCACGAGGACCACGGCCTCCTCCTCTCGTTCAGTGGCCTGCGTCTGCAACTCCTTGATGGCAGCACCCTGGGTGGTCTGAATCTCCGACAGCCTTCTGTTTGTTTCCTGCAGAGAGCTCAGTACCTCAGCCTTGAAGTCTGTGAAGCAGCACAAGAGAGCAGCTAGTTGCTCCTGGGCCCACTGTTTCCACTCCTCTGGAGCTCTGCCATCTTGGGTCCCTTCCCCTGTTTTTTCTGGGGAGCTGCTGTTGCTTTTTCCCCCTTTCCACTCCGAGTTCGAGTCACAGACTGCGGGGAAAGTCGTTCAGCACACCTTCCCCCACCGGGAGACGTCGAAAAATTTCCGTTTTGGGCTCTAAAAAGAGCCGAAAAGTCCGTTTAAAATGGGAGCTCCCAAATGTGTGGCTTCCTACTTCATCACAGCCACCGGAAGTCTGTTTTTCATTATTTACAGTGGGTACAACTTGTCTTATGTTCTCCAGTAGGCGTTTAATTCTATTTGGCCATCTGCCTCCCTCTCCCCCTTTTCTTCCTGACTTCACCCTCCCCTTCTAGTTGTCTGGTGTCCCATCTTCCCTCATCAGCTCTTATATCCTGTTCCTGTTGGATTGGCGTGATGCCGCGTATTTTGTTATTTGCTGGGCATGATTGGGCTCCATGCCTCTTTACACGCTTACCCCTTCCTCTAGCTTATTGTGTTTTGGCTACAACATGGTCTTGGAACAGCTGGGTGAATGGCTCTCACATTTTGTGGAAGCCTACTTCTGACCCCTGGATGGCAAATTTAATTTTCTTCATCTGAGAAATTCCGATAGATTGGACAACCAGTCTGCAGCTTTGGGTGGTGCTGTTGATCAGCAGCTAGGCAGGATTATCTGGCAGGTGATTAGTGTGGCAAAGGCTAGGGCGTCGGCCCCCATCCCCGTTAAGAGATCTGGTTGTTCTGATGCCCCGAAGACTGCTACTTTTGGGAATGGCACCACCCTCATCTCCCCCCCTACCTTCGACATCACCTCGAAGAAGACTGTCCAGTACCCGACTAGTCTGGGGCAAGACCAGAACATGTGGGCGTGGTTGGCCGGGCCTCATTGGCGCTGTTCGCATTTGTCCTCCACCTCTGGGAAGAACCTGCTCATTCAGGTTCTGGTTAAGTGGTCTCTGTGCACCACTTCTGGCTGCATTAGGCTTAGCCTTGCGCATGTGGAGGTGGAGATGACCCTGCAGTGCTTGGATCCAGAGTCCCCACCCCATTTCAAACCCTTGGTCTTCCTCTTTTCCCTTGTCTCGTCCAGTGGTGTGCGCCCATATAGGTCGCCGCAGTTCCCCCTCCCTAAGATGTCCACGTCCAGTAAGTCATCTAACGTTTTTGTTTCCCGATGCAAGAAATCTTTTGAGCTGCATGTATCTTAACTGGATCCCCCCTGTCAGCTGGAACTTCTCTGTTAGCTTCTTTTGTGTTGTCAGTCTGTTGTCTGTGTAGAAGTCCCCACTATTGGAGTACCATCATCCTGTCTCCACCTTTTGAAGGTGGCGTCCATTATAGCTGCTGCAAACCTGTGATTATTGCAGATGGGGGCCTTAATGGACATTTTGGCTAATTCGAAGTGCTGTCGCAGTTGGTTCCATAACCAGAGTGTGGTTATCACCACTGGGTTCGTTGAGTGTTTGTTCGGTGGGGATGGGGGTGCAGCCGTGGCCAGGACCCAGAGGGAGGTTCCTGTACAGGTTCCCTCCTCTATTCGCACCCACTTGGCTTCTAGCTCCTAGAACTGAATACAATTCTTGAATTCCTCCAGACATGTTAATGTCTCCACATTCTGCCTCCTGCTCCACCTCTGGGAAGGTCAACCCAACCAAACATTGCCTCATTTATGCACCCTCCTCCAGAGGCTCTGATTCATACAACCCAAGGTAGGAGGCCTCAAACACCTCATTTACCTTCTCTCCACTCGAGTCCCTAACCTGCACTCTGTCCCGGGAGGCTGCCTGCTGCCTCATGTGGTGAGCCAAGAGCGACTAGCTTTCTAATAGAAGCTGCATCTGTTCTGTAAAGCAAGTATTACTCTGTGCTTTGCTGATTTTAAGACGAACTGAGAGTTGTATGTTTCTCTTCTTGTTTAATGGGGAATTAAGTAGTAGTGTTTAAGGGGTTTAAGTGGGCTAGACAGCTGGTTTATGATGCAGAACAAGGCCAGCAGCATGGGTTCAATTCCGATACAGGCTGAGGTTGTTCATGAAGGCCCTGCCTTCTCAACATTGCTACTCGCCTGAGGTGTGGTGATACTCAGGTGATACCACCCTCAGTCAGCTCTCACCCCTCGAAGGGGAAAGCAGAATCTGGGACTATAGAACATAGAACATAGAACGATACAGCGCAGGTCAGGCCCTTCGGACCTCGATGTTGCACCGACATGGAAAAAACTAAAGGCCATCTAACCTACACTATGCCCTTATCATCCATATGCTTATCCAATAAACTTTTAAATGCCCTCAATGTTGGCGAGTTCACTACTGTTGCAGGTAGGGCATTCCACAGCCTCACCACTCTGCGTAAAAAACCCACCTCTGACCTCTGTCCTATATTTATTACCCCTCAATTTAAGGCTATGTCCCCTCGTGCTAGCCACCTCCATCCGCGGGAGAAGGCTCTCGCTGTCCACCCTATCTAACCCTCTGATCATTTTGTATGCCTCTATTAAGTCACCTCTTAACCTTCTTCTCTCTAATGAAAACAACCTCAAGTCCATCAGCCTTTCCTTATAAGATTTTCCCTCCATACCAGGCAACATCCTGGTAAATCTCCTCTGCACCCATTCCAAAGCTTCCACGTCCTTCCTATAATGAGGCGACCAGAACTGTACGCAATACTCCAAATGCGGCCGTACTAGAGTTTTGTACAACTGCAACATGGCCTCATGGCACCGGAACTCAATCCCTCTACCAATAAAGGCCAATACACCATAGGCCTTCTTCACAACCCTATCAACCTGGGTGGCAACTTTCAGGGATCTATGTACATGGACACCGAGATCCCTCTGCTCAGCCACACTACCAAGAATTTTACCATTAGCCAAATATTCCGCATTCCTGTTATTCTTTCCAAAGTGAATCACCTCACACTTCTCCACATTAAATTCCATTTGCCACCTCTCAGCCCAGCTCTGCAGCTTATCTATGTCCCTCTGTAACCTGCAACATCCTTCCGCACTGTCTACAACTCCACCGACTTTAGTGTCGTCTGCACATTTACTCACCCATCCTTCTGCGCTCTCCTCTAGGTCATTTATAAAAATGACAAACAGCAACGGCCCCAGAACAGATCCTTGTGGTACGCCACTCGTAACTGAACTCCATTCTGAACATTTCCCATCAACCACCACTCTCTGTCTTCTTTCAACTAGCCAATTTCTGATCCACATCTCTAAATTACCCTCAATCCCCAGCCTCTGTATTTTCTGCAATAGCCGACCATGGGGAACCTTATCAAACGCTTTACTGAAATCCATATACACCACATCAACTGCTCTACCCTCGTCTACCTGTTAAGTCACCTTCTCAAAAAACTCGATAAGGTTTGTGAGGCATGACCTACCCTTCACAAAAGCATGCTGACTATCCCTAATCATATTATTCCTATCTAGATGATTATAAATCGTATCTTTTATAATCCTCTCCAAGACTTTACCCACCACAGACGTTAGGCTCACCGGCCTATAGTTACCGGGGTTATCTCTACTCCCCTTCTTGAACAAAGGGACCACATTTGCTATCCTCCAGTCCTCTGGCACTATTCCTGTAGCCAATGATGACCTAAAAATCAAAGCCAAAGGCTCAGCAATCTCTTCCCTGGCTTCCCAGAGAATCCTAGGATAAATCCCATCAGGCCCCGGGGACTTATCTATTTTCACCTTGTCCAGAATTGCCCACACCTACGCACCTCAATGCCATCTATTCTAATAGCCTGGGTCTCAGTATTCTCCTCCACAACATTATCTTTTTCCTGAGTGAATACTGACGAAAAGTATTCATTTAGTATCTCGCTTATCTCCTCAGCCTCCACACACAACTGCCCACCACTGTCCTTGACTGGCCCTACTCTTACCCTAGTCATTCTTTTATTCCTGACATACCTATAGAAAGCTTTTGGGTTTTCCTTGATCCTACCTGCCAAAGACTTCTCATGTCCCCTCCTTGCTCGTCTTAGCTCTGTCTTTAGATCCTTCCTCGCTTCCCTGTAACTATCAAGTGCCCCAACTGAAACTTCACGCTTCATCTTCACATAGGCCTCCTTTTTCCTCTTAACAAGAGATTCCACTTCTTTGGTAAACCACGGTTCCCTCGCTCAACCCCTTCCTCCCTGCCTGACTGGTACGCACTGATCAAGAACACGCAATAGCTGTTCCTTGAACAAGCTCCACATATCAAGTGTGTCCAACCCTTGCAGCCTACTTCTCCAACCTACACATCCTAAGTCATGTCTAATGGCATCATAATTGCCCTTCCCCCAGCTATAACTCTTGCCCTGCGGGGTATACTTATCCCTTTCCATCACTAATGTAAAGGTCACCGAATTGTGGTCACTGTCTCCAAAGTGTTCACCTACCTCCAGATCTAGCACCTGGCCTGGTTCATTACCCAAAACCAAATCCAATGTGGCCTCACCTCTTGTTGGCCTGTCAACATATTGTGTCAGAAAACCCTCCTGCACACATTGTACAAAGAACGACCCATCCAATGTACTCGAACTATATCTTTTCCAGATAGCGACTTTACTTCACCTTAGGGGTAATTGTAAGCTGTTATTTTGTGTGTTAAGTTAAAAATGTAATATTATATTCCAAATCAAGTTTTTGTTTTTCCTTTTTGAAAATACCAAATCCCTATTTCTTCATGCAATAACTCATGCAGTGACTCCTGGAGCGAATCATTCTTTCCACACAGTCTTACAAATAAACTACAATATTGTTTAGCTGTTTGGCTCACTAGGCTAATCGCTGGCTTTGAAGGCAGACCAAGGCAAGCTAGCAGCACGGTTCGATTCCCGTAACAGCCTCCCCGAACAGGTGCCGGAATGTGGCGCCTAGGGACTTTTCACAGTAACTTCATTTGAAGCCTACTCGTGACAATAAGCGATTTTCATTTCATTTTCATTTTTCATTCATATTGGGGTTTGAGTCCAGTATCCTAGCCACTGTTGGGGTCTAGGATCGTAATAGTTGCCACCGGCACTGCCTGTAAGTGAGAAACCAGGGGTGGGATTCTCTGACCCCCCGCCGGGTCGGAGAATCGCCGGGGGCTGCGTCAATCCCGCCCCCGCCATGTCCCGAATTCTCCGGCACCGTGCTCTCCCCTGGCGATTCTCCGGCCCGCGATGGGCCGAAGTCCTGCCACTGCCATGCTTCTCCCACCGGTGTGGATCAAACCATCTACCTTACCGGCGGGAGCAGGCGGCGCGGGCGGGCTCCGGGGTCCTGGGGGGGGGGGGGGGGGTCGCGGGGTGATCTGGCCCCCGGGGGGGGGGGGGGGGGGGGCATGGTGGCCTGGTCCGCGATTGGGGCCCACCGATCGGCGGGCGGGCCTGTGCCGTGGGGGGGCACTCCCTTCTGCCTTCGCCATAGTCTTCATAGTCTTGGCGGAGGCGGAAGTGACCCCCTCCCCTGCGCATGCGCGGGGATGACGTCAGCAGCCGCTGAAGCTCCGGCGCATGCGTGGACCTCTGCTGGCCAGCGAAGTCCCTTCAGCCCTGGCTGGCGTGGCGCCAAAGGCCTTCCACGCTAGCCGGTGGAGCGCCAACCACTCCGGCGTGGGCCTAGCCCCTCAATGTTAGGACTTGGCCCCTAAAGGTGCGAAGACTTCTGCACCTTTGGGGCGGCCCGACGCTGGAGTGGTTCACGCCGGGACCTCCCGCCCTGCCGGGTAGGGGAGAATCCCGGCCTAGATTAGAAAGAGTTAGTGAGTATAGCCCAAAAATTAATGTTTGCTACAGGAACATTTCAGCAGAGAAAGAACAATAAACATTAAACTCAAGTGCATTAGTGAGCTTGTGTGTTATATTGAATAGTTTTGAAAAGCACAACACATTAATCATTGATGAGTAATGGAGGATTACAATGTAAAATGCAAATGTTTGTTTTTTCAGTGACTTGCTGGGTGATCAGCTTGAGCTCATTTTTTATATTTCGGAAATCTATAAAGGGTTCAAATGAATTTTTTTTTACACAATATGAGAAGTGAAGCGAAAGAGTCTGATTTCAAATGATTTATCTCCAATAACCTTCACATATGTGCATAATATTTTATGATGTAGATATAAAGCTGGAGTTCTGTTTTGAATAATAGTATACAATAATATTTGAAGTAAATGGTAGTAGTTGATCCCTGTAAATTTGACACTTAAAATAGATTGAGCATTTCTTTTTGTCAAAACATGCATCGCAAAATCATACTATAATATGAATTTAATGCTTTTAAAGCTTTACTTGTAACAAATGATTTGTACTGAATGTTACCATTGAAATGTGTTAGTGGAATTCTGAAGCACAGTGGTGTTCAACATGAAAACTGTGCGAATGATTAAAGTTGCATATATAAATTCGATCACAGCCAAATCATATCAGCACTGTTATTGGCTCTCATGGCATTGTCAAATGGTTTCTTCTGCCATTTAATTTATTCTAAACTCCCAACAAAAATGCTAACATATACATCTTCATCTTCCTTCTCCCTCAAGTTTTGAGGCTGAATGTCAATTATAAAGTAAACTTTCATCTGTTCACATCCACTGACTTCAGCCAATGTTTGTTCTCTGACCTGTCAAAGTTGAGGAAGATTATGTGAGAGGATATGATATAACTAGTAAGCTGGAATACAGTAATGAGTTGATCCTTGTACTTGCAGCATATTATCAAGATATTGGTCAGGTAAAAGCATGATCCTGATCATAGTGTTTACAAGCTTGTCAATGGGAATAATCTGTGGCACTAAAAATGAAAGGAATTCTGAAATGATATCCAAGAAAGCAATAAAGTCCTTGGGCAGCATGGTAGCATTGTGGATAGCACAAATGCTTCACAGCTCCAGGGTCCCAGGTTCGATTCCGGCTTGGGTCACTGTCTGTGCGGAGTCTGCACATCCTCCCAGTGTGTGCGTGGGTTTCCTCCGGGTGCTCCGGTTTCCTCCCACAGTCCAAAGATGTGCAGATTAGGTGGATTGGCCATGATAAATTGCCCTTAGTGTCCAAAATTGCCCTTAGTGTTGGGTGGGGTTACTGGGTTATGTGGATAGGGTGCAGGTGTTGACCTTGAGTAGGGTGCTCTTTCCAAGAGCCGGTGCAGACTCGATGGGCCGAATGGCCTCCTTCTGCACTGTAAATTCTATGATTAATGAACTGATAATGTCAAAGCTATTATGTCAGAATTGCCTGTAGCTGGTGAGCAAATGGCAGTTGCCCTTGCTCATTTAATTTCTGTCAGACTTTATGCTTGATGTTGCTGCAAGTGGGAAGACTGAAATAATGCAGCCCCCTCTACAGGGCATTTGGGATCTTTGTCAACTGTGCAAGCAACTGTTTAAGGGCATCACGGGAGCACAGGAGTTAGCACTGTTGCGTCACAGTGCCAGTGTCCCGGGTTCGATTCCCGCTTGGGTCACTGTTTGTGCGGAGTCTGCATCTTCTTCCCGTGTCTGCGTGGGTTTCCTCCCGGTGCTCCGGTTTCCTCCCACAAGTCCCAAAAGACGTGCTTGTTAGATGAATTGGACATTCTGAATTCTCCCTACGTGTACCCGAACAGGTGCCGGAGTGTGGCGACTAGAGGATTTTCAAAGTAACTTCATTGCAGTGTTAATGTAAGCCTACTTGTGGCAATAATAATAAAAAGACCTCAACCAATAAAATTGAAGAATTGTCAAACAAATATTGCAGCTTTTGAATTAAAAAAAATATTTGTTCATGGGATATTGCAGTGTTTTTCTGGGGACCCATTTTTACCAACCGGCCACCCTTCGGGACCCAACCCGGCTAACCTTTGCGACCCACGCCGGCCAACCTTTGCGACCCATGCCGGGCGACCTGCGCGACCCACCATTTTCTCTTACCTTGTTTGCTGCTAACAAAAATGGAGGAAATGGTTTTGGGTCCCTTTGGCCCTCGTACACGCTCCTCCAATGGAACCTGTTGGATGAAGGTGAAGCCTTCCGGTGTCAAAGTTCTGAATTTTTTTCCTGTAAAATTTTTATCAAATAAACCCACCCCTCACCGAACTTGTGAGAAAAAAAATGATCGCTTCTCGGCCTTTTGGCTAAGATCGAGCATAGATTGAGCCTTTTGGCTCAGATCTGGTATGTCTCTCTTATGGGGACCATGAATTGGATTCAATTTGAATTGGTTTTTGGAGCAGGCAAGGAGTTGGATTAGGGGTTCACCTCTGATCCACACTCTGAGCCCTGGCTTTGTAACTCAGATAAAGTAATATAAAAAAAAATGAAAAATAAAATGAGTAAAATAAATGAAAAAAATGAATAACCCCCCCCCCCCCCCCGAACTTGTTAAAAAAATAAAATTAACAAAATAAATGAAAAAAATGAATAAAACCCCCTCCGAACTTGTAAAAATAAATGAATTAAATAAATGAAAAAAATAAAAATTAAATGAATAAAATAAATGAATAAAAACCATTACAGCACTTGTAAAACATAAAGCTACAACCGTTTTTTTAAAAAAAGCGGTCGCACTGCGCATGCATGCGCGATTTGCGCATGCGCACCGATCATCGCGCATGTGCAATGCAGCCGATTTTTTTTTGGTGGTTTTCGTGGAATGTGCATGCACGCCGATCATCGTGTGCGCATGCACAATGCTGCCAAATTTTTTTTCACATGTTCCTGGCCGCTTGCAGCCGGCGTTATGAAAAGCCGGCTGCTGCGCAGGGATTTGCGCGATCAGGAGTGCTCCGCGACCCTCCCGACACCCGCCCGCGACCCACCCGCGGGTCGTGCCCCCCGACTTTGAAGAACACTGGGATATTGTACTCGCTGACAAGGCCAGCATTTTATTGCTCTCCTTTATTTGCCCTTGGGAAGGCGGTGTTGAGCCATTGCCTTCACCTCTGCAGTTCATGCTGTGTAAGTACACCCACAGTGATGTTGGTGAACAAGTTCCAGGATTTTGACCCAGTGAAAGTGAGGAAACAGTTATTTAATTCGAAGTCAGGTTGGTGGATGATATGGAGAAGAACTCTCAGGTGGTGGTGTTCCCATGCATCTGCTGCCCTTATTCCTTTAGTTGGTAGAGATCATCTGTCAAAAGCATTGACAAGTTTCTACAGTGCATCTTGTACTTGGTAGATCCTGTTATCTCCATGATTGGAGTAAATGTTAAGGTGGTGGATGGGGTGTCAATCAAGTTGGCTGTCTTGGCCTGGATGGTGTTGAGCATCTTGAGTCTTGTTCCATCACAATCTTGACTTATGCCTTGGAGATAGTAATAGTGGGAGTTTGGTGGTGAATGATTGCCTTCGACATCAGGGCGACATTTAATTGAGTTGTGGCACAAGGAGCCCAAGCAAAATTGACGTTAATCAGGGGAATTAAGACATCACTTGTTGGAGTCAAACCGAGCACAAAAGAGAAAGATGATTGCAGTGTTCACAACTTCTCAGATATTGAGGCAATCTGTATTCCAATGCAGCACGATCCAGACAACATCCAGGCTTGGCTAAGTAGCTAGTAACATTTGCACTACACAAGGGTCAAGCAATGACCCATCTCCTGTAAGAGGATCTAACTACCTTTGCTTAATATTTCACACTGTTGCTTCCACTGAATCCACTACTATCAACATCCTGAGGATTGCCATTGAGCAGAAACTGAACTGAGCCAGCCATGTAAACACTGGGGCTCCAAGAGCAGGTCAGAAGCTGCAAATTCTGCTGTGAATAACTCATCGCCTCACTCCCCAAAGCCTCTTTACCATCTACAAGGTGCAAGTTACAAGTGTGATGGAATAATCTTCACTTGCCTAGATGAGTGCAGCTCCAACAACGCTCAAGAAGCTCGACAACCTCCTAAACAAAGTAGCTTGCTTGATCGATATCCTGTTCACCGCCTTAAACATCCATTACCTCCACTACCTACACAGGGTAACAGACTGTGCCACACACAAGATGCAGTGCTGCAACCCACCACATTTCCTTCGACAGCACTTTCCAAAACATACTTCCAACAATGACAAGGATTGGATTTGTGTGAGCAGCTCAACAGATCATTAAGTACATGAAAGAAAAGGAAATAATGATACATAATAGGGCTACACAATGTAACGACATAAGTAGCGGCATCAGGTGAAGCATACAGGGGTTTAGTGTTAATGAGGTCAGTCTATAAGAGGGTTGTTTCGGAGTCTGGTAACAGCCAGGAAGAAGCTATTTTTGAGTCTGTTCATACGGGCAGCAAATGCATGGGAATCATGCTCACTTGTAAATTCCACCTCACCCTGTCATTCCGACAAGGAACTATATCGTTGTTCATTTACACTGAGTTTTGTTTCAATCCTTGTACATCCTTCCCAAGAGTATTGTGGCTGCACCCATACCAGATGTCCTGATCTTCTGAGGTAGTTCAACCAAGCCGATCATAATCACCTCAAGGGCAATTAAGGGTAGGAAAAAATTGCTGGCCTTGCTGGCTTAGCTCACATCTCACGATAGAATAAAAAGGTGCATTGCTCACCACACAATTCCTAACCTCTAACCGACTCTTGTGGCCATAGTATTTGTGTGATTGATCAACTTGAGGTCAATAGTAACTCCCCAGGATATCGATGGTGGTGGACTCAGTTGACGTTACCGGCATTACCATCACTGAATCTACCACCATCGATATCCTGGGGTGGTAGATTCAGTGAACATGGTTAAATTACTTTTTGTTGGAGGTTGCTTTGTCACTTATCAGCTCAAGCCTGAATGATGATGAGCACTGGATTTGGGATGATGGGGTGGCACGGTAGCACAGTGATTAGCACTGCTGCCTCACAGCTCCAGGGCCCCAGGTTCAATTCTGGCCTCGGATTACGGTCTGTGTGTGGAGTTAGCACTTTCTCCCAATCTCTGCCTGGGTTTCCTCCCACTGTTCAAAGAAGTGCAGGTTAGGTATATTGGCCATGCAAAATTTCCCTTAGTGTCCAAAGGTTTAGGTTGTGTTACGGGGCTAGGGTGGAGGTGTAGGTGCTCTTTCCAAGGGCCGGTGCAGACTTGATTGGCCGAATGGCCTCCTTCTGCACTGTAAAGTCTATGATTCTATGAAGGTTGTCCTGGTCTTGCTGCATGTGGGCAAGGATGGCTTTAATATCTGAGGAGACGAGAATGGTGCTGAACATTGCGCAATTGTCAGTGAACATATCCACTTCTGACCTTACAATAGAGGGAAGGTAATTGATGAATCAACAGAAGATAATTGGGCTGGGGAGACAGTGAACGCCATGTCAAATTGAGTAAACACAAATTAAGTGATATAGAGAGGGAAAGAATAATTGGATTAAGCGAGAGAAAGAACAGAAAAATAAAACAAACGTTACATTGATAAAAAATCTTTAACAGTTAGAAGCTGAAGGAATTACTTTTCTATCTCATGCAAGTTCAGGAGATTTTCAGGCAGTTCAATGTATATTGATGGTGCATTAAAGTGAGATGTTTTATCGTGAAGCTAATGGTCCCCTTTAATTTTGGTTTGGTGTTTGTGATTATTATTTAAGTGCATGGTACTTGAATTTTTTTATGCAGATCTGCAAACGCTCTCTCTTGAACTGAACATTGGAACAGAGTAAAATTTCAAGTCCTTTATACCTAGCAAAAAGCAATGGTTTTAGCACTTACCATTGTCACTGCCTGTCTACCATCCTCCATGAGCCACAATTGTATTGCCTTTCATCTGTACTTCATCAAATGCTTAGTTAAAATCTATATGGATAAATCGCATTGCATTCCCTTCATCAACCTTCTCGATTACTTCATTAAAAGATTCAATTCAATTAGTCAAGCATAAGCTGCCTTTTACAAATCCCTGCTGGTTCTGCTTAACTGACTCATCAGCAGGCAATTTTATTTTCCTGATCATTATTTCTTCCACCTTACCTACCACAGATGTTAAAACGAGGTAGCCTGTATTACCTGGAATGTCCTTGCACCCTTCTTGAATAAGGGTGTCACATTTGCCTCCTCTCAATTCTCTGCCAGCTCCCTCCACTCTTGGTATCTAGGGAAGATTTGGAAGATTCTGGCAAGTCCTATTGCTATCTCCCTGCCCGCACCCTATAGTAATCTGGGATACGGGACATCTGGATCAGGCAACGTAATTCCTCTTGAGCATAGCCAGCTTTTCCAGTACCAACTGTCTCTCAATTTTTAACCTTTCCACCTTTGCTTCTTCTGATAATTTCTCCGTGTCCTCTTCCTTCGCAAGCACTGATTTCTCCCAAATTTACATCCACCAGCAATAAACAATAATCAGTAACAAATATGTCAATCCCCATATCAATAACAACGATCCCATCCACCCACCAAACCCCAAACATCAGCTCGCATGTTCACACAAACAAATGACAAAAAGGAATTAGGGATCACCCATAGTCGCCATTAACACACACAGACACACAGTGCCTGTTCCTGTGCTGTAATTTTCTTTGTTGTTCTCAAGAATCAAGAATTCCAACAGGTCCCCCTGCCACGCCAGGGCACAGGGTGGAGAGGTTGCTCTCCAATCTATCAGGATCCGCCTTCAGGCAACCAACGAGGTGAAGGCTACACTCCGCACTCGTTTCCAACCCTGGCTGGTCTGACACCCTGAATATGGCCTCCCGGGGGCCAGGGTCCAGTTTCACGTGCACCACTTTAGAAATTACCCTAAAAACCTTCTTCCAGTACTCCTCTAGCTTTGGACAGGACCAAACCATATGAACATGATTAGCCCCCCCCCCCCAAACAATGTTCACACACATCTTCTACTCCTTCAAAGAATCGGCTCATCCTCGTGAGGTGTGCTCTGTATAACACCTTCAGCTGTATCAGCCCCAACCTCGCGCACGAGGTGGAGGCATTCACTCTCCGAAGCACCTCACACCAGAACCCCTCCTCCATATCCTCTCCCAACTTCCTCTCACTTTGCTTTGATCCCTTCCAGTGGGCCTTCTCCTCTTCCAAAATAGCTCCGCAAACCGGCCGCCACTACCCCCTTCTCCAGTCCCCCTGTCGTCAGCATCTCCTCCAACAATGTGGAGGCCGGCTCCACCGGGAAGCTCTATATCTCCTTTCTGGCAAAATCTCGAACCTGCACGTATCTAAACATTTCCCCCTGCTCCAGCCCATACTTCGCTTCCAGCTACTTCAATCCAGCAAACCGCCCCCTAAGAAACCAATGTTTTAGTGTCTTAATCCCCTTCTCCCATTTCTGAAAATTGCCATCCCACCTCCCTGGCTCAAATCTATGGTTTCCCTGAATCGGCATTTCCCTTGACCCTGCCCCCAACCCAAAGTGTTGGCGAAACTACCTCCAAATTCTCAATGAAGCTATTTCCGGTCAAACGCCTTCTCAGCGTCCAAGTCCACAACCACCTGCTTCCTTCCCCTCCGCCGGTGCCATAACAGCGTTCGATACACTTCTAACGTTTAAAAAGAGCTGCCTCCCTCTCACAAACCCCGTCTGATCTTCACTTATCACCTTCGGGAGGCACTCCTCAAGCCTACCCGCCAGTACCTTTGCACACTCCATCGGATCCTTATCTTTTTTTAGCAACAGGGAAATCGATGCCTGCCCTAGAAGTTTGTGGCAAAACCCCTTCCCTGTCGCCTCTTCAAACACCCCCACCACCAGGGGTGCCAACCTATCCTTGAATTTTTTATAATATTCCACGGAAACCCATCCGGCCCTACCACCTTCCCCGACCGCATCCTCCCAATTGCATCCTTTATCTCCTGCTCCACTATCGCTCCTTCTAATATAGTCCTGTCCCCCTCCCCTAACCTCGGGTACTCCAACCCATCTAGAAATTCCTGCATCTCCCAGCCTCCCCCAGGTTGCTCTGACCTGCACAACCTCTCATAAAATTCTTCAAAAACCTTGTTAATCAGATCCGGAGCCCCCGCCAACTTCCCTGCCCTAAGCCTCACCTGAACAATTTCCCTTACCGCTGCCTCCCTCTGGAGCTGACCTAACATACGCCCTTGTCTCCATGTTCGTAAACTGCACCCCTTGCTCGGCTCAGTTGGTGCACCGCCTTCCTGGTAGGTCAAAGCTCGCCTGTAGTTCCTTCTTCTTTTCTAACTTCGCTGGGTTCCCATCTTCTGCATAACTCCTATCTACCTCCAACATCTCATCTATTACCCTCTGCCGCTTCAATCGCGCCTCTTTATCCACCCTGGCCTTAAACAAAATTACCTCACCCCTCACCACCGCCTTTAGAGCCTCCCAGACTTTCTGTGTGGAGCCTTCGATACCTCACCCGCACAGTTGAAACCTACATATTCCTCAATTACCTTTTAAATTTTGTCACAGAACCCTTGGTCCCCCAAAAGTTCCACATATAATTTCCACCCCAGCTTCTGCGCTACCCCCTTCTCCATATCCACCCAATGCGGAGCATGATCTGACACTGCAATTGCCAAGTATTCCGACCCCTTAACCCCAGCCAGCAAAGATAAATCTTAATATATATTTGAAAATTATTTTCAACTAAACACACACAATGTGTTGTGTTTTTAAAGTTTGGTGTTTCAAGTGTGTTGGGGAGGTGTGCAGAATACAAATAAGTCCTTTTGAACCATGATTTGTGAGCAATTATACAATCAATTTGTTTTTAATTATGTTCTATCTTCTCTTTGTAGGAGAATCTATGAGAATTGCATCTGCAGAGTTTGCTGAAGATCCCTGTTCCTCTGTAAAGCGTGGGACTATGGTTCGGGCAGCCCGGGCCCTGCTTTCTGGAGTTACCCGCCTGTTGATCTTGGCTGACATGGCGGATGTCATGAGGCTTTTAACTCATTTAAAAATTGTAAGATTTTATGAATTATTTAGAAAGTAGTTAATCAAATTTTAATATAATTCTGAACACGCTTTGAAAGCTTTAACAATTGAAAAACTGACAATTCAAATATTACCTGTGCACTTAGGTTAAATAATCAGAAAAGGAAAATAGTTTTTACAGTAAAACTTCTACGATGTATGTTTCAACATTTGCTTATAAAATGCTGAACGGAGGACTTGATCCTTCACCCAGAATTTTAATTGAAAAATGAGATAATCTCTTGAGGTGAAATGCACTATATACACCTTCTTAAATTTACAGGTGGAGGAATCACTGGATGCTGTGAAGAATGCCACCAATGAGCAGGATCTGGCCAGTCGCTTCAAGGAGTTTGGGAAGGAGATGGTAAAGCTTAATTATGTGGCTGCAAGAAGACAGCAGGTATGACAAAAAGCTTGGTTCTCTCCTTGCAAGGTATGACCCGGGTTCAATTCCGACCTTGGGTTTCTGTGTGGAGCTTGCATGTTCTCGCTGCGTCTCTGTGTGTTTCCTCTGGGTGCTCAGGTTTCATCCCACAGTCCAAAGATGTGCAGGTTAGGTGGATTGGCCATGTTAAATTGCCCCTAGTGTCCAAAAGGTTAGCTTGGGTTACTGGGTTATGGGATAGGATGGGGGCTCTTTCAATCTATCGATGCAGACTCAATGGGCAGAATGGCCTTCTGTCCTGTAGGTATTCTATGATTCAATGATTCTATGAATCAAATTGAAGTAGTTGCATTAAGCTTCAAACAGTTGCAGTAAAAATACAAAGGTTTCCTAACCAGTTTTTAAAAAAAATCATTCTTGTGGT
Organism: Scyliorhinus canicula; assembly: GCF_902713615.1. NCBI lineage: Eukaryota > Metazoa > Chordata > Chondrichthyes > Carcharhiniformes > Scyliorhinidae > Scyliorhinus > Scyliorhinus canicula. Next base: position 30,112,078 of record NC_052148.1, on the reverse strand, counting down.
GTTGGTTTCGCTGGCTGGGCCAGCATTTGTTGCCCATCTCTAACTGCCCTTGAACTGAGTAGCTTGCTAGGCATTTAAGAGTCAACCACATTGCTATGGGTCTGGAGTCACATGTAGGCCAAACCAGGTAAGGATGGTAGATTCCTTTCCCTAAAGGACATAAGTGAACCAGCTGGCTCTTTACAACAATCGATAATGGTTTCATGGTCATCAGACTTTTAATTCCAGAGATTTTTAAAATTTAAATTTTACCATCTGCCATGGTGTGATTTGAACACGCGTCCAAGAGCATTAGCCTGGGTCTCTGGATTGCTAGTCCAGTGACAGTACCACTGCGGCACTGCCTCCCCAGTTGAAGTCAACTGGTTTTTAAAAAAATACAAAATTCAGTGTTGTTTCAGATCATAAGAAGAATAAACATGGTAAATTCAAATTAGTTACTGGCAAAAATAAGTCCCCCCCCCTCCCCCACTTTCACTTACATACAAAGTTATAAAGCATTTACACCTCCGAAACTGACCATTTCATCAAATATGTCCATTTATTTGACACATGTCCCCTTCCACACTCTTCATAAGACAATAAGACATAGGAACAGAAGTAGGCCCTTACTGATTAAAAATCTGTCTATCCCATCCTTGAAAATACTTAACGGTCCAGTAAAGATTTCCACATATTCATTACCTTCTCAGAGAACAAATTCCTCCTCACCTCTTACTTAAATGGGTGACCACTTACTCTGAGATTATGCCCTCTGGTCCTAAACTCTCTCACAAGGGGAAAGAACCTCTCAACATCTACTTTGTCAAAACCCCAGAGAATTCCATGGCCGGGATTCTCCAATCCCGCAGCCAAGTTCTGACGGCACGTGAAAGGCTGCGTGAACCACTCCGGTGTCAACAGTCCTCAATTATCCGGTATGCTCCCCATCCTAGGGCGCCAAATCGGTGCTGGAGTGGTCCCCGCAGCTCCAGCCAGCCGGCATGAGGTCGCGCATGCGCACTATGGCCGGTGTGATTCCGCGCATGCGCGCCATGGCCGGCGTGAATCCGCGCATTCACGTGGGTCCCCGTCTCCATGCCGGCCCCAGGGCAATATGGCAGAGCCCTACAGTGGCCCGGCACGGAGGAACATAGGCCCCCACGGAACCAGCCGCCCGCTGATCGGTAAGTCCCGATCTTGGGCCAGGCCATCGTGGAGGCCCATCCCGGGTCAGATCACCCCCGCCCCCTCTCCAGGACGGCCCCACAGACACACCGTATGGGACCTGAGTAACCCATGCCGGCGGGACTCTGCCGAACTCGGCGGGCACTCAGCGCGTCGAAGCCCGGAAATCGCCGGTGGGTGCTGCTTTCAACTGACCCCAACCGGTGTTGTGGCGGTCCCGCGGGTGCCCGAAAATTGGCGCCGGAGAATCGGCGAGCTGGTGTCGGGGCGGCATGGTGCGATTTTCGCGCCCCCCCGGGGACCCCCGGCTTGGGGCCGGATAATCCCGGCCCATATTTCTCACTAAGGTCGTCTCTTATTCACCTGAACTCCAATGAGTGCAGGTCCAACTGACTCAACTTCTCCTCAGAAGAAAATACCTCCATACCCAGGGTCAAGCTAGTGAATCTTCTAAGGACTGCTTCCACTGTTAGTATATCTGTCCTTAGATAAGGGGACCAAGCGGTTCAAGGTATTCCAGGTGTGGTCTAACTAGTGCCTTGTCTACTTTTAGCAATACTTCCCTACTTTTTACTCCATTCCCTTTGAAATAACGACCAACATTACATTTGCCTTCCCTTTTATATTCCATCTACCAAGTTTTTGTCCAGCTCCTCACCAAGATATACTTCTATTCCTTTCTCCCTTGTTGTTATCTGGCTTCCTCATGAATGCATTTATTCTGTTCATCTCAGCAACTCCCTGTTGTAGCAAGTTTCACATTCTCTCACTCTCTGGGTGAAGAAATTTTTGAATAATTCCCTTTGCTATTGTATATTTGTGGCACCAAGTTATGGTCTCGCCCATAAATGGAAAAATCTTTTCTATCTATACATATGTCTCACTTACATAATTTCAAGACCTCTATCAAGTCACCCCCAACGTTCTCTTTTAGAAAAGAGAGTCCCAAACTAGTTCAATCTTTCCTGATATACCTCTCAGTCCAACTATGATTCTTGTAACTATTTTTTTGCAGTTTCTCCAGTGTCTTTATATCCTTTTTATCTTTTTTTATTTTTGATGGGATACGGACATTAACGGCGAGGCCAGCATTTAGTGCTGATCTATGATTGCCCTCGAGAACATAAGAACTAGGAGCAGGAGTAGGCCATATGGCCCCTTGAGCCTGCTCCGCCATTCAATGAGATCATAGCTGATCTTTTGTGGACTCAGCTCCACTTTCTGGCCCGAACACCACAACCCTTAATCCCTTTATTCTTCAAAAAACTATCTATCCTTACCTTAAAAACATTTAATGAAGGAGCCTCAACTGCTTCACTGGGCAAGGAAGGTGGTAATGAGCTGCCTTCTTCAGCCACTGAAGTCCATGTGGTGTAGGTGGAGTCGCAGTGCTGTTCGGCAGGGAGTTCCAGGATTTTGAATCTGCAACGGTGAAGGAACGGGAGTTCTCGGATTTTGATTCCGTGACAGCAAAGGAACAGCACTATGGTTCCAAGTCATGGTGGTGTGTGGTTGGTTGGGGAGCTTTCAGATGGTGGTGTTCCCATTTTCCCACTGCCCTTGTCCTTTTTGGTGATCCGGGCCACAGGATTGTCAGGTGCTATCAAAGGAGCTTTGATGATTTACTGCATTGTATGTTGAATAGGGTACGCACTACTGAAATGAAATGAAATGAAAATGAAAATCGCTTATTGTCACAAGTCGGCTTGAAATGAAGTTACTGTGAAAAGCCCCTGGGTGGGGGACTTCACTGGCCCCTGCTGCCACTGTTTTGGTGGTCAAGTGAATGAATGTTTAAGATGGTGGATGGGGTGTGAATCAAACCTGTTGTTTTGTCCTAGATGGTGCAGAGTTTCTTGACTGTTGCAGCTGCACTCATTCACAGGATGACCATTTCTATAATTACTTATTTCTCAGGTAAAATTGCCACTGTTCTTCTTTATACTGTGGTAGATGCAATTATATAAATTATCAAGGAACTTGCAAGGTGGATTATCATTTGCATGACAGATAATGTCCCAGACATCACCATTCCTGGGTGTGTCCTGTTCCATCGGCAGGACAGATACAGCAGAGGTGGCTGTCGAGTGGTATGCAGTCAGCAGGGAGTTCCCCTGGGAGTCTTGAACATTGACTCTGGACCCCATGAAGTCAGATGGCAACAGGTAAAACCTCCTGATGATTACCATGTACCATCCCTCCTCAGCTGATGAATCAGTACTCCTCCATGTTGAAAACCACTTGGAGGAAGCACTGAGGGTGGCAAGGGTGCATCATGTACTCTGGGTGGGGGACTTCAATGGCCGCCATCAAGAGTGGCTCAATAGTACTGCCACAGACAAAACTTGCTGGGTCCTAAAGGACATAGCTGCTAGACTGGGACTCATACTTGACCTCATACTCCCCAACCTGCCTGCCGCAGATCATCTGTCCATGACTGTATCGATAGGATTGACCACCGTACAATCCTTCTGGGAAAGAAGTCCCGCCTTCACATTGAGTTTACCCTTCATCTTGTTATGTGGCAATACCATTAAGCTAAATAGGATAGATTTCGAACCGATCCAGCAGTTCAAGAATAGGCATCCATGAGGTGCTGTGAGCCATCAGCCGCAGCAGATTTGTAGTCAACCACAATCTGTAACCTCATCGCTTGGCATATACCCATTCTGCCATTACTACCAAACCAGTCGATCAACTCTGGTTCAATGAAGAGTGCAGGAGGGCATGCTAGGAGCAACACCATACATTCCTAAAAATTAGGTGAAGCTACAGCACGGGACTATTTACTTGCCAAATGGTGTAAGCAGCAATGAATAGACAACTAAGCAATTCCACAATCAACGGATCAGATCAAAGTTCTGCAGTCCTGCCTCATCCAGCTGTGAATGATGGTAGACATTTAACCAACTCACTGAAGGTAGCGGCTGCACAAATATCCCCATAATCAATTGTTGGGGGAGGCCAGCATATCAGTGCAAAACATAATGGGTTGGATTCTCCGTCCCTCCACGCCAGATTTCTGGTTCAGCACGCCGGCGGGATGCTCCTTTTCGTCGACTGGTCAATGGGGTTCCCCCTTGTGGGGCAGCCCCACGCCGCCGGAAACCCGTGGACTGCCTGCAAAACGGAGCATCCCGACAGCTGAGTATCCAGCCAATGAGTTTTAAAAGCCCTCTATGTTGAGAAATTGTTATTTTTTTCTGTTTCCTAATTGCAGGAGCTGAAAGATCATCACTGTCGGGATGAAATGGCAGCTGCTCGAGGTGCATTGAAGAAGAACGCTACCATGCTTTATACTGCCTCTCAAGCATTCCTCCGGCATCCTGATGTAGCCGCTACCAGAGTGAACCGAGATTATGTCTTCAAACAAGTGCAGGAGGCTATTGCTGGAATTTCAAACGCAGCCCAGTCTACTTCAGTGGCAGATGACAAACATGGACCTGTTGGCATTGGTGAACTAGCTGCAGCTTTGAATGAATTTGATGTAAGTACCGACATTATGCAGGTTCTGTTCAGATTTTACTCCACTCATGCTTCAGCAATTAAAAATTGTAGCAAATTATTATCCTCCTGTCACAGCTGCTTGTGTTCAGCTGGTGAATAAAATTGAATATATTTTTTTGATGAGGGTTTACAATCAACATTGAAAGTCTTGCATCTGAATTTTCTGTCGGGTTGTTGTAGTAGGTATTGAGTTTTCTAACAGTCACCAGGAAAATAGTGAGACAAATATCTTTGTCTCTTTATAGCTCTGGCAAGGATTGCTGTGGGCCGGGATTCTCCGTTGCCCGACGTCGATATCAAAATCGGCGATCATGCGGAGAATCCCTTCTGGCGTCCTAATCAATTTGATGCCGGTTTTCGTGTCTCCGCCTCCTCCAAAATGACGGCATCACGTCGCGCGCCGCACACCATTGCCGCATCATCGGAAGGCCCTCCCTGATGCTCTGCCCCCGATGGGCCGAGTTCCCGACTGCGCGGTGTGGTCTGAGTGGTCAGGGACCTGGCGTGGCGGCAGCAGACTGTGTCTGGCGCCACCACATTTGGCCGGGAGCTGTGCTGTGGCCTGGGGGGGCTTCCGCAAAGGTTGGGAGGACTGGTGGGGGGTGGCCAGGGGGTGTTCTGTGCGGCTGTATTTGGCAGGTTGGGTCTGCGCACTTCCGGCGCCATGTTGTATGTCGCTGCAGGATGTCGCTGTGCACATGCGTGGCCACGGACCCGGCCATTCTCCGGCTATTTTTGGCACGGAAGCCAGGAGTTTTACCCAGCGCCGCTGCTAGCCCCTCACCGGTCCTAGAGTCGGTGAGGGTTTGGCGCCGATTTTAGTGTTGTCAAACCCCACAGTTCCTACGCTGGCGTCGGCACTTAGCCGCAGGAACTGAGAATCCAGCCCATGATCTCTTCCATAGATCTGAAATGTTAACTGTTTCACTCTCCTCAGACACTGCCAGACATATTGAGCAATTCCAGTATTTTCTATTTTTATTGTTGCACTGAAGATTTACTTCATGCATTTGAACTTGTAACCATAGGGGCCAGCAGATTTAACGTGGTACAAAATTGCTTTAAAGCTTCACCTTCTCAATGCTCTTGGTTATTAACCTAGGATAGAAGATTTTTACTGTATTTGAATGTTCATGTTGGCTCATAACTTCCTGGTTTCCCCACGTCACATGCACTAAGGAATTCAAAGAACAAAGAAAAGTATTACACAGGAACAGGCCCTTCAGTCCTCCAAGCCTGCGCCGACCATGCTGCCCGCCTACCCTAAAACATTCTATTCTCATCCTATTCATGTATTTGTCAAGATACCGCTTAAATTCACTATTGTACCTGCTTCCACCACCTCCTCTGGTAGCAAGTTCCAGCCACCCACTAGCCTCTGTGTAAAAAAAAAACCTTCCCTCGCACACCTCTAAACTTTGCTCCTCACACCTTAAACCTATGTCCCCTAGTAATTGACTCTTCCATCCTGCAAAAATGCTTCTGACTATCCACTCTGTCTAGGTCCCTCATAATTTTGTAGACTTCTATCAGGTCACCCCTCAACCTCCATCGTTCCAGTGAGAACAAACCAAATTTATCCAACCTCTCCTCACAGCTAATGCTCTTCGAACTAGGGAACATCCTGGTAAACCTCTTCTGTATGGTCTCAAAGCCTCCACATCCTCCTGGTAGTGTGAAGACTATAATCCAAGTGTGGCCTAAGGTTCTATAACTGGATAAAAGCAAAATACTGCAGATTCAGGAATCTGAAACGAAAGAGAAAATGCTGGAAAATCTCAGCAAGTCTGGCAGCATATGTAGGGAGAGAAAATAGCTAACGTTTCGAGTCCGATGACTTTGTCAAAACTTTGTATAAGGTTCTATATAGCTGCAGCATGACGGCCAATTTTTATTCTCAAGTTCTGTTCTCTGTTCTGCAAAATTGCGGAACATTTTATGTTCCTCATGTTATATTACAGAGATGTAATATATTACTCATTTGTCTTGCTGGGTTGTATTTAACGTGATGATAAACAGTCAAAGTCATCCAGTTGATGACAAATTATTTATTGAGTAGCAAAATAATATACTTGAGTTCTTTTACTTTGATATTTTGGCTAGTATTAGAATTAACTAAGATTGAATTAAACTAACAATTCATATAATACGCTACACTCTGAGCTGATCACTTCTATACTCTAGCTGCACTATACACACACTCCTTGTATCGTCCCTGTTAGTTTTGCCATCTAGTGACCATCTGACTGTACTGACTGCACATTAACTAATCATTTATTAACATATACAGAGATCACTCCATCCCCCTTTTTTGTGTAACATTTTTCTATATATTATAAAGAAAACTGGACATAAGAAATTAAGTATTCTGTCATGCATGTACATCAGTTATGAATCAATCAGTCCAATCTTTATACATTTAATCTCTTAGGTTTCTTTATTTCTTATGTTTTCTTGTGTTTAAGTATCAACAAGTCATCATAAGGTGTTGAATCACTTTTGTTGTCTGACCTTGACTTTTTTTCTATGCTTATGGTTTCAATTTAGTGTGCTATTTGCCTCAATAACTGTTTTGCTTCTTTGTCTTGGAGCAAATATGAATTCATGAAATTTGTTGGTATGACATTTGTTTTGTGTGAACAATGTCCATGTTATGTTTCTACTCTTGCCATTGTTTTGGACTGTGTTGTTACATTGTCCTTCATGTGCAGAGTTGTACCATGTTGTACAAGTTGTTGTTTTGTTGTTGTGCTCAATAACCTGTTCCTTGTGGGTAATCTGAGTCATTCTCGAAGCTAACCTAAAGAAAGAGTGGGAAACTCCTTACATAGTCCCTGTTAGTGTTGCCATCTAATGATCGTCTGACTGTACTGACTGTACATTAACTGATCATGTATTAACATATACAGAGGTCACGACACCTCAGTCCTCCTTTCATTCTATAATCTGAGTTGTGGCTCTGTTGGTAGCACCCGTGCTGCAGAATCAGAGACTTGGCTCCAAAATCTTGGTTTGATACTCCAGTGGAGTATTGAGGAGTGCTGCACTGTTGGAAGGGCTGCTTTTGGGATTTGATGTTAAGCCAAGTTCCTGCCTACCCACTAGGCTGGGTGTAATAAATACCATGGTCTGCCTGCCCACTGGGCTGGGGGCTGGGTGTAATAAATCCCATGGTCCTGCTTCAAAGAAAAGCAAGGGAAATCCCCTTGGCGTCCGGTTAAAGTAGCAAAAAACCTCAAACACGGCTTTGCACGGACCACCCCTCACACATGAGACCCACGAACCCTTGCCAACACCCCCCCCCCCCCCCCCCCCCCCCACAACCCAGTCCATCCGTCCCTCCTGGTCTGATCCCCTCCAGTGTGAACCGAACTGAGATTCCCCCCCCACTGGCTAATTCTCCCTCCCACAACTGGCTTTGGTAAATCCCAAATAACTTGCAGTCTCTTCTCTCGGTTGACCATACCACTTACTGTTCTCTTTTCCTTCTGCCCTGATGTTTGGCGCAGGCAAGTCTATTTTCTGTTAACACAGCTGCTCTTTCTCTTGGTTCCCAAGTGTGAGAACTTCACATTTCGCTCAGCCAGTCCCTTAAGCAAGCCTGACCTGTTGTGAGACAGAATTTGCAATAGTCATGTAACCTCCTTCATTATAACTTAAGTTTAAACACACCGTCCAAAGCATAATCCTATAAACCTCATAGTTGTCACACTATATTTTATTATGATCCCAGACCAGGCTCCAACAGTGGCTAGGATACTGGACCGAAACCCCAGTATTTTAGTTTATTTTAAGACTGTCTTTTCAAGAGTGATTCGGTCCAGAAGTGATTGCATGAAAAAATAGGGCTTTGGTATTTCTAAAACAAAACTTTTATTAGAAATACAGTTTTAACCTTTTAACTTCACACTCGAATAAGAACAACTCACAATTACCCCTGAACACAATTATACAACTTCCCATTAAGCAACAAAAAAAGCATATAGCACTTAATCCATCTTAAAATTAGCAGTCCATAGAGTAATACTTGCAGTACAGAACATACTCTCGCTCTTGTGAGAAGCCCTTCAGATTCTGGCTGGATATCTTCTAATTGTTGCTTCAACTCAGTATTTCTGCCTCTTCCTTGTCTTCAGATATGAATGCTCTGCCTTTAAAATATAATCACTCTTTTCCCTTATCCTACTGGGGAAGAAAATTGCCGTTATCTGTCTTCTAAAAAACACAAAGGTTGCCAGATCTCCTAAACTCTGTCTCTCTCCACAGCTTTCTTCAAAACTCCCTCCTTCCACAACTTCTCAAAATGTCTCTCTGCATGTCTTGACTCCACCCAGCAATGACCTCATCTCCCCACGCTTAAAAAAACCCCAAATTCTCTCTGCAGGCTGCAAAGCACTTTAACTTCCCAGGAATTTCCCCAGGTAACCACTAGGCATTAGCCAAGATTGAAAAGCACATTCCTTTGCCAATGTTATATATTGGCTGCTAAAACCACTAAGACCAGCAGAACAGAACTCTCATTTTTTAAGACCAATTCCTGCTCAGTCCAGTTATTAGTCGAGTAAAGCTTCTCTGAACTTATTCCAAAGTATTTATATCCTTCCTTAAATAACAAGACCAATAGTGCATACAGTACTCCAGATGTGGTCTCACCAATGTTCTGTATAGCAGATGTATAGCCTCCCTACTTTTCTATTCAATTCCCCTTGCAATAAACGATAACATTCTGTTTGCTCTCCTAAATACATGCTGCACCTGCATCATTCATTAGATTTCATAGAATTTACAGTGTAGAAGGAGGTCATTCAGCCCATCAAGTCTGCACCGGCTCTTGGAAAGAGAACCCTACTTACATCCACGTTTGCACCCTATCCCCGTAACCCAGTAACCTCAGGTAACCTTTTTGGACACTAAGGGGCAATTTATCATGGCCAATCCACCTAACCTATGCATCTTTGGACTGTGGGAGGAAACCGGAGCAGCCGGAGGAAACGCACACAGACACGGGGAGAACATGCAGACTCTGGACAGACAGTGGCCCAAGCCGGGAATCGAACCTGGGACTCTGGCGTGTGAAGCCGTAGTGCTAACCACTATGCTACCGTGCTGCCCAATTCCCTCTCCATCTCCGAGCCCTGTAATTTCTCACCATCTTGATCATGCCCTTTTTTCTTAAACTTGTCAAAATAAGCAATTACACATTTTTCAACATTTTACTCCATTTGTCAGATCTTTGACTGCTCACTTAACTTGTGGTTTCGTAGCATTCTTGTGTCCACTTTTCATCTTACTTTCTTACCTATCTTTGTGTTATTAGCAAATTTAGTAACCACACCTTTGGTCCCTTCATCCAGGTTATTTATATAAATTGTAAAAAGTTGAGGACCTAGAACTAATCTCTGTGGGATATCATTCGCTACACCTTGCCAACTAGAAAAAGACCATTTATGCCTGCTCTGTTTCCTGTCAGCGAGCCAATCTTCCACCCAATATGTTACCCCCTACACCATGAGTTTTTATTTTTCACAGTAACCTTTGATATGGTACCGTATCAAATGTCTTCTGGAAATCTAACTACAGTACATCTGTTGGCTCCCCATTATCCACAGTACATGTGACTCCTTCAATGAGGGAGCACGGTAGCATGGTGGTTAGCATAAATGCTTCACAGCTCCAGGGTCCCAGGTTCGATTCCTGGCTGGGTCACTGTCTGTGCGGAGTCTGCACATCCTCCCCATGTGTGCGTGGGTTTCCTCCGGATGCTCCGGTTTCCTCCCACAGTCCAAAGATGTGCGGGTTAGGTGGATTGGCCATGCTAAATTGCCCGTAGTGTCCTAATAGTAAGGTTAAGGGGGGGGAGTTGTTGGGTTACGGGTATTGGGTGGATATGTGGGTCTGAGTGGGGTGTTCATTGCTCGGCGCAACATCGAGGGCCGAAGGGCCTGTTCTGTGCTGTACTGTTCTATGTTCTATGTTCTAATGAGCTCAATTGATTCTTTGCACACTATTTCCCTGTTTCAAAGCCATGTTGATTGAGATTTATTTTCCAGTGGCCCTGCCATAACATCAATAAAATCTGTAATAGCATTAACATTTCCTTATGACCGATGTTAAACTGACTGACCTATAATTTCCTGTTCTCTGTCTCCACCCGATGAAAACATGTTGTTACACTTGTTATTTTACAGTCTCTAAATTATGGGAATTTTGGAAATCTCACTACCCACTTCTTTAATGTTCTTGGATTCAGGCCATCAGGACTTGAGGACCTGTCAGCCCACCGCCCCAACAATTTGCTTCTACCCCAGGGCAATTAACTTATGGCAGTAGAATTACCCAGTTCACTAGCTTTTACATTAAATCATTAAAATAGCTGAAACTTTTGTATTATCACAAAATAAAGTATTGTTGACAATGTTGAACTGTTTACGGTTGCTTTGCCAAGTTGACTTTGTAAACTTTCTACCAGAACGACTCTGTTCCAAGGTGAAAGCTGCTGAGGAACTTTGAAATAAGAAGCATTTCATCTTCCCAATCCTGTCAGATCTTTCATATAGATTTTGTTTTGGGGGTGGGGGAAAGGTGGATGTTGCCTGCTGACCTATTCGATGACATGGAACATTCAGGGATTAAATGGACCTGTTAAGAGGTTGCAAGTAATTGCGCATTCAAAGAGTCTAAAGGCGGCCGCAATATCCGTGCAAGAAACTCATTTGAAAGTGGGTGACCAGCCGAGGCTAAGGAAAGGGTGGCTGGGCCAGGTCTTCCACGAGCTGTGAAAACGAGAGGGGTGGTTGTGCTGATTGGTAAGAGGGTGGCCATCGCAGCGGGGAAGCTTAGGGCTGGTCCAGGTGGTAGATTTGTGATGGTGAGTGGGAGGTTGGAAGGTATGTTGGTGGTGTTGGGCAACATCTATGCCTCAATCTGGGAAGATGTGGAGTTCATGAGCCGGGTTTTGGCAAAGATCCTGGACTTGGACATACATAGGCTGATCCTTGGGTGGGGGGAAGGAGCACTTCAATATGGTGCTGAATCGGTCATGTCCCAGACCCAGGAAGCTGTTGGCAATGGCTAAGGAACTGACTGGGTTTATGACACAAATAGGCAGGGTGGACCTGTGGTGGTTCGAGAGGCCAAGGGCGAGCAAATTCTCTTTTGCCCACATGTACATAATGGGTATTCCCGGGTCGACTTTTTTGTCATGGACAAGACGCTGTTGGTGAGAGTGGTTGGGTCGGAATACTCGGTGATTGTGATGTCAGACCCACATTGGGCATTTGGCGGATTTGCATGCAGAGAGGATGCCCCCACAGAGCCAGAGTGGAGGATGGGTACAGGGCTTCTGACTGAACAAGGGATTTATGAGAGGATACAGGGGATTTTTTGGAATTACAGGCTGTCCAGAGTAACTTCATTGCAGCGTTAATGTAAACGTACTTGTGACAATAAAGATTATTATTATTATTATTAATATAGGTGAGGTGTCCGCCGTTATGGTGTGGGAGGGTCAGAAGGTTGTGATTCGGGGAGAGCTTATCTCGAACCATGCGCACAAGGAGGGAATTGAGTGGGCAGAAAGGTTAAGGCTAATAGAGGCCATTTTGACGGCAGATCGAAAATACTCTGTGTCGCCTGTGGAGGCACTGCTTAAGGAACAGCAGAGCCTCCAAATGGAGTTTGGACTTTTATCAACTGGGAAGGTAGTGAGGCAACTGTGTAAGGCAGAGGGGCAATGAGAAAGCCAGCGCAATGTTGGCTCACCAACTGAAGAGACAGGTGGCGGTTGAGGGGGGCAAAATGGTAACTGAACCAGAGGAGATTAACAAAGAATTTGAGGCCTTTTACCAGAAACTATACCGGTAGGAACCCCCACCAGGAGACGAAGGAAGAAGTCGTTTTCGGATAGGTTGGAGTTTCCGAGGGTAGAGCAGATAAAAGCACAAGGGCAAGGGGCTCCAGTGGGGCTACGAGTGGCGATGAATTGCGTGGCATCATTGCAACCCGGGGAGGCCCTGGGCCCAGATGGATTCCTAGCCGAGTTCTACAAGTGGCCCGGACTGTTGCTGGGTCCCTTGTTGGTGGTATTGTATAACGAGGCACTGGAGAAGGATGAGCTTCCCCCGACATTGTCGCAGGGAATCTGTCGCACTCATGCTAAAGGATGACAAAATCCCTGAGCAATGTGGGTCATGTGGACCAGTTTCGCTACTGAACATTGAAGCAAAGCTTTTGGCGAAGTTATTGGCTACACACAGAGGGTTGTGTGACGGGAGTGATGGGGGAAGACCAGACGGGGTGTGTAAAGGGCAGGCAGTTGACGGCTGATGTACAGAGGTTATTGGATGTGATCATGATGCCTACAGATGGGAAAGAGGTAGAAGTGGTAGCGTTTATGGATGCAGAGAAGGGGTTTGACCGGGTGGAATGGGCATACTTGCTGGAGTGGTTCGGGTTTGGACAGAGGTTTGTATACTGGGTCAGATTCTTGTATAAGGCTGCGAGGGTGAGTGTCCTGACGAATGGTGTCAGTTCGGAGTATTTTGCGTTGCAGTGTGGGATGAGGCAGGGTGCCCACTTTCCCCATTGCTCTTTGCCCTTGTGATCAAGCCTTTGGCGATGGCTCTTCGGACTTCTAAGGAATGGAAGGGTGTTGAGTGGGAGGTGGGGGGAATGGAACATCGGGTCTCCCTGTATGTGGATGACCTATTATATATTTCAAACCCAGTGGAATGCTTCAGTAGGATAATGGGGATCCTGAGAGAGTTCTGTAACCTTCTCGGGATACAAACTTAATATGACGAAACTTGAGGTGTTTCTGATAAATGCCAGGGGGCAGAGGGGAATCTAAGTAAGCTGCTGTTTCGGTTGATGGGGTTGAGTTTCTGTTACCTGGGGATACTGGCAGCATCAAACAGGGGCGAGTGGAGGGTCTTGTTTTCTTTCTTTTTGTTTTCTCTCATTCTTTTCTTTGTTAAGGGAGGATTGAGGGTTACATTGAATAAAAGGGGGGGAGGGACTGTGTAAAGTTAGCGTTAGACATGTTATTACATTGTTGTTGGTTTGTTATGGTCCTTCGCATCTTTCTGTTTTCTGGATATATTTGAAAATACCTCCAATAAATATCTTTTTAGTGTGCGGGAACGAATCCAAAAGAATCACTTGACACTTGAGTCTGCTCCAAACATCAAGTAGTTTATTGTATTATACCGACGAGGAGTAGGCTATGGGAAATCCAGATGCCTCTCCACCGAACAAGAGGATCATCAATCTTTATACCATGTCAAACAGTTACTCAGCCCATCCCTGCTGGACATAATTCAATCATAGTGATTATAGATGACATACATTGACCTTCCAAATCAATGAAATTGGTTATTGGGCAACAGGGAACTGCATGATCATCTCATGGACACCCAGTGGGTTACTCATGGCTTTACAGACCCCCTTATCGACTGTCTTTGGGTCTTATGCGCACATAGTTCCCTTATCTTAGTCTTGTTATAGACTGGTGCCATTGTCAGCGTTCCACAAGAACATCTATCCGAGGGCTGCTAATTCGGAACATTTCTTGCTGAGTGTGCCTTTTTGCATGGTTCTGTGAAACAGTCCATATAAGAATGTAGTCAAGTAGCAAATGGAGGAGGAGATAAAAGATGGGACATGTTGCCGCTGTCGCTGGCGGGCAGGGTGCAGTCCGTCAAGATGACGGTGCTCCCGAGGTTTTTGTTCCTGTCCCAGGTTCGATTCCCGGCTTCCTGTTCTCCCTGTGTCTGCATGGGGTTCCTCCGGGTCCTCCCACAGTCCAAAGATATGTACGTTGGGTGGCTTGGCCATGCTAAATTGCCCTTAGTGTCCAAAAACGTTAGGTGGGGTTACTGGGATAGGGTGGCAGTGTGGGCTTGGGTGGGGTGCTCTTTCCAAGGGTAGGTGCAGACTAGTGGCCTCCTGCACTGTAAATTCTATGCCTATGTCTGAAACACGCCACAAATGACTGTCCCACTGGCTGATTCACCAGGACCGTGCTCGCCAGCTCCCCGCTAACGAGGGAGAGCAGCACGTAAACTGATCCTGCAGAGCAAACCCCACACTGCTCACAGCCATGCCACCAAGGAAACCAGCCCCACGAGTTGGGGGATGCCGACCTGGCCACACTATTGGATGCAGTCAGACGGGATGCCCTGTTCTTCCGAGGGTCTCGGAGGATCAGTCACAGAGCAGCCAAAGCCATCTGGGAGGAAATGGCAGCGGCTGTCAACTCTGGGGCCGTCACCAGGACCGGCACCCAGTACCGTAAGAAAATCAACGACTTCCATTGGGCCGCACGGGTTGGTTGTTATCGGCCCGGCCCCCTGCACCGCCCCGCCCGGCCTCACCCAGCACAGTGCCATGCCCCGGCGCATCATGTCCAGCAGTGCTGTCCATGCGGCCCCAACCTCCCCATACGCCCCAATGACTGCAAAACCCCGTCCCCCTCTCCCACAATGAACAGTTTGGACGGCATAGTGGCACAGTGGTTAGCACTGCTGCCTCATAGTGCCAGGAATGCGGGTTCAATACTGGCCTTCGGTCAGCTCTGCCTGTGTCTACGTGGGTCTCCTCTGGGTGCTCTGTTTTCCTCCCACAGTTCAAAGATGTGCAGGTATGGTGGATTGGTCATGATAAAAAGTGCCACAAAGTGTCTCAAAGTTTAGTTGGGGTTATGGGGATCGGGCGGGTATTGAGACTAGGTTAACATACCGAATGGCCTCCTTCTGTACTGTAGTGATTCTATGATTACTAACTAACCTTGCTTATAACACAAATTTAGATCCAGATAGCTTTATCCCTAGTCTGTTTCACTACGTTTTTCTCCAAGAAACTGTCAGAGAAACATTATACCAACTCGTCTTGGAGACCCAGTAAGTTACGGGCAGCACGGTGGCACAATGGAATTGAGGGATACACAACCCTTTGAAATATTTGAACTTCTGTAATTCTGTCCTTGAAATTTTAGTTCCAACATTGGTGGCAATGCCTTCAGCTTCCGAAGCCATATCTGGAATTCCCTCCCTAAATGTCTTTGCCTCTCTCTTCCTCCCTCTACATGTTAAAGTGGATGGTTTACATAGGGCAGCTCAGCAGGAAGGTCAAAAATTTGCTAAACTCATGGCTCTATGCACCCTCTGGTAAGCCCTGACTGGGGGCTTGTGTTGATTTGTTGAGCTGCTCACAGCAAAATACTTTTCACTGTACCTCGTGTTGCTCTGTTTACTTGCTATAAGTATAGCAGTCAATATGGTCGCCTTTCTTAATCCTAATTATGTGTATACTTTCAGAGTTGCCAGGTATATCTCGATACTGCCGCAAGGCTCAAAACGAATACCGATCAAAGAGCCAATACACCAGTGAGTTAGTTCAAAGTGAATACTATTTATTTACACACACCGTAAGATCTACTCATGCACAACAGTACTACAAACTAAACTATCTCTAATGCTAATGCCTATACTTAACTTCAGATGCCCACTTAGTCAGAGGAACAATGGCCGTTGTTCAGATCTGAGGCTGTTGGATTTGAAGAAATACAGGAGAACAGCTAAGGTCATCCGTCTGGTAGCGAACATTAACCTTGAACTTACTTGCTTCTGGTGATGCTGGTGGATGGGTCTCTCCGCCTAAGAGCCAAGTCCATGAAAGCAAACTCTAGTGGGGGTTCCTTCTTCTACTTGGAGGGGCTTTGCACGCTTTTTGGCGGGCCTTAAACTTGGTCCCAATTAATTAGGCCGCTTCTCGATCATTTTTATCGATTTTAACCAATAAAGTGGTGGGTGCTCTGATGGCTGGGCGTGTCTTAGGTGGCCGTTGACCTTGCTTTGTTTGTGTCGTTCGGTTGGGGTACTGGCGCCGGGATGTCTGCGACAGTATCAACTATCTGAGTGTTAGTCCTTTGTTCCTCGGAGATGGGCCATCAATATGTTAATCGACCCAGAGTTTTGATTCCGTCTGGTAACTGCTTCCCAAATATACATTCAGGCACTGTGCCTGCTTGCTATCTAGCATTGTCCTCATTTCCCTACATTCTCTGTGAGCGTCCATTTTGTGTTCTGGAAGTGGCCATCCCAGATGGCTACAGATGGTACACGTGACAATAAAAAAATCCAATCCAATCCAATCCAATCCTACGTACCACTCTCCCACGTACTACGTAGGAGAGAAAATTTTGAGGTTACCATGTTAGTGAACAAAATTGCATTCCAGTGAAAAAAACCCTTTCCATGCTTAATTTATATTGACTTAATTTTGTTTTGCATGTTAATTTGACAAGAGGGAAGTATGATGTGGAGATGCCGGCGTTGGACTAGGGTCCAAGAGGGAAATAGACATTGGTATTTGCAAACTGAAGCAGGAAAAAAATTAACTTCCTCAACAATGAAAACACCATTTTTTTATATCATATATTTAATAAAAAAGCCCATGTTGGTGTTGTGAAATGAATTAGTTCCACTGTTAAGCATTTAAATTAAAAAACAGTAACTGCAGATCATAATTGAAATAGGATTACATTTTGACTTTTGAATCCTACTGAGCAAATTATGAATTTGCTATAAATTCGTTTTCTGTAATGCTGTGCAACAGTTGGTAACCAGCAGAGGGCGATTAAAAACCAGAATACAGCAGATTCAGCTTGACCTTGCTAAACCACATGCAGGAAGTAGAAAACTTTGCAAGGCTGGATTAGTTAACATGAGAATAAGACACGCTTAATACGTAGATTCCCTAGTTTAGGCCTGGATATTATTATTGGTACTGATGACAAATTATCGAGAATGTTATAACTGCAACGGTTGCTTTGTCTGTTTCCAATGTTGGTAACTAAGAATCGTAGAATTCCTACAGTCTGCACTGACCATCTGAAAGAGCACCCTACGTAGGTCTTGCTCTGTAACCCTGTAACCTCACATAACCACGGGACACGAAGGGGTAATTTAGCATGGCCAATCCACCTAACCTGCACATCTTTGGACTGTGGGAGGAAATCGGAGCACCCGGAGGAGACCCACATTATACGGGGAGAACGTGCAAACTCCAGTTACCCAAGGTCTGAATTGAACACAGGTCCTTGACTGTGAGGTAGCAGTGCTAACCACTGCCACCGTTCCACCTGTAATTTACTGGCAATGTCTGTCATAAATGTAACCATGGTTGACAGTCAAAAGAGGGTTGGAGATCCAGCACACTCCTATCAATCACTCCTTATATATTTCACACAAGGCTAGAATTCCGTTTTTCTTTTTGACTGGAAGATTTGTAGCTTATTACAGAGCATAAACTTTTCAAAAAAATATGGTGCAAAATTAAAACTCTGGTAGAATTTTTGAAAATGGAAATGATAAATTAGCACATCAAATCTTTAGTGTGCAGAAGGAGGCCATTTGGCCCATTGAGTCCGAACAACCCTCTGAAAGAGCACCGGATTGCATTTCACTGCCGATCCCCATAACCCGCAACCCATCCTAACCACATCCCTGAACACAAAGGGGAAATTTTATCATAGCCAATTCACCTAACCTGCACATCTTTCGGTTGTGGGTGGAAACCGGAACACCCGGAGGAAACCCATGCACACATGGGGAGAACTTGCAGACTACACACAGACAGTGACCCAAGCCGGGAATCGAACCTGGGACCCTGGAGCTGCGAAGCGACTGTGCTAACCACTGTGCCACCGTACTACATCACCTAAATTTAGTTACCAATTTTGTTTAATATAAAATATAAATTCAATAAATTCTCTTCCTCATTAATATAGTTTTCCTTTTTCTGCACACTAGTTTAATGCTGCTGTTTCTAGGAAGTTCGGACTAATTCTAGAATTACCTACCATTCTTTCACATCTTCCTTATTTTTAAATCTCCACATGACCTCACCCCATACATCTCTTGATTCTCTATGAAACCATTTGCTGTTTCTTCAACTTTCCCAGAACTGTCTGGAACTTAGTCATAGAGTCACAATTAGTCTCTAAATTCCTCTTCCTTTCCTCCTCCCTTTCTCCTGTTAAATTCCACAAATGGTAAAATGTAACAATGAAGCATAAGGAAAAATCCAAGTTAACAATTGACAAATTGACTAGTGAGATCATACTGTGTACAGCAGGGGTGGGCAAACTTTTCCGTGCAAGGGCCACATTCAGAAATTCACAATTTTAAAGGGCCGTATAGTATATTAAGTAAAATAATTAATATTTTAAATAGCCAAAATAAAAGGTCTTTAAAGAAAAAAAAGCACATTGATTTGAAAAACAAACTAACTCAGTAAGTAACAGAACAATGTCAATGAGAATGATGCATCTGACTGCAGTCATTTACCAGTTTGTTGAAATCAGGTGTCAAGTTGCTTGCGCTGATCCTTAACACTGACCGAAGCACAGCCTAGCCGAGTCAACGATAAAAACGCGCGTAGTGGGGTGGATGAGTGGGGCTGCCTTATTGGTCGGTTTAGTTGGGTGTGCGACCAATAGGAGTCCAGGTTACAAACAATAATAAGGCTTATTGTTTGTAACCTGGACTCCTATTGGTCGCACACCCAACTAAACCGACCAATGAGACAGCCCCACTCATCCACCCCACTACGCGCGTTTTTATGCGGCCCGCCAATGAGGTGCCCAGAATCATAACCGGCATTTTTGAAAAGCCGCTGAAGTAAATGCGCTTATTGAATAAGCGCATTTACTTCAGCGGCTTTGCCCCGGCAGCTTTTCAAAATGCCAGTTATGATTCCGGGCACCTCATTGGCGGGCCGCATAAAAACCTTTGTCGGGCCGCATGCGGCCCGCGGGCCGTAGTTTGCCCACCCCTGGTGTACAGTATCTACACTATGTACTGCAAGGAATCACTCCTTCAACAACACCTTCGAAAACCCATAACCACAACCATCGAGAAAGACAGTAGATATGTGGGATCACCACCACCTGGCAGTTTCCCTCCAAGTTATGCACCATCCTGTTCTGGAAATATATCATTATTTCTTCACTGTCGCTGGGTCAAAATTCTGAAACTCCCTCTCTAACAGCACTGTGGGTCTACCTACATGACAGGATTTAGCAGTTCAAGACAGCAGTTCACCGCCACTTTCTAAAGGGCAATTAGGGATGAGCAATAAATACTGACCTAGCTGGCAAAGCCAACACCCATGAAGAAAAAGTATTACTTAAGGAAGGATGCAAATGCATTGGAAGCAGTTCAGCGAATGTTTACCAGCCTCATACCACGAATAGGCGTGTTGCCTTATGAGGAAAGGTTGGAAATGCTAGGCTTGTACCTGCTGAATTTTAGAAGAATAAGAGGTGACTTGATTGAAACATGCAAGATCCTGAGAGGTCTTGACAGGGTGGATGTGGCAAGGATGTTTCTTCTTGTGGGGGAAATTTAGAAATAAGGTCACTTTAAAAATAAAGATTCGTCCATTCGAAACAGAGATGTAGTGACATTTTTTCTGAGTATCGTGAGTCTTTGCAACTCTTCCTCAAAAGGTGGTGGAAGCAGATTCTGAATATTTTTGAGGCAGATAGATTCTTGGTAAGCAAGTGTGTAATACTGAGGAAGGATCTGTTGACCTTGGAAAAGGTCCACATAAGGTTCACAAGAATGATCCCTGAAATGAAGAACTTGTCGTATGAGGATCTGTTGAGGGCTCTGGGTTTGTACTCATTGGAGTTTAGAAGGATGAGGGGGGATCTTATTGAAAATTACAGGATACTGTGAGGTCTGGATAAAGTGGAATTGGAGAGGATGTTAACAATAGTAGGAAAAACTAGAATCAGAGGACACCATCTCAGACTAAAGAGACGATCCTTTAAAAGTGAGATGAGGACGTCGAGTGGCGGCCATGGAGTAAATGGTCGCACATTCAGCAGCTCTCGCCCTCATCGTTTTTTTTTAATGGAACACAGTGTCTCTCTCTATACGGACAATTTGCTGCTTTATGTCACGGACTCCATGGGGGGGTTGGGGGGGATGACCAAAATCACGGTGGTATTCTGAGAATTTGGGCGATTTTCAGGCTATAAATTAAATATGGGAAAGAGCGAGATATTCGTGATCCAGGCACGGGGCAGGAAAGGAGACTGAAGGAGCTACCTTTTAAAGTGGTTGGGAGGAGTTTTAGGTATCTGGGGATTCAAGTGGCCAAGGATTCGGGCAGCTTCGCAAGCTAAATTTGGGCAAAGCAGTGGATCAAATGAGAAGGGATTTTTGACGATGGGACATGCTCCCATTGACGCTGATGGGGAGGGTTCAGACGGTGAGGATGACGGTCCTTCCGAGACTACTTTCCTTTTTTCAATGTCTCCCGATTTTTGTCCCAAAGCCTTTTTTCAGAAGTATTAATGTGGCGATATCGAGGTTTATATGGTCGGGTAAAACCCTGAGAGTAAAGAGGACAATCCTGGAACGGACCCGCGGGAAAGGCTCTCCCGAGCTTTATTGCCAACATATTGATGGTCAGTAAGTGGGTAGTGGGGGAGGGGTCAGCCTGGGAGCGGATGGAGACCGCATCCTGCAAAGGTACGAGTCTGGAGGCTTTACTGACGGCGCCCCTGCCGTTCACGCCGGCACGGTACTCTACAGGTCCTGTGGTGGTGGCAGCCCTAAGGGTGTGGGGACAATGGAGGCAGCATATGAGTCTGGAGGGGGCGTCAGTGTGGTCACCGATCTATGACAATCACTTGTTTGTCCCGGCGGGACTGGATGGGGACTTTAAGATATGACAGCTGGCAGGGATTCAGAGGTTTGGGGATCTATTCATCCAGGAGGGCTTTCCGACCTTTCAGACATTTGAGGAGGAGTTTAATTTGCCGGGTGGGAACGTGTTTCGGTACCTTCAAGTGCAGGACTTGGTACGGAGACCGGTTCCAAGCTTTCCTCGCATCCCCCTCGGGGAACTACAGGATAAAGTGCTGTCAAAAACAGGGGTTGGAGGTGGGAAAGTTTCGGAGATATACAGGGAATTGTTAGAGTGGGAAGGGGCCCCATCAGAGAGGTGAAGAGAAAGTGGGAAGAAGAGCTAGGAGGGGAGCTGGAAACTGAACTGTGGGGAAAAAGCCTTGAAAAGGGTAAATGCATCCTCGTCCTGTGCTAGACTCAGATTGATTCAGTTCAAGGTAGTCCACAGGGCCCACATAACGGTTGCCCGGATGAGTAGGTTCTTCGAGGAGGTGGAGAACAGATGTGGACGGTGTGGGGATAGCCCGGCCAACCATGTTCATATGTTTTGGGCATGTCCGAAACGGAATTCTGGCAGGGATTTGCAGATGTTATGTCAGAAGTCCTGGAAAGCAGAACTCCGAGTCCAGAATTGACAATATTTGGGGTGTCGGAGGATCCGGCGGCAAAATGGGGGAAGGAGGCCGATATCCTGGCCTTCTCCCTGGTGGTCCGGAGACGGATCTTGCTGAGATGGAGGGACTTGGAGCCCCGAAATCAGGAGTGTGGTCAGCAATATGGTAGGGTTTCTCAGTCTAGAGAAAATCAAGTTTGCTCTGAGAGGATCAATACAGGGATGTGCCCGGAGTTGGCAGCCGTTCATCGATTTCTTGAACAAAAACTGAACAGTAAGGGAGGAGAGGGAAAAAGGGGACGGGGAGATGGGGAGGAAAACAGGAGACATGGTAATGTTAAATAAGGACAGGGAACTTAGTATACGGGTAATTGGGGATAAGGCAGGAGAAGTGGGGTATGTAGTTTATTGTTTGTTTTTATTTTGGGGTGTATTTTGTGCGTCGACCCACGCAGTTGTTCTAGAAATGTCAACATGTTAAATTGTGAAAATTACAAATGCTTCAATAAAATATTTTCTAAAACATAACTGTGATGAGGAGGAATTTCTTCAGCCAGAGGGTGGTGAATCTGTGGAACACTTTACCGCAGAAGGCTGTGGAGGCCAAATCACTGAGTGTCTTTAAGGCAGAGATAGATAGGTTCTTGATTAATAAGGGGATCCGGGGTTATGGGGAGAAGGCAGGAGAATGGGGATGAGAAAATATCAGCCATGATCGAATGGCAGAGCAGACTCGATAGGCCGAGTGGCCTAATTCTGCTCCTACGTCTTATGGTTAGGTTATCGGGGGTAGGTGGGGCACAGATGTAAGGTTACTATCAGATCAACAATCTTATTAAAAGGCAGAGCAGGCTCGAGGGGACGAATTGCCTAGGGCGCGATTCTCCGCTCCCCATGCCGGGTGGGGGAATCGCGGGAGGGCCGTCCGACTAATTTCACGACCCCCCCACCCCCCCCCCCCCCCCCCCCCCCCCTACCCCCGCTCGTTTTTCACGGCGACCGGCGATTCTCCGACCCGGATCGGCTGAGCGGCCATCCGTTTGCGACCGTTTCACGACGGCGCCAACCACACCTGGTCGCTGCCGTCATGAAATCGCCGTGAGATGCCCGTTTTGGGGCTTGTAGGGAGCCTGGTGTGGAATGAGCACCACGACTGTGCTCAGGAGGGGACAGGCCGGCATCTCAATTGGAAGCACTATTTCCCCTCCGCCGCCCCACAAGATCAAGCCGCCACGTCTTGCGGGGCAGTGGAGGGGAAGACGGCCACCGCGCATGCGCGGGTTCGAGCTGTCAGCCGTCGTGAC
Organism: Scyliorhinus canicula; assembly: GCF_902713615.1. NCBI lineage: Eukaryota > Metazoa > Chordata > Chondrichthyes > Carcharhiniformes > Scyliorhinidae > Scyliorhinus > Scyliorhinus canicula. The sequence goes on along the minus strand of NC_052148.1, from coordinate 30,088,784 downwards.
GTCAGCCGCGCATGCGCGGGTTGGAGCCGGCCAACCTGCGCATGCGTGGCTGACGTCACATAGGCGCTGCCGTCGCGTCACTCTCGGCGTGCCGCCCGGCGGCCGAGAGTTATGGAGCGCCGCTCCTAGCCCCGCCAGGAGGGGCTAATAGGGGGCGAGGAGTGGCCTCCGAGGCCGTCGTGAAACTCAGCCGAGTACACGACGGCCCTCCCGATTTTTCCCGGGAGCGGAGAATTCCCCCCCTACTCTTTGTTCGTAAAAATATTCTCCATAAGTCAAAATTTCTACATAATGCTCACAGCACTGAATACCCTTTGATGCTTTTAAAATACAGTGAGCCCACTCTATTCTACCAGGTGCAATAATAATATATAATAATGACAAGTATATGATTGTCACAAGTAGGCTTCAATTGAGTTACTGTGAAAAGCCCCTAGTCGCCACATTCCGGCACCTGTTCGGGAGGCTGGTACGGGAATTGAACCCGTGCTGCTGGCATTGTTCTGCATTGCAAGCCAGCTGTTTATCCCACTGTGCTAAACCAGCCCCAGGTGTGGCAATGTTAAAATGATATTAGAGTGAAAGTTCCCTTCCCCTTGCTGAAAAGGATCACCATTTTCCTGACACGTGAAAAAATAAAATAGGAAACTGCAGACCTTTTAGCCTGACATCAGTGGCAGGGAAATGCTGGAATCTGTAATAAAGTATGTATTATAGGATACTTAAAAAATAATGGTAGGATTGGGCGGAGTTAATATGGATTTATGAAAGGGAAATTATGTTGGAATGTTTTGAGGATGTAACTCGCAAAATAGACAAGGCGGAAAACAATGGATGTGGTATATTTAGATTTTCAGGAAGTTTTTGATAAGGTCCCACACAAGGATTAGTAAACACAAGGGATTGGGGGTAATATACTGGCATGGATTGAGAAACTGGTTAATGGACAGAAAACAGAGTAGCATAAATGGGTCATTTTCGGGCTGTGTCTAGTGGGATTCCACAAGGAGGGCCTCAGCTATTCGAAATCCATATGAATGATTTGGAGGTGGAGGTTAAAGGTAACATTTCCAAGTTTGCAGAAGACAAAAAACTAGGTGGAAGTGAGTTGTGAGGAGTATGCAAAAGGGATTTGGGGAGGCTAAGTGAGTGGGAAAAAATTGATCAGATGGAATACTGTGTGGAGAAATGAGATTATCTACTTTGGTTGGAATACAGACACCGAGAGTATTTCTTAAGTGGTGAGACTCTGAGGGACTGCCGAAGAAGAGGAGAGAGGCTGGGAAGTGTTGAATGTGTGACCTTGGTCATGAGTCACTGAAAGCTGAAGTTTGGTACAACAAACAATTAAGAAGGCAAACGGTTTGTAGGCCATTACTGCAAGAGGATTTGAACAGAGGAGCAAAGATATCTTACTGCAACTATATAGAGTCTTGCTGAGGCCACACCTGAAATACGTTGAAAGATCTTGTTACTGGAAAAAAGACATACTTGCCATAGAGGCAGTGCAACAAAAGTTCACCGAATTAATTCCTGAGATGAAGGGATTATCTTATGAGAAATGATTACATAGACTGGGCCTTTATTCTCTACAGTTTAGAAAATTGACAGGAGATCTCATTCAAACTTACAAAATTCTTAAAGGGCTCGACAAGGTGGAAGGATATTTCCCCTGGCCATTGGTGTCTAGAACCAGGGGACACGGTCTTGGAATAAGGCAGGTCATTTAGGACTGAGATGAGGAGTAATGTTTTCATTCAAAAGAGTGCAGTATCTTTAGAATTCTCAGACCCAGAGTACCAAGGCGGCTCAGTCGTTGAATATGTTCAGGACTGGGATTGATGGATTTCTACATAGTAAAACTATCAAGGGATATGGGGATAGTGCAGGAAAATGATGTTAAGTAGAAAATAAGCCATCACCTCATTGAATGGTGGAGTGGGCTCGAAGGGCTGAATGACCGACTTCTGCTCCTATTTCTTATGTTCTTAAATACATGAAAGATCCATTTATTTTGCAGATTGTCTTGTTTCCTAAAGGCATATATACTGAGGCTAGCAGCACAATGTGGGGAATATCCATGTCTCTAAATTTGTCAGAAACCATAGCTGGCACTGTAGAGGTTGGTGTTAATATACAGCATTCTATTATATTAGCAAATCAACTATCTGAAACTATCATGTCACTAAATTAACAACAACATCATCTGTCTTTAACATAGTAAAATGTTCCAGGGTGCTTTACAAAAAACAATTAATATGAGCCATTCTTGATAGATCTCACCATGATGTGCCTGTCCAAATATTGTTTTTGTTCAAGGGATATGGGCGTCGCAAGCTGTGCAGCATTTATTGCCCTTCCATAATTGCCCTTGAGGGAGTAGTTAAGAGTCAACCGCATTACTGGGGCCTGGATTCACATGTAGGCCAGACCTGGTAATGACGGCAGATTTCCTTCCTGAAGGAAATTAGTAAACCAGATGGGTTTTTACGACAATCGACAATGGTCCCATGGTAATCATTAGATTTTTAATTCCAGATTTTTATTGAATTCAAATTTCACCATCTGCAGTGGTGGGATTTGAACCTGAGTCCCCAGATAATTACTCTGGGTCTCTGGTTTACTAGCCCCATGACAATATCACTATGCCACCACCACCGCCTCCTCGTATCCATTCTCAACTGTTATCGGTTACAATTTTCTGATGAACAGTCAAGTCTGCACTGTTTGTTATGAAGCATTATCTAATTTTCCAATCGAATATCGGGCATGATTTAACGGAAAAGGTTCTAAGTGTAATTTCAGGTGCAATTGATGGGGTATTTCCCGATGGCTACGTGGGCGAGATTACGGCCTGTATTTAACGGCACTTCGTGCCGGAAATGCGCCCACACGAGCTCACTCCAGCTGCCTCCTTGTCCCATGGAGACCCCCAGGGCCCGAGGGGCACCATCAGGGAGGAGGACGCACTGGAGGTCAACCCCGTGCTTGCCACCAAGAAGACGGTGGTGGCCTCCAGTTCCTTTGATTTTCTCTCCGTCCCGACGCTGTCGCATCTCAAGGGCAGCAGGCAGAGCAGGGTGGCAAGGCGATACCAGTGACACTGGTAAGTCGGCAGGGACCCTTCGGCTCCAGGCCCTCCAGAGGCATCTGCCAAGGGCTTCACAGGCCACAGCGCATGGAAAGCAGCATGCAACCTCCACCTCTAATGTGCATCCTGGGACACATCTAGTTGTAGCAGTAGACCACGTAAGATCAAGGAATTTGAGGATCACTGAGTGGGCACTGGGGTGAGCGGGGGGAGGTCACTCTCTGGGGGCAATGGAAATGTCAAATCTGTACGATTAAATTATGTTACACCTGATACATGCAAAGCCTCTATCACATTAATCTGCACAGCCTGCCAGCATCCCACACCCTGTTTACCTCCGCTCTCCCTGCCCCCTGGGCACAGTTTTCCAAGATCAAAAGGCCCCATTATAGACCCCGTTCAGAGGATGGGTGTGAGCGTGCTGTCAGCAAAAGACAGAAGTCAGACGCTGGAATAAACTGAGGAGCACCAGAGCTTACCTGACAGCGATTGATCATCACTCTCCTGATTTGTATATTGACCCACTGACAGTGCCAACGGGCTCATCACCCTGGGGTGATGTAACACAGACCTTTGTAGGGTGGAAAAAAGGTGGTGGGGGTGGGGAAATTGGGTGGGAGAAGGGTCGAACAGGCGCCGCAGTGTGGCGACTATGGGATTTTCACAGTAACTTTATTGCAGTGTTAATGTAAGCCGACTTGGGCATTAATAAAGATTATTATTCCTCACAAGAGGAAAGAGTCGAATTGGACCCCTCTGGAAGGCAGCTGCCCTAGACTCGACATGTATGCTCAAGCCGTCAGGAGTCGCGTCAATGCCAGATTCATCAGTCGCATTTACAAGACAGCCCCGAACGTCACCCAAGCACAACGCAACGCCATCTGCGGTCTCAAGACCAACCGCAACATCGTCATCAAACCAGCAAAGGAGGGGCCACTGTCATACTGAGCAGAACGGACTACTGCAAAGAAGTATACCGACAACTCAACAACCAGGAACACTACAGACAGTTAGCCACAGATCCGACCAAGGAACACATCCGCCAACTCAACAGACTGATCAAGACCCTGGATCCAGACCTTCAGAGCACCCTACGTGCTCTCATTCCACGTACTCCCCGCATTGGAGATCTCTACTGCCTCCCGAAAATACACAAGGCCAACACACCAAGCTATCCTATCGTTTCAGACAACGGGATCTTGTGTGAGAACCTCTCTGGCTACAGCGAGGGCATCTTGAAACCCATCGTACAAGGTACGCCCAGCTTCTGTCGCGACACAATGGACTTCCTACAGAAACTCAGCAACAGTTGAACCAGGAACATTCCTCATCACAATTGACTTCTCGGCATTCTACACCAGCATCCCCCATGATGACGGCATTGCTGCAACAGCCTCAGTACTCAACACTGACAACTGCCAATCTCCAGGCGCAATTCTGCAACTCATCCGCTTCATTCTGGATCACAATGTCTTCACCTTCGACAACAAGTTCTTCATTCAGACACACGGAACAGCCATGGGGACCAAATTCGCACCTCAATATGCCAACATCTTCATGCACAAGTTTGAACAAGGCCTCCTCACCACACAGGACCTTCAACCAACGTTATACACCAGATACATCGATGACATTTTTTTCCTTTGGACCCACGGCGAAGAATCACTGAAACGACTACACGATGACATCAATAAGTTCCATCCCACCATCAGACTCACCATGGACTACTCTCCAAAATCAGTTGCATTCTTGGACACACTCATCTCCATCAAGGACGCTCACCTCAGCACTTTGCTTTACCGCAAGCCCACAGATAACCTCACGATGCTCCACTTCTCTAGCTTCCACCCTAAACACATTAAAGAAGCCATCCCCTATGGACAAGCCCTCCGTATACACAGGATCTGCTCAGACGAGGAGGAGCGTAACAGACATCTACAGACGCTGAAAGATGCCCTTGAACGAATGTGATATGGTGCTCGACTCATCGATCAACAGTTCCAACGCGCCACAGCAAAAACACCGCACCAACGTCCTCAGAAGACAAACACAGGACACAACCGACAGAGTACCCTTCGTCGTCCAGTACTTTCCCGAAGCGGAGAAACTCCACAACTTCTTCACAGCCTTCAACACATCATCGATGAAGATGAACATCTTGCCAAGGTCATCCCCACACCCCCACTACTTGCCTTCAAACAACCGCGCAACCTCAAACAAACCATTGTTTGCAGCAAACCACCCAGTCTTCAGAACAGAGACCACGACACCACACAGCCCTGCCATGGCAATCTCTGCAAGACATGCCAGATCATCGACATGGATACCACCATTACACATGAGAACACCACCCACCAAGTACGCGGTACATACTCGTGCAACTCAGCCAACATTGTCGACCTCATACGGTGCAGGAAAGAATGTCCCGAAGCGTGGTACATTGGCGAGACCATTCAGACGCTGCAACAACAAATGAACGGACATCACGCGACAATCGGCAGGCAATCTTCCAGTCGGGGAACACTTCAGCAGTCAAGGGCATTCAGCCTATGATCTCCGGGTGAGCATTCTCCAAGGCGGCCTTCAGGATGCGCGACAACGCAGAATCGCTGAGCAGAAACGTATAGCCAAGTTCCGCACACATGAGTGCGGCCTCAACCGGGACCTGGGATTCATATTTCATTACATTCATCCCCCACCATCTGGCCTGAGCTTGTGAAATCCTGCCAACTGTCCTGGCCTGAGACAATTCGCACCTTTTTAACCTGGGGTAACCCCTATCTCTGGATCTGTAAAGATTTAATGACCTGCAAATGCTCGCATTCTAAGCATTGTCTGGCAACTTTGAATTTGTCTATATATATGTTTCTGGAACATACCTCTTCATTCACCTGAGGAAGGAGCAGTGCTCCGAAAACTAGTGTTTGAAACAAACGTGTTGGACTTTAACCTGATGTTGTAAGACTTCTTACTGTGCTCACCCCAGTCCAACACCGGCATCTCCACATCATTATGATTGTTATTATTGAATGGGGGGACAGGGTGAGCTGATGTTTTATAAGAAGTAGGTAAGGATGAAGGCCTCCATAGTCCTACAGGCATGCCAGACATTTGCCGCCGCCTGTCCTCCATCCTTCTGTCCCTACTGCGGCTCCTCCCTGGCCTCTTCCACCTCCTGATCCGCCTTACCCACTTCAGAGGAGGCCGCATGTCCCTCCTCCTCGTCCTCCAGCATGTCACCCCTTTGCTGTCAGGGAGGACAAGTAGACCACCACAAAGTGGGAGACCATCTGGGGAGTGCACTGCAATGCACCACCAGAGTGGCCCAGGCATTGGAATCATAATTTGAGCAGTCAAAGGGTGGCACATAGCGCAGTGGTTAGCACTGGGACCACAGCGCTGAGGACCCGGGTTCGAATCCTGGCCCTGGGTGACTGTCTGTGTGTAGTTTGCACATTCTTCCCGTGTCTGCGTGGGCTTCACCCAAAAAATGTGCCAAAAGATAGGTGGATTGGCCAAACTAAATTAACCCTTAATTGGAAAAAAATAATTGGGTACTCTAAATTTATTTTTTTTAAAAGATAATTTGAGCAGTCCAATGCACTGCTCAATGACAGCATGGGTGGAAACATGACCTCATTATACTGGGTCTCTCTGCCTTGGTCTCGGCCTCCGCACTGATGCATCAGCCAGAACGTCAATGAGTAGCCCTCATCCCGCAAGAGCCAATCCGCCATCCTCGGGTGGCCCTCGAAGACGCCGGGAATTTCCGAGTGTCCGAGATTGCAGTTGTCATACATTCTCTCTGGGAAACGTGCATGATCCGGAGGTGGTAGTTGCATGTGTGTTGAACATTCAGGGAGTGGAACCCCAACCTGCTAATGATGCGCGCAAGGTGACACGAGTGCCATCAATTACTCCCTGGTCCTTGGGCATTCCGGCGATGGCGGAGAATCCTGTTGCCCAGGCACCTTGTTGGCTTGGTCCAGCTCAAAGCTTATATAGTCGGCTTACCCGGATATACAGGGCATCCATGACCTCATGGGTGCACTTGTGGGCGAAAACCTGTGAAATACAGCACAAGTCCCTGCTTGAACCCTGGAATGAACCGGTGACATAAATGTCAAAGGCTGCAGTGTCCTTCATGCCCACCAGGTGCCCTCCTCCTCCACGTGGTGCCAGGTCCTATGGCACAAGTGTCGCATTGTCTCTTTGTTGCGAAGGTGTTTCCTGCGGCACATGCTGTCCATCATCTCCTCAAAAGACCAATGACATCTGTACATCTTTGGCTTTCGCCGACTTCTCCCTGTGGGTTCATTCTTGGTCTGGTGGGTGGCCAGATCTTCAGGTATGCGGCGGCCTCTTTCAAATGGGATGCCACCACCAACCTATGTCGATGCTGCCCCCTGGGATGTCACCAGCACTGAGAGGGCATCCTCTGCAGTTGACAACACCATCTATTCTGGTCTTTTTAAGAAATTGGAGAAGGAGATAAACCGACAATCAATTCGGGCTTCCACCCCAGCATCCTCAATTCCCCCAAGCCTCCCCTGCCTGGAGGCCCTCCATTGTCTGCACTATGGTGTCAAGCCCGTCAGCCATAGTTCTCGGGGATTGAGGCGTGCGTTGGAGTTTTCCAGTCACGGCTCTGACATCTTTCCTCAGACTTTCCACTGCAGACACCACCTTTGCAATTTGGCCTGGGTGCCATGCAACACTGGCAACATCTCCTGCGACTGAAAGCTTTGGGGCTCCTCCATTTGGCCCTGCAGTTGCAGGAAAACCACTGACAAAAACAAATGGTATTCCTGGTGCTGTCTTTGGATCTCCAACAACTGTGGGACAAACATATCCAGAAGCACTGCAACTTGCTGGGGCACAGCTGAGTCCTGGGATCCAGCAGACCTCCGACTGTCCAATACCTGGATGCTCCTGTCTCCACCTAATGTGCATCAGAAGCTGTGTGGTGCTAACCAGTGACACAAAAGCCTGTCTGCTAAGTTTGCACAGTGAAGGTACTTGTCCCTCCGATGGGAAATGTTGTGGGCGATACCTGTGATGTGTCATCCGTGTCCTGCTGTCGAGTGTAGCCAAGGGGAGGGGCACTGCTGGTTGATGGCCGAGGCTCATCGGTTGATGTTCCTGAAAGGCAAAGGACATGTTTTTAGTACGTGGCCTGGTCAAGTGTTTGGAAAAAAAACTCACTTGAGACTGGTCATCTAGATGAAGGTGCAGTGGCTCCTCACTTGTCTGCCGCAGGCCTATCTGTCTGTGTGGGCCTGCTCCTGGTCCTCCAATGCGAGTTCCATTGCCCTCTCCTCTAAAGAAGTCAAGATCCTTATTTTGGACATTCCACCACCTTTTCCCTTTCTCTTTCTCTCGCTCAGCGGTTGTGGGCAATCTTTTCCTGCAGGGTCTCAGAAGGCGATAATGTGAGCCAGGCGCCATGCGGATCAGAGGTCGAGGACAACTGGCATGAGTGGGCACTGAGCTAAAACAGGGAGGGGTTCTGATGAGTGTCAGGGGAGGTTTTGAGGATGCTGCTGGGATGTTGACTGCTGGGAACCTGCGAGGTGGTGGCATCTGGGTTCAAGGTGACATTACTGCGGTCCACGGAAGGGTTGACTGCCAAGGGGAGACAAGGCCACTTACCCTTTCATATCCTCGTAGTTTATTCATTTATTCCTACGTTGAACCCCTGTCCTTTTGGCCAGTGCTGCCTCCATCTCCCAGGTGGAATCGGTGACCTTGCTGGTGGGCTTCCTTGCCAACATTTGGGTATATTGTAGCCTGCCTCTCCTTCACAGCATCGAGCAATTATGAGGACCTCCTCAAAAAATCTGGGAGCTGGTCCGCTAGCTACCATCCTCCTGGCTTGAATGAGATCAAGTGCTGTGGAGTCGTTAAAGTGCCGCACCCCCTTTATTAAAGTGCTCAGTTGATCCCTGGAGTGGGCGAATCAGACCCTTTACGCCTCAGGTGCAGTGTTTTTCACATGGGGGCAAAGAAAATGTTCTAAATGCCTAAAGATTGCAATCCAGATTGCGCCACCAGGACCAGTGGGATTTGGACTGCTTTTCGCGCCGAAAATAACACGTTGCCATTTTTTCTGAAAGTTCCACCTGGTATTACACAGATCTTCCCAAAGAAAACACAAATTTCTCCTCTGCAAGGTGGCTGCTAACACTTGGGGCGGGATTCTCCCTTCTGACGGCACAGCGTTGACGCCGTCGTAAAAACCGGAGAGTTTTACGACGGTGTCATCAGACCGCTAAGTGTAACAATCCTCTACAGGGTGCCAGCATGGCACTGGAGCGACTCATGCCACTCCAGCTGCTGCTACCGGTGTCAAACAGGCAGCAAGGTTCTGCGATGCACGCCATGGTCGGCGCGCATGCGTGCTGCAACCGGCACGAACTTGTGCATGCGCAGTAGCTTCCTTCTCCACGTCAGCCCCGACGCATCATGGCGTAGGGCTACAGGGGCCGGCGCAGAGTAAAAGAGGCTCCCACCAGGAGAGGCTGGCCTGCCGATTGGTAGGCCCCGATTGTGGGACAAGCCACGGTGGAGCCCCCGCCAGTTCGCCCCCCGCAGGATGGACGCCGAGGCCCTGCCGGGTAAGACCACATGTGAATGGCGCCGGCGGGACTCGGGCTTTCTTGGCAGCCACTTGGCCCATCCCAGGCAGAGAATCGCCGGTGGGGGAAGCCGCATAGAGCGGCCCCCCCTGGGCCATTGGTGCCGATTCTCCGGTCACTGGAAAATAGTCGAGGCGACATCGCGCAAATCACTCCCTGCCCGGCGATTCTCCGACCCGGCCCCGGGGTGAGAGAATCCCGCCCTTGCTGTTTCGACATCTACCGCCCAAAATGTGACCACTGCCATTGGCAAGTACTTCTGCTGCCTTGAAGCCAATACTCTTGTTGGAGGTGAAGCTTATTGCCATTTACCATCGCCCTCCTAGCACTTTGCTTTTAATTTCAACATCTTTATATTTTCTAATCTGAGCATTGCTGGTGAGGCAGATGTTTATTTCCTGTCGCTACTTGTCCTATACAGTAGGCTGACATTTTGAGCTGCAACATTCCCTTCGTTGTGGTTTAATGAAACAAAATTACTTGGAAGAGCACTTTTGAGGCTTTTACAAAGAACATTACCGCACAGGAACAGGCCCTTCAGCCCACCAAGCCTGCACCGATCTAGATTCCTTATTTAGACCGACTACTTATTGCCCAAATGATCTGTATCCCTCTATCTGAAGATAATAAAATTGCCACCACTTTGGAATATGTAGTCAATTTAGCTACTGATTTGCTTTTATGAAAAGGGCTATTAATTACGAGCAATTTAGCTCACTTGGCTAAATCGCTGGCTTTTAAAGCAGATCAAGCAGTCCAGCAGCACGTTTCAATTCCCGTACCAGCCTCCCCGGACAGGCGCCGGAATGTGGCGACTAGGGGTTTTTCACAGTAACTTCATTGAAGCCTACTTGTGACAATAAGCGATTTTCATTTCATTTCATTTCATTTCATTTCAGTAACCCCACCCAACACAAGGGCAATTTTGGACACTAAGGGCAATTTATCATGGCCAATCCACCTAACCTGCACATCTTTGGACTGTGGGAGGAAACCGGAGCACCCGGAGGAAACTCGCGCACACACTGGGAGGATGTGCAGACTCCACACAGACAGTGACCCAAGCCAGAATCGAACCTGGGACCCTGGTGCTGTGAAGCAATTGTGCTATCCACAATGCTACCGTGCTGCCCCTAATATTCCAAATGGTGTCTGACCAGAGCCTTATATAGCCTCAAAAGTACATCCCAGGTCTTGTATTCTAGCCCTCTCGACATGAATGCTAACATTGCCGATTGAACCTGCACATTAACCTTAAGAGAACCGTGAACAAGGACTCCCAAGTTCCTTTGTGCTTCTGATTTCCTAAGCATCTTCCCGTTTAGAAAATAGTCTATGCCTCCATTTCTCCTTCTAAAGTGCATAACCTCACACCTTGGACATTGTATTCATCTGCCACTTCTTTGCACACTCTCCTGGCCTGTCCAAGTCCTTCTGTAGCCCGCCTGCTTCCTCTACAGATTTTTTTATCATCTGTGAACTTAGCAACGGCGCCTTCAGTTCCTTCTTCCAGATCATTAATGTATATTGTGAAGAGTTGTGGTCGCAGCACTGACCCCTGAGGCACACCACTAGTCACCGGCTGCCATCCTGAAAAAGACCCCTTTATCCCCACTCTCTGCCTTCTGCCAGTCAGCCAATCTTCTATCCATGCCAGGATCTTAACCTAAGCACCATGGGCTCTTAACTTATTTAACAGTCTCCAATGTGGCACCTTGTCAAAGGCCTTCTGGAAATCTCAATAAATCATATCCACTTGTTCTCCTTTGTCTAACTTCCTTGTTACCTCATTAAAGAACTCAGATTTGTCAGACGTGACCTCCCCTTGACGAAGCCGTGCTGACTCAGTCCTATTTTATCATGCAGTTCTAATTACACCGCGATCTCATCTTTGATAATGGATTTGAAAATCTTACCGATAACCGAAGTCAGGCTAACCGGCCTATGCTTTCCCATCTTCTGCCTCCCTCCCTTTGTTGTATTGTATATTTTCCCCGCGTCTTGACTGTGATAGAGAAATTCAAACAGCATTCATTAGGTAAGCAAAACTGAACTTTATTCACTAATTAGAACTGCTAGCAGAAAATGGCGGATACTTGGAGTCGGAAGGCAGTCAATTACAAACTGCGGAGTCCGTCCCAAGTCTGCGATAGTACAGAAAAGAAGGCGATTCTTATACATTATAGGATCAAGATAACATGAATACAGCTTGGTCAGGAATTTGATTGAAAGTAAAACATAAGTAATAATCGTTACAATGGCGTCACCTTCTGACCTTTAGGGGACTTGAGTTTCATATCATTTTCTTGTCTTTGTTTTAAGAACTGGACAAACTTGTTTACATACAGGCAGAGACAATTGTTCAGCTTGTTATTTATTGAGACTGCTTCTAGTTCCAAGCCTTATCTAGACTCTCAGGACATGCTGACCTCGGCTGTCTCTGTATTCTGGGCCTTAGGTTATATGAAAATCAGTTTAAATTCACTTGTACCAAGAAGACTTGACTACTTTTCCCATCATGCCATTATTTGCTTCACACAATACCACACTCCCCCCTTTTGTCATATCATGACAACTAGCTAAATAGGTATATCCATGATTCGTTTGAAAATGCATTTACACAAGCAGGAAAGCAATCCTATCCCTAATAGCATTAGTAGAAGTAGAATAAAGGCCTTAAAGATCCAGTCAAATAATCCATGATCCAACCATCCTAGCCAACCCGGCGGGTTATAGTCGTGAAATTCACTGCCAATTTCTTGAATTTGAGCAGCCTGTCTCTTAATATGGTCGGCCAGGTTTGTGATATTTTCAGAGCCATCTGGAATCTAAGTACAGCACTCTTGGCCTATGATAGCGCACGTTCCTCCCTGCAAGGCTAACAGATAATCCAAAGCCAGTCGATTTTGCAATGCCACGGTCCGGACAGCCAGCCACTAGCTCAGCTGAGACCTCGGCCAATGCCTGTCTAGTGTCCCTGGCTTCTGTTGCCATTACGTTTGCCAGATGTTCCAATGCTGAGGCCATGTAGATCAGTTCGTTCATGCCTTGCCCGTTCCGTTTTAGAAATTGTTCTTTTTGCTCGCGAGGGGGAGTGCTTAAGGGTGGGTCGATGATGCATTTGGGGTATGACATATCCCAAAAAGCAGGATCCTGTCCAATTAATGGGGAGCCACGGATATGCTTTAGTGCCGCATATGAAATAGGTTCCATTGTAGGCTGTAAAATCATCAGCTGATGTCATCCAGGGGATTGTATTGGTAGGTTGCACCTACTTTGCTCCATTAACTTTCCTTTCCCTGATTTATTAAAACATATGGAACCTTGAACATTATACGAGTGGATAGTGAGGGAGGGTGGAGTTAAGGCATGATTATAGGTAGGTTGATACGAAGCTGAAAATTTAGTCCTGTCATAGCCAACAGATTTCCATATTTTCATATTCCCCCTATCTCCCCTGATTCCTGTTTGATTTTGTCGTAAAATCCATTCAACTGTTTGCGGTATGAAAGGGGGGGGATTGGAGAGGTATTCCTTCCCTTGAATGGACGGGGATGTGGGTGCAAACCCAACACTTGCTAATATTCAATTTTTCGGCGTAAAGATATGACATATGTAAATAGGTATTGGAAGGCAGGTCTCGTTTAGCTCGTTTTTTTACTACCGAGTGGCCATTAAGGTTAAGTAGTCCAGAAAGTCCAAAAATTATACTGAAGATCTTCATCCTGTGTTCTCATCTGGGTTGGAGACTATCTTCTTGCAATCGGATAGATGTATCTAACTTGAACGTCCTTCAAGTTTGACCGAAGTTGGCGTAGTCAGTAGTACGAGGAATGGTCCGCTCCAGCGTTGTCCTAGTTTCTTTCTGTCCCAGTTTTTTTACCAACACGAGGTCTCCGGGTTTGACCACTGGATACCAAGGGACGGCTGTCCCTGTCATTACTGGTAGATGTACCTGTTTTACCTGTGAGTGAAGAAACTTCAAAGAAAGTGTTAATTGATTCAAATAGTTCTGCATTTGTTCCCCCATCACATGGAGGTCTACTCCCTCTAGGGGCTTTCCATGGGCATCCCAGGGAGTCCTCATTGGCTGACCATAGACTATCTCTGCAGCTGACAGTCCGGTCCGCGAATGGGGAGTCACTTGCATGTGAAACAGTGCCAAGGGTAATACTTGTAGCCAATTTTACCCAGTTTCTTCAGCTAATTTAGATAATTTTTCTTTTGAAGTCCCGTTAGCTCTTTCCAGAATTCCTGCTGCTTGCGGGTGATACACGCAGTGCAGTTGCTGTTTAATTACAAGGGCTTTGCACAATTCAGTATTGATCCGAGCTACAAAATGTGGTCCATTGTCTGAGCTCACCATTTTGGGTACCCCAAAACGAGGAATGACTTCCGTTAACAACAACTTCACTACTGTATGTGCCGTACAATTAGTGGTGGGGAAGGCTTCAATCCATTTACTAAACACATCGATTATTACTAAACAATATTTATAACACTGTGCTTTTGACAATTCAATAAAATCAAGCTGTATACAAGCAAAAGGATCATCTGGCAAGGGGGTGGTTCCCAGAGGACCTTTAATCTTATTATGTTTCATGCAAATGACGTATCGATCCAGCCGTGTTTGCGCTGCTGTATTCAAATCTGGGTGCCACCAAGTTTTTAGGAGTAGCTGTACCACTCCCTCCTTGCCAAGATGGGTACATGAATGCAAATAATCAACAAGTAACGGCAATAAAGAATTCGGAATACAAACTTGACCAACTGGAGTCAGCCAGAGGTCTCGTGTCAAGGAGTGCGAATACCTCATTGACTTCCATAGTGTTCACTCAGAATCAGAGGCGTCCCTCTGTAAATTTTGAACTTCAGCTATCTCTGGCATGTCCTTCGTCCGTAATGCAGGTACCTGGTTCAGAGCCTGATTAGCCCCACTGGGAACAATTAAAGAGGTTGATGAAGCTGCAGTTTTAGCAGCTGTATCAGCACGGGCATTTCCTAATTGAACAGGAGTGTCACCCTTCGTGTGCGCAACGCATTTAATAACTGCCAATTGACGGGGAAGCTAAATAGCATCGAGGAGATTTTTAACCCAAAGTGCATTTTGAATGGGAATTCCCACGGAGGTGAGAAAACCTCGCTGTTGCCAGAGGCGGCCGAAATCATGGGGTCACGCCAAAGGCATATCTATAATCAGTGTAAACATTAGTACTTTTGTCTGTGGCCAAAATACATGCTTGAGTAAGGGCGAATAGCTCGGCTTGTTGTGCAGAGACAGGGGTCTGGAAGGCTGCTGCTTGTTGCACGTCAGTGTCGGTTACCACGGCATATTTCGACTGTGGGACGGGAAATGGGGAAATGGAAGAACTGCCATCAACATAAAAAATTAGATCTGGATTATCAATAGGCCTGTCTGTTAAATCCGGGTGAGGTGCAGTAAGGAAGTGATTCCGAAGCAAACAATCGTGTGGTGGGTCTTCAAGGTTATCGGGGGGCTGTTCGAGGAACACAGCAGGATTTAAGTTTGAACAATAATGAAAAGAGATGTAGGGGTTTTGCAATAGTGAAACATCATAGCGGCTCAATCGCGCTTGAGTCAGATGCTGGGTTTGCTGAGACGTTAGGAGAGCCACGATAGTGTGAAGTATGCACTTGTACTGGTTGGTGAAGGGTTAGATTAGAGGCTGCCTGGACTAACAAATGGACAGCAGTTAGAATTTGGGTGAAAAGGTCTGTCATACATAGGTCGTGTGCTGGGGCGATAGCCAGGGCGTTTTTCAGGGTAATAAAAGATAGCTTTGCTGAATCAGGTAGTTCAAACTTAAGAGGAGCATTTTGAGAGGAGTACGGAGTTAATTCTTTAGTATATACAGTAACATTCGGAATCCATTGTCTGCAAAAGTTCACTAATCCTAAAAAAGCTTGCACCTGCTTGGGCGATGTAGGAAATGGGGTCTGCAATATAGGAGTAATGCGTTCTTGAGTAAGGGAGCGATCAGTAGCACTAATTAGGACATCCAAAAATTTGACTTGTCGTTGGCCTTTATGAACTTTAGCAGGCGGGATCACATATCCCCATGAATGGAGACGGATGAGCAGGTAAAAGGTGTCACGCTGGTTAGTGATGAAATCAGGGCTGGCAAGGAGTAAGTCATCAACATATTGAATGATGGTGGAGCCACCAGGAGGTGCTAATGTCGCTAACTGGGAGTGCAATGCCTGTGAGAAAAGGGTTGGAGAATGAATGAAGCCCTGTGGAAGTCGAGTCCAAGTGTATTGCGTCTTCTTAAATGTAAAGGCAAACAAATACTGTGATTCAGGGGCGAGGGGTATCGCAAAAAAGGCATGTTGCAAATCAAGAAGGGTAAAAATAGTCGCTTCCGGTGGGACATTGCTAAGGATTGTCGCTGGATTTGGGACAATAGGATGTAAGGGTTCAACTATCTGATTAATAAACCGGAGGTCTTGGACTAAACGCCATTCGGATGGTCTACCTATCTTAGGAACTGGAAGAATCGGGGTGTTACAGGGCGATTGGCACGGTATCAGAATTCCCTGTTGAAGGAACGATTGAATCATAACCGAGACTCCTTTTTCAGCCTCGGGCCGCAAAGGGTACTGTGAAATAGAGGGTAAGGGCATATCAGGTTTGATTCTAATAACAACAGGAGGGACATTAGTGAGACCAACTTCGTGTTTGGAGGCTGCCCATAAATCTGCGGGTAGTTCAGAAGTCGTATATTGGGTTGAATGATGATGGTGCCGTGTGCCAATGTGGACAAATGGGCGTTTAAAATATTCTAAAGTGCCTGCGGGTAGGGTTTGACTATCATTAAGGAAAAGATCAGCTTGTCCTCGTAGTGCAGCTGCCAGAAATCCCAAGGACTTGGCACTGTAGCCTTCATTGACAGAAAGGGTCACGTGGGGTGACACAAGTCTCGACTGACGTCATAGGCTGTGGGGTAAATCGACAAGAAAGGCAGACCCTTTTTTTGTCTTGGTAAATGCTCTCCAAATTGGGCGAGGTTACTGTATGATCGTAGCAAAGAGTGACATGTGGATTGGGAATATCTAAGGGAGGTGAAAAGTGTGAGGGGTCAAAATCAATCGACCACCACTGTGGAATAGTGAATAGGGGAAAGTTTCGAAGCTGGGCCTGCGGGATAGGTGATATGGTAATGCGGTTATCAAGGCTTGGGTCACTATATTCTCTCATCTGGACTCTATCGGGTGTTTTAAACAGTGGTACTCAGGGTTAACGTTAGCTGCCAGCATAGAACACAGAGCAATCAGGCTCAGGCACAGAAGTTATTAAATTCTGCAGCTGGTGACCTCGTATTTGAGACAGTTCTATAAACATACCATTATCAATGCACTGTATTACCGCTCCGAATTTGCAGTGTCTAATCAGCAACTTTCTAATCAAGGTGGATAGCCTAACTTTGTTCTTTTCCATATGCGCATTCCGTTTTCAAGACTTGTCAATTCTATACTCAATTTTAATTCTTTATCCTGCCAGCTGGCTAACAAGGAAGCATCCTTCAATTTTGGACAATATTCCCTCCATAGAGCAACTAACTTTTTAGCAGTTGACGCCCTATTATTTTCCTAAATCACTTGTTGAGCTTCTATTACTGTTGATAGGTCTTTAGTTGTTCACACAGCGTTTGCAGTACGCTGCCATTTTAAAAAGTTGTATCTAAAGTTTTACCCATTGCACACTTTGTCTGATGCCAGATGGTCCTTCCGATTACAATTTTAACAATTGATTAAGGAAATTACGTGTGTGATGTTTTATGTCAGGGTCCGCACGCTTTTTGCCCTGTTTATGTGTTATTAAGCAGAGTTATCCGCATCTGCAGGAGATTATAATTTAAATCACGGAGTAATCGCGCTCCGTACAAACCAATTAACAGCTCGAAGGTGACACTGTAAAGATTCTATGCCCACCCGCCTTACAAAGTTAACGGGAACCTTTTATCGCAAAGGTTTCAAGTAATAACAAGGACCATGTTGGCATCGATATCTCTTTACCTCTTTCAAATCATCACAGCTTGAAACATAATTTTTAAAGTCAAAGTCTGAAAAATGAAATATGAATTCTTTCCCTCTCTCTCTTATCTATCTCTCTCCCTCTCTACATAACTCTGTCTGTCTTTGGAACTCTTGTTGCTCTTTCTCTTTATCTGCCTACCTCTCCATCTCTGCCTCTCCCGGGCTCGCTCTCTTTCGCTATCTCTAACAGTTCCTGTCTCTTGTCGCTGGCTCTCTCTCTCTCCTTCAATCTCTTCCTCTGTCTCTCTTTCTCTCTCTTGGATTCAGCCCTTGTCCTTGCGGACAAATTTTGAACAAAAATTTTTCATTCTCTTTCGAAAACTTTATCTGTGTTATTCCATTTAAGTCAATTTGCACTGATTAATTTTAGAGGTATTAGCTATTCTTTGAGAAGTATTTTTTCTTTGTCAATTCAGAAAAGACCAACTGTCTGCTGAAATGGTTAATGTTTCCTGCAGAATCTAAGGGCGGAGAACTTGGCGTGATGCCATTTACGTCTTTTCACGCAATCTAAAAACTTATTCATATTTCAATTACTCTTATTCGTAAAGTTACTTTCTTTTAAACTGATATAGTGTGAACTGAACAACTTTGGAACATTTTGGGAAGCTTGGGAACATTTGCAAGAGGAAATATGAATGTTTTGCCATTAGTTTAAAAACAATTCGAATATGCATATTGTTGTCCTTTAGAAGAACCACTTGTTATCATAATAAGGCCAGTACAACATTCCAAGCAGTAGTCAGTTAACATCATCTGATCATCTAAATTTCATGCAAAAGAAATGTTAAAATCCAGTCATTATTCCCAGCATGCTTCTAAATTGATAACTTACTAACTTCACTTCTAAAATTTCCTTATTGTGGATCTTTTAATCAATACCTTTTAGTCAATTATCATGTTTTCCGCAGAGAAGGGTTGTTCGATATTTACGGCTTGCGTCTGTGACCGAGTGCGTGTCGCTAAGGGGGATAGGTTAGCAGGAGTTTCATTGGTAATGGGATCAGAAGTGGGAGTCAGGACTTGGGACAGTGGAATTGCAAGATCGGGGAGCGCAAAATGAGGGTGGGGTCCAGGGTTCAAATTCTCCTCGTCTTCCGTATCGCTTGAATAGGGGAACATCGGCATGCCAGAGCAACTGGGAGGATCCTCCTTTCCTATAATCTTATTGGCCAGTCCTACTTTTCTGCTAACAGGAGGTTTGTTATTGCCAGATTGCTTTTTATCATTTTGACTGTTTTCTATCCCAAAGTTCACATTACAATTTTAAAGTCTCCCAATTTTTCAATTTACCGTTCACACACTCATTAATATCTCTTTTGCGGGCTTTATCTCTCCAACTCATTGTGATTGTTCGTTGCGTTAAGTGGACTGTTTTGTTTTCCACTGTAAAATTAAACAATTTGAAACCGGCATTTTTTTTTCCCAGATTGTTTTTTTTCTGCATCAATGTTATTGTCAAAGTTCCAAGATCCCTGTGTAACCTAGTGGCCAGATATTGTTACCTAATTTATTGTTTAAAGCAGCGCTGCAGCCAATCTTCGAATATTACGTTCTAAACACATGAAAAATAGAGGGGAATTGCCGCTAGTTTTGTCTAAAGTTTGTCGCATAATGTCAGTAAAATGTGCCCCAGGCAAAAAAACGCTCAAACAAAATTTCTGGTACCAAATCAAATTGGAGGGTCCTTGACCCCAAAAAATTATTGACAGGGTCCCTGACCCGAAAAAATTATTGACAGGGTCCCTGACCCCAAAACTTATTGACAGGGTCCCTGACCCCAAAACTTAATCAAAGGGTCCCGGACCCAAATTTATTGACAGCCTGTATAAATCTGATGCGGATGAAAAACGAGATCAACAATGAAAATGAAAAATGAAAATCGCTTATTGTCACGAGTAGGCTTCAATGAAGTTACTGTGAAAAGCCCCTAGTCGCCACATTCCGGCGCCTGTCCGGGGAGGCTGGTACGGGACAAGGTCCCTGACCTGCGGCTAATTACACAAAAAAAATGTACTCACAGTCAAATTTAGATTCGAGAACCGTCACCTGTTTAGTTACTTCCGACAGGGATGAGGGGACGCAGCACAGATCCGAGAGAGAGAGAGACCAAGGTCAATCTTACCTTGTGCCGGCGTCTGTCTCTTTACTCCGGTCATGGCTTTGATCACTTTTTCTCAGTCCCTCATGGAAGCTCACTTCAGGATATTGGATTTTTTCTCGCAGCGCCAAATGTTGTATTTTATATTTTCCCCGCGTCTTGACTGTGATAGAGAAATTCAAACAGCATTCATTAGGTAAGCAAAACTGAACTTTATTCACTAATTAGAACTGCTAGCAGAAAATGGCTGATACTTGGAGTCGGAAGGCAGTCAATTACAAACTGCGGAGTCCGTCCCAAGTCTGCGATAGTACAGAAAAGAAGGCGATTCTTATACATTATAGGATCAAGATAACATGAATACAGCTTGGTCAGGAATTTGATTGAAAGTAAAACATAAGTAATAATCTTTACAATGGCGTCACCTTCTGACCTTTAGGGGACTTGAGTTTCATATCATTTTCTTGTCTTTGTTTTAAGAACTGGACAAACTTGTTTACATACAGGCAGAGACAATTGTTCAGCTTGTTATTTATTGAGACTGCTTCTAGTTCCAAGCCTTATCTAGACTCTCAGGACATGCTGACCTCGGCTGTCTCTGTATTCTGGGCCTTAGGTTATATGAAAATCAGTTTAAATTCACTTGTACCAAGAAGACTTGACTACTTTTCCCATCATGCCATTATTTGCTTCACACAATACCACACCTTCTTTAACAGTGGTTTTCCATTAGCCACCTTCCAAACCTCTGGGACCCTTCCTGCCTCTAGTGATTCCTGAAAGATCATCACCAATGCCTCCACAATCGCCTCAGCTATCTCTTTTAGAAACCTGGGATGTAGTCCATCTGGTCCAGGTGATGTATTCATCTTCAGACCTTTCAGTTTCTCCAGAACCTTCTCCTTTGTAATGGTCACTGCACTCACCTCTGCCCCCCTGGTTCTCCTGGAGCTCTGGCATCCCACTGGTGTCTTCCACAGTGAAGACTGATGCAAAGTAACTATTCAGTTTGTCTGCCATTTCTTTGTTTCCTATTATTACTTCTCCAGCCATATTTTCCAGTGGTCCAATGTCTATTTTTGCCTCTCTCTAACCTTTTTATATATTGAAAAAAAACTCTTCCTATCTTACTTTATATTACTAGCTAGCTTGCACTGATACTTCATCTTCTCCCCCCTTATTGTTTTTTTAGTTATCCTCTGATCGCTTTTAAAGGCTTCCCAGTCCTCTGACTTCCCACTAATCCTCGCCACTTTGTATGCTTTTTCCTTAACTTTTATGTTGTCGTTGACTGCCCTCATCAGCCATGGATGCCTTGTCCTCTCCTTAGCATGTTTCCTCCTCCTTGGGATGCATTTCTGTTGTACCTCCCGAATAACTCCCAAAAACTCACCCCATTGCTGTTCCACTGTCTTCAGTGCTAGGCTCCTTTTCCAATCAACTCTGGCCAGCTCCTCCCTCATGTCTTTGTCATTACGCTTATATAATTGTACTACCCTTACACCTGATTGCAGCTTCTCCCTCCCAAACTGCAGGGTAAATGCTATCATATTGTGGTCACTGCTCCGTAAGGGTTCCTTCACCTTAAGTTCCCTACTCAAGTCTGCCTCATTACACATCACAAAATCCAGAATTATCTGTCCCCTAGTAAGCTCTGTCACCAGCTGCTCAAAAAACATCTCTTAGACATTCCACAAATTCCATTTCTTGGGATCCATTACCAACCTGATTTTTCCAGCTCACCTGCATATTGAAGTCCCCCATGATTATTTTAATATTGTCTGTTTTACATGCCTTTTCTATCTCCTTGTTTATTTTCTGTCACTGACATTCTGACTACTGTTAGGGGGCCTGTACATAATACCCATCAGGGTCTTTTTACCTTTGCGATTCTTCAACTCTGCCCACAGAGATTCTATGCCTTCTGATCCTATATCGCTCCTTGCAATTTAACTTCATTACTTACTCACAATGCAACCCGCCCTCTTTGCCCATCTGCCTGTCCTTTTGATAGGACATATATCCTTGGGTATTTAGATCCCAGCACTGATCCCCATGCAACCACGTCTCTGTGAATTCCACAACATCGTACCGGCCAATTTCAATGTGTGCAACAAGCTCATTTACCTTGTTCCGTATACTGCGCACATTTAGGTGCAACACCCTCAATCCTGCATTGATTACCTCCCTTTTCACATTTGTCACCTTTTTTGCTCTGCCTGAGGGTGATGTTTTATTTTGGTTCTCCATTTCCCCTCCAGTTATTACACCTTCTAAGGTTCCCACCTCCCTGCCATACTAGTTTAAATCCCCCCGAGTGAATCTAACAAACCGAGCCAGGATATCGGTGCCCCTCCAGTTTAGATGCAACCCGTCCTTCTTGTACAGGTCCCACCTGCCCCGGCAGAGATCCCAATGGTCCAAAAATCTGAACCCTCCCTCCTACACCACCAGATGAAGAGAAGAAATGGGTAATTTTTGAACAAGAGAATGGGGTGGCGCAGTGGTTAACACTGCTGCCTCATGGCACGAAGGACCTGGGTTCGATCCCTGTCCTGGGTCACTGTCCGTGTGGAGTTTGCTCATTCTCCCCTTGTGTGCATGGGTCTCACCCCCACAACCCAAAGATGTGCAGGGTAGGTGAATTGGCCATGCCAAATTTCCCCTTAATTGGAAAAGAAATGAATTGGTTACTTTAAATTTATAAAAAAAAGAAGAGAATTGAAAGCTGAAAATTATTGATGGTTTTAATTATTTTTCAGCAAAAAGGGCAATTTGTGAAGCTGCTGTTCCTTGATGTAATGTATTTAAATTGGGAGTAAAGAAAAATCTATACTTCGGTGGCATTTTAGTGGTGACCCTGAGAGTTGAAATTTGGAGATCTGAAGTACTTAAGCTCCAGTGATCGTAATGTTTCTAAGATTAGAAGGCATCTGCTGGATAATAAAAATAATGTAACTGATTTTGTAATATAACAGGGGACCTCATTTCAAAGCAGTGATGGAAGGACTAGGGAAGATAAATTGACAAATAAAATTAGAAGTATAGAATGTAGGAAGCCATAAAGCAGGATGGAATATTTTAAGTACATATTGGGGAGACAAACCCAGAGCTATGTAGAAATAGGAAGAAATGGATAATTGGAAAGGGGTGTATCTTTTTAAAGTGAAAAATGGTGGAAAGACACAATAGACTGGCAGAAAAGAACATGTTAATATTTTGTAGCTGTCTGAGTTATGTTAATTTCAGTGACAAGAGAATCACTTCATGTTCACTTGAACTACGTCATCGAAAAACTGTATTTTCATGTGGCGCACAAGGATTCAAACCTGTTTAATGGGGAGCTACTTATGGGTCATGGGTTTGGAAGATGCTGTCTGACGAGTGTTAGCGAGTTCCTGCAGTGTATCTTGTAGATGGTACACATGGCTGCTACTGGGCAATGATGGTGGAGCGAGTGAATGCTTGTGGATGGGGTGCCAATCAAATGGGCTGCTTTGTGCTGGATGGTGCCAAGCTTCTTGAGTGTTGTTGGAGCTACATTCATCTAGGCAAGTGTTATTCCATCACATTCCTGACAAGTGCCTTGCAGATGGTGGACAGGCTTTGGGAAGTCAGGAGGTGAGTTCCCACAGCATGATTCCTAGCCTCTGACCTGCTCTTGGAACTGCACTATTTATATGTCGAATCCAGTTCAGTTTCTGGTCAATGGTAACCTCTAGGATGTTAATAGATGAAGATTCTGCAGTGGTATTGCCATTTAATGTCGAGGGGCGATGGCTAGATTCTCTTTCATTGGAGATGGTCATTGACTGGCACTTGTCAGCCCAAGTGTTGATATTGTCCAGGTCTTACTGAATGTGGACACTGACTGCTTCAGTGTCTGAGTGCTTACCGATGGTGCAATCATCAATAAACACCCTCACTTCTGGCCTTCTGATGGAAGGGAGGTCATTGATGAAGCAGCTGAAGATGGTTGGGCCTTGGATACTACCCTGAGGAATTCTTGCAGTGATGTCCTGGAACTGAGATGTTAGATCTCCCACAACCATCTTTCTTTGTGCTAAGTATCATTCTAACCAGCAGAAAGTTTTTCCCCTGATTACTAATGCTGCCTTGATCTCAAGAGCAGTGACTCATCCTAGTTCATCTCTTTTGTCCGTATTTCGATCAAGGCTATAATGAGGTCAGAAGCTGGCAGAACCCAAACTGAGCATCAAGGAGCAAGTTATGAAATGAATGAATGAATGAAATGAATATCGCTTATTGTCACGAGTAGGCTTCAAAGAAGTTACTGTGAAAAGCCCCTAGTCGCCACATTCCGGCGCCTGTTCGGGGAGGCTGGTGCGGGAATTGAGCCGTGCTGCTGGCCTGCCTTGGTCTGCTTTAAAAGCCAGTGATTTAGCCCAGTGTGCTAAACCAGCTATTGCCAAGCAAGTGCCGCTTGATTGCCCTGTTGATGATCCCTTTCACCACTTTACTGATGATTGAGAGTAGACTGATAAGGCGGGCAATTGCTGGGTTGGATCTATCCTGTTTTTTGTGTACAGGACATAAATGGGCAATTTTCCACTTTGTCGGGTAGATGCCAGTGTTGTAGGTGTACTGGAACAGCTTGGCTGGGGGCACGGAACTGCTTGGCTAGGGGCACAGAAGTCTTCATGGCTATTGCCAAAATATTGTCAAGGCCCATAGCTTTTACCTGTTTCTGTCTGTTATCTGTTTCTTTATCTGTTTCTTGGTATCATGTGGAGTGAATTGAATTGGCTGAAGACTGCCATCAGTGATACTGACAAGCTCCCGAGGACATCTTCTGAATGTTGAGTTTTAAGTCCCATCTTCTCATGTGCCTCTGTAAAAATGTTGCCGCTTCTCAGGAGATCTGTTTTTGACAATCTTTGATAGGTTGGTAAGTTTTGCTGTAATTCCCGAGAACTGCTATTTTACGCTTTATCTGGCAGATGTAATTTAAATTGAACACTTAAACATTCTTAATTAAAAGTGAGGAAAAAGATGTATTTGGGAGCAGAGCAGTAGCTTGCTCGGTGCAGCTGGAGGTGCTGTAGGACAACATTCACAATGAATTTTGTAAATTAAGTGCTGGTACGTGTATTGAAAGAATAGTACAAATTGTTCCGACAGTATTTCTTTTGACATCTAACTCTGGTCATTGCATTTTCCTGGTAAATCAAAATTACATTTATGTGCAAAAACCTGCAATTATCTCTCCTTGTGGTCATCATTATCTTGAAGTAATTTATTTTAAAGTACCTGCTGTAGTTCAGTACAATTACAGTTGATGGCAGTGTGTAACCAAAGATTTCACTTTAATGCCAATAACGCTGGTGGATAGTACAAGAGTGGTGGAGTGGTGTAAGTGATGTAGCCCTGGATTCAGGGCACCACTTTCCTTGCAGGTATATTTAGGTGCAGGAGGTTGCATAGTGGCATTGTCACTAGACTATTAAACCGGAGACCCAGAGTAATGCTCTGAAGACCCAGGTTCAAAATCTGGTGAAATTTGAATTCAATAAAAAAATCTGGAATTAAAAATCTGAAAGCATTAAAATGAAAGCATTGCCGATTGTCGTAAAATCCTTTAGGGAAGGAAATCTGCCATCCTTACCTGGTCTGGCCTGCATGTGACTCCAGACCCACAGCAATGTGGTCGACTCTGAACTCCCCCCTCAAGGGCAATTAGAAATAGACAAGAAATGCTGGCACAGACTGCGACACCCATGTCCCATGAATGAATAAAAAAACAATACATGTGTATTTGGCCATGGGGAATAATATTTTAAAATTAATATAATGAGCAAAAGTAGGGAATTTGACAGACAGCAAAAAATAATTCTTAAAGCCCAGGATAGGTTAGTATAGTTTTCGAATATAGCTCCTCAATGAAGCTGGCCACGGGATACGTTTGTGCTGTTGATTACAGTAATTGGTAATGTACTTTTTAGAGAAGCAGGGAACCCTGGTGTCCTGATAAGCACTCAAACAATCCAGATTAACGGATAATTTTAGCTGTACGAGCTGTAAAAATTGTCTACCACAGTTGCTTAATATAGTGATGACTGCTTTTCAAAAGTAAACCATTCGTTGTAATGTTTTTTGGGTTATGAGCAGGCACACATGAATATTCCTAGGGATGCCTGCTAATGTATCCAGTTTGCTAGCCACTTCTGATGAGTTTTCACATTCCATGCTGCCAGGAAACTGGAGTTTTTAACATTGCATCCACCTTTTTTTATCGCAGAAACACGTTTTCAATGAAAGGTAAATGATAATGTTGAAATTGCAACATAACCTTCAGTTCATTCTGAATTTAAGGAGAAAATATTTGAAAATATGAATTGAATATCTCTACAATTCCATGACAACTTCTGAGGAAACAAAATTAATTCCTGTAGATCTATTGGTGTCTGCAGAATAAAGTTGTTTTGAAGTGGTTTATATAACTTGTGTAAATATATCAAAACTGTTTAAATCGCTTTGTTTCTATGTGTCAATGGGCTACTTCAGGAGAATTTAGCACAAAAAAATAGTTTGTTCTTGGCCCATATGAAAGTAAATTAGCAGCATATGACCTATTGAGCAGCTTCTGTTCCTCCTGCCTCATCATTTTAAAAGTGCCACTGAAAATTCAATTCGATAAAAGTTAACATTTTAAGCTTCATTTCAGAATATTGTTTTCTTCAGAATCATTGGAGACTATTTTAAATTTGTAATATTGGTACTAATGGGTCTGCACCAGCCTCAAAAGAATAACTACTGACTTAACGACCCACTGGGTGAAGCATTAGGAAAGAATTGGTCAAAATGTGTATAGTATGTTCTCTGACCAGTTTTACTGGCACGAAAGTTAGATATCCTGTAACTGGGGTGGCGGGGGTGGGGGAGGGAAAAATTATCTGGGTGTAATTAGCTGAAGGCATGTCTGGCAGTGAGTGGCAAAGGAAAGAAGAATATATCGTAGAGAAATGGAGAATTTGAGGATGAGGTCGGCTGGCGAAAATTAGCACAGTAGTTTGCACTATTGCTTCACAGCTCCAGGGTCCCAGGATTAATTCCTGCCTTGGGTCACTGTCTGTGTGGAGTCTGCATGATCTCCCCGTGTCTGCGTGGATTTTCTCCGGGTGCTCCGGTTTCCTCCCACAAGTTCCGAAAGATGTGCAGTTAGGTCATTTGGACATTCTGAATTCTCCCTCTGTGTACCTGATCAGGTGTCGGAATGTGGCGACCAGGAATTTTTCACAGTAACTTCATTGCAGTGTTCATGTAAGCCTACTTGTGGAAATAAAGATTATTATTATTAGAAGTATGTCCAGGCATTCGAGATTTAAACACAAGCATAAGAGTTTTAAATTGGAGCCTAATGCGTGATATCAAGTGAGCAAACCTGGCTCACAATGGAATATGGGCAACAGAGCTTTGGATGAACTGAACTTTACAAGAGAGTGATTGTTGTTTTGATGTTTGACTAGCTGCTCCCTTTATTTGAGTCCAGGTAACACAATAGAAGTAAATACGGCTGTGGAAATTCAACAATAAGTCGGTCCTGTTGTACCAGGTTTTCCAGTGGGCTCTACTACAGGAGAGGGACACTTTTGCGCACAGATACTCAACATACTCCTGCATCCACAAGTTTAGTTGAACTAAGTTGAGCATCACCAGAGTTGATGGAGCCACCAGTGGGAATGGGCAGATCACAACGTAGTCGCAAAGCTCCTGAAAGGCCGACATATATATAAGGCATTAGTTTGATTGTATTTCTGCCTTCAAGGGGGATTAAAATTCAAGAGGGAAGAAAGGTTATGAACTTTATTATTATACATCATCTTATTTAAATCAATTGGTGATGTCATCAGTAAGTGCTGTGACATCATTAGCTGTTATCTGTGTATATTCATATTTAACTGCCGATTTTTCTGATTCTTTTGGATTACTATTATTTTTATGCTTAACCAGTTGCTTCCGTTTTTGAGTCCATATTGCATTTAAAACTTTTTATTTTGATATATTGAAGAAGAATAACGTTCACCACATAGTTTTTGACTACCTTTTTGTGGTCAAGTTACAACAGTGGTGAATTGGAGATTAACCAGGAAAGCATTGGGACGTTCAAGTCTGGAAGTGGAAAAGGGAGTGATGAAGCTTTCATCAGCAAGTGGCCTGAAGCAAGGAACGATGTGTAAAAACTGTTCTCTGTGATGAAGAGGAAATGCCTTTGAGATTCAGCAAAAGTGGTTCTGCTTGAGAAAATGAATGGTGAGGGGAATGCAATTGGTGGCAAGATTGTAGAGTTGTGGCCAAGAGTGGCCTCTGTCTTAGTACTTCTTAGTTGGAAGAAATTATAACTCCTCCAAGAAAGCATAGTGAACATGCATTTGCATAATAGTGGCAGGGACTAATCGAGGGAACTGGTGGCAATCTAGTCATTTGCATATACATGGAAGCTGAGACTACACCTTCAGATGATGGAGGAATGTAGATGAGGAAGAGGAAAAAGCCAAGACCTAGGCCTTTGGGGTATCCAGAAATGCCATTGCTGGAGAAACCTTAACTATGATAATTCAAGTAAAATTAGAAAGCAAAGATAGTATGACAAAATTTGAGAACAATCGAGCATAGGAAGAGCTTGGTGCTGTGGGAAAGATGGCAGAATTTGGGGGGCAATAAAATATTCAAGGGCACTGTAGAAGAAAAGGATGTTTGAGATGGGACAGTTGTTTGTTAGCAGGGCTTTGTGCAGAAGAAATAATTTTAAGTTGGGGTATCAGCAGTTTAGAGGGAGTTGGTTGAGAGCTTTTGAGACTGGTCTCCAGGACAAGATTTTATTTTATTAATTTATAGGATGTGAAATGAAAAATGAAAATGAAATGAAAATTGCTTATTGTCACAAGTAGGCTTCAAATGAAGTTACTGTGAAAAGCCCCTAGTCGCCACATTCCGGCGCCTGCTCGGGGAGGCTGGTACGGGAATTGAACCGTGCTGCTGGCCTGCCTTGGTCTGCTTTAAAAGCCAGCGATTTAGCCAAGTGTGCTAAACCAGCCCCTATTCTATTGTGGTATTGCAGGAAAAACCAGGATATTGCTCATCCGTAATCACCCTTGAATTTTGGTGAGCACCCATAGAACATACAGTGCAGAAGGAGGCCATTCGGCCCATCGAGTCTGCACCAACCCACATTAAGCCCTCACTTCCACCGTATCCTCATAACCCAATAACCCCTCCTAACCTTTTTGGACACTAAGAGCAATTTAGCATGGCCAATCCACCTAACCTGCACGTCTTTGGACTGTGGGAGGAAACCGGAGCACCCTGAGGAAACCCATGCAGATACGGGGAGAACGTGCAGACTCCGCACAGACAGTGATCCAGCGGGGAATCGAACCTGGGTCCCTGGCGCTGTGAAGCTACAATGCTATCCACTTGTGCTACCGTGCTGCCCTAAACTTGGAACTGCTTCAGTCAATGTGATGCAGGTACACCACATTGCTGTAAGGGAGAGATTTTGGCAGTGACAATGAAGGAATGATGAGATAGTTCCAAGTCAAGATGGGATGCAACTTGGAAGGGAACTTACAGCTGGTTGTATTCCCATGCATCTCCTGCTCTTGATAGAAGTCATAGGTGTGTGAGGTGCTGCATTCTATCTCATCGATGATACTGTGTTAGTGGTGGAGGGAGTGAATGAGTCAATCTTGTGAATGTTTCGATGATGTTAACACTTGGAGTGTTGTTGGAGCTTAGTGAGATCATTTGCAGAGATGTGAAAGAAACTAGAGAAAGCTGCCGTTTCAGGCCTCTGGCACTCGGGAACATAGGAAATCTGTCTTTCTGGGCAAGGATAAGGGAGAATATATTAGAAGGTAATTAGGTCTTGGTGCCAACTTGGTCCAGAATGTCAACATGGGTGAAACGGTGGCATAATCAGTGCCAGGAACATGGTGGCTTCATGCTAGATCTGATAATGGATGGCTGATCAGTTATTTGCCAGGTAATTTTACGTCCCCAGCTCTTGGATTTCAGGGAGCAAAATGTGGGTCAATAGAGGAAAACAAAGGGGGTGGGAAGAGTGTAAGGCCGCAAAACTCTGTTCTGTAATACTCGTATTTCCGCTGCTGCAGGACACACTTCCAGTACGGCCAGTGCCAAATGCTATTTTGTTGAGGGTATAGTTCTGGTGTGAGGTGTGTGTGCAGAGTAAGCAGAATCGAAAATCAGTCCGTGAGTAATACTGAAGTCATTTTTGACTCCGTGCCCAAGCTAACTCCCTTTTTTTACATGCACACTGAACATACATTCTGCAGCAGACAAACTGACGCTTGGCTGAGATCCCAGGCATCTATCTGAATAACAGAACACCTGCTCCCCAAAGGAAATATTATTTGGGTAACAGCTCAGGCTCACTGATATCTGTGGTCAATTTCACTGTTTATTTACACGGTTCAATTGTTTTCAATTGCTTGTGGTTTGTGGTTTTTGAATCTTCAAAATGCCTGGATGATTGACACTTATTAGCTTTCAGTCCAGACCTACTTTCAGAGGAGAAATTTATCAATGGAGTACAATTTTTCAAAAAAATTTTTTTCACACATCTTGTTAAAAGGTCCCCTCACTCACACCTAAGTTCATAGCTCCTCTAAAGGGCCATGAGCCCTGAGTCTTTAAATGCCTGATCTGACATGAAAATTGTAGAGGCGTGTAGGTGATATCTACTTCCGCAATGGAGTTAGCCAGTTTGGGAGTGCTTGATGCAGACTCAGTGGCAATTCAGGGCTAGGGGTGTGATTCTCCGACCTCATTACACTTTGGCTCGAGCGTAATAAGGTCGGTGAATAGGGGGAGAGGCCAAAAATTAAAACCGCGGTAGGCGCCAAAAAGTTTGCGATGCAACCGGCCTGCTCCCGTAGGCGAAATCAGGATCCTGACGTAGGGTGGCAAGAAACCAATTATCACCACTTAATCCATGCAATTAACAGGAGCCATCCCATAACCAACAGCCTCCCGTGATTCAGCGGCCTCTCCATCAAGTGGTCACGCTGCGCAGATTAGTACTCCTTTTTAAAAATGTGAATCTGGCGGAAGGGCTTCTATGGGATGCCAAGGAGGTGAGTAGCCTTCTTTGGTCGCAGGCAAAGATTGCTCGCCACCCCTTTGCTCGGCGGGGGATGGGGGGGTGTTGCACTCTTGGCTGTTTTGGGGGGGTGGGGGGAACCATACATAGCTTCACCATGCCAACTCCTGGATCGTGTGTACCCGTTCCGGGGGCACGCCTTGTTCCTGCCCGACTGTTCCATCGACTACCCATAACCCCCCACCGACTGTTGAGTTCTCTTGGCTTGCAGATGAAGGCTGTTGCTAAATTGGGAATCGTGGTTAAGTGAGCATTTAACACAACCCAAGTGGATTCACATTGGTGGGCAGGCCGTATAGCATGTGGGAGTCATTGCCTAGCATGCCAGTCACACCACGATGCCCGGACAGTGCCTAAACACAAGGAGGCAACACTACAGATGCAGCAGCCAACATCTTTCCAACAGGACTAGACAGGTTAGATGCAGGGAAAATGTTACCAATAATGGGTGTGTCCAGAACCGGGGGTCACAGTCTGAGGATTCAGGGTAAACTATTTTGGACAGAGATGAGGAGACATTTCTTGACCCAAAGAGTGGTGAGCCTGTGGACTTCATTGCCACAGGAAGTAGTTGATGCTAAAACATCGAATATATTCAAGAGGCCAGCTAGATATAGCACTTGAGGGAAATGGGATCAAAGGCTATGGGAGAAAGCAGCTTTAGGCTATTGAGTTGGATAATCAGCCATGATTGTGATAAATGGTGGAGCAGGTTCGAAGGGCCAAAAGGCCTCCTCCTACTCCTATCTTCCAAGTATCTATGCATGTATCTGAACACCCAGGAGATGGGACACAGCTTCGAGGTCATGTCCACGGCCGGAGGGTGGGTGAGTGCTACGGGGAGGGGACGGGTGCCCGATCCAGGTGAAGTTATATGTGGGTGTCTGGGAATGAGGGTTTGGGATCTGTTGAGGGGGGCCCACTGCAACTGGGAGTGCATGGGCAGGGCGTTCAGGGTGGGGGTGGTATCATTGCGGTAATGGAGGGTCCCGAGGTGGGAGCCACCGCTGTTGATCAGTCTAACACCCTCTCCCAACTCCTCCCAGATATTGAATGCGATGGACAGTATTTTGGACCCCACAGAACAGGCCCTAGTGGTGTTGCTGGTAGGAAGGACGGCCAGATGCCTGAGATGTTGGCAGCAGCAGCATCTGTAGAGGCTCAAAGGAGCAACCCATGTGATGGGACCCGTCCCAACCCTGAGAACCCAGCCGCCCAACAGGCCAGGCTGGGAGCCAGAGGGGGAGACCTGTGAAGGCCCAGGGGGTACAGGTGTTGCTGGTCCTTTGAACAAATGACGGACAGCATGTGCCATGTCCTCGCAGACTTGGCACCACATGGCGGCTCCCAAGGTCACCGCAGCCCTTTTCTAGGGCTCGAGGGGGGCCCTGTGTTGCATCTCTCAGGCACAGACCGCAGGTGCATCCGACAGGTCACAGATGCCCTGCTTGCCCGGCAGAAATCTATATAAAATTTGACATGTACCAAACCCAACAAGATGCCCGGGCAACAGGATTCTCCGCCATCGTCAGAATGCCCCAGATCCAGAGGCTGATAGACTGCACGCATGTCGTCTTGCGCTTAACGGCCTATCTGGGAGTGCCGTCCATTAACAGGAAAGGGTTACACTCCACGTGTGTGACCACCACACGAAGATCATGCACATGGGCGTGGACACGAGAGACACATTTTGAGCAGCCAGACATCCCGAGCCTCATCGAGGACCACCCCAGGATGACCGGTTAGCACTTGGGGGATAAGGCTAATGATGACATAATGGAGTCCGGAGACCAATGCGGAGACCTGATACAACAAAGCTTATGTGGCTATCCGGGCTGTCATTGAACGGTGCAGGGGACTGCTCAAAGTGCTGTTCCGATGCCTCAGCCATCCAGTGATGCCCTAAGTACATCGCTCAGAGGGTTGCCTGCTTTATGGTGGTCTGTTGTGTCCTCCTCAACCTGGCACAGCAGTGGGGCGACATGCTGAGGTGGGAGATGAGGAACATGTGCCCACCTCCAAGGTGGAGGATGATAAGGAGGCATTGGAGCATCAGTGGCTGGAGGACAATCCCGGGATGAATGGAGGACCAGCTGGAGGCTGCAGCGGCAAAGGCCCAGCAAGCCCGGAGGGCTAGGGAGGTCCTTATTTTTGGCCACTTTATTTAGGATGTGGCCTGATTTGTCAACGACTTGACACCTCCATTAATGCTGTTGATATTGTGTACGAGGCTCTCCACTGCGGTCGTCCCCTATCAGTGTTGGCCTCGGTGCCATGCATGGCTGTAGACATCTCCAGTGCTTGTAGCCTCTGGAACTCCTCCAATTGGCTATGAACTTACTGGAGTGTCTCAGGCATCTCCATCTGAGTGCCCCAGCCACCCCTGAACGTCTCCGTCAGCTCCGGAATAGCATGTTCCATAGGCTCAGAATCTGGCTGTGCCCCAGTTGGGCCCTGGGATCCAGCAGACCTCCGACTGATGTATCTCCTGGGCATCACTGCCTGCACCTGATGTACATGTGTGGTGCTGAACAGACTGTGCCCAGAGCCTGACCACTCAGCCTGCCCACCGAGATGTGTGTATCTGCGTTGGTGGAGGCTGGGGATGACAGCTGTGACACATCGATCATGGCATCCTCGGAGCTCTCCCCTGAGGTTGTCTCATGGGAGGCAGGGAAGGGAGCTACCACGGATGGGCTGGCGCCATCGGCTTGAGGATCTGTGGGAGAATGAACATGAGGTCAGTGGAAGGGATGGGTCAGTCTTTATAGCATTAACACCTCTTGCGTGGCATGTGTTCTGGGTGGGGCCCAGTGGATCCTCACCTCTGCTGCATGCTCCGATCTCCACACTGGTGACCGTTCTGTCCTCAGCCACCTCCATCACCTCCAGAGCCCCTTCCAAGAAGGTCATGAGTGTTCTTATCTCCGGCACCCCTACGCCAAACTGGGCCCTCTCCCGGCAATTGTGGGAGTGTCATAATATACATCCATGTATATAATGGAGTGCAGACAGGCAGTGATTGACACACAGGATGACCAGTAAGCACACAGAACAGAGCAGCCAATCACCAGACAGGACATGACCACTATAAAGCCAGAGGGCACCAGTTTTCCCGCTCTCTTGGGGCCCAGCCTCTGAGACAGTCAGAGCTCGTGAGCTAGCCAGTGCAAACACCATGTGGTAGCTAGTAAGTCTGGTCAGGCTAGTGTCAGGTCTCCAGTCAAGTCAGCATAGTGTCAACCCACAGTTGAACATGTATAATAGTTTAGATGTTAAATAAAATCGTGTTGCATCTCATCAAGTGTTGGAAGTCTGTCTCTCGCTACACTGCATCAAGAGCAGTCCATATCGACCCAACCTGCCCAACACATCAGGGAGTGTTGGCGATGTTGCTGTTAACTCTCCCGTCGGGGGGAAGAGGTGGGATGCTGGCAAGTGCGGTCCTGAAAAATCGTCTGGTGAGCCTTCATTTGCGGAGTGAAGCCCATGGGGCCTTGTTAAGTGGACCATTTAACGTTGAATAACATAGCCGGCCTCGCCGGGCCGAGCGTGGGGAAGCTTGCAGTAGCTCCCACTCGCTACCACACTTTGAAATCTTTATGGAGAATTTCACCCTACTAAGCTTCTAGAGAGGTGTGTTATAGCTATTCAATTGTAAAATGTTGCTCTGTAATCCATACCTTTTCTTCTAAAAATGGAAGAGAGTTTTCACTTCTCCTGTGTCTGCGTGAGTTTCCTCCGGGTGCTCCAGTTTCCTCAAATGTCCAAAGATGTGCAGGTTAGGTGAATTAGCCATGCTAAAATTGTCTCTTAATGTCCAAAAGGATAGACTGGGTAAAGGGGACAGTGTGGAGGTGTGGGCTTAAGTAGGGTGCTCTTTCCAAGGGCTGTGCAGACTTGATGGGCCGAATGGCCGCCTCCTGCACTGCAAATTCTATAATTCTATAACTAACAACATTTCTACTTGGTCCCCCTTATCATGGAGAAGAGCGTGAAAAAGCCACTTTGAGATCAAGTAATAGGCTTCCTTACAAACCGCGGCATATCACAGACAGACAGGACTTGCAGTTTTGTCTTGTGTGGGCTGCAGTCAACTGAGAAGTAATGAGCAAGAAAAAATAGAATTAGCTGCTGTGTCGTATAACAGAGAAAATGCTGACTATCGTTCACCACAAGTGGGAGCTCATGTTCAGATTGAAGATGGAGTTCTTGAGTTAAAAGAAGCTAAAATTTTGCTTAGCTTGAAGCTAGAAAAATAAATCTGCTGTGTAACCCTCACAGTGAGAGACAGTTCTGGAATTAGAAGTTACCCATTTGTGAAAATAGAAAGGAAGTAACCCAATGGAATCTGGGAGCAACTGTGAGATGTTCGCTGTGAGACATGTAGTTCTTGGTAGCGTAGTTCTTGGTAGAGTGATAAGTAACAAGAAAGTGTATATTTCTATCGTTTAAAATATAAGGGGCGGGATTCTCCACCAGCGGAATTCTCTGTTTTGCCGGCGTGCGGGGGTTTCCCGACGGCGTGGGGCTGCCCCACAATGGGAAACCCCATTGACTGGCCGGCGTAACAGAGAATCCTGCCGGCGGGTCGAGGCTGAAGAGTGGCATGGTGGGGCGGAGAATCTAGCCCCAGATGCCTAAAGAAGAAAATGGTGTTTATTTACTTAAGTGTTTTTATTTTATTTTTTATTTTAAAGTATTCTTTTTCTTTACAATTAAGAGGGACTTTCGCCTCCCAGGAGTGAGATCCACACAGAAGTTTTTTAGTTATTTGATGCAGTAAAAGGTTTTTTTTTAATTATGAAGGTTTAACATGTCAGTTTTTCGGCTGATTTCGGAAGTTTGAATTTCTCTTTAAAATCTATCAGTCTCTACAAAAGTCGTAACATTGTCCAAGTGACTGTTCAATTTTATTGCAATTTTCCTTTCTTAAAGTTTTCTAGCCTTCCAGTTAAACTGATTAGTTGTTGAGTTTATCGTCAGGCATGTTTTTGAATACGTATGCAATGTTTGCAATTCTCCAGTCCTCTGGCTCCAGCCCTGGATCGAAAGAGCATTGGAAGATTATGATCATTAACGCCTCAATTTTGACTCTTTCTTCCCTCCACATCATCGGATGCATCCCATCCGATCCCGGTAAGTTATTAACAGTGAGGAAGGTCAGGCTTTCCTGATCCTAGAAATTGCCGCCCGTAGTAAACAGACCATTCATTGGTTGTTTTGTCCAATTTCCACCACTGGCAGGCCTGGAAAATCCTGTCCAATGATGCAAAATGACTGCAAAAGGATATTTCTGGGATAAAAGATTGCACAAAAATGTGGGAAATGGAACTTCGATAGTAGAAGTGATGTATTTTCACAGAAGAGATTGGGAAAGGTAATATGTACTTAGTGGCATAGTTCTAAAGATTGTGCAGGGACAAATGTACCTGGGAGCTCATGTGCATAGATCTTTGTATCAGGACATATTGACAGATTCGTGAGCAATGCAGATGGGCTTTGTATCTTGGACTTCATAAATAAAAATATTGAGTATAAAAGCATGGAAGATCTGCTGGACCTTTATAAAAAGCTCTGGTTAGGCAAATATTGCATCCAGTCCTTGCCACCACAAGGATGTAAAGGTCCATGGGAGGGTGCTGTGGAGATGTACCATAGTTAACTTTATTTAGCGAATACAAATCCCTGAAACCAAACAACAGACTCCTCATTTACTGAGTTTAAGATGACTAGTCTGCCACTTAATCTGTAGAGGGGATGCTCCTCGGTAATGTTCAGCATTGTTCGCGTCTCTTCAAGTGCACAAGAGGTTTGCACTGAGGCTCCGACTCTGGAGGCGAGCTGCGCATTGGGTGCTCCTTGTCAGCAGCCCCCCCCCCCAGGGAAGCAAATGTTGGCTGGCGTGTTGGGTGACAAGACATCTATCAACATCATTTGCCTGTGAGCAATCCAAATTGGAACTGAAGAAGACGGATTGGATTTGTTTGTTGTGCGTGTACCGTGGTACAGTGAAAAGTATTGTTCTGCATACAGTTCAGACAGATCATTCCGTACATGAAAAGAAAATATATAGGGCAAACATAAAATACACAATGTAAATACATAGACACAGGCATTGGGTGAAGCTTATAGGAGTGTAATACTACTCAGTACAGAAGATGTATGAAGAGATCAGTTCAGTTCACAAAAGGGTCATTTAGGAGTCTGGTGACAGCGGGGAAGAAGCTGTTTTTGAATCTTAATGCATGTTCTCAGACTTTTGTATCTCCTGTTCGATGGAAGAAGTTGGAAGAGTGAATAACCCGGATGGGAGGGGTCTTTGATTATGCTGCCTGCATTCCCAAGGCAGCGGGAGGTGTAGTCAGAGTCAATAGATGGTTTGATTGATTTATTGTCACATGTACCGAAGTACAGTGAAAAGTTTTTTTTTGTGGCCAAGGGAACTTCACGGTAGACAAAAAGAATAATCAACAAAGTACATCGACAAATAGTGATTGGTTACAGTGTGGAACAACAGCCAAACAAAGCAAATACATGAGCAAGAGCAGCATAGAGTGTGAGAATAGTGTCCTTACAGGGAACAGATCAATCCGAGAGAGAGTCATTGAGAAGTTTGGTAGCTGTGGGGAAGAAGCTGTTCCTATGTCTGGATGTGCAGATCTTCAGCCTGAGGGGTGGCAGGGGGTTGAGCACCGGAGCAATAGGTCAGAAGGTGAAAGCATTGAGGGAGAACTAGGGAATAGGGCCAGTATGGCTCTGAGGCAGAGCAGACAGGGAGATGTTGCTGAACACAGCGGGTCTGGCGGCCTGAAGTGCATATGTTTTAATGCAAGAAGTATTACAGGTAAGGCAGATGAACTTAGAGCTTGGATTAGTACTTGGAACTATGATGTTGTTACCATTACAGAGACCTGGTTGAGGGAAGGACATGATTGGCAGCTAAACGTTCCAGGATTTAGATGTTTCAGGCAGGATAAAGGGGGATGTAAAAGGGGTGGCGGAGTTGCGCTACTGGTCAGGGAGAATATCACAGCTGTACTACGGGAGGACACCTTAGAGAGCAGTGAGGCTATATGGGTAGAGATCAGGAATAAGAAGAGTGCAGTCACAATGTTGGGGGTTTACTACAGGCCTCCCAACAGCCAGCGGGAGATAGAGGAGCAGATAGGTAGACAGATTTTGGAAAAAAGTTAAAACAACAGGGTTGTTGTGATGGGTGACTTCAACTTCCCCAATATTGATTGGAACTCACTTAGTGCTAGGGGCTTAGGCGGGGCTGAGTTTGTAAGGAGCATGCAGGAGGGCTTGTTAAAACAATATGTAGACAGCCCAACTAGGGAAGGGGCTGTACTGGACCTGGTATTGGGGAATGAGCCCGGCCAGGTGGTAGAAGTTTCAGTAGGGGAGCATTTCGGGAACAGTGAAAAAGTAGGAAGGAACTTAAGCAAGGAATCAGGAGGGCTCGAAGGGGTCACGAAAAGTCATTGGCAAATAGGATTAAGAAAAATCCCAAGGCTTTTTACACGTACATAAAAAGCAAGAGGGTAGCCAGGGAAAGGGTTGGCCCACTGAAGGATAGGCAAGAGAATCTATGTGTGGAGCCAGAGGAAATGGGCGAGGTACTAAATGAATACTTTGCATCAGTATTCACCAAAGAGAAGGAATTAGTGGATGTTGAGTCTGGAGAAGGGTGTGTAGATAGCCTGGGTCACATTGAGATCCAAAAAGACGAGGGGCGAAATTCTCCCAAGGGGAGACAAAGTGCCGACGGCGGAGAGAAAACCGGAGTGTTTCACTCTGGCGTCGGCGGCCGCTCCTCGTCCCCTATTCTCCCACCCCCAGGGGGCTAGGAGCGGCGCCGCGTCAATTACGCTTGCCGGGCCTTGGCGCCACGTCAAAGCGGCGCCGCGTAAATGACGTGGCCGGGCGGCGCTTAAAACCCGTGCATGCGCGGTTGCCGTCCTCCCTGCGGGCATGGAGGATTGATCTTGCGGGGCGGCGGAGGAAAAGAATGCATCCGTTAGAGATGCCGGCCCGCCGATCGGTGGGCACCGATCGTGGGCCAGACCCCTACTGAGCACCCCCCTGGTGCTCGATCCTCCCTCCCCCCAAACAGGCCGCACACGCAGCATTCGGGCGCTGTTGACGCCGGCAGATGCCCGAGGTGTTGGGCATCTTGAAAAATATTAAGGTCTGATGGGATCTACCCCAGAATACTGAAGGAGGCTAGAGAGAAAATTGCTGAGGCCCTGACAAAAATCTTTGGATCCTCACTGTCTTCAGGTGATGTCCCGGAGGACTGGAGAATAGCCAAAGTTGTTCCTTTGTTTAAGAAGGGTAGCAAGGATAATCCAGGGAACTGCAAGCCGGTGAGCCTTACGCCAGCGGTAGG
Organism: Scyliorhinus canicula; assembly: GCF_902713615.1. Lineage (NCBI taxonomy): Eukaryota > Metazoa > Chordata > Chondrichthyes > Carcharhiniformes > Scyliorhinidae > Scyliorhinus > Scyliorhinus canicula. Next base: position 30,049,358 of record NC_052148.1, on the reverse strand, counting down.
GAAATTACTGGAGAGAATTCTTCGAGACAGGAGCTACTCCCATTTGGAAGCAAATGGACGTATTAGTGAGAGGCAGCATGGTTTTGTGAAGGGGAGGTCGTGTCTCACTAACTTGATAGAGTTTTTCGAAGAGGTCACAAAGATGAAAGTCAGAGAGATCTTGGTGTACAGGTCCACAGGTCACTGAAAGGGGCAACACAAGTGGAGAAGATAGTCAAGAAGGCATACAGGCATGCTTGCCTTCATTGGCCAGGGCATTGAGTATAAGAATTGGCAAGTCATGTTGCAGCTGTATAGAACCTTAGGCCACACTTGGAGTATAGTACTCAATTCTGGTCGCCACACTACCAGAAGGATGTGGAGGATTTAGAGAGGGTGCAGAAGAGATTTACCAGGCATAGACAGAGTGGATCGTTAGACGCTTTTCCCCAGGGTAGAGGGGTCAGTTACTGGGGGGCATAGGTTTAAGGTGCGAGGGGCAAGGTTTAGAGTAGATGTACGAGGCAAGTTTTTTTTTTTACACAGAGGGTAGTGGGTGCTTGGAACTCGCTGCCGGAGGTGGTGGTGGAAGCAGAGACGATAGTGACATTTAAGGGGCATCTTGATAAATACATGAATAGGATGGGAATAGAGGGATACGGACCCAGGAAGTGTAGAAGATTGTAGTTTAGTCGGGCAGCGTGGTCGACATGGGCTTGGAGGGCCGAAGGACCTGTTCCTGTGCTGTACTTTTCTTTTCTTTTTGTTCTTTGAGGAAGGGTCTGGAAGAGGGCAAAGAGGGAAGAGGACAAAGCCTGGGTGTGAGGGGTCTCTGACAATGCTGTCCGCCTTCCTGAGGCAGCGGGAGATGTAGACCGATTCATTGGGAAGGGGGCAAACTTATGTGGTGCGTTGGGCTGAGTTCACACTGCAGGTTTTTGCGATTTTGGGCCGAGCAATTGCCATATCAAGCTGTGATGCTGCCGGATAGGGTGCTCTCTGTGGCACATCTGTAGAAGTTTAAGTGTCGATGCAGACATGACAAATTTCTATAGCTTCCTTAGGAGGTAGAGACATCGTTGGGCTTTCTTGATTGTTTCATTATCATGAGTGGACCAGGACAGACTGATGGTGACCCCCAGGAACCTAAAGCTATCGATCAGGAGGGGTGGGGGGTGTCGTGCTACGCTTCCTGATGTTGATGATCAGTTCCTTGGCTCGCATTCTAAGCATTGTCTGGCATCTTTGAATTTGCCTATATATATGTTTCTGGAACATACCTCTTCATTCACCTGAGAAAGGAGCAGTGCTCCGAAAGCTAGGGTTTGAAGCAAACATGTTGGACTTTAACCTGGTATGTAAGAATTCTTACTGTGCTGACCCCAGTCCAACGCCGGCATCTCCACATCATCCATATCCAGCGGGTGACCGTTGACCTGGTGTTTGATCCAGATTGGGGCCACTTTGTGGGTAGCAATTTAATTGGATTAACTCTTCCTGTTCGGGTATCTTTGTCTTCGGCCTGGGCAGAACATGTTCTGCTGATTCTGGCAGACTTGTCTTTGGCATGCCCTATGACTGCAGGTGCAGCACTTTGTGATTGCTCTCTGTAGTGCTCTGGGGTGATTTCCCATCTGTTTCTGGTGTATTGTGGCTGTCAACCATGCTCCTTATTTCTCGGGCCTGACTCTGGTGTGTGGGTCATGTGAACGCTGCCTGTGGGGAGCCCGGGTCTCCTGTACGAGGGTCATCCTGAGGATCCTGTAATCCATTGGTACCTGGAGACCCTTTCTCACGTTCTCGCAGGAGAATGCCAATTCTATGTTTTAATGTCCAGGGTAGTGTTGTGCCAGCAGTTTTTTTTGGACTGCAATATTGTTTATCCTGCATACCTGTCAGTTCCTCAGTATTTCTGGGAGGGACAGTCCATATTTAATGTTCCGTCAGTTTTCAAAGTCTTGTCAGGATTCCGTGAGCGATTCTTCGGGGGTTCTTCTGGCTGTATTTGAATCTATAACGTTGCAATATCACAGATGGTTTGGCGTCAAAGTGGTTCACCACGAGGTCCATCAGTTCATTGAAGGATTTCGAATCCAGGGCTGCTGGGTCGGTCAGGCTTTTAATGATCCGAACGTTGGGGTTCTGCACTTGATCAGGAGAATCAACTTCTGTTGGCCTTCTATGCCACTGCCCAAAAGAAATATCACATTAGTTTGGCATACTGGGGCCAATCTTCCAAATCCATATCATCTGATTCTAGTTTGCCAAATAGTGGCATAGAACATAGAAAATAAACATATTCGGGTTTTCTCCGTGTTTCCTTACTGGAATCGACTTATGGCAAGGCTGACCAGATCTTGTTCTTGCTCCTCATCGCCAATGTAGTAATCCAGCAGACTCGAATTGGTTAACTTTTTGTTTATTTATAACACAAAAATAAAGCCACGACTGTGGCGTGTAACACAAAACCGCAGCATGGGGCTACCAGATTAGCCAGTCCAGGTTTGGGCTGGTGTTTAAAGGACTGAGTTAACAAATCCCGGAAAACTCGTACTCCACAAGCCCCATGGGGAGATCTATTATTGATCTCCCGTGGTCCTCGCGGGAGTTATCACAGTCACCCTCAACCTGCAATGTGTGCAGTCCTGGGCGCCTTCCCACATTGTCTAAATAGTTTAACTAATTCATCTAATAATCTAATTAGTTTAACTAATTTTTTGAGTTTTTTTAAAAAAAAGAAGCAAGCAAGTTGAACAATGGGGAATCTGAAGATGTGATATGTTTGGATTTCCAAAAGGCATTTGATGAAATGCTACATCAAGCGTTATTACATTGGATAAAAACACATAGAGTCATTGAGTCATAGTGGTCTGTATCACAGAAAAGGCCCGAAGGCCCAGCTCGTCTGTTCCTGTCAAAAACAATCTAATCCTATTTTCAGCACTTGGCCCATAGCTTTGTCTGCCTCAGCACATCCAAATACTACTTAAATGTTATGAGGGTCTCTACCTCCATGACCCTTTCAGACAGTGAGTTCCAGACTCCTACCACCCTCTGGGTGAAAATGTTTTTCCTCACATCCCCTCGGTCATTGGTTATGCCCCTTGGCCATTTGTTCCTCCACCAAGAGGAAAAGTTTCTTCCTGTCTTTCTATATAGATTATTATCTGTCCCCCTCATAATTTGAAACATCTCAATCATGACCCCTCAGTCGTCTCTGCTGCAGGGAAAATTACCCCAATCTATCTAATCTCTCTCTTCATAACTAAAACTCTCCAGCCCAGGAAACATCCTGGTAAATCTCCTCTGCACCCTTTCCAGTGGTATGACGTCCTTTCTATAATGTGGATTCCAGAATTCAAATTTCACAATCTACCATGGTAGGATTCGAACCTGGGACCCCAGAGCATTACCCTGAGCATCTGGATTACTAGTCCAGTGTCAATACTGCTACGCCACCCTCTCCCTCTGTGCCTCAACTAATAAAGGCAAGTATACCATATACCTTATTAACCACTGTATCTACCTGCCCTGCTACCTTAAGGGACCAGTGCACATACACACCAAGGTCCTTCTAATCCTCGGTGCTTCCCAAGGTCCTGCTGTTTATTATGTAAGGAATAGCATATGAACTTGGAGAAAGGCAAAATTTATTTTCACTGGAACACCCGAATCGGATTCTCTGCTGGAAGCTGCTGCACTGCAGACTCCCATCGGAGACCACCAACGCTTGGGTCTCCATCTCTAAATCTGTGTCAGTGACCTCTCGTATGTTGGTGTCTTGACCCGCTTGAGGTTCAGATCTGGTCCATTCAGGCATCAGATTCGGCTGGACAAGATGTTCCAGATGTTCAAACTCAGGTTACAAAAACGTATTTGGGATCAAATAGTTCACGAGGAATTTTCCGAAGAATTGGTCGCCTAAACCTAATGTGATTTGAGTGCTTTCACATTACTTGACCGTGGACTTTTACTTGATAGGAAACCGGCCCTGCAATGTCCAGCAGCCCTGCAATGTCCAGCGGCTCACCGGTATAAATGGCCAATGGGGTCCCCGTGTCCCTCAAATCCAAATGTGTACTACTTTCTAAATTTGGTTGAAAGTTCACTTCTCTACAATGGAAACTGCAGTGCCAGTGTCATGCTTCATATCCAATAGGTGTCTGTTCACTTGCACTGCAATTTTGATGGGTGCAACCCGAGGTGCCCAGTTAAGCCACATGCAAATCTCCTCCTCTGCTTCATCCAGGCGGAAAGTACGGGCCCAAGCCAGACGTCTCTATCAGGTCGCTGGGAAATCTGGTCACAACGGTGTTGCTCTCCCTCTGCCGATTCTGGGCAGACTTGGTCTTCGACCACTGAACTGGACCTGTACAGCGCAAAGCCCAAGGCTGGGTAACGGCTCCCTATGGCCGGGGGGGGAGGGGAATCTTCAGGACTGGGGCATGTCCTAAGGGGTTCACTTCCATTTCCTGCACCCCTCGTTCACTGCTTTCGCATGATAGGTTTCTGCAGGTTTTTAAAAAAAATAATTTTTATTCAAATTTTTCAACAACAAATTTTCTCCCAACAATAAAATAAACAAGACATAGAAAAAAATAGAAACAAAGCCCCTCTCCGTCCAATACAAAGCAATAAATTAATAACAAAAAAGAAAGTAACAAACATATAGTTGCAAAAACAAACCCCCTTAACAGACCCATAATCCCCCCCGGGTTGCAGCTGAGATTGACCACCCCCTAACACTCCGCCAGGAAATCAAGAAAAGGCTGCCACCGCCGGAAGACCTCTTGCACCGACCCCCTCAGGGTAAACTTGACCCTCTCCAGTTTGATGAACCCGGCCATGTCGTTAATCCAAGATTCCGGGCTCGGGGGCTTTGTGTCCCTCCACTGCAAAAGAATCCTACGCCGGGCTACTAGAGACACAAAGGCCAGAATACTGGCCTCTCTCGCCTCCTGCACTCCTGGCTCCGATGCTACCCCAAAGATAGCGAGCCTCCAGCCTGGTTCCACCCTGGAACCGACCACCTTGGACAAAGTCCCCGCCACCCCCTTCCAGAACCCCTCCAACGCCGGACACGCCCAGAACATGTGGGTGTGATTCGCCGGGCCTCCCGAACACCTCCCTCACCTGTCCTCACCCTCGAAGAACCGGCTCAGTCTGGCCCCAGTCATATGCGCCCTATGCAGCACCGTCAACTGAATTAAGCTGAGCCGTGCACAAGAAGAGGACGAATTCACCCTCCCCAGGGCGTCCGCCCACGTCCCCTCATCGATCTCCTCCCCTAGCTCCTCCTCCCACTTCACTTTCAGCTCCTCCACCGAGGCCTCCTCCCCCTCCTGCATCACCTGATAAATTGCTGAGATCCTACCCTCACCGACCGACGTCCCCGAGAGCATCCTATCCTGCACCCCCCTTGGCGGCAATAGCGGAAACTCCGCCACCTGCCGCTTAACAAACGCCCTAATCTGCATATACCTGAAAGTATTCCCAGGGGGGAGACCACACTTCCCCTCCAACTCCTCTAAGGTCGCAAACTTCCCGTCGAGGAAAAGGTCCCCCATCCGCCTGATGCCTGCCCTATGCCAACTCAAAAACCCACCGTCTATTCTCCCTGGTGTATCGGGGTCCAAACTGAGGCCTTCACTTCCCCACTATGCCGCCTCCACTGCCCCCAAATTTGAGGGAAGCCACCACTACAGGACTCGTAGAATACCTTGCCAGGGGGGAGTGGGAGCGGGGCCGTCACCAGTGCCTCCAAACTCGTGTCCACACAGGACGCCACCTCCAACCTCTTCCATGCGGCACCCTCCCCCTCCATCCCCCACCTATGAATCATTGCCAGATTCGCCGCCCAGTAGTACCCACACAGGTTGGGCAACGCCAAACCACCTACCTCCCTGCCTCGCTCCAGGAATACCCTTCTCACTCCCGAGGTCTTCTGCGCCCACACGATCCCCAGAATTGTCTTATTAACCCTCCTAAAAAAAGCCTTCGGAATCAAGGTGGGGAGACACTGGAAGAGAAACAAAAACCTCGGGAGCACCGTCATCTTAACCAACTGGACCCTGCCCACCAAGGAGGGTGGCAGCGCATCCCACCTACTAAACTCCTCCTCCATCTGCTCCACCAGCCTCGAAAAGTTTAGCCAATGGAGGGCCCCCGAAAAGACCCAAGTATCCTCAACACCTCTGGCATCCCCCCCGCCGGATCTGCGATGTACAACAGTAAATCATCCGCGTACAGCGACAACCGGTGCCCCCCCCCCCCCCCCCCCTCTGCACAATGCCCCTCCAGTTCTTCGAATCCCTCAGCGCCATGGCCAGGGGTTCGATCGCTAACGCGAAGAGTAGGGGAGACAAGAGGCACCCCTGCCTTGTCCCCCGGGACAGCCGAAAGTCCTCCGACCTCCTCCCATTTGTCACCACGCCCGCTACCGGGGCACTATACAGCAGCCTCACCCAGCTAATGAATCCCTCACCAAACCCAAATCTCCTCAACACCTCCCACAGGTAGCTCCACTCCACCCTATCGAAGGCTTTCTCCGCATTCATCGATGCTACTATATCCGCCTTCCCATCCGCCGACGACATCATCGTAACATTAAGAAGCCACCGCACATTGACATTCAGCTGCCTCCCCTTCACAAACCCCGTTTGGTCCTCATGGATAACCAGCGGGACCACATCTTCCACCCTCCTGGATAGTATCTTAGCCAACAACTTTGCGTCCACGTTGAGGAGTGAGATCGGCCTGTAAGACCCACACTGGAGGGGCTCCTTATCCTGCTTCAGAATCTGTGAAATTATTGCTCTAGACATCGTCGGGGGCAAAGCCCCCCCCTCCCTCATCTCATTCAGGGTCCTCACTAACAACGGACCCAGCAGGTCTGAGAACTTCTTATAAAACTCCACCGGGAACCCGTCAGGTCCCGATGCTTTCCCTGTCTGTATGCTCCCCAGCGCCTCCATCAGCTCCTCCAACTCGATTGGGGCCCCCAGACCCTCCACCCGCTCCTCCTCCACTCTTGGGAACTCCAGCTTATCCAGAAAACGGTCCATCCCGCCCACCTCCCTAGGGGGCACCGACCGGTACAGCTCCTCGTAGAAGGACCTGAAATCCCCATTAATGTCCCTAGCACTCCGCACCAGGTTCCCTCCTGCATCTGTGACTTCCCCTATCTCTCTCGCTGCCTCCCGCTTCCGGAGCTGGTGGGCCAGCATCCGACTTGCCTTCTCCCTGTACTCGTATACCGCCCCCTGCGCCCTCCTCCACTGCGCCTCCGCCTTCCGGGTGGTCAGTATATCGAACTCCGCTTGGAGACTGCGACGCTTCCTCAAAAGCCCCTCTTCTGGGACATCCGCATACACCCTGTCCACTCTTACCATTTCTTCCACCAACCTCTCCCTCTCAACCCTCTCCCGCCTCTCCCTGTGCGCACGAATAGATATCAGCTCCCCTCTAACCACTGCCTTCAGCGCTTCCCAAACCACCCCAACTTGCACCTCCCCATTGTCATTAGCTTCCAAATACCCCTCTATGCACCTACGTACCCGCCCACGTACTTCCTCCTCTGACAGAAGCCCCACATCTAACCTCCACAGCAGGTGCTGATCCTTCCACTCTCCCAGCTCCAGGTCCACCGAATGCGGAGCGTGATCGGATATGACTATCGCCAAATACTCCGCCCCCACCACTCTCGGGATTAGCGCCCTGCTGAGGACAAAAAAAATCAATCTGGGAATAAGCCTCATGGACATGGGAGGAAAAGGAAAACTCCCTACCTCCCGGCCTCAAAAGCCTCCAAGGGTCTATCCCTCCCATCTGATCCATAAACCCCCTCAGCACTGTGGCCGCCGCCGGCCTCTTGCCCGTCTTAGACCTCGAACGATCCAGAGCTGGGTCCAACATAGTATTAAAATCCCCTCCCAAGATCAAGCCCCCTGTCTCCAGATCCGGAATTCGGCTCAACGTTCGCCGCATGAAACCTGCATCGTCCCAGTTGGGGGCATACACATTAACCAGAACCACCCGCTCCCCTTGAAGCCTACCACTCACCATTACGTAACTGCCACAGCTATCCGCCACCACACTCGACGCCACGAACGACAAGCTCTTACGAACTAAAATTTCCACCCCTCGATTCTTCGCATCTAGCCCTGAGTGAAACACCTGTCCAACCCAGCCTCTTCTCAGCCTCACCTGATCTGCCACCTTAAGGTGCGTCTCCTGGAGCATAGCTACGTCCGCTCCCAACCCCTTCAAATGCGCCAAGACCCGGGACCGCTTCACCGGTCCATTCAGCCCCCTCACGTTCCATGTGAATCTAGGGGGTCTTCCCACTCCCTCTGCACTGGTCAGCCATAGCTCTCCCTCGACTCACCACATGCCCGCAGAACCCCCCAGGCCCGTTCCCCACGGACCACTCCCAACCCCCCCCATCACCAGCAGTTCCCCTTCAGCGCCTCCAGCAGCAACCCGGTACCATCCACCCCCCCCCCCCAAAAGCTAGGCCCCCGCCAGCTGCGTAATCCCTTCCATCGTACTTCCGCAAGTCAGCTGACTCCTGCTTACCCCGGCTGCTCCCACCACCCCAACGACCCCCCCCCCCCCCCCCCCCCCCCGATGTAACACAACCACCCCCCCCCCAACACCCAGTGTCGGTCCCGGCCACTGCACGTCCAGTGCGGGAGGAAAGCCCGCGCTTCCATCTCAGACCCCGACCCAAGACGCGGGAAAAAGAAGGCTGCGTGACCCAGCGTGCCGGCGAACAGCTCCCCAGCCCTCCACCAGTGAAAAATAAGAAAGCACCAGAATAACTAAATAACGGCCCCAAAAAGCAAAAGAGCAAAAAGGCATCAACAAACACAACCAGAAAAACGAAAGGATACCCAGGAGGACAAGGCCTCCGGACTATGCACATCAGTCCCCAGTCCTCAGTTCGAGTCCAACTTCTCTGCCTGGACGAAGGCCCAGGCATCCTCCGGGGAATCGAAGTAAAGCTGGCGATCTTGTTACGTAACCCAGAGGCGGGCCGGCCGTTACAGGCCAAACTTCGCCCCCTTCTTGTGAAGCACTGCCTTCGTTCGATTAAAGCCAGCCCTTCTCTTTGCCACCTCCACGCTCCAATCCTGATAAATCCGGATCTCTGCATTCTCCCACTTGCTGCTCCTCTCCTTCTTCGCCCATCTCAGCACACGCACACACGGTCAACGAAGCGGTGAAAATGGACCAGCACCGCCGTAGGCAGCTCGTTCGTTCAGCTTGGGCTTCCTCAACAGCACTCGATGGGCACCCTCCAGCTCCAAGGGCCCCTGGAACGACCCCGCGCCCATTCACGAGTTCAACATCATGGCCACGTAGGCCCCCAAGCCGAACCTTCCAGCCCCTCCGGGAGGCCCAGGATCCGCAAGTTCTTCCGACGGGAGCGGTTCTCCATCTCCTCCATCCTCGCTACCCATTTCTTGTGGAGCGCCTCATGCGACTCCACCTCCACTGCCAGGCCTGGGAGTTCGTCCTCGCTCTCCGAGGCCTTTTGCCATAGCCCTCGGATCTCTGCACCCTAAGCCGTCTGAGTCTCCATGAGCTTGTCCAGCGAGACCTTAAGCGGTTCCAAAAGCTCAGCCTTCAGCTCTCTGAAGCAGCTCCTGCTGCTCCTGCGCCCGCTGCTGCCACGCTGCCGGTTCCCTGATCGCCGCCATCTTGTTTCTCCCGCCTCGCACCTTCCTCTGCTCCAAAGCCAATTTTTTAACCGCTCCGCTCCAAAAATAGCGGGAGCTACCGAACGTGCGATTTAGCTCCGCATCACCGCAACCGGAACTTCTTTTGCAGGTTTAAGGACGGTTCAGTAGCCTCATTATTGATGCCGCATACCAAGCAGTCGCACAGCATTTCTAACAAGAACATACCATATTCGCAGAATTCGGCTATCTTCCTTCATCTTGACAAAAACACGCTGATCGACTCACCCGGGGTCCATGCCGCTGTATTAAAGCGATATTGCTGCACAATAACAGATGGTGTTCAGTTGAAATGTTGCCCCACTAATATTACTAGCTGCTCGAAAGTATAAGTGTTGGTGCCGCAGGATAGGTGAGGCTTCATATCACACCAGGTATATGCGCCACAGGCAGTTAACAAAATATCTGTCTGCCGATCATTCTCTGTGATATCGTTGGCCCTGAAAAAGTAGCATATTCTTTCTGCATACTGATCCAATCCTTTATTTTGCCATCAAACACATCTAATCTTCCAAATCTTTTGCAAACCTTGAAAGAGTCCACACCGAGTTGTAGAGATAAATAAAGTTTTATTACAAAAGCTCTTTTTTACACAGCGCAAAAGATCCCAGCCGGGTCACTCTTCTTTTTGTCGGTACCCAAACTGGTCGACTTTATACAGAAGTTTAGCTACACATGGTTTTGAGTTCCCCACTGTGGTGAATGTGATTCACACCGGATTATAATCTGTATATACATGTGTCTATATTGTAAATTCAGTTTCACTACCTGACCTCCAGGGGGAGTAGCTCTGGGAATGCGCGAGAGTTGTATTGGGCTCCTCCCTTGGCTCCGCCCAGGACTCCTCCCCCGGGAGCTGCTGTATAAAGATCAGTGCCACAGGGTCAGCCGGCCAGTTCACCGAAAGTTCAATGGCTAACAGGCTGGCTCTGTTATAAGTATATTAAAACCGCTATTCTAATCCTACAAGCACGTGTCCGTAGAATTGTTGGTTCCAACACCCACCCCCTTTAATGAGCTTGTATTCAGCAAGGCGCACAGAGTTTAATCATTATCACTTCGTAAATCCCGTGTGGGTTATGACAGCCACCAAGGTAGGTAGGAATGTAAGTTATCAAGAAGAGGTAGAGTCTGCAAAGGGGTATAGATAGGTTACGCGACTGCGCAGAAAATATGGAGTATCATGTGGGGAAATGTGATCATGTTTACTTTGGTAGGAAGAGTAGCAAAACCGTATACTATTTAAATAGAGAGAATTTGCAGAATTCAGTGGCACTGAAGGATCTGGGAGTCCTCATACATGAATCGTGAAACATTCTCAAGGCGCATGAATATCGAAGTGATAATTTACAGGGACTGAGTGAAACCATAGTCACCACTGTGTAGTATTTTGGTCTCCGTATTTGAAAAAGTATGCAATTGCATTAAAAGCAGTTCAGATGAAGTTCACTTGAAGGTTGAACAGGTTGGGCCTTTTACCCACTGGAGTTTTAAAAAATGAGAAGTGATCTTACTGAGACATATGGGGCGCGATTCTCCGCTCCCCACGCCGGGTGGGAGAATCGCGGGAGGGCCGGGCGAATCACGTCACGCCGCCCTGGCACCCCCCGCGATTCTTCCACCCCCCCCCTCCAAAATGGCGTGTCGCGGAATCGCCGCTCGCCATTTTTCACAGCGATTCTCCGGCCCGGATGGGCCGAGCGACCTGATGAACCCGACCAGTTCATGCCGGCGCCAAACACACCTGGTCGCTGCCGGCGTGAACATCACGCGACAGGTAAGTGTGAGGCCTGTGGGGGGGGAGGAGGGAGGATCGAGCACCACGGGCGTGCTCAGGAGGTGACTGGCCTGCGATCGGTGCCCACCGATCATCGGGCCGGTGTCTCTAAGAGGCGCACTCTTTCCCATCCGCCGCCCCGCAAGATCAAGCCGCCATGTCTTGCGGGGCAGCGGAGAGGAAGACGGCAACCACGCATGCGCGGGTTGGAGCCGGCCAACCTGCGCATGCGCGGCTGACGTCACTTAGGCGCCGCTGTCGCGTCATTCTCGGCGCGCTTCTTTTACGCAAGCGCCAAGGCCCAGCGGCCGAGTTTCTCGCAACGTCGCTCCTAGCCCCCCCGGGGGGGGAGAATAGGGTGCGAGGAGCGGCCTCCGACACCGTCGTGAAACTCGGCCGAGTTCACAACGGCTTTCCCGATGCCACGCGGCATCGGAGAATCGCGCCCATGAGATCCTTTGGGGACTTCATAAAGGAGATACCAGGGCGATGTTTCCTCCTGTAGGGAGACTAGATCTAGGTACACAGTTTTATGACGAAGGTGAAGGGGGAAATAATTCTTGGATGGTTGCTTGTGTGTGGAATTATCTTTCTCAGAAAGCAGTTGGGGCTGGGTCATGGAGTTTATTCAAGGCTGAATCAGATTAAATTTTGATTGACAAGGGAATCAAGGGTTATTGGAGGCAGACACAGTGAAATTAAGACCACAACCAGACCAGCAGTCATCATATCAAATAGCAGAGCGGACTTTGGAAATGCAAGCATTGGTCCCATTGTTTAAAAAGGGTTTGAAGGAAATACTGAACAATTATAGGTCAGTTAGGCTTGCGTCAGTAGTGGGCAAATTACTAGAGGCAAATTACTAGAATCAATCCTGAGATATGGGGTTAGCTGTTATTTAGGAAGGCATGGCCTAGTCAGGGCTAATCAGCTTGGATTTTTTAAAGGAAGGTCTTGCCTCACAAATTTGATTGAATTCTTTGAGGATGTGATAAGAAGAGTTGGTGAAGGTAGTGCAGTGGATGTTGTGTACGTGGATTTTAGCAAGGTGTTTGACAAAGCCCCACATGGCAGATTTGTCAGGAAAGTGAAAGCCCATGGGTTACAGAGGAATTTGGTGAACTGGATTAAAAAATTGGCCTAGTAACAGGAAGTGTAATGGTCGATGGATGCCCTTGCAATTGGAAAGTTGTTTCAAATGGTGTTCCACATGGCTCTGTGTTGGGAACTTTACTGTTTCTGTTATTTATTAATGATTTGGACATGTACGTGGGGAACCAGGATTGGGAAATTTTCAGACAATGCAAAGATTTGCCGAGTGGTGGACATTGTAGATAATAGCTACAATCTCCAGAATGATAGAGATAGATTGGTGGAGTGGGCAATAAAGTGGCAGATGGAATTTAACACAGAGAAGTGGGAGGCCTTGCATGTAGGGAGGCCAAACAGTTATAGGGAGTACACAATACATGGGAATATATTAAGAGGGGAGATGAAATTAGAGATTTTGGTGTACAAGTACACAGGTTTCTAAAGACAGCAGTTCCAAGTAGACAAGATTGTTCAGAATGCCTATGGATTGCTCTCCTTCATTGGCAGAGGTATAGAATGTAGAAGTAAGGATATAATGTTGGAATTGCATAAGACACTGGTGAGGCCACAACTAGAGTATTGTGTGCAGTTCTGGTCACCACATTACAGGAAAGACGTAATTGCTCTGGAGAGATTGCAGAGGAGGTTTACAAGAGTGTTGCCAGGTGAGAAAAGTGTAACTACGATGAGAGATTGGATAGGTTGGGGTTATTTTCCTTGGAACAAAGAAGGCTGAGTGGTGACTTAATTGAGGCATACAAAATAATGAGGGGAAGAGATAGAGTGGACAGCATAAAATTGTTTCTCTTGGTGGAGAATTCTAAAACCATGGATTCAAGATAAGAGGCAGAAGGTGTAGAGGGGACATGAGGAAGAACTTTTTTATGCAGAGGGTATGGGTGTCTAGAATTCACTGCCTGAGTTGGTGGTGGAGGTAGGGACCATAAACTTTTTAAAAATTACCTGAATCTGCACCTTAAGTGGGCCTGGACCTGCTCTAAGCTACAGGCCAATGGACTGGGTGCAGGAAAGTGGGACTAGAAAGGGCACCTGGATGTCCTCAGACTGGCATGGAGAAGATGGGCTGAATGGCTTCCTTCTGTACTGTAACTTTTCTATGAGGGACTTGTATAAATTTAGCTTTTCTCCTCTGAGACAACAAGATCAAGACGAGAATTGATAAAAGATGTACAATATTATGACAGGTTTGAATCAGGTATGCAAAGGATTAGCTGGTGGTATAAAGATCAGGGGGCACAGATTTAAGGTTTTGGGCAAGAAGGGATGGGGAGATAAAATGTCTTTACGCAGTGATTGCTAATGAATTGGAACTTTATTTCTTCAAAGATGGAAGAAGAGATGTTCATTGATTTGAAAAATATTTGATGAATACTTGATGGAAATACACCTGCAGGGCTGTGGGGTAGGGCAGGGGAATGGGACTGACTATATTGCTCTATGAGAGCTGACATGGCATTGACGCACCAAATGACTTCCTCATTTACCCTTAATTCTATGTTTTTTTTAATCCCAAAAGATAATTTTCCAACTGGAACAAAATACCGCTAGTGGCAAAATTAGCATTTTTGCTGTTGTTAACATTCATTTTATATTTCAAGTCTGTATCCAGTTACCTAACTGTCATGTCCCTTTGTTGCCTCTAGCAGATTAATATGAAATTATATTAGTTCTTTCAAGATGTTGCGATGTAAAGAGAAAAAAATGCATTGAATTACTAAACAAAATTCTGAAATCTGCTTAGAAAGCTCTTAAAGTTAATTTACATTGATAAAGAGAATTAGTCTGATATGAAGAACAAATTATTATGTTGACAGAAACATAAATATGAATTGCCCACTGGCAGCATTTTTTTCTCGTTGGAAATCTATTTTTTGCACAAAAAAGCCTGTCCTGTCCACTAAGATCAAAAGCTTGATCAAAGGGTTAGTTACTTCTGATTTGAGGCTCAGATAATTAAATCGCAAACTACAAAACTGGATTGAGGTAAAAATCTCTAGTGCATGCTGCTGCATTGATAAATTAATTTGCAGTTGCCAGCTGATCCATTAGTGTTTTTTTTTTCCCATTTGCCCACAAACTCCATTAATTAATTTGTTGCTGTGTTCACTCACTGCTTATAAATTTACTCAAGTACTGGTGCCCATTCTTCTTTTATTTCACTGGTGCCTGCTATTGTATTTTTAAAATATTTATTCATCAAATGTGGGCATCACTGGCTGGGGCAGCACCCCCAAAGGCAATTAAGAGTCAACCACATTGCTGCGTATCTGGAGTCAGATGTAGGCCAGACCAGGTAAGGATGGATTTCCTTCCCTAAAAGACACCAGTAAACCAGATGGGTTTTTGTGACAATCCATAATGGTTTCATGATCATCTTAGACTTTTAATTCCACGCTTTTTATTGAATTTAAATTTCACCATCTGCTGTGATGGGATTTGAACCCGGGTCTCTCTGGATTACTAGTCCAGCGATAATATCACCAGGCCACCGCCTTCCCCATAATTTATTTATTATTTTATTAATTGACTTCAGCCAACTAATATGGTTTATATTGACATTTACAGGTTCAATTCACCTTGGATTGAATTTGTTTATTGTCACATTTACTGCGGTACAGTGAAAAGTATTGTTCTGCGTACAGTCCAGACAGACCATTCCGTACATGGAAAAAAAAACGTAGGGCATATATAAATATACAATGTAAGTACACAGGCACCGGCATTGGGTGAAGCATACAGGAGTGCAGTACTACTCCGTCGAGAAGATGTGTGAAGCGATCTGATCAGTCCATAAGAGGGTAATTTAGGAGTCTGGTAACAGCGGGGAAGAAACTGTTTTTGAATCTGTTAGTGCGTGTTCTCAGAGTTTTGTATCTCTTGTCTGATGGAAGAAGTTGGAATAAAGAATAACCCGGGTGGGAGGGGTCTTTGATTATGCTGCCCGCTTTCACAAGGCAGAGTGAGGTGTAGATGGGGATGTTTAGCACACTGGGCTAAATCGCTCGCTTTGAAAGCAGATCAAGGCAGGCCAGCAGCACGGTTCGATTCCCGTAACAGCCTCCCCGAACAGGTGCCGGAATGTGGTGACTAGGGACTTTTCACAGTCACTTCATTGAAGCCTACTTGTGACAATAAGCGATTTTCATTTTTCAGATAGAATTAATGGATGGGAGGAAGGTTTGCGTGATAGATTGGGCTGTGTTCATGACTCTATAGTTTCTTACGGTCTTGTGCCGAGCAGTTGCTAGACCAGGCTGTGATGTAGCCAGATAGATGCTTTCTACGTTACATCTGTAAATATTGGTAAGAGTCAATGTGGACATGCTGAATTTTCTTAGTTTCCTGAGAAAGTACAGGCGCTGTTGTGCTTTCTTGGTCGCAGTATCGACGTGGGTGGACCAGGACAGATTGTTGGTGATGTGCACACCTAGGATTTGAAGCTGTCAACCATCTCCACCTCGGCACCATTGATGTAGACAGGGGTGTGTACAGTACTTTGCTTCCTGAAATCAATGACCAGCTCTTTAGTTTTGCTGATATTGAGGGAGCGATTGTTGTCATTACACTACTCCACTAGATTCTATATCTGCCTCCTGTATTCTGACTCATTGTTGTTCGAGATCCGACTCCCTACAGTCGTGTCGTCAGCAAACTTGTAGTTAGAGCCAAATTGTGCCACACAGTCTTGTGTACGTAGGGAGTATAGTAGGGGGCTAAGTAAGCCTTGCGGGGCCCTATATTGTGGAGGAGGCGTTGTTGTTTATCCTTACTGATTGTGGTCTATGGGTCAGAAAGTCGAGGATCCAGTTGCAGAGGGAGGAGCCAAGTCCTAGTTTTTGGAGCTTTGATATGAGCTTGGCTGGGATTTACGGTATTGAAGGTGGAGCTATAGTCAATAATTAGGAGTCTGATATAGCTGTACTTGTTGTCGAGATTCTCCAGGGATGAGTGCAGGGGCAGGGAGATTGTGTCTGCTGTGCACGGTTTGTGGCATTATGCGAATTGCAGTAGATCTAGACATTCTGGGAGTATGGAGTTGATGTGCCTCATGACCAACCTCTTGAAGCATTTCATAATGATACATGTCAAGGCCACTGGACCATTTCGTTGAGGCACGTTGCCTGGTTCTTCTTTGGCACCAGTATGATGGTGGTCTCCTTGAAGCAGGTGGGGATCTCTGAACAGAGTAGGAAGAGGTTGAAGATGTCCGTGAACCCATCTGCCAGCTGGTCCTCGCAGGATCTGAATGCACGGCCAGGGACCCCATCAGGATCCGTTGCCTTCCGAGGGTTCACTTTCAAGAAGGCCGATCTAATAAGTTGTGATGGTAGGTATGGGTCTGTCTGAGGCTGCTGGGGCAGTTGACAACGGTTTGATGGTTTCCTGCTCGAACCAAACATAGAATGCTTTGAGTTCATTGGGAAGGGGTGCACTGCTGCCGGTAATTCTACTCAGCTTTGCATTGTAGCCCCTTATGTTGTTTAAGTCTTGCCACAACCAACAAGAGTCTGTGACGTTAGCTTGGTCTGATATTCTTTCTTGGCATCCCTGATGACTTTGCGGAGGTTGTACCTGGATTTCTTGTATAGGTCAAGGTTGCCTGTCTTGAACACCTCAGACCTGGCCTTCAGTAATCTCCATTTTAAGCCACGGTTTTGGGTTGGAGAACGTACGTACTCCTTCTTTGGCATACAGTCTTCTACACACTTGCTGATAAAATCTGTGATGATGGTGGCATATCCGTTTAGGTTAGCCGCTGAGTTCTTAAATGTGGACCAATCCACTGACTCCAAGCAGTCACGTAGGAGCTCTTCTGTTGCCTCGGACCAGAACTGCATGACCTTAATTGGATTCTCCCGTTTAAGTTTCTGCCTGTATGTCGGGCGAAGGAGCAGCGTCGTATGGTCCGATTCGCAAAGTGCAGTTGGGGGATGGATCGGTAGGCGCCATTGATTTTTGTGTAGCAGTAGTCGAGTGTTGGCTCCCCTGATGGGACAGGAGATGTGTTGGTGGAATTTTGTCAGTACACTCTTGAGGATGGCTCAGTTGAAGTCCCCGGCCACAATGCACAAGGCCTCGGGGTGTTCTGTTTCATTGTTAGTTATAGCGGTTTGCAATTCGTCAAGTGCCTTCTTCACTTCCGCCTGCTGTAGAATGTAGACCGCTTTGATAATGGCTGAAGTAAACGCCAAAGGAAGGTGGTATGAGCGACACTTCACAGTCAGGTATTCTGGGGAGCAGTATGTCACCACGTCCGAGCACCAGGTGGAGTTGATGAGGAGGCAAACCCCTCCACCCTTCGCTTTGCCCGATGACGCCGTACGTTCCATCCGGTGTATTGCAAAGTCATCAGGTTGTGTGGCACAGTCTAGTGAGGCAGGGATGAGCCATGTCTCTGTCTGACTGGATTTTGATTTGATTTAATTTATTATCACATGTACCGAAGTACAGTGAAAAGTAGATTTCTGCAGCTGAGGGAATGTAAACAGTGCGTACATAGTAGACAAAAAGAATAATCAACAGAGTACATTGACAAAAGGCACATCGACAAACAGTGATTGAACAAGGGGCCATACAAAGCAAATACATGAGCAAGAGCAGCATAGGGCGTTGTGAATAGTGTTCTTACAGGGAACAGATCAGTCTGAGGGGGAGTCGTTGAGGAGTCTTGTAGCTGTGAGGAAGAAGCTGTTCCTGTGTCTGGATGTGCGGGACTTCAGACTTCTGTACCTTCTGCCTGATGGAAAGGTCTGGAAGAAGGCAATGGGATTGGGTGGTCCAGGGCTGATGTCGCTTCTCAAGCCGGGTCAGATGCTCCGAGGGCTGGGTCGGGTCTAACGGGTGATCTGTCTCAGACCTCTGGGTTGGGCCTCATCAACTTCCAGGTTGAGTCCAGGGTCAGATCCTTGGAGGAGTCCTGCCGGGTCAGGTTGAGTCTTGTCATCTGGGCAGTACACAGATGTCAGAACGTGATTCTGTGGTGTCAAGACAAATTGGTTTGTTCCAACTTGATGAAATAGTTGTAGCTGGAAAATTGCTGGCCCAGAGCTTCCAATCTCCAGGAGGTCATACCTGGGCGGTAACCCAGAAAATGCTTTGCAGGACTACACGGCAATTGCCTGGGAAGTTCATGAACACATTTAAAGCTCTTTGTGCCACTATCAGCACTCTTCTTATCCTTAATCACAGTCATTTATATTCCCCGTGTCTTTTTGTCCACGACATCTTTGTGGCGCTAACAATTGCAGTCAAAGATGAGACAAGTTCTATCAAGGCTTTATTGCTGTGTTATGCTATTCCTCCGGCTGCAACTGAAGACTAGAGTCTGAGTGACTCACACGCATATTTATACACAAGCACCCTGTGGGCGGAGCTAGCCGGCAGGGGCTTACCGGAGGAACCTGTATTACAGGTACAGCCATACATCCCCCTACTGCAAGTATGCATATCTACAGTGGTTATCACCACATTCACCCCCTGTAAAAAATGAGTCCGGTGGGGGTGATGTATAACTATGATACAAAGGATGAAATATTTACAAAAGGGTCCAAACAAAGAAAACCAAGAGCCCATCCGGTCAGCAGGTTACAGGTTGAGCCGAACCGGCTGTCGAATGTTCTGCTGTGATCAGCTTAGCTGTGCTGGCAGTGTTGGTGCTGGCTGCTGGCGGGATGACTCCGAGAGCGAGCCAAAATCTTCCGTGTCCTCCAGTGTGGGCAGGGGGACGAGGGATGGACCTGATGGGGACGAATAGGGGGGCGCTGGGAAAAAGGAGGGAGACGCGGGGGGGAAAAGGGGCGTGGGCATGGGATCGGCACCTGAGGGAGCTAGGTCCCGGAGCGAGACTGTGTCGTGGCGGCCGTCGGGGAACTCCACGTAGGCATACTGAGGGTTGGCGTGGAGAAGGCGTACTTTGTCCACCAGGGGTTCTGCCTTGTGGTGCCGGACATGCCTACGGAGAAGGACTGGGCCCGAAGTCGTGAGCTACGTCGGGAGCGACACCCCGGATGTAGACTTCCTAGGGAAGGCAAAAACACGTTCATGGGGTGTACTGTTAGTTGCGGTGCACAGTAGTGACCGAATGGAATGGAGCGCGTCAGGGAGGACCTGCTGCTAGCAAGTGGCTGGGAGGTTCCTGGACCGTAGGGCCAGCTGGACGGCCCTCCATACCGCCCCGTTCTCCCTCTCTACCTGCCCGTTTCCCCGGGGGTTGTAGCTGGTCGTCCTGCTGGAGGCGATACCCCTGCTGAGCAGGAAATGATGCAGCTCATCACTCATGAACAAGGATCCCCTGTCACTGTGGATGTAGACGGGAAAACCGAACAGGGCGAAAATGGAATCCAGGGCCTTGATGACTGTGGCAGACGTCATATCCGGGCATGGGATGGCGAAGGGGAACCTAGAAAATCCATCGACCACACTAAGGATGTAGGTGTTGCGGTCGGTGGAGGGGAGGGGCCCTTTGAAGTCCATGCTGAGGCGTTCAAAGGGGCGGGACGCTTTCACCAGGCGCGCGCGATCTGGCCGGTAGAAGTGCGGCTTTCACTCGACACAGACCTGGCAATCTCTGGTGACTGTCCGTACTTCCATGATGGAGTAGGGCAGATTGCGGGCTTTGATTAGAAGGTACAAGCGAGTGACCCCCGGATGGCAAAGGCTCTCGTGCAAGGCACGGAGCTGGTTCACTTGTGAGCTGGCACATGTACCTCGGGAGAGGGCGTCTGGTGGCTCGTTGAGCTTGCTGGGGCGATACAAGATCTCGTAGTTAAAGGTGGAAAGCTCGATTCTCCACCGCAAGATTTTGTCATTCTTGATCTTGCCCCGCTGCGTGTTGTTGAACATGAAGGCTACCGACCGTTGGTCAGTGAGGAGAGTGAATCTCCTGCCGGCAAGGTAATGCCTCCAGTGACTCACCGCTTCAACGATTGCCTGGGCCTCCTTTTCAAGAGGAATGTCGAATTTCGGAGGCGTGGAGGGTGCGTGAAAAGAATGCCACGGGTCTGCTTGCGTGATTCAGCGTGGCGGCAAGTGCAACATCTGAAGCGTCGCTTTCTACTTTAAAGGCAGTGTCTCGTCTACTGCGTGCATCCCGGTCTTGGCTATGTCCGATCGAATACGGGCGAAGGCCTGTTGTGCCTCGGCCGATAGGGGAAAATGTGTGGACTGGATAAGTTGGCGGGCCTTGTCCGCGTATTGTAGGACCTACAGGGCGTAATAAGAAAAGAACCCAAGGCAGCGTTTGGGGGCCTTGGGGCAGTGGAAGCTCCATGAGGGGGCGCATGCGGTCGGGGTCGGGCCCCAGTAGTCCGTTTTGGACTACGTAGCCGAGGATGGCTAAGCGGTCTGTGCGGAACACGCACTTCTCCTTGTTGTGCGTGAGATTATGGAGATGCGGTGTGGAGGAATTTAGAAAGGTTGGCATCATGGTCCTGCTTGTCATGGCCGCAGGTGGTGACATTGTCGAGGTACGGGAAGGTGGCCTGCAGTCCGTACCGGTCAACCATTCGGTCTATTTCTCGTTGAAATACCGAGACTCCATTCGTGACGCTGAAGGGGACCCTAAGAAATTGGTACAGACGACCGTCTGCCTCGAAGGCAGCGTAGGGACTGTCCGATTTACGGATGGGGAGCTGGTGGTAGGCGGATTTCAGGTCAATAGTAGAGAAGACCCGGTACTGTGAAATCTGATTGACCATATCAGAAATGCGGGGGAGGAACCACGCGTCGGGCTGCGTGTACCGGTTGATGGTCTGGCTGTAGTCCACGACCATCCTGTGCTTCTCCCCGGTCTTAATCACTACCACCTGGGCTCTCCAAGGGCTGTTGCTGGCCTCGATGATACCCTCCCGAAGCAGCCGCTGGACTTCGGACCTGATGAAGGCCTTGTCCTGGGTGCTGTACCGTCTGCTCCTGGTGGCGACGGGCTTGCAATCTGCGGTCAGATTGGCAAAGAGTGAGGGAGGCCCGACCTTGAGGGCCGTGAGGCCGCAAACAGTGAGGGGAGGTAGGGGTCCGCTGAATTTGAGGGTGGGGCTCTGGAGATTGCACTGGAAATCCAGGCCTAGTAAGAGTGACACGCAGAGGTTGGGGACAATGTACAGACGGAAACAGTCGAATTCCACGCCCTGTACAGTAAGTTTAACCAGGCAGAAACCCCGGATCGGGACAGAGTGGGAACCGGAGGCGAGAGAGATCTGCCGTTTGGCGGGATGGACCGCAAGGGAATAGCGCCTTACCGTGTCGGGGTGGACGAAGCTCTTGGTGCTCCCGGAGTCGATCAGGCAGGTCACGTGGCCGTTGACCAGCACCGATGTGGAAGAGGGTGCCAGGTTGCGAGGACGCGACTGGTCGAGTGTAACGGAGGCGAGTAGCGGGCGATCAGCAGATGCTGTCAGACCTGCTGAGATTGTCCAGTATTTTCTGCTTTTGTTTCAGATTCCAGCATCCACGGTAATTTGCCTTTATCTTTAAGTTGAAACTTCCATTGGGCAGGTACTCTGCACTCAGAACCATTGGAGATTTCCGATGGTTCTGACTCTCTTAGCAAAATAATTACCCAGGAACCACTTCTCTCTCCTGGATATCTGTACCTGTGACCACAGCCTCCCCTTACTCCAACCCCCTCTCAATCCGATACACTAACCGTATCTTCTTCCTGGCTTCTCAAAGTGGCTGGGACCTTTAAATGTACCTGCTCTATGGCAACTAGTGCGAATCATGACATCACGTCCTCCTACCTTGCCGCCCTCCACTGGAACGTCTCTGGAGCTGCTGCACTGCATTATTTTCACCAGGCTCGATTCGGAAGGTCTGTTGAGAAATATGGGGTGGTACTCTCTCAGCCCGTGGCCGGATCGGAGAATCCCCGCGACTGGCCCGAATCGTGGCACGCGATTCTCCGCAGAACGGAGAATCGGCACCATTGGCGCCGATGTGGTTGGCACGGCGCTGGTCATGATGGGCCGAGCGGCTGTCGTGGAAACGTTGAGTCCAGCCGGCACCTGTCCACGCCTACTCTCAGCCGGCAGGAACTCAGCGTTGAAGGGTCGGGTGGCGGCCTGTGTTGGTGGGGGGGCCTCCGATGTGGCTTGGCCATTATGCGTTGGAGTCGGCGCAGACAAGGGAGACACCACGCATTCGTGGAAACCGCGCTGGTGGGACTGCGCATGTGCGGGTATGCGCCAGACCCACTGCGCATGTGCACAACCCCCAGCGCCCATTCCATGGCCGGAATAGCAGCTGGAGCGGCATGAACCATCGTTTCTGACGCCGTCAACGCTTGGCGTCAAGATCTGAGAATCCCGCCCACGCAGTTTCCGAATAGGGCAAGTTAAAAGAGAAGAGTAACAATCCAGCTGTGATTTCCACTCTTCGTAAATTCTGGCCCTATATTTCAGGGCTTTATTTAAATTGGGTATGTACCAGAGAACTGGAGAGTGAAGAAGTAATACTCACCTTGACAAAGTGAGACAGTGCCAACCAGAGTAAATACTCAGGACATTAATGTTGTACAGGCAATATTATATATTTTAGAATATTCAAAGTTGAATTTAATTTGTAGAGTCTAGGGGCATGGATGCCTTAACAATCTGAATAGTAGGACCTCACTCAAATTTGCTCCATAACTAATGGTCAACTGGAAGCTGCAGCCAGGGATGTATGGGAATGATTTCCCGCATTCCTTGGGATGAATCAATTGGGAGTAGTGAGGTACAAGAGCCAGGGTGATCTGGGATCATTTGAATGGATTCCTTGGAGGCTGGGCTGGGACTGTTAAAGAATTGGGCCTGGTCTGTGGGGAGCACTCCTGGTTCACAAGGAGTCTGAACAAATTTTGCCTTTGTCTCTAATGCCAGCTGGTGCTTTCTGTTGTGGTTTTGCTGCCAGGCTGCAGACAGTGTGAATAACTGGACTAGCTGTATGAATACTGTGGCTACAAGAGCAAGTCAAAGACGAAGAATCCTGCAGCTCAACTCATGACTCCCTTAAGCCTGTCCACCATCTAGAAGGCACCCGTCAGGATGAGACAAAAATTGGTAGGTCAGTAAATAGCGAGGAGGATAGCCTTAGATTACAGGAGGATATAAACGGA
Source organism: Scyliorhinus canicula (assembly GCF_902713615.1). Classification (NCBI taxonomy): domain Eukaryota; kingdom Metazoa; phylum Chordata; class Chondrichthyes; order Carcharhiniformes; family Scyliorhinidae; genus Scyliorhinus; species Scyliorhinus canicula. The sequence continues at coordinate 30,025,654 of NC_052148.1, read as the reverse complement.
CCAGTCAGATGGGCTGATCAATGACAAATGGAGGTGATGCACTTGGGCAGGACAAACAAGACAAAAGAATACATGATAAACGGCAGGACCCTGGGAAGCACCAAGGATCAAAGAGAGAGGGAACTTGGTGTGCATGTACACTGGTCCCTTCAGGTAGCAGGCCAGGTGAATACAGTGGCTAAGAAGGCGTATAGTACACTTGATCTTTATTAGCTGAAGCATAGAGTTTAAGAGCAGAGGTTATGCTGGAACTATATAAAACATTGACCTTATTGTACTAGCAGGTTTTGTTGTCCATTGTTTCAGATTATAATTCCATTGGCTGGAATTTTCCAGTCTCACCTGAGGTAGGACCTGTTGCAGGCAGGACGGAAATTTGGCGAGCAAGCAAAGAGTTAATTTGCTTTCGTTTGGAATTTCCAGTTCTGTCCTCGCTATTGTATCTTTGGGCACATGAAGATAACACTCTGCAGTTGGTTATTCATTGTTAATATTCAGTTGTGGTGTCTGATTGGTACCTTGGTGGAGTGGATCACTCACTCATTCTAGAACGTGCTCAATTTTCATTCCAATTAATCAGTCGAATGAAAATCCATTGGATTCCAATAAGGTCACATGATTACACAGCATGATTACTCACAGGCAGTGAAGCTGAAAATTATGTACGTTCTGAAAAGCTTTGGCTGGTTTTCTATCATATGCTAATATCTATGAGCACTCAAGCTATCTGTCTTCAATCTGTTGTTATCTCCATGGAAAACTAAGAGTCCAGCAAGTTAATTGTATTGGACACTTTGCTGAGCCTAATTCTTCTTTTCTCATCCAATGTTGACAAAAACACTTTTCCTAATAAATGCCACTGGATTTTGATCAAGTGAGGAACCCCCGGCTGATTTCTGTTTTTCTTTCTTCGGCCAGGCTGAGACACATTTTATTGCCTGTGCTATTGCCAAGACTGAGATCAGCACAAATTGGATATTGACCCTGGTTTGTGTAATTTAGTACCAGAACGTTCTGTATACTCAACCATCAAGGGAGATGTGTGTTTCTTCTTCCTTTCCCACATGAATAAAACATTTTGATTAAACTATCCATTTTGAGAGATTTTATTAGTCTATGAAGTGACTATATTACCTTAGAGAATGCTAATGAAAAATGACACAGCAGATTGGCATTAATATAATAAAATATTGGTAATGTAAAATGGCTTGTTCAGAATTGGCATTTAAAATATTGTATATAAATTAATGTTAAAAAATATAACATTTAGAGAATTGCAATTACTTGCTTTAGATGTGCTCCAGTAAAACATTTGCAAAAGAAATGCAATTGTTTAAACAATTTGCAATATGTTTCTACATTTGCTGTGATTGTAGAACACAGTTTTGGATAAAAATTGAAAGAATCCAACCTGCTCCAGAGCAAAGGTGGACGTAAAATAATACCATTCAGTGGCTGTGAAAAGTGCTGTGTAAATACAAGTCTTTCTTTGTTTTTGAGCATTGGAGATAGTAAAATAGATTGGGTAGAGGTTTGGTAGTATAGGCTATGTGACAAAATCCCCAGGAATATGTCCAGAAAGAGTTGGCAGTCCTGTGCTGGGTCGATAACATGTTTTTGAATCATTGTTTGTGTGCGGATTATCTATTTTATATTGTGCCCAGTGACAATGCATTCCAGGAAAATGAAACTCTCTGATCACCACTGGCATCAGGCCAGTTTCTTTTGTATATTCAATGTGAGACAAAAAGCCAAGGTGGTTTTTAAAAAAATCTTCAGATGACTGCAATTGCTCAAGAAAGCTGAGCTCTTTTTTTTTGCCATCCCAGAATGTAAATTTTTTTTTTTTTTGAAAAGTTGACTTTTGTCCAATAACTTTTTAAGGTGACATAAAAGACCTTCATTTTTTTATATTTACAGAATATAAATTTAGAGTTAACCTACCCAGCACTTATTTTTGGTTGTGGGGCGCAACCCACGCAAACACAAATGTGCAAACTCCACACGGACAGTGACTGAGTCGGGATTGAACCTGGGACCTTGGCGCCGTGAGGCAGCAATGCTAACCACTGCACCACCGGGATGCCCTAAAAGACCTTAATTTTACTTGTCAACTGAAAGACAGTTAAAAGATACTTCACTGGAATAGACCATGATCTGATTCTGTCCTCTGCAACATTGAGCAGATCACAAGATTAAGAATAAATAAATAAACAATCTTTATTGTCACAAGTAGGCTAACATTGACACTGCAATGAAGTTACTGTGAAAAGCCCCTCGTCGCCACATTCCGGCATCTGTTTGGGTACACAGAGGGAGAATTCCGAATTTTCAGCTGGTACGGGAATTGAACCCGCGCCTGATGACCTTGTTCTGTAGCACAAACCAACTGTCTCGCCCACTGAGCTAAACCAGCAGCTACTGCACCCTGTTTTACCTCATCTTGGAGAATACCAACAGGACAGTTCCATGTTCCAGCATCTAGCTGTTTCATAAATTAATCTGACGCCTTGGGGCAGCAAGACGGCGCAGTGGTTTGCCCTGCTGCCTTAAAGCGTCGAGGACCCGGTTTCGATCCGGGCCCCTGGTCACTGTCTGTGTGGAGTTTGCACATTCTCCCCGTGTGTGCGTGGGTCTCACCCCCGCAACCCAAAGATGTGCAAGGTCGATAGATTAACCACGCTAAATTGTCCCTTAATTGGAAATGTTTTTTAAAAAATCATTAAAAAAATTAATCTGATGTCCTTCCCCTGACCGTCCATACTTGTTCATTTTAAAGCATAGAAAGAGGCCATTCCACCCATCGTGTCTGCACCGGCTCTCAGTTGAGTTATCCAGCTCGTCCCATTTTCCAGTGCTATCTCCATAGCCCTCTAAATTGATCACTTTCAGATATATATTCAGTTCTCTTCTGAAACCTCATTTGGAATGCACCTCCACCACTCTCCCATGCTGCACGTTCCAAACCCCAATAACTCTTTGAATAAAGACGTTTCTCCTCATCTGACTCCTAGCTCTCTTGCTGAACATCCTGAAATTGTGACCCCTAGTCATGGCTTAGCAACTAGTGGAAACAGAACATCCTTCTTTGCCCTGTCAAAATTATTCATAATTTTATACACCTCAATATTACTTGCAGCCTCTTTCAACTGTAAACCATACTTTGAAAAAGAAACACTTCCTATCCTTTATCTTGAGCCTGTGTCTTCTGTGGCCAGGCAGTCAGCTTTTCTGCAATATTATAACTTGAGCAACAGTAGTCCTTGAAACACATTTCAACGTTTGTGCCTGAAATAAATGCGTTACTGCATATCAGTTTTCTGTTGATGAATCCAAGAAGTCTTTTTTTAAAATTTAGAGTACCCAATTCATTTTTTTTTTCCAATTGAGGGGCAATTTAGCTTGGCCAATTCACCTGCTCTGCACATCTTTTTGGGTTGTGGGGGCGAAACCCACGGAAACACGGGGAGAATGTGCAAACTCCACACAGATAGTGACCCAGAGCCGGGATCGAACCTGGGACCTCGGCGCCGTGAGGCAACAGCGCTAACCCACTGTGCCACCGTGCTGCCCAATCCAAGAAGTCTTTACAGAATATCAAATTATGAAGTATCATGCATTTCTATTTGTCTGTACAGTTATTTCTCAGTTATATTCTCTGGAGTTCTAATGCTGAATGTAGAATCATAGAATCTATAGTGTGGAAGAAGGCCATTCGGCCCATCAAAAGAGCACCCTACTTAAGCCCATACCTCCACCTTATCCCTGTAACCCAGTATCCCTACCTAACCTTTTGGACACAATTTAGCATGGCCAAACCACTTAATCTGCACATCTTTCGACTATGGGGGGAAACCGGAGCACCCGGAGGAAACCCACACAAACACGTCACCCGAGGCCGGTATTAAACCCAGACCCCTGTAGCTGTGAGGCAGCAGTGCTAACCAATGTGCCACCGTACCGCCCTAAGTTAAAATTTCCCAAAATAGACATGACACGTAGGTTATACTATGGAAAATGTGTTTCTTATGAGTTCCACATTACGAGTTCTCCAAAACCTTTCAGTGATCCTCGAAACAATGGGCACGATTCTCCCCCAAAATTTCTAAGTTAATTTGTGGCGGTTTTTCAGGGAGTTTCCTGCTGGCTCTGCCGGCGAGTTTCCCATCGCTATTCAAAGGCATCTTTTTTGGGCTCTGGGGAGTTTCTGACCGGTTTAGCCCACACTTGAAATTTTTTTCAGCACCGGGAGCTGAACTTCGAGATCGGGCTGCCATTTTGAAATGTCTCCCCGATCTGTAAGTGAGCTTGGGGATCACCCCCCCCCCCCCCCCCCCCCCACCCACATGGACACTACCCCACACACCCCCCAAATGAGGACACCACGCTATGGGATCCCTGGGGTTCCGCCCCCTCCACGTGGCCTCGCAACTCCCCTTATAGCACCCCCTCCCATCTAGGACCCCCACCCGTCACTCCCCCAACCTCGCGGAGGCCACTATTTACCTGCCCTGCACTCTCCCATCCTTCAACCCCCTCCTTTCATGGGCATGGCCCCCACACCCTTCTGGTCCTTGGCAGTGACACCCTGGCACTTGGGCACCCAGGCAGTACTCCTGCCATCTAAGCAATGCCATCCAGGCACCTTGACAGTGCCAGGGTGGCAGTGCCAAGGTGTCAGCTGGGCAGTGCCAATGTGCCCATGTTCCAGGCAGAGGGCCAGGGAGTCACCCTGCACTTATCCTGACCACCCAGGGGTCTCTGATGGCCTGGGAGACACCTTGGATGCCGTTCCACCTTGTGCATGGTTGTGTGGATCAGCACTGATCGGCGCAAGGCTGCAGCCTCCCTGGGGAGGTTGGAAATCGAAGGAGGTCGTCTGATCCTGGACAGAAAGGTCGTGAGTAGATTCATGACCTATTTTCATGAACGGCATTCGGTCCCGCCCATTTGGGGCAGAGTTCTGACTCGGACATCTCGCAGGACTATGCAGGACTTTGATGAATCCCGCGAGTATTCCATTACACTCCTGACTCTTGCCTTGTAAATGGTGGACAAGCTTTGGGGGCTCAGGAGGTGAGTTACTCGCCATAATACTCCTAGCCTTTGACCTGCCCTGGTAGCCACAGTACTAATATGGCTAGTCCAGTTCAGTTTTTGATCAATGGTAACCCCCTGGATGTCGATTGTGGGGGATTCAGCGATGCTAATGCCATTTGAATGTCAAGGGGCAGTGGTAAATCCTCCCCTGTAGGAGATGGTCATTGCCTGCCACTTGTGTGGCATGAATGTAACTTGCTACTTGTCAGGCCAACACTGATATTGTCCAGGTCTCGCTGTATTTGGACATGGACTGCTTCGTTATCTGAGGAGTCACGAATGGTGCTGAACATTGTGTGGTCATCTGCAAACATACTCACTTCTGACCTTATGATGGAAGCAGGTCATTGATGAAGCAGCTGAATATTGGTTGGGCCGAGGACACTACCCTAAGGAACTCCTGCAGTGATGTCCTGGAGCTGAGATGATTGAACTCCAACCACCACAACCATCTGCCTTTGTGCCAAGTATGACTCCAACCACTGGAGAGTTTCCCTCCTGATTCCCATCGACTCCAGTTTAGCGAGGGCTCCTTGAGGGTCATAATCGGTTAAATACTGCCTTGATGTCAAGGGCAGTGAGTCTCACCTCACCTCTGTCATTCAGCTCTTTTGTCCATGTTTGAACCATGGCTGTAATGGGACCAGCAACTGAGTGACCCTGGCAGAATCAGGCGAGTTGATGAGGGTGATAGGATGGCGTCTCTAGTGTGATGCGATGCGGCGAGTGAACTCAACTTCCTACTATGCTAGAATGAGCTTGATTCAGTTTAAAGTGGTACACAGGGTACACATGTATCGGGCTCAGATGAGTGGGGGTAACAGATGGGTGTAAGAAGTGTGGGCAGGGGCCGGCGAATCATGTTTACATGATCTGGGCCTGTGAGAAATTTGAAAGCTTCTGGGAGGCAGTGTTTGGGACCTTATCGGGGTGAAGCCGGGCCCAATGGTTGCGGTCTTTGGAGTTTCAAACCTGCTGGAGCTGCTGAGGGGAAGGGCCTTCACCTCTCCGATTGCCTGCCGACCGAATTGGAGGTTGGATATGCCAAAGAGGGTTATGGCTTGGCTGGGGGATCTGTACGAGTTTCTCCGGATTGAAAAAGATTAAGTTTGCATTAAGGGGGTTGGAAGAAGGATTCACTGTAAAGTGGAGAACGTTGATGACGATATTTGAGGAGCTGTTCATTGCAGGGGGGTGGGGGTGGACTAAAAAAGGAAATTTTACAATTGTTAACGCTGTTTTGTTGGAATGTACTATTGTTGTTATTGTTGATGTCTGGAATAAAATATTTTTTAAAAACATGCTGCAGAACATTGGGAGGGATTTTCCCATGCCGTGTGTTTGGGAGAATCGGCATTCGCGCGATGCCGTTCCGCCATTCTCCCAACCGACGACAACGGCGTCATTGAGGTCGGCACAGCGCCGGCCAGAGAATCGGCTGAGATGCTAAGTCTGGCGATTCCCCGGGCCCCCCGCTATTCAGCGGGCCGGATGGCCCGAAGTCCCGACCGTCACGGTTCACTCCTGCGGAGTGAGGAGGTGAGCGGCCGGCTTTTTCGGAGGCAGCATGTTGTGGCGTCCATGGCTGGTGCTGGCGGGGGGGGGGTTGGAGTTTGGGGAGGGTGCCGTCATGCTGGGGGGAGGAGGGGGGGAATGGAAGGGGGGGGAGAAGGGTGCAGCCATGTTCAGGGGTGGGGGGGAGGAATTTGTGCTTGAGGTGCCTGGACCGCTCAGGCGGGGCCCTCCAGTACCATTCAGAGAGGGTCGGCCGCATTGTTGTTGTCTGCTGCGACCCGCACAACATAGCCCAGCAGTGAGGCGATGTCCTGGAGGAGGAGGCACAGGGGGACCCTGATGAGGGCAACGCATCTGTACATGAGGAGGAGGAGGATGGGGAGTTGGGGGGGGGGGGGGTGCACAGACCCGATATGGGGGCTGGATATGGCCGCAGGCTGCACGACGCCACCGGCTTGGCGAGCGACGCAAGGGCATCGCTGAGCAAGGCACTTGCACCACCGTTCTGCAGAAGCGCACCACCCAGCACCCCCCACCTTGCGCACCATCCGACAACCCTGGCTCCCATACCACCACTTTCACAGCACCTTACACTTGCGGCACAACTGGATGGTCTCACACAATTGCTTGTGTAAGCGGGTGTGATCAGTGCCATGTTGAATGATGACAACCTACTCTGCGATGAGCTGTGAGCCCCGGATCATTAGACAATGTCTGACTCATGGCCACAGCTACACCCTCCACCTGGGTGGTCCCTGTATGCGTCACGGACACTCCATCAAATGGCCATGTGGGGTAGCTGGCGTCAGTGTGCCGAGGTCGATGGGGTGTTGGGTGGGTGGGGAACACACAGCCGGCCTCGACGTTCTACCGAACTTCGACCCCAGCGCCACTCGGTCCCCTTCACAACCCCTCAGGCACTGGACATAGCACAGAGGCATCTAGGTTTGGTGTAACAGTGACTTTAATCGTGACATTCATATACAAGTGCCCTAGCCCCTATAACTAAGCTGTGCCCTGCCTCTGTGCCAACTTACGTGTCGAAATTCTATGTCTTACGGGCCCTACCACTACGTCTTCGTGTTTCCCCAGACGGTACAGCAGGAGTAGAGGTGGACTGCTGAGACTTCTGTCCTGCAACTTGGCTCCCCATTGGCGCGCGTTTCCTGGGGCGGCCCGACTTGCATGGGCCAGGCTGCTCGGCGGGCATGCTGGATGACGTGGTGCCACCCTGTTCTGCCTGGGACTGGGCATTGGATCTGGGCCATGGCCTGCTGAGACTCGGACAGATTCCGGAGCGCGACAGCAATGTCCAGCTGCCTCTGGGACATGGCTGCCTGTGAGAGGGCAGCCCTGTCCTCGGCCACGGATAACGCGTGCACATGAAGGCCCACGCCTTGCAGAAACTGACCCATGGCCGAAACCGTTGCCCCCATTGCCTCCACCGCGGACGCCACCCGTGCGGTGTCGGCCTGGGTGGCAGTCATGACCGGCACCACTTCCTGCTCCTGGATGCGGATGGACTCCTCCGACTGCGTCTGCAGATGCTGGAAGGCAGCCGTCATCCCGTTGTCCACTCCCTGGGTTTCCAAACGCATCGTGTCTGTGGGTGGGTCTCATAAGTCCAGGAACCCGGGAACCATCTGGACGGCAGCTGGGTGCTGGGCCGGGCCTGCCCTCCGACCATCCAGCCCCTCGGCTGCTCCTACCTCCACCTGCTGTACCGGTTTGGCTTCGTGGTGCGCACCAGTCAGTGTTCCAGAAGCCTCATCACTAATGGGCCCATTGAGGTGAGGGTATCTGTGATGGTGGAGGGCATGGGTGACAGCAGTGACGCAAGGTCCATGTCCTCATCGGACCCCAGGTCTGGGGTCTCCTGGGTCGAGCCTTGGACTGATGGACTTTGTCTCCGTGAGGAGCCGTGTCCGGTCTGTCCAACATCTGTTTGGCCGTCCTCTGTGCATCACTGTCCAGAGTCCTTGTCCTCTGTCCTTCACTGCCCAGGCTCTCGGTCCTCTCTTCGTCCGTTTCATGGCCGTCAGTGTCCTGACTGTCCGTCCTGTTTTCATCAGTGTTGTTTGTGTTGATAACAGCAGTTATCATGGGGGATTTTAATCTACATGTCGATTGGTTTAACCAGGTCGGTCAAGGCAACCTTGAGGAGGAGTTTATAGAATGTATCCGCGATAGTTTCCTAGAACAGTATGTAATGGAACCTACGAAGGAACAAGCGGTCCGAGATCTTGTCCTGTGTAATGAGACAGGATTGATTCATGATCTCATAGTTAGGGATCCTCTCGGAAGGAGCGATCACAATATGGTGGAATTTAAAATACAGATGGAGGGTGAGAAAGTAAAATCAAATACTAGTGTTTTGTGTTTAAACAAAGGAGATTACAAGGGGATGAGAGAAGAACTAGCTAAGGTAGACTGGGAGCTAAGACTTTATGGTGGAACAGTTGAGGAACAGTGGAGAACCTTCCAAGCGATTTTTCACAGTGCTCAGCAAAGGTTTATACCAACAAAAAGGAAGGACGGAAGAAAGAGGGAAAATCGACCGTGGATATCTAAGGAAATAAGGGAGAGTATCAAATTGAAGGAAAAAGCATATAAAGTGGCAAAGATTGCTGGGAGATTAGAGGACTGGGAAATCTTTAGGGGGCAACAGAAAGCTACTAAAAAAGCTATAAAGAAGAGTAAGATAGAGTATGAGAGTAAACTTGCTCAGAATATAAAAACAGACAGTAAAAGTTTTTACAAATATATAAGACAAAAAAGAGTGGCTAAGGTAAATATTGGTCCTTTAGAGGATGAGAAGGGAGTTTTAATAATGGGAAATGAGGAAATGGCTGAGGAACTGAACAGGTTTTTTGGGTCGGTCTTCACAGTGGAAGATACAAATAACATGCCAGCGACTGATAGAAATGAGGCTATGACAGGTGAGGACCTTGAGAGGATTGTTATCACTAAGGAGAGAGTGATGGGAAAGCTAATGGGGCTAAAGATAGACAAGTCTCCTGGCCCTGATGGAATGCATCCCAGAGTGCTAAAAGAGATGGCTAGGGAAATTGCAGATGCACTAGTGATAATTTACCGAAATTCACTAGACTCTGGGGTGGTCCCGGTGGATTGGAAATTAGCAAACGTGACGCCACTGTTTAAAAAAGGAGGTAGGCAGAAAGCAGGAAATTATAGGCCCGTGAGCTTAACTTCGGTAGTAGGGAAGATGCTGGAATCTATCATCAAGAAAGAAATTGCGAGGCATCTGGATAGAAATTGTCCCATTGGGCAGACGCAGCATGGGTTCGTAAAGGGCAGGTCGTGCCTAACTAATTTAGTGGAATTTTTTGAGGACATTACCAGTGCAGTAGATAACTTGGAGCCGATGGATGTGGTATATCTGGATTTCCAGAAAGCCTTTGACAAGGTGCCACACAAAAGGTTGCTGCATAAGATAAAGATGCATGGCATTAAGGGTAAAGTAGTAGCATGGATATAGGATTGGTTAATTAATAGAAAGCAAAGAGTTGGGATAAATGGGTGTTTCTCTGGTTGGCAATCAGTAGCTAGTGGTGTCCCTCAGGGATCCGCGTTGGGCCCACAATTGTTCACAATTTACATAGATGATTTGGAGTTGGGGACCAAGGGCAATGTGTCCAAGTTTGCAGATGACACTAAAATGAGTGGTAAAGCGAAAAGTGTAGAGGATACTGGAAGTCTGCAGAGGGATTTGGATAGGTTAAGTGAATGGGCTAGGGTCTGGCAAATGGAATACAATGTTAACAAATGTGAGGTTATCCATTTTGGTAGGAATAACAGCAAACGGGATTATTATTTAAACGATAAAATATTAAAGCATGCTGCTGTTCAGAGAGACTTGGGTGTGCCAGTGCATGAGTCACAGAAGGTTGGTTTACAACTGCAACAGGTGATTAAGAAGGCAAATGGAATTTTGTCCTTCATTGCTAGAGGGATGGAGTTTAAGACTAGGGAGGTTATGTTGCAATTGTATAAGGTGTTAGTGCGGCCACACCTGGAGTATTGTGTTCAGTTTTGGTCTCCTTACTTGAGAAAGGACGTACTGGCGCTGGAGGGTGTGCAGAGGAGATTCACTAGGTTAATCCCAGAGCTGAAGGGGTTGGATTATGAGGAGAGGTTGAGTAGACTGGGACTGCACTCGTTGGAATTTAGAAGGATGAGGGGGGATCTTATAGAAACATTTAAAATTATGAAGGGAATAGATAGGATAGATGTGGGCAGGTTGTTTCCACTGGCGGGTGACAGCAGAACTAGGGGACATAGCCTCAAAATAAGGGGAAGTAGATTTAGGACTGAGTTTAGGAGGAACTTCTTCACCCAAAGGGTTGTGAATCTATGGAATTCCTTGCCCAGTGAAGCAGTTGAGGCTCCTTCATTACACGTGTTTAAGGTAAAGATAGATAGTTTTTTGAAGAATAAAGGGATTAAGGGTTATGGTGTTCGGGCCGGAAAGTGGAGCTGAGTCCACAAAAGATCAGCCATGATCTAATTGAATGGCGGAGCAGGCTCGAGGGGCCAGATGGCCTACTCCTGCTCCTAGTTCTTATGTTCTTATGTGTCAGTCCTCTGTGCGTCTGCTTCCTTTGTCCCGGCTTCAGAAGAGGGCCCTCCTGTCCGCCTTCCTTCCCCTCCCTGACGTGCGTCCCTGTGGGCGAACGGACGTGGACATGGACGGCGGTGGCTTGTCTGTGACGTTCCGGGACGATCGGTAGCTGGCTCTGGAATACACAATAAAGCATGTATTGTTAGACACACGGAGTCGGGTATGAGGGGGTGGAGTGTGAGGGGGGGGGGAGGGGGAGGTGAGGGGCTGAGGGAGTGTAGCCAGGCAGGGGTCTCAGTTGGTACTGCGCCCCGATCTGGCATGGCGCTAACTCCCGGGTGGTGGCTCCCCCAGCGAACCCTCTGCTCATGGGCGGTGAGGGGTGTTCAGAACAGGTGATCCCCACCGCCCCCTCCGGTTCTTGCATGCTCAGAATGGTTGTGGGCTGTCTTATCCTGCGGGGTGGGGAAATGGGGAAAGCGTCAGAGTTAGGTGGTCAGCAGCAAGATGCGCAGATGTTGGCAACCTTATGACTGGGGGGGGGGGGGTTGGGGGGCACAATGCACCATGCCACGGCGGCTTGCAAGGGGGGTGTGGTGCTCATGTGGAGCGTGGTGCCCTCCCCCCTCCTGCGTGGGCAGGGGGGGGCGGCACGTGGTGGTGGTAGTGGGGAGGGGGGGAAGAGACAGGGAGGGTGGGGTGTGGCCCGGGGGAACTTCTCTGGTACTTTCCCTGGCTGCCGTCGTGAGGTCGTGGAGCTTCTTGCGGCATTGCTTGCCAGAACGTGGGGTGTGCACCACAGTGCTAACGACGATGCCCACATCACGCCAGTTGCACCTGACTGTGCTGGCCGGGTGCCGGTGGCCATGTCTTAGGCACAGGATCGCCCTCCGCTCTTCCACTGCGTCCAGCAGTGTCTCCAGGTGATTGTTCCGGAACCTGGGAGCCGCATGGCGGGGCGCAACCATCTCTCAGTGTTGGGCCTGTGCGTGGATCGCGTCATCTGGGCATCGTGCGATGATGGCACTGCTCTGGCACCAGGCCCACCATGTTTCGTGCAGCCCCATTGCTTGCCCCTTTTCGGGGACTGAATCGATGCTGCCGGCGGCCCGTTCACGCTGTCGTGAAACGCGACTCCGTTCATAACGGCGTGGACACTCTGACTCGCCATCGGAGAATCCCGCCCATTGCATCTCAACAGGGAGTCAATGCAACATCTGTTCCAGGTCTTCGCGGACATGGCACCCCGTTGAGAAGAGCACCCGCTGGCCATGAAGGTCACTACAGCCCTTAGTTTCTATACCATTGGGTCATTGAAGGCCTTTCGCAATCATCAGTCCACAGGTGCATCCTGGAGGTGATGGATGCTCTATATGCCCGAGCATCCGACTACATCACCTTCGACCTGGACCAGGTCACCGTGCTGCCCAGGTCCATGAGGCCATCAATGGCACACGTCTCCATGCAAGCACCGGGGCATCAGGGAGTGCCCTACATTAACAGGAAGGGGTGTGGTAGTATGACTAGGGGTATTACGGTACCTGGGAGTGTGAGCTGCCATTGGTGCAGAGGGCTCGCTGCCCATTGGCCCAAGTATTGTGCCCTCTGTATTCTCATTGGTCGAGAGGAAGGTAGCTCCGCCTACGAGGCGGGGTATAAGAACCCGTGTTCCCCAGTTTCCAGGTTATTTCTGTACTCCTGCTGCTGGGCATACTTCTTGCTGATTAAAGCCTTTCGATTCGGACTACACCTGCGTTTCATGTCCATTGATTGTGCATCAATTTATTCAGCAAGATTTTTAAACGCGGAGTGTCTACGACTCAGCCCCCACGCAGCGAATGCAACAGCCGCATTTAAGCACTGGCTGGCTTGCTTTAACAGTTACCTTAGCACGGCGGAAAACGTCCCAACGAAGGAGCAGAAACTGCACATCCTCCACTCGTGTGTCGGCACCGCCACATACACGCTCATTGAGGACATGACAGACTACGACGTGGCTATGGACCTACTCAAAGGACACTTCATACGGCCGGTTAATCAAGTCTACGCTTGGCACTTACTAGCCACAAGACAACAGATCCCCGGTGAGTCACTGGATGAATTTTACCGTGCCCTCCTTGTGCTGGGGAGGAACTGCGGCTGCCCACAGGTATCTCTGCTGAGCACACTGAGCTCGCAGATCCGCCAGAGACGGTTAGAAAGGGAAACCTTAAGCCTCATGGAGGCACGGGCCCTCGCTACCACCCTAGATGTTGCAAACCGAAACGCACGCTCGTACGCCCCCGACCGCGCGGCGGCTCCCGGGGCAGCGTGGAATCCAACGTGTCTCTCTTCCCCCACAGACTCAGACTCCCCCCAGGCCTGCGCCGCAGGGAGCCCCGAAAAACCCGCGGGGCCCCGCTGCTATTTTTGCGGCCAGGCTAAGCACCCCCGACAACGTTGCCCAGCCCGTTCCGCAACCTGCAAGGGCTGCGGGAAGAAAGGCCACTTTGTGGCCGTCTGCCAGGCCAAGGCAGTCGCTGCGGTCTCAGGCAGCGTCCGCGGGACTCCCCCTTCGCTCTCTTCAGGGGTCCCGTGCGGCCCGCGGACCTCGCTACCCCCATCCCCCAACGCCATGTGCGATCTCCGGGCGCCGCCATTTTATGCCCCTGATGCCACGTGCGACCCCCGGGCGCCGCCATTTTGGACCCCCGACTCCACGTGCAGGGAATGGTGCCGCCATTTTGTCCACCCCCCACCATGTGCGGCCGACAGGTGCTGCCATCTTGGACCGGCACCGAGGACCCCACGGGTGACTACTCCCTGCCTGATTAAGACTCCGACTATCTGCCACGACTCGCTTCAGTCACTCTGGACCAGTCTCGACCCCGCACCCTCTATACTGCAAAAACAAAGATTTTGCTCAACGGCCACGAGCCAAACTGCCTGCTGGACTCCGGGAGCACAGAGTTTCGTCCACCTCACCACAGTAAGAAGCTGCGCTCTCCCTGTCTACCCGGTTAAGCCAAAAATCGCCCTGGCCTCTGGCTCTCATTCAGTACAGATCACGGGGTGTTGCATAGCGGACCTCATGGTCCAGGGGAGAGAGTTTAAAAATTATAGGCTATACGTCCTCCCTCACCTCTGCGCGGCCGAACTCCTGGGGTTAGACTTCCAGTGTAACCTCCAGAGCCTAACATTTAAATTCGGCGGCTCCCTGCCCCCCCTCACTGTCTGCAGCCTCGCGAGACTCAAGGTCGATGCCCCGTCCTTGTTTGCAAACCTCACCCCGGATTGCAAGCCTGTCATCACCAGGAGCAGACGGTTCAGTGCCCAGGACCGGAACTTCATCAGGACCGAAGTCGAACGGCTTCTGAAGGAAGGGGTCATCGAGGCTAGCAACAGCCCCTGGCGAGCACAAGTTCTGGTGGTAAAGACCGGAGAGAAGAATAGGATGGTCAGAGACTACAGTCAGACCATCAACAGGTTTACGCAGCTGGACGCGTACCCTCTTCCCCGTATATCCGACCTGGTCAACAGGATTGCGCAGTACAAGGTCTTCTCCACGGTGGACCTCAAGTCTACCTACCACCAGCTCCCCATCCGCACAAGCGATCGGAAGTACACAGCTTTCGAAGCGGACGGGCGGCTCTACCACTTTTTAAAGGTTCCCTTCGGTGTCACAAATGGGGTCTCGGTCTTCCAAAGGGAGATGGACCGAATGGTCGACCAACACGGTTTACGGGCAACCTTCCCGTATCTCGATAATGTCACCATCTACGGCCACGATCAGCAGGACCACGACACCAACCTCCGCAAATTCCTCCAAACCGCAAAGCTGAACCTGACCTACAACAAGGAGAAATGCGTGTTTAGCACCGACCGTCTAGCCATCCTCGGCTACGTAGTGCATAATGGAGTAATAGGCCCCGACCCGGAACGCTTCCGTCTCCTGATGGAGCTTCCCCTCCCCCAATGCTCCAAAGCCCTCAAGCGCTGCCTTGGTTTTTTCTCGTATTACGCCCAGTGGGTCCCCAATTACACCGACAAAGCCTGTCCGCTCATCCAATCAGCCACGTTCCCTCTGTCGATGGAAGCCCGCCGGGCCTTCAGGCGCAACAAAGCGGATATTGCAAAGGCCACGATGAGAGCTATCGACGAGTCCCTCCCCTTCCATGTTGCGTCCGATGTAGCTCTGGCAGCCATCCTCAACCAAGCGGGCAGACCCGTGGCCTTCTTCTCCTGTACCATCCATGCTTTCTAAATCCGCCACTCCTAGGTCGAGAAGGAAGCACAGGCCATAGCAGAAGCTGTGCGACACTGGAGGCACTATCTGGCCGGCAGGAGGTTCACCCTCCTCACAGACCAACGGTCAGTGGCCTTCATGTTTGACAACGCACAGAGGGGCAAGATAAAGAACGACAAGATCTTCCGGTGGAGGATCGAATTGTCCACCTACAACTACGACATCTTGTATCGTCCTGGGAAGCTGAACGAGCCTCCCGACGTCCTGTCCCGCAGCACCTGTGCCAACGCACAAGTGGACCGGCTCCGATCTCTCCACGCGGACCTCTGCCACCCGGGGATCACCCGCTTCTTTCTCTTTGTAAAGACCCGCAACCTGCCCTACTCCATCGAGGAGGTCAGGACAGTCACTAGAGACAGCCACATCTGCGCGGAGTGCAAACTGCACTTCTACCGCCCCGAAAAAAGGGCCTCTGATAAAGGCTTCCCGCCCCTTTGAACGCCTCAGCATGGACTTCAAAGTTCCCCTTCCCTCTACCAACTGCAACACGTACTTCCTCGACGTGATTGACGAGTACTCCTGCTTCCCATTCGCCATCCCTTGCCCGACATAACCACACCCACCATCATTAAAGCCCTTCACACCATTTTCTCCTTGTTCGAATTCCGTGCTTACATTCACAGTGATGGGGGGTCCTCCTTTCTGAGTGACAAACTGCGACAGGACAGGTCAACAGGGAGAACGGTACAGTCTAGAAGCCCGTCCTGCTGGCCCTACGGTCCAGAAATCTCCCAGTCTCCCGCTGGCAAGAGGTCCTCCCAGACGCCCTCCACTCAATCCGGTCACTACTTTTCACATCCACTAACCAAACGCTCCACAAACGCCTTCTTGTTTTCCCCAGGAAGTCTTCCTCAGGGACTCCACTCCCGACCTAGCTGGCTACCCCTGGGCCCATCCTGCTCCGGAAACACGTGCGGGTGCACAAGTCGGACCCGTTGGTCGAGAGGTCCAGCTGCTCCACGCAAACCCCCAGTATGCGTATGTGGAGTATCCCGACGGCCGACA
This sequence comes from Scyliorhinus canicula, assembly GCF_902713615.1. Taxonomy (NCBI): domain Eukaryota; kingdom Metazoa; phylum Chordata; class Chondrichthyes; order Carcharhiniformes; family Scyliorhinidae; genus Scyliorhinus; species Scyliorhinus canicula. The sequence goes on along the minus strand of NC_052148.1, from coordinate 30,009,167 downwards.
GGACACGGTCTCCCTGCGGGACCTGGTACCTGCCGGACCCATGCCATCGCCCCCGGCGTCAGCCCACCCAACACCCCTCCAGCCGCAACTGCTTCTGGCAGGCGCTCTCCCCGCCCCCCCCCCCCCCCCCCCCCCCCCCCCCCGGCCCGCCAACACCCTTACTCGCGCTGCCGAGAGGACCGGACGCCCTTTCCCCGGCCCTCGTCAGCTCCGCCTAGGGGTACGGACGCAGCCACAAGGACCGGATCGTCGCTCCCGGAGTCACGGACGCCCGTAACTTCAACGTCTCCAGCGAAGCTCCGCAGTCGCAGAGGACGTCCAAGGCCCCCGATCGGCTGATTGTGTTTATGTGAACTATTAATGGACCTTGTTGCTTGTTTAGTTTTTTTTTCTCCTTCAAATCTGTGTATAGTTACCGTGTTCTGACACCCTGTACATAGTTTCGGGCCAGTGGGCAGCCACCGTTGGAGAGGTTTAATCCAACATCACTAGTCATACTACCAGTCTCTTACCCACTCGCACGGGACAACCCCCCCCCCCCTCCTCATTCCCCACAAACGCCACCCCCCCCTCCTGTTCCTTTCTCAACAAGGGATGAATGTGGTAGTATGACTAGGGGTATTACGATACCTGGGAGTGTGAGCTGCCATTGGTGCAGAAGGCTTGCTGCCCATTGGACCACGTATCGTGTCCTCTGTATTCTCATTCGTCGAGAGGAAGATCGCTCCGCCTATGAGGCGGGGTATATGAACCTGTGTTCCCCAGCAGCCAGGTCATTTCTGTACTCCTGCCGCTGGGCACACTTCCTGCTGATTAAAGCCTTTCGTTTTGGACTACACCTACGTTTTGTGTCCATTGATTGTGCATCAAGGGGTTCCACTCCCTGAATGTTCAGATCCTGTGCTACACCTCAGGATCATGCACGTGTATAGGCTATTCTGGGAGGGTGCATGACAGCTACACCCTGGAGCACTATGAGATCCCCGTTGTCATCGATGATCACCCCAGCATGACAGGTTGGTTCGATGGCAACGAAGGATGCCCGCTGAGGTCGTGGCTGATGACAGCAGTGTGGAGGCTTGAGACCGAGGTGGAGATCCGTTGCAATGAGGCCCACGCCGCCACCCATGCTGTCATTGAGTGGTGCATCGGGCTTTTTAAAAATGCGGTTCCGTTGTCTGGCGGTGCTTCGCAACCCAGCCCCAGAGGCTCTCCTGCATTATAGTGGTCTGCTGTGCCATTGTTAACCTGGTAGAGCAACAGGGCAACATGCGCAGGAGGAGGAGGAATATGCAACCTCGTCTGAGGAGGAGGAGTAACTAGGAAACTAGACAAAGGAGAACCAGTGGACGTGATTGTGGTGAATGTATTATTCTAATAATCCACCAGTGTATTTGTATCTGTGCTGTTGCCCTTGTATTTGTATCTGTGCTATGCTGTTGCCCTTGTGGGCTTCTCCTATGGGCCATTGTATGGCATTATCCATAGGGGAACATGTTGGGGCATGTATGGGCTCCGCCCATGGCTCCTCCCCTGGAAGGGAGGTATAAAGAGCAGTCGACCTGTAGGCGGTTCTCAGTATTGGTTCAGTCGCTGGCAGGCACTGTTCTAAGTTGATTGAAGCCACGGTTTACTTTTACTCATGTCCCGAGTGAATTGAAGGTCGCCGTTGACAACCTTGACAAGGTTGACAAGGTGCCGCATAGTAGACTGTTAAATAAGATAAGAGCCCATGTTGTTAAGGGTAAGATCCTGACATGGATAGAGGATTGGCTGACTGGCAGAAGGCAAAGAGGCCTTTTTCAGTATGGCAGCCGGTGACGAGTGGTGCACGTCAGGGGTCGGGGCCGGGACCACAACTTTTCACAATATACATTACTGATTTAGAAGAAGGAACTGAAGGCACTGTTACTAAGTTTGCAGATGATACAAAGATCTGGAGAGGGATAGGTAGTATTGAGGAAGCAGGCAGGCTGCATAAGTACTTGGACAGGCTAGGAGAGTAGGCAAAGACGTGGCAGATGGTATACCATGTGGAAAAGTGTGAGGTTATGCACCGAGGAAGGAGAAATGGAGGCATAGCCTATTTTCTAAATGGCAAAATTCTTAAGAAATCAGAAACACAAAGGGACTTGGGAGTCCTTGCTCACGATTCTCTTAAGATTCAGTTGGCAGCTAGGAAGGCAAATGCAATGTTAGCATTCATGTCAAGAGGGCTAGAATACAAGACCACGGATGTACTTCTGAGCCTATATAAGCCTCTGGTCAGACCGTATTTGGAGTATTGTGAACAGTTTTGGGCCCCATATCTAAGGAAGGACGTGCTGGGCTTGGAAAGGGTCCGGAGGAGGTTCACAAGAATGATGCCTGGAATGAAGAGTTTGTCGTATGAGGAACGGTTGAGGACTCCGGGTCTGCATTCATTGGAGTTTAGAAGGCTGAGGTGGGATCTTATTGAAACTTACAGGATACCGCGAGGCCTGGATAGAGTGAACGTGGAGAGGATGTTTCCACTTGTAGGAAACACTAGAACCAGCAGACACCATCTCGGGCAAAAGGGACGATCCTTTAAAACAGAGATGAGGAAGAATTTCTTCAGCCAGAGGGTGGTGAATCTGTGGAACTCTGCCACAGAAGGCTGTGGAAGCCAAATCACTGAGTATGTTTAAAACAGATAGATTGGTTCTTGATTAATAAGGGGATCAGGGGTTATGAGGAGAAGGCAGGTGAATGGGGATGAGAAAAATATCAGCCATGATTGAATGGTGGAGCAGTCCTGATGGGCTGAGTGGCCTAAGTCTGCTCCTATGTCTTATGGTCTTATAGGGGACGAGCTAGACAAGGACACTGAGGATGGAGGACAGTAGGTGGCAATGGTATGTAAATGTCAGGAGGACCAGGGAAGCCCTCATCATCTCTAGATTCACATGACACGAGACTGTGTCCTTTAGCGCAAAAGCCACCCCTCATCACAACGTCCCTTCCCCGACCATTCTGCTTTCCCCTCCTCCCAGCCACCCTGTTCAGCTCTTCCCCAACTACCCCTCCCCTCCTTCAAGGGCCTCTGTAACATCACTTCAGAGTGATGGGCCTGTGTTGGCACTGTCAGCGGGTCACCATAGAAGGCAGGTGAGTGACGACAACTCACTGAGAAAAGCTGTGGTGCTCCTCAGGTTCCAATTAAGTCTGCCTCCTGTCTTTCTGCGAGCTTACACCCATCCGCATGATGGAGTCTGCATCAGGGACTTTTGATCTTGGACCATTTTGGAGTTGAGGGTGTGGGCACGTCTGCTGTGAAAATTAAAATGGCAGACTTTACATATTTCAGGTGTGAAATGTTTTGCTGCTGAATATTATAAAGTGACAATTTTCCATTCCCTCGAGCTATGGGTAGTGACCCCACCAGTGCCCTCTCAATGCTGCTCAATTTTCTTAATCCTTTGTGGTCTATGTTGTCCCAGGATGCAAATCAGACGTGGAGACAGCCGGATGCTTTCCATGCCCTGCGGCATTTGATGCCCTTCCCAGTCATCCTCAGGAGGGTTTGGAGCCAGAGGGTCCCAGCCGACATTCCAGTGTAACAGGCATTGTTGTGCCACCCTTTTCTGGTCACTGGCCTTGAAATGCACCTAAAAGGACTGGAGACCACCTTCGTCGTCTTGTGGAAGACGCCAGGATGGGCCCAATGTTTCCTCAGCCCTGACGTCGCCCGTGGTGCCTTGATGACTCCATGGGATGGAGGGGGTGCTGGAATGAGCTCTCGAAGCCTCTGAGTCATCCCCATTGTCTGCACCATGGTGTCGAAGCCCATAGCGATGATTCTCGGTGACTGGGCCATGCGCTTGGGTGCCTCTGCAACGTCCACCTGTGTCTGGGACATGTTGCTCAGTGACTGGGACATGATGTCGCAGCCCTTAGCCATGGCCGTTAGAGACTGAGTCATGCCATGGGCATCAACACTCAAGACGCGTTGTCGCCACACAGTGTCTGGATGCCATGCAATTCTGGCACCATCTCCTAAGTCTGAAACCTTTGGGACTCCTCCAATTGGCTTTGGATTCACTGGAATGTCGCTGACATCCCCTCTGGCTGTCACTGCCCTGGTGTATGAGTTGCATCAGCTCTGGGAGAACTAGGACGCAGCTGAGACCGCTGACTGCTGTCTCCCTTGGATGTTCCTGCCTCCACCTGATGTGCATCAGCAACTGTGGTGCTCACCAGATTGTGCCCCAGAAGCCTGTCCACCAATGTCACCCACCTGAGGTGTGTGTCTCTGCGCTGGTGGAAAGTGGGGGTGATAGCTGTGATGCCTTAGTGGTGGTCTCCTTGGAGCTCTCCTGCAAGGTGGACTCTTGGGTGGCAGGGGGGAACAACTCCGGATGGCCCGGTCTCATCACATAGAGATCATGGGAGAGAATGGACATGTGGTCAGTCAGAGGGAAGGATCATTTTTTCTGACGTGAACAACTCACTTGGGACAGGTCATCTGGGTGGAGGGGCAGTGGATTCTCACCTCTGTGGCACAGGCAAACCTCGCTGTTGGTAATTGCTCTCTCCTCGGACAACCCCACGATTTCCAGGGCCCGTTCCTCGTAACTGGTGGGGACTCAGATTTCTGGCATCCTGCCCTTGACTTCGCCCTTTCCTGCTTAGTCGGCTAGACAGCTGGTTTGTGATGCAGAACAAGGCCAGCAGCGCGGGTTCAATTCCTGTTCCAGCTTACCCGAACAGGTGCTGGAATGTGACGACTAGGGGCTTTTCCCAGCAACTTCATACTTGTGACAATAAAAGGTTGTTGTTGTTATGGGCTATCTTCCCCTCGGTGAAGGTCGTTGGTCTTCCGGCATTGTAAGGTGGTCCTCACTGTCATGCTACCCGAACTGACAGCTGCTGCTACTGCCTCCCAGGTGGCATTTCTGACCCTGCTGCTGGTCCTCTGATTCCCTCACCCCTCATCTGACAATGCAAGGAGCAGGCCTGCCTGCTGCCATGTTGGCTGGGAGTGAGTGGTGGGGGAGTGTTTAAAAGCACACCCCGCTAAACGTGCCCAAAATGATACTTTGAAAGTTTTCCATCGAATCAGATCCATAGGAGGGCGTGTCCCATGATGTCACATTGGTAGGGTGGGCTCTGATTGAGCACAGCCCGCCAACAACTTTGTGCTTTAAAAATCAGGCAACATTTTTAAAGCTGTGCCCTCATGCTGACTAAATAGATAATCTCATGGTGTGGGTGGGGGGGGGGGGGGGGGGTGGTGAAACGAAGGATCAGGTGTAGAGGCCGAATAATTAGATTCAAATTTATCAACATCATGAACCCTGGTATATCATTAGCAGGGATGGGTACAATCAAGATGTTACTTCCCATTGATTTAAAACACAATTTGGGCCTCTCACGAGATTTCCCGCACCCGTCAGCAAACCTGCCCGAGAAGAACAGTATCAGAAAATCCTGGCTTAAGTGCTGTGGTCAGAACAGAAATGTGGACTGTTTCACACTGCGGAGGCTGGTGGTAGAACACGCCAAACGGCTTGGGTCACTGTCTGTGTGGAATCTGCATGTTCTCCCTGTGTCTGCATGGATTTTCTACGGGTGCTCCGGTTTTCTCCCACAAGTCCCGAAAGGTGTGCTGTTAGGTAATTTGGACATTCTGAATTTTCCTTCTGTGTACATGACCAGTGACCAGGTGCTGGAATGTGGCGACTAGGGACTTTTCACAGTAACTTAATTGCAGTATTAATGTATGCCTACATTTGACAATAAAGATTATTATTAAATCATCTGGCTCCGACTTATTAATTATGCACCTGGATGTTCTATGCCATATTCAGTGGCGTGCAAAGCTTGGATGGCACGTTGTCTGCTGTCCTATCTGGGTGCCATATTGCAAAGGTGTCCCAACATCGCTGACCCACTATTGAAGAATGAAGTTGGACCGCCTGAAAATGAAGATAGATCTCCGGGAACATGTTGAAGCCTTGGACCCCCCTCCAGCACACCTAATCTGGAAACTCCTCCTGCAAATACACCCCTGACCCACTGCTGTGCTGATTCAGGGTCCATGGTTGCAGGCGACCTCCAACCCAAATTCCAGAGGCAGGTCCAGCCATTGTTCAAGTGAATCCTGAGAACTGCATTCCATGTTTTTGAAATGTATTTCCTGCTGGCATCACGGAGAATCGGGTGTTGGGGGAATGCAGTGAGGTTCACGCCGGCCTCTGGTGTGTTTTTCCAGCCTGCCATGGCGGGCACCAGCAGAAGATCGTACTTAAATTCACCCCGGTGTGAAACAGATTTCTTGGCCTCCCGTCATATTCTCCCTCAACAAACAAGCTGGCGGGGTGGGCTTGGGAGAATTCCACACGCTATGTAAACATGTTGTTGAGATTTTTAGACTCGTATAACCAACATGTTGGAAAAGTAGATTCGTCAAAATATTAAATTCAAGAGAGGTAATTTCTAAATGCAATATCTGAGATGCTTTAATGTGTGGACAATATGTTTTAACTGACTAATAGCAGCTGATCATTTTTTAAACCTTGGTTCTTGCTGAAATGTCATTTTCAGGAGCAAGGCATAAGTATTTCTGTGATGTGATTTATTTTGTATTGAGGGCAGCATGTCTTCCTTCATCCAATATCTTGGTTTTATGACATTAAATATTTCATTGGTGATAGCTGCTTGTATTCTATTAAAAAATGACCATGAGCATAGAATTTTAATGGCACCTGAAGGTCCTCCTGCATTTTTTTTCACTGAACCTCAAAGCAAGAAGAATGCATGACTAAAATAACAATTTGAAATCTCCATCATTGTTTATCATTTTAAAACCATTGATACAGTTAATATACTGAACTGATTATTCAAATGTAATAGGTACATTCTGAAAGTTTATTTGCAGATAAGTATTTGAAACTGGTTTGTAGATATCACTGAGATCCCTGTAGTGAGTTTTAATTTAACAAGTCATAATGATAAATTAACAACCTGATTTCCCCAATAGGCTGCTAATGTAGGGTATAAAGCTTGCATTCCAAAATTAGCTGGACAGCAAGAAGCTGCATCTTTATAGAACTCATTACAAATATAGAGATGCATTAAAGCATTTGACAGGATATCAGTAAGCAAGAGCTGAGAAGGAGAAAGACATTTAGGATTTGTGGGAGCCGAGTTGATGGTCTTTTGCTGACATTAATGTGAAGCCTGTTTTGGCTCCTCTCCTGTTTACTGTCAGATACACATATGTGACAACAGCCATGAAGCCACGGGACGAATGAGGATACTTGTAATTATCATTGTTTTAAATTGCTCTCTGAGGTGCAGTTTATGGGTTCAAATTGTCAAGTGGATAAAGAAGACCACAATATGGTATTTTGCAAAAAAAGATGCGTCATCTTAAAAGTTGTTTTTCAGTGGCATTGTTAATTAGGATAATCTTCCATCAAAGAGAATCTTGCACTAAATGTCAATTTGCAGGTTGATTCAAAAGACCATATTATAATATAAATCATAGTAATAAAGGCTGACAGAGACACCAGTAATAAACAAAGAATACATATTCCTTCATAACTGGATTCCATTCAGCGTAAAATACAGTAATAAAATCTGAGAGACACCAATAATAAGAGAAGATTGATGTGACCATCAATTCACGCGAGACAGAGTTGAAGTAAACAGTGGCTTTAATCGACTTGAACAGTGCCTGCCTGCGACTGCTCTGCGAGTGAGAGCCGCCTGCAGGGCAGCTGCTCTTTATACCTCCCATCAAGGGGGCAGAGCCAGGGGCAGAGCCCACGAGGGCACCAACATGATACATTCCGTGTAGTACAATATAATGGTCCATAGGTGGAGACCACATGGGCAACAGCATGATACAATGTGACACAGTGGTGAATGGTTGGTACAATACGTTCACCACATTCACCCCTGTTAAAAAAATTGAAGTCCAGCGGGGGGGTGCGCAGAATACACAGGTTCAGTCTGTCTGGCGCCCTGACCGTGCGATCGCCGGAGCACTGATATCACAGCGGGCCCGGGTGTCGAACACGTCGGTGCGGGCATGGGTGGTGAACTCCGGTGCGGGCACAGGCGTGGACTCCGGGAGCGTGTCTTCAGGAGCTTCATTCCTATGGGTCGGCGAAGGGGGGAGTTTAGGAGGGGGTGGAGGCGCTGGTCAGTGTAGGATGGCAGGGGTAGGTTGGGGTGATGGTAGGGGAGATTGCGGGTGCCAGGTACCGGAGGGAAAATGCATCCTGTCGGCCGTCGGGATGTTCTATGTATGCGTACTGGGAGTTGGTGTGAAGGAGCTGGGCCTCTCGACCAGGGGGTCGGACTTATGGATCCTAACGTGTTTGCGGAATAGGACGGGCCCTGGTGTCTTCAGCCAGGATGGAAGCGAGACCCCGGAGGTGGATTTCCTTGGGAAAACAAACAGGCGGTCATGAGGGGTCCCGTGCGTGGCTGTGCAAAGGAGGGTCCTAATGGAGTGGAGCGTGTCAGGGAGGACCTCCTGCTAGTGGGAAACTGGGAGATTCCTAGACCACAGGGCCCGGAGGACGGCCTTCCATACCTTTGCGTTCTCCCTCTCCACCTGTCCGTTTCCCCCGGGATTGTAACTGGTAGTCCTGCTTGAGGCGATGCCCTTAGTGAGCAGGTACTGACGCAGTTCGTCGCTCATAAACGAGGAGCCCCGGCCACTGTGGACGTAAATGGGGAAACCGAACAAGGTGAAGATACTAGGGCCTTAATGACGATGGCTATGATTATGTCGGGGCAGGGGATTGCGAAGGGGACGCGGGAGAACTCGTCAACGATGTTGAGGAAATATGTGTTACGGTTGGTAGAGGGCGGGGGCCCTTTGAAGTCGATACTGAGGCGCTCAAAGGGCCGGGATGCCTTCACCAGATGGGCCTTATCCAGTCGATAGAAGTGCGGCTTACACTTCGCGCAGATTTGGCAGTCCCTGGTCATGGCCCTTACCTCCTCGGTGGAGTAGGGCAGGTTGCGGGCCTTGATGTAGTGGAGAAGCCAGGTGGCAGAGGTCATCGTGGATGGCCCGGAGTCGCTCATCTGGCGCACATGCTGCGGGACAGGGCATCTGGGGCCTTGTTGAGCTTCCCAGGACAATACACTATATCGTAATTATAGGTTGAGAGTTCGATCCTCAACCTCAAGATCTTATCGTTCTTGATCTTGCCCCAAACATGAAAGCTCCCGACCGTTGGTCGGTGACGAGGGTTAACCAGCGAGGTAGTGCCTCCAATACCGCATAGCTTCCACGATGGCTTGGACTTCTTTTTCGACTGAGGAGTGTCGAATTTCTGAGGCATTGAGGGTATGGGAGAAAAATGCTCCTGGCCTGCCTGCCTGATTGAGGGTAGCGGAGAGGGCGAACTCTGTTGCGTCACTCTCCACCTGGAAGGGACGGACTCGTCCACCGCGCGCATCGCATCTTTGGCAATATCTGCCTTGATGCAGCTGAAGCAGGCCTCAGCCACCAGTGGGAGGATGGTAGCTTTGATCAGTGGGAGGACTTTGTCCGCGTAGTTGGGGATCCACTGGGCGTAATAGGAAAAGAACCCGAGGCACCTCTTCAGGGCCTTGGGACAGTGGGGAAGAGGGAGTTGCAGGAGGGGGCGCATCCGGTCAGGGTCGGGCCCAAGGACTCCGTTTTCCATGACGTAGCCAAGGATGGCTAGTCTGGTTATGCGGAAAACGCATTTATCCTTGTTATAAGTGAGGTTGAAGGTTTGGGCGGTTTGGAGAAATTTCTGGAGATTGACGTCGTGGTCCTGCTGGTCGAGGCCGCAGATGGTGACGTTGTCCAGTACGGAAATGTGGCCCGCAGCCCGTACTGGTCCACCATTTGGTCCATCGTTCTTTGGAAACCGAGACCCCGTTTGTGACGCCGAAGGGTACCCGGAAGAAGTGGAAGAGGCCTCAAAGGCCATGTAGTGGCGGTCCCCCGGGCGGATTGGGAGCTGGTGGAATGTGGACTTCAGATCCACCGTGGAGAAGACTCGGTAGTGTGTGATCTGATTAACCATGTCCGCTATCCGGAGGAGGGGGTACGCATCAGGGTGGCTGTACTGGTTTATGGTTTGGCTGTAGTCTACGACCATCCGGTTCTTTTCCCCTGTCCTGACGACCACCACCTGAGCCCTCCAGGGGCTATTACTGGCCTCAATGATCTCTTCCCGCAAGAGAGTCGCTGGACCTCTGACCTGATATAAGTCCTGTCCTGGATACTGTTCTGCCTGCTTCTGGTGACGACTGGCTTACAGTCGGCGGTGAGATTTGCGAAGAGCGGGGGAGGGCCGACCTTCAGGGCCGCGAGGCTACATCCGGTGGGTGGGGGTAGAGGCCCGCCGAACTTCAGGGTTAGGCTTCTGAGGTTGCACTGGAAGTCCAGTCCCAACAGGAGAGGAGTGCAGAGATTGGGGAGTACATATAGTTTAAACTTGTCAGTGTACCCCTGGATCTGCAGTGAGTGCAATCCGGAAGCGAGGGAGATTGTTTGAAGTGCGGGGAGGATTTGGAGCGAGCAGTGTATTACCATGTCTGGGTGAATGAAGCTCTCCGTGCTCCTGGAGTCAAACAGGCAAGGCGTTTCATGTCCATTGACCCGGACAGTCATCATGGAGTTCCGGAGGTGTTTTGGTCATGACTGGTTGAGTGTGACCGCACCAAGTTGCGGGTAGCCAGCATGCTTGGAGGTGATCCCACGATGGCTGCCCCCGTCGGGCGCACGTGTCAGGCGGCATTGCAGTTGGCGGCCAAGATAGCGGCCCCCGTGAGTCGCACATGTTGTGCGGAGTTGAAGATGGCTGCCCTCATGGACAACACGAGGGAGATGACGTGTCCGGAGGGGGTGGAGCCGGCAGGCACGCAGCCACACTGTGGGATCTGCAGGCCTGTGAGTCTGAGAGTCGGGCCTGCGATTTGGAGGATTTGGACCTGGCAAGGCAAACTTTGGCCAAGCGCCCCTTTTCGCCGCAGCCGCTGTAGTTCGCGTTCCGAGCCGGGCAGCACTGCCTGGGGTGCTGGTGCTGGCCGCAGAAATAGCAGGGTCGCCCCCCCCCCCCCCCCGGGTTGGGCAGGCAGCCGCGCGGCACAGGCCTGGGGTACTCTCTGGTTGGGGGTCCACGAGGGGGGGGTCGCATGATCAGACGGGAACGCGTTGAGGCTTTGGAACGCTACTTCTAGAGAGGTGGCTAGTTTTACCGTCTCTTCGAGGTCGAGGGCGCTTTTCTCAAGCAGGCGCTTTCTGACATAGTTAGACCTGACTCCAGCCACATAGGCGTCCCGGACGGTGAGTTCCATATGTTGAGAGGCCGTGACGGCCCGGTCATTGCAGCTCCGTGTGAGGACTCTGAGGTCACGTAGGTACTCCTCCAGCGATTTCCCAGGGGCGTTGGTGGCGAGTGGTGAGGAGATGCCACGCGTACACTTCGTTCACCGGCCTTACATATAGGCGCTTCAGCATCATGAGGGCGTCCGCGTATGTGGAGGCTTCCTTGAGTTGTAGAGATTTGATGGCTCAACAGGCGTGGAGGAGGCTCAGCTTCTGATCGTCGGTGATTGAGGGCGAGGAGGAGGCAGCGAGGTAGGCCTCGAAACATCGGAGCCAGTGTGAAAAAATCCCTTTGGCTTCTGCGGCCTGTGAGTCGAATTCCAGTCAGTCAGGTTTGAGGGCTGATTCCATTGCGGTGTTGTAGTCGATTAAATTGATGCGACCATCAATTCACGCGAGACAGAGAGTTGAAGTGAACAGCGGCTTTAATCGACTAGAACAGTACCTGCTTGCGACTGCTCTGCTAGTGAGAGCCGCCTACAGGGCAGCTGCTCTTTGTACCTCCCCTCAAGAGGGCGGAGCCAGGGGCACAAACCGTGTAGTACAGTATAATGGTCCATAGGTGAAGCCCACGTGGGCAACAGTCCATCAATGTGATACAGTGGTGAATGGTTGGTACAATAAGTTCACCACAAAGATATTTTACGATGAGATCATATAGCAATTCATTGAAATACATTTCTTCTTTACATTGTTTTTGTGAAATGAGGGAATTAGTCTAAAGTTAATGAGCCCTAATAATATTTTCCCTACATACATCGATAGAAAGAAATTAGTTCCATTTTGACAAAGGAAATAATGTTGACAAGGATAATAATAATATAATAAAATTAATGTTAATGAGGATGAAACTGTATTAAGCATAGATAGGAGTCTAAAAGTAAGGATTTGACGATTGTGCCTGTAGCTATGAGGTTTAAGGATAGCTTTTACAGGAGTTCTATTTAATTGTTTTATGTTACTTTCATCAGTCATGTTTTCTGTATACATTATCATAACATTTCTTGATGCCAACCAAGAATCGTTTTATTTTAAAAAGAGTTAACATCACAGTATGTTTTCTTTCAATATACTGACAACTTCCATTTTCTATGACTTGGAGATGTTACATGTTGGTCTGTAAGCTTGGCAGAGTTGGTGGTTCTCACTTCCTCTGTTCAACTGCACGTGAGGACTTAAGGACACTATCTATGCTGATTACCCTGTGCACTGAATTGTAAGAGATAGTCCTTTGATTCGACAATGAGTTGAGGTCTTCTCTGCTTATTTCAGTAATTAGTGAGTATGTTTGAAATTTCTATTTCATAATTAAAAGCAGAGGGCGAGATTCTCCCAAAACGGGAGAAATCGTAAAGCTGCCGTAAAACCCGGGCGGGTTTTACGGCAGCGCGCTCCTTCCCGACCGGGGACCGATTCTGGTCCCCGGTCGGGGCTAGCAGCCCGACGCCGTAGGCTCCGGCAAGACGGGCTTAACGAAAATCGTTAAGCCCGCTTGCCGGAGTTAGCGCCGGCTGACGCGTCATATGACGTCAGCCGCGCATGCGCAGTTTGGAAGACTCCAACCCGCGCATGCGCGGGTGACGTCATCGCGTTTTTGCGCGAAACCCGCGCATGCGCGGGCCGGGTTGCCCCTCAGCCGCCCCGCGAATGGATACTGCGGGGCGGCGGAAGGACAAGTAGTGCGCGGGCATCGGGCCCGCTGCCCGCGATCAGTGCCCACCGATCGCGGGCCCATGGCACCCTTGGCACGGCCGTGGTACTGCCGTGCCAATCGGTGCCATGGTTATAAAAAGCGAGTTTGTGACGCCGTTTTTACGAACGGCAAGACCAGGTGTGTTTGCCGTTCGTAAAAACGGCGGAAAGGGCTGGGACTTCGGCCCATCTAACAGCTGAGAATCGCTGCCGGCCGTAAAAAAACGGCGGCAGCGATTCGGGTCGGGACTTCGGCGGGGGGGTGGGAGAATAGCGGGAGGGCGGCAAAAATGTCGGGAAGGCCCTCCCGCTATTCTCCCACCCGTCGTGGGGGGCGGAGAATTTCGCCCAGAGTCTTTTTCAATATATTAGTCAACATTCCTCCTTTCGCAATTCCACCAAAACAAAAAGGTTTATCATGCAACTCACTTAAACAGGATTGCATAGCATATAAGGCACAGAAACTGGCCAATGGCCTAATTTGTTTATTGGGCTCAACGAGTTCATGCCAAAGTTTATGCTCCCTTTGAGCCTCCTCCCATCTTTCATTGTCCAAATCTATCATTGTTGCATTCTATTCCCTTTCCCCTCATATGCTTGACCAACTGTACCTTAAATGCATCTGTACTATTTGATTCAACTGCTTCCTGTGGTAACAAGTTTCACAGCCTTACCATTCAATGGGTGAAGAAATGTCTCCTGAATTCCCCATTGGGTTTCTTGGTGACTACCTTATATTGACAACTTCCAGTTACGCTCTTACCCATGAGAGGAAACTTTCTCTCTTTGTCTACGCTATCAAGATTGATGTACCATCAATTGAACGCGAGACGAGTTGCTGTACAAAAGTATGGCTTTAATCAGCTAGATGTTAGCCCTGCGGTCGATTACAGTAAATGGACGACCGCCGGGGGTACTGGGTATTGGGCGGGGTTAACTCAGCCTCTCAACCAATCGGGGAGCCGTCACATGACTGGTCTCAACCAATTGGTCGAGAGGCACATGACCGACCAGGGCCAATGGTAAGCCGGTGTTCTGCACCAATGGCAGGCAGTTATGCTAATCAGTTTTGGGACAGGGGGGACCTATACCGTTGGGATGGTCTCCACCTGAACCGAGCTGGGACCAGTGTTCTGGCGAAAAGAGTAAATAGGGTGGTCAATAGGACTTTAAACTAGAGATTGGGGGGGAAGGGAAAGTCAGGGAACCAAGAGGTGAAGGAATCAGTGGGAAGCGTAGCTGTTTAGGATTACAAAAAATCACGAAAAGACAGAGCTCAGGAGAGGTTACGATAGTCCCCATCTCACAAAATATGACACAGTGTATGGAAAGGCTCAGTAAACCAAGGTCCACCACACTAAGAAAACAAAAAGGGACAGTCAATAGGGAATTAAAGGTGCTATATTTAAATGCCCGCAGTGTACGGAACAAGGTAGATGAGCTTTTGGCCCAGATTGTGACTGGCAGGTATGATGTGGTAGGCATCACAGAGACGTGGTTGCAGGGGGTTCAGGACTGGCAGTTAAACATCCAGGGATTTACAACCTATCGAAAAGACAGAGAGGTGGGTAGAGGGGGCGGGGTTGCCTTGTTAATTAGAAATGAAATTAAATCAATAGCACTAAACGACATAGGGTCAGACGATGTGGAGTCTGTGTGGGTAGAGTTGAGGAACCACAAAGGCAAAAAAACCATAATGGGAGTTATGTACAGGCCTCCTGACAGTGGTCAGGACCAGGGGCACAAAATGCACCACGAAATAGAAAGGGCATGTCAGAAAGGCAAGGTCACAGTGATCATGGGGGACTTCAATATGCAGATGGACTGGGTTAATAATGTTGCCAGTGGACCCAAAGAAAGGGAATTCATTGAATGTTTACAGGATGGCTTTTTGGAACAGCTTGTGATGGAGCCCACGAGGGAACAGGCTATTCTGGACTTAGTGTTATGTAATGAGCCAGAATTGATAAAAGATCTTAAAGTAAGGGAACACTTAGGAAGCAGTGATCATAATATGGTAGAATTCAGTCTGCAATTTGAAAGAAGGAAGGTAGAATCAGATGTAAAGGTTTTACAGTTAAATAAAGGTAATTACAGGCGCATGAGGGAGGAACTGACGAAAATCGACTGGAAGCAGAGCCTAGTGGGAAAGACAGTAGAACAGCAATGGCAGGAGTTTCTGGGAGTAATTGAGGACACAGTGCAGAGGTTCATCCCAAAGAAAAGAAAGGTTATCAGAGGGAGGATTAGGCAGCCATGGCTGACAAAGGAAGTCAGGGAATGCATCAAGGCAAAAGAGAGAGCCTATAATGTGGCAAAGAGTAGTGGGAAGTCAGAAGATTGGGAAGGCTACAAAAACAAACAGAGGATAACAAAGAGAGAAATAAGGAAGGAGAGGATCAAATATGAAGGTAGGCTAGTCAGTAACATTAGGAATGATAGTAAAAGTTTCTTTAAATACATTAAAAACAAACGGGAGGCAAAAGTAGACATTGGGCCGCTCCAAAATGACGCTGGTAATCTAGTGATGGGAGACAAGGAAATAGCTGAGGAACTTAATAAGTACTTTGCGTCAGTCTTCACAGTAGAAGACATGAGTAATATCCCAACAATTCAGGAAAGTCAGGGGGCAGAGTTGAATATGGTTGCCATCGCAAAGGAGAAAGTGCTAGAGAAACTAAAAGGTCTGAAAATTGATAAATCTCCGGGCCCAGATGGGTTACATCCTAGAGTTCTAAAGGAGATAGCTGAGGAAATAGTGGAGGCGTTAGTTATGATCTTTCAAAAGTCACTGGAATCAGGGAAAGTCCCAGAGGATTGGAAAATCGCTGTTGTAACCCCCCTGTTCAAGAAGGGAACAAGAAAAAAGATGGAAAATTATAGGCCAATTAGCCTAACCTCGGTTGTTGGCAAAATTCTAGAATCCATCGTTAAGGATGAGATTTCTAAATTCTTGGAAGTGCAGGGTCGGATTAGGACAAGTCAGCATGGATTTAGTAAGGGGAGGTCGTGCCTGACAAACCTGTTAGAGTTCTTTGAAGAGATAACAAATAGGTTAGACCAAGGAGAGCCAATGGATGTTATCTATCTTGACTTCCAAAAGGCCTTTGACAAGGTGCCTCACGGGAGACTGCTGAGTAAAATAAGGGCCCATGGTATTCGAGGCAAGGTACTAACATGGATTGACGATTGGCTGTCAGACAGAAGGGAGAGAGTTGGGATAAAAGGTTCTTTTTTGGAATGGCAACCGGTGACAAGTGGTGTCCCGCAGGGTTTAGTGTTGGGGCCACAGCTGTTCTCTTTATATATTAACAATCTAGATGACGGGACTGGGGGCATTCTGGCCAAGTTTGCCGATGATACAAAGATAGGTGGAGGGGCAGGTAGTATTGAGGAGGTGGGGAGGCTGCAGAAAGATTTAGACAGTTTAGGAGAATGGTCCAAGAAGTGGCTGATGAAATTCAACGTGGGCAAGTGCGAGGTCTTGCACTTTGGAAAAAAGAATAGAGGCATGGACTATTTTCTAAACGGTGACAAAATTCATAATGCTAAAGTGCAAAGGGACTTGGGAGTCCTAGTCCAGGATTCTCTAACGGTAAACTTGCAGGTTGAGTCCGTAATTAAGAAAGCAAATGTAATGTTGTCATTTATCTCAAGAGGCTTGGAATATAAAAGCAGGGATGTACTTCTGAGGCTTTATAAAGCTCTAGTTAGGCCCCATTTAGAATACTGTGAGCAATTTTGGGCCCCACACATCAGGAAGGACATACTGGCACTGGAGCGGGTCCAGCGGAGATTCACACGGATGATCCCAGGAATGGTAGGCCTAACATACGATGAACGTCTGAGGATCGTGGGATTATATTCATTGGAGTTTAGGAGGTTGAGGAGAGATCTAATAGAAACTTACAAGATAATGAATGGCTTGGATAGGATGGACATAGGGAAGTTGTTTCCATTAGCAGGGGAGACTAGGACGCGGGGGCACAGCCTTAGAATAAAAGGGAGTCACTTTAGAACAGAGATGAGGAGAAATTTCTTCAGCCAGAGAGTGGTAGGTCTGTGGAATTCATTGCCACAGAGGGCGGTGGAGGCCGGGACGTTGAGTGTCTTTAAGACAGAAATTGATAAATTCTTGATTTCTCGAGGAATTAAGGGCTATGGGGAGAGAGCGGGTAAATGGAGTTGAAATCAGCAATGATTGAATGGTGGAGTGGACTCGATGGGCCGAATGGCCTTACTTCCACTCCTATGTCTTATGGTCTTATACCACCACAAAGATCTTTCATAATTTAAAGACCTCTAACATCTATCATTCTTCCTTTTACAAAAGAAAGGAAACCCAACCTGTCAATCCTTTCCCGATATGTATACACTCACATTTCTGATTATAATCCTTGTAAATATTCCCTGCACCTTGTCCAGTGTCTCTGTTCTTTACATACAGTGACCAGAACTGCACGTGTACTCTTAAGTCTGATCTAACCGAGGTTTGATGCAGTTTTAGCATGAATTGCTTCTCAATTTGGTTTGTTTTTTGTATGGTCTTGCTAACCTGCAATGCAGATTTTAATGATTAGTGCTACAAAATCCTTTTTTTCCTTTACCCTGCCAAACTCGAATCTGCCAAATAATACTTCTTCCCTAAATGTCCTCCCTCACATTTGCCTGTGTTGAACTTCATTTGCCAATTATTCGTTATTCCCCAAGTTTATTAACCATAGAATCGTAGAATTTCTTCACCCAGAGAGTTGTGGAGGCTAAAACATTGCGTAATTTCAAGAAGGAATTAGATATAGCTCTTGGGGCTAAAAGGGTTAAGTGATATGGGGGAAGGCAGGATCAGAGTATTGATCAGCCATGATCATGAATGGTGGAGCAGGCTCCAAGGGCTGAATGGCCTCCTCCTGCTTCTTTCTCTTTTTTTGCAGTACAGAAGGAGGCCATTTTGCCCATCGAGTCTGCACCGACCCTCTGAAAGAGCCCACTCCCCCGCCGTCTCCCCATAATCCCGTAACGTCGCCGAGCCTGCACATCTTTTGGACTGTTAATGTCCTCCAGTAATTTATTGCAGTCCTCCTATTATTAAATACTACCCTCAAATTGGCATCATCCACAAATTTAGAATTTGTACTTTCGATTCCAAACTCTTACAATATGTTATGAACAACAGGGGTCCCACTACTGATTAAAGTGGGATGCCACATCTCACCTTTTGCCATTCTGAATACCTTCCACTCTCTTAAAGCAACTAACAAATAATTTGACCACTTGCCCTTTGGCTGCAAATTCTCTGACCTTATTCTTTGTCTTTTTGGTGGGGCACCTTAATGAACAGTTTTGAAAAGCCAGATAGATTATTGGCGCAATCTACTGGTAGTGTTGCACCCGAAAAGGGGCACGACGCGGGCGGGAGAGGCCTCCCCGGGCTTTTAGACAGCTGTCATGCCTCACGAAATCTAACTAGACCTTGCGAGACTTCGCGATCGAGTTTCGCAGAGTGAAGTTAGCTCAGAAGCTAATTTACTCTGCCTCGCCGAACAACCCACCCAGCATCTACTGGCCTCGCCGGGGAGATCCCAGCCGGGCGCCATTCAGCACTGGTCCCTCAAATGGGGACCACGTGGAACGGTACCTGGGGGGAGAATGATCCTCCAGGTAATCTGAGGCCCTCAGGCGGTCAGCCTCTGGGCAAGATGGCACCTGGTACTGCTGGTACCACTTGGACACCTTGGCAGTGCCACCGGCCTCGCCAGGTGGTACTGTCAGGTTGGCAGAAGCACTGCCAGGGTGTCAGGCTGGCAGTGACTAGGTGCCAAGCTGCCATTGTATCTGTAATGGGGATCAGGCTCGGAGGTGCCCTGCCATATGTGGCGGGGTGAGGGGGCCCAATCGGTGAGTTGGGACATTGATGGGAGTCCCATGTTGCATTGTGGGGGTAGTGCGATTGGGGTGCCATTTAAAGGTGGCGTCCCAATCCCTTCCTGCACTGAGGGTTAGTTCCTCAGTGCAGGAAAGTGGCTAAATGCAGCCTCGGTGGGTGTTCCCCGCCGCGGCATGCAAACGTGCTGGGAAATGACCCCTCTAATCCCGTCCGGATTGGCACTCTTTTTTAATTTGGTCAGATCGCGCCCTATATCTCTTGCATTGCTATTGTATACTCTCTCTGTTACAGCCTCAAAAATATTGAGGTTGGTCAAGCAAGATATTCCCTTTTGAAGTGCATCTAGCTGTGCACAAACTGTTTGCTGTGTTTGCCTATAGTTTCTGTATTTCAGAATAATTCATTGTCCACGTAGCCCTTCGTATATGATTCAAACATTCACAGCTCCATGACACTATTAAAGTTCCAAATCTCCTGCTGGGATAACAATAACATTACAACATAGCATCACAATGGTTACAGCATGAAAGGAGGCCATTTGGCCTGTCAAATACCTTTCACTCTCGCCTCTTCCATACACCTGCAATTTTTTCCCTTCAGCTGCTTATCGAATTCCTCCCTGAAAGATTTTGAAACTCACAATTGAACCTGCTTCCGCCACCCTTTTAGTTACTGCATTCCAGATTGCAACTTCTTGCTGCGAATAAAAAAAAATATTTCCGAATGTCAATTTTGGTTTTTTTTGCTGATCACCTTAAATCTGTGTCCTTTTATTCTCGATCGTACTGCCCAATGGAAAAAGAACAAAGAACAAAGAAAAGTACAGCACAGGAACAGGCCCTTCGGCCCTCCAAGCCCGTGCCGAACATGCCGACCGACTAAACTACAATCTTCTACACTTCCTGGGTCTGCATCCCTCTATTCCCATCCTATTCATGTATTTGTCAAGATGCCCCTTAAATGTCACTATCGTCCCTGCTTCCACCACCACCTCCGGCAGCGGGTTCCAGGCACCCACTACCCTCTTGTGTAAAAAAACTTGCCTCGTACATCTACTCTAAACCTTGTCCCTCACACCTTAAACGTATGCACCCTTGTAATTGACCCCTCTACCCTGCGGAAAAGCCTCTGACTATCCACTCTGTCTATGCCCCTCATAATTTTGTAGACCTCTATCAGGTCGCCCCTCAACCTCCGTCGTTCCAGTGAGAACAAACCGAGTTTATTCAACCGCTCTCATATATAATGCCCTCCATACCAGGCAACATCCTGGTAAATCTCTTCTGCACCCTCTCTAAAGCCTCCACATCCTTCTGGTAATGTGGTGACCAGAATTGAACACTATACTCCAAGTGTGGCCTAACTAAGGTTCTGTACAGCTGCAACATGACTTGCCAATTCCTATACTCAATGCCCCGGCCAATGAAGGCAAGCATGCCGTATGCCTTCTTGACTACCTTCTCCACCTGTGTTGCCCCTTTCAGAGAGCTGTGGACCTGTACACCAAGATCTCTCTGACTTTCAATACTCTTGAGGGTTCTACCATTCACTGTATATTCCCTACCTGCATTAGACCTTCCAAAATGCATTACCTCACATTTGAACGGATTAAACTCCATCTGACATCTCTCCGCCCAAGTCTCCAAACGATCTAAATCCTGCTGTATCCTCTGACAGTCCTCATGGGTATCCGCAATTCCACCAACCTTTGTGTCGTCTGCAAACTTAGTAATCAGACCCGTTACATTTTCCTCCAAATCATTTGTATATACTACGAACAGCAAAGGTCCCAGCACTGATCCCTGCGGAACACCACTAGTAACAGCCCTCCAGTTAGAAAAGCACCCTTCCATTGCTACTCTCTGCCTTCTATGACCTAGCCAGTTCTGTATCCACCTTGCCAGCTCACCCCTGATCTCGTGTGACTTCACCTTTTGTACCAGTCTACCATGAGGGACCTTGTCAAAGGCCTTACTGATGCCCATACAGACATCATCCACTGCCCTACCTGCATCAGTCATCTTTGTGACCTCTTCGAAAATCAAGTTAGTGAGACACGACCTCCCCTTCACAAAACCATGCTGCCTCTCAATTTCTCTTTATCTAGTCTGTCATGATCTCTTACGATTTTGAAAGCCTCCATCAAATCTCCTCTTGTCCGTCTCCAAGGAAAACAACCACAGTGTTTGCAATCTATCCACAGAATTTAAATTTCTCCTCTAATCCTTTCTGCACATTGTTCAATGCCTTCACATCCTTTGTAAAGTGTGGTGCCCAGAATTAGATACACTGGCAGGATTTTCTCTCCAGGGCCCCAAATGTGGTGTTGGGGTGAAATGGGGTCAGAAACCCACAAATATTGGGTTTCTGAGTCTCCTGTGCCAATAAGAATGAGTCCAGCACTGGAACATCAACAACCACACTGATAATATGTAGGTGCAGCTTTAGGTTTGGTATCGCAAGGGTGCCTCAAGAGGAAGTTCACTCTGAAGAATTTTGAATATTTTAAAATAAAATGTGGCCACAACTGTTGGACCAGCATTGTGCAGGGGAACCCTCTTGATGGGCTATCCTGCAGCTGCAGCTGTGAGCCTCAGGCAATTTCAGCTGTGGTGAGATGGAAATTAAACAAGACATAGCTGGCTCCCCGACCCATGTTGGGACTCTGGCCCCATCCATCCGATGGCTTTGTCCTGGGATGGAGGTGGCCGCTTTCCAGAGTCCTCAGTAGGGACCTAACTATCAGTGACGGCCTGTAACAGTCACCCACAGATGTTGCCGCGGACAAAATATGCCACAGGTAAACATACTTGCAGACTGATATATCAGTTGGTAGAGCAAAATTGCCAGCACATCGACTTCCAGCTCCACCTCAGTCCATTACGCCACTTGAGGCTGAACCAGTCATTGTTCTACGAAGGATTGTCGTCTCTCCTTGCTTTGGTCTACTTTGTTTATCAATTTATACAACCCAGATCCCATGTGCCATTTAGAACCACTTTCTCAACCTGCCCTGCCACAATTACCACGTTGTGCACATACACCCCCAAGTATCTCTATTCCCTGCATTCCCTCTAGAATTGGATCTTTTCTTTTATCATTCCTCAATCTTCCTATCTAAATATAGTCACATTTCTCTGCACTAAATTTCATCTGACATCTGTCTGCCTTTCCATGTAATCTGGAAGGGTGTGATTTTGAGCCTGCATTTGTCATCAGCAATAACGTCAACGTGGGCGCAAAATACCGCAAGAGTCGGAAAATTAGATTCTCACCGGCAAAATCTCTTTTCTCCATTTTCCCTGCCCCTCGCAGGTGACATAACAAGGTTCCCACCCAGAAAGGCTTTCTTTAATTAATGCACACATGTACAGGTGACTGAAGAGGATTGGAAGATCATGGCCAGTACCCTTTTAATTCTACCCTCTCGGCATGCTTGGAAGCATCTCATCTGATGCTGGTGACTTAACAAACTTATGTACAGCCAAACTTTATAATTTTATTAATATTTTTGATTAATTTTTAGCCAATCCAGAATCTTAACTAAATCCTTTTCACTCACTTTGACAATTTCTCATTCCTTGATAAAGACTGATGCAAAGTACTCCAGCCACGCTCTGTGTCTTATGTGTAGATCCTCTGTTTTGTCCCTAATAAACCCCATAACCATCTTTTACTATCTTTTTAGTAATTATATGCTTGTAGAAGATTTTTTCAGTATGACACCATCCACTTCAATCTTCATTCAAGTTTCTTTGAATATATTCTTGTTTTGGTCTTTTTAGTATTTGTGCTCAATCCATGTTCTAAACTTCTTGATTTTACTCAACGTACTACAAGTTTGTTATGTAGTACACTTAATTTTCTAAATATTTGTTCCGTGTAATATTGAATACTTTTGGTGATTATTCGGCTTCGTCTCCTGAACCAAATCTTCTAGGCTGATCTTGCTGTTTGGCCCCACTGGAACAAGAAGATAGTTTCTGCATTAGGACAAAAGGTAATAGAAGATGGTACATTTCCAGCATATTTTGGCTCATTGTCACTTTAGAATCCTGGTAATTGTTGCTGTTTGCTCCAATACAATTATTGTTTTGAAAAACTGAAAATAATTTGATCTTTTCCAAATGGAAGTCCTAAAATTGCTCATAAAATTAAAGACCAGTGAAGTGACACCTGGTGCTGGGGATTCCTCCATAAATATGATTGAAGGTCAGCCTCCATTGCACTGGGCTGGTATTGTTCTTAAGTCATCTGTTCTCTTATTCTATTCCAAAATTTTTGGTGCAATGATTCTCTGGTAGTTTCTCATTTCTACAATAACCATATAAAGAAGAGATGAAATATAAATGACAAAGAGGCTATAAGTTATAAATCACCTCAAATTGCATGTTGAGGTAGGGGCAGTAATTTTCCATGCATAATAACTTGTTTCTCTATCTTCCACACTTTACCTTTCAGAATAAGATCATTTTGGATCCTATGCATTTCAGTGAGCAGCGATACAGGCCATCTCTCGAGGAAAGGCTGGAGAGTATTATCAGTGGTGCTGCATTGATGGCAGACTCTTCCTGTACACGTGATGACCGGCGGGAAAGAATTGTGGCTGAGTGTAATGCTGTGCGACAGGCCCTTCAGGATCTTCTCACTGAATACATGAATAATGTAAGTTATATGAAACCAATTTGCTGTGGGCCCTATGATTCTTCATGCCAGTATTCCATACAAATTCAGGGCTAACTTCCACGTAAAATAGCATGAGTTGGTTTTCAAGGTTTTGATATTATTAACACTAATTTATTTGCGACAAAAATCAATAATACAACTAGTAAAATTCTCCGAGAGGCTTCAAGAGATGCGGTTAAAGGAGTGATGCACTAGTTAGTTATTAAGAATGTGCTTTTTGGAAATAGGGAATTAATCATAGTTCAGATGTGGTATATTGAAAGCGACAAGTTTAACAGAATTGATCACTGCTGCAGGGAAGCTATTTTTCATAATTTTCATTGACTATTGTGTGGAATATGTCCAGCATATTTTAAATTCTTCAATATAATCAGAAAAATAAATGAGAAATTTCTGATACATACAGCTATAGGAAGCAACTCGGGAAATGTAGCTTTATTTTGTATGTATTGCTGTGCATTTTGTTTGCAACTACTTTACACTTTTTTTGAACACTGTGATTTTATGCTTAAAGAAAAACTTTGGGTTAGATTCTTCCGCTCCGCCCGCTGTAAGAGCGCCACGGGCGAAACCCTGACAATCGAAAAATCCATTGACTTTGGGCGGGGTTCTCCGGTCGGCGGGTGAATGCGGCCGGAGAATCACCCCTCTTGCATTATCTCATAATGACCTGGGGGGGGGGGGGGGGGGGGGGTGCCCTCTATTTCATTACTTCAATGTCTGATCACTTGGTTTTGTCTATTTATTCAATATTTATATCTTGACTAGAAACTTGTAGAATTAACCTTTATATAAATGATTGCCAACTTGTACTAATAAATTCTTCTTTAGTCCATGAATGAATAACTTAAAATTATGTTTTGTCACAGTGTGTGACAATGTATGTCCATTGAGATCGATATTGTGCTATTATTTAAGCTGTAACATTTGTGTGGAATAGTGGAAGATATTAAGTAGGACTGGCTTATCCATCGGGATATGATGATGAAGTGACTTTACCGGATTCTTTCTTCCTTCCTGAACAAAACCAATAATGTAGGTGTTAACTGTACCTTTTGGCTGAACCAGGCACAGAGGTAAAGTAAAAATGTAGCATATTTCTGGTCATACCATATCTTCTCTCAATGTGCTGAGTCCAATTTCACGAACATTCTGTCTTAAATTGAAAATGATCTAATTTGGCGAGATTCTTTCACTTTGGAAAATGGTACATCGTGCAATTCTCCATTCTTCATTCATACTCCTACGGATGCTTATTTCTCTAGTTATCTTGTGGTACATCTATCGTGGTTTTCTATTAATCAAATGATCTACCTATGTAATTTTCAATTATTTACCTTTGTTAGCCGACTGACCAATTTAACATTGACTCGATGCAATCAGGATCTTTTGCTATGCTTCATCTGTTGTGCAAGTAGCAATGTCCCAGTGGAGTATTGAAATTACTGTTTCTTTATTGAATTTTCACAAAGATTAAAAATAAAGTTATTTTGAAGACTTGAGATTGAGAGATTTTTGTCAGGCAAGTGATTCCAGAGATGTGGAGTAAATGCAGGTAACTCGGGTTAATCTACAGATCATTGATCTTATTGAATAACTTCCTCCGGATCTCTTGTTCCTGTGTATCTTACTGATTCCGTAGTATATAGTATTTACAGCCGAGAAATGGGCCATTAGGGGGAACATACCTGTGCCAGTATTTATGCTCCACAGGAGCTGCCTGCCACTTCATCTCACCCAATCAACGTATGTAGTGATATAGGTTGTGATCTATATTTAAGTAATACACAAAAAGACTGGCAACAGTGAAATCGTTGGCAAATAATTTTCTGGACGAATAACAGTGAATTTATCATGCAGACTGTTATTAGTATATACATTGACCAACAATTAGTAACAGTGAATTTATCATGCAATCTGTTATTAGTATATACATCGACCAGTTATTAGCAGTATGGAAGAGTTATTTCATGAGATGTGAATTGCAACAAATTTCTGGAAGGTTCCTACCAATCTGCCATCTGTTTTATGAAAATGGCACCTCACATTTGCAGTGAGCTGTATTGAGGGCTTTTCACCATGCCATGTGCTGGACACTTGCTTTGAATTTGGGAATTCATCACTTGCCTCTCAATATTTTTAATGCATGCTGGCCATGGGCGACTTATAATTTTATGTCACTTAACAGTCTCAACCCAATTATTTAGCTGCATCCTCAGAAAATTCCAGTAGATTTACAAAATACTTATTTAGGGTTGGTGTTTCTTCACCCACCAAACTCTTTGTTTTTCAGGCCAATGTTGATCAGGGAAATGCCACTTTAATAATAAACCTTCTCCTGTGGTATTTTTAATGTTTCTCCTTTTATTCCTCAGCCCTTATCAATTCTCCCTAGTTGAAGGAAAAGGGACAGTTAGAGGCAAGAATTTAAGTTGAACCATAATAATGATTTCAGAAATTGGGATTAAACTGGAATCTAATGATTGTGAATATAAACAGCAAAGATGACTGAACTTGAACTACAGTGGTTAGTTGACCTCTTTGAAAGGGACTGTGGATGATGAGTTTGAGTCTCGGTTGAGGCCTGAAAACAATTTGCAAAACCAAATGCAATTTGAAAAACCATGTGCAAGCTTTAACTTTCATTTTAAAAACAAAACATTATTTGTTATAAGGGATGTCCACACTGTTGCTTACATAAGTTGTTCCTGTGTTTCATTAAAGAAAGATCACTTTAATTTTAGGATCATACCTTTGAACTGTGCAAGGTTAATCAATGTGGTGCTTTGCCATAAATTGGCTTCAAATGACAGCATGACGTCCATATATGTTCTAATCATTGTGATCAGTGATAGCTGACAGCTGGCTGACTCCCAGAGAAGCGCTGAATCATCAGATGGTGCTGATTTAGTTAGGTAAGCCCAGACAGTACAATCTATCAAATAATTTGTGTGTTATACATTACTGACCTAGGGAAGAAACGCTTCAGAAGCAGGTCTCCATGATCTGTAAACAATTCAAAAGGCTGGTGGTTATGATCTGTTATCCCTTTTTTAGGGTCCAACTTGGTAAAATGGGATAATTTAGTGCTTTATATGAAATTCCAATCAAAGAGGGTACCTACTGTTAGTGCAATCTTCAAAGGTTTTCAATGTCGGCATGTTATAATTTACAAAATCTATTTTCCATATACACATTTAAAGGCTGAAAGTGGAATTTAATGGAGAACTCCATTGACCTCGGCCAGGATTCTCCGGGCAGATGCGGCCGGAAAATCCCGCCGATTATTTAAAGCAGTATTGCATTATGAACAGAGATTTTGGTGGCATTGTCTCGTCAAAGTTGGTGGTCTGATACAGACGTTTTGTACAATGTGATTAAGTGTACCTGTGATAAGTGAATGTCCATAAGTGAGTGACGGCTTTGTTGAATAGATTAACCATTGTGTTAATTTGATTAACTTTGGATGAATGCCATTGAACGTAAAGGATGACAAAATGTTCCACACGAATTGACTCAAATTATTTTATGTTTTCATTTTTTTTAAACTTGTGTCTGTTTTATAGCTGCTGAATATTGGGATATGCCTTGGATAGTCAACTAACTTTAGAATTCTGTTAAATTTAAATAGCCATCGTAAAATAGGATTTCATTGATCAACAGAATTCTAAAAGAAGAAATTATTAGAAATTAAAATGCTTAAAATAGAGTAAGAATGCCGTATGGGCTGCAATAATCTCGCAAAGACCAATATTCTGATACCATATCGTTTTATTTGCAGAATGGAAAAAGGCTGTAGCCATGGTTTACAGTGCACAAGTCCAAACCCGGTAATCTATAGAATACTGGCCTGGTTGAAGCAGCAGGTTTTAAACTTCCACTGCTCATTTCCCATTGGGCGAACTCCTGCCCACTCAATAGGGAAGTTCATCTTCCATGAAGCCTAAGGAAAGATAAATTGATGATTCTCCTGTGTCCTTTGTGGCTACCATAATGTGGGCCTCCAAATTAGGAGCAGTAGTAGGCCATTTAGCTCCTCGAGCCTGCTGCGCCATTCAATAAGATCATGGCTCATATGATTGTAACGTCTTGTCTTTGTTGATAAACTTCCGCACCTTTGCTTATCAAGAATCTATAAGCCTTAAAAATATCCAAAGACTCACCACCTTCCCGTACCAGCCTTCCCGGACAGGCGCCGGAATGTGGCGACTAGGGGCTTTT
The DNA here is from genome assembly GCF_902713615.1 of Scyliorhinus canicula. Taxonomy (NCBI): domain Eukaryota; kingdom Metazoa; phylum Chordata; class Chondrichthyes; order Carcharhiniformes; family Scyliorhinidae; genus Scyliorhinus; species Scyliorhinus canicula. Next base: position 29,981,331 of record NC_052148.1, on the reverse strand, counting down.
CACAGTAACTTCATTGAAGCCTACTCGTGACAATAAGCGATTTTCATTTTCATTTCTGAGAGAGAGAAATTCTCCTGGTCTCTGTCTTATAATGAGTGACCCCATGGCCAAGATTTTCCGTTCCCGCGGCGGGTCGGAGAATCGCTGGAGGGGGGAGGGTGCACGAATCTCGCCAGGCTGCTCTGACGTCGGGCTGCCGTTTCTCCGGCGACCAGAGAATCGTTGCCAATCGCGCCGGCACGGTCGTTGCTGCGCCGGTCGTGGCCGTTGAAAGCGCCCCCCATCCCCGGCAATTCTCCACGCTCGATGGGCCGAGTTCTGCTGAATCCCGCCGGCGTTGTTTGCCTATGGTCCTACCCGGCCGGACCTCGGCATTCTGGCTGCGGGGGCCGTCTTGGTGGGGTGGCAGGGGGAGCCGACTCTGTGGAGGGAGCGGGGGGGGGGGGGGGGGTCCTACACGGTGGCCAGGCCCACGATCAGGGGCAAGCAATCGGCAGGTGGGCTCTTTCCAGGGTGCGGGCCTGTGTTCCTCTGCGCTGGACCCTTGTAGGGCTCTGCCATATTGACCTGGGGCCGGTTCGGAGACAGCCGTGGCGCAAATGTGCAGACCCGTGGAGGGCTGGTTTTCGGTGCTGGAGCAGCGCACAGCACTCCTGTGCCATTCTGGTATCCTAGGAAGGGGTGAATGCCTGGGCCTGGAGGCCCGTTGACGCCGGTGTTGCTCGCGTCAGTATTGACCCCGGCGTCAACACTTGGCAGGGATTTCGAAGAATCCCAGCCCTTATTTTTAAAATGTGGCCCTGCAGTTCCAGATTCTGCCACAAGAGGAAACGTCTTCTCCATGTTTACTCTGTCAATACCTCTCAGAACATTAAGGGTGCTTCTGCCAGGGCCGGAGCGAGTAGTGGGGCGTGGGGCCAGGGTGGACGGGCACGGAACACTATGTGGCAGTGCATGCCGCTGACTGCCCACTGTGAAACTAGCGCCACGTGCCGTATAGGTGGCCCCCTAGGTCACCCCTCCCAGACACCCGCTGGTCGTAGCCGGCCCATCAACGGGATGGGCGCACTCCAGTGCAATCAGTACCATCTTGTTGGCTGGGATATGTGTGTGCAGGGAGTGGAGTGCTAATATGTGGCTGCGGCTCATCAGATTCTCGAGTGTCAATCCCGACCCAGGCCATAGGAAACCATAGGAATTGATCGTGTTCCATTACGCACCAGTGCTAGCCCCTCAATAGTCGCTGAATCTGACCACGTGTGGCGCCAGTCTTGCTTTCATAGAAGTCTAAGAATCCAGACCCAGCGACAGCACTTAGTCTCAGGAACAGAGAATCCGGCGTTTGTTTATAAAGACAACTTTCATTTTCAAAGCAAAAGTCCTGTGAATTGGTAAGTGGGATATATTTCCCAATGGCTGGCAAATTACTTGTACACTACCCGGGCGGGATTCTCCCTTACCCGGCAGGGCGGGCTGTACCGGCGCCGAGGAGTAGCGTGAACAACTCTGGCGTTGGGCCGCCCAGAAGGCGGTTGGCGCTGGGCCAGCCAGCGCGGAAGGGCCTGGCACCATCCTAAGAGGCACCGAAGGGCCTCCGCCGGCCGGCGCGAGTTGACGCATGCGCGGGAACGCCAGTATGCGCTGGCAGCATCCCAGCGCATGTGCAGGGGGGGTGGATTCTTCTCCGCACTGGCCACGGCGGAGGTTGACAGCAGCCATGGCAGAGGGAAAGAGTGCCCCCTGGGCACAGGCCTGCCCGTGGATCGGTGGGGCCTGATCGCGGGTTAGGCCAACCGTGGGGCACCCCTCCGGGGCCAGATCCCCCCGCTGCCCCCCCGAGGACTCCGCAGGCTGCCCGCAGAGCAAGGTCCCGCAGATACGAACGTGGTTTGATTTACGCCGCTGGGACCGGCCGAAAACAGGCGGCCGCCCTGCCCATCGTGGGCCAGAGAATCGCCGGGGGGGGGGGGGGGGGGGGGGGGGGTGCTGCCAGCGGCACCAACTGGCATTGTGCGATGCCCACCTCTGCCAAAACTCCGGTGCCGGAGAATTCGGCAGCCGGCGGCGGGGCGGGATTCACGCCACCCCCCCAGGTGATTCTCAGGCCCGGGGGTGGGGGGGGGGCGGAGAATCCAGCCCCCTCTTTCTTCCCACCTATCCTATCTGATGCTGAACCGAATTGACGGGAGCTGATGGTATCTACAGTATACTAAATTCAAATCTGCAGTTTAAAAGGTTTCAGTTTTTCAAGTTTACAATGCATTATCAGATGCCTGTAAGAAAAGGTAAGGATTTTATTTTCTGAACCAATGTTTAATTTTCAATGGAACAACTGTAACTTAATCAACTTTATTGTATATATATATATTAAACTTATTTATGCAGTGTCATTAACTCTGAAGTTACATGACACAAGCTGCAAGGATCACAAGATATCTGGAAATGACTGACATTCATTAATTAGAGATGTTTGCTGTGTTTTCCAACACATCATTATGGCTGCTAAGGATCATAATTAGGGGTTCTGATCATCAAATCATTGGTGAGGTATTAATATGCAATTGATTAATAATCCATACAGCCAAAAGGTCAATTTGCCACTCTTTCCTGTATTTCCTTCAATCCAGTGTTAAAACTGTTCATTCACAATATAATTGTTTTTTGTCATCTGGCATGGTCCAGGAGTAGGTGATGCTAGTTAATAAAAGAATGCTAAGTTAATGGGAAGTTACGTTTACCAGTGGGATACAGGGTAATAATTGCAGCATACATTTTAAAAGAATTAATACATGAAAACATATATATAAAATAATACATAGATACTTACCAATCAAGAGGTAAAGTACAGTATTCTTTATACTCTATTCCTCCTTTCGGGATTGATGAAGCTTTTAAGGTCTGGATGTGCCTCAGGGTCCTCAATATCTTGTATAATTGTCCCTGTGGACATAGAAGGTTTATTGGATACTTTTATGGCAGGATGGGGTTCATAATTCATGATAATGCATAATAAAATAACAAATGCACAATTGGAATGGTGGTTTCCACAGGAAGAACTATCAGCATGTCTATCGGAAGCTTGGCTAGCCGTACAAAGTTGTTGGGAAATCATTGAGTTCCGGTTAAGTTTTGAATTACTTCTGGTTGGAAAAGTGATGATTTGCCACCGAAGAACTGCCAATGAATCAATGGCCAGCAGCTGTGCATGTCTTGGCTGCACCACAATGGTGGGTGATGGGGAGGCACGGTGGTTAATGCTGGTATAACGCCTAACCACGATCTCTACCCAGGATCGCAGTGGGACCCAGAGCATAGATGAGTGATCGGGGGGTGGAGATGGGGTGGTTCCAGAGATGGGGTAGGGAATCAACAGCAAGGACAGAGTTTTAACTCTCACCCGATGATGGATATTTTGGGCACTGTGGTTTAATTGTCCATGCCACTGAGGTCCATTTGATCGTAATATTCCATGATGGCAGGAAGACATTGTACTCCTCTTTCAATGCCTGCTCCTGCCATGCAGCCAGCTCTCCAGTCCATATATGGACATAGGCTATAATGAGATCTGGAGTGATCTGGCTCTGAGAAAATCCAAGTCGAGCACTCTGCCTCTATTAATGAACTCAAGACCAAATGCTTTTTTAAACATCCTTCTCAATTTGTCCTGCCAACTCAAAGATTTAAATTACATACACTTCCAGGACTATCTGTTCCTGCATCATTTTGTTTATTGTGCCTTCAACTGCTAACCATGATTCTGGTTTCCACCCCCTGACCAATTTCATATCCATCCTGTCACTGTCCCTATAATATCACAAGCTTTAATTTTGCTAACAAGTCTATTATGTTGTACTTTATCAAGCACTTTTTGAAAATCCTAATGCAGATAAGCCACATACTCCCATCAGCCCTCTTTATTCCTTTATCAAAGAACTTGAACATGATTTTAATTAATGAATCAGTGCTGATTTAATTTATTAGCCCATGCTTTTGGACGTTGGTGTGCTGTGAAGGCTGCACAAGTGTGCTGCAAAATAAGATTCAAAATGATTAAACATTATATAAACTAAATTTAACCTTTGTTTTCAGTTCCATGGTCAGCATCTCCAAGGTCCAATGAATCTTGGGGCTCCCGTGCATATATCAGCTGGGAAGGGCCTCACATGCATGGTTTAGATTTTTTACATTGGTCAGGTGCATGCGCACTGGCTTAACTGATGTAAAAAATCAGAACTGTGCATGCTTGGCACTTTCCTGGTCTATGGTCTATGCGTGCACAGTTCGGATTACTAACATAAAACATTCCAAACTGCGTGTGTGCAGCCTTTTCATGGCTGATGCATGCACAGGAGATACCAGGTTCTTTGAGAATTGGAGATGCTAACCTGCAGAGTAGAAGACAAAGGCTCCGTGAATGCATAAAAAGCAAAAACACAAAAAGAGCGCAAAAGCCTGGGTGAAATGAGGGAGACATGGAGAAGTTGAAAAATAAAACAAGATAAGATGGGGAGAAGTTTAAAAGAAAAACAAAAAATAAAGTTCCCAGTAATGGAATAAGATCAAGGTGAAAAACAGGATCGAATAAAGTTAAGAAAAGGCGAAGCAGGCTCCAATATTGTATTTAACATGTAAATGTGATGGCGTTTTTATTATAAACTTCTTGAACTATGACAATTGCATTAAATGGTGGTTGTCTTGTTTTTAAGAGATTTCAGATACTTTTGTGAGAGGGAGGTTCAGTCGGAGGAAATAGGTGTGCCTCAAAATGTTTTATGGTATGAAGGTGTGCCATAACCTCAAAAACGGCTGAAGATTATGATGTCGTAAAGAACTCTATCCTTGGTATGTATGATGAGTTGGTTCCTGGGGCCTACAGGCAGAAATGTCAAAACACAAGAAAAAAGCTGGGACAACCTCATATTGAATTTGAGAGAGGGCAGCAAAATAATTGTAATCATTGGATACGGGCGTTAAATAATAGAGAAAACTTAATGAAACCCTTAGAGAGGTGATTCTTTTAGAAGAATTCATAGATTTACTTCCTTTGTTTATTAGGACTCGTATTGAGGAACAAAAGGTTAAAACTGCTTGACAGGCAATAGAGTTAGCTGATGGTTATGAACGGCATAGAATCAAACCTTTGTTTCTGCTGTCCTTTTAAACATGAGAAGGATAAAAAATGGGAAAGAGAGAAAACAAATAGTCAAGAAAGAGATGGACCAGTTGGGAACGGTCAGAATATTTCACCTGAAAACAAAGAGAAATTTCATGGAATCATAAAATCCCTACAGTGCAGAAGTAGGCCATTTGGCCCATCGAGTCTGCACCGACCCTTCCCACTCCCCACATCACTGTAATTCCATAACTAACCTACACATCCGTCAACACATAGGGAAAATTTATCATGGCCAATCCACTTAACACACACAACTTTGGACTGTGGGAGGAAGCCGGAGCACCCGGAGGAAACCCACGCAGACACGGGGAGAAAGTGCAAACTCTCCACAAACAGTGACCCAAGGCCGGATTTGAACCTGGGACCCTGGAGCTGTGAGGCAGCAGTGCTAATCACTGTGCCACCGTACTGCCCTAAGTTGCTGAGGGTGGACGTGTCATTTGGAGCCCAAAGTGTTTCAAAAACAAACAGGAACATATTTGGGTAGATTGTTGGAAACTATATAGAAGACCAATTGTAGTAATAGGATAGGAAGCATCTAAAAAGGAAATTGTCTTGCAACTGTCACAGTGGTGCAGGTGAATTGTGTTCTTTCAGAGTAAATGAGAAAGGGGGATAGGTCTCAAGATCATTCAGGGAATTATTTGTGTACTGGCGAAGCAATTCGGTCTGTTGGAGGTTCTGGATGGTTTGTTTCAAAGGGAGAAGTTTTTGCTTACTCATCTAACAAAGTAAATAACCAAACAAATATTTTAAGAGATAAAGGAGCAGATCAATCACTGATGTTCTCTGATGATACAGTTTGTATTCCAGAACGTTTTATGAAGGGAAAAGTATTAGAGGCATTAATGGAATGGATAAACTTGTTTCTTTGTGTGAAGTTAATTTAAGAAATAGTTTTGTAAATGGAATTATGGAGGTGAGATTTTTTCATAAATTACCTATTGAAAGAATAAATTTCATTAAAGGTAATGATTTGCTTGTGGAGACAGTAATATTGATAACAATGATATTCAAAACTAGCACTGATTTTCCATATTTTATACTGTGCGAGACCCCCCCCCCCCTTCTTTTTAAACAAGGGGTGAATGTCGTAGTATGACTAGGGGTATTACGGTACCTGGAAGTGAGCTGCTATTGGTGCAGAGGACTCGCTGACCATTGGCCCGGGTTGTCATGTGCCTCTCAGCCGATTGGCTGAGAGGTAGGTAGCTCCGCCTACGAAGCGAGATATAAGAACCCGTGCTTCCCGGCAGTCGGCCTTTCTTCTGAACGTCTGCTGCCGGGCACATATCTTGTGCATTAAAGCCTATCGTTTGGAGCTCATCTACGTTTCGTGTCCATTGATTGTGCATCACAAGGTAAGAACAAGGCTCCCTGCCCCCGCCACTGAGCAGCTAACAGTGACCAACTCTTCGAAGTAGACGATAAACGGTCGCCATCTAAGGGCAGAACCCTTCAATTGACCCCCTTACAGTATATTTGACCTTGTTCAGGTGTCGAAACTCCATTATGTCATCTAGCCAAGCAGCGGCTCTCGGCAGAATTGACAGCATCCATCCAAACAGGACTGGCCTCCGAGCAATCAACAAGGTGAGACAAAAATAGTTTTATGGGTATTAGATTTGTATTGATAAATATTAGAAACAATGTATAGTTTTAAGTGTGTTCAAGTTAATCTTACTGTACCTGGAAGGGTAAAACCAATAGTTACATTCATGTTGGACAAAGGTGTGTCAGTATATGTGGGGTTGGTTAAGGTAGAGAAACATTTACTTTTTAGTTCGGTATACTTAATTGTAGTTGAAGATAGGTAGTGAAACAGAAGGCAGCTCTCAGGGCTCCAAAGCTGCTGCAGTTTTCGAAGGCTAGAGAAGGAACATCTCTCTGGGGTTTGCTAGAGGCAAAGCCATATCACGGAGTCATTTTTAAAAGAAAGTTTTCAAATTATATGGCAATTTGGCGTGACCAATCCACCTAGCCTGCACATCTTTGTGTTGTGGGGGTGATACCCAAGCAGACACGGGGAGAATGTGCAAACTCCATACGGACATTGACCTACAGCCGGAATCAAACCCGATTCCTCTGCACGTGAGGAGGCAGTGTTAACCACTGCGCTGCTGTGCCACCCTTGCATCATGGAGTAATAGCTAAGAAAATAATTGCAAAGATCTGAAGAGCAGCTAGTTCAGGAAACTAGAGAAATGAAGACAAGTTTCCAAGAAGTCTGAAGTTAAATGAATTCAAACAGACCACTGTTCAGTGAAGACAGATAGAGCTGAGAAGAAGGCTAAGATGCCAGAAAGATAAGTGATTTTCTAGTTTCTGAGAATTCGCTGCAGCCTGTGCAATGTGAGTTGAAATAACTATAGAAATCGGTGGCTGGATCTCGGAAGTTTGTGTTAAACTGTTAAGACAAAGGAAAACCAAAGAGGGGTGGTGTAAAATCCTGGATGAGATTCACTTTTAAAAGTTGAGCAGATGCCCTGATTTAAAAGAGTAATTTGTAAAACCTGGACTGGATTTTGGAATGTAAACCGCTAAGGGAAAGGAGACACACATGAGAAGATTTTAAAGCATGTTTACGGGAGTGGAGTTTTAAAACTGTCATGTGAGCATCACCTTGAAATTCTGAGGAGAAATCCACAGACACTAACTTGGGTTCAGAGTAGAGTGCGTGTATTTGACTACAGCCAGCTTGTTTGCTTAAAAGGGACTTACATAGCAATATACATAGGGGGAGGCATGTGGTGCAGTGGTTAGCACTGGGAGTGTGGCGCTGGGTCACTGTCCGTGTGGAGTTGGCATTTTGTGCCAATTGTAAAAAAAAAAATTCGGCACTCAAATTTTAAAAAAAAAAGCAATATACATAGAAAGCAGGAGGAGGCCATTATGCCCTTCGAGCCTGCTCCGCCATTCATTACGATCATGGCTGATCGTCAAGTTCAATACCCTGATTCTGCCTTCTCCCCATATCCCTTGATCCCTTTAGCCCCAAGAGCTATATACAGTCTTAAAATTACACAAGGTTTTCACCGCAACTACTTTTTGTGCTGGTGAATTCCACAGATTCACCATTCTCTGGATAAAGTAATTTATCCTCACCTCAATCCTAAAGGTTTACCCCTTATCCTCAAACTATGAACTCGAGTTCTGGACTCCCCTACCATCGGGAACATTTTTTCTTCACCTATCCGGTCTAATCGTGTTTGAATTTTATAATTTTCTATGGGATCACTCCTCACTCTTCTAAACTCCAATGAATATAATCCAAATCGATTTAGTCGCTCCTCATATGACTGTCCCGCCATCACAGGAATCAGCCTGGTAAACTTTTGCTGCACTCCCCTCCGCAGCAAGAACATCCTTCCTCCGATAAGGACACCAAAACTGCACACAATACTCCAGGTGTGGCCTCAACAATGCCCTATACAGTTGTAGTAAAACGTCCCTATCTCTGTACTCAAACCCTCGCGCTATTCAGGCCAACATATAATTTGCCGCCTTTAGTGCCTATACCTACACGCATGCTTTCAGCGACTGATGCACGAGGACACCAAGGTCTTGCTGTGTATCCACCTCTCTCAATTTGATTTGATTTGATTTATTGTCACATATACCGAAGTACAGTTATTTTCTGCGGCCAAGGAAATTGTGTTCTTACAGGGAACAGGTCAGTCCGAGGGAGAGTCGTTGAGGAGTCTAGCAGCTGTGGGGATGAAGCTGCTCTTATGTCTGGATGTGCGGTACCTTCTGCCTGATGGAAGGATCTGGAAGAAGGCAAAGCTTGGGTGGGAGGGGTCTCTGATAATGCTGTCTGCCTTCCTGCGGCAGCGGGAGGTGTACACAGAATCAATGTGAGGGTGGCAAGTTTGTGTGATGCATTGGGCTGAGTTCACCACACTCTGCAGTTTCTTGCGATCTTGGGCCGAGCTGTTGCCATATCAAGCTGTGATGCAGCCGGATAGAATGCTCTCTATGGCACATCTGTAGAAGTTTGTGAGAGTTGATGCAGACATGCCGAATTGGACAAGGCATCCATGTTTTTTTTTAAAATTTAGATTACCCAATTATTTTTTCCAATTAAGGGGCAATTCAGCGTGGCCAATCCACCTACTCTGCACATCTTTGGGTTGTGGGGGCGAAACCCACGCAGACACGGGGAGAATGTGCAAACTCCACACGGACAGTGACCCAGAGCCGGGATCGAACCTGGGACCTCAGCGCCGTGAGGCGGTTGTGCTAACCACTATGCCACCGTGCTGCCCTAAGGCATCCATGGTTGACGAGGGAAGTCAAGGACAACATAAAAGAAAGAGAAAAAGCATTCAAAGTGGCAAGGATTAGTGGGAAGCCAGAGGATTGGGAATCATTTAGAAGCGAGCAGAGGACAAGTGAAAAATCATTATGGGGAGAGAAGATGAAATAGGAGTGCAAGTTATCTAGTAATATAAAAGAAGATAGGAATAGTTTCTTTCAATATATAAAATGTAAGAGGCAAAAGTAGACATTGGACCACTGGAAAACGTGGCTGGAGAAGTAATAACAGGGAACAAAGAAACGGCAGACGAAATGAATAGTTACTTTGCATCAGTCTTCACAGTGGAAGACACCAGTGGGATGTCAGTTCCAGGAGAACCAGGGGGGTAGAGGTGAGTGCAGTGGCCATCAGTGAAGGTGGATAAGTCACCTGGACCGGATGGACTACACCTCAGGATCCTAAAAGAGATAGCTGAGGAAATTGTGGAGGCATTGGTGGTGATCTTTCAGGAATCACAGGAGGCAGGAACAGTCCCAGAGGACTGAGAAATGGCTAATGTAACACCACTGTTTAAGAAGGGAGGGAGGCAGAAGATGGGAAATTATAGGCCGGTTAGCCTGACTTCCGCCATTGGTCAGACTTTAGAGTCTGATATTAAAGATGAGATCACAAAGCACTTGGAAGTGCATGGTACAATAGGACTGAGTCAGCATGGCTTTGTCAAAGAGAGATTGTGTCTGCCAAATCTGTTAGAGTTCTTTGAGGAGGTAACAAGGAAGTTAGACAAAGGAGAATCAGTGGACGTGGTTTGCAGAAGGCCTTTGACAAGGTGCCGCATAGGCTACTGTTAAATAAGAGCCCATGGTGTTAAGGGTAAGATCCTGGCATGGATAGAGGATTGGCTGACTGGCAGAAGGCAGAGAGTGGGATTAAAGGGTTCTTTTTCAGGATGGCAGCCAGTGACTAGTGGTGTGCCTCAGGTCTGTGCTGGGACCACAACTTTTCACAATATACATTAATGATCGGGAAGAAGAAACTGAAGCCCTGTTGCTAAGTTTGCAGATGATACAAAGATCTGTAGAGGGTCAGGTACTATTGAGGAAGCAAGGGGGCTGCAGAAGGATTAGGACAAGGTAGGAGAGCGGGCAGTAAAGTGGCAAATTAAATACAATGTGTAAAAGTGTGAGGTTTTGCACTTAGGAAAGAGGAATGGAGGCACAGACTATTTTCTAAATGGGGAAATGCTTAGGAAACTGAAGGAAACTGCGAGGCCTGGATAGAATGGATGTGGAGAGGATTAGGGGTTATGGGGAGAAGGCAGAAGAATGGGGATGAGAAAATATCTGCCATGATTGAATGGCGGAGCAGACTAGATGGGCCGAGTGGCCTAATTCTGCTCCTGTCTTATTGTCTTATTTCTTTAGCATGGCTGGGCTTTCTTGACTGTTGCATCAACGGGAGTGGACCAGGACAGAATGTTGGTGACGGTGCCCCCCCCAGGAACATAAAGCCATTGACCATCTCCACTTCAGTGCCATTGATGCAGAAGGGTGTGTGTGTGTCGTGCTACGCTTCCTGAAGTAGATGATCAGTTCCTTGGTCTTTCCGACATTTAGAGAGAGGTTGTTTTCAGTACATCATGCAACCAAATGATCTATCTCCCTTCTGTAGTCTGATTTGTCATTGTTTAAGATAGGACCCACCACAGTCGTATCATCCGCCAACTTAGAGATTGTGTTGGAGTTAAATCTTGCCACAGTTGTGTTTGTATAGGGAGTACAGTAGACGCATTACAGTATTTACATTCAAGTGGCAAGCTACCTTCCTATTTTTGCAACCAAAGTGGATAACCTAACATTTATCCACATTATACTGCATCTGTCATGCACTCACTCAGCCTGTCCAAATCCTGCTGAAGCAACTCTGCATTCTCCTCACAGTTCACCCTCCCACCCAACTTTGTGTCACCAGCAAATTTGAAAATCCTACATTTAGTTCAGTCGTCCAAATTATTAAGATATAATGTTAACAGTTGGGGTCCTAGCACAGATCCCTGTGGTACCCCACTAGTCACTGCCAATCAGAAAAATACCCATTTATTCCAACTTGTTGTTTCCTGTCTGCTAACCAGCTTTCCTGTCCAGCTCAAGACATTACCCACAATCCCATGCACTGTAACTTTACATAGTAATCTGCTATGTGAGACCCTGTCGAAAACCTTCTGAAAGTCTAAGTAAACCACATCCACCTGGTCTCCCTGGTCAACTCTACTAGTTACATCTTCAAAGAATCCCAGTAGATATGTCAAACATGATTTCCCTTTCATAAATCCATGCTGACTTTGTCTGATTACACCACTGCTTTCCAAATACTGTCCTATGAAATCCTTGATAATGGACTCCAGTAACTTCCCTACTACCAACGTTAAGCTCACTGGTCTATAGTTCTATTATTTTTCTCTACCTCCCTTTTTTAATAGTGGGTTATATTAGCTACGCTCCAATCTTTAGGAACCATTCCAGAGTGCAAAGGGTTTTGGAAAATTGCTGCTCATGGATCTACTACTTCTACGGCTACTTCCTTTAGTATTCTGGGATGAAGATTGGCAGGCCCGAGAGATTTATCCACCTTCAATCCCATTAATTTCCTGAAAAATTTATCTCTACTGATACTAATTTCCTTCAGCTCCTCACTAAAACTTTGTGTTTCCCAGAGCTTCTGGTACATTATTCATGTCTCTCTTTGTGAAGACAGAAACAAAGTAAGAATTTAGTTCCTCAGCCATTTCTTTGTTCCCGGTGTGCGTTCCCCCGTTTCTGACTGTAAGGGGCCTCCATTCATTTTATCAATCTTTTCTCGTTTCAAACCCAGGGAAACTTTAGTCAATTTTATGTTCTTGTGATTTCTTGTGTTAATGAAATCACTGTAGCTTAAGATGCACTTTGTCATCTCTGTTAATTTTTTAATCTGTGTCTGTTTGTCAAACTAAGGTGGGAGTAAAGGAAGGTTGCAGTACAATTTTTCCATGTTTAATAAATGGTTTTTTTCTTGTTTAAACTAATTAGCGGCATTGTGTTCCTCCAGATTTAATAAAAAAATAAAAGTTTTTTTGAGACAGGGTTCCAATTTTGTATCTTCTTATCCAGTTAAAACATCAACTGGGATTGTAACACTTAATTAAGAGGTCACTTCTAAGATCCTGAGGGGTACTTACCGGGGGATGTGGAGTGGATATCTCCTTTTGTGGGAGAATCTAGAACGAGGAGTGACCGTTTAAAATTAGAAAATGAGAAAATACTGGTTAGTATTTTAGTAGTGGTATGATATAGCAGGGTTACGGGTGAACTATTTAAGATGGAAAATCATGCTCGCAGTTTTGATTGGGGTAAGGGTTGGCGTGTGTGCTTGTAAGCATAGAGGAGAAAAAATGTAATGGATGTACTATTCTGCTTTTATACACTTTGAAGATGCTATTGGCAAAATGTCTCTGCAATAATGGATGTTGCACAGCTTTTTAAAATAACCTTTATTTCTCACAGGTGCTGGAATGTTCTTGAAAAATGTGCCAATTATTTTAATGAGTCCAAAAGGGAGGAATTTATCTTGATAGGAGGCTGTGCTATGTTTTTGATGTTCTTTAACATTTTCTTTATCATGCTATTTTGCATTGAGCAATTTCTGTCACATTGAACCTCTTACAAGTAATGCATAAATGATGACCCACAGGAACAGAAATAAGCCATTCAGCATTCGAGTCTGCTTTGTCATTCCATCAGATCAAGGCTGATCTGCATCCAAAACTCTTGTATCTGCCTTGGTTTCAGATCTTTTGCCGCACATAAATCTATCACTCTTAGTTTTGACATTTTCAAATTGATGTCACCTTCACATTTTTTTGGAGGAGCAGATGTCCAGACTTCCAGAAACCTCCTGACATCACCAGTCAATGTCCTGCGTCTAACTTTAAAGTTACGCCCTCTTGATTGGGTTCCTCTAACCGGTTGATAGATAGAAACTATTTCTTCTGTCAATTGTTTAAATATCATAAATGCCTCCAAGTCCATGTGTTCCTATTTTTATTAATAGTCTCTTGTGCTGAACCTTATTCTGTAGAGTTGTGTATCCTCAGGTCTTACTATTTTCTCCATTACCATTTTGTAACTTTCTTATTTGTGGTAATTCCTTTCCTTGATTTATTTATTTGCTTTTTGTTATACTTTTCTGTATCCTCTCTATAAAGTACGAATGCCAAATAATTATTAAGCAAATCTACCACCTATTTGCTCTCCAGAGGCCTATCTATCCTTCGGCAACCTAATATATGCGTGTAAAATTTGTTGTTGCCCTCGACAGCCTTAATTTTTCTCCCTTTCTGTTTGTTGCTATAGCTCTTCTCTCTTTATATCCTTATGCTGCTCTGTATTCCTTCCAATCCATGAGATCACCACACTACTTTTTAGCCTACCTCTATGCTGCCTTTGAGCTCTTTTGTTGACCAACTTTAATTCCAAAAGTGGAGCTCTTCCACAGTAGTTTTCTGGAGATATCATAGAATCATAGAATTTACAGTGCAGAAGGAGGCCATTCGGCCCATCGAGTCTGCACCGGCCCTTGCAAGAGCATGCCATTTAAGCCCTTGCCTCCATCCTATCTCGGTAACCCCACCTAACCTTTTTGGTCACTAAGGGCAATTTAGCATGGCCAATCCACCTAACCGGCACATCTTTGGACTGTGGGAGGAAACCGGAACACCCATACAGACACAGGGAAAATGTGCAAACTCCACACAGATGGTGACCCAAGCCGGGAATTGGATCTGGGATCCTGGAGCTTTGAAGCAACTGTGCTACCGTGCTGCCCACAATATAATCAAAATGCACTTGCAGTATTGCACTAATGTGTTTAAAATCTTCAGAAATGTTAATACTGTTGCTGTGCAGTAGACATTCCCTTTGTGTTTTTCATTTTGAACAGCTCAGCTGGAAGCGTGGGAAATTTGATGTTCCAAGAAGCCTTTAATAGCGCTGCTTCTGCAATTTTGGAATTTAAAAATGTAGCTTCACTCAAAATGATATGAGGGAATGAAACTGCTGTTCACTTACTTTTAATGTATTCATTCATTCGAACAAGCCTAGAGGCCATCAATATAGATAGTCACCTAGATATTCAATAGAGAATTCAGAAGAAACATCTTTATCCAAAGATTGTTGAGAACATGAAACTCGGTACCACAGGGGAGTGGTTTAAATAAATAATATAGATATATTTAAGGGAAGCTATTCAAGCATATGAGGGACAGAAAATAGATGGTGAGGATGGTAGATTAAGAAGAGAAATGGTGAGACCATAGGACCTTAAAATATAAGAACAGAATTAGGCCATTCTGCCCATCTAGGCTGCTCCACCATTCAATCATGGCTGAAGTGTTCCTCACACCCATTCTCCTGTCTTCTGCCCATAACCCTGATCCCCTTATTAATCAAGAAATCCATTTATTAATCAAGAACACCAGATTTGTGCTTGAGGTGTTGTTACCTGCAGGGCCAAAGGCCAAGAGCTGGAAGGAGGAATTAGACAGAATAGTTCTTTCTTAGAACATAAGAACTAGGAGCTTGATCCACCATTCAGTATGATCATGGCCTCAACTCCACCGTCCTGCCCATTCTCCATAACCCTTCAACCCATGACTAATTCAAAATCTGTCCCGCTCCTCCTTAAATTTACTCATTGTCTCAGCAACCACCGCACTCTGAATTAAGTGAATTCCACAGATTCACAGCCCTTTGGGAGAAGTAGTTTCTCCTCATCTCTGTTTCAAATGTTCTACCCCTTATCCTGAGACTATGACCTTCTGTTCTAGAATGCCCCACAAGAAGAAGCATCCGCTTCACGTCTACTTTATCCATACCTTATATTATCTTGTATACCTCAATTTGATCTCCCCTCATTCTTCTCCACTCTAGAGAGCATAGGTCAATCGCTCTTCATAAATCAAATCCCTCATCTTGGAATCAATCTGGTGAACCCCCCTCCAAACTGCCTCCAATGCTACTATATCTGTCTTCAAATAAGGGGACAAAAATTGTGCACAATACTCCAGTTGCAGTCACACCAATACCTTGTACAGTTGCAACAACACTTTCTTCCCTTTATACACTATTGTCAGAGCATCCTTCTCAAAGGTCAACCCATGGAAAGCCACTGGCCCAGATGGGGTACCCGGACGAGCACTCGGGTCTTGCGCAGATCAGCTGGCGGAGGTATTCACAGACATCGTCAACCTCTCTTGACAACAATCTGAGGTCCCTATCTACTTTAAGAAGACGACCATCATCCCTGTACCAAGGAAAAGCCAAACAGTGTGCCTTAATGACTATCGTCCAGTGGCTCTGACATCCATCATTATGAAGTGCTTCAAAAGGTTAGTCATGGCACGAATCAACTCCAGCTAGCAGGATTGCCCTGATCCACTACAGTTCGCCGACTGCTGCAACAGGTCCACAGCAGACGGCATCTCTCTTGCCCTGCACTCAACCCTGGACTACTTAGATAACAAAGACACTTGTGTCAGACTCCTATTTATTGACCACAGCTCAGCCTTCAACATCATTAATCCTGCGAAACACATCTCCAAACCCCGTGGCCTTGGCCTCGGCTCCTCCCTCTGAGACTGGATCCTGAGCTTCCCAAACCACAGGCCACAATCAATAAGGATAAACAACAAGACTTTCTCCACGATCATCCTCAACACCGGTGCCCCACAAGGCTGTGTCCTCAGCCCCCGACTACATTCCTTCTACACCTATGACTGTGTGGCCAAATTCCCTTCCAACTTGATTTTCAAATTTTCTGATGAGACTGCCGTCGTGGCAGTGTACAGGAATGAGATAGAGAATCTGGTGAACTGGTGCGATTACACTAATCTCTCCCTCAATATCAACAAAACGAAGGAGATTGTCATCGACTTCAGGAAGTATAGTGGAGAACATGCCCCTGTCTACATCAATGGGAATGAAGTAGAAAGGATCGAGAGCTTCAGGTTTTAGGTATCCAGATCACCAACAACCTGTCCTGGTACCCCCCCCCCCCCCCCCCCCCCCCCCCCCACAATGCCGACACTATAGTTAAGAAAGCCCACCAACGACTCTACTTTCTCAGAAGACTAACAAAATGTTGTCTGTCAGCTGCGACTCTCACCAACTTTTACATATGCACCGATGTCCTGGGGGGGGTGATTGCTAGAGCTGTTGGGGAGGGTTTAAACTAATGTGGCAGGGGGATGGGAACCAATGCTGGAAGTTGGAAGGTAGTAAAACAGGGACAGAAGCAAAAGAAAGTAAGGGGGAAAGTGCAAGGCAGAGAAGCCATAGTCAAAAATCAAAAAGGGCGACAGTACAAGGTACAGTGACTGAGGGGAGCTCAGTGAATAGGCCCAGTAATAGTAAAAGGAATAAAACTGGAGATGTTAAGATTCAAAACAGAGGTAAAAAACCCAACATAAGTGTACTTTACCTGAATGCTCGTAGTATTCGGAATAAAGTAAATGAGTTGATGGCGCAAATCATCGTGAATGACTATGATTTAGTGGCCATTACTGAAACATGGTTAA
Organism: Scyliorhinus canicula; assembly: GCF_902713615.1. Classification (NCBI taxonomy): domain Eukaryota; kingdom Metazoa; phylum Chordata; class Chondrichthyes; order Carcharhiniformes; family Scyliorhinidae; genus Scyliorhinus; species Scyliorhinus canicula. The sequence continues at coordinate 29,964,285 of NC_052148.1, read as the reverse complement.
AGGATGGTCACGACAGGGAGTTAAATATCCGAGGGTATCAAACTATTCGGAAGGACAGAGTGGATGGTTAGGGAGGTGGTGTAGCTCTGTTATTTAAGGATGCCATCCTTAGTAAGGGATGACATTGGTGCTATGGAGGATAAGGTTGAATCCATTTGGGTGGAAATCAGGAATAGTAAGGCGAAAAAGTCACTGATAGGAGTAGTCTATCGGCCACCAAATAGTAACGTTATGGTGGGGCAGGCAATAAACAAAGAAATAACTGATGCATGTAGAAATGGTACAGCAGTTATCATGGGGGATTTTAATCTACATGTCGATTGGTTTAACCAGGTCGGTCAAGGCAACCTTGAGGAGGAGTTTATAGAATGTATCCGCGATAGTTTCCTAGAACAGTATGTAATGGAACCTACGAGGGAACAAGCGGTCCTAGATCTTGTCCTGTGTAATGAAACAGGATTGATTCATGATCTCATAGTTAGGGATCCTCTCAGAAGGAGAGATCACAATATGGTGCAATTTAAAATACAGATGGAGGGTGAGAAGGTAAAATCAAATACTAGTGTTGTGTTTAAACAAAGGAGATTACAATGGGATGAGAGAAGAACTAGCTAAGGTAGACTGGGAGCAGAGACTTTATGGTGGAACAGTTGAGGAACAGTGGAGAACCTTCCAAGCGATTTTTCACAGTGCTCAGCAAAGGTTTATACCAACAAAAAGGAAGGATGGTAGAAAGAGGGAAAATCGACCGTGGATATCTAAGGAAATAAGGGAGAGTATCAAATTGAAGGAAAAAGCATACAAAGTGGCAAAGATTGGTGGGAGACTAGAGGACTGGGAAATCTTTAGGGGGCAACAGCAAGCTACTAAAAAAGCTATAAAGAAGAGTAAGATAGAGTATGAGAGTAAACTTGCGCAGAATATAAAAACAGACAGTAAAGGTTTCTACAAATATATAAAACAAAAAAGAGTGGCTAAGGTAAATATTGGTCCTTTAGAGGATGAGAAGGGAGTTTTAATAATGGGAGATGAGGAAATGGCTGAGGAACTGAACAGGTTTTTTGGGTCGGTCTTCACAGTGGAAGACACAAATAACATTGCCAGTGACTGATAGAAATGAGGCTATGACAGGTGAGGACCTTGAGAGGATTGTTATCACTAAGGAGGTAGTGATGGGCAAGCTAATGGGGCTAAAGGTAGACAAGTCTCCTGGCCCTGATGGAATGCATCCCAGAGTGCTAAAAGAGATGGCTAGGGAAATTGCAGATGCACTAATGATGATTTACCAAAATTCACTAGACTCTGGGGTGGTCCCGGTGGATTGGAAATTAGCAAACGTGACACCACTATTTAAAAAAGGAGGAAGGCAGAGAGCGGGTAATTATAGGCCAGTGAGCTTAACTTCGGTAGTGGGGAAGGTGCTGGAATCTATAATCAAGGAAGAAATTGCGAGGGGACAGCACGGTAGCATTGTGGATAGGACAATTGCTTCACAGCTCCAGGGTCCCAGGTTTGATTCTGGCTTGGGTCACTGTCTGTGTGGAGTCTGCACGTCCTCCCCATGTGTGCGTGGGTTTCCTCCGGGTGCTCCGGTTTCCATCCAGAGTCCAAAGATGTGCAGGTTAGATGGATTGGCCATGATAAATTGCCCTGAGTGTCAAAAATTGCCCTTAGTGGTTGGTTTAGCTCACTGGGCTAAATCGCTGGCTTTTAAAGCAGACCAAGCAGGCCAGCAGCACGGTTCAATTCCCGTACCAGCTTCACTGGACAGGCGCCGGAATGTGGCGACTTGGGGCTTTTCACAGTAACTTCATTGAAGGCTACTCGTGACAATAAACTATTTTCATTCATTTAATTTAATAGTGTTGGGTGGGGTTACTGGGTTATGGGGATAGGGTGGAGGTGTATGATAATCTTATAGAAACATATAAAATTATGAAGGGAATAGATAGGATAGATGCGGGCAGGTTGTTTCCACTGGCAGGTGAAAGCAGAACTAGGGGGCATAGCCTCAAAATAAGGGGAAGTAGATTTAGGACTGAGTTTAGGAGGAACTTCTTCACCCAAAGGGTTGTGAATCTATGGAATTCCTTGCCCAGTGAAGCAGTTGAGGCTCCTTCATTAAATGTTTTTAAGATAGAGATAGATAGTTTTTTGAAGAATAAAGGGATTAAGGGTTATGGTGTTCGGGCTGGAAAGTGGAGCTGAGTCCACAAAAGATCAGCCATGATCTCATTGAATGGTGGAGCAGGCTCGATGGGCCAGATGGCCTAATCCTGCTCCTAGTTCTTATGTTCTTATTCAGTTTGTCTGTCATTTTTTTGTTTTCTATTATTAGTGGTCCAATGTCTATTTTTGCCTCTCTCTTACCTTTTATGTATTCCTTTATATTGCAAGTTATCTTGCACTCATACTTGATCTTCTCCTTCCTTATTGCTTTTTTAGTTGCCTCTGCTCACTTCTAAAGGCTTCCCAATCCTCTGGTATCCCTCTAATCCTCGCCACTTTGTATGCTTTTTCCTTATCCTTCATGCTGTCCTTGACATCCTTCGTCAGCCATGGATGCCTTGTCCTCTCCTGAGAATGTTTCCTCCTCCTTGGGATGAATTTCTGTTGTGTCTCTCTAATAATTGCCAAAAACTCCTGCCATTGCTGTTCCACTGTCTTCCCTGCTAGGCTCCTTCTCCAACCAAGTCTGGCCAGCTCCTCCCTTATGTCTTTGCAGCTACCCTTATTTAATTGTAATACCATTACATCTGATTGCAGCTTCTCCCTCTCAAATTGCAGGGTAAATTCTATCATATTGTGGTTACTGCTCCCGAAGGTTCCTTCACCTTAAGTTCCCTAATCAAGTCTGCCTCATTACTCAATCCAGAATTGCCTGTTCCCTAGTAGGCTCTGTCATAAGCTGCTCCAAAAAGAAATCTCTTAGACATTCCACAAATTCCATTTCTTGGAATCCACTACCAACCTGATTTTCTCAGTCCACCTGCATATTGAAGTCCCCCATGATTATTGTATTATTGCCTTTTTTACATGCCTTTTCTATTTCCTGATTTATTTTCTGCCCCACATCCTGACTACTGTTATGGGGCCTGTACGTAACTCCCATCAGAGTCTTTTTACCTTTGCGATTCCTCAACTCTACCCACAGAAATTCTATGCCTTCTGATCCTATATCGCTCCTTGCTATCGATTTAACTTCATTCCTTACTAACAATGCAACCCCGCCTCCTTTGCCCACCTGCCTGTCCTTTCTGTAGGGCATATATCCTTGGATATTTAGATCCCAGCCCTGATCCCCTTGCAGCCATGTCTCTGTGATGCCCACAACATCGTACTGGCCAATTTCAATGTGTGCAACAAGCTCATTTACCTTGTTCCGTATACTGCGCACATTTAGGTACAACACCCTCAATCCTGCATTGGTCACCTCCCTTTTCACACTCTCCTCAGTCATTGTATCCTGTACTGTGGCCCTTTTTGATTTTTGATTATGGCTTCTCTGCCTTGCACTTCTCTTACTGCTTTTTGTTCTTTTTGTTTCTGGCCCTGTTTTACTTCTCTCCTACATCAGATCCCATCCCCCTGCCACATTAGTATAAACCCTCCCCTACAGCTGTAGCAAACACCCCCTCACCCCTCCCCAGGACATCAGTTCCAGTCCTGCCCAGGTGCAGACCGTCCGGTTTGTACTGGTCCCATCTCTCCCAGAACCGGTTCCAATTCACCTAGGAATTTGAATCCCTCCCTCTTGCACCATCTCTCGAGCCACACATTCGTCCTATCTTTCCTGACATTCCTACTCTGTCAAGTTCATGCACTGGTAGCAATCCTGAGATTACTACCTTTGAGGTCCTACTTTTTAGTTTAACTCCTAACTAGCTGAATTCAGCTTGTAGGACTTCATCCCATTGTTTGCCTATATCGTTGGTGCCTATGTGCACCACGACAGCTGGCTGTTTACCGCCCCCCGCCCCCCAATCCGAGAATGTCCTGCAGCCGCTCTCAGACATCCTTGACCCTTGCACCAGAGAGACAACATACCATCCTGGAGACTCGATTGCATCCGCAGAATCGCTTGTCTATTCCCCTTACGATTGAGTCCCTTATCACTATAGCCCTGCCATTCCTCTTCCTGCCCTCCTGCACAGCAGAGCCAGCCACGGTGCCATGAACCTGGCTGCTGCTGCTTTCCCCTGGTGAGCCACCTCCTTCAACAGTATCCAAAGCAGTATATCTGTTTTGCAGGAGATGACCGCAAAGGACACCTGCACTGCCTTCCAACTCTTGCTCTGTCTTTTGGTCACCCATTTTCTGTCTCCCTCAGTAACTTTCACCTGCAGTGTGACCAACTCGCTAAACATGCTATCCACGACGTCCTCAGCATCGCGGATGCTCCAAAGTGAGTCCATCTGCAGCTCCAGAGCCGTCAAGCGGTCTAACAGGAGCTGCAACTGGACACACTTCTTGCACGTGAAGGAGTAAGCTCCCACATCACACACGAGGAGAATGACATGGGTCTGGGATCTCCTGCCATGTCTTAAACGTTAGGTTAACTTATACAACTACAATTGCACAAAAAAAAGGAATAAATAAATAGACAAATGAAAAGAAAAACTACTTACCAGTCACTTTCCAGGGATCAAATTCCCAAACTCACTCTTTGTTGTGTCTCACTCTGGCTGTGTCTTCTCTGGCTCACTGGCAGAACTCACTGGGAGTGAGTTAAAGTTGCTCTTTTTAAGTTGTCCTGAGTTGACTCCTCCCCCTCCAGCTTTTAGATCAAAGTAGCTTAAGATGACTGACACTTAACTGGCAACCAGTTATGTGAGTGGGTGGGGCAGCCCCTTCTTAACCTTCACTGCACAATTCTAGATTAATTTAAATTTAAATTGCTGAAATTTAAAAAGCAACAGCCTTGCCGATTCAATTCCCACGAATTCCCAAACTCACTCTTCGCTGTGCCTCACAGTTTTTATGCACGGGGACACCCATATCCCTCTGCACCCGAGCACTCTGAAGATTCTCTCCATTTAGATAATAAGTTGCCTTTCCACTTTTCCGACCAAAATGGACGACCTCACACTTGTCCACGTTTTGGCCCACTCACCTAACTTATCTATATCCATTTGTAAGGTTCTTATTCCCTCATTGCAACTTACCACCTATTTTAGTATTATCTGAAAGTTTGGCTAAAGAACCTTCGATCACTGCATCCAAGTGATGGAAGGCACCCCATTGGTTACATCTTGCCATCCAGAAAAAGACCCATTTATCCCAATTCTATGTCTTCTGTCTGTCAACCAATCTTCTATACAAGCTAATAAATTAGCCCTAACGCCATGTGATCGTGCCTTGTGTATTAACCTTATGTTCCTCACCTTATCAAAAACTTTCCGAAAATCTAGATGTACTACATCTACAAGATCACCATTATCCATTAGGCTTGTTACATCTTTGAAGAACTCTGGCAAATTTGTCAGACATTATTTACCCTTCATAAAACCATGCCGATTCGGATGGATTGAGAGGATGCTCAAGTGGAGCACTTACACTGGCATGGACTGGTTGGACCAAATGAACTCTTCCTGCACTATACATTCCACATAATGGAATGGAGGCATTGCTGTCAAGGCCTGTGTTTATTTCCCATTGCTAATTGCCATTGAGAAGTGGGTGTTGAGGTGCCTGCATGAATTACTGCAGCCTGTATGGTCAAGGTAGATATTGGGTGGGAAATTCCCGAATGTTGATCCAGCGACAATGAAAGAATATGGGGCAGAATTTAATGGCCTGGTCACGTTCGAAATGGTAACGCGGCGAGGCTGTTGAATCTCGCAAGAGGCCTCAATGAAATAGAACATAGAACAGTACAGCACAGAACAGGCCCTTCGGCCCTCGATGTTGTGCCGAGCAATGATCATCCTACTTAAACCCACGTAACCCGTATACCCGTAACCCAACAATCCCCCCATTAACCTTACACTACGGGCAATTTAGCATGGCCAATCCACCTAACCCGCACATCTTTGGACTGTGGGAGGAAACCGGAGCACCCGGAGGAAACCCACGCACACACGGGGAGGACGTGCAGACTCCACACAGACAGTGACCCAGCCGGGAATCAAACCTGGGACCCTGGAGCTGTGAAGCACTGATGCTAACCACCATGCTACCGTGAGGCCCCAAATGTCGTGAGACGTCACAACCTGGACGCTTGCTGGGCGTTATCCAGATTAGCATATTTAAATTAACCATTAGATTCACTTAAATACGTCTGATCAGATCCTACTGGTGCTGGAATCTAACAGCCATGCTGGGAGACCGCACCGGGGCGCCGTTAGCACTGGTTTGCACAAACATGGGGCAGCTGTGACACCACCTGGGGAGGGGTCTCCCAGGCCTTTAGAGATTTGTGCGTGGTTAGCTCTGGGCAAGGTAGTACCCTGGCAATCCAGCTGGCACCCAGGCACCTTTGCACTGCCAGCCCGGGTAGCACTTCCAGGCTGGAAGGGCCATTGCCAATGTGCCCAGGTGCCAGGTTGACTGTGCCAGGGATCAGGTCGGGATGCCTTGCCCGTATTAGTTAGGATGGGGGGAGGGGGGCTCGAGGACCCCATAAGAGGTACGTTGGATTCAATGGGGGGGGGGGGGGGGCAGAGGTCGTAGTGGTGTGGCTCAGGTGGGTTGAAAGATCGGGGCGGCATTTAAAAGTTGTGCCCCAATCCGTGACTCGTTTCCTGACTAGGTGAGCTGAACTCGTCACTGCAGGAAATTATATCAGTGTGGCCTTGACAGGGTTCCCAGGCCATTAGATCCCTTGCGTGGTCGGGCTCTGGGTAAAGTGCTGTTGAAAAGCAATATCTTTCATGGCGTTGCGGGTTCCAATAACACCCCGTTAAACAAACTTGAAACGGGACATTGTTTTTGTCCCATTAAATTGCTCCTATATCTTTCTGGATCTGGATGATTGGAGACTGGGGGGGGGGGGGGGGGAGTTGTGGGTATGTTGTTCTCATTTTCCTGCTGCTTGTTTCCTCCTTGGTGGTGGAGGTCAAGGTTTGGGAATTGTTGTGAAGGAGCCTTGATAGTTTGCTGCATTGCATCTTGTGGAGGGTGCATGCTTTTGCAACTAAGTGGAGGGAATGGATGTTTAAAGTTGCGATAGGCTGCTGATCAAGCAGGCAGCTTTGTACTTGATAGTTTCAGCTTCCAGACCTTTAGAACTTGATTTATCTAAGTGGAGAAAAATCTATCATGGTTCTAACTAGTGCCTTGAAGGTGGTGATTTTGGGGAGTCAGGAGATGAATCACTTGCTGCAAATTCCCAGCCTCGGGTGTCGCTGGCTGGGCCAGGTTTTATTGCCCATCTATGAAAGCATTTACGAGTCAACCACATTCCTCTGGGTCTGGAGTCACATGTGGGCCAGACCAGGTGAGGATGACAGATTTCCTTCCTTAAAGGACATTAACTCTAGTAGCTGTAGTATTTATGTGGCTCATTGGTTTAACTTTTTTGTCAGTGGTGACCCCCAGAATGTTGATGGTGGGGGATTCAATTATAGCAGTGCTGTACAATATCAAGGGGAGGTAGTCATATTCTTTCTTGTTGGGGATCGCCATTGCTGTAATTTGTGCGACACTAATGTTACTTGCTACTTATCAGCCCAAACCTGGACTTTGTCCAGATCTTACTGCATGCAGGCACAGAATACTTCATTATCTGAGGAGCTGCGAATGGAAGTGAATGCTGTGTATTGATCAGTGAGCTTCCCCACTTCCGATATGATGGAGAAAAGTTCAGTGCTGAAGCAACTGAGGATGGTTGGGCTGAGGACACTGCCTTGAGGAACTACTGCAGTGATTTCCTGAGGCAAAGTAGACTGATGGGGTGGCAATTTTCCAGATAGGTTTTGTTCTGTTTTTGTGGACTTGATATGGTTTATTGTGTGCTCCATGGTGACTTCTGTTTCAGGTCAGTAACTGTGGGATGAAGCCTCAGAATGTTTTTCATCAAGAGTCACTTCATAGGCGCCCAAACCTTTACCCTGTCAGAAAGAAATGTTGTGGTTCTGACAGGTGGAGGTTTTAAAAGATCAAGTGCATATTGACAAACTTTTTATGAATTTCCACCATGAGGAGTATTGAGTAACATACAAATATTACTGTAATTTCATCAAACATGTGACAATAGAAATTGCTTAATAAAATAGTTTTCCATGTTTGAGAATCTTCTGCAGCGGTGTAGAAACAGTTTACAATAGGACATGCATGCTGACAATGGAAATTGTAAGCTAATTTCTATATCTATTTTCTGCTCTGTGCCTTTGTATTACTGCACACAGTGAATAGCATGAAATCAGCTTTAATTTTTAAAAAATGATTCATTGTGCACCTAGTCGGTATTTGTATGTTTACTATTCTGCCACTCTACTCTTGCAAAGGTTTGCAGTATCACTGAAAAATAACTGCTGAACTTGATCTTAATCTCAGGACATTACCAATTTGATAATCATGGTGAACAGAACATTTGCCTTTCTGAACAGGCGAGGAGCTTTTTCGATTCCACTTGCCACTTTATAAATCTGTCTCTGTTTCACCACGGCCCTGTTTGCTGTTTTTCCAAGTTTACGTTTATCTTCCTTTTCCTCTCAGAGCTTCCATTCCTCCAGTGTAACTTCTGAACAGATGAGACACACATGTTAGCTGGGTGATTGGAGAAATTCAGCACGGCAACTTGATTAATTGTAATCCAGCATTAACAAGTAAAACATTTTGATAATGCTTGAACCTAATACAAATCTTATTTTGTAGAAGTGCACCATTGTGGTGCTATCTAGAACACACAGGAACCCTGATTAATGTGGGTCACGCCACTTGCATCAGGGGCAATTATTCCCAAAGATATTTTGGTGACCATGCTTTCAGTAGAAAATTAGTAATTGGACAGGACTCGATCATCTGTGATCCTCCTTTCTTTTGCAAATCAAGCCTACGTAGTACAACTTTCAGCTGTTCAGTTCGTAGCTTGAGTCAGAATCTACGACCAGAATTGTTCATCACAGATTGTTCATTCCGGAAACCTGATCAACATTCAAACTTAGGTCCCAGAGATCAAAGCATTGTGTGCTAATCCACTGCCTCAGCCCATACCCCTATAAACAGATTTTGGCTATTATTTCAGGTTGGCTATTTATTGGCGGAATTCTCCGCCCCCGTGAAAAATCGGGAGGGCCGTCGTGAACTCGGCTGAGTTTCACGACGGCCTCGAAGGCCGCTCCTCGCCCCTATTCTCCCCTCCCGGCGGGGCTAGGAGCGGCGCTCCGTAACTCTCGGCCGTGGGAGCGTTGCGCAAAAAATGACACGGCCGGTGCGCCTAATGACGTCAGTCGCGCATGCGCAGGTTGGCCGGCTCCAACCCGCGCATGCGCGGCTGACGTCATGACGCTGACGGCAAGAACCCGCGCATGCGTGGTGGCCGTCTTTCCCCTCAGCCGCCCCGCAAGACATGGTGGCTTGATCTTGCGGGGCGGCGGAGGGGAAATAGTGCGTCCGATTTGGACGCTGGCCCGACAATCGGTGGGCACCGATCGCGGGCCTGTCCCCTCCCGAGCACAGTCGTGGTGCTCTTGCCCCAAACGGCCCCCTAGAAGCCCCAAACGGGCATCTGGCGCCCGTTTCACGACGGCAGCGACCAGGTGTGTTTGCCGCCGTCGTGAAACGGTCGTGAACGGCCGGCCGCTTGGCCCATCGGAGTCGGAGAATCGCCGTTCACCGTGAAAAATGGCAAGCGGCGATTCTTCCGAACGGGGGGGGGAGAATCGTGGGGGGCGCCGGGGGGCCCTCATGCGATTCTCCCACGCCGCGTGGGGATCAGACAATTTTGCCCTATATCTCTCTCACAGCCTACTTTGTAACTCTGTCATAGATAAACAGAATTAAATAAAAAGATCTTGGGCGGGATTCTCCTGTATCCGACGGCGAAATCACGTTTGGCAGGAGAATCCACATTGGCGACAGAATCGGGGGCGGCACTGCTTTCATGATGCTCCGCGCCCTCCATAATGGCGCACGCCGTCGGGACGGCCTCGGGATGTTACCTAAGGCTCCCCCCCTCCCCCCCGCCGATGGACCGAGCGCCCGTCTGCTTCGGTCGCGTGTGGTGTTTATTTTGGGGAACTCGGCGTGGCGGCTGTGGATAAGTCCACCACCATCACAGTCAGAGGGGAGCCGGCCCTTGGGTAGGGGGGACTTTGGCGGGGACTGCGGGCGCTGGTGGGGAGTGGTCTGGACGTGACGAGCCTGGCCAAAGGGCGTCACTATTTGGCAGCCCGGGTCCGTGCGCGGCCAGCGCCATGTTGCACGGCAATTCTCCGGCCGTATCTGGAGAAAGAGCAAAGTGCTCCATACTGCGTGCCTGCTAGGCCCCCACCAAATGACAATCGGTGGCCATTTTGCGCCGTTCATTTGGTCGTCAAACGGTACCGTTCCCATGGCGACGTTAGCACTTGGTCTCAGAATCGGAGAAGCCACCCCATTCAATTAATTGGCAGCATGGTAGCACTGTGGGTAGCATTGTTGCTTTATAGCTCCAGGGTTCCAGGTTCGATTCCCAGCTGGGGTCACTGTCTGTGCGGAGTCTGTACCTTCTCCCTGTGTCTGCGTGGCTTTCCTCCGGGTACTCCGGTTTCGTCCCACGAAAGATGTAATTTGGACATTCTGAATTCTCCCTCAGTGTACACAAACAGGCGCCGGAATGTGGCGACTAAGAGCTTTTCACAGTAACTTCATTGCAGTGTTAATGTATGCCTACATGTGACAATAAATATATTTTTTTAAATTTAGATTACTCAATAATTTTTTCCAATTATGGGGCAATTTAGCGTGGCCAATTCACCTACTCAGCACATTTTTGGGTTGTGGGGGCGAAACCCACGCAGACACGGGGAGAATGCGCAAACTCCACACGAACAGTGACCCAGAGCCGGGATCGAACCTGGGACCTCAGTGCCGTGAGGCAGTTGTGCTAACCACTAGGCCACCGTGCTGCCCTGACAATAAATATTATTTAAAAAATGTTAATTGGAAATCTTTTGAATGATTTGTATAAACATGTTGGTCTGGATTCTCCATTCCTGAGACTTGGGACTTGATTGTCCGATTTTGAGGCTATGTCCAGAGGAAGTGTCTGGTTTTCGACGAGGCCCCAGCAGCGATCCTCTGACCGATAAGGGGCCAGCAGCCTCACCACGTAAAACGATATAAAGGGCTGGAGACTGCTGGGTCCGTGGCTGCGCATGCGCACGACGACGACCTGCAGCATTGCGCTGTACAACATGGCTTTGGCCATGCGTGGACGCGACCTGCCAGGTGGTGCGCTCCTTGACACCCTAGCCACCCCCAGGCTACTCCCTCACCCTTGCCAAAGTCCCCCCCCCCCCCCCCCCCCCCGGGTCAGGCGCTGGACACAGTCCGCAGCCACCACGTTGGGTTCACGAAAACTGAGACCACATGTGTCCCGCGCCATTGGGAACTCGGCCCATCAGGGGCGGAGCACCGAGGGAGGTCCTTCAGGTAATGTCCTGAGGCCTTCCCTGCGGCATGCTCTTCAATGAGTTTTGGAGGGGGGGGGTCGGAGCATCCAAACACAGGCGCTGCCCCAATTTGGTCATAAACAGGGATTCTCCGCCCGATTGCCGATTACAATATCGGCGTCGGGCAACGGAGAATCCCGCCCACCCTATGTGTTGAAACTGGTGCAGCATTTGTGGATTTTCACGACCGCAAAACTGGCGCCCAACCTGGACTAATTCAGCGACTGTGGAGGGCCCAGCACCGCCGCACTTGGAACACAATCTATTCCAATGACAAAACGTGCGGGATTTGGCAGGTCCGCGTTGACACTCAGGAAGCTGACAAGCTGCAGCCGCATATACACATTACCAACCCCATTCACACTTATCCCAGCCAATGAGATGTATTGGTTGCGCTGGAAGGCGCCCATGCAGCTGATGGGTTGGCTGCGGCCAGAGGACAACGGGGGGGAGTGGCCTGGGGGACACCAGTACGACCCGTGGCCCTAACCTCACAGTGGGCTGTGAGCGGTGTGCGTAACTGCATGGTTGCCTTCCGGCTCCGGCAATGGTGTTCCATGCCCATCCACCAAAACCCCACAGCTCACCACCTAGCCACCCCCGCCATTCCTGAAGCCCTGGCAGAAGCTCCCTGGCCAGCGTCACAGCTGTCCGCAAGCTATGATGAGGCTGGACACTTTCTGTAACTCCTCCTCTCCTTGAGCAGCTATGACGCCGGTTTCACGATTTTTAAAAGCACAGGTGAATCTTGCAGTCGGGGACTCCCCATCAGAGGCAGAGAATCGCCGAGGCCCCGGAGAATACGCAGGCCTGCTAATGAATTGCAAATGATGTTTACCTGCATTCTGGTCCACATTGTCGCTGCTGTCAAAGTGACGAAGAATTGCAATTTGGCATCAAATCGGCTACCGCCATGTTTTGGTGTCGGAACCCATTCTCCGTCCAATCGTGTTTCCCGATTTTTTGCATCAGCCAACGAAGAATCCAGCCTCGTTGTTGGATAGGCTTGGGTTGTTTCCGCTGGAGCAAAAAAGACTGAGGGGCGACCTGATTGAGGTGTACAAGATTATGAATTATGAGCGGCATGGACAGGGTGGATGTGGAGCAGCTGTTCCTCTTAGTTGAAGGGTCAGTTACGAGGGGACACAAGTTCAAAGTGAGGGGTTGGAGGTTTGGGGCGGATTTGAGGAAAAATCCTTTTACCCAGTGGGCGGTGATGGTCTGGAATGTACTGCCTGGGAGGGTGGTCGAGGCAGGTTGCTTAAGATCAGTCAAAGTACTTGGATGAGCACTTGGCACATAATAACATTCAAGGCTATGAGCCATGTGCTGACAAATAGGATTAGGTAGGTAGAACAGGTGTTTTTCATGTGTAGGTGCAGACTCGATAGGCTGAATGGCCTCTTCTGCACTAAATTATTCTGTGATTCTGAACCCTTTTATGCTCAGCTGGTTGGCGAAAGTATCTTCAATTACTTTAAAGGGAATGTTTTTAAAGGGCCTATATCGTTCCTCAAACAAAAGCAAAATACTGTGGGTGCTAGAACTCCTGAAATAAATACAAAAAATGTTCAAAATGATCAGCAGGTCTGACAGCAAGAGGGAAACTGATCTTCCAGCTGTTCACACTGGCGGGATCATCTTGTCCTGCCAATGGCGCACCCCTGCCATGGGTTTCCTGGTGGCCTGAGGTGGATTCAATAGGAAATCCCATTCACAGCAGCGGAACCAGAAGATCCTGCCACCAGCCAATGGAGGGCGACACTGTCCAGAGTTAATTTTTCAGGTCGAGATTCCTTTTTTAAACTGATTCAGTGATCAGAACAATTTTGAAGATAGATGATCTTGCTCTGAAACGTTAACTCGATATCCTTACTCTGTGACTCGTGTACTGGCTACAAAATAATCCTGCTAGCCATCCATCCACACCCCCCATGCCATAACATGGTGCCGTTGGCTCTTACCTTATGTTACTCCACACCTCAAAATAATCAGACTTTAGTGACAAAATGTACGAGGTAACATTGCCATTTACCTTATTCATTAGATTGCATCTATTTGCAGTATGTATGATTTGTTACCAGGATAACCGCCTGGTTACCCGACAGTCTCTACATCCCATTTAATTGATAGGTTCCTTCAATACTATCACATTCCCTGTACAACAGTTTTCTGCTCAGTCGAGCATGAGATGTTACTCCCATTCGGCTATTTGTGAGAGCACTGCTCTCAAACCTAACTGTTGAGGCATCAATTTGCAATACAGATTTTTTTGCTAAAATCTGGGACCATGAGCAAAGGATTATTAGTGTTTGATGAAGATTCTTGAAAGCAGTCTGCACGTCAGAGTTCCTCTGCATCTGACTGTCATGCATTTGGGTCCTATCTGAGGTGTTAAGGCTTTCCACAATCCCGCGATCTACTATTCCATCCAGAAAAATGGACAGATATTGAATTTGGATATCTTATTAGGATTCCAAAATTCATAACAGAACCGCTGGTTATGGTTGGTTTCAGAACCAAAACAATGTGGCCACTACATTCAATACACCTTGTTTCAAATTAATTTCTCTTAATTTCATGACTGATCTCCATACTTTTGACTTCAGGGGGTTCAGTAAGGTATCTGTATTGTTACTCCCAATGATGACACGGGCTCATGGCATATTGTTCTCGTCTCTTCCTGGGTTGAGATGTCAACATATTACATGACACCAAACTGGGGGGGGAATAGTCAATACTGAAGAAGAATTCAACATATTGCAAGGGGACATCATTAAACTTGGTACACTTTGGTAGGAAGAATATGGAGGTCACTTAATACTTGAAAGGTACAAGTTGATTTGGACTAGAGGAACAAAGGAATTGTCACTTCCACATTGCATGTGGGTCACTAATATTTAATTCCGTTACCGAGCAGGTAGAAACTCCTTGTCACCCATTTCCAATTGGCAAAACTTCACTAATTTCCAGTGGGTATCACTGTGTGCCTCCTCCAGTTTTCTCCTTCATGATGCGTGCTCCCATCTCCTTTTAACGAGGGGGAAAAAATACCTGAGTGGGCATAATGGACTGCTTTCATCCAATGGATGAGGATATCAGGAAAAAGTATAAAATTGCATAAGGATGAGTGCAAGTGGCAGTAGTGGAGAGATCAATGAGGATCTGAAGAAATGCATTGGCAATGAAATATGGGTGCATCTCCAAGTAATTTGGTGTGAGGAGTATTGCGATGGAGAAGGCTTCACAAGACAGTTGAGAGAACAGGATGCAGGCGAAAAGTGCAACGGTACTGACCTTTTTAGTTATTAAATCCCTTCCTGCGCGGTTTACCACCCGGGCAACCTACAACTGAATGGCCTTGTGTTGCAGGTTTCTTCATGTCTTTCCTGGGAAATAGTATATTCCTCCAATGCCTTACAACTGTCATCAGCAAATCAGAGAACTGAAATACAGCCTTTGAACATCTCAAATCCGTTGTTGATGTTGCTCCTCTTCTCAATTCCAACTCCTTAAATTATATCCCTGGATTGGCTCTTTAAATACTGTGCTTGAGATTGTGTTATGTGGGTCCTCATCACTCCCGCTTCCATGATTAGGTTGTAATCCCAGAAGTAAAAGGTCTCTGATAGACGTGCTGAACATTAGTCTGAGTTTCTGAGCATTGATTAGTACTGTAACTATGTTGTGGCTATCACAGAAACATGGTTAAAGGAAGGGCAGGATTGGTGGTTGAAAGTTGGAGGATAGAGATGCTTCAGGAGAGATAAAGGGGGATGTAAAATGGATGGCGGATGAGCATTAGTCGTTAAGGAAAGTATTATAGCTGAACTGCAATGGAAACCTCAGAGAGCTCATACAATGAGGCAATCTGGGTAGAGCTCAGGAACAGGAAGGGAGCAATCCCAATGTTGGGGGTTTATTACAGGCACCCCAACTGCCAGCCAGAGATAGAGGAGAAGTTAGGTAGAGAGATTTCTAAAGGAATTTTGCTTTTTTATGCATTCACGATATCAACTCGAAAAATACAGAAACTCAACCAGCAAACTCAAAAAGAGGAGTTCTTATAAGTGCTGAATAGCTAAGATGTGAGGTCTGCAGTCTTGAGGTGAGATTGAATGGCCACGCTGCACCCAAAAAGCAGCAGTATGTCATGGCGCAACATGGGCGATAGAAACTGGGGACTCTGCTCCCGGAATCTACCTGGTCTGTAATTTTGGGATGTGAATCCCGCCCATTGTGGGTGGGATTGCTTTTGGCAAATTGCATATTAGAGCAAGACTCTAATATGCAGCTACCCGAGGTGTTGGGATCTATCCCCTTCCACTCTGAGACCTCGGGTGAGCCTGGTACCCTGGCACTGCCACCTTGGTGCCAGCCTGGCACTGGCAAGGTGCACAGGTGGAACTGCCAGCACACCAGGTTGGCACTGCTAAACTGACATTTTCCACACAGCAGCGATCAGGCTGGGGGTTCCCTTTCTGGTTGTTGGGAGGGGGGGGGGGGTGCAGGGGGCCCGGCTACACCCTCATAGTGAGTTGGGGCTTGGCGGGGGGAGGGGGGGGGCGTGTTGGGAGTCATGTCGGGGACTCCAAAGATCGGAATGCCATCTCTCGCTACACTGAGGAGTTCTGGTGAGCGGGGCTCCTCAGTGCAGAAATGCTATGTGCAGCGAGGCCCCCTATCTAACCTCAATGATGTTTGATAGCTTTGTGTTTCTGGGTGCCGCGAGTGCCGGGAAACCCGCGGCTAAACATGCTCACTGTGGGACTTTGTTCTCGTTTAGTTAAACCGTGCTCATTAGCTTTTGTCTCTCTTTCTCTGTCACTTGCTGGGTGTGTTTGTGTATTACAATGTTAACATGTTCAAGTGAAGCCTAATGCAAACTAGACAAAGTTATCTTCTGATGAGGAAATATTCAGTCTTTCGGAATTAACATCGAGTTCAACAACTTCAGACCATGAACTCCTCCATTTTGATTATTTTCTGAACCCCTTCCCCCACTGGGCCATCTGTAACTTGCTTTGATTTCACGGAATGTTGCCTATTAACACATTCTGCAACTTTACCTTTTATGTCATTATTAGCACCTTCTTTCGTCTTTAAGCTACCTGTTTTGTTCCCTTGACATTTTTCTCATTCCTTCCTGAGCTACCACCTATCCCTGATCTTCTATTCTGCTCCAGCTTCTTCATGCCATCATTCTCCTCCCCCCACCTCCTCAATTATATATTCCATGACGTTTTTTTCTCACCATCAGCTCGGAAGTAGTCATATGGACTTGAAGCATTTACCAGGATTCTCCATTCCCTGACACTGTGATGTTGTGATTGGGAATCCCGAATGGAGAGTCCTCCGAAAAATGGAATCGGCGCTGGGCAGCAGATACATCTGCAGTCTCCATCCCTTTACCACCTCCCGTAATGGGCTAGCCACCACGCGCCAGCAGGAAAATGCAAATTGCTGATCTGCATGCATTAGCATGCAGCTAAAGGGCTGGATGCCCAATTTCCTCTTTACCCCCACCCCCTCCCCCCCCCCGTGTGTTGTTCCAAGGTTCCTGGCGGTTGAGTGGGCTTGGTCTGCATGTGAGGTGTTGACCCGCTGGACCTGCCCCGCGATGGGGGTCCATGTCTGGATTGTCTCTTCCAGCCCTAGGCCCAGCGCCGACCCTAGGGTTGCTGGCGCCCCGGGCCAGCTGAACTACGGCGCCCTTGGGGGGGGGGGGGGGGGCGGAGCCGTGGGGGGTGGTGGGGCCGAGGGGGGCGGGGGGGGGGGGGCCGAGGGGGCCGAGGGGGGCCGAGGGGGGGGGGTGGACGGGGAGGCGTGGGGGGGGGGGGCGAGGGGGGGGGGGGTGGGCGGGGGGGGGGGGGGTGGACGGGGGGCGGCCGCCCTGGGGGAGGGCGGCCACCGCGCATGCACTGGTTGGCACCGGCCCAACTGCGCATGCGCGGGACCCGAGTCTCTGGCGCCCCCCTAGCACATGGCGCCCCGGGCGACTGCCCGAGTTGCCGGTACCTTCGGCCGGCCCTGCCTAGGCCACCTGAAGATCACCCTTGGCATGGTGTTCTCTGTCACGCTTCTGCTCGGCAGCATTATCCTGGTCTGACTTTTTTGATTGAAGTGGCCTCTTCACCCTGAACAGCTCTGCCTGATAGTTTTACTTCCTCTTTTCTCACCTGATGAAGTAGCTGCCCGAAAGCTAGTGATTCAAAACAAACCTGTTTAACTTTAACCTGGTGTTGTAAGACTTACAGAATTTCATAGAATTTACAGTGCAGAAGGAGGCCATTCGGCCCATCGAGTCTGCACCGGCTCTTGGAAAGAGCACCCTACCCAAGGTGAACACCTCCACCCTATCCCCATAACCCAGTAACCCCACCCAACACTAAGGGCAATTTTGGACACTAAGGGCAATTTATCATGGCCAATCCACCTAACCTGCACATCTTTGTGACTTGTTCTGGTATCCCCACGATGGTTCAGACACAGAACTCTGGGTTTTGTTTATTTATCCTGATTGATATTATTTATGATTGACTGCTCCTGACCACATCAAGGCAGCGAAGTGGTTACACTTCATCTTTTACCAGCAGGAAGCACTTAACGTGAGTGGTGTGGATTGATGATTGCCTATTATTTCCCTGGGGGGAGGGAAGATGCTCCTCCTTGATAAGGGGTTGGGTGTGCTTCCATTGTCAGCAGAGGGGTTGATATTTATAGAACATAGAACATAGAGCAGTACAGCACAGAACAGGCCCTTCGGCCCTCGATGTTGTGCCGAGCCATGATCACCCTACTCAAACCCACGTATCCACCCTATACCCGTAACCCAACAACCCCCCCCCCTTAACCTTACTTTTATTAGGACACTACGGGCAATTTAGCATGGCCAATCCACCTAACCCGCACATCTTTGGACTGTGGGAGGAAACCGGAGCACCCGGAGGAAACCCACGCACACAGGGGGAGGACGTGCAGACTCCACACAGACAGTTCCCCAGCCAGGAATCGAACCTGGGACCCTGGAGCTGTGAAGCATTTATGCTAACCACCATGCTACCCTGCTGCCCCATTTGCAGGGGTTAGGGGTCTGTTGTTGGACTTGGGGATCGGGGTGCCCGTTCTGAATAATGGCTAAAACCGGAGAGTTATGGGAATCCAACGCACTTGCCACTCTGCGTATATTTCCATGCCAAATAACTGTGACTCTCACATGGGCAGTGTCCATAATGCCAGTGGGAAATAATCCCGATTCTCTGCTGGAGGGAGCACTTAGTCTCCGGCATGGAGAATTCCACCTGTTATTTTTTGATTGAAAGGTCTGATTATAGATGGCTTTACTTCACCCCCTAATCATCCTCTTCAGGCTTTCCAGCTGTTTATTGGGCTCAATTAAAATTCACTTAGAAGCTCTGACTGCTTTTCTTTCTGAAATGCGATTGAAAAACTGGTCCTGGAGATGTCATTACTTCGTCAACTATGTTGATCCACTTAATTTTTGTGTCAAAGGACTAAATCAAAACTGTGTTGTGGAAAATGGTAGAGGTCAATCGGTGCCCTTGTAGCTAGTGACAGTAACAAAGGATGGCACTTTTTTAGGTATTGCCTTCAGTGTTAAGTTTTCTATTTTGGTAACACTGCTGAATTATGGTAGTTCCTCAAGACTGATAAGATGAGTCCAAAAACAATTGTCCCAGGAATTAGATAGCTCAAAGCAGGAAATAAAATAACATAGCTACAAAATTGCCTGCGAAATAGCAGATGATCAGATAAATATACAGGTAAACTGATCAAACAGGCAGGACAAAATGAATTGACCGTGATGCAGTATTGGGATCAGCTAATTTGAGCTTTAAAAATGTGTTGGGATGGTGGGGGTGGGTGGGGGAAGGACACGATTTTAAAATAATTAACTTTACAGGAATGGTATCATAGTCAGAACATTACTGGACCAGTAACACAGAGGACTAATGCTCCAGAGATATAAATTCAATTCCATGGCAGCTGGGGAATTTTAAATACAATTAATTAAATAAATCTATAATAAAAGGCTAATCTCAGCAATGATGACCATGTAACCACCATATTGTCGCAAAAATTCCACCTGGTTCACTAATGTCCCTTCAGTGCAAATCAGTTTTTCTTATTGTCGAGCCAACATGGGACTCCAGATACACATCAATGGCCTTGTAAGCCATGCAACCTTCAATACCCAAGGGCTTATTGACCAAGGTTTCTATCAATTTGACGCTTAAGTCCTGGTATCTTTTTGGTGAATCTTCACCGTCCCCACTCTGTGACCAAGAAATCGTACCTGGGATTTGCAGCCAAAAACTGAACACCGTAGCCGAGAGGAAGTCTGACTAAAGTTCTCTACAAATTAAGTTTATATTAGCACACTGGGCTAAATAGCTGGCTTTTAAGGCAGACCAAGTCAGGCCAGCAGCACAGTTCAATTCCCGTACCAGCCTCCCCGAACAGGCTCCGGAATGTGGCGACTAGGGGCTTTTCACAGTAACTTCATTTGAAGCCGACTTGTGACGATAAGCAATTTTCATTGCATTTTCATTTCATATTCCTCATTTTGAATTCCAGCTGGAAAGACCCTTCCTGATTATTCTCTTATTTCCCGTTCCTTTATTTTTCCTGTTATCATTTTGATCCATGGATGCTTAATGGACATGTAGCTTTGAGTCACGCACTCTGCCAATTTTGGACAGAAAGACTCGGACATCTTGGCACCTGAGATGGGGTGGGTCTCTGTTCCATTGATTGGTTGGTGGCCAATTAATTGTCCAAAAGGTTGTATTCTGCCCAGTGTCAGGTGGTAATTGGATCCTGCCGGAGTGTAATGTTTCCAGGGACCTAAGGAAAGCAGAGTTTGACACCTGGAAGCACAGAGACAACAATTTGCTCTGTCTCTGTCTCTCTCCCTCTCTGCTGTGAGCTATAGAACTAAAAAACTAGCTTGAAGGAAGAAAGAACTGAATAGCTGTACACAGAATGTGCAAGAATCTACAGTGAAAACCTTGAACTGAAAGCCTAGATTGAAGCAAATGTGCTCAAAGCAACCATCTGAAAAAAATACTATTTTTTTTGTTTTACCTATTATTTCCACTCTGCCCCTCCCCTCTGTGTTTTTCTGTCTGATGTGTGTGTGTGTAGAGGATGGCGGCAAATTAAAGTGGGGGATTAGGAATTAGATAATAATTGACCAGTTGTATTTGCTTCATATTTCATTATAGTTCTTGTTGTCAATAAAAAGTGATTTTATTAAAAGTAATTTGTTCTGGGACCTCTGCTCTTTATGTTTTTTATAAATGACTTGGATGAAGAACTGGACGGGTGGGTTCGTAAGTTTGCCGATGACACAAAAGGTCAGGGGAGTTGTAGATAGTGCTGAGGGTTGTTGCAGGTTACAACAGGACATTGACAGGATGTAGAGCTAGGCTGAGCAGTGTCAAATGGAGTTCAACCGAGATAAATGTGAAGTGATTCATTTTGGAAGGTCGATTTTGAATGCTGAATACAGGGTTAAGGCAGGATTCTTAGAAGTGCGGGGAACAGAGTTGATCTTGGGGTCCACGTACATAGATCCCTCAAAGTTGCCACCCAGGTTGACAGGGTTGTTAAGAAGGCGTATGGTGTGTTGGCTTTCATTAACAGGGGGATTGAGTTTAAGAGCCGCGAGGTTTTGCTGCAGCTTTATAAAACCCTAGTTGGACCACACTTGGAATATTGTGTCCAGTTCTGTGCCTCACTATAGGATGGATGTGGATGCTTTAGAGAGGGTACAGAGGAGATTTACCAGGATGCTTTCTGGACTGGAGGGCATGTCTTATGAAGAAAGGTTGAGGGAGCTAGAGCTTTTCTCATTGGAGCGAAGGCAGAGAGGTAACTTGATAGAGGTATACAAGGTGATGAGAGACATGGACAGAGTGGATAGCCAGGGAGTTTTCCCCAGGGTGGAAGTGGCTGTCACGAGGGGGACATAATTTTAAGGTGATTGGTGGAAGGTATAGGGGGGTGTCAGAAGTAGGTTCTTTACACAGAGAGTGGTGGGTGTGTGGAATGCACTGCCAGCAGAGGTGGTGGAGTCAGAGTCATTAGGGACATTTAAGCGACACTTGGACAAGCACATGGATAGCAGTAAATTGAAGGGGTGTAGGTTAGGTTGATCTTAGATTAGGATAAATGGTCGGCACAACATCGTGGGCTGAAGGGCCTGTACGTGCTGTACTGTTCTATGTTCTAATACTGTTTAAATTTACAAACTTGGGTGACTGTAATTATTTGGCAGCCAAGGGCCAAAGACTTGGGTATTTTTCAAAGAATGATTTGTTAATTTAATTGTGTTGCGACTCTGGGGCAAGTGGAGCCGGAATTGACCGCTCACTAGCCCAGGGTGTCGTAAAACAGCAAGGCGCAGTAAAGGATATGGGACCTGACAACAGCCTAGCAGTAGTGCTGAAGCTCTGCTGTTCTGCCACATGCAGTTGTGAATGGTGATGGACATTTAAACAACGGAGTCTCCACAAATATCACCATCTGCAATGATGAGGAGCCTAGCCCATCAGTGTGAAAGACCAGGCATTTGCTACCATCTTCAGTCAGAAGTGCCGAGATGATGACACTGGGCATGTTTCGACAAGAGTGACAAAGTCTTTTGCTACAGACGTAGTCGTGCACCAATGCGTTCTAGTTTTTTTTTGTTCTTTCATGGGATGTGGGGTGTCGTTGGCCAGGCCAGCATTTGTGTCCATTCCTAACTGCCCTTTAAGTGAGTAGCTATTTCGGCCATTTCAGAGGGCATTTTAAGAGTCAATCACATTGTTGTGCAACTGGAGTCACAAGCCAGGCCAGCTAAGGATTGCCAATTTCCTCCTTCATTTTTGCACCTTCACTGTTGCTGGATCAGAATCCTGGAACTCATTTCGAATAGAACTGTGGGTATAGTGACATCAGATGCACGGTCGCCGTTCAAGATGCAGGCTCACTACCAGCATCTCGAGGACAATTCAGGACGGGTAGTAAATGCAGGCTCAGCCTGTGAGATCCACATTCTGTGAAAGAATAAAAAACATACCCTTGCTCTTTTTCAAAATCAATACTCAAATGGGATGCTGGACTCTACCACTTGCAGCACCAAAACAAAATTTGTAAAAGAAGCGTTATCAAACCGGACCAGATCTCAAAATTTGTTAGGATATTGGACGAGACCCCCCAAACAATGTTTCTATTTGTAAATCTAAGAGGAAAGGATACTTCACCCCAGTTGTGATAACTCTGACCAATAGATATGTTTTATGTTAAAACAAACTTTAATTCAAAGACAGAATTAACCGCATTAACATCAAATATTTAGCTTTAGAATTATCAGTCAAATAGTTCTTAATGAAAAGGAAAAACTTGAATGCACTATCCACACCTGCCACTAATTCCAATTGAGTAACCCAATTTTCTTTTTCTTTATTCGTCTTAGGATGTGAGATTCGCAGGTAAGGCCAGCCTGTCCTTAATTGCCTTGTGTGAGCTTAAGTAGGGTGCTCTTTCCAAGGGCCATTGCAGACTCGATGGGCCAAATGGCCTTCTTCTGCACTGTAAACTTTATGATATCCATGATAACTAAGTGGCATTTTAAGAGTCAATCAAATTGCTGTCGATCTGGAGTCACATGTAGGCCAGATCAGGTAAGGATGTTGGGTTTCCTTTCTGAAAAGACATTAGTGAACGAGCTGGGTTTTTACGAATCCGACAATGGTTCATGGTCATCATTAGCCTTTGAATTCAAATGTAACCATCTGCTGTAGTGTGATTTGAACCTGGGTCCCCAGAGCAAGGATTACTGGATTACTCGGACAGTGACAATAACACACCACCGTCTCCCTCTAATACAGTTCAAATGTCACTTAAAAATAAAGTTAACTAAACAGGTTACTTGCTTATCTGTGCAGACCTTTGGAGAATGTCCCTTTCAAGAGCAGATCCAGTGCATTTCTACTCAACCTGATAGCAGTTGGCAAAACTGCTGATCAACTTAAAATCCTGTAACAGATTGCAAACCTACAGACACATCTGCTTCTTAATTACATCATTTTTATCCCACTAAGTTCCATGACCTGCTTAGCTAGGGCTAAACACCACTCCCTCATAAATTATCTACAGTCCAGGGAATCTCCAGCAATCCAACCATGATTCCATTAGCCTTTTATCTACCAAGTAAGTGGTTGGAATGAATGATTATCTCACCTTTTATGACTCTTTAATTACAGCTTTAGTAGACACATTTCCTGCATGTATTTTAAATCAGGGTTTTTAATAGCATTACTGCCACAAAATATGAAATATAATAAGTAACCATTTCTACATTTGTCACAGAAGTGCCTTCATTTATCACAGCTTCTTGTTTTTCTGAAATATTCCAAAGTGCTTTACATGGAATTAGTTACTTGGAAGTGCAGTTAACCATTTATGCACAGTAATCTTTAAGTCATACAGTGAATGATCAATGACACGAGAGACATTGGAGGTGTTGGAATCTTTAATATCCAGATCCTCCAGAAATTCTAAACGCTTTCAGAATTTCACCGAACATTATCCTTCCTCCATAAAACTGAAGGTCATTCAAAATTCTTATTGTCTGTACCTTATCTTGCATCAAGTTCTGCGCATTTGACCTACCACAGCTCCCTGTTAACTTGTACATCAATTTAAAATATCTCATCTGGTTTAAAATTTCCCCATGGACTTTCCTTTCCCTATCTCTGTATCCTTCTCTGAATCTACACCCTCTGATGTCTGTTCTGCTCCAAATCTGGCCTCTTGAGTATTTCCAATTTTAATTGCTCCACCGATGTCAGTTACACATATTTTTATTCTTTTACAAGATGTAATGTTGTTGATGAGGCCAGAATTTGTTACTCATCCCAAAAGGTGATGATGTGTTCCATTCTTGGATGTTTTAAATTTAATTTATACGAGATGTGGGCTTCGTTAGCTGTGCTGGCATTTGTTGCCCATCCGAATTTTCCTTCAGAAGGTGGTGGTGAGCTGTCTTTTCGAACCACTGCAGTCCTTGTTGTGTAGGTACATCCACAGTGCTGTTACGGAGGGAATTCCAGGATTTTGACCCAGTGACAGTGAAGAAAAGGTGATAACTTTCCAAGTCAGGAAGGCGTGTGACTTGGAGGGTCACTGCCAGGTGCTGTTGTTCCCAGGTATCTGCTGACCTTGTCCTAAGAGATAGTAGTAGTCGTGGGTTTGGAAAGTGCTGGTTATGAAGCTTTGGCTGTTTCTGCAGTGCATCCTATAGATGGTGCACAGGGCTGCCACTGTATGTCGATGGTGGACGGAGTGAATGTTTACCGAAAGGGTGCCAATCAAGTGGGCTGATTTGTCCTAGATTGTTTTGTGTTCCTTCAGTGTTGTTGGAGCCACACTCATCCAAGCAAGGGGGAATATTCCATCACACTCTTGACTTGTGCCTTGTCAGTGGTGGACAGCCTTTGGGGACTCAATAGGTGAGTTACTCGCTGCAGGATTCCTTCCTCTGACCTTTTCTTGTAGCCAAATTCAGTTTCTGGTCAATGGTAACTCCCAAGATGTTAAGGGGGGTTCAGTGATGGCAATGTCATTGAATGCCGAGAGGCAAAGCTGTGATTCTCTCTTATTGAAGATGGTCATTGTCTGGGACTTGTGTGCCACGAATATTACTTTCCACTTGTCAGCACAAGTCTGGATATTGCCCAGGCCATGCTGCATTTGTACATGGACAGCTTCAGTGTTTGAGGAGTCACAATCGGTGCAATCATCAGTGAACATCCCCACATCTGAATTTATGTTGAAAGGAAGATCATTGATGAAGCAACTAAAGATGGTTGAACCTAGGAAAACTCCCCTAAGGAATTCCTGCAGTGATGTCCTGGGACTGAGATGACTGACGTACAACAACCACAACCAGTTGTGCTCGGTATGACTCCAACCAGTGGAGAGCTTTCTCCCGATTTCCTTCCATCACGTTACTGATGATAAGAGAGTAGACTGGTAGAACAGTAATTTGAAAAGAAAAAATACATTTAGAGATCCAATTGTCTTTTTCCAATTAAGGGGCAATTTAGCCTGGCCAGTTCATCTACCTTGCACATCTTTAGGTTGTGGGGTTGAGACCCACACCGGCACGGGAAAATGCGCAAACTCGATACGGACAGTGACCCAGGGCCAGGATCGACCCCGAGTCCTCAGCAGCGTGAGGCAGCAGTGCTAGCCACTGCACTATCGTGCCGCCCAATAGAACGGTAATTGGCCGGGTTGGATTTGTCCTGCTTTTTGTGTAGAGGACATACCTGGGCAATTTTCCACATTGCTGGGTAGATGCCAGTGTTGAATCTGTACTGGAACAGCTTGGCTAGGGGTGCGGCAAGTTTTGGAGCACGAGTCAGGATTGCCGGAATATTGTCAGGGTCTATAGCCTTTGCAGTATCCAGTGCCTTCAGCCGTTTCTTGATATCATGTGAAGTATACCTAATTGGCTGAAGACTGGCAGCTGTGATGCTGGGGACCTCTGGAGGAGACTGACATGGATCATCCACTCGGCACCTCTGGGTGATGATTATTGCGAATCCTTCAGCCATGTATTTTGCAAAGCTGTGTTAGGCTCCTCCGTCATTGAGGATGGGGATATTTGTGGAGCCTCCTCCTCCAGTGAGTTGTTTAATTGTCCACCGCTATTCACGGCTGGATGTGGCAGGACTGCAGAGCTTCGGATCTGTTTGTTGTGGGATTGCTTAGCTCTGTCTATCATTCCCTCCTGCACTCTTCATTAATGGTAGATATGGGGATCTGACAGGTCATGACATTACAGATTATGACTGAGTACAATTTTGCTGCTGCTGGTGGCCCATTCGCCTCATGGATGTCCAGTCTTGAATTGCTAGATCTATTCTGAGCAATAATTTGGCACAATGGTAGTGTCGTAACTCGATGGAGGGTAGTTCAATGTGAAGACGGGACTTGGTCACCGCAAGGTCTGTGTGGTGGGCACTTCTATCAATACAGTCATGGACAGATTAATCTGCAATAGTCTTGTAAGGATGAGATTTCCATCCCCAAAGGCCATTCCTGAACCAGATGTTTGTTTTTTACGACAATCGACAATTTGACTTTTAATTCCAAATGGTTATTGGATTCAATTTCCACAATCTTCCGGAGTGGGATTAAAACCCGTTCTTGGGATCACTAGTCTATTGACAATACCACTATACTTCTGCCTTTCTCTGCAGCCCATCTGGTGTAGGAACATCTACACTACTGTCCTTAATGAAGTTCCATGATTTTTTCCCAGTGACAGAGAAAGAACAGTGACCTAGCTCCAAGACAGGATGGTGCTAGGCTAGAAGGGGAACTTGCATGTGGTCTGCTGTTCTTGTCCTTCCAAGTGATGGAGGTTAGAACATAGAACATAGACCAGTACAGCACAGAACAGGTCCTTCGGCCCTCGATGTTGTGCCGAGCATTGTCCGAAACCAAGATCAAACTAACCCACTCCGTCATTCTGGTGTGCTCCATGTGCCTATCCAATAACCACTTTAAAGTTCCTAAAGTGTCTGACTCAATTATCACAGCAGGCAGTCCATTCCACGCCTTAACCACTCTCTGTGTAAAGAACCTACCTCGGATATCCCTCCTATATCTCCCACCCTGAATCTTATAGCTATGCCCCCTTGTAACAGCTACATCCACCTGAGGAAATAGTCTCTGGACGTCCACGCTATCTATCCCTCTCATCATCTTATAAACCTCTATTGTCACCTCTCATCCTCCTCCGCTCCAAAGAGAAAAGCCCTAGCTCTCTCAATCTTTCCTCATAAGACCTACCCTCCAAACCAGGCAGCATACTGGTAAATCTCCTCTGCACCCTTTCCAATACTTCCACATCCTTCCGATAGTGAGGTGACCAGAACTGCACACAATACCCAAATGTGGGGTGAAATTCTCCGACCCCCGCAGGGTTGGAGAATCGCCCGGGACCGGAGTAAATCCCGCCCCCGCCGTGGCCGGAATTCTCCGCCACCTGGAAATTGGCGGGGGCGGGAATCATGACCCAACGATCGGCGAGGTCCCTGCGGCGATTCCCCGGCCCGTGATGGGCCGAAGTCCCGCCGCTGAGAGGCCTCTCCCGCCGCCGTGGTTTGAACCACCTCTGGTGGCGGCGGCGCGAGCGGGCCCCTGGGGGGTCGCGGGGCGATCGGACCCCGGGGGGATGCCCCTACGGTGGCCAGGCCCATGATCGGGGCCCACCGATCGGCGGGCGGGCCAGTGCCGTGGGGGCACTCTTTTGCTTCCACCGCTGCCACGGCCTCAACCATGGCGTAGGCAGAAGAGAATCCCCCAGCGGGCATGCGCCGGTGGTGACGTCAGCAGCAGCTGATGCACCGGCGTATGCGCGAACCGGCGAAGGCCTTTCGGCCAGCCCCGGCGCAGGGCGGCGGGCGTCAAAGGCCGTTGTTGCCGGTTTTGGCGACAGTCGGCGTGGCGCCAACCACTCCGGCGCGGGCCTAGCCCCTCAATGTGAGGGCTTGACCCTCTCCGCACCTTTGGGGAGGCCCGACGTCGGAGTGGTTGGCGCCACTCTGCTACGCCGAGACCCCCGCCCCACCGTGTAGGGGAGAATCCCGCCCCCGGTCTCTCCAGGGTCATGTATAGTTGCAGCATAACCCCGTGGCTCTTAAACTCAAGCCCACTGTCAATAAATGCTAACACACTATAAGCCTTCTTCACGGCGCAATCCACTTGAGTGGCAACCTTCAGAGATCTGTGGACATGAACCCCAAGATCTCTCTGTTCCTCCACATTCCTCAGAACCCTGCCGTTGACCCTGTAATCCGCATTCAAATTTTTCCTACCAAAATGAATCACCTCGCACTGAACGGGCACGCATGAGCAGTGTGGCCACATTTTTTTAATACGTTCGTGGCCATTTTGAAGGCCGCTCGAAGCCAGCATAGTTAAAAGCTGGCTGCTTCGGCTGTTGCGTGCGGAGCACCGCGACGGACAGCCCGCGACACTCCTGCCACCCGCACACGACGACCCACACGCGGGTCGCGCCCCCGACTTTGACATTGCCTGCTCTAACTGAATACCAGCATGTATTTCTCCAGATGCACATTTGAGTTTTCAAACCAGATCTTCTGCCACAGATTGCAGAGAAAATATGGGGTCATGGCGTCTGCCATCATTCTGCCAGGACGGGATCTGATAGGCTGGCTCCTCTGAGATTGGGGTGCCATCTTTATAGGGCACTCCTATCAGTGCTGGAATTAAACTCCTCCCACCCCTTCCATGGACATGGAGGACCCTCCTCCTCAAACATCAGGACGACACCCTGGCACTGGCCCTGGAATAAGTTGGCAGTGCCTACGTGTGCCAGTGCCAGGCACACTTCCTAGGCATTTCTCTCTCCCCTGAGGAAATTCCCTTGACTGAATCTTGTTCTTACCAAGCTGTTGTAAACATGATGTCACGCCGGCGGGTTTGAATGTTCAGTGAGGATGCATCATGTGGCGGGGAGACCTGTTCAAAAAATATTGAAATGTATTTGAATGAAGGGTGGGATCTTCATTACGACATCACTGAGGTGGCCAGGAAAACCAGGAAACGATATCTAACCAGCATTTCTTTCCACAGATGCAGCATGACCTGGGTAGTTCTTCCATTTTCTGTTTTTATTTCAGATTGTCAGCAACTGCAGTATTTTGCTTTTCTATTTGGAAAGTAGAAGGTATAATTTTGCCCTCTTTTTCTCTCCTAATTTTTAAAATCTTAGACTTTTCAGGTAGCTTAAATGGCGAATGATCCTCCAAATCAATGGTGGCGTATTCAAATACTTTCCCAGCAAATTCTGGAGTAAATTTGCAACAGATGATCAGGCCATGAAACATCGTAATTTATGTATCATTTCAACATATTTCAGGCAAAATGAACAAATAACATACAGTGCAGAAGGAGGCCATACGGCCCATTGAGTCTGCACCGACCCACTTAAGCCCTCACTTCCACCCTATCCCCGTAACCCAATCACTCCTAACCTTTTTGGTCACTAAGGGCAATTTATCATAGCCAGTCCACCTAACCTGCACGTCTTTGGACTGTGGGAGGAAACCGGAGCACCCGGAGGAAACCCACACAGACACGGGGAGAAATGCAGACCCCGCACAGTGACCCAGCGGGGTATCTAACCTGGGACCCTGGCGCTGTGAAGCCACAGTGCTGTTCACTTGTGCTACCGTGGAAAAGGTGAGAACAACAAGAACAGTAAAAAATGCCAACTAGAAAATAATGAAATTGATAGCCTTGAAAAGGATCATTTTAAAAAGTTGTAAACAATTCAGTCAGGTAGGAAAAAACACAAGGAAATTTCAATTGCAAGTGAATCATAGAATGACTACAGCACAGTAAGAGGTCATTCATCCTGATATGTCTTTGCTTTTCTTGCTGAAGAGGTAATTCACCTAGTGCTGCTCCCATGCTTTTTCTTTGTAGCCCATAGTTATCGGGTTTACTTTTGGAAGCCTAAATTGACTGCCTGCACCATACTCTCACAGGCAATGCACTTCAACAGCACAGTGGCTAGCACTGCTGCCTCACAGTGCCGGGGACCCGGATTCAATTCCGATGATGGGTAACTGTCTATGTGAAGTTCGTATGTTCTCCCCGTGTCTGCATGAGTTTCCTCCGAGCTCTGGCTTCCTCCCACAGTCCAAAGATGTGTGGGTTAGGTAGATTAGTCATTTTAAATTGCCCCTTAGTGTCCAGGGATATGCTGGTTGGGTTTTGGGGTTACAAGGTCGGGTTGGGCGGATGGGAGAGAGGATATAGGTAGGGTGCTCTTTCGGAGGGTCGATGCAGACTCGATGGGCCAATTGCCGTCTTTCTGCACTGTAGGGATTCTGTGGGAGTTCCCAACCACTCGCTGTGTGAAAAAGATTTTCTCTTGTCACCATTATTTCATTTGCCGATTACTTAAATCTGTGCCTTCCGACTCTCTATATTTTTAACCAATGGATGCAGTTTCTCCCTATCTACCTGTGCAGACCCTCGTGGTTTTAAATACCTCTATCAAATATGCTTTAACCTTCTTTCTTCAAGAAGGGCCGTCCCAACATCTCAAATCTGTCTGTGCATCTGAAGTTCCTCATCCCAGGAATCATTATTGTGAATCTTCTCTGCAAACCCTCTCGTATCTTCATCAGCTCAAATGAAGGGAAATGTAGTAATACTGTTGCTTGCAGTCAAATTGAATTAATGTCTGCTCTTTCCAGTGACTGTAAAACTGCGAAATTTAAATAATTTAGTGAACTCTTCAATGCTAAAATTTCCATTGTTCAGCACTTAATAAGTGACAGTCTTTCAGGCAAGCAGGTGTGGGAAAAGGATTTATTTAAGGAAATTGATTTATTCAAGATATTAACAGGGAAAGATAAAGATAAACTATTTCCAATGGTTGGAAACTCTAAAACTACTGGGATAGTCTAAAAATTAGGGCTGGACCGTTAAGGAGAGATGTTGGGAAGCATTTCTTCAATCAAAGGGTGGTAGAAGTTTGGAACTCTCTCCCACAAACAGCAGTTGAAGCTGGAACAGTTGTTCATTTTAAATCTGTGAACGCTAGATTTTTTTGTTCAGCCAAGGTATTAAGGGATCTGGGCCAATGGCAGTTACATGCAGTTGGCCGCAGATCAACCATGATCTCATTAAATGGCGGGACAGGCAGGAGGGGGCTGAATGACCTACTCCTGTTCCTATGGATGGTATAGAAAATGAAAATAACACGCAGAACAGCAGGTGGGTCTCTCGAGAGTTACTTTCAAAACCCATTCTGACATTGGCAGTGCATTACTTTAATTCAATGTGCTGAGTAGAATTTGGGAAATAAATTAATAACTGGGGAAATGTCTATCTTGAATAAATGTACCAAAACACTCATTAGTAATGGGTCATAGCAGTCATGGGTAATACTGTGGATAATACCAGCACCTAATGATTCAGCTATGCGTGGTAACTGAGAGACTCGTAATGTAATTTGTTAGGTAATTTCTTGTGAGAAAAATTATTCCAATTATTTTTTCTGCAATCATTGTAATTGTCGGCCTCTGATGACTGCCTGCAGAGTAATGAGAATGTGTGATAAGTACAGTCCATTAATCATTCAATAACAGACATCAGAAATAGGAAGAGAATTCAAAAGAACACATACCAAATCAGGATAATCAAAATGCTAATCATATTTACATTTTCTATGTATTTCAAATATATCATACTTTATGCCAATATAATGTTTTGTCAATGTGGCAAACACCAAATTTCCTCCTATTATTTTCTGTGAAAGCCTATTTCATTAAATGTGCAGTCAGTTTCATTTAATTAGAGTTCTATAATTCACCAAAGAGGTCAGTTACATCTTTCTCAACTTTACAAATGTTAATCTAGTCATTTTTAATTCGAATAGAATATTGCAATATATTTAACATGGCTAACTGGAATGAGGCTAGTGTAATTATGTCTAAAAAGTCAATTCAGTTGTCATAACCAGTGAAGTATTCAAATAGAATCAAATACTGTGGATGCTGGAAATCTGAAATGAAAACAGAAAATGCTGGAAAAATTCATCAGGTCAAGCAACATGTATGGAGAGAGAAACAAGGTTTACGGGCACGATTTAACCATCTCGTGCCCGGCGCGGATCTGAGTGTGCCGATTAAATAGTGGGAAAGGCCAAAATTGAGATGCGCATCGAGCGCGAATCAGTTTGCTATCTAACTGGCTCGCTCCCTATGGCGAGTTCCGGATCACACCAAAATATGGCGATCATATCATTAACCCCAATTTTCATTAATTTCCATCTCATTGGCGAGAATTAGGTTGGATATAACGGCCTCCCAGGAATGAACTGGCTACAGTTTTAAAAACGTGAAGCTGGAGCAATGGCTGCTATGGGGAACTGAGGAGGTGAGTAGCCATTTCCATTTTCGGGCGTGCAGCTCAAGGGTTGAAGCGTTCCAGATCTGGGGTTGCCCAATTATAATTATGTAGCTGACCCCAATGGTCGATACGTTGTTGTCTGTGGCTCCTTGGTGGGCACACTTAGTCATGGTCAATATTTACGCCCCCAATTGGGATGATACACATTTTATTAATACCCTGCTGGTATTTCTTCGCAATTTAGACTAGTATCAGCTCATTTTAGGTGGGGACCTGAATTGTCTCCTGGACCCTGGTTTGGATTCTTCCAAGCCAAAATCTTTTGCACCATTGGGGGTAGCCAGGGTTTGTCATCTTGATGCAGATCAGGGGTGGTAGATCCTTGGCGCTTCTTGCACCCAACTGACAAAGATTTTCTGAGGTTTCTTTGCATGTCCATCAGATATATTCATGGATTAATTTTTTTAAATTCTTGATCGGTCTCGCCTCCCTCCAGTGGTGCGGCTGAGTATTCAGCAATTGTTATTTCGGACCACGCTCCACACTTCATTGATTTGTCACTAGAGTATGGCCACCCAACGTCTACAATGGAAGTCATCACAACACTATTAGCGGATTAAATGTTTGTGATCGTCTGTCCACTGCCATAGAAGTCGATATACAGGTTAACAAAACCGAGTCAGTCTCACCTTCCACGCTGTGAGAAGCCCTGAAGGTGATCCTCTGGGGGAAAATTTTCTCCGATAGAGCGCATTTGATGAAGACAGCGAAGGTGAAGCAGCAGAGGCTGCTGGACTCCATTCTTGAAGTGGACCACCAATACTCGCTTGATCCTACCCCGGAGTTTCTGGCGATTAGGAAAAATTGCAAACACAGTTCAAACTATTGTTGACTAACAGGGCGGGAAGCCAAATGTGACCTTGACCTTCAAGGAGCATGTTGTATGAATACAGTGTGAAGGCCACTCATCTTTGGCTCACCAGCTGAAAGGGCAAGTGGTCTCCTGGGAGATCACACAGATACGCAATTCAAGCGGTAACCTCATTTTTGCCCCTCAGGTCAATGCGGCTTTTGAATCGTTTTACTGCGATCCCCATAGATCGTAGCCTCCTGCGGATGGGTCAGTGATATCTGACTTTCTAGAAGGCCTACCCATCCCAACTGTTGAGGTGGAGAGGAGCGGTGAGTTAGAATCCCCGTTCCACCCAAATGAAATTTTAAAATGTATTGGATTGATGCAATTTGGCAAAGCCACTGGTCTGGATGGTTTTCAATTGAATTTTATTAGAGGTTCTTGGAGCAGCTTGTGTCTTTAAATCTGGACATGTTCAATGATTCCCTATCCTGGGGATCACCGCCCTCTACCCTCACTCAGACCTCTTATCTTTTTGCTTCTTAAGAAGGACAAGGACTCGACAGAGTACCATTCTATTTCACTTTTGGACAGGGTCGTCAAACTACTTGCCAAGGTGCTGGTGCTTTGGCTGGAGCCTTTCCTTCCAAATATAATCTTGGAGGATTAGACGGGCTTCATGAAGGGTCGACAATTGTTGGGCAATTGTATTGCCTGTTAAATGTTGTCCTTTTCCCCTCCTCTGTACCTGAACCGGAGGTGATTGTGTCTCTGGATGCCGTAAAGGCATTTGATAACGTGGAGTGAGAGTATTTATTTGCTATTCTTGGGACGTTTGGTCTTGGCTATAAATGTATTTCTTGGATTTGACTATTGTGCATGGCGCCAATGAACAAAGAACAAAGACAAATTACAGCACAGGAACAGGCCCTTCGGCCCTCCCAGCCTGCGCCAATCCAGATCCTCTATCTAAAACTGTCGTTTATTTTCTAAGCATCTGTATCCCTCTGCTCCCTGCCCATTCATGTATTTGTCTAGATACATCTTAAATGATGCTATCGTGCCCGCCTCTACCACCTCTGCAGGCAATGCGTTCCAGGCCCCCAACACCCTCTGCGTAAAGAACTTTCCACGCATATCTCCCTTAAACTTTTTCCCTCTCACCTTGAACTCGTGACCCCCTAGGAATTGAGTCCTCCACTCTGGGGGGGAAAAAAGTGTCTTGCTATCCACCCTGTCTACACCTCTCATGATTTTGTAGACCTCAATGAGGTCCCTCCTCAACCTCCGTCTTTCTAATGAAAATAATCCTAATCTACTCAATCTCTCTTCATAGCTAGCGCCCTCCATACCAGGCAACATCCTGGTGAACCTCCTCTGCACCTTCTCCAAAGCATCCATGTCCTTTTGGTAATGTGGCGATCAGAACTGTACGCAGTATTCCAAATGTGGCCGAACCAAAGTCTTATACAACTGTAACATCACTTGCCAACCCTTGTACTCAATACCCCTTCCAATGAAGGAAAGCATGCCATATGCCTTCTTGACCACTCTATCGACCTGCGCAGCCACCTTCAGGGTACAATGGACCTGAACACCCAGATCTCTCTGTACATCAATTTTGCCCAGGGCTTTTTCATTTACCGTATAGTTCGCTCTTGAATTGGATCTTCCAAAATGCATCGCCTCGCATTTTCCCAAATTGAACTCCATCTGCCATTTCTCCGCCCAACTCTCCAATCTATTTCTATTCTGCTGTAATCTCTGTCAGCCCCCTTCACTATCTGCTACTCCACCAATCTTAGTATGAATGTCCTGAACTTTGATTATTTCCCTTTGAATAGGAACACGAGGCAGGGCTGTCCACTGTCCCTACTCCTGTTTGCCACTTGCTAAAGTGCTGAGGTCCTCTGTTAAGTGGAGGGGGTTTAATTAGGGAAGGGTGGAGCACCGGGTGTCCCTTTACGCAGACAATCTATATCTCTATATTACGGACCTAGTATCCTCCATGGACAACATAGTGAAGTTGCTTTGCACTTTTGGCTCCTTCTCTGGATACAAGTTCCCGTAACAGCCTCCCCGAACAGGCGCCGGAATGTGGCGACTAGGGGCTTTTCACAGTAACTTTATTTGAAGCCTACTTGTGACAATAAGCGATTTTCATTTTCATTTCATTTCATTCAGTTGAAATTGGGCAAGAGTGAAAGCATCACGATTAACTCCCCCCCGCCTCCTTGGCAGAAATGCCCACCTAGGGATGTCAATTTTTAGCCTTGCCAGGACAAGCTTTCATTATCGGGGGATCCGGGTGGCCCACAGCTGGATCTCACTTCATAAATTAAAATACTCCAGTCTTCAGTGGTATTAAAGTAGACTTGCAGAAGTGGAGCATCCTTCCCCTATCCTTGGTGGGTACGGTTCATCCAATTACCTTCAGTCATACCTTCCGGAGGAGAGAGCACTGGGCAGCTCGGTAGCACAGTGGTTAGCACTGCTGCTTCACAGTGCAGGGTCCCAGGTTCAATTCCCGGCTTGGGTCACTGTCTGTGCGGAGTTTGCATGTTCTCCCTGTGTCTGCATGGGTTTCCTCTGGTGATCCGGTTTCCTCCCACAAGTCCTGAAAGACTTGCTGTTAGGTAATTTGGATGTTGTGAATTCTCCCTCAGTGTACCTAAACAGGCACCGTAATATGGCGACTAGGAGATTTTCACAGTAAATTCATTGCAGTGTTCATGGAAGCATACTTGTGACACTATTAATGATTATTATTGGGGTCTGGGATGTCACGGAGCGGTTGCACGGCATTCTGGAGAGGGAAGGTGAACTGCCAGTTGTCGTGGTGCATATTGTACCAACGCAATAGGTAAACTAAAGGATGAGGACCTGAAAGCCAAGTACACGAAGTTAAGATATAAACTATAGTGCAGGACCTCAAATGTAGTAGAACATAGAACATAGAACATAGAACAGTACAGCACAGAACAGGCCCTTCGGCCCTCGATGTTGTGCCGAACAATGATCACCCCACTTAAACCCACGTAACCCGTATACCCGTAACCCAACAATCCCCCCATTAACCTTACACTATGGGCAATTTAGCATGGCCAATCCACCTAACCCGCACATCTTTCGACTGTGGGAGGAAACCGGAGCACCCGGAGGAAACCCACGCGCACACGGGGAGGACGTGCAGACTCCACACAGACAGTGACCCAGCCGGGAATCGAACCTGGGACCCTGGAGCTGTGAAGCATTGATGCTAACCACCATGCTACCGTGAGGCCCTAATCTCAGGCTTGCTCCCAGTTCCACACGTTAGAGAGACCAGGAACAGGAGGATAGATCAGATGATTTATGTGGCTGGAAAGATGGTGTAGCCGAGAGGGATTCAGATTCTTGAGGCATTGGGACCAGTTCTGGGGCAGGAGAAAAATTTTGAACTGGGGGAATTGAAAATTTGTAGAAATTAGGAGATTGTTGAGGTAGGCTGGCCAAAACTGTTGGAGGATAAATCTGCGAAAAACCAGTGGGGAGCACTAAAAGGAGAGTTCCTAAATGTACAAAGTAGACATGTCCCCATCAAAAATAATAGTGGTACTGCCAAATCTTGTCTGAAGATGTGAGGCTGTGGGAAGGGTTTTGAATGAATATTTTGTCTCCATGTTTACAAAGCAAATGGATAATGCAGATAGAGTAGTTGTAGAGGAACATTGTGAGATACTGGAGGGGATAATGATAAAGAGAGAGGCAGCACTCGAAGGATTGAAATACTTGAAAGTTGATCAGTCACTAGGGCCAGGTGAATTGTTTCCGAGGCTGCTGAAGGAGATAAGGGAGGAGATAGATGCTCTGGTTTCCTATCCTCACTAGATACAGGGAAGGTACGGGAGGACTGGAGAAATGCAAACATGGTTCAATTATTTATAAAGGGATCAAATGAAATGATGAAAAATTATAGGCCGGTTGGCAGTGAGCGTCAGTAGTGAGGAACTTAGCAGACTCAATCCTGAGAGATAGGATTGACTGTCACATAGACAGGCATGGACGAGTCTGGGATAATTAGCACGGATTTGTTAAAGGAAGGTCTTGACTCACAATTTTGATCAAATTCTTTGAGGAAGTGACATGAGGGTTGATGAAGATAGTGCAGTGGATGTGCTATACATGGATTTTAGCAAGGTGTTTGATAAAGTCCCACAGGCAGATTGGTCAAGCAAGTGAAAGCCCATGGGATATAGGGCAAACTGGATTAAAAGTTGGCTTAGTAACAGGAAACAAGGTGTTTAACAGGTAACAAAGGGGAACGGTCGATGGCTGCCCTTGCAATTGGAAAGTTGTTTCAAGTGGTGTTCCATAGGACCCTTACTGTTTGTGTTATGAATTAACGTGAACGTAGGGGCCATAAGACACAGGAGCAGAATTAGACCACTCTGCCCATCAAGTCTGCTTCGCAATCACGTCTAATATTGTTCTCATCCCAATTCTCCTGCCTTCTCTCCAAAACCCCTGATCCCCTTATTAATCAAGAACCTATCTATCTCTATCTTAAAGACACTCAGTGATTTGGCCTCCACAGCGCTCTGCGGCAAAGATTTCCACAGATTCACCACCCTCTCTGGCTGACAGAATTCCTCATCACTGGTTTAAAGCATCGTCCCTTTAGTCTGAGATTGTTCCCTCTGGTTCTAGCTATTCCCATAGTGGAACATCCTCTCCGTGTCCACTCTATCCAGGCCTCGCAGTAGCCTGTAAGTTTCCCCCCTCATCCATCTAAAGTCCAACGAGTAGAGACTCAGAGCCGTAAACCGTTCCTCATGCGACAAGCTCTTTATTCCAGGGATCAATCTTGTGAATGTCCTCCGGACCATTTCCAAGGCCAGCACACCCTTCCTTAGATATGAGGCCCAAAACTGCTCACAATACTCCAAATAGGGTCTGATCAGAGCCTTATACAGTCTCAGAACATCCCTGCTCTTGTATTCTAGCCCTCTCAACATGAATGCTAACATTGCATTTGCCTTCCTAGCTGCCGACTGAACCTGCACGTTAACCATAAGAGAATCTTGAACAAGGACTCCCAAGTCCATTTGTGCTTCAGATTTCCTAAGCATCTTCCCATTTAGAAAATAGTCTATGCCTAAATTCCTCCTTAGAAAGTGGACTTTTCCACTTTGTATTCCATCTGGCACTTGTTTGCTCACTCTCCTAGTCTGTCCAAGTCATTCTACAGCTGCTTGCTTCCTCAATACTACCTGTCCCTCTACAGATCTTTGTATCATCTGCAAACTTAGCAACAGTGCCCTCAGTTCCTTCTTCTTGACTGTTAATGTATATTGTGAAAAGTTATGGTCCCAACACTGACCCCTGAGGCACACCACTAGTCACCGGCTGCCTTCCTGAAAAAGACCCCTTTATGCCCACTCTCTGCCTTCTGCCAGTCAACAAATCCTCTATCCATGCCAGGATCTTACTCTTAACACCATGGGCTCTTAACTTATTTAACAGTCTCCTATGCAGGACCTTGTCAAAGGCCTTCTGGAAATCTGGGTTGAGGATAAGTGCGAGTGCTGTTCACATGGGCCAGCTGACCAAAAGCATATATTCTGATCCTATCCCATTGATGGTCTTCTGGGCGTTTTTCTTTCACACCATGTCGGAGATATGGATCCGTGTAGATTTGGATCAGTGTCCGCTGGTGGCCATATTTGGCATGTCAGATTCTCCGGTGATACAGTCTGGGACTTAGGTAGATGTCCAAACCCTTGCCTCATTTATAGCTGGAGGTGCATTTTGTTTGGGTGGGAGTTTCCCACTAGTGCATCTGCTCAGCTGGGTGCCCGAATGTCATTTCTGCATTTGGAGAAGGTCAAGTTTACCATCCAGAAGTCGATGGAGAGGTTCTACCTAAGATGTCAACCATTAATTTCCTTTTTTAAGCAGTTAGTCACTATCAGTTATTAAGGGGTTTAGGTTCGTTTTTGCCTTTTAAGTTAATTAGGTGTTGTATGTGTTTTTCCTTTTTAAATCATCTCCCTTCGATTATTTGTTTTGTTTAATTGTTTCGGGTTGTGTTGATTATTATGAAAAATTTCTTAATAAACATATTGTTTGAAAAAGTTACATCAAGCTGATTGCGATTGAGCGTAGTTGATGTCAGATAAAAGCAATTGGATAGGGTTGTGCATTATGAAAATTGACCAAGGCTCCTATGATAGTACCTTCCAAATCCGTGCCCCCTACTACATTGGAACATATGAGCAGCACTAGGCTATTTGGCTCCTCAAAACTGCTCACAGAGATCACGGTTGATCATCTACCTCTTTTCCCCCACTGTTCCCATATCCCTGGATGTCATTACTATCCAGAAATCTATCTCATAACCTTCTCCAGCTGCTTCATCAATGAGTTTCCCTGGATCATAAGATTTGAAGTGGGTACGTTTGTTAATGTTTGCACAATGTTCAGCATTGTTTGCGACTCTTCAGAAACTGAAGTAGTCCATATCCATATGCAACAACACCTGGTTAACATTCTTTCAACTTCTGTTTTCAACATGCTCAGTGATTGAACTTCCAAAGCCCTCTGGGGCAGAGAATCCCAAAAATTCACAACCAACTGAGAACAATGATAGCAGATGCTTGGGAACACCATCATCTGCAACTTCCCCTGAAAGTCACATACCGGCTTGGAACTATGTCACCGTTTGGGTCATAGTCCAGGAACTTCCCTCCTAATAGGACTGTAGATACACCTACACTCCGTTTAGCTCAGTTAGCTCGACAGCTGGTTTGTGCTGCAGAGCGAGGCCAACAGCGCGGGTTCAATTCCCATACAGGCTGAGGTTATTCATGAAGACCTACCTTCTCAACCTTGCCCGTTGCCTGAGGTGTGGTAATCCTTAGGTTGAATCACCATCAGTCAGCTCTCCCCCTCAAAGCGGAAAGCAGCTTATGGCCATCTGGGACTATGGCGACTTTAGCACCTACTCCTAATGGACTGCAGCAGTTCCAGAAGGCAGCTCACCACTACATTCTGAGGGCAATTTGAAATGGGCGCTAAATGATCGACTATCCAGTGATGTGCACATCCCTTGCAAGAATGAATAAAATGTGATTGTGTGATTGCAGCATTTGCTCAACAAACCCGAGTGCTCTAATAGTTCCACTGACAATTTAAGATGATCAGTTATGTTGATAACGCCACTCATTTACACTTGTCAGAAGCGACCTGTTTTTTGAAAAAAAAAGGGATATGATCAAGCCTTGCACCTTTGTTGAATTGCCAGGTAGCTTATGAAACTCAGTTCCCAGTTGCTTCCCGATGGCAAGACCCTGGCCAATCAGGTTGACTTCCCAACCAATCAGCATCCTTTTCGAATGTGGTGTAAATTGTGCTGATCATTTGAAATTTGACATTCCTGTATTTTCCCTGATGAAGGTAACATAAAAAACTTTGGCAACATTTCTCTCTTTTAAGAAATATTCAAATTCTGTAGGAAGAATTGATTGAATATAGATAGGTTAAGTGCATGGGAAACAATTTGTAGAAGCACTATAATGTAGGAAAATGTGTGGGTCTTCACTCAGACAGGAAGAATAGAAACGCAGAATATTAATGGTGAGAAACCACAATACTGCAGTACAGGGGGACCCTAGTGTCTTTGTATATGAATCACAAAATGATAGCATGCTGGTACAGCAAATAATTAGGAAGGCAAATGGAATGTTGGCCTTTATTGATGGGGTGATGGAGTATAAGGTATGGACATTTTACTACAACTGTACAGTGCATTGATTGGACCACATCAAATGTACTGTGAAAAGCTTTGGTCTCTGAGAAGGGATATACTCCCATTGAAAGTAGCTTGTAGTGTTCGGCTGCTTTGGATAACACAGGCTGCTCCTTGATGCAGTCTTAACTAAAAGATGCTCCAGACTCTGAAATAAGTTCAACATATTTGTTGAACCATTAATGAGTTTGACTCTCTGTTAATCTAACTGTAGTAACTCAGTCTTATAGCTCTAAGCCCCGTGCTGGGGTGTGATGCTGCTGATAAACCCTGTCTAACACTCTCGATGTGTCTGTGGAAAGAGGCAGGGTGTGAGTGCCTCATCCCTTTTATAGTGTTTATGTCATGCCCCCTTGTGGTGGTGCCACCTCTGAGTGTCCTGACTGCCCATTGGTTGTGTCCTATTCTGAGTGTTCATTGGTTGCATGTTTGCATATCATGACACAGTTCAGGGAAGGTTCCCTGCAAAGGATGGGTAGGAGTGAGAGCAGAAGTGTGTGAAATAGATCAGACATGGTGGAGAAACCTATCAAACACACTGTGGGGCAAACCATGGGTGAGGGAAAAGGAAGACATAATGGAAGTCCTGATGCAGAAGGTTCATCATCTGAACAGAAGAGATGAAGATGTGGAAAGTGGAAGAACTGAATATATGTCCTTACAGAAAGCAGGGTGTGAGTAAATGTAGGCAAGATAGCTGAGGACTTGTAGCGAATTTTAGTTAATAACCTATCCCCAGAAATAAAGGTAGAGAAGGCAAGGAAGGGAGGAGGTAGAAATGGACCAGGTGAAGGTGAGAGAAGGGGTGAAATTGGAAACGAAGTCAATGAAATTTTCTAGTTAGGGTCAGCATTGATACAGTGAATAGTGTGCTGGAAAAAGAAGTGAGGAGGGGACTTGAATTGGATTGGAACAAAGAATGTATCACATATCCCACAAAAAGGCTTGCAAATTGTTTTGTTCACAAGAGATGTGGTATAATATGGTACTTTGGCAAATCAAAATGATCCTTCCCAGTTTTGACCATTCGTGTGCTGCTTACAATGCCCAAAGTTTGGTTGTGGCAAGTGAAACCAATTAAATGCTGCCATGTAGAGTGCAACAGTTCATCTCATGAAGCTTGGGATTTATTTAGCTGATAGGTGCAAAGGCTATACTGAACATTATGCAGGCCACTACAGATTTTATGTTTATAAGGCTACATAAGGTCCATGGTCCACAAAGCAGCCATAGTCCCCTCCTGTTTGCATCAGAAACAAGGACAATGTACAGCAAACATCTCAAGTCCCTGGAGAGATATCACCAATGTTTCCTCTGTAAAATCCTGGAAATCCATAAGCAGGATAGGCTTACTAACGTGAACGCCTTCTCCCAGACTAATATCCCCAGTATCGAAGCACTGGTCAAGCTTGACCAGCTGCAATGGATGGGTCACACTGTCCGCATGCCCGACACAAGACTCCCGAAACAAGTGCTCTTTTCCGAGCTCCGCAATGGCAAGCAATCACTAGGAGGGTAAAGGAAATGCTACAAGGACACTCTGAAAGCCTCCCTAAATAAATGCAACATCCCCAGTGACACGTGTGAATCACTTGCTTTAGAACACTCAAACTGGAGAAGAAGCATCCACGAAGGCAGCAATCACCTCGATCGTCACAGTGTGGGGCACGCGGAGGCCAAGCGTATACAGTGGAAGGAGAGCGCAGAATCCACACCGACCTCATCAAATACCAGCTGCCAAACCTGTGGCAGAGGCTGCGGATCCACGATTGGACTGTGCAGCCACCACAGAACCCACCTCCCCAGAGTGGAAGCAAGTCATCGTCGACCCTGGGGACTGCCCAAAATAGGATGGAGTGTTTATGGAAACTGAAATCACTGCATGCAGTTTTGTTTAAAAGTTCCAACAGGATTACATATTTACACTAGAAAAAGCACAAAGAAGAGCAAGAAATTTGAATTGTGCAAAGGAAAACGTGAGCATCAAGGTGGAAGAGGGATGTTGGAAACGAGTGAAGGAGGAAGGCTGATGAGAAGAATTATGAAATGGGGGAAATAATTAAAGGGGTTACCAGAAAAAAGGGAAAGAAAGATTATTTAGAGTTACATAAAATGTAAAGTACAGAAACAAACCATTCTACCCAGCATGTCAATATTAATAGTACGTTCAGTCCCCCTTCAATCCTTCTTCCGCTCTTTCGATATAATCGTCCATTCTCATTTTCCACACCAAGGGCATGCTCCATTGTGTTTGGGGTATTAAAAGGGATAGATTCAGAACAGATCTAGCAGCTCAAAATTGGCATCATTTAGACACTGTAGTTTAATGAGGGGTGGAGAAGAGTATGTCACGGGCAGCACCAGGTGTCTCTATGAATGGTACTTGGTGTAATTCGTGCTTCATTTCATTGAAACGATTTTGGATCTACAGTACAGGTCTTCCCTCCCATTTCTTTTATGACTGAAAGTCGTTTTTTGGATGTGTTTCTTTTCAAATTCTTATTCCATTGATTAAGAGTAATTAAAATCCCAATCAACTTTTTGATTCAACATATCCATTGTGTGATATCCTTAGCTGAAATCTGTCTTGGTCGACCAACATAGCAGGGTTTAAGAAATTATGGTTGAGTGACACAAGCTAAAAGGATCATTAGTGTTGGCATTGAGGTATGAAACTTTAATTAAGAGAAATAAAGCGTTTTTAAAAGTTTCTTTCATACACACTGCATGTAATTTATTGTGGGTAGATTTTGTGATATTATCCAACCATGCATTCAATTTGTCAATGTGTAAATTCTTAAATTCCCACTTGAATAATTTAGAAAAGTTAGTTCAATTATATTTGGGCCAAGCTTTCACGGACACAGTAATTGTGTTAGAAACTAATAACTTGGCTTATTGTTAACAGTCTTGCCTCTTAATCAGAAATCTGCAAGTTCAAACTCTCGAACTTGTGCACTTAATCTAAGTGGGCATTTCAGTGGAGCTTTGAGAAAGTGTTGCACATCCAGAATTGCTGTGTTTTTACATAAGATGTAATAAGAGGCCTTGTGCGTCTTCTAGGGTCGACAGTATAGATCTTGTGGCACGATTTTGAAAATGAGCGGGGGGGGGGGGGGTTCTTCCTGGTGTCCTGGCCAATATCCATTCCTTGAATATATTATGGGGTCAGTATTGCATAATTGTT
Source organism: Scyliorhinus canicula (assembly GCF_902713615.1). Classification (NCBI taxonomy): domain Eukaryota; kingdom Metazoa; phylum Chordata; class Chondrichthyes; order Carcharhiniformes; family Scyliorhinidae; genus Scyliorhinus; species Scyliorhinus canicula. The sequence goes on along the minus strand of NC_052148.1, from coordinate 29,919,880 downwards.
TGTGAGACGTTGCATGATAAATGACTGCTATGTATCCAATATTTCAGTATGGATCGTACTTCGAAAACTGTTTAAATTGCTGTAAAGTGTTTTGGAATGTTCTGAGCTTGCAATGGAGCTGCATAAATGCATTCTTTCACTGAAAAGCAGAGTATCTGGTAATTATCTCACTGATGTTTATGGGACTCTGCTGTTTTCAAATTCTCTATCACATCTCTCCGCATTACAATATTTCTACACTTCATAAAAGTACTTAATTGCCTTTGAAGAACTTTGAAATCATGCAAACACAAAAACTTACTATTTCTAGATCTTCCAGAACTCAACTGTAGATACTTAATTCCAGAGCCTTTCCTTAAAGGTGGCAGGATACCAGAAATGTGTTCGTTATCGATATCTGAATCTAATATCGTAGAATTTACAGCGCAGAAGGAGGCCATTTGGCCCATCAAGTCTGTACCGGCCCTTAGAAAGAGCACCCTACCTAAGCCCATACCTCCACCCTATCTCCGCACCTCCACTCTATCCCCGTAACCCCACCTAACATTTTTTTAGACACTAAAGGCAATTTAGCATAGCCAACCCACCTAACCTGCACATATTTGGACTGTGGGAGGAAACCGGAGCACCCAGAGGAAACCTACGCAAAGACGGGTATAAAGTGCAGACTCCGCACAGACAGTGATCCAAACTGGGAATCAAACCTGAGACCCTGGAGCTGTGAATCAACAGTGCTAACCACTGTGCTACCGTGCTGCCTAATGTTCTTATTTGTACAACATTTTAATATCTGTACTATAATTGGGCAACCAGAATTATGCACAGTACTTCATTAAAACTGTAACAATGCTCTGTTACGATTACAAGGTAGTAGTTGGAATGCTCACTGGTAACTGACAATCAATTGCCGCCCGGCAACGACAGTAGGACTTAACTTGGTAATTGTGGGACTTCTGTCCCTTGGGAAAGGGAGTCCCACCCTTAAAAGCTGCCTGGCAATCTGGCTGAGTAGTCCTAGCAGTGCAAGAACTCAGTATTGGCCTCTGCTAGGACTGGAAGCAGTCCTGAGGAGAAGATCCATGATGACAGGAGTTAGTGTTAAACCTGGGGTTCTTGGTCAGAGGGGGATCGGGGACCCTAGGAAGGGTGGCTTGGTGTGTTGGGGTTAGGTTGTGTATTGGAGGCTGTTGGGGGAGGACGAAGATGTTGGGGTGGGGTGTGTGCATCTAATGGACACCAGGCGGCCCCCAAACGATGTGCCCCTCCCTTCCCACCTTTTCAATTAAGATGGTAAAGTAGCGGGCTACCTCCTTCATTCGACTTTCCAAAGCCGAACTGGTTATTGCAAATGGCATGGATACAAGTCAACTGGTCACCTGCCCTATTTTATGGACTCCTCACCTGCAAATAAACTGGGTGATGTTGTGAAATTCCCCTTTTGTGTTAGACTTACCAGCCAGCAGAATAGCCTCTCAGCATCTGCCTGTCAAGCCTTAAATTTTTCAATGGGATCACCTCTTAGTTTTCAAAGTTCCAGACAATTTAGACCTATTATACTCAATTTCTCCTCATCGGACAACACTCGCATTCCAAGAATCAAATGATGAACCATTATTATATATCTTTGTTAGGATAAAATTATAGAATGGTTATAACACAGAATAAGACCATTTAGCCTGTTGTGCTTGAACATGCCCTCTACGGGAACAATTCACTTTGTGCCACTCACCCAGCATTTTGCCCATAACTCTGCAACATTCTTTTCAGAGAATGGGGAGATTTTAAACCTGTGTTAGTAGTCTGTAGGATCGCTGACACAGGCGGAAAATCTGGAGTGATTCCAGAGGAATCACGTTCCTTGATTTTTTTCATGCCCCTCGCCCTTCGGAAACATCACAAGGTACATGCCCACATGGAGAGAGAACCTCTTCAATGATTTTGAATGCATTTTATTGTGACCCCCAGTGCCCACGGGCTCATTTTCCTGGAGCGAAGATGGCTACTCACCTCCTCTGATGCTCACAGCAGCCATTCTGGCAGCTTCACGTTTTTAAGAAAGTTGTACTAATCGGCGCCCGTGTGACCACTTGCTGGGGAGGTGGTTCGATCATGAGAGGCCATTAGGGGGTCATTCCTATTATATGGAGTTTGGCTTTACGTGGTGGGACCTGAACAAGCGGATATCTAAACCAGAGCGGGACTAACATCCTCGCTGGCGGGTTTGCACGTGCTGTTGGGAAGGGTTTAAACTAGTTTGGCAGGGGGAGGGAGACACGCAGACGGATCGCCAAATAGGGACACTGTACAACATAGAAAGGCAATCAGGTCAGAAGGAATACAGCGGTAGTAATTTTCAATGGAGTAAGACCAGGCTGGATGGCCACTACTTTAATGCCAGGAGTATTAAAGGCATGTTGAGGGCAATGATTGACACGTGTAATTATGATATAATAGCTATCACAGAGAAGTAAAGAGAGATGATATCTTGGAGGGGTCATCAAATGAAGCTTTGTGGGTAGAGTTTAGGAATAAAAAAGGGACAGCTACATTGTTGGGTGTTTATTATAGACTCCCAGATAGTCAGCGGGAGCTTTGAGGACCAAATATGTGCGTAATTCGCGGAGGGGTGTAAAAATAATATTATATTATATTAGGTGATTTCAATTTTTCCAAAATTAATTGGGATAGCCATCATGCTAAGGGATTAGATGGAGTAGAGTTCTTAAAATGTATGCAGGAGAACTTTCTGGCTTAATGTGTAAAGGATCCAACAATAGATGGTGCAGTGCTGGGTCTAATTCTGGGGAATGAAGCCAGATAGGTGGTTGATATATTGGTGGGGGAGCATTTTAGTGATAGCGAGCACAACATGGTTCAATTTAAATTTGTTATAGACATAGAAATAGACAAGTTGCAAAAAATGTTTTGGATTGGCGGGAGTGCAGATTTTAACAAAATAAGGCACAACCTGGCCAAGGTAGACGGGAGTGAGTTAGTTGTGGGGAAGTCTACAGAAGAGCAGTGGGGGGCATTCAAAGATGAAATGCGGGGTGTACAGGCCCAATATGTTCCCTCTCAGGAACAAACCGGTGGTTCCCCCGTATCGGGGACCCCATCGAGGCCCCCATCTCCCCCCTGTGCCGCCTCCATTGCCCCCAAATCTTGAGGGTTGCTGCCACCACCGGGCTCGTGGTATACCTCGTCGGAGGGAGCAGCAGCAGGGCCGTTGCCAGCGCTTCCAGGCTCGTGCACACACAGGATGCCATCTCCATCCTCTTCCATGCTCCCCCCACCCCGTCCATTACCCACTTACACACCATCGCTGCGTTGGCAGCCCAATAATACCCACAGAGGTTGGGCAACGCCAGACCCCCCATCCCTGCCCCGCTCCAAGAAGACCCATCTGACCCTTGGAGTCCCGTGTGCCCACACAAACCCCGTAATGCTCCTGTTAACCCACTGAAAAAGGCCTTCGGGATAAGGATGGGGAGGCACTGGAACAGGAACAGAAACCTCGGGAGCACTGTCATTTTGACTGACTGCACACTACCCGCCAAAGACAGCGGCAGCATGTCCCACCTTTTAAACTCCTCCTCCATTTGCTCCACCAGCCTTGTGAGGTTTAGCTTATGGAAGGCCCCCCAGCTCCTGGCCACCTGAACGCCCAAGTACCTGAAGCTCCTCTCCGCCCTTTTCAGTGGGAGCCTCCCAATCCCCCCCTCCTGGTCCCCCGGGTGTACCACAAACAGCTCGCTTTTCCCAAAGTTAAGATTATACCCTGAGAAATCCCCAAATTCCCGGAGAATCCCCATCACCACCGGCATTCCCCCCACCGGGTCGGACACATACAACAATAGGTCGTCCGTATAGAGCGACACTCGGTGCTCCTCCCCACCCCGGACCAGCCCCCTCCAATCCCCCGACTCCCTCAGCGCCATAGCCAGGGATTCAATTGCCAGTGCAAAAAGTAGGGGGGACAGGGGACACCCCTGCCTCGTCCTTCAGTATAGTCGAAAATCCTCCGACCTCCTCTTATTCGTGGCCACACTCGCCATCGGGGCCTCATACAACAGCCTCACCCAACTGACAAACCCATCCCCAAACCCGAACTTTTCCAGCACCTCCCACAAGTACCTCCACGCGACACTATCAAAGGCCTTCTCCGCATCTAGCACCACCACTATCTCCGCCTCCCCTTCCACCGCCGGCATTATAACGTTCAAGCGCCTCCGTATATTAGTGCTCAGCTGCCTCCTCTTCACAAACCCTGTCTGATCCTCGTGGATAACCTGCGGCATACAATCTTCTATCCTCGTGGCTAAGATCTTTGCCAACAACTTGCCGTCCACATTCAGGAGTGAGATCGGCCTGTATGACCCACACTGCAGGGGATCCTTGTCTCGCTTAAGGATCAAGGAGATCATCGCCCGAGACATCGTCAGGGGCAAAGCCCCCCCCCCTCCCTCGCCTCGTTGAAGATCCTAACCAACAGGGGGCCCAGCAGGTCTGCATACGCCTTGTAAATTTCAACCGAGAACCCATCCGGCCCCGGTGCCTTCCCCGACTGCATGTTCCCTGTCCCTTTAACCAGCTCCTCAAGCTCAACTGGCGCCCCCAGACCCTCCATTCGTCCCTCCTCCACCCTCGGGAATCTCAGCCGGTCCAAAAAGCGCCCCATCCCCCCCCTCCCCCCTTCTCCGCCGGAGGTTCGGACCGATATAGTCTCTCATAAAAGTCCCTGAAGACCCCATTAATGTCTACCCCCCTCCGCACCACATTTCCTCCCCAGTCCTTAACTCCACCAATCTCCCTAGCCGCATCCCGCTTACGGAGCTGGTGTGCCAGCATCCTACTCGCCTTCTCCCCATACTCGTACACCGCACCCTGAGCTTTTCTCCATTGAGCCTCCACCTTTCTGGTTGTCAACAAGTCGAACTCAGCCCGAAGGCTGCGCCGTTCCCTCAGCAATCCCTCCTCCGGGGCCTCCGCGTACCTCCTGTCCACCTTCACCATCTCCCTCCCTTTCTCTCTGCTCCCCTCCATCCCTGTGGGCCCGAATGGAGATCAACTCCCCCCGAACCACCGCCTTCAGCGCCTCCCAGACCGTTCCCACCCGGACCTCCCGATTATCGTTGGCCTCCAGGTACCTCTTGATGCATCCTCAAACCCGCCCCCTCACACCCTTGTCCGCCAGCAGCCCCACCTCCAAGCACCACAACGGGCGCTGGTCCCACTCTTCCCCCAGCTCGAGGTCCTCCCAATGCGGGACATGGTTAGAAATGGCTATCGCCGAGTACTCAGCGTCTACTGCCCCCGCAATCAGCGCCCTACTCAAAACAAAGAAATCGATCCGGGAGTAGGCCTTATGCACATGGGAGAAGTATGAAAATTCCCTGGCCCTCGGCCTCGCGAACCTCCAAGGGTCCACCCCTCCCATCTGGTCCATAAACCCCCTCAGCACCTTAGCCGCCGCAGGCCTCCTACCCGTCCTGGAACTGGATCGATTGAGTGGCGGATCCAGCACCGTGTTGAAATCCTCCCCCATTATCAGGCCCCCCCACCTCCAAATCTGGAATTCAGCCCAACATGCGCAGCATGAAACCCGCATCATCCCAATTCGGGGCATATACATTGACCAGCACCACCCGCTCCCCTTGCAGCTTTCCGCTCACCATCACGTACCTCCCGCCGGTGTCTGCCACCACACTCGACGCCTCAAACGACACCCCCTTCCCCACCAGGATCACCACCTCCCTGTTTTTTGCATCCAGCCCCGAATGAAACACTTGGCCCACCCACCCCTTCCTCAACCTAACCTGATCCGCCACCTTCAGGTGCATCTCCTGAAGCATAGCCACGTCCGCCTTCAGCCCCCTCAGGTGCGCGAACACGTGGGACCGTTTGACCGCCTCGCGCGACTCCACCTTCACCGCCAGGCCGTGGAGTTCGTCCTCGTTCTCCGAAGCCTTCTGCTGCAGCTCCCGAATATCCGCAGCCTGTGCCATCTGAGTCGCCCTGAACCTGTCCAGCGATGCCCTCAACGGCTCCAGGATCTCAGATTTTAGTTCCTGGAAGGAGCGCAGCAGCAGCTCCTGCTGCTCCCTCGCCCACTGCTGCCACGCTGCCGGTTCCCTGCCCGCCGCCATCTTGTCCTTTTTGCCTCGCACCTTCTTCTGCTGCAAAGTTGATTTTCTGGTTGCAGCACTTCTAGTCCAGCCCATCCACTGGCCGCCAAGCACAGACGCTGCGTTCCCACCCGGGAAAAAATCAAATCAGCGCCGTTGCGGGCCCTTAAAAGAGCCCTTGGTGAGATCTTTTCCCAGTTGTTCCCTCTGCTGCTAGAATTCAGCTTTCATAAAGGCCCTCAGGTCAGCTTGAAGCCTTTAAACTCGCCCTTCCCCCGCCTGCAATCTGGAAGAGGCTTTGTCTCTCTGCTGTAGCTCCAGCCAAATCTTTCACTGTTTCTGCGGGTCTGGTAACCAAGAAACATAACATTCCTGGGGGAAAGTACTCCTCCAACATTCACCTTTTCATAAAAATTCCACCCCATATTGCTTAAAAAAGAGCACTTTTCTGTAACCTTGGGCAGGAGCTGCCTTTTGTGTGCACTTAATCCATGGTGCACACCGGAAGTCCCAAAAATAAATCTTAGCTGGAGTTACTTTGTTACGGGAATAGGGCTTAGGTAGGGTGCCCTCTCGATGGGCCAAATGGCCTCCTTCTGCATTATAAATTCTATGGGCGCGATTCTCCGCCCCCCACGCCGGGTGGGAGAATAGCAGGAGGGCCTACTGACATTTTTCACTCCCTCCCGCTATTCTGCCCCCCCCCCCATGCACGACTCACGCCACGAATAGCCGCTCGCCGTTTTTTATGGCGAGCGGCGATTCTCCGAGACCGATGGGCCGAGCGGCTGGGCCTTCACGCCCGTTTCAACACGGCAGCAAACACACCTGCTCGCTGCCGTCATGAAATGGGCGCCAGATGCCCGTTTGGGGCATCTGGGGGCCCGATTGGCACGGCAGTACCACGGCCGTGCCAAGGGGGGCATAGGCCTGCGATCGGTGCTCACTGATCGCGGGCCGTGCGTCCGTAATGGACGCACTCCTTTCCCTCCGCCGCCCCGCAAGATCAAGTCGCCACGTCTTGCCGGGCGGCTGAGGGAAAAGACGGCAACTGCGCATGCACGGGTTGGTGTTGTCCAAGCTGCACATGCGCGGCCGGCATCATCAGCCGCGTGAGCCGGCGTGACGCTTGACATGCGGCCTTGATGACCTCCCCTGCTGTTCAGCGGCCTGGTTTCATTCGAGTGAGAGCGCAACAACGCTGGAGAACTGTACCTTATGAGAGCTAGGGGTGCAATTAACCATAGTAAAAAGCTTGGACTATTACAATTTTGCTGCGATGAAGGAGACTCCCTGAGGAGTTAATTAGTTTTCAGCTTGATAAGATTATGTCATTGCTGGGTGGAATTCTTTGAGAAAGAATTTTCAGTTCAGTTCTGATCTGGCTGAAGCTGTGTGCACAGTGAAACAATTCTGCTCTCACTGTAAATTCGTTAAAGGAGATTAACTGTCTTTAAAGCGGTGCAGACTTGTCTGAGGACAAGGGGTAGCTGAAATCAGCTGAGAGACAGCTTTTGAAGACATACAGCCAGACTTTCTGGATGGGTCTGACTGGAATCAGATCAGTTCTGTAAAGCATTATCAAGAGATCTCTTTCTCAAAGAATAACTCTGATTAAATATTCCCCTGAGTCACTAGTATTTAAAATGGATTGAGAGTTTACATGGTTGTTTTCTTGTTGTTTAAGTGGGAATAAAAAGAGCAATTAAGGGTATTATATTCACTGTATTGAGTTGTATCGTTTAAGACTTAATTGTAACCTATTTTAGGGTGTGATGCCAAAGATTTAAATACTGTGTTTATTTTACTATGCCATATACCTTTTACTTTGTGCAATCACTCCCGGTATGAGGTAGCCTTTCTTCACAGTCTTACAAAATTAAAGTAAAATATTGGTGTTTCTGTAGGGGGCTGGTCGGGGATCATAATATTTTAAATGCCAATTTTGTCCTGCCTGCAGCAATGATTCTGTCAGCCTTATTCCATCCATTTCCTCATTTCTAATTATTGTCTCCAATTTCTCTACTTTATTGCTATTACTCTGTATAGTGCTATTGAGACAATTTATCGTTTTATTAAACATTTTAACAATCTTGCATTCTACTAGCGAGCGGAGCTAGGAGGATAAAACAACAATGCAAATAAACGCATGTTATCGCCACTTCGGGTGCAATTTGATCGAACTGAAGTACAACTTTTATACAAATATGGATGGATGCCAGGATGACTCAGTGTTAAGTTCTCCAACACTGTCATCCTTTACCTAGATGTGGACAAAATCTACAAAGATATACACAAGTGACTGCTATTTTTCAGAAAAATGTTGAAAAACAATTTCTGATTGCTGCAACTGAGAACATCAACCATGTGCCATACTGATACAACAGCTGCTGGAAATCTGAACTGAAAACAGAAAATGCTGGAAAACCCAGCAGGTCTGGCAGCATCTACAGAGAGTGAGAGACACACAGTCAGTCACGTGGACTCGAAACGTTAACTGTGTTTCTCTCTCCACAGATGCTGCCTGACTTGCTGAATCTTTCAGTATTTTCTGCTTCAAACTATCTTTCATAATTGTCCAGTCTCATTTTAAAATTCAGTTTGGAGTGTTTGCATGTTCTAAAAGTTAAAGCAGTTGGAACTATGCTGAAAATTCAAGAGAAGGTGGCCATCTCTCCAACGTTTGAGGTCAGCACCTTTAATTGTATTATTTGTGCCATCAAGAGAACATCTAAGCAGCCACCTTGTCCAACAGACTACAAGTTGAAACTGGGTATACTGTTTCTGTTGAAGGAATTGCCAGATTCCAACTCTGCCTTCTTCAGATAAATGATCTTGTTCGGAGTGGACAGAGGTTTTTCTCTCAACTCCACCCTTTGGAAATAGGCAGAATTGTGCTGAAAGAGCAACAGATGTTCGATCATTTGTCAGAAATCCATGTAATCAGATGGATTACTTTATTGGGCTGTTAAATATGCATTTTTGTGCTGTAAGGATATAAGAAATGTGCTTTTAGAAAAAGACTGTAGTTTGTTCTTGATGCAGAAATTGAAAATACATGTAATTTGTTTGTCACGAGCCTCCATCATTTCCAGTTGTCGTTATGCGCACATGGGAGAACAAAGGTATGTATTTCATCCATTTAACAAGGTGTGCATTGGATTGCAGAAACATGGCCGTTTTCAAAGCAACGTATCCAATTACCACCACAGAGTATAATCCCAGTGAACCTGTTATAAAAAAAATCACTTAATTCATAAACAAAGAACTTGTACTTCTGTGAACGAAGGTGGTACCTGAGCTCTCAAAGCACTTGACAGACTATCATGTTTTCTCATGAGTTATAGTCGCTGTTCTAAAGCAAGATTTGTCAGCCAGTTTGTGTACAGTAAAGCCCCAAATAGATCACGGATTGATCAGGCACAGAAGGAGGCAGTTTCCCTGCCATGTTTATACCAGCCCTTGGAAAGAGCAATCCAACTAGTCTGCTGCTCTGCCCTGCCAATTTGTCCGTGTGAAGTAAATATTCAATTCCCGTTTGAAAGTTAGTACTGAGCTTTCATTGTGTTCTAGATCATATCTTGCTGCATAAAAAAAATCTTATTTTCCACCTTGTTTGTTCTCTTGCCAATTATCTAAAATCTGTCCTCTGATTACTAGTCCTTCTGTCACCAAAAACAGTTTCTCCCAATTTGCTCGAAGCCTCTTAATTTTAAACCTTCCTTTAAATGTTAGAACATAGAACATAGAACACTACAGCGCAGTACGGGCCCTTCGGCCCTCGATGTTGCGCCGACCTGTGAAACCATCTGAAGCCTATCTGACCTACACTATTCCATTTTCATCCATATGTCTATCCAGTGACCACTTAAATGCCCTTAAAGTTGGCGAGTCTACTACTGTTGCAGGCAGGGCGTTCCACACCCCGACTACTCTCTGAGTAAAGAAACTGCCTCTGATATCTGTCCTATATCTATCACCCCTCAATTTAAAGCTATGTCCCCTCGTTTTGGTCATCACCATCCGAGGAAAAAGACTCTCACTGTCCACCCTATCTAACCCTCTGACTATCTTATATGTCTCTATTAAGTCACCTCTCAGCCTTCTCCTCTCTAACGAAAACAACCTCAATTCCCTGAGCCTTTCCTCGTAAGACCTTCCCTCCATACCAGGCAACATCGTAGTAAATCTCCTCTGAACCCTTTCCAAAGCTTCCACATCCTTCCTATAATGTGGTGACCAGAACTGCACGCAGTACTCCAGGTGCGGCCACACCAGAGTTATGTACAGCTGCAGCATGACCTTGTGGTTCCGAAACTCAATCCCCCTGCTTATAAAGGCTAGCACACCATATGCCTTCTTAACAGCCCTATTAACCTGGGTGTTCATGTAATCTCTACTTCAAGCTGAAAAATCCCAGCTTCTCTAGTCTCCACACTTAACTGAAGTCTTTCATTATTGTAAGTATTCTAATAAAGCTTCTCTGCACCCTCTTCTGCACCTTGATATTGCTCACAAAATAGGTTCCTCAGAATTGGGCACACGAATCATTTTTAATTTCCTTGTTTTTGTACTTGCAGGTACTAGGAGAGGCGGTTGTGTGGTGCTATTGTCACTGGACTAGTGATCCAGAGATCCAGGGTCATGCTCTAGCATCCCGAAACCCACCACAGCAGATGATGAAATTTGAATTCAATAAAAATCTGGAATTAAAAGTCTAATGATGACCATGAAAGCATTGCCGATTGTCGTAAAAATCTATCTGGTTCACTAACATCCTTCAGGGACGGAAATTTACTGTCCTTGCCTGATCTGGCCTACATGTGACTCCAGACCCACACAGTGATGCAGTTGACTCTTAACTATCATCCCACTCCTCCCCTGAAATGGCCTAGCAAGCCATACAGTTCAAGGGCAATTAGGGATGGACAACAAATGCTGGCCCAGCCAGCGATGCCCACATCCCAAGAAGGAATAAAAAAAGAGTCTTGGGGCTGATTGTATTTTGATTTCAGATAGTTTCGGTTTTCAGATACAACATATAAACTTACATTACAATTGCCTAAGCCGTTTGTTATTCATGCAAAAGATAGACATCATGCCTCATGGGTGTCACTGGCCAGGCCAGCATATATTGCCCTTGAGAAAATGATGATAATCTGTCTTTTTGTAACCGCTGCAGTCCATGTGATGTAGGTACACCCACGGTGCTATTAGGGATGGAGTTCAAGGATTTTGACCCAGGGACAATGAAGGAATGATTATATATTTCTAAAAGAGACTCTTGCTGTTCCCATGTGTCTGTTGCCCTTGATTTTCTACATGGTAGTGGTCATGTGTTTGGAATGTGCTGTCTGAGGAGTCTTGGTGAGTTCCTGCAGTGCATTTTGTAGATGGCAGACACTGCTGCAACACAAGGTGCTGGAGGGAGTGAATGTTTGTGAATGGAGTGCCAATCAAACATGCTGTCTTGTGTTGCATGATGTCAAGCTCTTGAGTGTTGCTGGAGATGCATTATCCAAGCAAGGGGAGATTTGCATATTGGATTAAAGGTTGGATAGGAAACAGGAAACAGAAAGTTGGTATAAATGGGCCTTTTTCTGGTTGGCAGGTGTGACGAGTGTGTGCCACAGGAATCAGTGCTTGGGCCTCAACATTTAACAATTTATGTAAATGACTTGGATGAAAGGCTGAAGGTATGGTTGTTAAATTTGCTACCGACACAAAGATAGATAGGGAGGTAAATTGTGAAGAGGACATACGGAGGCTACAAAGGGATATAGGTTAAGTGAGTGGGCAAAACTGGCAATTGTGGGCAAATGTGAAGTTGTCCACTTTGGCAGGAAGAATAAAAAATAAACTTATTATCCAAATGGTGAGAGATTGCAGAGGTCTGGGGTGCAGAGGCTTCTGGGTGTACCAGTGCATGAATCCCAAAAGTCTAGTACACAGATACAGCAAAGACAGAGGAGAGAAATATTTTCTTCTAGATGATTGTGAATCTTTGCAACTGTCTTCCTCAAAAGGCAACGTAAGCAGTCTTCAAATTTTTTTGAGGCAGAGCTCACTCAATTCTTGATTTAAGAAAGGGATGAAAGTGGGGATTTTTGCCAGTTTTAAGGAGCTGATGAAGAAATTCCAATTGCATGGTTCCAGTCTTTTCAGATACTTTCATATTAGTGACTTTTCGCACAAGACTTTTCCCTCCTTTCCCATGGCACTCCCTCTTCCCTGTTGAAGAGGATTTTGTCTCTGACCAGGTCTGGTGGGCAGACAATTCAGATATATACAGCCATAACCTTTCAGTGGAGTCACCTCTGTTGAGTGAGGTGAGGGCGAAATAGGAGGGTGAGTTGGGTCCCATTCTGGATGATGAGGTATGGAGTGAGACTCTTCATGGGGTCAACTCCACGGCTTTATGTGTTCGGCTAAGTCTGATCCAATTCAAGGTGGTGCAGAGGGTGCATCTGACTAAAGCGAGGATGAGTGGATTTTTCTTTTGGGTGGAGGACAAGTGTGAGCGTTGCTCTCGGGGGCTGGATAACCCAGGCTCGTATGTTCTGGTCCTGTCCCAAGTTGGTAAACATTTGGGCCTCTTTCTTCAACACCATGTTGGAAATACTCGATGTTAATTTGGATCCATGTCCGCTGGTGGCCATTTTTGGGATATCAGACTCGCCGGTGCTCCAGATGGGGGTGAAGGCGGATGTGCTCACCTTTACCTCGTTAATAATCTGGAGACGGATTCTGCTTGGGTGGAGATCTCCTACTCCGCCCAGAGCTTCGGCTTGGTTGGGTGACCACAAGTCTTTCTTATGTACACCATGAGAGGAGCAGCCATTCATTTCCTTTTTTAAGGAGCTAGTCGCCGTCAGTTGTTAGAGGGTTTAGTTTAGTATTTAGGAGTTAAGTTAATGTTTGCGTTTGCTTGTTAGTCTCGTCCTTTTATTGTGTAACTTTGGTCAAATTTTTTGTATCATTTTGTTATTCTAAAACAAATTTAATAAACATTTTTTTTAAAAGCAGGGGGTGAAAGATTATCGGGGGTAGGCAGGAATGTGGGTTGAAGTTGCAATCAGATCAGACATGATCATATTAAATGGTGAGGAGCAGGCTTGATGGCTGAATAGCCTACCCCTGTTTCTAATTTGTATTACGTCACCTTCCTGCCATGCCTAGTAGATTGTGGGCAGGCTTTGGGGACTCAGGAGGTGAATTACTTGCCACAGGATTCCTAGCATCTGACCTGCTCTTGTAGCTACCCATATTTGTATGGCTCGTCCAGTTACGCTCCTGGTAACCCTCGGATGTTGATATTGGGAAATTCAGTGCCATTGAATGTCATGGGGCGATTGTTTGATTCTCTCTTATTGGAAATGGTCATTGCCCGCCACTTGAGTGGCGCGAATGTTATTTGTGACTTGATAGTCCAAGCCTGGGTGTGGTCCAGGTCTTACTGCATTTTACTTCAGTAACTAAGGAGTTGCGAATGGTGAACAGAGCAGATCTTGTGAGCAAGTCATAGGTCGATTCACGACTCAGTAAGTTACAACAATGCCTCGATTTGCAAAATTAAACCCCTTTGGCCCTAATTTGGAAGATTGGGTTCAAGACATCACCATGATTGCAAAAGGTTTTCAAAGCAAACAAAACAGTGGGGGTCATGGTGGAGGAACAGAAAAAGATAATACTGCTAACAGCTTACGAAGCTTGACTTCTCAAGACTACTCTGAATCTAAAACCTTCAAATAGCTAATAGAAATAGTAAAAGTGCATTATCACCCAAAGCCCTCGATAACCATGTAGAAATATAAGTTAATCTCAACAGCAAGCAGCAAGGTCCCTGGCGAAACAATATCAGCTTTTGTGACGGGATTGAGGCAAACAACTGAACATTGTGAATTTTGGCTTGCCTTTAATCATATGTTGAGAGACCGTCTAGTGTGGGGTTGTAACAAATACTGCCATACAGAACAAACTGTAGGCGGAGGCAGCGATAACCCGAAATAAGTTGCTAGAAATTGCCCACATCATGGAAAGCGCAGAAAGGTCGCAATGGAGCTCCAAGGATGGGCGACCACTAAATTTAGCAACAAGGAAGACACAGACATATGTTACCAACTATTTCGACTCCAGTCCCAGACTAGCTGGGAAATCCCCCGCTCAGCTCCAAGATTTGCCCTCTCCGGCTTGATTGGCCGATCAAGTCTCATGACCCCTCAAACATCGTCCCTTAAAAGGGCTTGCTACTCACTGTCTCTTCATTTATTTTGTCTCTGCATCGCCACAACATTTTTAAACCCCGGCTTAATGTCTGTAAACAATCATGATAAGATCATAAGAACATAAGAACTAGGAGCAGGAGTAGGTCATCTGGCCCCTCGAGCCTGCTCCGCCATTCAATTAGATCATGGCTGATCTTTTGTGGACTCAGCTCCACTTTCCGGCCCGAACCCCATAACCCTTAATCCCTTTATTCTTCAAAAAACGATCTATCTTTACCTTAAAAACATGTAATGAAGGAGCCTCAACTGCTTCACTGGGCAAGGAATTCCATAGATTCACAACCCTTTGGGTGAAGAAGTTCCTCCTAAACTCAGTCCTAAATCTACTTCCCCTTATTTTGAGGCTATGTCCCCTAGTTCTGCTGTCACCCGCCAGTGGAAACAACCTGCCCGCATCTATCCTATCTATTCCCTTCATAATTTTAAATGTTTCTATAAGATCCCCCCTCATCCTTCTAAATTCCAACGATTACAGTCCCAGTCTACTCAACCTCTCCTCATAATCCAACCCCTTCAGCTCTGGGATTAACCTAGTGAATCTCCTCTGCACACCCTCCAGCGCCAGTACGTCCTTTCTCAAGTAAGGAGACCAAAACTGAACACAATACTCCAGGTGTAGCCGCACTAACACCTTATGCAATTGCAACATAACCTCCCTAGTCTTAAACTCCATCCCTCTAGCAATGAAGGACAAAATTCCATTTGCCTTCTTAATCACCTGTTGCACTTGTAAACCAACCTTCTGTGACTCATGCACTAGCACACCCAAGTCTCTCTGAACAGCGGCATGGTTTAATATTTTATTGTTTAAATAATAATCCCGTTTGCTGTTATTCCTACCAAAATGGATAACCTCACATTTGTCAACATTGTATTCCATCTGCCAGACCCTAGCCCATTCACTTAACCTATCCAAATCCCTCTGCAGACTTCCAATATCCTCTGCACTTGGACACATCTGCAAACTTGGACACATTGCCCTTGGTCCCCAACTCCAAATCATCTATGTAAATTGTGAACAATTGTGGGCCCAACACGGATCCCTGAGGGACACCACTAGCTACTGATTGCCAACCAGAGAAACACCCATTTATCCCAACTCTTTGCTTTCTATTAATTAACCAATCCTCTATCCATGCTACTACTTTACCCTTAATGCCATGCATCTTTATCTTATGCAGCAACCTTTTGTGTGGCACCTTGTCAAAGGCTTTCTGGAAATCCAGATATACCACATCCATCGGCTCCCCGTTATCTACTGCACTGGTAATGTCCTCAAAAAATTCCACTAAATTAGTTAGGCATGACCTGCCCTTTACGAACCCATGCTGCGTCTGCCCAATTTCTATCCAGATGCCTCGCAATTTCTTCCTTGATGATAGATTCCAGCATCTTCCCTACTACCGAAGTTAAGCTCACTGGCCTATAATTTCCTGCTTTCTGCCTACCTCCTTTTTTAAACAGTGGCGTCACATTTGCTAATTTCCAATCCACCGGGACCACCCCAGAGTCTAGTGAATTTCGGTAAATTATCACTAGTGCATCTGCAATTTCCCTAGCCCTCTCTTTTAGCACTCTGGGATGCATTCCATCAGGGCCAGGAGACTTGTCTACCTTTAGCCCCATTAGCTTGCCCATCACTACCTCCTTAGTGATAACAATCCTCTCAACAATTTCCCCATTTAGAAAATAGACTATACCTAAATTCCTCCTTCCAAAGTGCATAACCTTACACTTTTCCAAATTGTATTTAATTTGCTACTTCATTCCCACTCTCTTAGCTAGTCCAAGTCCTTCTGCAGCCCCCTTGCTTCCTCAATACTCCCTGTCCCTCTACAGATCTCTTGGTTTAAAACATAAAATTCAGGAAATACTGTGAGTAGTTTTGGGCCCCGTATCTAAGGAAGGACCTAGGCCATGCAGGGTCTAAGGAGTGTTGGTGTTGGTTGAAGAACAATTATGATCCCCTTACCTTGAATAATGCCGTGGGATATTTTGCATGCAACTAGCTGGACAGATGGAGCTTTGCGTAATAATTTGTAGTTTAGCATGCCCATCAACACTGTCTGTCTGAATTGCACTGAAGCGGTAGCTTAAATTGTGTCTTCAAATGTTGGAATGAAAATTTTCTTGTCAGCTAACATTTAGCATGTTGAAACTAGCGTAAGGAAATTACTCCGGATCAGAGTGTTGAGAGGCTACAAGGAATTTAAATCCACAGCACCGATGTGAGTAGAGATCATCAAAAGCATGGTCCAAGAGGTACACTTGAAGGAGAACCTTTAAAGAGGAGATAACTAGATAGATGAGGTTTAAGGAGGAATTATGGAGCCCAGGTCCCGAGGCATTGTAAATGTGGTCACTTGTATAATCATGTATGATTATGTATAACTCAAGAGGCCAGAGTTAAAGGAGCGCAGTGATCTTGAGCAAGATTAGAGAGCTGTTGAAGGATAGAGATGGGGTGGGGTGAAGCATGAAGGCTTTTGAAAATGATGTGAATTTTAAAATTGCGACATTGCCTTAACTTGAAGACCGTATTGTGCAGTGGTGATGGGTGAATGGGACTTGGTGTGAGTTTGGAGACAAGTGGCAACGCTTTGAATGAATTCATATTTACGTAGAGTGGTTAAGTGCCAGGGAAGCCAAGAAAGTCTTGAAATGCTTGCGTCTGGAGATATGGAAGAGGGTTTGCACACCAGGTGTACTGAGGCAGGTGTCGAGACTGACACTGACGCAGAGTCGAAAGTTGATAGGTCTTGGTGATTATTTAGCTGGGGGCCACATGGTCTGAAGTTACTGCTGTTGGAGTGGAAGAAAAGCCATTGCAGGAGAGTTTTATGGCTTTGGCTCAGGGAACAGGAATAGAATCGGGTGTAGGTAGTCTTGTAAAATTAAAAACATAGATAAGCTATAAAATTTAAGCTTTTAAGATTCCACACCATCTATTTAATAGCTTCTTTGACGGATTCAAGTTCAAGACCAGGACTATTATAATAATTTCAACTGTGATTTTACAAGGATTACCTAAGCCGTTATAGTTGCATTTTGTGTGACCTTTGGATCAACCAAATTGCTTAGTGACTGTTTGTTTGAGTTGTTATGCAATGCATCCTTTCGATTTTCAGTAACTGATGTTTTATAGGCCAGCATATTGCATTCACTTTAGGGAATTTGTCTGAACATATTGAGTTTAGCAGATTTATGCAGGAACGTAAAACAGAAATAGTCTAGCAGTCATTTGGAATTTCAAAACACCAGGGATTAGGCGCACAGATGGTTCATGCAGATAATGACATTGAGTAATTTAGCTACAGAAGGTAATCTGTTTTTGACTGACTACATTAACATTTAACCATAGCATACAGGTATTGGCTAGTTGTTATGCAGAAAGGAGAGGCTAGTCATTAGGATAGATTCAGTTTTCCAATCTCAGTGGAACAGATTGAAATACGTTTTCATTAATGTTACCAATTTGAAAATGGGAAGGTGTTTTGTGAGTGCTGTGAGAAATTGGCTCGGCTCAGTTTGTCTAAGTGGTTTGGATGCTACAGGTTTTTTAATTAATTAAATTCTACCTGTGTGATCCCCTTGAATATGCTAATGCAACCAACCTGGGAATAAAAGTAAAGCTGGTGGTCGTTTCATTTTGATTATAATTGTTGGGTTTGCCCCTGAGAAGTATGGTGACAACAGAAGTTGTTTGCCTGGAAAAACACTGTGCTAATATCATTTATTGCCTGTCTTTCGAAGATATAATTCATCTCCCTACTTATAATATTTTTAGCAGTTTGCTTTAAATCATTTGTCAGTCTTAGCAGAAACACAAGTGGTATGCATGCTCTTTTCTGCTGTGTGTGTATTGGGGTTGAAGCCAATGATGGAAGCTTCAAGGGGCACAAACCTAATTTGAGTTATGGTTTATCATCTATACTTGACATATCTGGTATCTCGTGTCTGGTCTGAGAAGTCACCATTTGGCTGTTAAGTTTGAGATTTCGGTATGTCTCCAGTTCATAGAATCGTAGCAGGCCTTTTGGCCCAACAAGGCTCGGATGACTTGCTCTTTCAAAGAGAAATCTCCCAGAGCTGAAGTTTATTTGTGCCGTGTGGGTCTCAGCAAAAAACGTGGAAGTCTGAACCGTCACCACACAGAAAGAATGTGATTGGGCGGCTGTGGTGAGGTAGTGGCCAACCAGTTAATAGCCTGGAGCTGCAGAGCCTGCCAAATTATGTCACGAATGGGCCATGATGCACTGATCTTAAATAAGAGCATAAGAACTAGGAGCAGGAGTAGGCCATCTTGAGCCTGCTCCACCATTCAATAAGATCATGGCTGATTTTTTTTGTGGACTCAGCTCCACTTACCTGCCCGTTCACTATAACCTTTTATTCCTTTACTGTTCAAAATCTACTTTTGCCTTGAAACCATTGAACAAGGTAGCGTCATTTTGACATTAACTGATTCTGAGCTAGGTGCTGGTGCATTTCTAAAGGCTTGCTAAACCCGCAGTTAGTCTGCCCTGAAAATTGCAAAAGGTACAGCAGCAATTTTGAAAAATAACTTGCTGCAAATGGGCGCTTGCAACCAGAAGGCAGGCCGCTGTGCGGTGGCAGGCAGCATCAGAGAGCAGGCTGCTGCTATGTAGCAGGTGACACAGGAGGGCAAGCCATTGCAGCAGGGCAGATGGCACCGCAAAGCAGTAGGCTGCTGCCACATGGCAGGTGGCAGCAGAGAACAGGCTACTGCCACATGGCGGGCTCAATCAGTAATCAAGGAGATAGCCTGGAGGGTCTATGAAACATGGTGGAAGGAAAAAAAACAGCTGGCCCTATGATTTAGTGACGCTTCCAAGTGGATTGATTCTCTTCCAGAGTTCTATGGGAATGGAGGCAACTGCTCTTTCCAAGAAACCGTGAAAAGTGATCTTCATGCCTGACCAAGGTTGTCTGAGCAAAGATGGCAGCAGAGGTCAACCACCATGGTGTTTAGTAATTCTCATGGATGCAGAGCAGTACAAGGCTAACTTACTATCTCTGCTCCACCAGGGTGAGACCTACATAATAATTTCATTGGGCTTGCAGTTGGCAATGAGGGGTTGATCACCACATTAGGGAGGGAATGATGAGCTGGGTGCTGGAGATGGGAGTAGCAGCAAAGATGAATGGCTGCATCTGGTCAATGGCCATTCATCTACCTTTGCTTTACTCCCTCTCGTCAGTTGAAACCAGCTATTTGGAAGACACATCTGGGAACCCCAATCATGTGCAAAAGAAATGCCAGCAGCACACATGACGTACTGTTCTTTGTGTAGAAACATAATGTTTCTTCCTTTGCTTGCAGAAGAACGGACCCAAAATGCCAAGGAGAAGGCCAAGACTGGTGATGAATTGGATTGCATTAGAGCACTGATGACTGTAGAGTAGTAGGCTCTTGAATGGCTGGAGTGAAGCGTGGCCAGGCAATTGCTGATGATGATACTGGAGTTGTGAGCCAAGGAAGTGAGAAGACAGAGGACTCATGTGTCCAATACTGGATGAATGGGAGATTCACTGTCAGCATGGATGGAAGGAGCAAGAGTGAAACCCTCAGAACTGTTTGTGTTCTGTCACAGCACCATGGCACTATGGGCTAGTGTGCGGTCAATACCAGCCCCACTTGACCTGGAGTCGCAACACAGGTGAAATAAAATTAAAATCGCTTATTGCCACAAGTAGGCTTCAATGAAGTTACTGTGAAAAGCCCCTAGTCGCCACATTCCGGCGCCTGTCCGGGGAGGCTGGTCCGGGAAATTAGATGTTATTTAAAATACCCAGGTCCTTGGTTGAGTCCAATAAAGCATAGTCACCATGTTTATAATTTCAACACACAACACACAAATAACCTTTATTATGTACAGTATTATAATTAAATATGCAGAAAATTTAACTGGCTTTCTCCTACCCCTTTCCCAAATCCCTCCTTCCTAGTTCACCCCATTCTCTCTCCATAAATATATTATATATATATATACACACAACCAACAGAGGGGAAAGGGAAAGAATATGTGAATAAAAGGATAAAAGAATAAAAGGATCTTTGCACTAGGATGACTTCCAGTCAATATCTTTCTGAAGTTCGGTCTTTTGTTTTGGTACTTCTTCCTGCTAGGTTTGAGATGGTTTTCTTTGACAAGGTTGTCTACTTTCTCTGCAGACTCATCATTTCAGGTTCACAGCAAAAGATGTGCCAGGAGAACAACAGAGCAGTTATTTCACTTCAACAAGCAGGAGAGAAAGAGTTCCTTTTGTTTCCAAAGTCTAAACACTTTTGCTAAGTTCTCTCAGAAAGCATCATACAGGAACCAATCACTGACCGTTGTCAGGCAGAACACTGACCCTGGACAATCCACTGGTTGCCAATTAACCAATCGAACCGACTCCCTCAAAAGCCAGTGCCGAAGAGTCTGGCTTAGAACATAGAACATAGAACAGTACAGCACAGAACAGGCCCTTCGGCCCTCAATGTTGTGCCGAGCCATGATCACCCTACTCAAACCCACGTATCCACCCTATACCCGTAACCCAACAACCCCCCCCTTAACCTTACTTTAATTAGGACACTACGGGCAATTTAGCATGGCCAATCCACCTAACCCGCACATCTTTGGACTGTGGGAGGAAACCGGAGCACCCGGAGGAAACCCACGCACACAGGGGGAGGACGTGCAGACTCCACACAGACAGTGACCCAGCCGGGAATCGAACCTGGGACCCTGGAGCTGCGAAGCATTTATGCTAACCACCATGCTACCCTGCTGCCCCTGACGGCTTTTCCCGTCTAAAATATAAAACCTGGGAAGACGGTGGCAAACAGGCAGCTTCAACTTTGAATCTTCTGCTTTAAAGGCACATTTTGATTATGGGTCCAAATAATAACAATAAAATGAAACACATGGAAACAGAGGAAATATACAGGAAAGACTCTTGCAGTTCCCTCATGTGGTTTGCCACGCTCCTGAAGGGCAGTCAACCACGGAGACCAGCAACCTTCAGACCACCTCTGAGGAGGAGGAAAAATGATCCTCACAGAATGAATTTCCACATCATGAATAACAATGACTAATGTGGTCAGCAAAGTGAGAAAATATTTTTAAATCATCAGGCATTAACACATACTCCATAAAGAGACTGACTTTAAAGCAATCATGATAGGATTAAACACTAATAGTGGTCAAAGGATGTAAAATTAAAGTCAAAGAGATTTGGGTGAGAGCAATTGAAGGCTAAGGAGAAATAATGACAAGATGGATACAGTTGAAGGGAGTACTGGAGTACTTTCAAGTCCATGCATGATATGTTGCTTTAATCATATGTATGTATATGCTAAGAAATAGCAGCACTCCTGCTAAAGTATGAGGAATATTGAGTGAGGTGATTTGCAGGTGGGGAATGCCAATCCAAATTGATAGTGAAAACATAATTCCAGTGATTTAGTATGTTATGTACAGCAATCAATAAAATTAGGAAATGAAGTTGTAGCTTAGAAATAGCTAGGTTATCCTGAAATCAGTTATGGGAAGTCAATAAGGATATTTCCTTCTCAAGCTGGGGGGGAAATTTAAACATTCCTGGGTCCACTAGATGGAGTTTAGCACCCTCTTGCCAGGACAAGTTTCTAACCGAACTAATGAATGGCACCAAGCACGAGATAAGGTGGAAGATGACTTTGAGGCAGAATGATGGACAGGATAGTTTCCTTGGGCACATGTACCTTGGGGATTGGATGAGTGGCATAAAACAAGTGACTGCATAGGATAACCCATCATCGCCGAGAAATAATTGGTGGGATTCAGTGGAAAAAACTTTGGGTGCTTTTGGCGGGTCTTTCTCAGCTGCAGCGCCGGGATTCACCCCACTATTCACTGGGCTTTACCGTTCTTTTGTGCCTTGGAGAGTTTCTCCCCGCTGATGCCGCATTTTGGCGGGGCACCATTTTGAACGGCAGCCCCGATCTCTATACACACTGCCTTTCAGGCCCTCCCTGCTTCCTGGATCCCCGACCCCTACACCGCCCCAACCTTCTCGACACCACTCAAACCCCCCTCCAATAGGTGAGGCCTCCACAGGCACGAATCCTTGGTAGCCCAACCTGACACTTTGGCACTGTCATTCCAGCACCCTGGAAGTGTCATCCTGCCAGGGTACCAGGCTGGTGTGCAAGGTTCCCAGGTGCCACGAGGAGTGCCAGAGTACCACACTCCCCTGTCCCCGTCCACCTTGGGGGACCTAATGGCCTGCCAGACCCTCGATCATGCCGTCATGCCTGATCGACATTTATAGAAATCCAGTGCTAACCGGTGCCCTTGGACCAGGTGCATACAGCGCTCAGGTATTTAAATGAGCCTGATGGATCTCACACAGCAAGGGCAAGATGCAGATTGTCTGGGCAGAACGAGTCAGATGACTTGCGATCAAGCCGGCACAGAGCCCGAATTGGGACTCTCGCGCTATTCGGCCATTGTGCCTTCTCTGCGCTGGGTGCCACGCGACCGCTGAATCGTGTCCAATGTACATAAACAGGTGCTCGCGTGGGCAGTGTTCAGTCTTTGTTAGATACAGGATGACTTTGCTTAGCTCAAGGCGGCTGCAGGAATCCGTGTTTATTCTGTAACCTCAGTTGGTTCATCCACCACATCCTGTAAAGCATTCTAGGTCATATGTTTTTCTGTTTGATTAGCTTTGGCGTCATAGTTAAATTGTTGCTTCTTTATTTCTTTAAAATCACTTAATAAATTCATTCCCCTTATTTTGGGTAATCTGTGACTCCCAGATCAGAATCTTACACAATTCCCTGCACTAGCATAGAGTAAGACACCCTATGCTGCTCTTACTCATGTATTTGCTTTGTTTGGCTCCTTGTTCTGCGCTGTAACCAACACTTTGTCGATGTACCATTTGTCAATGTACTCTGTTGATTATTCTTTTTGTCTATTATATATGTACTGCGTATGTTCCCTTGGCCGCAGAAAAATACTTTTCACTGTACTTCGGTACATGTGACAATAAATCAAATCAATCAATCAATACTGTGCACATGGTCCTGACATTCCAGCTTGTCAATTTTTTCTCCTTCAAGTATTTAAAAGCTGGAAGTTCAGATGTATGCTTTCCTGGCTCTGCTTGAACTACCGACCTAAAACACTGACCCATTTTGCAACAGAAAAAAAGATTCCCTTTATTTGTTCTCGACGCAACATGAAGCTTCCTTTCACCTCATGATGTGGAGTTAAAGTGGGAAGTTAATGGAACTGAAGACTCAACATACATTGTTATTTATCTTGTGCACGTTTTAATGTTGAAATAGTGAATGGTCAATGTACCAATGAGCTTCCATTTAGTTCCACATTTAATAACTTCTGACTTAATAACTTATGTTTTCCCTGGGCACCTATTGGATAACCTAACTAAAAAGAGGGATATGGCTTCATGGCGCCAAAGACCCATATTCGATCCCGGCCCTGGGTCATTGTCCGTGTGGAGTTTGTACATTCTCCCCGTGTCTGCGTGGGCCTCACCCCCGCAACCCAAAGATGTGTAGTGTAGGTGAATTGGCCACGTTAAATTACCCCTTAATTGTAAAAAGAAAATACAGATTGTCAGATCGACATTGAGGGATTCCATTCAGATTCCCAATCCTTCCTGATGTGTGGTGATGCGACCATCAATTCACACGAAACCGAGAGTAGATGTAAACTGTGGCTTTAATCGACTAGAACAGAGCCTGCCTGCGACTGATCTGCGAGAGAGAGAGAGACGCCTACAGAGCTGCTGCTCTTCCTACCTCCCCTCAAGGGGCGGAGCCCACAAGGGCACCAACATGATACATCCAATGTAATATCATACAGTGGTCCATAGGTGGAGCCCACATGGGCAACAGCGTGATACAAAGTAATACATGGTGAATGGTTAATACAATATGTTCACCACATTCACCCCCTGTTAAAAAATTGAAGTCCGGCGGGGGTGGAGGGTTCACAGATTCAGCCTATCCGGCGCCATGATCATGCACTGTGATCGCCGAAGCTCTGGTATTGTAGCTGGCCCGGGTGTCAAACTCATCCGTGCGGGCCTGGGTAGTAAAGTCGCCGGTGCGGGCACAGACGTGATCTCCGGGAGCGTGTCTTCTGGAGCTGCATTCCTGTGGGTCGGCATAGGTTGGGGAGGATAGGTTGGGGTGGCGGTGGTAGTGGAACCTGCGGGTGCCAGGTCCTGGAGGGAAACCGTATCCTGTCGGCCGTCAGTGTGTTCTATGTATGCGTACTGGGGGGTTGGTATGAAGGAGCTGAACCCCCTCGACCAGGGGGTCAGACTTATGGCTCCTGACGTGTTTGCGGAGTAGGACGGGCCCCGGTGTCTTCAGCTAGGACGGAAGCGAGACCCCGGAGGTGGATTTCCTGGGGAAAACAAAAAGGCAGTCATGAGGCGTCTCGTTCGTGGCCATGCAAAGGAGGGACCTAATCGAGTGGAGTGCGTCGGGGAGGACCTCCTGCCAGTGGGAAACTAGGAGATTCCTAGACCGCAGGGCCAGGAGGACAGCCTTCCATACCGTCATGTTTTCCCTCTCCACCTGCCCGTGTCCCCGGGGGTTATAACTGGTAGTCCTGCTCGAGGTGATGCCCTTACCGAATAGGTACTGACGCAGTTCGTCGCTCATAAACGACGAGCCCTGGTCACTGTGGACGTAAGTGGGGAAACCAAACAGGGTGAAGACACTATGCAGTGCCCTAATGACGGTGGCCGCGGTCATGGGGCAGGTGATTGCAAAGGGGAAGCGGGAGAATTCGTCAACGATGTTGAGGAAATACGTGTTGTGGTTGGTAGAGGGGAGGGGCCCTTTGAAGTCGATACTGAGGCGCTCAAAGGGTCGAGATGCCTTCACCAGGTAGGCCTTATCCTGTCCATAGAAGTGCGGCTTACACTCCGCGCAGATTTGGCAGTCCCTGGTCATGTCGCTGACCTCCTCGGAGTAGGGCAGGTTGATGTAGAGGAGGAGCCGGGTGACCCCCGGGTGGCAGAGGTCGTCGTGGATGGCCCGGAGTCGGTCATCTTGCACGCTGGCGCACATGCCGCAGGACAGGGCATCTGGGGGCTCGTTGAGCTTCCCAGGATGATACACTATATCATAATTATAGGTGGCGAGTTCGGTCCTCAACCTCAAGATCTTATCGTTGTTGATCTTGCCCCACTGTGTATTATCAAACATGAAGGCTACCGACCATTGGTCGGTAACGAGGGTAACGTCCTATCAGCGAGTAAGTGCCTCCAGTGCCGCACAGCTTCCACAATGGCTTGGGCTTCTTTTTAGACCGAGGAGTGTCGAATTTCAGAGGCGTTGTGGTACGGGTCGCTCTTCACCTGGAAGGGGATGAACTTGTCCACCACATGCATCGTGGCCTTGGCAATATCTGCCTTAATGCAGTTAAAGGTCTGGCGAGGCTCAGCCGCCAGTGGGACGATGGTAGCTTTGATCAGTGGGCAGGCTTTGTCCGCATAGTTGGGGACCCACTGGGCATAATAGGAAAAGAACCCGAGGTACCTTTTCAGGGCCTTGGGGAAGTGGGGAAGGGGGAGTTGCAGCAGGGGGGCGCATGCGGTTGGGGTCGGGTCCTGGACCTCCATTTTCCACGACGTAGCCGAGGATGGCTAGTCTGGTTGTGCAGAAAATGCATTTCTCCTTGTTATAAGTGAGGTTGAGGGTTTGGGCAGTTTGGAGAAATCTCTGGAGGTTGGCGTCATGGTCCTGCTGGTCGTGGCCGCAGATGGTGACGTTGTCCAAGTACAGAAATGTGGCCCACAGCCGTACTGGTCCACCATTCGGTCCATCGTTCTTTGGGAGACCGAGACCCCGTTGGTGATGCCGAAGGAGACCCGGAGAAAGTGGAAGAGGCGGCCATCTGCCTCAAAGGCCGTGTCGTTGCAGTCCTCCGGGCGGATTGGGAGCTGGTGGTATGAAGATTTCAGATCCACCGTGGAGAACACCCGGTAGTGTGCGATCTGGTTAACCATGTCTGCGATCCGGGGAAGGGAGTACGCATCGCGGTGCGTGTACCGGTTTATGGTCTGGTTGTAGTCTAAAACCATCCGGTTCTTCTTCCCGGTCCTGACGACCACCATCTGAGCCCTCCAGGGGCTATTGCTGGCCTCGATGATCCCCTCCCGCAAGAGTCGCTGGACCTCGGACCTGATAAACGTCCTGTCCTGGATGCTGTACCGCTGTTTCTGGTGGCGATTGGCTTACAGTCGGCGGTGAGATTTGCAAAGAGCTGGGGAGGGTCGACCTTCAGGGTTGCGAGGCTACATACGGTGAGCGGGGGTAGGGGCCCTATCAAACTTCAGGGTTAGGCTCCTGAGGTTGCACTGGAAGTCCAGTCCCAACAGGAGAGGAACGCAGAGGTCGGGGAGTACATATAGCTTAAAATCGGCGTACTCGGCGCCCTGTATTGCAAGGGTTGCGATAGTGCACCCCCGGATCTGCATCTGAGAGAGTGGTTTGACGTGCAGGGAAGATTGGTAGCGAGCAACACCTTACCGTGTCTGGGTGAATGAAGCTCGCCGTGCTCCCCGAGTCGAACAGGCAAGGCGTTTTGTGTCCATTGACCCGCACGGTCATCATGGAGCTCTGGAGGTGTTTTGGTCACGACTGGTTGAGGGTGACCATGCCAAGGGTTGCGGGAAGCCGGCTTGGTCGGAGGTGCTGGGGTGGTCCGAAGATGGCTGCCCCCGTCGGTCATACGTGTCGGGCGGCGCTGCAGATGGTGGCCCCCGTCGGTCACGCGTGTCGGGCGGCAAGGAAGGTGTCCAAGATGGCGGCCCCCATGAGTTGCACATGGTGGGCCGCATGGCCGACAATGACCAAGATGGCGGCCCCCGTGAGTCCCACATGTTGTGCGGGCTTGAAGATGGCTGCCCCTACGGACAACACGAGGCAGATGACGCGTCTGGGGGTGGGGCGGAGTCGGCAATCATGCAACCACACTGCGGGGTCTGCAGGCCTGTGATTTTGAGGATTTGGACCTGGCCAGGCAAACTTTAGCGAAGTGTCACTTTTTGCAGCAGTCGCTGCAGTTCGCATTCCGGGCCGGGCATCGCTGCCTGGGATGTTGATGCTGGCTGCAGAAATAGCAGGGTAACCGCCCGTGTTGGGCAGGCAGCCACGCGGCACAGGCCTGAAGTACTCTGTGGTCAGGGGTCGCGTGGTCAGATGGGAACGCGTTGAGGCTTCGGATCGCTACTTCTAGGGAGGAGGCAAGCTTTAATTTCTCTTCCAGGTCGAGCGCACCTTTCTCGAGTAGGTGCTGTCTCACGTAGCTGGACCTGACTCCAGCCACATAGGCGTCCTGGAAGACGAGGTCCATATGTTGAGAGGCTGTAATGGCCTGGTAGTTGCAACTTCGCGCGAGGACTTTGGGGTTGCGTCGGTACTCCTCTAGCGATTTCGTGGAGCGTTGGCGGCGAGTGGTGAGGAGATGCCGCGCGTACATCTCATTCACTGGCCTTGCGTACAGGCGCTTCAGCATCGCGAGGGCATCTGCGTAAGTGGAGGCTTCCTCGAGTTGTACAGAGATTCGATGGCTCACCTGGGCGTGGAGGAGGCTCAGCCTCTGATCGTCGGAGACGGAAGGCGAGGAGGAGGTGGCGAGGTAGGCCTTGAAACAGCGGAGCCAGTGCAAAAAAATCCATTTGGCCTCCGCGGCCTGTGGATCGAGTTCCAGTCGGTCAGGTTTGAGGGCTGCTTCACGCAAAACCGAGAGTAGATGTAAATTGTGGCTTTAATCGACTAGAACAGTGCCTGCCTGAGACTGATCTTTTGAAAGAGAGCCGCCTACTGAGCTGCTGCTCTTTATACCTCCCCTCAAGGGGCGGAGCCAGAGTCGGAGCCCACAAGGGCACCAACATGATACATCCTATGCAATATCGTACAATGGTCGATAGGTGGAGCCCACATGGGCAACAGCGTGATACAGAGTAATACATGGTGAATGGTTAATACAATACGTTCACCACACGTGGGAACCTCCGGAATGGGCAATTGGTCTCCTGAGTCTTGCTGTTAAGTTACTTGGGAGAAATGGTTCCTGTATGTGTGATTTGCACATGGGAAGTAATCTGTAACTTACAGCAAAACTGAGATGAGGAGAGGACACAAACTGGAAAGAAGAAGCACAAACTGTGAGAAGGGAGAGAAAGTTCATGTTATGTGTGTTCTCATATAATGTGTTTCTTATTGGAGCCCGGCAGCTTTGGTGCTTCACTCCAAGGACTGCCTCACTTCCTTGAATATAGCAATCAGCATGTAGCATGGAAATCTTTAATGAATTTAGTTAACTTTTGGTTTTATTTATTTTTTTATTTTTGTAACTTGCTGTTGGGAGGGCAACACGGTTATGCAGTGGTTAGCACTGCTGCCTATGGCCCCGGGTCACTGTCCGTGTGGAGTTTGCACATTCTCCCCGTGTCTGCATGGGTCTCACCCCCACAAACCAAAGATGTGCAGGTTAGGTGGATTGGCCACACTAAATTGCCCCTTTTATTGGAAACAAATAATTAGGCGCACTAAATTTATTCTTTAAAAACTTGCTGTTGTAAAAAGTTACAAAATTGTACAAAAACTTTAGTTAAAGTAATTACATCGATAAAAATGTTTGTAGAATCGTGATTGCAATCGGCTCACTTTCTCTGCTTGAAGGGAAATGTAACATTTGCTTAAAGAAATATATATTACCAAGGTGTGATGTTTCATGTTTAATAGGAAAAACACCACACATGTAATACAAGTCAGATGATATGCTACATTATTAGCACAGGAGTGTTGCGCCAAATGATGAACAATGTACAATTCTTAGAAAGGAGAGATGTATCTCTTAAGTCCACAAAAGATTCTTGTTAACATAGATTTGAATTATCAAGGAACTTTGCGATGCATTAGTTAGATTCTGCCTGCGTCTCTGAGCATTCCGCAATTTACGTTTGTGTTGGCAGTTATGTGTGATGTCAGCACGTTACTCTTCCCATTTGTTCATACATTAATATTATAGAAAATTTAAATGTGGCATCACGATTATATTTATATATTTATGTGTGCAGTTAAACTCACTTAAATATGTTCACGCCGGAGTTACCCAAGGCACCGGACCTTATGGCTTCGCCTCAAAGTCCCCGAGCGGGTGTCGTTAAACACTGGTCTCCACAAATGTGTACCAGACTGTTGCAGAGCAAAGTACAACTATTCAACCTTAGTGCACTTCACTCATCCACTCATGAGAAACCAGACGCAGACTTTTGGAGTAGAGGATCCAGTTTATTCAAGCTATCGCAAGGGCCTCTGACATTCCAAGTGGGACAACAAAAAAGTCCAGGTTTAATGATAGTACAGAGTTATACTTGAAGATTCGATTGCAATTAGCATATAACAATCATTTGTTACTAGTTCTCTGTGTACAATCAAGATTATTGATTAAGGTTACATCATGCATAGTATGTGGAAATAATTAACCAATCACATTAAGAGTCCGCAAGCTTAATTAAACTATCTAATCATGTATGTTTGCAATTAGTGGTATTAGTGGTCTGATATCTCGGGTGTCGCCGTCAATCACCTCCCCCCTGCCGTTTTAATGGCTCCTGTATGCCATCTATCTATCCTCCTCGCTGTTATCAGCAAACTGATTGGAGCCACAGCAAATTGTATAGTGCCCCATATTGAGCAACAAACCTTGAGACCTAACACCTGCAAATTCCACCCCTGGAAACAGGCCCCTTCAGAGACAAAGTGTGTCTTATATTATTACACACACCAATTTGTTTTTAACTCCGTAACTTTGTACCTTCTCCCAGTAGAATGGAACTAAAGGTTTTCAACTGGCTTCAGTTTAATTTCTATTATCTAACGTTGACCAAATAGCCCTCTTCACAGGCGTTCTGGCACTCAGGTGATCGTGGGCCTATGAATGGTTGGGCTCTGGGCAGGGTGGTACGTTGGCATGCCCAATGCCACCCAGGCACCGTTTGCACTGCCGATCTTCCATGCTTGCAGCGCCAAGGTCGCATTTGGCCCAAGCCGGGATCCGGCCCAGGAGTGCCTGTACTTGTGAAGTGCGAGGGGCTTGCAAACCCCCTAATTGGTAATTTGGGGGCAGTGTCCAGTGGCCACATTGGGGAGGTCCAGCGATCGGCATGTCAAAGTATCGGGGGCTCTCCTGGCTACCTCCTCTCCAACGGCATAATTTTCAGGACTATTCCTCTCTTCTCCACCCCCCCACCCCCCGGCCAGAACTACAGCGCAGTTTTGCCGCTGCTCCCCCTTATTGCCCGTTTCCCCCACCCCCATCCTCCACTCAATGCCCTCTCCCCCTTCCTCCCGCCCCCGACAATGCCAGCTTCCCCCTCCCCCCACCATCACTGCACGTTAAAGCCCTTCAAAGACCTCGGCGCTCCCCCCGTCCACCAGCACACACAACGCACCCATTTGGGCTCACCAGAGGGGTGAGCTGGGGTCAGTGCCCAAGCATGCCTTCTTCCTTCCCGGGGGCTTTGGTGCCCTTGGCGTCTCCGACAGGAACCCTTTGACTGTTTGCCGTCTTCCTAAAGCTGTTGGGAACGACGTGGTTTGAATATTCGTTATGGGAGGATCATGAGGGGCAGGATTCTCCCATCCCGCGGCAGAGTGTCCACGCCGTCGTAAATGCTGTCGCGTTTTACGACGGCGTGAACGGGCCACTGCCATGAGTAACTCTGGCCCCTACCGGGGGCCAGCACGGCTTTGGAGCAGTACACGCCGCTCCAGCTGCCGGTCCTGGCACAAACTGGGTGCCACGGGATATGCGCAGTGGCGCTGGCGCCAACGTGCACATGCATAGTGGCCTCCTTCAACACGGCGGCCCCAACGCAACATGTCGCAGGAGTTCAGGGGCCGTCATGTAGGTAAAGAGGCCGGGGGACAGAGAGGCCGGCCCGCCGATTGGTGGGTCCCGATTGCAGGCCAGGGCGCATTGGTGGCCCCCCTGGGGTCGGAGCCCCCCCCCCACCCCCCTCCACTGGCTGCCACCCGACCCTTGCACGCAGAGTTCCCGCAGGCTGCGAGGAGGTGTGGACGGTGCCGGCGGGACTCAGCGTTTTAACTGCGGCTGTTCGGCCCATCCCGGGCCGAGAATCAGCGGACCGGGCGCGTAGAGGGGCCCGCGCGCGACCGGAGCCGCGGCAAACTCGCCGACGCCAATGGCACCGTTTCTCTGCTCTCTGGAGAATCACGTGCCGGCGTCGGGTGGTGTGGATCGGCCACGGGCGGAGAGAATGCCGCCCAAGATGTCTAGACCCTTTAATAATTTGTAAATTCAGTAAAATGTATTCAGATGATGTTCCCCATATCACCGGTGAGGGGCAGTTAAAATTCAGAATCGTGATCTCGCGGTCTTGAGTATCTTGTTTCACAACTCTCGTGAGTCTTTACGCCCGCGTCGCCATTCTCGCTGATGGTGAACGCTCCCTAAGAGAGTGATGCAATGTTGGAGATGCTACCTTTCAGATTAAATGTTAAACTGATATTCCAGTAGATAAATCAACAAAAATGATTCAAAGAATATGAGGAAGTTGCCTTGTTTTCCAGCTCAAACATTCCTCCCTCAACACTACTCGGGAAACAAATATTGCTTGTTGTTTGTTAAACCTTGCTCCACAAAGTATCGAACTATGTTTGCATGGACAAAATCTCGTTGATATAAAGCGAGGGCATAAATCCCTGTATGTGCCCAGAAAGTGAGTCTGGTATTTCCATGCCTGGAAAATTGTGCACTCTACAGAATTGAGCAGTCAAACTGTTCTTCAAAAATGTTTCATCCCACAATGCCGCACATATTGTCCATTCCAAGTTCCTACATAATTATAGTTTTTGAGGTCACTGCGGAGGACATTAAAAGCCAAACCCATAATGTGGCTTATAAGGTAATTAATGTGTTTCCTTCCTGAAAGGATGTTAGTGAATGAGATGAGGTTTTACAGAAGTCCTGGTAAAACTTTTCTGCCAGTCTGATTAGTAAGTTTGTCGATGATACCAAGATTGGCAGAGTTGTAGATAATGTTGAGGATTGTCAGATGATACAGCAGGACATAGGTTGGAAACTTGCATTTCGGTAGGTCTACTATAGAGAGGAAATATACCGTGAAGTTAAAACTCACCACTATTCTTAGAATTCCCCCTATACCAAAAAAAGGTTGATATTCTAAATGGTGAACAGGGATTCTCACTCCCTGACTCCAGTGCAGGCTTCTGTGAGTGCTATTCAGGTCAAACTATCTTTTCAAGTTATCCCCCGGTATAACCCATACCTTCACCGAAGAATTTTACCTACTTACCCCTTAATAGCATCGATGTCCTGGGTCCTGCGTTATTAAGGAAGTGAAGTAAGCTAATAACCACTTTTTCAGGTTAAGTTATTTTTATTATTATATTTTTTCTTTTAAAAGCTGCAAACACTTTCTTTACAGAAAGGAAAAAAGATCTTGCTTCTGGCTGCTTCAGGCCCACTTTGGCAATCGATCTTCTTAAAATCTGGTCTTCTTGAGTTGTATTCGCTGGTGAACTCGGTTGCTGTGTCCTGTTCTTCCCATGCACCGAGCTGTGAGAGCTGGCTCTGCTAGCTATCTCTGACTCCTGTTTAAATTCTAGTCTTCCTTAGATGTATAACTGTTTAAACTCGGCTGCTTGCCTTGTCTTTCCCATGACCGAGCTCTCTCTCTCTCTCTGAGTTCTCCTCCCCTTCTCTCCTGTTGCTGGTTCCCTCTGCCCTGTCCTCTGTGCTCTGTGCCTGTTGCTGCTGCTCCCTGGGTTTATATTCTCTTTCTGAGAGTTATTAAGTTTTAACGACTTTATTGTAAATGGGCTTGTTTCACTTTGATAGTTTAAAAGTATCTTTGATGTAAACCTCTTACTACAACTAATTATTCATTTTGGGCATATCGTCTCCTCTCAGATCTGATTAAACAATGCTTTGGTTTCAATAGGTGTTACTTTTAATTCTGTGATTTCAAATCGTTTAATTTTCCAATTGTCCCCAGCTCATAACTTTGCCTTTGATTTTGACTTACATGATGTTTCTCGTAGACAGGTCGTCTCCAATTTTCTTTTAATTGTTTGATGTTCATAGAATTTTACACTTTAAATTTGACACCAAATTTGACTGAGTATCTTCCATCCTTTCCAGCTGTTTACTAAGAGAGTTTATTTCAATTAAGGTGTGAAATTTTGCTTTTAGCTGTATGCTAAAATTTAACTTGGTTATGACTTGAAAGACTTGCCTGTTTTAAACATTCGTCACTTAATGCAATTGAAACTCTCATCCATGCTTTTTCAGATGCTTCCTGAGATAGTTACATTCCATGAAGGTGTGAGCCATTGTTTTAGCTTACCACATGAGACTGGTGTGTTTGATTAGCCTGCTTGTGAGCAAGAATCTGCATTTTACAACCCTGCTCTTTGAAGCTGCTATGAAACTTTTGTGGGATCTTTCCCTGTACCCTCTCAAACCAGATATTGCCAGACTTCCATGTTTCAAATGACACATTTTTCTGTATTTTCAAGAACACCCCGTCTTGACATTTGAAACATAACTATATAATTTGGCTAATTGTCCCCCCATCCAATTGTACTAACATATATCCCCGATCTTTGTCATTTGTATGCATGTGTTGGAATTTCAAATTGTGCACCAAAATCAACACGTAAATGCACCCATATCTCAGACCAGTGTCGATAAGAGTTTTTTCTTTTCCTCAAGCCAATTACCGTGAACCATAGCCGTTGTTGCTCAGGAAGGTAACATAATCGCTTTCCGTGTGTTCCACTACCTCCAAAGCATTTTACTTCCTTGGGATAGCAGCACCGTAGAAGCTTCCTCATGTCCCTTAGAAACAGCACACAACTCAGTCCATCAGTAACCACAAAGGTCTTTTGTCCATCACTGGCTGTTAGGTGTCCCATTTTTCCGTCATCCAAATTGCTTTTCCATTGCTGATTGGAATGGTAAATTATGATATCATGTACCACCCACTGATTCCCTTGTTTCATTAATTTAAAAGGTTCAATTGATCCTGCTTGTATTCCTAACTTCCCCATTAATGTCTAACATTGTCGTGAATCATGTAAGTCTGCCAACCCCTGGTTTACATGAGAGAATATCTTTATGACAAATTTCCTTCAAATCCCTTTTATCTGTCATCATTTCCCTTACAACATGAAAGTGTATATTTTCCATTACAGCATTTGTAAACCCACATTGAACTGTCACTTTTCCAAATAAATTCTTCCTATTGTTAAATACACAGTAAAAAAAAATTAAGTCTTATCTTAACATATTACTCATTACCTAACCACACAAATAGACTGTGTGCTACAACTTTACATATTTGCAACTGTTATCACAATTTAAATACTAGTAATAAATTACAATATCGAAACATCCCTTCTTGGCTTTGGGACCAATAGTCATTACATACTAAATATGGCATATAAACAACAGCAATATTATTTGTAATGTTCTATGTAGTTAAATCAAGAAAACACACTAAACTACCCCTCTATTAAAACATTCACACAGTTTAGAAATGCGGATCAAGTTCTTTAATGGCACACCTACCCCCCTTATCAATTTACATGAATTTTTTTTTTTTTAATAACAATTACAGCTCTTCAATGCAATATTGTTTTGCCGCATTGATAACAATTTTCCCGCCGTGGTATCAAGCTACAAAAATTCTTAAATGATTGTCATTTATCATGTTGGGGTTCCTCGTCAGTCGCTGCTGTCTGCCGAGACCCTTAATAACTCCACCGCGTAGTACATACCCCATGGGGACCACAGATCATCCATCAGCTAATGTCCAGTTAGAGATGTCTGACCGGAGGTTTCACTGTCCAGTAATAATTTGATATTTTGATTTGTTTCTAACCCGTAACGTTTTCCTCCGGGTTCTGTCATTTAATTCCCTCAAATATGTAGCCAATTGTATCATTAGTTTCCCCCCCAATCCTGTCTAAAAGATTCTTCTCTGGAGCGTAGTTCTCTTCCTTCTTGTGAACTGGTTTGTTATTAATTTTTTCCATCTGAAAAATCAAATGAACAGATCAAGGGTGGAGAGGGCCCTATTCTTCAATTTGTACTTTCTATTTTCATTTGGATTATCCCAGAAGTGCCCTCTCCAGGACTTCCGGATTTCTTTTGCCACCATTTCTTTTTGAACTGGTTTATTTTCCATATCCTTGATGTACATCATACCATTAAGGCCTGTTAAGCTTCCTCCTTCTGTCATTGTCAATTGGTTTTAATATTTTAATTTTTCTGCATCAATTTGTATTAAATCTTTTCCTGCAATCAGATACTAATTTCCTGATACTGCAATTAATTCTCCAAACTAACTTCTGGTCCAATATCTTTATTCTCTAAAGCTCCTTCTTCAATGTATTTAACATTCTAAACATCATTATTTCTGCTAGTGACTGTTTGTAATCAGCGGGCACTAGGACCCTGCGGAGCCATGCAGTGTCAATTTCGATGCAGCAATTTCAAAGTCTGCAGCAGCTGACTGCTGCTTGCTGCCCAGCACAAACTCTTTATCTGTTTATTCTGAGACCAATTTAGTTCTGAACATCCTGATTCACTATCCCATAATACTGATCACATTTCTGCCTGCCATTTATAACTTCCAATTTATGTGAAAATCGGCTTTACAAAACACAACATTTTTTTAAAAATACAAACATTTAAAGAAATTCACAATTCCTTATTAGACATACACACACTCATTCATCCACTCAGATCTTGGATCTTTACTCTGCAGGATTTCACAAATCCTTATTAAACACACATTTATCCACTGAGATCTTGGACCTCTATTCTGCAGGGTTTTAGTTACTCTTAACAAAATTTGAGACCCCTCCATGCTGATAAGTTTCACTTCTGCAGGAGTTTTTTTGCCTCTTAAGCTTTTCCACTCTTGTTTCATTGTTTAAACTCTCTTGACTGTATTCCAGGGCAAGAGAATTACCCTAATTGCCATTTTTTGGATTTTTTTTCTGTTCCTGGTTGTCCCTTTCAGGTGCACTCTGAAATTAAGGATAAGTACCCTTTCTGGGCCCTATCCAAGGCTGACTAAGGCACTATCTTCCTCTTTTAGTTAAGGGTCGATTGGTTATTGGTTTCTGAAGATTCTAAGCGTCCCTATTTTCCAGAAAATGTCCGCACAATCTGCCTTACTCTGAGGATGATTTATTCTTTTGCCTCTTTTACCAGTAATGGATGCAAGATTTTAGTGCTGTCACCAAAATGTCTTGCAGACTTTTTCTCAGGGTCAGTATCTTCTAGTCTACTGATTTTCACACCCAACCTGAGCTTCAGTCCCCTCGATCCACAGAATATCCTTACAAAAGCCAATCACACATGACTTTCCAGACTAAACTCGGCAGGTAAAGTCTGACTCACACATAGACTAGAAACTTCTAATATTCTAGCCTTTGTGCCGGTTAGAAACTTCTAATATTCCAACCGTTTCTTGGGAACTAGAAACTTCTAATATTCTAGCCCCTACTCTGCTTAACTAGAAACTTCTAATATTCTAGCCTCGCTTTACCTAGAAACTTCTAATATTCTAGGCTCACTTTACCTAGAAACTTCTAATATTCTAGGCCCCACGTTGGGCGGCATGAAGTTAAAACTCACCACTATTCTTAGAATTCCCCCTATACCAAAAAAAGGTTGATATTCTAAATGGTGAACAGGGATTCTCACTCCCTGACTCCAGTGCAGGCTTCTGTGAGTGCTATTCAGGTCAAACTATCTTTTCAAGTTATCCCCCGGTATAACCCATACCTTCACCGAAGAATTTTACCTACTTACCCCTTAATAGCATCGATGTCCTGGGTCCTGCGTTATTAAGGAAGTGAAGTAAGCTAATAACCACTTTTTCAGGTTAAGTTATTTTTATTATTATATTTTTTCTTTTAA
Organism: Scyliorhinus canicula; assembly: GCF_902713615.1. Taxonomy (NCBI): domain Eukaryota; kingdom Metazoa; phylum Chordata; class Chondrichthyes; order Carcharhiniformes; family Scyliorhinidae; genus Scyliorhinus; species Scyliorhinus canicula. The sequence goes on along the minus strand of NC_052148.1, from coordinate 29,882,437 downwards.
AAGCTGCAAACACTTTCTTTACAGAAAGGAAAAAAGATCTTGCTTCTGGCTGCTTCAGGCCCACCTTGGCAATCGATCTTCTTAAAATCTGGTCTTCTTGAGTTGTATTCGCTGGTGAACTCGGTTGCTGTGTCCTGTTCTTCCCATGCACCGAGCTGTGAGAGCTGGCTCTGCTAGCTATCTCTGACTCCTGTTTAAATTCTAGTCTTCCTTAGATGTATAACTGTTTAAACTCGGCTGCTTGCCTTGTCTTTCCCATGACCGAGTTCTCTCTCTCTCTCTCTCTCTCTCTGAGTTCTCCTCCCTTTCTCTCCTGTTGCTGGTTCCCTCTGCCCTGTCCTCTGTGCTCTGTGCCTGTTGCTGCTGCTCCCTGGGTTTATATTCTCTTTCTGAGAGTTATTAAGTTTTAACGACTTTATTGTAAATGGGCTTGTTTCACTTTGATAGTTTAAAAGTATCTTTGATGTAAACCTCTTACTACAACTAATTATTCATTTTGGGCATATCGTCTCCTCTCAGATCTGATTAAACCATGCTTTGGTTTCAATAGGTGTTACTTTTAATTCTGTGATTTCAAATCGTTTAATTTTCCAATTGTCCCCAGCTCATAACTTTGCCTTTGATTTTGACTTACATGATGTTTCTCGTAGACAGGTCGTCTCCAATTTTCTTTTAATTGTTTGATGTTCATAGAATTTTACACTTTAAATTTGACACCAAATTTGACTGAGTATCTTCCATCCTTTCCAGCTGTTTACTAAGAGAGTTTATTTCAATTAAGGTGTGAAATTTTGCTTTTAGCTGTATGCTAAAATTTAACTTGGTTATGACTTGAAAGACTTGCCTGTTTTAAACATTCGTCACTTAATGCAATTGAAACTCTCATCCATGCTTTTTCAGATGCTTCCTGAGATAGTTACATTCCATGAAGGTGTGAGCCATTATTTTAGCTTACCACATGAGACTGGTGTGTTTGATTAGCCTGCTTGTGAGCAAGAATCTGCATTTTACAACCCTGCTCTTTGAAGCTGCTATGAAACTTTTGTGGGATCTTTCCCTGTACCCTCTCAAACCAGATATTGCCAGACTTCCATGTTTCAAATGACACATTTTTCTGTATTTTCAAGAACAACCGTAAATGGCAAATCCCTTACGAATATAAAAAGTCAGAGAGATCTGGGCGTACAGGTCCACAGATCTTTCAAGGTGGCAACACAAGTGGACAAAGTAGTCAAGAAAGCATACAGAATGCTTGCCTTCATTGTATGGGTCATCGGGTGTAAAAACTGGAAAGTCAACCTACAGTTGTATAGAACCTTGGTAAGGCCGCACTTGGAATATTGCGCACAATTCTGGTCGCCACACTACCAGTAGGCTTTAGCGAGGGTACAGAGGAGGTTTACCAGGAGGTTGCCTGATCTGGAGGGTGTTAGCTATGTTGAGAGGCTGAATGGACTCGGACTGTTTTCATTAGAAAGACGGAGGTTGAGGGGTGACCTGATAGAGGTCTACAAAATTATAAGGTGCATGGATAGAGTGGATGGGCAGCCACTGTTCCTGTGCTGTATTGTTCTTTGTTTGTTTGTTTGCTGGTTTCCTGGTACAAACTCCTAAATCATCAGATTTGCAAAAATACAGTTCCTAATAGTTTGCTTAAATTACCAGATACGAAATGAATGAAAATCGCTTATTGTCACAAGTAGGCTTCAAATGAAGTTACTGTGAAAAGCCCCTAGTCGCCACATTCCGGCACCTGTTCGGGGAGGCTGGTATGGGAATTGGACCATGCTGCTGGCCTGCCTTGGTCTGCTTTAAAAGCCAGCTAAACCAGCCCCTATGAGGAAAGGCTGTAAAACCTCCAAGAAAATAAAACACCAGGAAATATTTTTTTTTTCATAGAATTTACAGTGCAGAAGGAGGCCAATCAGCCCATCGAGTCTGCACCGGCTCTTGGAAAGAGCACCCTACCCAAGGTCAACACCCAACCCAACACTAAGGGCAATTTTGGACACTAAGGGCAATAGAGTGGATAGCCAGAGATTTTTCCCCCGGGTGGAAATGGCTGTCACGAGGGGACATAATTTTAAGGTGATTGGAAGAAGGTACAGGGGAGAACATAGAACATTACAGCACAGTACAGGCCCTTCGGCCCTCGATGTTGCGCCGACCTGTGAAACCCCTCTAAAGCCCATCTACACTATTCCCTTATCGTCCATATGTCTATCCAATGACCATTTGAATGCCATTAGTGTTGGCAAGTCCACTACTGTTTCAGGCAGGGCATTCCATGCCATTACTACTCTTTGAGTAAAGAACCTACCTCTGACATCTGTCCTATCTGAAATGAAAAATGAAAATCGCTTATTGTCACGAGTAGGCTTCAATGAAGTTACTGTGAAAAGCCCCTAGTCGCCACATTACAGCGCCTGTCCGGGGAGGCTGGTACGGGAATCGAACCGTGCTGCTGGCCTGCTTGGTCTGCTTTAAAAGCCAGCGATTTAGCCCAGTCAGCTAAACCAACCCCAATATCTATCTCCCCTCAATTTAAAGCAATGTCTCCTCGTGCTAGACATCACCATCTGAGGAAAAAGGCTCTCACCGTCCACCCTATCTAATCCTCTGATCATCTTGTATGCCTCAATTAAGTCACGTCTCTTAACCTTCTTCTCTCTAACGAAAACAGCATTAAGTCCCTCAGCCTTTCCTCATAAGATCTTCCCTCCATACCAGGCAACATCCTGATAAATCTCCTCTGCACCCTTTCCAATGCTTCCACATCCTTCCTATAATGCGGCGACCAGAACTGCACGCAATACTTTAAATGCGGCTGCACCAGAGGTGTCAGACGATGGTTCTTTACACAGAATGGTGGGAGCGTGGAATGCACTGCCCACGGCAGTGGTGAAGTTAGCGTCATTATGGACAATTAAGTGACTAGAACAAAGAAAAGTATAGCACAGGAACAGGCCCTTTGGCCCTCCAAGCCCGTGCCAACCATGCTGCCCAACCAAACTACAATCTTCTACACTTCCTTGGTCTGTATCCCTCTATTCCCATCCTATTCATGTATTTGTCAAGATGCCCCTTAAATGTCACTATCGTCCCTGCTTCCATCACCACCTCCGGCAGCGAGTTCCAGGCACCCACTACCCTCGTGTAAAAACACTTGCCTCGTACATCTCCTCTAAACCTTGCCCCTCGCACCATAAACCTATGCCCCCTAGTAATTGACCCCTCTACCCTGGGGAAAAGCCTCTGACTATCCACTCTGTCTATGCCCCATATAATTTTGTAGATCTCTATCTGGTCGCCCCTGAACCTCCGTCGTTCCAGTGAGAACAAACCGGGTTTATTCAACCGCTCCTCATAGCTAATGCCTTCCATACCTGGCAACATCCTGGTAAATCTCTTCTGCACCCTCTCTGAAGCCTCCACATCCTTCTGGTAGTGTGGCGACCAGAATTGAACACTGTACTCCAAGTGTGGCCTAAATGAGGTTCTATACAACTGCAACATGACTTGCCAATTTTTATCCTCAATGCCCCGGCCAATGAAGGCAATCATGCCGTATGCCTTCTTGACTACCTTCTCCACCTGTGTTGCCCCTTTCAGTGACTTGTGGACCTGTACACCTAGATCTTTCTGACTTTCAATACTCTTCAGGGTTCTACCATTCACTGTATATTCCCTACCTGCATTAGACCTTCCAAAATGCATTACCTCACATTTGTCCGGATTAAACTCCATCTGCCATCTCTCAACCCAAGTCTCCAAACAATCTAAATCCTGCTGTATCCTCTGACGGTCCTCATTGCTATCCGCAATTCCACCAACCTTTGTGTCGTCCGCAAACTTACTCATCAGACCAGTTACATTTTCCTCCAAATCATTTATATCGAACAGCAAAGGTCCCAGCACTGATCCCTGCGGAACACCACTAGTTACAGCCCTCCAATTAGAAAAGCACCCTTCCATTGCTACTCTCTGCCTTTTATGACCTAGCCAGTTCTGTATCCACCTTGTCAGCTCACCCCTGATCCCGTGTGACTTCACCTTTTGTACCAGTCTACCATGAGGGACCTTGTCAAAGGCCTTACTGAAGTCCATATAGACAACATCCACTGCCCTACCTGCATCAAGCATCTATGTGACGTCTTCGAAAAACTCTATCAAAGACAGGCATATGGACAGCAGTAAATTGAAGGGGTGTAGGTTAAGTTGATCTTAGATTAGGATAAGTGGTCGGCACAACATTGTGGGCCGAAGAGCCTGTACTGTGCTGTACTGTTCTATGTTCTATATATTGTATCCTTCTTCCAGTTTACAATGCATCCAAGTTCTATATCTGAAAATTTTGAAATTCTGCTCTGTGTACCAAGATCAAGGTCATTCACGTATATCAGGTAGAGCAGTACAGCACCCCCAACACTAACCCCTGGGGTACTCCACTTTAAACCTTCTGACAGTCTAAAATTAATTAACCCCTACTCTTCCTTGTCATTTAGCTCAGATCCATGTTGTTATTGTACCTTTTATTATATGAGCTATATCTCACAAGTTTGTTGAACACTAATAATGCTCAAAATTACCTCAATTCAGGCTCAAGCTTTAAAAAGATAAAGACTTTTTCTGTAAATGATACCACATCTGGAACAGGTGGTCCAAGGAGGCGGTGGAAATAGATATAATGGGAACATTTGAATGTTAATTGATGATTATTTAAAGGATTGGGTAATTCTTATGAAGAACAGCAACAAATCAAATCTCTGTGATCAAAATCTATCTGCATTAAAATAAACTGAAATAATATAGAATCTTAAAATCTGTACAGTGCAGAAGGAGCCCATTCGGCCTATTAACTCTGCAACGACCCTCTGACAAAGCACCCTATTGAGTCCCATTCCCCCGCCCAATCCACGTTAGCCCACCTAACTGGCGCATTCCTGGATACTAACAGTCAATTGTATTATGACCAATCCACCTAACCTGCACATCTTTGGACTGTGGGAGGAAACCAGAGCACAAGGATGAAACCCACGCAGACACAAGGAGTCTCCACACAGACAGTTACCCAAGGCTGGAATTGAACCTAGGTCCCTGGCACTGTGAGGGAGCCATGCTAACCACTGTGCCACCGTGCTGCCTGAACAGATAACTCGTTAATAAAACAGTTGCAATAAACCTGATGGTTATGAAAATCTGCTAATTGAATTAGAAAGCAAAAATCAGCATCTATTTGCTGAATGTCTTTTGAACAATAAAGTCGGCAGCTATTATGTGCAGGTTTGAATGCCATCCCGATCTCGCGGCATGACTCCTGGACCCCCCCCCCCCCCCCCAAAGTCCCAACTCACCTATATGGGGGTCCTCGGGGCAGGGGCCCACCCACCCACACCCCACTTCACATGGGCAGGGCACCTCCTGGCCCAATCATCGGTGTGGGAAAAATGCCAGCCTGGTTCCCTCGCAGTGCCCCTGCCAACTTGGTGTCACCTGGGCACTTTGGCAGGGCCAAGGTGCACTAGTGGCACCAGCAGTGCCAGGGTGACTCCTTGTACAGAGGGCAACCACCTGGGGGCCTCCAATCTTCTTTGGAGACCCCCCCCCAAATGTAATTCTGTCTGGTCTCAGCTTGTGGAGACCAGCACTGATCAGCACTCGTCTGAGGCAAAGGGGTTTGATCCCAGGGCCCCTCTGAGTGCATTTTAGTGTGACTAGATGTCTCACTTAACGGGTGGCACAGTAGCACAGTGGTTAGCACTGTTACTTCACAGCACCAGGCCCCCGGTTTGATTTCCAGCTTGGGTTACTGTAGGGAGTCTGCACGTTCTTTCCGTGTCTGCGTGGTTTCTTCCCACAGTCCTGAAAGACTTGCTGTTCGGTGAATTGGACGTTCTGAATTCTCCGTCTGTGTACCCAAACAGGCGCCGGAGTGTGGCGACTCGAGTATTTTCACAGTGACTCCATTGCACTGTTAATGTAAGCCTACTTGTGACAATAATAAAGATGATTATTATTATTATTATTATTATTAATAATAAATGAATTTGAAAAAAAATCTTTCTTCCAGCATTGGACTCCACTATGGGTGCCAAAGATCACTTCCATGACAATAATAAAGATTATTTTTATTATTATTAATGGGCAGATTTGCAAAATACTGATCCCACCCACATGGGCGGTATTCTGATCGTGATGTCTCATGCGATCGTGCTAGATTCCACAAGGCCTGGCAAGCCGGGTGGATCCCGGAAGAAGGGTCTCCCAGCATCCTCTGGCCACGCCTCCATTCGGGTGCAAAAAGTCCAGGGGATCGCGCCCTGAGTTTCCTGCCAATGGTTTGATGATTAGTAGCTTTTGCAGCATAGTTTCCTGATATGACAGGATATTATGGGTCACGGTAGCACAGTGGTTAGCACTGTTGCTTCACAGCGTCAGGGTTCCAGTTTCGATTCCCGGCTTTGGTCACTGTCTACCGGGTCTGCACGTTCTCCCCCTGTCTGCGTGCGTTTCCTCCGGGTGCTCCGGTTTCCTCCCACAAGTCCCAAAAGACGTGCTGTTAGTAATTTGGACATTCTGAATTCTTCTTCTGTGTTCCCGAACAGGCGCCAAAATGTGGCGACTAGGGGTTTTTCACAGTAACTTCATTGCAGTGTTAATGTAAGTCTACTTGTGACAATAAAGATTATTTTTTAAAAAAGATATTAGGGCCGGGATTCTCCCCTACCCGGCGGGGCGGGGGGTCTCGGCGTAGCGGAGTGGCGCCAACCACTCCGGCGTCGGGCCTCCCCAAAGGTGCGGAATTCTCCGCACCTTTGGGGGCTAGGCCTGCACCAGAGTGGTTGGCGCCACACCGACTGGCGGCAAAACCGGCGCCAACGGCCTTTGACGCCCGCATGCCAGCGTCGGGGCTGGCCGAAAGGCCTTCGCCGGTTTGCACATGCGCCGGTGCATCAGCTGCCGCTGCGTTACCACCGGCGCATGCGCGGTAGGGGGGTTCTCTTCCGCCTCCGCCATGGTGGAGGCCGTGGCGGCGGCGGGAGAAAAAGAGTGCCCCCCACGGCACTGGCCTGCCCGCTGATCGGTGGGCCCCGATCACGGGCCTGGCCACTGTGGGGGCACCCCCCGGGGTTCGCTCCGCGCCCCCCCCCCCCAGGACCCCGGTGGCCCGCTCGCGCCGCCAATCCCGCCGCCACCAGAGGTGGTTGAAACCACGGCGGCGGGAGAGGCCTCTCAGCGGTGGGACTTCGGCCCATCGCGGGCCGGAGAATCGTCACAGGGGGCTCGCCGATCGGCGCGGTGCAATTCCCACCCCCGCCAATTCCCGGGTGGCGGAGAATTCCGTCCACGGCGGGGGCGGGATTTTCGCCGGTCCCGGGCGATTCTCCAACTCTGCGGGGGGTCGGAGAATTTCGCCCTAGCTCTCTGGGAATGGAAGCAATAGTTTTGAAAACATAAACTGTTTGATTTTTGATGATCTTTTAAAAACATTGTCCAGTCCTCTTATTTTCTTCTACTCGTGAACTTCACAACACTTTTCTATAAGTGTGGCTTTATATCACAATATAAAATATTATTTTTCATATTGTACCTCACGAACTATGTTTGATCAGTTCTTGAAGAATAAACTTCTTATTGCACGAGATAAATCCAGCAGCAGAAACCAAAGAAGATACTATTATATTCCTCAGCAGCAATTAAATGTTTTTCTGTTGGTTGACCATTTAACTGTGTAACTTTTTCATCTATGATATGGCCATCAGTATTGGCATGCTTTTCAGGTATGTTTCATTTATCAGCATCACATTAGAAGAAACTGAAATATACTTGTGCTACATTCAATTGTCAGAATGATCTATTCCTTCATAATCAGGGTTCTGAGAAGGACTAAAATCTAATTTATGTTATAGAGCAACTGCAGATAAGTAAATGGTAAACTTTGTAAAACAGAAGGAGAAAAGAGATTTTGTGTTTTTCATTCTGAGGGTGGTGTCTGAGTTATCAATGATTCAATTACAAGCTCCTGGGACTCATACTTATTAAAGACAGACTTATTAGAGACCGGAGTTTGTGCACATGCTGAGGAATGATGACCATGACAATTGGTCTTCCCGATAATTAGTTAAAAGAAAATTCCTGCAAGACAGACTTATTGTTTTGTCTGTTTCCTTGTAGCCTTTCTATTTGGATGCATTCATGAGCATTGATATGCAGATGCTAATTAGTTTTTGGATTGTCTTCAAGCAATTTTCAAAAACCAGGAATGAATATCTAAGAAAAAGCCACTTGCGTTGTTGCGATTTCAGTGAGAGAAAAATAATCAAGTACTTCAGAGTCTGGAATGGTTATTGTATAAATTTCATGCTGGTCACAGTGGTACCTCGTCTGACACCACGATCATGATACATTGGCTGTAGGCAAGAGAAATGGCTACATGTAGCTGTCTGTGTGAGAAACAGGCTGTCAGTCTCCGTAATGTCAGGGTTATTTTGTGAGCAAGGTTATGGCATGAAACTGACAACAGCTTTGCAGCTCTCTGCTGTGTGCAATAAAAGGGACCACTATAGAAGTTTTAATCAAATCAATGAAATGTCGTGAGTTTTAGATGAAACCAATGCACATAAATTAAAGTTATTCTATGGAATAATATATATTAATATACTGAACAGGGAAATTGTACTAAAATTATAATTGGACACTTTTTAATTGCTGCCTGCTATGGATGGAGGATAGCCGAAAATTGGGAAGAACTCACCTGGTGGATGCTCAGTGTACATTATGACATTTCAGAGCCGATTTTTAAATGGGGGCACAGGAGACTGTTTTCGTAGGTAATGGGTGGGATGCTATTTTCATGGGTAAGTCAGGGCCTTCAAGCTTCACTCCAACCCTAATTGGCTAGTTGGAAGCATGTGGGAAGAAACTGACCTGTGAGGGCACTGGTGGCAGTGGGGTTCTTCAATAAATCCTGAGGCTCGAGGCCCAGATCAAGCTGCCAGACCAAGAGTTCTTCTTTTTAACTCTTGTTTTCCTCTCTAATTTAGGGTTTTGGTTTAAACTAAGAGCTGAGAAATCAAAAATGATTGGAGTAATTAAACAGTAAATGAATTAATAAAAAGAGCATCTTCACCCGAATCCAGTTTTTACCAGAGTGCAACGATATTCACTGTATATATTAAATAAATATAAACGTGATTAAATTACAGGAAAGACCTAAAGCACATATCTAAATTCAATAAATGAGATAAAATCATTACCTAGATTAAAAACCATAAATTGATAATTGAGAGATATTTACAAACTTGATAGCCTAATTGGTTAAATTAGCTAATAAAATACAATATCCATGGCAGAACAGGTTATGTTTTGCAGCTGTAATGTGAGGCCTGCTGGGCACAAAATTGCTGCACAACAATTGCATCTGCAGTAGGTGTCTGCAGCTCAAGAAACTTCAGCTCAGAATGATGAACTGGAGTCTGAGCTTCCGACAGTGTGATGCATCAAGGGGGGAAAGTTGCCTTCAGATTTAGTCCATGGTCAGGGACAGGTGGGTATGGCTTTGGGTCAGGTGAGTGCAGTAAATCTGGAAGGAATCATTGGAGGAGCCTCCGGTCTTGTATTTGACCAACAGTTAGAAGGTTGTTGCAACCTTGCTATGCAGCTGAGAGTGAGCAATCCAAGGAGATTTCAGCAATGACTCTGGACACCTTGAAGTCTCATGATCCCAGGTCAAGGTGAGCAAGAAAACGTCCTGATCGTTACCCATTTACTTCCCTCCGTTGTCTGATGAATCAGTGTTCCTCCATGTTGAATCCACGTGGAAGAAGCACTGACAATAGTATGAGGGAAACCTAAATTCCTATCACCACCACTGAATGAACTGGCTGAGTCCTGAAAGACATCCATAGAATGTATAGAATCCCTACAGTACAGAAGGAGGCCATTCAGCCCACCGAGTTCACTTACCCTCCGAAAAAGCACCTGACCTAGTTCTACTCTCCTTCCCTTTCCCCGTAATCCCACCTAACCTTTGGACACTAAGGGGCAATTTAGCATGGCCAATCCACCTATCCTGCTGGATTGTGGGAGGAAATCAGAGCAGCCAGAGGAAAAGCACGCAGACACGGTGAAAATGTGTAAACTCCACACGGTCACCCAAGGCTGGAATCAAACCCTGGTGCTGTGGGGAAGCAGTGTGAACTACTGTGCCACTGTGTTGTTGAATATCAATCAGACTTTTTTGAGCCTGTGGTAGGTGGTGTTAAAACCTTGGAAAAAGCTATTTGACCTTGCCATGCCCAGTCGACCTGTTGCAGATGCATCTGTCCATAACAGTCTTCTCGGAATGTCCACCACAAAGTCTTCATACTTGGGATGCTTCTATCATATTGTGTGGCATTACAACTATGCTAAATGGGATAAACTGACAACAGATCTAACAGCTCCAAACTAGCCATCTGTGAGATGCTGTGTGCCATCAGCAGGAGAGTTGTATTCAACCACAATCTGTAACCTCATGGCCTGGCCTATACTTCATCACCTTGATATCAAGCAAGGTGATCATCCTTAGTTCAAAGAGAAGAACAGGAAAACATGCTAGAATAAACAGCAGGTATGACTGAAAATAAGGTACCAACCTGGTGAAGGTGCAACACAAGACTAGATGCTTTAGAGAGGGGAATTGAGGAGAAACCTTTTTATCCATGATGGTGGGAGTCTGGAACTCACTGCCTGAAAGAGTGGTTGAGTCAGAAACTCTCGGAACAGTGAAGAAGTATTTAGATATTCACTTGCGCTGCAATAACTTCCAGGGCTATGTGCCAAGTGCTGGAAAATGGCATTAATGTCTTTACAATTCTTTACTTTTCATTCTATTCCAACTGTCTAACATACAGACTGATATATCTGAATTTCCCAGCTTAGGTTTGATTCTTTAAGTAGATGTGGAAAATAAAAGCTAATGGTATAGGGGTAACATACTGGCATGGATAGAAGATTAGCTAACTGACAGGAAACAGACGGCATAAATGGGCATTTTCTGGTTGGCAAGATGTAATGAGTGGTGTGCCATTGGGATCAATGCCGGGGCTTCAAAACTTTACAATTCATGGAAATGATTTGTATAAAGGGTCCAAAGGTAAGGTTGCTAAATTTGCTGATGACACAAAGTTAGGTAGGAAAGTAAGTTGCAAAGATAACATAAGAAAGCTGCAAAAGGATATAGATGGGTGAGGTGAGTGGATAAAAATCTAGCAAATGGAGTATGGTGTGGGAAAATGTGAATATGCCCATTTTGGCAGGTAGAATAAAAAAGTAGCTTCAGAACTCTGAGGTGCAGAGGGATGTGGGTATCCTTGAGCATGAATCACAAAAGGCTATTATGCAAGTACAGCAAGTAATTAGAAAAACTAATGGAATGTTATTATTTATTGTGAGGGTAATTGATTACAAAAGTAGGGAGGTTGTGCTTCAGTTGTGCAGGCCTTGGTGAAATCACATCTGGTATAATATGTACATTACTGGTCTTATTTATGGAAAAATGTAAAAGCATTAGAAGCAATTCAGAGAAAGTCCTAGACCAATACCAGGAATGGGCAGGTTGCCTTGCAGGGAAAGGTTGGAGAAGTTAGGTTTGTATCCACTAGAGTTTAGAAGAGTAAGAGGCAACTTGATCAAAACCTGTAAGATCCTGAGAGATCTCGCAGGGTGGATGTGGACAGGATGTTTATTCTTGTCTGATAATCTAGAACTCAGAGTCATAGTTTTAAAAATAAGGGGTCGCCCATTCAAGATCGAGATGAGGAGAAATCTTTCCTCTCCGAGGATCATGAACATTTGTAACTCTCTTCTTCAAAATGCAGTGGAAGTAGTCTTTGAATATTTTTAAGACAGAGCGAGGCAGATTCTTGACAAAGGGGGTGAAAGATTATTGGAGATAGGCAGGGTTGTGCAGTTGAAGTTACAATCCGATCAGTCACAGTCTTATTGAATGGTGGAGCAGCCTCGAGGGGCAGAGTGACCTACTGCTGCTCCTAATTTGTATATCTGTGACGCAGATTAGAATGGTATAATGCTGCTAGCAAGTTACTGTTCTAGAATGGCTTCTTAATCCATAGCTCATTGAGGGCCTCTGGTGGGAAATACTTGTTATTGTTATGTGAGCAAAACTTTCTAAAATGCTGAAGCACTGCCAGGTCAACAAATCATGTTCCCATGAAACCCATTTGCTCTCCACAATCAACATTGTAAATTGTCAGCAATGTTACCACCTGACATAGTTCATTCACTTATAGTGGAAGCAACTTGGTGCTACCAACAGCATAATTTGCTTTATCTCCCTGTGCTGCTTAACTAGATTTTTTGCCAACAATGTTACCAGCCGACTCATGAGTATTATAGAAAGTGGATGGGCAACAAGGAGGGTTAAGTTGGGTCACTGTGGCTATTTCTCTGGGGGCAGCAAACACTTTCATCAATAACTCATGCAGAGCTGTGGTGATGCAGAAGGGCTTTAATAACGAGAAGCAAAAAGTAGTTGGCAGCAATAACAGATTTGAAACATACATCAACAGTGTCAAACTTTTCTGCCCCCCCCCAATTCCTTTGACTTCCATTTAAGTAGGGCTTCTTGATACTATATTCATTCAAATGCTGACTTGTTGACAAATACAGACACTCTCAACTCATTTCTGAAATCTCCGAGAGCAATCGAGACATTCCAATCCACGCTTTTACACACGGAAGCTGTCTCATAGACAGACTCAAGGTCTCAGCTTTTTCTGCGAATCAGTTCTTTTGTAACTTGACTTAATTTTCCCATGGACCCATTTTCTGTATTATGCCCTATTCCTAAATTGTTTCTCACTTTTCTGTCGAGATGGAGATGTAATAAAGTCAAGTGTTGGTTCCGAACAAAGTTAATGTTACTTTCTAATAATGAAGTTAGATTTTAACAATTAATAATCTTTGTGCATATGTATAATTTATTTGGAGCAGGGACATGAACAAAGCTGTTTAAGCGTATTTTTTTTTGTTCGGGATAACACACTTGGAGACAAAAAACCAGAAACAAAACAACCTGGAAGATTGCCAGGTAATGAGAGATAATGGAATAAAGAGTAGAAAGAGCAACTGAATTGCTACCAGTTATGGTTACTGGATAGCTTAGGATGTCTTGGTACATAGCTCACTGAAGCAGACTGTTTCTTCACTATTTAACTTTTAGCGTCTGGACTGCAGTGGAAGCACTGGAGTCGGTCAGTCGGCCGGTGAGAAAATATGTAAACAAGCGTTTGTTGATATTTCACAGAATATGTGATTGGGCATGTTTGATTTTGGGATGGAACAAATGAACCACAGTACCTTGTTCAGAGTCCTGTATTTTCCTTTGATGATATGTTTTGTAAGAACATAATTTTCTTCTGCGATATTGAATATTTGGTACAGTGTACATCAAATTATAAAAACTTCTTCAATCATTCCTTTCAGGTCTCAATAAAAATAAGATAAATATTTGACATTTTCGCAATGCTTTTAAAATAATAGTCTGATGAACAAATCAAATGGGTTTGATGGAGAAAAATGATAAACTGCTAAATCCACCTCCGTGTTTCTATTATTACCATGTTTTTGTAACTTTTGAAGAAATGCTTATAATCCATTTGAAAATATCTAAGAAATCATAGAACCCCACCGTGCAGAAGGAGGTAATTCAGCCCATCGTGTGTGCACTGACTCTCTGAAAGAGCACCCCACCTAGGCTGAAGCACCCAACCCCATCCCCACCTAACCTTTTGGACACTGAGGGGCATTTTAGCATGGCCAATCCACCTAACCTGCATATCTTTGGACTGTGGGAGGAAACCGAAGCACCTGGAAGAAACCCACACAGAGATGGGGAGAATATGCAAACTCCAGACAGACAGTGGGCCAAGGCTGGAATTGAACCCGAATCCCTGATGCTGTGAGACAGCATTATTAACCACTGTGCCACCGTGCTGCCCTCATTTGACTTGTTACACAAATTTCTTTTTGTCCCTTTTAAATCTCACTAACCCTTTCATAAATCTTCTAATTACCAAATTGTTTTTTTCGTTCATGAGATATTCTTTCATGTGTTATTGGCTAGTCCAGCACTTGGAATTGACCTCAAACTGAATATATTGTGTTATAGGTCCAGACCAGAACCCCAATTTTGGTTAAAATCCCAGCCTAAAACCCAGCTATTTGCCATTGGTAAAACTGTGAGGAAATCCTACTGCATCACAGGAGTGATAATACTGATCAGTAGGCAGCTTTTATGTTAAAACAAACTTTAATTTGAAAACACAATTAAACACATTAGCAACAAAAAAATAGCTTTACAGTTAACAATTATATCTTAAACCTGCCCCTACATTCCAATTAAGCAAACCCATATATTTGAAAAACGAAATGAAAATCACTTATTGTCACAAGTAGGCTTCAATGAAGTTACTGTGAAAAGCCCCTAGTCGCCACATTCCGGCACCTGTTCGGGGAGGCTGGTACGGGAATTGAAGCGTGCTGCTGGCCTGCCTTGGTCTGCTTTAAAAGCCAGCGATTTAGCCCAGTGCGCTAATACCACAATTTAAAATACCACTTGTATATAAAGCTTTTTAAAAAAATATTTTTATTAAGGTCTTTGAAAATTTTTACAAAAATAACATAGACAATGACATCAACATGGTATAATAAACATTCCCCCCATCTCAATCTTCACACACCCCAACCATAAACAACAATCCCCCACCCTCCCCCGACCCCCATGGAGTACTGTATCTGCTGACATTTTAATTTTCCCCGAAAAAGTCAACGAATGGCTGCCACTTCCGGGTGAACCCGACCATTGACCCTCTTAAGGCGAACTTTATTTTCTCGAGACTGAGAAACCCAGCCATGTCACTAACCCAGGTCTCTACACTCGGGGGCTTTGAGTCCCTCCACATTACCAAGATCCATCTCCGGGCTTCCAGGGGGGTAAAGGCCAAGACGTCAGCCTCTTTCGCCCCCTGAACTCCCGACTCTTCCGACACTCCAAAGATGGCTACCTCCAGATTCGGCACCACCCGTGCTTTTAGAACCGTGGACAAAACCCTGCCAAAACGCTCTAAGTTTTGAGCATGCCCAAAACATGTGTACATGATTTGCTGGGCTTCCTGCGCACCTCGCACATCTATTTTCTACCCCGAAAAACCTGCTCATCCTACCCGATGTCATGTGTGCCCGGTAGATTACCTTAAATTGTTGTATCAGGCTGAGCCTGACACATGATGAGGAGGCATTAACTCTGCTTAGGGCATCCACCCATAGACCCGCCTCTATCTCTCCTCCTAGCTTGTCCTCCCAGTTGCCCTTAAGCTCCTCCACCGGAATTTCCTCCACCTCCACCTCAAGCTCCTGGTAAATATCTGAAACCTTCCTCTCTCCCACCGAGGTACTGGAGACTATTCTATCCTGTATCCCCCGTGGCGGCAGCAGCGGAAAGGACGACACCTGTTTTCTCAGGAAGTCGCGCACCTGCAAATACCTCAACCTGCTGGCAATTCAAATTTATCCTCCAAGGCGTTCAAGCTGGGAAAGCTCCCATCTATAAATAGATCCCCAATCCTTCTAATTCTTGCCCTTTGCCAACTCCGGAACCCACCATCCAGCCTACCCGGTACAAACCGATGATTATTATAAATCGGGGTCCAAACCGATGCTCCCTCTTATATCTCCTCCATTGCCCACAGATTCTCAGAGCCGCCACCACCACCGGACTTATGGAGTATTGGGCCAGTGCGAATGGCAGAGGCATCGTTACCAACGCCCCCAAACTGGTGCCCTTGCATGAAGCCGCTTCAACACGCTCCCATGCCGACCTTTCCCCCACGACCCACTTGCTAATCATGACTATATTAGCCGCCCAATAGTAATTGCAGAAGTTAGGCAGCGCCAACCCACCTACCCGCCCACACAAAGCCTGAAATAACCTTATTCACCCTCTTGGAAAAGGCCTTTGGGATGAAGATGGGGAGGCACAGAAAGACAAAAAGAAATCTGGGGAGGACCGTCATTTTTATGGTCGGTACCCTCCCCGCCAGTGATAGCGGGAGCATGTCTCATCTCTTAAAGTCCTACCATTTATTCTACCAACCGGGATAGGTTTAACTTGTGCAGTGCCTCCTATTTCCGGGCCACCTGGATTCTCAGATATCGAAAGCTCTTCCGTACCATTCTAAGCGGCAGCTCTCCCAGACTCTTCTCCTGTCATCTTGCCTGGATCGCGAACGTCTGGCTTCTCCCCATGTTCAATTTATACCCTGAAAAATTGCCAAATTCCCCAGGACTCTCATTACTCCCCCCATCCCCTCTAACGGGTCTGAAATATACAAGAGCAGGTCATCCGCATAAAGCGAGACCCGGTGCTTCACCCCCCCTCCCCCCACACCCCTCTCCCGAACCAGCCCTTTCCAGTTCCTAGAGGCTCTTAACGCCATGGCCAATGGCTCTATGGGCAGAGCAAACAGTAACAGGGGGCACCCTTGCCTTGTCCCTTGGTGTAGTTTAAGGTATCCCGACCTCAGCTGGTTCGTACGCACACTCGCTACTGGTGCCTGATGGAGCAACTGCACCCAGTCAATAAAGCCTTCACGAAACCCAAACCTTCCCAGCGCCTCCCACGGGTAATTCCACTCCACCCGATTAAATGCCTTCTCCGCAACCATCGCTACCACCACCTCCACCTCTTCTCCTTCTGATGGCATCATAATAACATTTAAAAGCCTTCGCACATTGGCCTTGAGTTGCCTGCCCTTTACAAATCCCGTCTGGTCTTCCCCTAACACCCCGGGACACAGTCCTCTATCCTTGTGGCCAGTATCTTAGCCAGCATTTTGGTGTCCACGTTCAGTAGAGAAATTGGCCTGTATGACTCGTATTGCTCCGGATCCTTCTCACTTATGTATAAAGTCAACAACCAGGTTTTACTTGCTTATCTTCGTACAGGGTCCTTAGAGAGAGAAACCTTTCAGGAACAACTGAAAACACTCTGCTCAGCTTTGAATCCTGTAGGAAACTGCCTATCAGACAGACCTAGCTCCTCCCATTAACTAATTTGTTACTTTAAAAGCATTTGCCTTCTGTTACAGGATGTGTCTCAACTTGTTTCGACAGTGCCAACACAATACCTCACTTTCAATCGCAGCTCTAGCGGACATACTGTCTGTATGCATTTTAACCCAGGTTGTAGTACAGTAACATTATTGCATAATCCTCAAAATACCAAATATGACAATTTCTTATATTCATCACACTTGCACGGCCAATTTAGAGGGCAATTAAGAGTCAAACACATTGTTGTGGATCTGGAGTCACATATAGACCAAACCAGGTAAGGATGGCAGATTTCTTTCCCTGAAGAACATTAGTGAATCAGATGGGTCTTTTACAATTGGTGATAGCTATCATGGTCACCATCACTGAGAATAAGTTTATATTCCAGATTTTTCGAATTGAATTTAAATTCCACACGCTGAAGTGGTGGGATATGAACCCATGCCCCTGGGCGTTAGCTTAAATCGCTGGATTTTTAGTCCAGTGATATTACCACTGCGCTACCATTAACAGAGATGCATAAGGGGGAAAAAAATATCAGAGAACTAGTAAATACAAATGCTATGAAATTGGCATATAAATATTAGTATGACGCTATTATTCAAATTTCTTGATTTTATACCACTTATTGGACTTCCAGGACCAGTCCAAATTTTAATCACTGGGATTATAGGTTTTGCTGATGACATGACTGAGGAAATTGGTATTACTGTGCAGAGACCCTAAATTAGACAAAACAGCTATGATTTTGACATTGACTGCACATACTTATTATTGTTTATTGTAAATCAAATATCAGAAAATGGATCACTTAATCTGCCAATTTGGTCAATTGTGCCATTAGTTCTCTTCTCGCTGCTGCTGAAGAGGATGAAGTGGAAATTGGATGTTTAGTACGTACTCTTTTTTTATAAACATTTTATTGAGGTATATATGGTTTTACAATAACAACAAAATAATCAATGTACATGAATTTACAAACATAGTGCAAAAGCCATCTTCCTCCCTTACAGATCCCACCTTTACTAAGCCCCTACTCTAAACTAATCTAACCCCCCCCCCCCCCCCCTTCTGCTGACGGTTAATTTTCCGCAAAGAAGTCGACGAACTGCCACCTCCAGGCGAACCCTAACATTGAGCCTCAAGGCGAACTTGATTTTCTCCAGACAGAGAAAGCTAGCCATGTCAGTTAGCCAGGTCTCCGTCGTCGGGGGCTTTGGGTCCCTCCAAGCTAATAGAATTTGTCTCCGGGCTACCAGGGAAGCAAAGTCCAGAACGTCTGCCTCTTTCTCCTCCTGGATTCCTGGACACTCTGAAAATCGCCACATCTGGACTCGGTGCCACCCTTGTTTTCAGCACTTTGGACATGACATCCACAAACCCCTGCCAGAATCCCCTGAACTTCGGGCATGCCTAGAACATATTGACATGGTTCGCTGACCCTCCCACACACCTTGCGCATCTATCTTCAACCCCAAAGAACCGTCTCATCCGGGCCACTGTCATGTGGGCCCGGGGAACGACCTTAAATTGTATCAGGCTGAGCCTGGCACATGTTGCGGACACGTTGACTCAACGCGTCCGCCCAGAGACCATCCTCTATCTCTCCTCCTAACTCCTCTTCCCGCTTGCGTTTCAACTCCTCGGTCTGCATTTCCTCTGACCCCATGAGTCCCTTGTAGATGTCAGAAACCCTCCCTTCTCCCACCGACACTCTGGAAACTAACCTGTCCTGTATCCTTGGTGGTAGCAGCGGGAAGGTTGAGACCTGCCTACGTAGGAAGTCGTGCACCTGCAGGTACCTTAACTTATTTCCCCTCGCCAATCCAAATTTCTCCTCTAGCTGTCTCAGGCTAGAAATGCTCCCCTCTATAAACCTATCTCCCATCCGCTCAATCCCTGCTCTCTGCCATCTCCGGAACCTTCCATCCAGCCTCCCTGGGACAAACCGGTGATTATTACAGATTGGAGACCACACTGATGCTCCCTCCGCTTCCACAGGCCTCCTCCATTGCCCCCAAGCCTTCAGGGCCGTCACCACCACGGGGTTGGTGGAGTACCGTGCCGGCGGGAACGGCAGCGGCGCCGTTACCAACGCCCCCAAACTGGTGCCCTTGCATGAAGCCATCTCAACACACTGCCATACCGACCCCCCACCCCCCACTTCCTCATCATGGCTATATTCGCCGCCCAATAATAACGACTAAAGTTCGGCAGCTCCAGCCCGCCCTCTCCCCGGCTCCACTCAAGCATCCCCTTTTTTACTCGCGGGGTCTTACCCGCCCATGCAAAGCCAGTGATTACCTTATTGACCCGTTTAACAAAGGACCATGGAATAAAGATGGGGAAATACTGAAACACAAACAGAAATCTCGGGAGGACCATCGTTTTCACTGTCCATATCTTCCCAGCTGGTGACAATGGGAGCGCATCCCACCTCCGAAGATCGTCCTTCATTTGGTCTACTAATCGGGCCAAATTTAACATGTGTAGCCGTTCCCATTCCGGTGCCACCTGGATGCCCAGGTACCGAAAGCTTCCCCCTACCACCCTAAACAGCAGATCCCCCAATCGCCTCTCCTGCCCCCTTGCCTGGACCGTGAACATCTCACTTTTCCCCATATTTAGTTTATACCCCGAAAACCGGCCAAATTCCCCCAATATCCTCATAATTTCTTCCATCCTCTCCAGTGGGTCCGAGACAGACAGGAGCAGGTCGTCTGCGTAAAGCTAGACTCTGTGTTCCACTACCCCCCCCCCCCCCCCCCCCCCCCCCCCCCCACCCCGGATCAGCCCCTTCCAGCTCCTCGAGGCTCTCAGCACAATTGCCAGCGGCTCTATAGCTAGCTAGGGGAGAGAGGGCATCCCTGTCTCGTCCCCCGGTACAGCCTAAAATAGTCCGATGTTGTCCTATTTGTCCGTACGCTCGCGACAGGAGCCTGATACAGCAACCTGACGCAGTCAATAAAGCCCCGCCCAAATACGAACCGTCCCACAGGTATTCCCATTCCACCCGATCAAAGACTTCTCTGCATCCATTGCGACCACTACCTCCACATCCCTACCTTCTGGGGGCATCATGATCGCATTTAACAACCTTCTCACATTGGCCACCAACTGCCTACCCTTAACGAACCCCGTCTGGTCCTCCCCAATCACGTCCGGAATACAGTCTCCAATCCTAGAGGAGAAGATTTTGACCAGTTTGGTGTCCACATTCAATTGGGATATCGGCCTGTGGGACCCACATAGCTCCGGGTCCTTGTCCCGCTTCAAAATCAATGAGATTGTGGCCTGTGACATGGTCGGGGGAAGCACCCACGCTCCCTTGCCTCATTGAATGTCCTCATCAACAGCGGCCCCAATATTCCAGAGAACTTTTTATAAAACTCCACTGGGTACCCGTCCGGCCCCGGGTCTTTACCCGACTGCATGGCCTTCAGACCCTCTGTTATCGCTACCAACCCGATCGGGGCCTCCAGCCCTTCTATTAATCCCCGTCCACCTTCGGGAAATTCAGCCCCCCTAAAGAGTGCCTCATCCTCTCTGGCCCAGCTGGGGGTTCCGACCCAGACAGCCTACTGTAAAACTTCTTGAACACCTTATTCAACCCTGCTGAGTCTCCAACCAGGTTCCCGTCCCCGTCCTTTACTTTCTCAATCTCCCTGGCTGTCTCCCTCTTTCTAAGCTGCTGCGCAAGCATTCTGCTGGCCTTCTCTCCATGCTCATAGATCACTCCCCTCACCTTCCTCAGCTGCTCTACCACCTTCCCTGTAGTTAACAAGCCAAACTCCGCCTGTAACCTCCGTCATTCCCTTAAAAGCCCTGCCTCTGGGGTCGCAGCATAGCTCCTATCGACCTGCAATATCTCCTTCATCAGTCGGTCCGTCTTTGCTCTGTCTGCCTTCTCCCTATCGGCCCATATCGAGATCAGCTCTCCTCTAACCGCCGCCTTCAATGCCTCCCAGACCACCGCTGCTGAAACTTCACCTGTGTCGTTGACTTCCAGGTAGTTCTGAATACATTTCCTCAGCCGCCTGCACACCTCATCGCCAGCTAAAGTCCCATGTCCAGCCTCCAGTGCGGGTGCTGGCTTCTCTCCCTGCTCACCTGTAGGTCAACCCAGTATGGGGCATGATCTGACATTGTGATCGCTGACTACCTCGTGTCTACTACCCCTGTAAGTAGAGCCCTATTAAAAAATTTTAAAATCAATCCGGAGTACACTTTATGCACGTGTGAGTAGTGATGCACGATCAATTTCACAAAGACGAGAGTTGGATACAATTGAGGCTTTATTGCTCTAAGATGTGTGGCCTCCCACAGCAGCTGGCGAAATGGCTGCAGCATGGAGGAGACACACATTTATACTTCGGAGCCAGCAGGCAGGGACTACCGATGTACCTTTAGTACAGATCCTACCATACATCACCTAATATAGGTGCAACAGTGGTTTACCAAAAGTAGAACGAGAACCCCTTCACTCTCGGCTGCCCAAATCTCCATGGGTCCCCCCCCCCCCCCCCCCCACCCCCCCCCCCCACCTGCTCCATGGACCCCTTTAGCTCCTTTGACATTGCTGGCATCCAGCCTGTCCTTGAGCTCGACCAGTCTAACCCAGGGTCGATAACTGTCTTAAAGTCCCTTCCCATGACCAACTTGTGCGAATCCAGGTCCAGAATCTTCCCCAGCATCCTCTTTATAAACTCCACATCATCCCAATTTGTCGCGTACACATTTACTAGTACCACCTCCAACCCCTCCAGTTTCCCACTGACCATAATGTACCAGCCTCCCACGTCTACAACTATTCTTCCCGCCTCAAATACTACTCGCTTATTAATCAGGATTGCGACCCCTCTTGTCTTCGAGTCCATCCCGAGTGAAAACATGTCTGACCCATCCCTTCCTTAATCTGATCAGTTATTCTAAATTGCGTCTCCTGTAGCATTACCACGCCCGCCTTCTCTCAAATGGGCGAATACGCGTGCCCTCTTAACCGGCCCATTTAGCCCTCTCACATTCCATGTGATCAGCCTAGTAGGGGGGACCTCCGCCCAAGACACCTCTCCCACAGCAAACGTTCCTCCCCCGTCAGCAGAGCATTCCGGCCCCCCCCACTCCCCACCAAGTTACAGCACTATATAAACCGACCCCTTCGACAAGTAAAACATCTGCTCACTCCCCACTTCCGTGAGCTAGCCCGTCCAGCTAGCTTGGTGACCCCTGTCCATGGCGCGAGACATTCTCCCACCTATTGTTCCCTCCCCACCTCCCCCGGCTCGGACACACATATTCAAAAGAAAAGCAGTCCCAACACAATTGCCCTAAAAA
The DNA here is from genome assembly GCF_902713615.1 of Scyliorhinus canicula. Taxonomy (NCBI): domain Eukaryota; kingdom Metazoa; phylum Chordata; class Chondrichthyes; order Carcharhiniformes; family Scyliorhinidae; genus Scyliorhinus; species Scyliorhinus canicula. The sequence continues at coordinate 29,859,988 of NC_052148.1, read as the reverse complement.
AAGACACGGTAAACAAAGAAAAGATCAAACAGAAGATCCAGCATCTAACGAACACACCTCCATCCCCCATCGGTGTAAATGTAAACTTTAACTCACTCAGCTCTGCAACAAGCCCCAAATCAATACAGAAGGCATTAAAAGAAAAGCCAGGAAAAAAAGAGAAAAACAAGAAACTTTTTTTACCTTGAGCGCTGCAGCAAAGTTCAAAGTGCTCACTCCGCCACCAGTCCTTTCCTTCTAGTGAAGTCCATCGCTTCCTCGGGCGACTCAAAATAAAAATTTTGCACCTCATATGTGACCCAGAGACGGGCCGAATACAGTAGTTCAAACTTCACCTTTTTCTTAAAAAGGATCGATTTATCTTATTGAACCCTGCTTTTCTCCTGGCCACCTCCGCACTCAGATCCTGGTAGATCCGTAGGATACTGTTCTCCCACTTGGACTGGATTGGATTTGTTTATTGTCACGTGTACCAAGGTACAGTGAAAAGTATTTTTCTGCGAGCAGCTCAACAGATCATTAAGTACATGGGAAGAAAAGGGAATAAAAGAAAATACATAATAGGGCAACGCAAGGTATACAATGTAACTACATAAGCACCAGCATCGGATGAAGTATACAGGGTGTAGAGTTAATGAGGTCAGTCCACAAGAGGGTCGTTTAGGAGTCTGGTAACAATGGGGAAGATGCTGTTTTTGAGTCTGTTCGTGCGTGTTTTCAGACTTCTGTATCTTCCGCCCGATGGAAGAAGTTGGAAGAGTGAGTAAGCCTGGTGGGAGGGGTCTTTGATTATGCTCCCCGCTTTCCCCAGGCAGCGGGAGGTGTAAATGGATTCAATGGATGGGAGGCAGGTTTGTGTGATGGACTGGGCGGTGTTCACGACTCTCTGATGTTTCTTGCGGTCCTAGGCCGAGCAGTTGCCATACCAGGCTGTGATGCAGCTAGATAGGATGCTTTCTATAATGCATCTGTAAAAGTTGGTCAGGGTTAATGTGGACATGCCGAATTTCCTTAGTTTCCTGAGGAAGTATAGGCGCTGTTGTGCTTTCTTGGTGATCGCGTCGACGTGTGTGAACCAGGACAGAATTTTGGAGATGTGCACCACTAGGAATTTGAAACTGCTAACCATCTCCACCTCGGCCCCGTTGATGCTGACAGGGGTGTGTCCAGTACTTTGCTTCCTGAAGTCAATGACCAGCTCTTAGTTTTATGTCAGCATGACCCAGATTGTCCACACACCCTACCCAAGAATCATCTTCCACAAAGAGCCTTTCTTTAGTTGATGCAAAGTATTCATTTAGTACCTCACCCATTTCCCCCCACTGTCCTTATGTGGTCCAATCCTCTCCCTGGTCACCCTCTTGCTTTTTACATATGAATAAAATGCTTTGGGATTCACCTTAATCCTGCTTGCCAAGGACTTTTCATGACCCCTCCTCGCCCTCCTAATTTCCCACTTTAGTACCTTCCTACTTTCTTTATACTCCTCCAGGGTTTCGACTGTCCCCACCCTTCTCATACAAAGCCTCCTTTTTCTTTTTGACAAGGTTCACAATATCCCTCGTTGTCCAAGGCTCCCTAAATTTCCCATACTTATCCTTTGTCCTCTGAGACTTGCCTGAATCCTAATCAACTGTCACTTGAAAGACTCCCACGTGTTCAATGTTGATTCCATCAGCCGCATCCAATTCAAATTCTTCAATTTCTGTCTAATGTTATCGTAATTTGTCTTTCCCCAGTTTAGCACCTTAACCCGAAGGTTACCCTCATCCTTATCCAAAAGTACCCTAAAACCTAGGGAATTGTGGTCACTACTCCCAAAATGTTCCCCAACTGAAACCTCAACCACCTGTCCAGGCTCATTCTCCATTACCAAGTCCAGTACTGCCAGTTCCCTAGTTTGACTATCTGAAATGAAATGAAAATCGTTTATTGTCACAAATACGCTTCAAATAAAGTTACTGTGAAAAGCCCCCAGTCGTCACGTTCCGGTGCCTGTTTGGGAGGCTGGTACGGGAATTGAACCATGCTGCTAGCCTGCCTTGATCTGCTTTAAAAGCTAGCTCTTTAGCCCTGTGGTAAAGCCTGCCTGGATACATCTTACAAACTCTGCCCCATCCAAGCCCCTAGCGCTAAGTGAGTCCCAGTCAATATACTGGACGTTACAATCCCCGACCACAAAAATCCTGTGACTTTTGCACCTATTGAAAATCTCTGTACCCACCTGCTCCTCTATTTCTCGCTGGCAGTCACACCTGTAATAAACCCCCAACATTGTGATTGCTCCTGTCCTGTCCTGAGCTCCACGCAGATTGCCTCATTGTATGAGCCCTCCAACGTGTCCCACTAGTCCTTACCATTTTGTATGCTTTTTCTTTTTCTTTTGTGCTGTCCTTTACTTCCCTCGTCAGTCATGGATGCCTCATCCTCCCCTTAGCATGTTCTCTGGATTATTAGTCCAGTGACAATACCACTACGTCATTGCCATAACTGAAGGGAAGGATCCCAGAAGGGAGAAATGATGCCCGACATCAAACCCCTCACCCAATTCAAGGGCGATGCTGCCAAATGGCTGCGAAGAATAAGGATGACTACGATGGGAAAGGGGATATTGGCCTATCCTAGCAACCTTGTATGGATGACAACTTTGCATGCACTGTCATGCGTATCTGTAAGTTACCCCAGTTACCCACCATAACACAACTGGGGCGAAATTCTTCGACCTCCAGCAGGGTCGGAGAAACGCCTGGGGGTGCCTAAAATCCCGCCCCCGCCGTGGCAGAGATTCTCCGCCACCCAGGAGGTGGCGGGGGCAGGAATCTCACCACTCCGATCAGAGAGGCCCCTGCGGTGATTCTCCGGCCCGGATGGGCTGAAGTCCTGCCGCTGGGAGGCCTCTCCCGCCGCCGAGGTTTAAACCACCTCTGGAACGGCGGGCTCAGCGGCGCGAGCAGGCCCTGGGGGGGCGGGGGGCGATCGAACCTCGGGGGGTGCCCCCACGGTGGCTTGGCCCGCGATCGGGACCCCGCGCTCAGACTGCGGGCCAGTGCCCTGGCTGCACTATGTTCTTCCGCGTCCGCCACGGTCTCCACCATGGCGGAGGCGGAAGAGAACCCCATATCGCGCATGCACCGGCAGTGACGTCAGCGGCCAGTTGCCGCTGACGTCACTGCCGGCGCATGCGCAGACCGGCGAAAGCATTTCGGCCAGCCCCGCTGCCGGGGGCGCCGGTTTTTTGCGCCGGTCTTCTGGTCGCAACCGCTCTGGCGCGGGGCTGGCCCCCAAAGGTGGGGAGAATTCCCCACCTTTGGGGAGGCGCGACCCCTGAGTGCTTGGCGCCACTCCCCTACTCCGGGACCCTCCGTCACGCCGGGTAGGAGAGAATGCCGCCCCTGTTCTCCATTTGACGCTTTACAATCGCTATGTTTTTGCACTCATCTATCACTTTCAGCATCTTTATCCTCTCTCAGTAGACTTATGCTGAAACAAATTTTGTCGTTAACGAAATCATCTCTTAGTTACCAAAATTCACAGATTCTGAAAGTTGTGTTACTGTAATCAATTACTGATCAATGGACTCTTTTTCACTTTGAACCCTAATGTTGAACACTGACTGCTCATAAATTAGGTTCATTTTGGGTTCAAAGTGTGCCTTCAAGGCTTTCAAAACTTACAAAGTCTTTATTTTTCTATTTTTTGGATAGCTTTGGGGTGGAATACAATTTGTAGCAGTCTTCCCAGCAGTGTTAAAAATGTTGCTACTCATATCGGCTCCGGCTTGTTAATTATATCTATTGCAATCTCACAGTTTTGCCATTGTTGGTGGAAAAATTGTAATTTCTGCCACATAATCTCCTTTCATTTGGCAGGAGCTGGGAGTAGAAAACTTACAGCCATTTTTGACTCACCCAGTATTTTACTTGCAAACCTTCAGTTTGTTGCAGATTGGAAGATTTCAGTGTCCCTCTTGCAGTAGGTGTGGTTTCTCTTCCAGCTTTTTAAAGATCACTCTCAGCTTTACTCCTGACACCATGTTATAGGTCAGAGACTACAGTCTTTCTAGTGTGGTGTCTTCATTGAATTGAATGTAATATGGATGCCCCAGACATTCCCTCATGGCAGATATCATTTGACTATGGCAAGCCAGGTAGGACATTTAGTCATGATTGCATTTCAAAACCGAATCAGGCAAGGAAGGACCAGACCCTGAAACCCTCCCCGTCACACCATTTCTTCAGCCATGTATTCATCTGAAATATCTTGTTTCTACTCTGACTAACACAGCACTGGTAGTAATCTTGAAATCACTATCTTTGAGGTCCGACTTCTCAACTTTCTTCCTAAGTTCCTATATTTGCTTTTAGGACTCATCCCTTTTTTTTAAACCCATGTCGTTGATACTGACATGTACCATGACCACTGGCTGTTCATCCTCCCCCTCCGGAATATTCTGTAACAACTCCGAGACATCCTTGACCCTAGCACCAGGGAGACAACAAACCACCCGGGAGTCTCTTTTGCAGCCACAGAAACGCCTATCTATTCCCCTTACAATTGAATCCCCTATAAATATTGCATTCCCACACTTTTTACTCCTCCCTCTGCAGCAGAACCAACTATGGTGCAATAAATTTGACTGTTGCTGCTTTCTCCTAAGAGGTCATTCCCCTCAACAATGTAATGGCCACAGGAGATTCCTGCACTGCCTATCTAGCTGTCTTGATCTGCCTGTGATCACCCATTCCCTTCCTGCCTGCGGAATCTGAGGTTGCAGTGTGACCACTCTCTGTACGTGCTATCGACAATACTCTCTGCAGATCACTTGATTGCTCCCCTTCCAGAGACATTCAAACCCTCCATCACCGACGAACAGTGGCAGTCATGTGTTCCATCTTGATTGATTGGTTTATTCTCCCATGTACCAAAGTACAGTGAAAAGCATTTTTCTGCGGCCAAGGGAATGTACACAGTACGTACACAGTAGACAAAAAGAACAATCAACAAATAGTGATTGGTTATAGTGTGGAATAAGGGCCAAACAAAGCAAATACATGAGCAATAGTAGCAGAGGGCATCGTGAATCGTGTTCTTACAGAGAACAGATAAGGCCCAGGGCCAGTTGTTGAGGAGTCTAGTAGCTGGGTAGAAGAAGCTGTTCCTCTGTCTGGATGTACGGGTCTTCACACTTCTGTATCTTCTGCCTGAAGATTCAGTGCAGTAACTCGCCAAGGTTCCTGAGACCACACCTTCCAAACCCACGACCACCATCAACTAAAAGGACAAGAGCAGCAGATACCTGGGAATACCAACACCTGGAGGTTCGCTCCAAGTCACTCCTCACCCCGACATGGAAATATATCGCCGTTCCATCAGTGTCGCTGGGACAAAATCCTGGAACTCACTCCTTACAGCACAGTGGGTGCACCTACACCTCAGGGCTTGCAACTGTTCAAGAAGGCAGCCCACCACCACCTTCTGAAGGGCAATTAGGAATGGGCCTAACTAGCGTTGCCCACATCCTGGAAATTATTTTTTTAAAAATCATAACCCTGCTACATACCAGAGAGTGATCTAGTACCACAGTCAGCAGTGTGTCAGCTCAGAGAATCGTCCCTCGTGATGATCATATACAACTGGTACCAGTGCTCTGATCTTCCATGTTTCCGGTACATCTTGGAACAAAGCTCATGGTAGCATAAATAGTCTCTGTTTTCATATTTCTGTTCCACACCATGATGCCCTTGAAAAATCCTGGCATCCACATATTTCACTTGTGCACAAGGTGCAGCTGAGCATCCTTGACTTCCATGTTTAACCCATTGTGACGTGCCAGTTACGTGCAGCACTCACCACACCAGCAACAAAAGCTTCAGCAAACTGCAAAAGCATTTCTTCAACAGCGTCATTGGGTGGCCCATTTGGATCACTGTCACGCAGCAGGTCCTGCAGTATCGTTTTGCTTCAATACGGATCGCCTTCTGGATTTATATGTTACCCTGAACCTAGTATTCCAGGATCCAGGTATCTCAAAAAGAATTATCCTTCTTTCCGGCTACAAAAAAGGAAGGAAACTGCAACAGCAGCCACCAGCCATTTGCAGGTGCCAACAGAAGTAAGCAGAAATCACAGCCTGCAGCTTTGAAGTGTTGTGGTGTGTGAAGCGCCATCACAGCTAACGAGGCTAATTCGTCATTTGCAATTAGCTTCAGCTCTGAAGCTAGAGACTGCTTACAATGGAATGGGGTGAAATTGACTGTCACCATTGAAGGCAAAGCAAGATTCTGTCCTGGAAGCGTTTGGTGGGACAGACAAGCTTCAGATTTCCCCTGTTGAGTCTCCACAATATTTAAAGATGGTTTGAAGGCTTCACAGACAAAATGCCCCTCACTCTCACTCCCCCAACCCCAGCCCAGGAGCAACCGCCGACCTGGATGCTTCAGCCCCGCGACCAAGCCCAACCCTCCCTGAGGGGTCTCCCACCCTCCCAAGCACTGGGGCAGCAGCTCTGGTACCCTTGAGCTGAAAGCTGGAAAATGGATATGGCGACTCACCTCCTCACTTGCCCTCAGCAGCCATTATGACAGGGTGGCAGTGCCAAGGCGCCCACGGTCCAGGGAGAAGGCCAGGGATCACCCTGCACTTGCCCTGACCGCCCAGGGGTCTCCGATGGCCCGGGAGAGCCCCCACGGGTGCCATTCCACCTGGTCCACGTTTGTGTGGACCAGCACTGATTGGCACCCAGCTGTAGCCTCCCTGGGGAGGCCGAAGAATTGATGGAGGCCAGTGTATTCCAGGTGGGTAGGTCGAAAGTAGGTTTACAAAGAATAAAGAAAGAATAAAACTCTCAAAAGTTTCGAAGGCATTTGGAATCTAAGCATGGCGAGTTCGAGGACAAACATCTTGATTTTTTTTCAAAGGATACAGCGAGAACTTAAATCATCAGCTGAAACCCTTAGCAGAAATGTAACATTGAATGACAAAACAAGTGAGGCCATGAGGACCAAGCAGGTTCACCTACCGCATTAAAGGTAAGCAGAAAAGTCGGTTGCGAAGTTTGGGCGGCATGGGTCACAAAGGTCGGCCAGTGAAGGTCAGCCAGCCAGCGTGGGTCCTGATGGATGGCCGGTTGTTAAAAATGGGTCCCGGGCAAAACAATTTGAAAAACACTGCTCTGTACTACACTTCCAATCATGTGATTGCTCTTCAGCTCAACACATACGGCCTGAGTTCATCTCTCCTCACAGCTTTTATTGTTCCTTTAACCAATATTGTGGCTTTCTCTTTGTGCCATCTGAAAACCTGTGACTGGGAATGTTGATCTGCCATTCCTAACCTTCTTTAAGTCACATTTATGCAGCATGGTAGCACAAGTGGATAGCACTGAGGCTTCACAGCGTCAGGGCCCCAGGTTCAATTCCCTGCTGGGTCACTGTCTGTGCGGAGTCTGCATGTTCTCCCCGTGTCTGCGTGGGTTTCCTCCGGGTGCTCCGGTTTCCTCCCACAGTCCAAAGACTTGCAGGTTAGGTGGATTGGCCATCATAAATTGCTGTTAGTGACCAAAAGGGGTGAGGAAAGGTTATTGGGTTATGGGGATGATGTGGAAGTGAGGGCTTAAGTGGGTCGGTGAAGACTCGATGGGCCAAATGGCCTCCTGCACTGTATGTTCTATGTTCTACAATTATTAAATAGCTGTGACATCATACTTTCAAGCATTCATTCTGTTTCCAGCTCTTCTGCCTTTAACATTGAATTCCTTGAGGGGAGGAAAGGTGGCCAGAGTTAGAAAGATGCTGCTACAGAGGGGAAGGCAGGCAGGGGGTTTGGGTCTTCCGAACCTGATGTATTACTAGTGGGCAGCGAATGTGGAGAAGGTTCGGAGCTGGGTCAGAGGGGTTGATTTCCAGTGGGTCAGAATGGAGGAGAGTTTGTGCAGAGGGTTGGGATTGAAAGCACTAGCAACAGCGCCGCTCCTGATAGCCCCGGGGAAGTACTCAGGTAGTCCGGTAATAATAGCTTCATTGAGAATTTGGAGGCAATTTCGCCAACACTTCGGGTTGGAGGCAGGGTCAAGGAAAATTACGATTCGGGGGAACCACAGATTTGAGCCACAGATTTGAGCCACAGAGGTGCGATGGAAATTTTGGGAAATGGGGATTCAGACACCAGAAGATTTGTTTCTTAGGGGTCGCTTTGCAGGGCTGAACCAGCTGTAAGCGAAGTATGGGCTGGAGCAGCGGGAAATGTTTCGATACATGCCAGTTTGAGATTTTGCCAGAAAGGAGATACAGAGCTTCCCTGTGGAGCCGGCCTCCACATTGCTGGAGGAGGTGCTGACGACAGGGGCACTGGAGAAGGGGGTAGTGCCAGCGGTTTATGGAGCTATTTTTGAAGAGGAGAAGGCACCACTGGTAGGGATCAAAGCAAAGTGGAGGAAAAGTTGGGAGAGGATATGGAGGAGGGGTTCATGTGTGAGGTGCTCTGGAGAGTGAATGCCTGCACCTCGTGCGCGAGGTTGAGGCTGATACAGCTGAAGGTGGTATACAGAGCACACCTCATGAGGGCGAGGATGAGCTGATTCTTTGAAGGAGTAGAATATGTGTGTGAACGTTGCGGAGCGGGCCCCGCTAATCACGTTCATATGTTTTGGTCCTGTCCAAAGCTAGAGGATTACTGGAAGGAGGTTTTTAGGGTAATTTCTAATGTGGTGCACGTGAAACTGGACCCGGTCCCCCGGGTGGCCATATTCGGGGTGTCGGACCAGCCAGGGTTGGAAATGGGTGCGGAGGCAGATGTTGTAACCTTCGCCTCATTGATCGCTCGAAGGCGGATCCTGATGGGATGGAGAGCAACGTATCCACCCTGTGCCCTGGCGTGGCGGGGAGACTTGTTGGAATTCTTTACTCTTGAGAAGGTTAAGTTTGAACTGAGGGGAAGGATGGAAGGGTTCTACAATTCATGGGCATTATTCATCATGCACTTTCAAGAACTGATAACATTGAATATTAGTTGGGGTGGGTTGGTGGGAGGGGGGGCGGTGTGTGTTGATGGTGATAGTAGGTGATTCCTGATTCCTTTTTGACATTTGTTTATGTGAACATACGGGCTAATGTTTGGGGTTTCGTGGGAGGAAGGGATCGTTGTTATTGATATGGGGATTATTGTTTGTTGTTGGTGGGTGTAAATTTGGGAGAAAATGTGAAAAAGGAGACGATTAAAAAATATTTTTAAAAAACATTGAATTCCTTGCATTGAAGTGAAAGCACTGCAAAATACTTATTTTGTCTATTTGCTCACCTTTATTTCTATTGCCTTCCACACTTGCTTACTAATTTTCTAGCTTCTATTTCTAGCTTTGTTTCTTTCATTTATGAATTCACACTAAGGTTCACATTCCTGTCAAGCTCATTTAAATCCAACCAGAGAGCAGCTCCAGCAAATCTCCCCACAATATTCTTGATCCTGGCCCTGTTGACTATCTTTTCCAAGCTCCCACCTCTCTTTGAATTGGTGCTCATGCCCCAGGAATCTAAGGCATTTGGTCATGATCACTCCAGCCATACACTAATTTTTACTATCCTTTCTTTTTTTTCATAATTTAGAGTACCCAATTAATTCTTTCCAATTAAGGGGCAACTTAGCGTGGCCAATTTACCTACCCTGCACATCTTTTGGATTGTGGGGGCGAAACCCATGCAAACACGGGGAGAATGTGCAAACTCCACATGGACAGTGACCCAGAGCCGGGATCGAATCTGGGACCTCGGTGCCGTGAGGCAGCAGTGCTAACCACTGTGCCACCGTGCTGCCCCTGCAATATCCTTTCATTTTTTATTTTTTTTTTATAAATTTAGAGTACCCAATTATTTTTTCCAATTAAGGGGCAATTTAGAATGGTCAATCCACCTATCCTGCACATCTTTTGGGTTGTGGGGGTGAAACCCACGCAGACACGGGGAGAATGTGCAAACTCCACACGGACAGTGACCCAGGGCCGGGATTCGAACCCGGGTCCTCAGCGCCGTAGGCAACAATGCTAACCACTGTGCCACCATGCTGCCCCGTAATATCCTTTCATTACTGTACTTGTTTTATTGAGCTTCTCCTTGAATGCAGCTGTAATGGTCGCCTCAAGTGTGGTAGCCAGTGCCACATTTGAATCACTTTCTGGATGAAACAGTCTCTCCTGAATAGCCTGTTGGATATTTGGTGACTGTCTGATGATGATAACATCTAGTTCTTAGTTCGCTCACAAGTGGAAATGTCTTCTCCACATCTCCCCTTTCATTATCTCAAAGATCTCCGTCAGGTCACTCAACATCATTCTGTTTGATACTAAAAAGCCTGTTGAATCTTACCTGATGGTAATGACCTTTTCATCTAGTATAATTTGAATAAATCATTTTGAACTTTTTCCAGTTATTTAATGAAGATTAGAACTGTTCATAGTACTCAAAGTATGATCTAACCATTGTTCTAGACATGTTTACACAACCTCTATACTTTTCAAGTTTGTCCCTCTTGAAATTAAGTGCTTTATTTCCTTTTTGTTGGCCTGATTAATCCTATTTTTAGAGTTGTGTACATCTGTATCATCCAGATCCATTGTTCCTGATCAAGGTGTATAAAATACTAAAATGGATTGATAAAGTAAACGTAGACCAAATGTTCCCCATTGTGGGGCAATCTAAAATGAGAGGTCACAGATATAGGTAGATTTAGAACTGAGCTGAGGAGGAACTACTTCTCGCAGATGGTGGTGCAATGGAGTCTGAATCATTAAATGGTTTCAAGAAGGAGATAGATCTATTTCTGATTTTTTTTTAAACGAGTTAAAGGGATATGGGGAACAGGTAGGGAGATGGATTTGAGACCAGATCTGATTGAATGGCGGAGCAGGCTCGAAGAGCTGAATTGCCAACTCCTGTTCATTGTCTGTAGCCTCTTTCTACTTCCTATTTTCAAAATGTTCTTCCATCATGTGAAACATGCTGAATCAAGTATAAAGTTTTCTCATCACTGCCATAGCTGCTTGCTCATGCGAACATCCATATGTGGAGCACAAACATGTCATCTAATTGGGCCGAATAGCCAGTTTCTCTGTATGTATCATATGTAATAATATGTTTATGTCGAAAACCATATAATAACCAGCTATGGAATTTTAAATATGGCATCCAGCTTGTACTGAATTTTTCTGCAATGGAATTCCACAAGGGATTTTGATGAGACTATTCAAACAGATTAAATTTGAAGGACTCATCAAACTTAAGGTACTCTAATTGGTAATGAAGTTAGTTCGTTAGGACCTGATTAGATTCAAAATCCGGTCTCAGAAGTAAATGAATAGAACTGTTAACCCAGCCCATTAATATTATTTACTTTCCTGGACTGGTGCAGTCATGATCATTCTGCACCATTTGGAATCCAGAGTTTCTTAAAAATCAATTAAATTCCACAGTTGACATTTTTGGCACCAGGCAGTAAATAGTGTACCACAGAAATGAACACCACTTGATGTATAGTATAATGGTAATAGACTTTTCTCACTGTGGTAAGTCATTACAGGCACTTACTTCTAATAAATCAATTTTAATTCCAGGGTATAGGAGGGATTGATTTTTAGGCTGTGCAAGATGATGGATTGAAGATTGCGTAGCTGGCACAATGATCTGAACCTTGAAGCAGTTTCCAGAAGTTGGAGCATACTTCAAGGTCTCTTATGCAGTCCCTCGGAGTAGAGGATGACTTGCTTCCACACTAAAAATGAGTTCACAGGTGACTAGGTGACTAATGCGTGATCCACGGTCTGTACAGGTGGGGCAGACGGTGGTTGGAGTCATGCGTGAGTGGGGGTCCTCCTTTTGCTGTCAACGTTTGGCTTCAGCTTACTCTCGGCGAGGCGTTTAACTTCTTGGATGCTTTTCCTCCACTTTGGGAAGTTTTTTGATCAGTGACTTCCCTGATGTTGGACTTTTTCCGTGAGGCTTTGAGGGTATCCTTGAAGCATTTATTTTGCCTTCCTGGGGCTGGCTTTCAGTATTGAAGCTCCGAGTGTAGCATTTGTTTCAGGAGTCTGATGTCAGGCATATGAACAATGTGGCCTATCCAGCGGAGCTGATCTTGAAACAAGCCATCGATATATCACAGAACTGTTACAGTACAGAAGGAGGCCATTTGGCCTAAGGTGTCTGCACCACCTCTCTGAATGAGCAGTGCACCTTGTGCCATTCCTTGCCTTCTGCTCCTAAGCCTACACATTCTTCCTTTTCACATAAGTCTAATTTCCTTTTGAATGCTTCGATTGAACCTGCCTCCACCACAATCTCAGTCTATGAATTCAAGAGAAATTTCTTCTCATGTTTACATGGCTTCTCTTGCTAAAACCTGTGTCCTTTTATTCTCAATTCTTATACCAGTGAAAATTATTTTTCCCCATCTACTCAGTTGAGAGGAGATCTCGGTGCACAGTGGGTAGTGTTCCTGCCTCTGAGCCAGAAGCTTCACGTTTGATTCCCACTCCAGGACTTCATGGCCAAGGAAGGTGCGTTCATACCATGGCCAACAGGCTTCAGTATCAACCTGCAAAATCATTCCAGTGTGGGAGTCTGCGGGTTAGCCATGGTTGATGTGGACCCCTGCCCCTCAAGCTATAAGCCTTTGGTGACAGGCTAGCGACCAGTTCCAGGAAAAAATTCACTCTTGGAACAGTTGAAAGTTAGGCGCAGGAAGTGAAACAGCAACAACTCTGCTGAGATTACTTATGATTTTGAATACTTCTGACAAATCACCCCATGAACTTATCTTCTCCAATCTATACGTTTGTTCGAGGGCTGTGGATATCGGTATTTAGACCGTCATTTATTGCCCATCTCCAATTGCCCTTGAAAACGTGATGGTATGCTGACTCCTTGAACCGCTGCAATGTGTTGTACAGACATTCCAGTGCTTTTTGGAAGGGGTTTCCAGGTCTTTGACCCAGCGACAGTGGAGGAATGATAAAATTGTTCCAAGCCAGGATGATATGGGGCTTAGAGAGGTGGTGATGTTCCTGCAGCCCATGTCCTTCTATGATAGAGGTCACAGATTTGGAAGGTGATGTTGAAGGAACCTTGGTAAATTGGTACATACTGCTGCAACTGGCATTGGTAGTGGAGGAAATGAATATTTATCGTGGTGGATGGGATGGCAATCATGTGGGCTGCTTTATGCAGGATTGGGTCAAACTTCTTGAGTGTTGTTGGAGCTGCACTCACCCAGGCAAGTGGGGAATATTCCATCACACTCCTGACCTGTTACTTGCAAATGGTGAACAGACTTTGGGGAGTCAGGACATGAGTTACTCTCCTCAGACATCCCAACCTCGGACCTGCACTTGTAGCAGCAATATTTATCTGGTTGGTCCAGTTCAGTTTCTGGTCAGTGATAGTGGGGGATTCAGTGATAATAATGCTATTGAAAGTCAAGTGGAGATAGCTAGATTTTCTTTGACAAAACTTTGACAAAGAGTCATCGGACTCGAAACGTTAGCTCTTTTCTCTCCCTACAGATACTGCCAGACCTGCTGAGATTTTCCAGCACTTTCTCTTTTGTTTCAGATTCCAGCATCTCTTGTTGGAGACAGCCACATGTGTATCGTAAATATTACTTGCCACTTAACTGGTCAGGCTTAATATTGTCAAGGCCTTGCTGCACTGACTTCTTTAGCAGTAAATTCAATATAGCAGTAAATTCAATAAGGAGCTGATCATTGACTTCAGGAAGCAAAGCATCGTACACACCCCTGTGTGCATCAATGGTGCCAAGGTGGAGATAGTTGACAGCTTCAAATTCCTAGGTGTGCACATCATCAACAATCTGTCCTGCTGAAGGGACTGAAGGCTGATGTAGCGATGTTGCAGGAGACTCACTTGAGGGTAGCAGATCAGGTCCGCCTGAGAAGGGGGTGGGTGGGACAGGTGTTCCACTCAGGCTTGGATGTCAAGAACCGGGGGGTGGCGATTCTGGTGGGAAAGAGGGTGTCGTTCGTGGCGGCAGAAGTGGTGGCAGACAAGGAGGGCAGGTATGTGATGGTGAGGGGTAGGTTGCAGGGAGAGAATGTGGTGCTGGTGAATGTGTATGCCCCGAATTGGGACGACGCGGGCTTTATGAGGCGCCTGCTGGGCCTCATCCCGGGACTGGAGGCAGGGGGCCTGATCATGGGAGGGGACTTTAATACGGTGTTGGACCCTGGGCTGGATAGATCGAGTTCCAGGACGAATAGGAGGCCGGCAGCGGCAGAGGTGTTAAGGGGGTTTATGGAGCAGATGGGAGGGGTAGACCCATGGAGATTTGGTAGGCCTAGGGCGAGGGAGTATTCTTTTTTCTCCCACGTCCACAGAGTGTACTCCAGGATAGACTTTTTCATATTGAACAGGGGGCTGATACCGAGAGTGCAGGACACGGAGTACTTGGCCATTGCGATATCGGACCATGCACCACATTGGGTGGACGTGGAATTGGGGGAGGCGCGGGATCAGCGCCCGTTGTGGCGCCTGGATGTGGGGCTGTTGGCGGACGAAGAGGTGTGCAGAAGGGTTAGAACGGGCATTGAGAACTATCTGGGTACGAACGACACGGGTGAGGTGCAGGTGGGGACGGTCTGGGAGGCCCTGAAAGCAGTGATTAGAGGAGAGCTGATCTCCATAAGGGCACACAGAGAGAGGAAGGAGAGGCAGGAAAGGGAGAGGCTGGTGGGGGAGCTCCTAGAAGTAGATAGGAAATATGCGGCGGCACCAGAGGAGGGGCTATTGAGGGAGCGGCGCAGTTTACAGGCCAGGTTCGACCTACTGACCACTAGGAAGGCGGAGACGCAGTGGAGAAGGGCGCAGGGTGCGGCGTATGAGTACGGGGAAAAGGCGAGCAGGATGCTGGCACATCAGCTTCGTAAGCGAGATGCAGCCAGAGAGATTGGGGGAGTGAGAGAGAGGGGTGGGGACGTAGTGCAGAAGGGGCAAGAGGTGAATAGGGTCTTCAGGGACTTCTACAGGGAATTGTATAGGTCTGAACCGCCGAAGAGGAGAGGGGGAATGGAGAACTTTCTCGACAAATTGAGGTTCCCAAAGGTACAGGAGGAGCTGGTAGAAGGGTTGGGGGCGCCGATAGAGCTGCAGGAGCTAATTAAAGGGATAGGCCAGATGCAGGCGGGGAAGGCGCCGGGGCCGGATGGGTTCCCGGTGGAGTTTTACAGGAAATTTGTGGACCTGGTGGGCCCAGTGCTGGTGAGAGCCTTTAATGAGGCGCGCGAGGGGGGGGTTCTGCCCCCAACAATGTCGCAGGCCCTGATCTCCTTGATTTTGAAGCGGGACAAGGACCCGGTCCAGTGCGGGTCCTACAGGCCTATCTCCCTCTTAAATGTAGATGCCAAGCTGTTAGCAAAGGTCCTGGCAACCAGGATAGAGGATTGTGTGCCAGGGGTAATCCATGAAGACCAGACGGGGTTCGTGAAGGGACGCCAACTTAACACAAATGTCCGGAGGTTGTTAAACGTGATCATGATGCCGGCAGTGGAGGGGGAGATAGTGGTAGCGCTAGACGCGGAGAAGGCATTCGATAGGGTGGAGTGGGAATACTTGTGGGAGACGTTGGAAAGGTTTGGGTTTGGGGAGGGATTTATCAAGTGGGTAAAGCTGCTCTATTCGGCCCCGATGGCGAGTGTGGTAACAAACGGGAGGAGGTCAGAATATTTTGGGCTCCATCGAGGTTAGCGATGGCACTGAGGGGTTCGGGGGGTGGAGGGGACTGACAAGGGGAGGGGAGGAGCATCGGGTCTCGCTCTATGCGGATGACCTGTTGCTGTATGTGGCAGACCCGGAGGGGGGAATGCCGGAGGTTATGGAAATACTAGCGGAGTTCGGGGACTTTTCGGGATATAAATTAAATCTGGGGAAAAGTGAGGTCTTTGTAACACACTCGGGAGACCAGGGGGAGGGAATTGGGAGGCTCCCCTTCAAAAGAGCAGTAAAAAGTTTCAGGTACTTGGGGGTGCAGGTGGCAAAGAACTGGGGGACCCTCCACAAGCTGAACTTTTCTAGGCTGGTGGAACAGATGGAGGAGGAGTTTAAGAGGTGGGACATGGTGCCGCTGTCGCTGGCAGGGAGGGTGCAGTCAGTTAAAATGACGGTCCTCCCGAGGTTCTTGTTTTTGTTCCAGTGTCTGCCCATCTTCCTCCCTAGGGCCTTTTTCAAGAAGGTAACGAGTAGTATCATGGGGTACGTGTAGGCACATGGCACCCCTAGAGTTAGAAGGGTCTTTTTGGAGCGGAGTAGGGATAGTGGAGGGCTGGCGTTACCCAATCTTTCAGGATATTACTGGGCGGCAAATGCATCGATGGTACGAAAGTGGATGATGGAAGGGGAGGGGGCAGCTTGGAAGCGTATGGAGAGGGCGTCCTGTGGCAACATAAGCTTAGGGGCACTGGTAACAGCACCATGGCCGCTCCCTCCCACGAGGTATACCACGAGCCCGGTGGTGGCGGCCACCCTCAAGATCTGGGGGCAGTGGAGGCGACACAGGGGGGAAGTGGGGGGTTTGATGGGGGCGCCACTAAGAGGGAACCACAGATTTGCACCGGGAAATACAGGAGGGGGATTTCTGAGCTGGCAGAGGGTGGGCATTAGGCAACTGAAGGACTTGTTTGTAGAGGGGAGGTTTGCGAGCTTGGGAGAGCTGGAGGAGAAATTCGGGCTCCCCCCGGGGAACACGTTCAGGTACCTCCAAGTGAAGGCATTTGCCAGACGACAGGTAGAGGGGTTTCCCGTGCTTCCCGACAGGGGGGCGAGTGATAGGGTGCTGTCGGGGGTCTGGGTCGGGGAGGGGAAGATCTCGGACATTTATAAGATTATGCAGGAGGTGGAGGAGGTACCAGTAGAGGAGTTGAAAGACAAGTGGGAGGTAGAGCTGGGGGAACAGATCGAGGATGGGACATGGGCAGACGCCCTAGAGAGGGTCAACTCGTCGTCGTCATGTGCGAGACTGAGTCTCATTCAATTTAAGGTACTGCATAGAGCCCACATGACGGGGACAAGGATGAGTCGGTTTTTCGGGGGTGAAGACAGGTGTGTCAGATGTTCGGGAAGCCCTGCGAATCATGCACACATGTTTTGGGCATGTCCGGCACTGGAGGAGTTCTGGAAGGGGGTGGCAGGGACGGTGTCGAGAGTGGTGGGGTCCAGGGTCAAGCCAGGATGGGGACTTGCGATCTTCGGGGTTGGGGTGGAGCCGGGGGTACAGGAGGCGAGGGAGGCTGGAATATTAGCCTTTGCGTCCTTGGTGGCTCGGAGGAGGATCTTGATTCAGTGGAGGGACACAAGGCCGCCAAGTGTTAACACCTGGTTAAACGACATGGCAAACTTCATCCAATTGGAAAGAATCAAATTCGCCCTGAGAGGGTCGGTGCAGGGGTTTTTCAGGCGATGGCAACCCTTCCTGGACCTCTTAGATCAGAGATAGAAACTGAGGTCGTGACAGCAGCAACCCGGGAGGGGAGGGGAGGGCGGGAGGGAGGGGGGGGGGGGGGAGGGTGTGGGGGAGGGGAGGGGGGGGGGAGGAGGCGCGCGGGTAGGGGGTGGGGGGGATTCTTGTTAAGTAGGGGGGTTTGACTTTGTGTTGATATAATTCAAATGTAGGGGGGTTAAAATGTTTGTACTCTGAAAAATTTCTTCAATAAAAAGTATTTAAAAAAAAAAACAATCTGTCCTGCTCCATCCACGTCAACGCTATGGCCAAGAAAGCACAACAGCGCCTATACTTCCTCAGGAAACTAAGGAAATTCGGCATGTCCACATTGACTCTTACCAATTTTTACAGATGCACCATATACGCAGCCTGGCATGACAACAAATAGAATCACAAAATTTACAGTGCAGAAGGAGGCTATTCGGCCTATTGAGTCCGCACTGGCCCTTGAAAAGAGCATCCTACTTAATACGCACCTCCACCCTATCCCAGTAACCCCACCTAATTTTTTGTACACTTAAGGGGCAATTTTGTGTGGCCAATCCACGTACCCTGCACATCTTTGGACTGTGGGAGGAAACCGGACCACCCGGAGGAAGCACATGCAGACACGGGAGAAAGTGCAAACTCCACACAGACAGTCACCTGAGGCCAGAATTGAACCCAGGACCCTGGAGCTGTGAGGCAGCAATGCTAACCACTGTGCCACCGGTCACCCATCGAGCAACAGCTCGGCCCAAAACCGTAAGGAACTACAAAGAGTCGTGAACACAGCCCAGTCCATCACGCGAGCCTGCCTCCCATCCATTGACTCTGTCTACACCTCCTGCTGCCTTGTGAAAGCGGGCAGCATAATCAAAGTTCCCTCCAACTCGGGTTATTTTCTCTTCCAACTTCTTCCATTGGGCAGGGGATACAAAAGTCTGAGAACACGCACTAACAGGTTCAAAAACAGATTCTTCCCGGCTGTTACCAGACTCCTGAATGACCGTCTTATGGACGGAACTGATCTCTTCACACATCTTCTCTGCTGAGTAGTACTGCACTCCGTATGCTCACCCGTTGCCAGTGCCTATGTATTTACATTGTGTATTTATGCATATCCTATGTTTTCTAGACTGTACGCAGAACAAGACTTTTCACTACCTCGGTCCACATGACAAATAATCAAATTCAATTCAATTCAATTTAATTCAGTATCTGAGGCAAAGAGTCATCCAGACTCGAAACGGTAGCTCCTGTTGTCTCTCCACTGATACTATCAGACCAATTGAGATTATCCAGCATTTTCTGATTCCTGCATTTGCAGAAATTCACTTTTATTTCAGAATCTGAGATTGGGAATGGTGCTGAATCTTGTGCACTCATCTGTGAACATTCCCACTTTTGACCTTATGATGGAGGTAAGGTTATTAATAAAAAAAACAAAGTTGGTTGGGTCTAAGACACTAACCTGAGCAACACCTGCAGCGCTGTCCTGGGACTGAGATGATTGACCAACGATCACAATGATCTTCCTTTGTGCAAGGTATTTACTGTCAAGGGCTGTCACTTCTCGCTCATCTCATGAGTTCAGCTCTTTTCTCCACTTTTGCACAAAAGTTGTAATGAGGTCAGGAGCTTGTGGTGATATGCATCACTGTAAATACACAAGGGGTTAATGTAAATACACATAGACTAGATAGACACAAGAGGGAGCACCAGAGACATGACACACAGACATTCAACCAATAGGTCAGTAAGATAGGACACGACCAATGGGCATTCACGACACACACGGAGGTGACACAACCACAGGAAGGCATTACACCAACCCATATAACAGGACACAGCACACATGATCTTCCTCTTTCCAGTGGAGACACTTCATGAGTACACAGGGTTGATTTGAAACACATCACACCCACCACATGGATTGTAGCAGACTGGTTCGTCAGTCTGAGTAGCTATAGCAGGGTTAACAGGAGAGTCGAATCCAAGTAGGAGAATTGTTAACAGTTTAATAAATGTGTTAAAACTATCTCCAAGTCTGAACCTTCCTTTGTCAGAGTGCACATCAAGGAAGCAGCTTATGCTACGTCAAGAGCAATACAAAACATGGTACCCAGTAGTGACCTGTTTAAATCCATATAGTTACAACTCAGCAAACAGTGACAACCAGCAACAGCAGCCAGGCAAGATGATGTTCGGGATTCCAGTTCCACAGCAGCTCAGGTACCAAGGCAACCTCAGTGAAAACTGGCGTTGGTTCAGGCAGAGATTCGGGATCTACCTGGTAGCATCTGACCGAGATGGCGTGGCAGATGCAGAAAAAAATAAAGCTTCTACTTACCATCACGGGTCCAGAAGCAGCTGAAATCTTCCAGACCTTCAAATACTCAAAAGGGCAAAACAAGAGCGACTTCCAGGTAGTCCCTGGACATATTCCAAGAATTCTGCGAGGAACATACAAGAAAAAACAGTAAAAGAGGCACCAGAACTCACCACGAGGCGAAGGTAGGCTTTCCATTGAAGAAATCTGCTGTTTTGATTGGTGGCCATCTTGGAAAAGGTGCTGCACATGCGCAGTTGCGCAAAGAGCACACAGAATGGGAAGGTCCATTTGCGCATGCAAACGGGTGTGGCTGGTTCTGGAGCACGTCTTCAGTCTTATTGCTGGAATGTTGTCAGGCCTCTTGGTCATTGCAGTATTCAATGCCTTCAGCAGTTTCTTGATATGTGGTGAATAACAGAATCCCATACAATCCCTACAGTACAGAAGGAGGCCATTTGACCCATCAATTCTGCACCAACCCTTACAAAGACCCGCCTCTACCTAGGCCCAATCCCCAGCCCTATTCCTGCAACATTACCCTCTGAAATTTTAGCATGGTCGATCCACCTAACCTGCAAATCTTTGGGCTGTGGGAGGAAACCGGAGCACCCAGAGGAAACCCACGCAGACACGGGGAGAAAGTGCAAACTCCACACAGGCTGTCACGCAAGGTCAAAATCGAGCCCAGGTCCCTGCTACTGTGAGGCAGCAGGTGCTAACCACTGTGCCCCCCCCCCCCCTCCCCCTGCCAAATTGGCTGAATCTGTGATGCTGAGGAGTTTGGAGGAGGCTAGGATGGATCATCCACTCGGCACATCTGGCTGAAGGTGGCTGCAAATGCTTCAGTCTTATTGTGGACTGTGGTCCCCTATCACTGAGGATGGGAATATTCGTGGAGCTTCTTCTTCCAATGAGTTGTATAATTATCCACCACCCAGGTATCTATGTGTGCATAATCTGTAATGTTAGATCATAAAATATTTTCAGTCTACTTTGAAGTTGAGCAGGGAAGTTCTCTCTGGTGTTCCGGTCAATCTTTATCCCCCAACCAACCCCTCAAAAACAAATAAGCTGATCATTTACTTCAGAATGTTGTGGAAACATGCTCTGTACAAATTGCCTACGGTGTTTCCTGCGTTGCAACTGTGCTTCGAAAAGAACTGCATTGGCTGTAATATATTTTGAGACATCCTGTGGTTGTGAAAAACAATATACAAATGCAAATCATTCCTTCTGCCCTCTTAATTTTAGTTATTATTCCACTTGTGAAATGGATTACACTCAAATAAGTAAGTCCCAGAATAAGAGGATCAATTTTGGTACCAGTTTTATTTATTAAATTCTGTGGAACCTAATTATTCTTGTATATTGCCAATCCTTATTCTTTAAAGGGTTAGCACCAACCTGTGTTCGAGAGTACTTAGTGGTTATTTTACTGATTACCTTCAAGGATAAGTGAAACAGGCAGCACGGTGGCGCAGTGGTTAGTACTGCTGCCTCACGGCACCGAGGTTCCAGGTTCGATCCCGGCTCTGGGTCACTGCCCGTATGAGTTTGCACATTCTCCCCGTGTTTGTGTGGGTTTCAGCCCCACAACCCAAAGATGTGCTGTATAGGTGGATTGGCCAGGCTAAATTGCCCCTTAATTGGAAAAAATGAATTTGGTACACTAAATTTATTTAAAAAAAAGATAAGTGAAATATCTGAGTAAAAACCATTAGTCTTAAGATTCCTGAATCCACATTTCGGAGGTTAATTGTCTTTTGGCACTTCGGACTGGACTTTATGGGGTGGGGGGCTGATCACAGTTGAAAGGGTCAGCCATCAGCCCAGGCACCGAAAAGGAACCAACCCTGCATCCATAACATTCTGCCAATAGGCTGAGCAGGCTGTGAGAGGGACTCAGGCCCCTCAGTGGGAGAAATAATTCACTCTAAGGTGGAATGGTGGCACAGTGGTCATCCCGTTAGATCCCGGCCACAGGTCACTGTCCGTGTGGAATTTTCACATTCTCCCTGTCTTTGCATGAGTCTCACCCTCACAATCCAAAGATGTGCAGGGTAGGTGGCTTGGCCACGCTAATTTGCCCCTTAATTGGAAAAACCAAAAACAAAATTGTGGCAGTTCCCAAAGTATCAGAACTGAGTCATGGTACGTAGGCCCTCAAAGGTACTCATAGCATCTGGACCAAGGTGAGTCACGGATATTGATTGAGAAACAATTGGGCAGCCTGGGTGTCTCCTCAGCGAGGCCAGTTGATTCCGGGAGCCAATTCTACCTGGCGTCAGCAGAGTTAAGTGAGCTTTTGAAGTCACTTAACTCTGCAAGTCTGGGTCCCGCCCCTTGTGGGCTGGATCCTGATTGCGACATCTTGCGAGACCGTGCAAAGTGTAATGACTGACGGGGATCCAAGAAAAGGCCTCTCCCGGGAGATACCGGCTGCATCCGGTCCTGATTCTGCGTGGATGCGGGCCGGTAAATCGCGCCCCACATTTTCCTTGGGAACCGATGATACCCTTATATGCTATGTAAAAGCTTATGGTTAAAAGGGTGTCTTTGAATTTGAAGTTTGAAGACCAACCACCTCACTAAAAAGAGTAAAGTCCTTTGGCAACACAACACTTTTCCAATATGCTTATTGTCACTTTTGTTCTGATTAGATTAGATTAGATTGGGAATAGTTGATCAGAGAATTCTTATGTTTTTTAAATTTGGATTGCTTGAGTTGCTGTAACATCTTGCATATATACAATTGTTTTGTGTTCCTCATTGGTGCTCTGGAATCAACCCTGCAATGTGAATAGAGCTGACACATACAGTACAGTTTGTTCTCTTTAATAGATTGGGGCTTAATGCAAACAATCTGTGTGACAGCAAAATACGTGAAATGGATCTTTTAAAATTGCTGAGAATATAAAACCGAAGAAAAGTTACATTTTATGCAAATTATTATTGGTGAAATACTGTGCAAGTACAGATCCAGTCAAGATCTTTTGCAAAAACATTTATTTTGATCCTACTGTGTTGTACTGTTATGAATGCTTTGTTATATTTTGCCTACAGTAGAATTTAACTCTTTGAAGTTTATAGAAGCAATCTTCAGCTCTTTCTGACAGTTTCTTCCTGCACAAGAATGATTCCTTGTGACACATTAAGTTTACAGGTCTTCCTACACAATTTATGTCCTGGAATCAACAAATGTTCATAAATTAATATTACTGGCACAGCGTGATTTAGATTTCATTTGGTGCTTTATGTGTTCTTCTGAAAGTTAAAAGTGAAATATTCAAATCATTCCACAGGATTATTACAGCACATTAGGAGACCTTTTGATCCATTTTTTCCATGCTGTTTCTCTGCAAGAGCAACCCTGCCAGCTGAAAAGACAATGGGCGTGATAAAAGCAGAACGTTTCTAAGTGTTATTTCAGCCGGGTTTGGCTGGGAGTTTCGCCCTGGCTCTGCTGGCACGTTTCCCACCGTTGTCTAACCAGACTTACTATCTTGACCAGGCCCTGGGGAGTCTCTCTCGAGGCTAACCCGCACTTCGAATTGTTTTCCTTTTTTTCCACCACTGGGTGTATCAGTGATGGAACGACTGATAGAGAGGGCTGACACTGGACTGGACGCAATGAGGAGGAAATAGGAGGAAGAACTGGGTTCGAAATAGGGTGGGGACTTTGGAGCGAAGCACTATATAGGGTCAACTCCACCTCCACATGCACAAGACTCAACCTAACGTTAGTAAAAGTGGTACATAGAGCCCGCTGAACAAGAACTGGAATGAGTAGGTTCTTCCCAGAGAGGGAGGCCAGATGTGAAAGGTGCCAAGGAGGCCCGGCCAACCACGGCTAATGTTCTGGTCTTGCCCCATACTTGCTAGGTAATTGACAGCCTTCTTTGGGGCAATGTCCAAAGTGGTGGGGATGAGAGTGGAGCCATGCCCGAAAGTGGCGGTCTTCGGGGTATCAGACCAGCCAGATCTCTTCATGGAGAAGAAGGAGGATGCCCTTGCCTGTGCCTCCCTGAACTCCCGCCGTGGAATCCTGCTTGGCTGGCGGTCAGCAGCACCATCTAAAGCTGCAGACTGGCTGTCCGACCTATCAGAATTTCTCCAAATGGAGAAAATCAAATTCGCCATCCAGGGGTCGGAAGAGGGCTTCCACAAAACATGGGAGCCATTCACTCAACTGTTCCAGGACCTGTTCCTGGCCAACAAACAAACAGATAAACAAGTAGCCAAGAGCCATGGGAAAGTAACCAAGACATGAGAGAAGAGAGGGAAGACCCGGGGAAGGGGGAGGGGGGGGTGGGGAACAGTGCAAGAGGGAGTAGTCAAACACAGCTAAAAGGGAAAGAAGAGCTGCAGAGAGGGGGGCAGGAGGGAGGGGGCAGAGAAGGGAGGGACAGGGGGCAAAGAATAATAGAGGGGAGCCAGAGGGGAGGAAAGATGAGGGAACACAAACTGGAAGGAGAGCATGAGAAACGGCAATGACCACAATGAACACGGGGCAACAGAGAGTAAGAAAGTAAAGGAGGAAGGAACGGCAGACGGCTGAGACGGAGGCAAACACACAAAAACAACAGCGAAAACCGACTGGGAGAAACAAACAAAATCAGGGGTGCTGCCCACCCAATTTTATTTTGTTTTGCTTGTTCTGTATGTATTTTCGTTAAAAAAACAGAAAAGAATGGGAGGGGGAAGCCCCCTCCCAATGACATGTATAACGTAATTGTCTCGCTGTTGCTTCTATGTATATACACTTCACAAGTTTTTTCCTTTCCCACCCCTTGGTTTTTTTTAGTTACATAGTTTTTGTTATCTCTTTTTGGTTTCTCTATGCGTACATCTGTAAATATACCATGTATAAAAAAACGAATTTTGCACATGACGTAACCAGCGTCGTGACGTGTCAACATTGTGGCCAAGCACACCCAGTGAAAAAATGCCCAGCCTTCGGGAAAGTGTGTGCTAAATGTCGCAGACAGAATAATTTTGCTGAGCAGTGCCGAACAGTAACAAAATCACCTCAGTCTAAGAAAAGAAGTTCAGATAACAAAGAGAAAACTGTACAAAGTGCAAATGCAAAAAAAATGCAATGAAAGTGATCAAACTTGACAATGTTCCAGACATGTACGACCTGGTAGATACATTCTTTGTAGGCATAGTAGAAAAGATTGATACTACTTCAAATGGTATTTCTACACAAGAAAACACAAAACCAATATCAACAGTCAATACTAAAGATGACTGGACAATTCCATTGACAATTAATAGAACGGACATTATATTTAAATTGGAGACAGGTGCTCATGCAAAATTAATTAACAAATTAGACTTAGCTAAATTAAGTCGACAGCCTCCAACACACGACAATGACTGTCAATTACATGATTACAATGGCAATGTAGTTAAGACATTGAGAACATGTTATATCATGGTACAGAATAAAGCCATGAAGGTTCCTTTCAAATTTGAAATAGTGCATTCTAAAAGATCATCACTACTCGGCGTACAGGCATACGAGTTAGTGCAACTAGGGAATAGAATTCACAGCATGGACAGGATCCAAATAGATGCCATTGTTGAAAAATTTCAAAACGTGTTTCAAGGAATGGGTACACTACCATTTAAGTACAAGATACAGCTGAAGGAGAATGCCAAGCTGGGGATTCACTCACTGAGAAGGATTCCTGCTCCCTTGAGAGAACGCCTGAAACAGGAACTCAACCGTATGCAGCAGTTGGGAATTATCACAAAAGCGGTAGAGCCCACTGACTTGGTCACTTCAGTGGTATGAGTCAAAAACTTAATGGGAGATCTCAGAATCTGTATTGACCCGAAAGACCTCGATTAGAATATTAAACGGCAACATTATCCCATCCCAAAATGTGAAGAAATCACTAGTGAGATGGCACATGCCAAGATTTTTTCCGAATTAAATGCCTCAAAGGGATTTTGGCAATTGAAACTGGACGAATCCAGCAGGAAGTTATGCACATTCAATACTCCCTATGGTTGATATTGCTTCATCCGCCTCCGAAATATTCCATTGTGCAATGGAGCAGATGACTGAAGGGATTGAAGGTCTGCAAGTTTACGTAGATATAATTATATGGTCCTCAACCCGTGAAGAACATAATACATGACCAAATGGCCACTAAAGGTGTGCAACCTGACAAAGAGAACGTTGCAGCAATTAATAAGATGTCCATGCCCAAGGACACAAAAGCAGTTCTCAGATTGCTAGGTGTAGTAAATTTCCCTCGAACCTTTATGACAAACATCTTCTAGAACAACAGCTTTGAGACAGCTAATGAAGAAGAATGTTCTCTTCTCATGGACAGAAGAACATGCAAACGAGTGGTCTGATTTGAAAACAGCACTTACAACTGCACCAGTACTATCATTCTTCGTGCCAATGAAGGAAACAAAGATATCTACCGATGCAAGTAAGGATGGCATAGGAGCTGTGCTACTTCAGAAAACTTCTGATGAGCAATAGCGACCCATCGCTGCGCGTCAAGAACGATGACTCGAACTGAACAACGGTATGCACAGATAGGAAAGGAATGACTCGGCCTTCTTTCAGGCATTGCGAAGTTCCATGATTATGTTTATGGATTACCAACTTTCACAGTAGAGACGGATCATCGACCACTTGTACACATCATAAAAATAATTTAAATGGCATGTCACCGAGATTACAGAGAATCATAATGAAACTTTGTCGTTATGATTTCCAACTTGTATATACAACCGGTAAGGATCTCGTAGTTGCAAATGCACTGTCCCGTGCTACTGAAGAAAGTACTCGGATGAATGATATAGTTCAGTAGTTGAAGCTCAAGCTCATTTCTTGGAAGAGAACCTACCTGTCTCAGATGAAAAAGTTGACAAAAGAGGAAACCGAAAAAGATGACACATTACAGTGCTTGATGCAACATATGAGAGATGGTCGGCCTAAAGGAAGTTGTTCTAGTTATAGGAACATTTGAGCTGATCTAAGCATAATCAATGGATTTCTGCTTAGCCAAGATCGCATTGTGATTCCAACTACACTAAGGCAGATGAACCAAATGAAGATTCACGAGGATCACACAGTAATTAAAGAGTGCAAAAGAAGAGCTTGACAGTCAGTCTCCTGGCCAGGCATTAATGCAGATATCAGTAACCTCATGTTAGAATGTGACACATGTCAATGCAACCAATCACAGCAACAGAAAGAGAGGTTGACGATGCATGATCTTGTAAAGACTCCATGGTCAAAGGTTGGCATCAAATCTATTCTATTTTCATGGTAAAGATTGCTTATTAATCATTGATTACTATTTGAATTACCCAGAGGTGATATGATTACCTAAGTTTGTCAGCAGCAATCAAAGTCACCACAGAAGTGTTTGCTCAACATGGGATTCCGCTCGCAGTTCATGCTTCGACAGCTGCGACTGGAAGGAATTTTCAAAACAATATGATTTTGAACACACAATGTCTGGCCTATTACATCTGCAATCAAATGGAGATGCAGAGAAAGGTGTTCACATTGTGAAGAAACTCCTGAAGAAATCATTGGATTCTGGGAGTGATCCATTTCTAGCCTCGCTTAGCTACAGAGCTACTCCACTAGCTATAGGTTTATCACCAGCTCGATTGCTGATGAATCGACAACTACTGTCATGTGAGAGTACCTTTAAGAAATTGATGTTTATCAAGTAGCTGTAGTGGATGTATTTTAAGAAATGGGTGTTTATCAAATAGCTGCAGTGATGTCAGTGTGTGAGTGGAGCTGAGCTGTGACTCTGCTTTTACTTTCGCCTTGAGCAAAAAGCTGGTGTGTCTGTGTGTTTTAGTTTTGTTTTCAGAGTGGAGAGCTGCAGTGAAAGCAAGCAGATGTGTATGGATATCTCGACAAGCTAAAGAATGTTCATTTGGGTCATTTCAAAGTAACACCTGTTTCTGTAGAGAATTTAAACCTGCTGTATTTCTGTAAAAAGGGTCTTTTGGACTTATGGATGTTGTTTGGAAAGGTATGAAGGGTTAATTGTAGAACATTGTATCTATGGGGATTATTGGTGTTGACGATTGTTAAGATGTTTACTGTGTGTTTATAAAGTGTGAACTGGATTCATAAATAAACATGGTTTTGTTTTAAAAGTATTTTAGATCTCTGTTGTATCACACCTGGAAAGTAGGCCCTTGTGCTCCCCATAACCACAATCTATTAAAAGTTGTGGGTCAGGTGAACTCCATGATATACTTTGGAGTTTTCTAAACCCTGGCCCATAACACTGCGTACAACATTGCCATGCTCAGAACTAGCAGATCAACACACTGAAGAGATGTTCTAAACAGAATGAAGCAGAATAAGCAAACGCAACAACAATATTATGACAGGGTGGCTGAAGAAATAACAAAGCTACAACCAGGTGATCACGCCAGAGTACATATTTCCACTGTAGGATGGTCTTGTATGGTACGTGTGATTTGCCAGGCAGCTCATATGTCGTGATGACGAATTAAGGTTTTATTCTCAGAAGAAATAGGAGAGCACTTCTGAAAGTGAAGTCAACTCAGCCGATCTTTCCGAATATTGAGTTTAACACAGAACTACTCAAAAGCTACAGCTTCGACAACACAAATTTGAGATGTAATTACTAAGGAAAAGTCAGAAACATCTGATTCTGGTCAACCGAGATTGAGAAGGTCAACTCGAACCAGAAGAAAGCCAGACATACTCAATCTTTGAACTTAAAAAGTTAAAACACATTGTTAAACATAACAATATTCATTTACACTACAGAACATACGTTGATTACCATGTACATATGTTTGTATTAATGTACAAACATCTTAAAAGGAAGGGGAATGTAACAATATGTATATTGTAAGGAATACAAAGGGTTAACAATATGATAATACTACTCACTACCAGATGAGGTAAGGAGCAGTCATAGAATTATCATCTGACTCCTGGGATTCTGAGAGAAGGTGTTTAGGCATGAGATAGATTAGTTGCATAGTGTAGAGTTCTGTAGTTAGCAATATTGTATAGTTTACTTTAATAACTTATATCTTGTTGATTTGTTTGTATCTTATTTAAGTAGTGTAAATAAATCAGCTTTGTTCAATAACATAGCTTGATGTTTTTTGTTAACACTACGTTCTCAAGACATCCTGATAGACACAACAGCGAACATTGCACTGGGGAGCTGAACTTGCTGCAGATCAGCTCCTGCGAGATCAGGCCAGCATTTTGAAAGGATATCCCAATCTCTCAGTGAGCTTGAGTGTGTTGTTGCTAATTGTGTTTGTACTTAATTTGCTCTGTTTAATCACCTTGCTCTAGAGTCGCCAGGTATCTTTATGATACCACCACGAGGTTCAAGTGCTGATCAATAACTCAATACACCAGTTAGTGAGTTTCAAATCAAAACACATTTATTATATACACAGTCAATCGCTACTCATGCTTAAAATACTACTCACTAGACTATCTCTAACACTAAAAGGCCAATACTTAGCTTTGGAAACTGGCCCACCAGGTCAGGGGAACAAATGGCCTTTTGTTCGATTCTGTGTCTGCAGGCTTCCAGCTGGTATGGACTAATGGTTAGGAGCGCCTATCTTGTAGCATGCATTGACTGGACACTTACTTGGTCGGTGCAGCTGCTAGGCCGGTCTCTCGTTGTTTAGAGTCACGGTCAAGAGTTGTTTCGAGCTGCTGAGAGACCCTGCCAAGAAGCTGTTAAGCCGGCCTCTCCTCGCTGAGAGCCAAGTGCCAAGAAGGATGAACTGAACTTGGGGACTCTATTTTATAGTCCCCAGGGGCTTTGCGCCCTTTTGGGCGGACCCTGTATCTGGTTCCAATTGATTGGACTAAGTTCTGATCACTTGGATCGATTTCTCCAATACTGGAGCTGTTCCCTGATCGCTGGGCGGTTCCTAAGTGTCCGGTTTCCTTCCTTTGTCTTGGCTCCTGCTGGCGCCGAGGAGTCAGGTTTGGTCTTGATTACTTTAATGTATCCAATTGTTCCCGGGATCGCTCATTACTATGCAGATAGTTTTTGGTTTTGGTTCCGTCTGGGTTTCTGCAAGTCCTAATATACAGGGAACTTTGCACCTGCTTGTTTTCCTGCGCTTGGCCATTTCTCCCTGCATTCTTAGCGGACCTCCATTTTGGAGTCGGGAAGTGGCCAACCCAGGTGGCTACAGTGTCCCCCCCACCACACCCCCACCCACCACCCATGGGCAATGTCACCCTCACCCATTAATCCCTACCTTGTTTCCTCTCTGCCAACCAGTGTTCTATCCATCTCAATACATTTCCCCCAATCCCATGCGCTTTAATTTTGCACAGTAATTTCTGATGTGGGACTTTGTTAAACGCTTTCTGAATGTCCAAATATACCACATCAACTAGCTCCCCCTTGTCAACATAGCTGCACTCAGGCCCTGACCCGTGGCAATGCCACCTAGACACTCTGGCATTGCCAAGCTGGCATTCTGTCAGATTGGCAGTGCCACCTGGGTACCTGGGGTACAAAGGAGAGTGCCAAGATGCCACCCTGCCCTGTCTCTGACCACCCAGTAGCCTCTTATAGCCTGGGAGACTCCCCAGGTGTTGTTCGACCTGGTCCACGTTTGTGGAGGCCAGTATTAATCAACACCCGGCTGGGGTCGCCTTCGGGAGGCCGATAGATGCCAGGAGTCGGTTAGACCCAATGTCAGCACGTTAAAGTGGGTTGTTAACTATGCGCGACGGGGGCAGCACGGTGGCCTAGTGGTTAGCACAACCGCCTCACGGCGCTGAGGTCCCAAGTTCGATCCCGGCTCTGGGTCACTGTCCGTGTGGAGTTTGCACATTCTCCCCGTGTCTGCGTGGGTTTCGCCCCCACAACCCAAAAATGTGCAGAGTAGGTAGATTGGCCACGCTAAATTGCCCCTTAATTGGAAAAAATAATTGGGTAATCTAAATTTTAAAAAAAAACTATGCGCGACGTACCGGCCATCAGGAATCCCCGGAGGGCGGGGGTTCTTCCGCTATAGCTATGAAGAAATGTTGAGTAGATTAGGATTGTTTTTGTTCGAAAGACAGAGGTTGAGGGGGGACCTGATTGAGGTCTACAAAATTATGAGAGTTATGGACAGGGTGGTTAGCAACAAGCTTTTTCCAAGAATGGGGCTGTCAATTACAAGGGGTCACGATTTCAAGGTGAGAGGGGGAAAGTTTAAGGGATATGTGCATGGGAAGTGTTTTACCCAGAGGGTGGTGGGTGCCTGGAACGCTTTGCCAGCGGAGGTGGTAGAGGCGGGCACAATAGCATCATTTAAGATGCATCTGGACAGATATATGAACGGGCAGGGAACAGAGGGAAGTAGATCCTTGGAAAATAGGTGACAGGTTGAGATAAAAGATCTGGATCGACACAGGCTGGGAGGGCCAAAGGGCCTGTTCCTGTGCTGTAATTTTCTTTGTTCTTTTGTTCTTATTTACTGGCTGTGTCCCCTCTAATTTGGGCGGGACGCTGCCAGTAGATCACACCCAATGTTGTGTATAGTTTTAATAGTTCATTGTCAAATTGGGATTGTGGACTGAAAGAAAAATAATGAATCAAATTAGAACCACTGCCAATAACTTTATGGAACAAAATCTGTATTTCAAGATTAATAGCTTGTCTCTTTGAGTGTGTATAATATTGCTGTGTACATTTTTGATTTGATTTAATATTGTCACATGTATTAGTATAATGAAAAGTATTGTTTCTTGAATGTTGTACAAACAATGCATACCGTACATAGGGAAGGAAGGAGAGACTGCAGAATATAATGTTACAGTCATAGAAAGGTGTAGAGAAAAGATCAACTTAATACGAGGTAGGTCCATTCAAAAGTCTGCTGGCAGTAGGGAAGAAGCTGTTCTTGAGTGGGTCGGTACGTGACCTCAAACTTTGGTATGTTTTTCCTGACGGAAGAAGGTGGAAGAGAGTATGCCTGGGGTGCATGGGGTCCTTAATTATGCTGGCTGCCTTTCTGAGGCAGCAGGAATTATAGATAGAGTCAATGGATGGGAGGCTGGTTTGTGTGATGGGCTGGACTACATTCACAACCTTTTGTAGTTTCCTGCGGTCTTGGGCAGAGCAGGCTCCATACCAAGCTGTGATACAACCAGAAAGAATGCTTTCTATGGTGCATCTGTAGAAGTTGGTGAGGGTCATAGCTGGCATGCCAAATTTACTTAGTCTTCTGAGAAAGTAGAGTCGTTCGTGGGCTTTCTTAACTATAGTGTCGGCAATGGGGGGACCAGGACAGGCTGTTGGTGATCTGCACACCTAAAATCTTGAAGCTCTTGACCCATTTAACTTTGTTCCCATTGATGTAGACAGGGGCATGTTCTCCAGTATGGTTCGTTTTGTTGACATTGAGGGAGAGATTATTGTCGTCGCACCAGTTCACCAGATTCTCTATCTCATTCCTGTACTCTGTCTCATCATTGTTTGAAATCTGACCCTCTACGGTGGTGTCATCAGCAAATTTGAAAATCGAGTTGGAGCGGAATTTGGCCACACATTCATAGGTGTATAAGCAATATAGTAGGGGGCTGAGGATACAGCCTTGTGGGGCACCAGTGTTGAGGATGATAGTGCAGGAGGTGTTGATGCCTATCTTTACTGATTTTGGCCTGTGGGTTAGAAAGTTCAGGATCCAGTCGGAGAGGGAGGAGTCGAGGCCAAGGCCACGGAGTTTGGAGATGAGTTTTGGAGGAATGATGATGTCGATAAATAGGAGTCTGACATAGGTGCCTTTGTTATCTAGGTTTTCCAGGGTAGAGTGCAGTGCCATGGAGATGACACTTGCTGTGGACCTGTTGCAGCGGTAGGCGAACTGTAGTGGATCAAGGCAATCTGGGAGACTGGAGTTGATTCGTGCCATGACTAACGTTTCGCAGCACTTCAATAATGATGGATGTCAGAGCCACTGGATGATAGTCATTAAGGCACGCTGCTTAACTTTTCTTTGGTACAGGGATGATGGTTGTCTTCTTGAAGCAGACAGGGACCTCAGATTGTTGTAAAGAGAGGTTGAAGATGTCTGCGAATACCCCCGCCAGCTGATCCACGCACGACCTGAGTGCTCGTCCGTGTACCTCATCAGGGCCAGTGGCTTTCCGTGGGTTGACCTTCGAGAAGGCTGCTCTGACGTCTGCAGTGGTGATCTCAGATATAAGTTCATCCGTGGCTTCTGGGGTGGAGGGCGTGCTCTTGCTGACCTCTTGCTCA
Source organism: Scyliorhinus canicula (assembly GCF_902713615.1). NCBI lineage: Eukaryota > Metazoa > Chordata > Chondrichthyes > Carcharhiniformes > Scyliorhinidae > Scyliorhinus > Scyliorhinus canicula. The sequence goes on along the minus strand of NC_052148.1, from coordinate 29,826,904 downwards.
AAGCGGGCATAGAATGTGTTGAGCTCATCAGGGAGGGATACGTTGGAGCCGATGATTTTACACACCTTCATCTTGTAGCCCGTTATGTCTTGCAGACCTTGCCATGTACGGCGGGGATCCGTGTAGCTGGCCTGGGATTTGAGCTTGGTCCGGTACTGTCTTTCGGCATCTTTGATGGATTTCTTTAGATCACATCTAGCTTTCTTGTAGAGGTCAGGGTCGCCTGACTTGAACGCCTCCGACCTCGACTTCAGCAAGCAGTGGATATCCCTGTTCATCCAGGGTTTCCGGTTTGCTTCTTTGGCACACAGTCTTCTACACACTTACTAATGAAGTCAGTTACTGTGGTGGCTGGTCGCAGAGTTTTTAAATACTGACCAGTCCACTGACTCTAAGCAGTCCCGTCTGAGATCATCCAATTCCTCAGACCAACAATGCATGACTTTCTTTGACCGATTCTCCCGCTTCAGTTTTTGCTGAGAAGCTGGGAGCAGGAGCACGACCTTGTGGTCAGATTTGCCAAAGTGTGGGCGGGTGATAGAGCGGTAGGCATGTTTGATATTTGTGTCGCAGTGGGCCAGAATGTTTGGGCCTCTGGTGGAACAGGTGATGTGTTGATGCTAACTTGGTGGTATGCTCTTGAGCTTGGCCTGTATGAAGTCCCCAGCTACAATGAACAAGGCCTCTGGATGTTTTGTTTCAAGGCTATTTGTGGTGGTGAATATTTTGTCCATTGCGATTTTCACGTTCGCATGGGGTGGAATGTAAACTGCCTTCAGGATAACGGAGCTGAACTCCCACGGAAGGTAGCAGGGGCGGCATTTTAGCGTCAGGTATTCTAGGTCCGGGAGCAGAAACTCGCCAGTGTTGCTACATCTCGGCACTAGGAGGTGTTGATTAGGAGGCAGACCCCACCTCCCCTTGCCTTGCCTGAGGCCGCCGTACGGTCCATTCGGTGTAGTTTATGTAGTTTAACATAGCCTGATATGTTAAAGTTGTAACAAAACCATTTGTTTTCCATGCCTTTATTAGTAAATATGCACAGAAACCTCTTTAGAACCAAATAGTTTTGCACAGTTCTGTCAGTCATATTTAGAGAGTATATAGCTCCAAGTGTGCATTTGCAACTTGTTTCATGTTGTGCCAATATGTGACCTTGTTAAAATTGATTAATTGGCCACATAAATTGTCGAGGAGGGCTGAGAAATAAACCTGTCAATTTGTGGCAAGTAGTAAAGTACGAATATTCAAATAATGAACACCTGAAAATGCAGAAGTTTTTCTCTTGGTCTTGAGAGGTTTTCCAGATAATGTCAGTTATACGTGAAGATTCAGCCATACAAATAGAAAGTGCATTTTGATAGATCCCATTCATTGTAGTTTAACAAAACCAATCTTAAAAACACATGAATGGAAGTGACTGTCTATGCGGTACCTGGTTTAAAATTATTATTCTATTAGCTTTAGTAATCTTAAAATGGAGTTAGCTGTGACAAGAGCTTAATTTGTCCTTTATTAAGTGTTGCTCATATGGAAGCAACTTGAGTGGTTTTATTTCTGACTGTTTTCATATTATAGGGCCTACCATTAGGCAAGTCTATAATAAAAATGAGGCAGTGCTACTGGAGTCATAAAGACCACATTAATGTGTGGATATATATCGGCAAAAGTTGAATTTGAATGGTCTTCTGTAACTTTGCCAGATATTGCTAACTCCCATTTGGCTGGTTGCAGATAGACTGAGAATTAAGATAAGGAATGCTTTATTTCAAGAAAATATTGTTATCTCATCTAAACTGCAAATTCATATTGGGGATAGTCCTTTGGAGAAATTGTGCAGTTAATTTCAATCTGGAGGAGATTGGGTACAGGTGGAATGGAGGTTAAAGCAGACAAAAATAATAAGTCTGTTCCATCATGCAAACACCTGCATTTAACACTGCATTCGGCTGTTTGCATGCAACCTCCTCAGAATTGAGTCTCCAGCTGGCTTCCCACACATGATTCATCATGCACAGTTCTTTTAGGGCATGATTGAATGGTCACAATGCGCCCAAAATGCAGCCAGCCACGGCACAGCATGGCCAATACAAGCCGGGAGACCATGCTCTCGGGATCTTCCTGGCTCGCAATGCATCTCCAGATCTAAAGCGATCTTGCGAGATATGGCGATGTTTTAATAAAATTCTACATATTGAAGCGAGACAGCTGAGATACCTGAGGCACTGGGATCTATCTGGGGACCCTCCCATAGTGTGTTGGGGCTTGGGGGGTTTGGGGATTGCTTTGGGGGCTGTTGAGATCAGACTAGCATAGTCCTAAGCGGCCCTCTTATGGACTGACCTGATTAATACTACACTTCTGTACGCTTCACCCGATGCCGGTGTCTATGTATTTACATTGTCGGCCTTATGTTGCCCTATTATGTATTTTCTTTTTCTTTTATTTCATTTTGTTTAATAAATGATCGGTTTGAGCTGCTCGCAGAAAAATACTTTTCACTGTACCTCGGTACAAATTCATCCCATTCAAATGGTGTCCTGTCTATCGCTACACTGAGGGGTTCCGGCAAGCAGAGCTCCTCAGTGCACAAAATGGGCAGCAAGGTAGCATTGTGGATAGCACAACTGCTTCACAGCTCCAGGGTCCCAGGTTCGATTCCGGCTTGGGTCATTGTCTGTGCGGAGTCTGCACATCCTCCCCGTGTGTGCGTGGGTTTCCTCCGGGTGCTCCGGTTTCCTCCCACAGTCCAAAGATGTGCAGGGTTAGGTGGATTGGCCATGATAAATTGCCCTTAGTGTCCAAAATTGCCCTATGTGTTGGGTGGGGTTACTGGGTTATGGGGATAGGGTGGAGGTGTTGACCTTGGGTAGGGTGCTCTTTCCAAGAGCCGGTGCAGACTCAATGGGCCGAATGGCCTCCTTCTGCACTGTAAATTCTATGAAAAAATGGGGTTATATTTGGCTTCAGCCGCACTTTCGCCTGGGTAGTAATGGGGGGTGGCCAGGAGGTGGGCTGCAGGGTTGGTGTGGGCAGACATGCATCTGCATCAGCACTTAGTCTCAGAAATGTAAAATCCCACCCTATATCTATAAAACAAGTATTCCTATATGCCATTGGTAGTTACAGTGGATTGAGAGCTGAGTGGTCTTTTTCCTTGTTATAGTGGAAATAAAGATAGTAATTAACTGTTAAATTAAGTTCTTGCGTGATGTTAAAAATGTTAATACTGTGTTAGTAATAAATTTGTTTCAATATTCCATATCCCTATTTCTTTGTGCAATTACTCCTGGAGTGAGGCATCCTTTCCTCACAGTCTTAGTCAAAGTTAAAACAAAATATTGGGGTTCCTGTCCAGTATCCTAGTCACCGTTGGAGTCTGGTCTGGAATCACAATAGATTCCCCACGTTTCATCTCCCTCCATCAGTTCTGCTCTTAAGTGCTTCGGAGTTGTGTTCAGCCAGGGTCACTCAGCTCCAGACATCATTATAGCCTTGGTTCAAACATGACAAAAGAGCTGAATGCCAGAGGTGAGGTGCCAGCAACTGCCCTTGACATCAAGGCAGCATTTGACCGAGTATGGCATCAAGGAGTCCGAGCTAAACTGGGGTCAATGGGAATGAGGGGTAAAATTCTCTGCTGGTTGGAGTCATACCTGGCACAAAGGAAGATGGGTATGGTGGTTGGAGGTCAATCATCTCAGCTCTACGACATCACTGCAGGGATTCCTCAGGGTAGTGTCTTCGGCCCAACCATCTTCAGCTGCTTCATCAATGACCTGCCTTCCATCATCAGGTCAGAAGTGGGGAGGTTTGCAGATGACTGCACAATGTTCAGCACCATTCGTAACTCCTCAAATAATGAAGCAGTCCATGTCCAAATGCAGCAAGACCTAGAAAATATCCAGGCTTGGGCTGACAAGTAGCAAGTTACATTTGCGCCACACCAAGTGCCAGGCAATGATCATTTCCTACAAGAGAGGGTCTAACCATCGCCGCTTTACATTCAATGGTATTGTCATTGCTGAATCCCCCACAATCAACATCCTGGGTGTTACCATTGATCAGAACTGATCTAGGTACATTAATACTTATATTGGTCATAAGATTTAGATTGTTGCATCCATTTGTCTAATTCTGCCATGTAATGAGAACAAGACGGTTGAAAGTGTCACAAATGGTACACAGAGCCAATGCCTCCGCAAAGTAGTTCTGAGTCCAAAAGATGGATTTTCCCACATAACGGCTTAGGACTGTCATATTCCTGCCTACTTCATGTCTGTATTTTGTTGAGTCTGAGATTTTCAGCACGGAGGATTCTTTTCTGATGTTTGAGCGAGTCATGTCAGGTCAGAGGAGTCATGGGGGGAGGGGGGGGGGGGGGGGGGGGGAGGCAGGGAGAGGATAGCCTCTTTGGGAATCAGTGAATGTTTCATAGACACCTTTTTCATGGAGTCTGAATGGCTGTACGATTTATTGACAGCCTGGCACTGCCAAGGTGCCCATGTGGCTATGACAGCTGGCAGTGCAGAGGTGCCAGTCTGGCATTTTTTCTTATGACGGGGATTAGGCCTAGGGGTGCCCCGCAAAGGTGCAGAGGGGGGTGGGGTACCTGAAGCCCCCCTTTTATAGGTGACTTGGGGCTTGAGGGGGGGGGGTTGTTTGAATGGGGGAATGGGGCGGGTCGAGAGATCGGGTCACCATTTAAAAGTGGTGGACCGATATTATCTTGTACTGGGGCGTTCCAGCGGGCGAAGCTCCTTAATGCAGAAAACGATACCAAGTGCGGCCTCGGCCACGCGTTCTTTGCTGAGGCTCCCAATCTACCCGAATGATTTTTCAATAGCATGGTGTTTCTCGGCACTCCGAGGATATCACATTGAAACATACAAAATCCTTACTTGGCACGCCAGGATAGATGCAGGAAGGATGTTCCCTTTGGCTGGGGTGTCTGGAACCAAGGGACACAATCTCAGATTAAGGGACACGTCATTTAGGCCTGGAAATTTTCACTCAGAGTGGTGAACATGTGGAATTATTTGTTCCAGAGGGCTGTGGAGGCTGGCGTTGAGTAGGTTTCTATATATGGAAACATCGTGATCCAGGGATTGTGCAGGAAAATAACATTCAAGTAGAAGATTAGCCATGATCTCATTGACTGGCAAGGTGGGCTTGAAGGGCTGAATGGCCTACTTTTCCTATTTCTTGTGTTCTTATCAGTTAGCATGTCTGCTACACCTGTCGAATATTTAAGTTCAGATGTTTTATTAATAGGATTGCAATTAGTCTTTCTAAAAGCTTCAAAGGTCATCTGGACTATTCAACTAGCTTGGTAATTCATAGAAGACAATTTTGACATTGCTTATAAATTCAGAAGCGGCTTGTAAGGATATTGGAAGAACGGCCTAATGACAGCTGGCTGGACTGTTGGATGATGGAACAATGTTACATATCCAGGAATTAAGAGATCTGCAAATCTAGGTTAGCTGAAGTAGTGTATGTGACTGGAAAATTATAAACCTATGCTGATATGGAGCGATGTTTATGATTATACTTGTCACAGATGTTGAGTGGAATGAGCTTTAATGTAAAATTGTGCATTACAAGTTACTTTTGGATAATGGAAATTATGTTTTTGAATGTGAAATATATATATTTTTAATTCTGCTACCTCCTTAATTTCAGTGATGTACAGGATGTTTAAAATATGAAGCAAACTTATTGCTTATTTTGTGATTGTATTTATTCCAGCTCTTCTCTTCTGCCACAATGTTTCATCATGTTCAATAAAAGCATGGCGATTGTCAGCCTTGCTTAATCTCAGTCTGTGTGCGTAGAATTACTTTGGAAAGCATTTGGTCGTGTAGAATTTATTAGATTTCAGCAGGAATGTATTAAATTCAACGCTTGTTTTTACAACAATTTTTCTAAATGTTCCTTTTCTGTTTTCGTTAAATAAACTGTCATCCTAATTTTTTTTCTAAGTGCCAGTTGGATGGAGAGATTAATGCAAAATGATTTTCAATAAATTTTGAGATTTAGTTTATTTTAACATGCTACCTATATAGTGGGTGCAATATACTGGCTGCGTTAGGCTCAAAAGGGCAACGCAGTGCTGGGTGGTGCGACACGACTGGTAGATGCCAGGCGATCCCACTTCCGGGATCTACCCGGCTCACTATGCCTCGCGAGATCTAGTGCGTTCTTGTGAGACGTTGCTATGTGAATCCCGCCCATTGCAGATGGAACAACTTTTGGCAAATCTGCAAATTGGAGCGAGACAGGTAGTCTCATTCTAAAATGCACGCCTACGATTTAACCAAGGTGACGGCTTCTAACCCCTTCGCCTTGGGGACCTCGGGCCAGTGCAGTTCAATGCTCAAACAGGGAACAGATGGAACGTCAGTTGTGGAGGTCTCCCGGGGATCGGAGGCACCCAGGTGCTTGCCCTTTGGGCATGGTGGCCCTCTGGCACTGCTGTTGCCACCCGGGAACTTTGGCGCTGCCACCCTGGCATTTCCAGCCTGACACTGCCAAGGTGCTTAGGTGACCATGCCAGCTGACAGGGGAACTGTCAGGCTGACAATGCTGAGATGCCAAGCTGGCATTTTGTCCATGATCAGGGATCGGGCTTGGGGACGCCCTGAATGCATGAGGTGGTGGGGAAGGTATGGCTTTACGGGGGGGTGTAAGGGTTGCGTCGAGGGTTTGAGAAGTCGGACACACTTTAAAAATGGCATCCCAATCTCCTTCACTGAGGAGTTTGAGTGAGTGGAGCTCATCAGTGCAGAAAACTAAGTGCGGCCTCGTCGGGGAGTACCCCACTGAGGCCCCGAATTGGAACAGAGTCCCAGTCGTTAGTGTGGGCTTTCTCAGTGTGCCAAGTGCCAGGAAACACCCGGCTAAACGCTCTTGTTTTGGACTCTGTTCCCATTGGAGTGTATGCCCAATATATGTAATGAGCTGATTCTACTCAAATGTAGTGTTGGGCGTGCTTCAGCAGACAAGTGTTTCATAGAATTTTTTTTTTCTTAGAATTTACAGTGCAGAAGGAGGCCATTCGGCCCATCGAGTCTGCACCACTCCCGGAAAGAGCACCCTACCCAAGGTCAACACCTCCACCCTGTCCCCATAACCCAGTAACTCCACCCAACACTAAGGGCACGTTTGGACACTGAGGGCAATTTATCATGGCCAATCCACCTAACCTGCACATCTTTGGACTGTGGGAGGAAACCGGAGCACCCGGAGGAAACCCACGCACGCATGGGGAGGATGTGCAGACTCCGTACAGACAGTGACTCAAGCCGGAATCGAACCTGGGACCCTGGAGCTGTGAAGCAATTGTGCTATCCACAATGCTACCGTGCTACCGCGTTAAAGTCCACTTTTGGGTGTGTTTGGTGGGGTGTTTCTCAGCGGCTGCAGAGCGTAGAGATACCCTGCTATTCAGAGGCATGTGCCGTTTTTTTCTGTCCTCCAGGAGTTCCTCTCCCCTGAGCCGCACTTTATGGGATTTCCTGCTGGTGAGCCGGTTCACAGATCGGGGCGCCATTTTGATCGGCAATCCCAATCTTCTCTCTTCCCCCTCCCTTTCCCCACTTTCTAGGTCCCCCACCTCCACCTCGGTTTATCATGCCTCCCCCCTCCCATTCCTCAAATTGGCAAGGCAGCCCGGGGCCTGACCCCTTGCAATGCCAACCTGGCACCTGGACACACTGCCAGCCTAGCCATACCGCTGGAGCCCTGGCCGTGACAGGGTGTCAGGCCTGCCATGCCAGAGAGAGTGCCAAGGTACCATCCTGCCCTTTTCCTGACCACCCAAGGGCCTCCATTGGCCTAAGAGCCCCTCCAGCCTAAGTGTTCCCGTACCAGCCTACCCGAACAGGCGCTGGAATGTGGCGACTATGGGCTTTTCTTAGTAACTTCATTGAAGCCTGCTTGTGACAATAAGCGATTATTATTATTATTATTATTATTATTATTCCCCAAGGTGCTGTTACACCTCGTCCAAATTTGCTGTATTTTGGCGGTGTGATACTTGGGAGCCTGGAGGTTTAAAACAACGGAGTTTTATTTACAGTGTGTTATCTCTTACATGGCTAGTCTTCTGTCTCTGTTTCCTAGGCTCGGACATATGACGCCACTTATGGTGAATACATTAATAGAAGAGAGCTGATAGAATTACTGCAAATACACAACACATTGAACATCCCACTTCTGACCCATTGATGAAGCACTTGAAGCAACCGGAAATGGTTGGGCCTGAGACACTACCCTGAGGGACTCCTGCAGTGATGTCCTAAAACTGAGATGATTGACCCCTCATGACCAATACCATCTTCCTTTGTGCTAAGTGTGACTTCAACCAGCAAAGAACTTTCACGCTGATCCCCATTGATTCCAGTTTTGCTCGGTCTCCTTGTTGCCACACTTGGTCAAATGCTATCTTGATTTCAAGGGTAGTACCAGTATTCAAGAAATGAAGGAGGGAAAAACAAGTTAATTACAGGATTGGGCCCTTGCCCTCCTTGTGCCCAAGCTCTCTCTCTCTCTTGCTCTCTCTCTCTCTCTCTCTCGCTCTCTCTCTCTCACTCCCCATCTCTCTCGCTCTGGCTCTTTCGCGCTCTCTCTCTCCCCTGTCGATGGTGTCTCCAATCCGCTTGTTCTCTCTCTGGCTGTGATCCAACAAAAAGAAAACAAAGACCCATTCTGCAGCGGGATTAGTAGGGTCATTCCCGGCACATGTAGCTGATGGCACGTTGTTGTTTTTTAGGGCCATAGCAGAAATCGCCCTGTCGAGATCGAGTCAGGTGTTTCCTACATTGAGGATCTCTGTTCGTAAGTGCAGAAAGAAATTGAGGTACCATTTCTAAATGACGCCCGGAACTCTTGAACCCCCAGTGCCAGCTGGACACGCTGGCAGATCCTGAGTGGCACTGCCAGGGTGCCAGGCTGTCAGTACCACAGTGCCTGGGTGGCATCAGCAGTGCCAGGATTCCCAGAGGCCAACCACCCAGGGGCCTCCGATCGCCGAGGAGACCCCCCCTCAGTGCTGTTCTGCCTCTGCAGCGGGTCGTAGTTGCTAAATCGCGCCCTCTTGCCCCGCCTGCGCTCACCGTCTCTCTGTCTCTGTTCGTTATGTTGCTCGATATGCTTTCCCTTAATTTGCTCTGTTTTAATTGTCTTTGCTGTAGAGTCGCCAGGTATCTTTCTGATACCACCACAGGATTTAAAACCGAGTACTGATCAATAACTCAATACACCAGTTAGTAAGTTTGAAATCAATACACATTTATTATACACACAGTCAATTACTATTCATGCATAAACTCTACTTACTAAACTACAACTGCTACTAAAAGCCTATACTTAATACATAGCAAACCTTGCACCTGCTTGTGTTCTCTGGTGTTGTCCGTTTTTCCCTGCACTCTTTGCGAGTGTCCATTTTGAATCGGGACGTGGCCACCCCAGGTGGCTACAGTTTCACTCTGTGTCTCTGTCTATCTGTCTGTCGATCTCTCTTTCTTTTATCCTTTATCACTGCTGGTGTCTCCCATCTGTCCATCCTCTTTCCCCGCTCTGAATACTCATATTCAATCAATTAATATTTTTTAATTATACAACTTTAGCGCAGAGATCTGCTGCTGAGATATCTTAGCTTGTTCTAAATTAGTAGTTGCATTTTACCATTCAAGTTTTTTTCACTCCAATCTTTCTCATTTTTATGAAAGCTGACTTCAAAATCTATGTTTTTGAAATGGACTTTTAGTCTTCATTTCTTAACTCAAGGAAATAAACACTCTTTTGGTGACATTTCTGTTACATTTGTATCATTTAAATTTTTCTGCCATGAGAGAGAAAATATTGTCAAATCTTTATTAGATCTTGAAGCTTATTGTGACCATTATTTTAAATATAAGCTGAGAATGTCAGCATTTTCCTGTTTTCATTTCTTTATTCTTTCATGGGGTGTGGGCGTCATTGGCAAGGCCAACATTTACTCATCTCCAATTGACCTTAAACTGCGTTACTTGGTCGACCAATGTAGAGGGCAGTTAAGAGTCAACCACATGGCTGTGAGTCTGGAGCCACATGTAGGCCAGACCAGGAAGGACAGCAGATTTCCTTCACTAAAGGTCAAGGACATTAGTGAACCGGATGTGTTTTTGCAGCAATCAGTGATAATAGTTGTGGTCACCATTACTGAGACGAGCTATAGATTCCAAGTTAGTTAATTGAATTTAATTCACCAGGTGCCATGGTGGGATTTTAACTCATGTCCCCAGAGTGTTTGCCTGAGCCCCTGGATTCCTTCTCCAGTGACATTGCCACTATCTTTCTAAGATGATAAAGTTTGCCTGCTGGCTAATATCATAAATCTATTCATGCCATCAGTTTCTGAGCTTGCGCATAGGAAAGGAAATGCAAACTATGAAGGATTTAGGGTCTATGCATATCAAGGCCTTACTTATAATTTATCATGTCCATGAGTAATAGTGCACATTGGTAGTTTTCTGCTAAAGTCTCTTTAATGAAGTTAAGACTGAAATATCCTACAATTAAAAGCTGTTGAAATAATTCCTCAAAAGGATCACTGATACTTAAGAGTGTGCTGCCCCACATGGGTAAAGATTTAAATGAGGCCATGAATCATGAGAGATGATATTCAATAGTTTATGACCATAAAACAAGCCTGAATAACATTGCCTAATTGATAGAAATTGATTGCCATAATTTGTCACCAATTCCTTTATTGTATTGTCATATGACTACCAGAATGGGAGAAGGTGAATTCGAAGGACCATCGTCCTTATTTGCTCAGTAATTTCTACTTTTATTATGTATTTAATGTAGACAAGACTTAAGTACATTCAAAATAAAAAGTGACATTAAACTGATGTGATGGTTAAGGGGGAAAAAGTTGATTAAATGGGTGAGAGTCAGGAGAAGCCTTTGTTTGAGGCAGGTTGTCATCACAAATAAATGAAGTGAGAACTGGTGCTATTACTCATGTTTAGGATGAAAGATTTACTGTGCTGCCTGATATGAACAAAACAGGTGCATGTTATATTAAGGCACTGCAGCTATTTTATAAAATTTCTAACCATCTAAATTGTACATGAATCTTAAGTTCATAGAAATTAATTTTTGCAGCACCTTCTCACTTCCGATAATTAGCTTGTTAGCTGTAGCTCAATTGATAACATCGCAGTCACAGTTCCAGGTTCAAATCCCACGAAAGGGATTGAGTAAAAAATTAAAGTTGTCATTCCAGTCCTGAAGGAATGCTGCAGTGTTGGAGGTGTTGGGCTGGATTCTCTGTTGGCGGGATCTTCCGTATCTGCAGCAGCACACTCGCACCCGCGGATTTCCCGGAGGCGTGGGGGTATCCAAATGGGAAACCCCATTGGCCAGTTGCCGGACGGAGGATCGTGCTGCCAGCGGGGGGCACACCACACCCCAATGGAGAATCCCACCTGTTGCCTTTCAGATAAGAAGCTAAATTGGATTGATGTAAAAGATCCAATATTTATCCCTCCGTAAGCATCACAAAAGCAAATTATCTGGTTGTTACATTGCTGTTTGTGCGGGTTTGTTGTGTGCACATTACTGCCGACTTATGAGAAAATAGGAAATAGGAGCAGGAGTGGGCCATTTGGCTCATTGAGCCTGCCTGCCATTCAACAAAATCATTACTGATTTGATTGTAGCCTTAACTCCACCTTCCTGCCTGCTCCCACTAAAACCCTTGACTTCCTTGTCAATCAAAAACTCAGCCTTGAATGTATTTAATGTCCCATCGTCCACTACTGTCTGTGGAAGAAATATTCAAAGACTAATCATCCTCCAAGAGAAGAAATTCTTCATCTCGGTCTTAAATGGGAGACCATTTATTTTTAAACTGTGCACCCTTATTCTAGATTTCTCAATTTTCCCCCATGAGAGGAACCATGCTCTCAACATAAACCCTGTGAAGCCTCCTCAGAAACTGAAATGTTGCAAGAAGACCGGCTCTCGTTCTTCGTAGCTCCAGTGGGTATTGGCCCAGCCTTCTCAACCTTTCTTTATAGGACAACTCTTTAATCCCAGGAATAAACCAAGTAAACATTCCCTGAACTCCTTTCAATAGAAGTATGGGGGCGATTCTCCAAAATGGAGACCAAGTGTTCGCGCCGTCGTGAACGGCGTCACGTTTCACGATGGCTCGAAACGGGCATGGGGACAACGGGCCAGCATGGTGCTGCAGCGGTTCACGCTGCTCCAGCCTCCCTTTCCGGTGCCAAATGGGCACCGTGCCAACCCACGCATGCGCAGTTGGGCCGCGCCAAGCTGCGCGGTGGACTTTTTCAGCGCGCTGGCCCAGACTCAACATGGCGTCGAGGTTCAGGGGCTGGCCGTGGCAACAAAGTAGGTCGGGGGGGGGGGGGGAAAGAGGCCGGCCTGCCGATTGGTGGGCCCCGATCACGGGCCATACCCCATCGGAGGCCCCCCCAGTGAAGGAGCGCTTTCCCCCGCCCCCCCCCAACCCTTCGCGCAGAGTTCCTGCCGGCAGCGACCAGGAATGAACGGCACCAGCGGGACTCTGCCATATCCGCTCGGCCCATCCGATTCCAGCGGCCCGCGGCCAGCGCCGTGTCAAACCCGCCAGCGCAAATGGCGCCGATTCTCCGCACCTCGGAGAATCGCGTGCTGGCATCGGGGCGTCGTGGCGCGGTTGCGGCGATACTCCAGCCCGGCGTGGGACTCAGAAAATCACGCCCATGTCTTTCCTGAAGTAAGCAGCCCAAAACAGTACCCAATGCTCCAGGTGTTGATTCAGCAATGAACCATATATTTGTAGCAAAACATTCATTCTCTACCCCGCCTTGCAGCAAAAGATAGCATTCCATTTGCTGTCTTCACTACGTGCCATACCTGCCTGCTAATTTTTTTGATTCTTGTATAAGGAAACCTTTATCCCTCTGTACTGTAGCCGCTGTCAATTTAAATAATTTTCCTACATGGGGGCGTGACTCTCCAAGCCTCGCGCCGGGCCGGAGAATCGCCGCAATCATGCCACGCCGCCCCAACACCGGCGCGCGATTCTCTGTGGTGCGGAGAATCAGCACCATTTGCGCCGGCGCGTTTGCTGCGGTGCTGGTCACGGGCCGCTGTAAGCGGCGTGACCGCCGGTTCTCCGGCCCGCGAGCGGCTGGTGCTGTCCACACCTGGTTGCTGCCGGCAGAAACTGTGTGTGAAGGGTTGGGGGGTAGCCTGTGGGGAGAGGGGTCTTCGTCCCCGGGGGGGGGGGGGGGGGGGGAGCCTCTGATGGGGTCTGGCCCGCGATCGGGGCCCACTGATCGGCGGGCCGGCCTAACCCCCCCCCCCCGGGCCTACTTTGTTGCGTGTCAAGCCCCAGAACCCCCGCGCCATGTTGCGTTGGGGCGGGAGCGTTCAGTAAGGCCACACTGCACATGCGCGGGTTGGCGCCGCCAAAAAGTACTTCATTGACTGTGCAGCACTTTGAGACATATGGTGGTTGTGAAAGCACCATCTAATGCAGATCTTGTTTTTTTTCTTTCTTAACTTGATCTAACATTCTCATACATACTAAATGCTTTGACACACAATATTGTCAATTGTAGCCTAGTTTCTGTGCATGTTCTGCAGTGGGACTTGAACCAACTAATTTGTGTCTTGGATGCAAAAGCAATGGTTCAGTTGTCGATCTGTCACAAATAGAAAAATAGTAGCAGTGAAATAAATGAAATAGGATTCCTAATTCTTCTTATTCTGAATACTTAAAATCAGCCTTGACATTTATCAAACTAACTGAAGCTATTTTTCTATTCGCCATGACTGTTATGCTCTAATTGGAAGTGGGATAGATCTGATTTTTAAAAAATTGCATTTTCTTACCACAATGCTAAAATCAGAATAACTTGCAAGTAGTTTCATAGATTCGTATCATTTGCAGGCTAGATTCCCAGAGGGTCACATTATTTTTTTTCTTAAAGTTCAGAGCATTCCAACAAAAATGTAGATTGCAGCAAAACCAAAACTACTCAGAAACTGATACTTGCAACATTTCATTGGAATGTGTTTGCAGAATTAAACTTTGCATATCGGTGGGTTTTTTTCGTGAGAATGGGATTTTGAAATTCAAGCTGATGTCATTGTGGCTTTGAAAACATTTGAGTGACTATATTGACCTACAATAAGTTCTACAAGCCAGCTTCGTGGAGAATAAATGTTCAAAGAATATTTTAATTCTGTAGCCAAGTCAATTGGATAATAATGTGTAGCTCTTGGAATTCAGATTACGAAACATTTCACAAGTATTACCAATATACAATGGCATGTTACTATGTTAAAATCAATATTATTTCACATATGAATATGCACACCCCGAGCTTCTGTAAATCTGAAACTTATTGTACTTTGGAAGTCACAGGTTACCCAGAATAGGTGGTAAAGAACTGAAGTGATTTTAGGGTAGTTTATTAAAAAGCAACAGTTTTGATATGATCCATGAGCTAAACAGACAAGATAAGCATATGATGTGCGACACGGTGGCACAGTGGTTAGCACTGCTGCCTCATACAGCCAGAGGCCCGGGTTCAATTCTGGCCCAGGGTGACAGTGCGGAATTTGCTTGTTCTCCTGTTGCTCGTATTACTGGAGTGTGATTAACACGCCTCCGTTTAAAGGCCGTGTGCTTAACACTACTATGGCTCGTATGTGTAATTATGCTCGGAGTCGCCAGGTGTCGTATTGAGACACCGTCACAAGTATATCAAGGTCAGGTTCAAAGTAATAAATCCATACACCGATTAGTAAGTCCAAACGATTGGTGTTTATTATAACAAATATAATAAATACTCATGCATACGCTAAAGAGACTAACTTACTTCTAATACTAAACAACTAAATACTTATCTAGACAGGAACAGGCAAGGTCAGGGAGCAAGGCCTTTGTCCCGTTCTTGATCTGTAACTTTCTGATTGGCAAAGTTGTCAAGAGCTAGCAAGGTCTGGATCACGTAGCGATCGTTGTGTTGGCACTTACAGTTCGATGGCTGATGCTCAACGGCCGGTGATGAAACTGGAGTCAGGATGCGATGCAACAGATCTGGGCCGGAGTCTGGAAGCAACAGACCGAGTCATGTGCTTGACCTTCTTTTATAGGTCCCAGGAGGTTCAGGCCCCCTTGGGGTGGTTCCCTCATCTATTGGGTCTTTCCCAATCGATATCTTTCAAACTCCCCAATCCTAGGGTCGTTCCTCGATGTTTGGAGCGGTCCCTACGGCTCTTTGTTTTGGTTGCTTTGGCGCCATTCTGTCTGGGCGTCTATGGAAAAGTATCCATCGATACTTAAATGTTTCTATTGTACCTGGGCCTGGGCCGGGATCACCTCATTAATATGCAGATCTGTTTCCCATTTGCACCTTTGGCTGAAACTCTGCAACTCTTTGGAAACTGGTTTCTGTACGTGCAAAATGCAAAACAGTCTTTTGCAAGCTGTGTGTCCTCACTCTGACTGTTTTTCCCTGTGTTCCTTGCAGTTCTCCATTTTGTAGCCCAGTGTCCATCTTAAATGGCTACACTCCCGCTATTTGTATGAGTCCTCCGGGTGCTCTAGTTTCTTCCGCAGTCCGCAGATGTACAGGCTAGGTGGATTGGCCAGGCTAAAAAAATTGCCCCTTAGTGTCCAAAGATGTGCAGATTAGAAGGAATACCCATGAACAATGCATGGGGTTACAGGGATAGGGTTGGATGTAGGCCTAGGTAGAATCTCTTTTGGATGGTCAGTGCAGACTTGATGAGCCAAATGGCCTCCTTCTGCACTGTAGGATTCCATGGATGTCAGAAAAAGTTAAAATGTCACAAGATGAGGATCATGGCCAAGGGGGATGTTTGGCTGCGGAGTGACTCTCAGCAGGCCCCACCTCCTGGATGCTCCCCTCCTGGGGAGCGGGCAGGAAGGTGCAGATGCGACCGAGATGAGATTAGCCATGATCGTATTGAATTGTGGAGCAGGCTTGAGTGGCTGAATTGCCTACCGCTCCTAGTTCTTATGTTCTTATAATTAAATACTTAATCTAGAATAGCTAAGTAGTCATTGCAGTAATATATATACTAAAACATGCTGGCTTTAATTTGTTTCAAATGCATGAATACGAAGATATGGTGATGCCTTTACTGGAACTGTATTATGTTCTTTGAATTGTAGTAGCGTTTATTCTTCTTCTTAATCTCCCCCTGTACCCACCCTCCCTCCCAATCTAATCTTACTCAAACCATCAGGAAGATCTATAGATGATTCCTCCTCCTCCTCACTCCAAGAAACACTTGTATTCTATATCATGATTTTAACTGAGCAAATCCTTCCAAAACACTTAAAACTTGAAGGTAGTTGCTTTTCAGTGTGACAGAGCTGAAGACCTAGGAGCAAATTGCTGAAATTACAAGGAAACATGAAGGAAGGATGCAGACATTTATAATACTTCTAACAAAATGTGACACGTCAGATTATTTTCCATTGTTCGATATGTACACTGTGCATTCAAAATTGAAAGTTGCATTAAGCATACAGCTGAACGTATCTTACTGGGGAGGGAAATAAAATATTAACATCACTGTGATTCAATTGTTTCAGAGTGGTTGGTTAACTGCTGTCATTGGAATTTGTCTATCTAAAATGGCAGTGATTTGAAGCATTTCTTGAGCTTGGCATTGGCCTAATTTTGGTGATTGGTTGCCTTACATAATATTTTTTAATGGATAACATGAGTAGTGGATTGAATCAATGTTGTATATTATGTGTGAAGATATTATTCAATTGGACGTTAAATTATTTAACAATACTGCAGTAATATTCTAGGTTATAGATTTGAACACATCTACACAACAGGAAGCGCACTTAAAAATAATATAATAAAAATAAATATGGGGTGAAAATTCTAATTTCTATAAATTCAAATCTGTCTCAATTTTATTTGTGCATTTATATTTTTAATTATTATTTGTCTTGCGAAAGTATGTTGATTAATTATTTCTGAGGTTAAATAATTTATGGGAACTTTGGAAATTGTTCGATACTTAGTTATCTCCCTGCCCTGTACCCCACTGTTTTATTCTTTATTACTGGCCTGTCGTCAACAGGGTTGTGACATTACCCAACTGAGAGGGTCCAGAGGAGGTTCACAAGAATGAACCCTGGAATGAAGAGCTTGTCGTATGAGGAATGGTTGAGGACTCTGGGTCTGTACCCATTGGAGTTTAGAAGGATGAAGGGGGATCTTATTGAAACTTACAGGATACTGCGAGGCCTGGATAGCGTGAACGTGGAGGGATGCTTCCACTTGTGCGCGGAGGGATGTTTCAACTAGCAGGAGAAACTAGACGCAGAGGACACAATCTCAGACTAAAGGGACGATCCTTTAAAACAGAGATGAGGAGGAATTTCTTCAGTCAGAGGGTGGTGAATCTGTGGAACTCTTTGCCGCAGAAGGCTGTGGAGGTCAAATCACTGAGTGTTTTAAGACAGAGATAGATAGGTTCTTGATTTATAAGGGGATCAGGGGTTATGGGGAGAAGGCCGGAGAATGAGGATGGGAAAAATATCAGCCGATTGAATGGTGGAGCAGACTCGATGGACCAAGTAGCCTAATTCTGCTCCTATGTCTTATGGTCTTGTGGAGAGGGTAGTGAAGTGATTACCTATCTGACATTCATCAATGCTGATATATTATGATTAATCAAGGAATGAATAACAATGGCCTGAATTGAATTGCTGTTATAACCTGCCTGCTTACCACTGGCTGGGGATTAATGGCAATCCCACAATCCTGTGGGAGTATGAGTTTCCCCCAATGAGGGGGGGACGGAGAAATCATTAGCAGGTCCCTGCATAAATAAAGCTGGCCAGTTTGGAACCAGCTAGAGAGGAGTGAGCAGCAAGGGAGTTACTGCTGCTGCTGTATATATATGTTATTGTAAATAAAGTTTTCTTTCTGTCCTACAACTCGTGCTGGATTCTTCGTGACCCTCGCAAAAATTGCATTGAGAGGCTGTCCTTCATAGCGCATCCTCATGTGAATTGGCTAGTTGGGAATTTGTGGCATGGAGAGCTGTGAGCACAGGCATTTTGTGGTCCATGTATTAACTCAGATTTTACGGCCAGTGGTGAATGAATGGTACTAGCCATTTATTACACTTGCACTTGTTCACAGACTTGAGGAAATTAGAAATCCATTTAAACATGAGACCCTCCAGAGGGAATCTGAGGCCTTTGTGAGCAGACAAGCAATGGTATGCCTTTGTAGTCAATCAGTTTGAAGAATCATTATTGCAATACAGGCAATGCAAAATTTGGATGCAAAGAACCTGTTGCTTGGGCACTGAAAATGCCCTTAGAAGTACAAAATGGCACCTACAACTCTGAGACGAGAGATGGATAATCTTTTAGATTTTAATGGCATCAAGGGGTATGGGGAGATAATGGGAACATGGCATTGCGGTTGAGGATGAGCCATAATCATATTAAATGGCAGAGCAGGCTCGAAGGGCCAAATTGCCTCCTGCTGCTCCTAATTTCTATGTTTTTCTGTTTCTATTGCAAGTCACTTTGGTGAGGACATTAGTGCACCTTTAATGAGTGCTCCCCAGAAGTATTTCAGTGTAGGCTGATCATGACGCCAATCCACATGTATCACTGATATAATGGTGCTGTCCAATTTCGCCGCCATTGGATCAATACCAATTGGTTATAATATTTATTATAATTCCAAGCCATATACAGCAAAAGATAGTGTGAGGAAGAAAAGTAGATTGAAAAAAGAGACAGCACGATTAAGTTAAGTGCGTTATAATTTGTTTAATATTTTAAAATTTTGCAAATAATAGTTAAAATCTTAAGGTTGATGACTGGATATTTGTAAACATAAATTTCAATGCCAGTGAAGTTGTTTGGAAGTAATTAATTCACTTGCAATTGAATGACCAAGCCCAACTTTGTCCGGTGTGCTAAGTGTTATCTGATTTGGAAGTACCACAACTGTATGCCTTATATGCCTGGATACTCCACATTCAAATGCGCGTAAGTATAGCACAACCTCTGAAGGAACAGAGCAATTTTCTGACCTCTACATTTAACCCTGCATGTGCAGACACTAGACTTGCTGTCTGATTTACTTCTTAATAAGAGTGAGTACTGGTTGCCTCCTATATTCTTACCAGTATGTCTGAGAAATTAACATACCTGTTTGATTCACCAGCAGTCTGCTGTGAGGTGTTGTTTTGGGAAATGAATCATTTAGATTAGTTTTCTATTTAGAAATTTGTTATGTGGGTGGCTATAGGAAGAGTTCAGACTTCCTTCCAAATCAGGTTTGCCTTATGCAATTTTAGTAATCGCTCGGATTGTCGAAACACTTCAGTAGATCTAGAAATATTTCTCTCCACATATCGAACTTGTCACAGGATATCAATGGAAGACTTTAATCTCTGAAAGCAATTTTATTGACAAGCTATGTTTATAGTATCAGTGGAGTAATCATGGGCGGGATTCTCCGATCCCCCGCCGGGTCGGGAATCGCCTGGGGCCTGCGTCAATCCCGCCCCCGCAGTGTCCTGAATTCTCCGCCACCCGAGATTCAGCGGGGGCGGGATTCGCGCCGCGCCCCCCTCGGTGATTCTCCAGCCCGCGATGAGCCGAAGTACCGCCGCTGTCAAGCCTCACCCGCCGGCATGGATTAAACCACCTACCTTACCGGCAGGATTGGCGGCGCGGGCGGGCGCCAGGGTCCTTGGTGTGTGGGGGGGGGGGGGGGCGCGGGGCGATCTGACCCCAGGGGTGCCTCCACAGTGGCCGGGCCCACTGATCGGGGCCCACTGATCGGGGGGCGGGCCTGTGCCGTGGGAGCACTCTCTTTCTTCCGCCTTCGCCATGGTCACCATGGCAGAGGCGGAAGAGACCCCCTCCCCTGCGCATGTGCCGGGATGACGTCAGCAGCCGCTGACGCTCCGGCGCATGCGCGGACTTACGCCGGCCGGCGAAGTCCTTTTGGCCCCGGCCGGCGTGGCGCCAAAGGCTGTTCACGCCAGCCGGCGGAGCGGGAACCACTCCGGCGTGGGCCTCACCCCTCAATGTGAGGACTTGGCCCCTAAAGGTGTGGAGACTTCGGTCTGCTAGGAAGGGTGTTTTAGGATTTTGCCTTCGTGACATTTCTGTTAGTCTAATAAATAGGATACCTCAGTCCTGTAACGTGCACTTCCTTGCCATGTGGGAACGGCAGGATACCATTTGTGTTCTGGACAACAACATGTGCAGCAAGTGTTGCCAGCTTGAGGAGCTTGAGCTCCAACCTTCAGAGCTTAATACGGCAGTTGACTTTGCTGAACTGCACATGCAAGGTTGAGAGCTATGTAAATAAAATATTTCTAGATATGGTCACCCCACAGTTCAATGGTGTGCAAGCAGAGAGATTGGGTAATCGCCAAGCAGTCACGGAGGACCAGTCTGGTAGTGAAGGAATCCCCTGAGTGCATTTGCTTTCCAATCAGTATTCAGTTCTTCTGATCATGGCTGATCCTCACCATTTTCGTTTTAGTGTGTTTGCTGAGTTTTTGTTGAAAAACAAGTTACTGCTTCGCCGGCTCCCGCTTGACATTCCTGCTCTCCGCCTCCCCTGACGCTTCCACTCACTGCTTTTCACTGCCAATTCTGTTCCCTCCCTTCCTCGTGTTGTCCTTCTCCCTAGCCCTTGTTCACAGGATAGTGAAGGTTCAGGAGAGGAAAGTGACAAAATGGTGAGAGCAGGGAAGGAAATGACAACCAAGAAGGTCTGCAGGAAGGTGGGGAGTGGGAGGGTCAGCTGGTGGGGGAGGCAACGCGCAGGTAGTAGAGAGCTCCCAAGGGTATAATGGTGCGAGTGGCATCATCATCTGGTTAGATTCACATGAAGAACTGAATTTCTCTGTGTTCTCAAAATCCTGATCCATATTAGGCCACCAAATGTATGACCTGGCCAGACTCTTCATTCGAGAGGTACCTCGATGAGCCTCATGAATTCCATTCATTACTTGCAAATGCCCAGGGGTTGAAACAACTACTCTCGACCCTCACAGTATGCAACCTTCCTGCAAACTTAACTCGTCTTTCTGCCTCACATAAGGATTCAACCCACCCTCTTCTATGATAGATGGTCATCCTTGTATCAGAAATCATTTAACTTGTGTCTCTGTCCATCCACTAGTTTATTTGTTTTGCACTCACTGGAGATTTGGCACGTCTTTCTAGTAAGAAAATTTTCTCGAAAGGAAACGATATCTGGATTGGCAAATCGGGTAAAGGGAAACAATTTAACGTGTCCACGTTGGCGTCATCATTTCCTGCCCTGTACATGATACTGTCCTGATACGCTGACAATATAAGTGCCCAGCACTGTATCCCTACAGGGGCCAAGGGGGGAATACATTCTGACTCACTGAAAAGGCTCATCAGCGGATTGTGATTAGTACATAAACTGAGGTACTGATGGAATCTTTTTTCCGTAGAAGCGATAGCTAGACCTTTGTCCAGCTGCAAATATGCTTATTCATTGCCAGTGTCCGAGATGCATGACCAATGGGTTTGTAAGGCCCATTCTCTATTACCTGTGAAAGTCCCACCCCCACACTGTAGGGTGAGGCATCGCACAACCGAAAAAGTTCACTGTCTGGATCAAAATGGACTAACATATTTCTTAATTGCAGCAGCGCAATTACATCTTTATAAGCAGCCTTCTGTGCAGACTCCCACTTCCATTTTGTTTCTTTGTGCAGAAACAGGTACAGTGGCGCCAACATCCTTCCAAACTTTAATGAGCACAGATCGAGAATCCTCAATCGCTTCTCATTTGACAAGCTCTTCATTCCAGGGGAGATTCTCATGAACCTCCTTTGGGCCCTTTCCAAGGCCAGCACATCCTTCCTTAGTTACGGGGCCCAGAATTGCTCAAAATACTCCAAATGGGGTCTGACCAGAGCCTTATATAGCCTCAGAAGTACATCCCTGCTCTTGTATGTTCGCTCTCTTGACATGAGTGCTAACATTGCATTTACCTTCCTAACAGCCAACTGAACCTGCATGTTATCCTTAAGACAATGTTGAACAAGGACTCCTAAGTCCATTTGCGCTTCTGATTTCCTGAGCCTTTCCCCATTTAGAAAATAGTCTATGCCTCGATTCTTCCTTCCAAAGTGCATAACCTCACACTTGTGGTGATATACCTGTGCACAGCTTTGTAGACAGTTAATAATGTGACCTCCAACCAGCTGGTGGCATCAGACATCCTTCACATGACTTGAGGTACCCGCCAGTTGGTAGTAGGATGGACTAGAGGATAGTCCCACTTTGAATAGTTCCAGGAGAATTCACTGAATTCATTTTGCAGTTATTGTCTGTATAGTAATGTATTAGTTATCTTTCCACATGTTTGTTAATAAATTATCTTTTAGTTAAACAGCTAGATGTTCTGTGTATCTCATTACAAGGTCATATCGCAGAACACAACACGGTACCAGGCGTGCAGAATGTTTAAAGATAATGACAGAGAAGACGAGGCGAAATAGGCCGAAGAATGAAAAGAGAAGATTCTTCTGTCAACCTGGTGAACTACGGCTATCTGTAACAACAAACGATGGTGAAGTCAGAGGTGAAAGGGTTAAAGGCAACCCACCAGATTCACGTCTCGAGTATGGTAGATGAAAACTGGCACGTTTTCAAGCAACAATTTAGACTCAATGTTTCAGTCCTTAGTCTGCAGGCACAGCAGGCGTATTGCATTGCTGCTCACGGTAGCAGGTCCTTAAGCTATAGAAATATACAATACCTTCGCTTTTGATAACAAAAAGTTAAGCAAGAGCTACGATGAGGTGATAAGGTGCTTCGATAGTAGCATTGCTCTTGCTGGGGGGGGGGAGCAAAACATTTGAACGATACATATTTTGTAGGCGTACCCAAAAACCAGGCAAATCTTTTAATAGTTTTGGAACCGACTTCAGGCTGAAGACCCAGTCCTGCAATTTCAGTAATCTACAGTCATTGATGATCTGTGACCAAATAGTGTTTGGAATAGCAAATGATAAACTCATAGAATCTACAGTGCAGAAGGAGGCCATTCGGCCCATCGAGTCTGCACCGGCTCTTGGAAAGAGCACCCTACGCAAGATCACACCTCCACCATATCCCCATAATCCAGTAATCCCACCCAACCCGAAGGGCAATTTTGGACACTAAGGGCAATTTAGCATGGCCAATCCACCTAACCTGCACATTTTTCGACTGTGGGAGGAAACCGGAGCACTCAGAGGAAACCCACGCAGACACGGGGAGAACGTGCAGACTCCGCACAGACAGTGACCCAAACCGGGAATCGAACCTCGGACCCTGGAGCTGTGAAGCAATTGTGCTAACCACTATGCTACCATGCTATCCGTGAAAGATTGTTACGGGAAGAAGACCTGAAATTAGAGAATGCAATTTAAGATCTTCCACGTGAGTGAACTGGCTGCACAACAGATCAGTATACTCAGCTTGAAACTTTTTCATGCCAATATGGAAGAAGACGCTAGCGCCATCAGCACTGTGACGCAGTTCAATTAAAAACGTGGCCTCATTTTATGCGGCCGACCGTGTCCACCATTTTATGCTAGAGATGTGGTGATCATCATGGGTCATGGCAATGTCCAACACATGGAAAAATATGTTTCAAGTGTGGGTGTACAAGCAATGTTTTTCGGGTCCTACAGTGGACCATGCAATTTATGACAAAGGGTCATCAGGACTCGAAATGTTAGCTCTTTTGTCTCCCTTCAGATACTGCCAGACCTGCTGAGATTTCCCAGCATTTTCTCTTTGCATGCAATTTATGAGATGCCCCTTGAAGAATTATTTTTTGTTGATCTGATTTCAACCAAGGACACGATGACAACTGAAATGAAATGAAATAAAAATCGCTTATTGTCACGAGTAGGCTTCAATGAAGTTACTGTGAAAAGCCTCTAGTCGCCACATTCCGGCACCTGTTCGGGGAGGCTGGTACTGGAATTGAACCGTGCTGCTGGCCTGCCTTGGTCTGTTTTAAAAACCAGCAATTTAGCCCAGTGTGCTAAACCAGCCCCTGGTTTTACTCAGTAAGAGGTCTTACAGATCAGTTGGCACAATAGTGATGGTGGAGCTGATACCATAGAAAACAGATGGACAATTCAAAAAATGAAATGAAAATCACTTATTGTCACGAGTAGGCTTCAATGAAGTTACTGTGAAAAGCCCCTAGTCGCCACATTCCGGCGCCTGTCCGGGAAGGCTGGTACGGGAAAAGTATTGTTGAACGACACATTGATAAAATGCAAGCTTGACATGGGTGCAAGGGCAAAGCTCCTCAGTCTGTCCGATTTAAATGACTTGTGGGTGGGAATGAGATTGAGACGGGGTCCATCGTAGGAGCGGATGCATATGAGGCCCTGAACTTAGTTGAGCAGCTGTATGTTCCAAACTGCGAGGCAACAGAAGATTACTACGACTCGCAACGAGATATGCTGGCGCAGTTATACGATGAGAAACATGCAGAAGTTAAGGTGAAGGACGACAAATCAGATAAAGAGATGGAAGAGCCAAAGGGAATTCCAAACTTCTGGTTAACAGTCTTCAAGAATGTATATTTATTCAATGGCATGATACAGGATCCTATATTAAAGCATCCACAAGATGTGAACGTTAAACGTTCAGAGCTGGAACAGCCAATGAGCTTCACTCTGGAGTTTAAGTTTGAGCCAAATGAGTATTTTACAAATGAGGTGGTCACAAAAGTATATCAGATGGAATCACGTCCTGATGAGTTGGATTTTTCATTCTTTGATGAACCAGAAATCACGGGATGCACATGGTGCCAGATCAACTGGAAAGAAGGAAAAAAGGTCACACTAGAAACTATTAAAATGAAGCAGAAGCAAAACAGTCGAAGTGCTCGTAAAGCAGTTATGAAGACTGTACCATATGAATCATACTTCAATTTCTTCAGTCCTCCAGAAGATCCAGAGCTTGGAGTGTTAAGTAAAAGTTCTGCAGCAAGACTCGCTGATGACTTCGAAATGGGTCACCTCTTGCATGAACACATAATTCCATGTGCAATGCAGATAACAGTGACTTCGATGACGATTATTATGATGATAATTCCGAGGATCATGAACACAATGAAAATAACAGAGACTCAGATGGTGAACTCTATGATGATGCCTATGAAACGCCATAGCGGTTGTTTGGTAGGAGTGATGAGGTGATCACGAGGGCGCCCAGTCTGCGCTGAACACCGAGAATTGTGAAAGCTTTAAGTTGGCGTATGCAGAGACTGAAAGTGAGATTGAAGAAGCAGACACTTCAGATGAGTGCAACTTAGCTTCGAACAGACTGGTAATGGAAGAAATCGCACCCATCCTGTAGAAACTGACTCCAGAGACATATGGTGAATCACCTTAGGCCCACAAAATGGTACCAGTAGTGGACTCCCCAATACTTGAGACTACTCCGCCAAAAGACATGCAAGTAGACATGGCTGTATCTCTATGTAGCACCACAACAACAGACAATACATGCATCAGACTAGCAGACGAGGATGAGCCACGACTCAGTTCTTCATGAATAGATGACCTACACATTATCATATCGAGTGACGATGAGCATCACTTGGGGCATAAATATAGGATGAAGGAGCAACACCCAACTTGCAGATGTGGATCCAATCCAGACACCAGAGTGAGGCTCTGCAGCCCATTACAGAAGGTGCAGACTTGACCGCGACAACACAGTCCCCTCATAAATATGCTGACACCAGATGTCTCAACAGACATCCACAAGCAACCACTGCCATGGCACACTCCAGCGGCAGGACAGTTCCAACCAAAATCAAACAGAAAAAGAGGCGCAGTCACAGGATGCCATCCACAAAAAAGAAGAGGAAGAGAAGGCGAGTGGGGGATACCATGAGTCCCACCTGTGGTACTAAACAAGAAGACATATGCAATGTGGCCAACAGGCCAGAAGGTGGAAGCATACGATGACGCAGCAGAAAGCAGCATGATAAAAAATTAAAGAAGCTGGTGACACAGGCAAGGCCAGCAAGGAAACCAGTCATCAGGACGCATCAAGTCAAGAGGCTAAACAAGGTGTTAAGAAGAAAAAAAAAAGACCTGCAAGAAAACGGTATTCCAGAAGCAAAAGTGACACCGGGAAGCTGATAAGAACTCAGAAGATCAACTGGGTGATGTTGTTGCAGATGTATAATAAGCTGTACACCAGGGACACGTTCATCAGGCCAATTATGTTGTTTTAAGCACAGTTGTGTATATACATATGTAAATTGTGTAAAATAGTAGCACAGGTCATGTTTTTGTAAGATAGTTATATTTAAATATAAACATTAACATTTCCAAAGGAAGGCGGATATGGCGATATGCATGTGCACGGTTTTGTAGATAGTTACTAATGCAACCTCCAACCAGCTGGTGGCGTCAGACATCCTTCATGTGACTTGAGGTACCTGCCAGTTGGCAGTAGGACATACGACAGGATAGTCACACTTAGAGTAGTTCCAGGAGAATCCACTGAATTCACGTGTTAGTTAATAAATCATCTTTCTAGTTAAACAGCTAGATGTTCTGTGTATATTATTACAACGGCCATATTGCAGAACACAACACTTTTCCACATTGTATTCCAGCTGCTACTTCTTTGCCCACTCTCCTAGCCTGTCCAAGTACTTCTGCAGCCCCTCTCCTTCCTCAATACTACCTCTCCATCTGCATATCTTTGTTTGGACTCAAAAACTGGAGCTACTAGCTAAACATCGAAATAAAAGTAGCAGAATAGAATTAGAACTAACAACAGTTAAATAGAATATACAGCCCGGTACCAACAACAATTAATGGCATCATAGCACTTACTGATTTCATCAGCAATGTATTTAAATAAGATGAGGTATAATAATACTATAACAATGTCCTTTCTGGGTGTGAACCTGATTACGTCATGGGTGTGGGAGGGAAATGGGGGGGGGGGGGGGGGGGGGGGGTTTGCAGGGCAGATCTCAAACAAATCTTGCTGTTTTTGGACACCTATGAGATTTTGCGGCCATTGCTGGATTTGCACCTGCAACTAAGGCAGCCTAAATTGCATCCAGTATCAAGTACAGCAGTGTGAATATAGGCCTTGTTATTGTGCATCTGCCAAACAATGTGCTTCACGGCATAGAATAATAGAATCGCGACAGTGCAGAAGGAGGCCATTCAGCCCATCAAGCCTGCACCAACCCTTTTGAAAGACCACTCGACCCAAGTCAACTCTCCCGTCCACCATGCCCTATCCCTGTAACCCCATTACCTAACCTGCACATCCCTGGCACACTAAAGAGAAATTAAGCATGACCAGTTCATTTTAGCATGGCCAATCCACCTAACCCACACATCTTTGGACTGTGGGAGGAAACCGGAGCACCCGGAGGAAACTCATGCGGACACAAGGAGAACGTACAAACTCCACACAGAAAGTCACCCAATGCCGGAATTGAACCCGGGACCCTGCCGCTGTGAGGCAGCAGTGCTAACCACTGTCCCAATGTGCCTCCAATATCAGAAAATATAACTTTTTAAACAGGTGGTGTTTCTATTTGGAAGCAGTATTTTGTTCTTGATAATGCCAAGAACTCAATCCATTGAAAATCAATCCACTTTCCCAGTTTGTGTGTATTATATTAGGTAGCCATACTTGAATATTTGATTGCAGCATGATCCTAAAAGTGTTTTACTGCCAAATCAATGCAGCATCAGAGAGTTATATTGCTTCTTTGCATGCTAACTCTTTGTGAATGATTACATCAGTAAGTGCCTAAAAGCAGGGATAAAATTCTAAGTTATCTGACCGAACTATTTGATGCATAGTATTCATCTTGTTTGGTCACAATCAAATCGTGGCCATGTTGCTTAATCCACTGAATGTTCTTCAGTGAAAAAATAAGATAATTAAACCATGGTCTTTCTAATATCAATGGATTAGTCAGTTTATTTTTTTTGATTCTGAGTTTGTAATTAGATTATCATATGTTAAAATGTTATTTAAGTAGCATTTCCTGTTTCTATAATGATAATGGGAAGGAACGGTAGAAAAGGCATGCACATTATATTTTTATTTCAAGATAAATTGTGGTGAGCTTATTAAGGAGGATTGTAACAGATGTGAAGAGCTTGTAAAAGTGCATATCACCCACTTTGTTCTTTCAAAAACAAAAATTAGAAGTAACAAAGCAATGTTTTTAAAATGATTTTACGGGATGTTTAGAGGTAGCTGAACAATCTTTCCAAAATGATTTTACGGGATGTGCATGTCGCTGGCTGGGGCAGCATTTATTTCCCATCCCTAATTGGCCACGGGAAGGTGGTGGTGAGCTGTCTTCTTGAATCACAGCAGAACCTGCAGTGTAGGTACACCCACAGGGGTGTTAAAGTTGTTGAATTTAGATAATCTCCAGCAACCTTTTTCTCTCTTTTAAACATATTGGCCAAAAGTTTACATTAAGAATAATCAGTGCTCATATTATTGTGGGATAAATCAGACAGCAACATCTGGCATTGCACAAAATCAGGAAGTTGCTGTTCGATGTGCCTTGCTCTTCCAGACGTTTGCTGCACCAGTACATTGCAGAGTAACAGTGTTAAAGTGCATGAATAATGTGAAATTGAACTTATTAGAAATATTCAGCAACATTTTCCTGTACTTTGACTTGACAAAAGCCTTTGACTCTTTTAAATTTTAAGGAACCTCTGGAAGACTCTGCTGATATATGGATATCCTCTAAAATTTGTTGGCACTCTTTGTCTGCTTCATGTGCTTCGTGGGGTGTGTTGGGGCGATCCTGAATAGCAGACCCAATGCAACTGCTTTCAGGTTAAGCAAGGGTCAAACAAGGGTGTGTCATTGCTCCAACCCTTTTGTCAATCTTCCCTGTTGCTGAGCTCTGTCTTTCTAGAGACAAGCTCCTCGTTAGAGAGCTGCCGAATGGACGGTAGCTGACTCCAATCTGATGACTCCAATCAAAAATTAAGACGACCCAGACCTCTGTCATTGGACTCCAGTAAGCGTAGAGAATGCGCCAGAGAATCATTAAATTATTTACTGATGCATACAAGAATATGGAACTCGCACTCAACATTTAGGAAACCAATCTCCGACATCAGCAAGCTTCAAATGCACATGCTGAATCTCCGATGATTAGGATTCATGATAAGTGCCTTGAAAATATGGAGCACTTCCAGTACCTTGGAAGTTATTTTTCACATCAGGCTGACACCGACTAAGAAATTCAGCGTTGTTTGAAATTCGGTCATGCAACCTTTGACAACCTGAGGAAGTAAGTGTTTTCAAGACAGCAACATCAAAATTTGAAACCAAACTCATGGTCTGCTCATGCAGACATATTCCCTTCCTTACTGGATGTAGCTGAATCATGGGTTTTGGGAGCCATTTCAATGTACTGGAGTCATACCATCAACACAGCTTATGGAAGGCCTTACATATTAAGTGGGAGGTCAGACGCACCAACATCAGGGTCATCTCACAAACAGGCACCACAAGCATCAAGGCTATGACTATCCTTCATTAGCCTCGTTAAGTTGATCATGTAGTTTGGATATCTGATACCAGTCTTCCAAAACAGTTGTTCATTTCCCAGCCCAGTCAGGGCAGACGCACAAGAAGACGACCTCAGGAACATTTGAAGAAATTAAGCATTGACATCAACCCCTGGAAGATCATAGCCTTGTCTACCAGCAGTGTCTGTTGGAATGATATTGTGGGTAAAATTCTCCACTTCCCAACACTGCAAATGCAAACCGCGATCAGGAGAAGAGTCGGGCGTCTGGCCAATATTGAGGACTGTGCCCAGCGTCAGTCCAGGCACTATGCTCCGGTACCTCACTGGTGGCGATAACAAGGTTTGTGCGATGGCGGCATGCAAAACCCACCTTTGCATGCATATCAATGTGATCAGTGGACACAGTATGTCAACAGACAGCCACAAAAAGTGCTATAAAGAAAAGTAAGATAGTTTATGAAAGCTCAGAATATAAAAACAGATAGCAAAGGTTTGACAAATATATAAAATGAAAAAGAGTGGCTAAGGTAAACATTTGGTCCTTTAAAGGATGAGAAGGGGTATTTAATAATGGGAAATGAGGACTTGGCCGAGGCATTGAACAGATGTTTTGTGTTGGTCTTCACAGTGGAAGACACAAATAGCATGCCAATAATGGATGGCAAGGAGGCTATATCAGTTGAGGGTCTAAAAACGGTTATTATCACTAAGGCGTTAATGTTGGGCAAGCTAATGAGGCTAAAGGTAGACATGTCTCCTGACCCTGATGGAATGCATCCCAAGGTGCTAAAAGAGATGGCGGGGAAATAGCAAATATGCTTGTAGTAATTTACCAAAGTTTGTTGAACTCTGGGGCTGTCCCAGCAGATTAGAAAACAGCAAATGCGATGCCACTGTTTAAAATATGAGATAGACAAAAGGCGCATAACTCTCGGCTTCTGTAGTGAGGAAAATGCTTAAATCTATAATTAAGGAAGAAATAGAGAGATATATGGATAGAAATTGTCCCATTGGGCAGACGCAGCATTGGTTCATGAAAGGCAGACCATGTTTAACTAATTTATTGAAATTCTTTGAGGACATTACGAGTGTGGTGGACAAAGGGGAACCAGTGGATGTGGTGTATCTGGATTTCCAGAAGGCATTCAACAAGATGCCACACAAAAGACATAAGATAAGGGTGCACAACGTTACGGGCAATGTATTAGCATGGATAGAGGATTGGTTAACTAACAGAAAGCAAATAGTGGGGATAAATGGGTGTTTTTCTGGTTGGCGATCTGTGGCTAGTGGTGTGCCACAGACGTCAGTTTTAGCACCGCAATTGTTTACAATTTACATCGATGGTTAGGAATTGGGGACCAAGTGTAATGTGTCAAAGTTCGCAGAGGACATTAAAATGAGTGGCAGAGTAAAATGTGCAGAGGACACTGAAAATTTGCAGAGGGATATTGATAGTTTAAGTGTATGGGCAAGGGTCTGGCAGATGGAGTACATTCTGGTAAATTTGAGGTCATCCATTTTGGTCGGAATAACAGCAAAATGGAATATTGTTTAAATGGTAAAGAATTGCAGCAAGCTGCTGTGCAGAGGAACCTGGGTGTCCTTATGCATGAATCGCAAGAAGTTGGTTTGCAGGTGCAGCAGGCAATTAAGACAGCAAATTGAATTTTGTCCTTTATTGGCAATGGGATGGAGTTTAGAAACAGGGAGGTGCTGGTGAGACCACTCCTGGAGTACTGTGTGCAGATTTGGTCTCCTTATTTGAGAAAGGAGGAACTTCTTCACCCAAAGAGTTGTAAATCTGTGAATTCCCTGCCCAGTGAAGCAGCTGAGGCACCTCATTGGCTGTTTTTAAGGCAAAGGTAGATAGATTTTTGAACAGTAAACAAATTAAGGGTTATGGTGAGCGGGCGGGTAAGGGAAGCTGAGTCCACAAAAAGATCAGTCATTATCTTATTCAATAGCGGAGCAGGCTCAAAGGCCAGATGGCCTACTCCTGCTCCAAGTTCTCATGTAAGGTGGTATCTCATCCAACCACCTCACAGGTTGCCCAGCTGTCACAAGGCCCTTTTTTCCTCTCTTCCCCCCCCCCCCCCCTTGCCCAACCCTCAATTCCGATGGTGCCAACCCCCAGTCTCTACTCACATCTTCGTTCCCACTCCAGTCCCATGCATGCTACTCCTCAAGCATCTAAATTAGCAGGACTCCCGCCTACAATTTCCCCATCTGTCTCTCCGCAGGACAAAATCGAGCACAACAGTTGTGAGAGTGTACAGCCACTCTGAATCATGCAGGAGTTCCACACCCTCACCCCACATGAGGAAAAAGCCCTTGAGTTGGCTGGGGAGGAGCAAGACCGCACTGTGCGGATGGCGAATTGGGGGCAACAAAAGTGAGAACCCTAAAGGTAGACAGTTATTCTTCAAGCTTCACGTGAGTAAATATCTCACTTAATTTAACCCTGTGCTGTACTAATGCCCGTTCCCTTCCCTAGCTGGCTATTCAGACGAGCAGCCCAGATCATCCTTATGCTCCCTGAATACCACTGATCTGAGCTGCTGAGAGAGGGACATCACCGAAAAGAGTCATCACATCTGTCACGCATCTCCACCTGTGCAGATACTCACACGTCGGTGGTAATAACTAGTATGCAGGCTTCTGGGTCACTCACACCTGAAAGTTCACAGCAGTTGCAGGCAGGGATTTCCCAGGAAACCGGCACTCGGAGGGATGCTGGAGGCCAGGACATACTGAGCCCTTGGCCGATGACGTGCCCCTGGGTCCAGTCATCCCAGAGCTGTAAAGGCAGAGTCACGAGCAACAGGAAGGGATGACAGCATCACTCCTCAAACCGCTAGGCCAACTGTAGGAGTCCCATCACCTTCTGTCCCAGGAGATGGTGCGTCACTCCAACACAATGAGGCCAACACTGCGAAGGTGGCATCCTCATTGGAGACCTTTGTACAGGAGGTGTACTCCGTGGCTGGGGATGTTCGCTCTATGGCTGAGCTCATGACCTCCATGGTTGAAGGCATGAACTCCATGGTTGATGTGCCATCAATTGTACGCGAGACGAGTACTTTACCAAAGTCAGGCTTTAATAGACTAGAACACAGCTCTGCGATCGTCTACAATGGAAAGGACGATCGTCAGGCGTCTGACCATTTATACCTCGTTAATGGAGGCGTGGTTAACTCAGCCTCGGCCAATCGGTCGAGAGCCACATGACCGACCAGGGCCAATGGTAAGCCGACGTTCTGGCCCAATGGCAGACAGGTATGCAGATCATATCACCACAATGGTGCAGAGCTTCAACTGCATGACGTAGATACTGGTGGAAATCATGAGGGTATGTGCCAGAGGACGAGGGGATTTTGGATCTCTATCTCATGGATGAGCACAGGGGCCCCCGTGTACATGAAGGAAAGACGAACAGCCAAAGTGCAACATGGGGCCCTCGGTTCAGTCCATCTGACACCCCCCCTACCCCTTTGAGCAACACATCTCCAGGCTCGAACACCAAGGAGAGTAGCACTGCAACACCCGTGCTTCCCAAAAATGGATGCGGACACTCAAAAGTCCAGGCCCCCAGGGGATACTGTACTGAAAAGAGAACAGCAAAGAGAATGGTGATGATTCCTGACAGAGCCCTGTCTCTCAACCCTCCAGTCCTCTGCGACTTCCACGCATGCGCTTCCCCCTTAGTGAGCGCTTCACCAGGATGCCTCCCCCTCCAGGATTGGAGGCCTGGACCCTCTAGAGCTTGTGCCACATTTCCTCCACCCGTCAAAACTTGCTTAGATCCTAGGGCAGTTGAGTGTATGCATCCTCACGGGACACCTCAAAGACACCCACCCCAGTCATGACCCAGAATGGAGTGAGTGATGAAAGACTTAACCATGAAGCTTTGCATTGGGGTACACATCAGCATAATCTGTGTGAGGTTATTAGCATTATAGTTCAATGTTTGCGACACAGCTGATTAGTGGAGCCTGTAATTAGTACGATAAGCACATTCTGAGAGGGTATCCTCATTCTTCCAGTTCACAGCCTTATATACTAATTACTGACAAGTCAAATTTCCCAGACAAAGGGAACTAAAATTCCATGTAGCTTAAACCCTTTGTCCTCACAGTGCTGCTTGAGTGTGGGGTTCTACTCATGCTGCAATCATGCTTCCCCGAGTGAGAGGGTCTTCATTCCTCTGAGGCAAGGGCGCAACCCATTCCTGAATTCCCACTCTGCCTTTGCAGCCTGGCTTCTCATGGAACCCCACTCAAGAACCTCACAGTCACTCTCTGTTCTGAATCTCTGTGTTCACCTCCTCTCGCCCACTTTCCGGCTCCCACTAAGTTCAGGCACATCCTCAGCGGCAATCTGAGCACAAGCCCCACAAAGAGAGGACAGGAAATGATGCCAGTTTCCAGATAACCTTAAAGGAAGGCAAAACGCATGAAGGTAAGTTAAGGTCTGCTAGCGACCCCTCTACCGCGAGACTGAGAGAGTGAATCACAGTCTCGACCCTCAGTTGAACGAATCTGTGTCCCCCATAACCTCTCCAGTGCAGCCTGACCATTAAAGACCCTGGACATTCATGGTTGCCTGAGCGCTGACCTCTGATATCCCCCTCGGAAGTGATGCCGCCAAACTTATATAAACCTCTTTTGGATGACGCTGGCGCCCCATGAATATTCCCTGAGGGGGAAGATTTGGGGGGAGTACGCGCTAATGAAAAGTTGATGTATTAAAATGGGGTTCCCGTGGTGTGATCCACTGGAGAGGC
Source organism: Scyliorhinus canicula (assembly GCF_902713615.1). Classification (NCBI taxonomy): domain Eukaryota; kingdom Metazoa; phylum Chordata; class Chondrichthyes; order Carcharhiniformes; family Scyliorhinidae; genus Scyliorhinus; species Scyliorhinus canicula. The sequence goes on along the minus strand of NC_052148.1, from coordinate 29,792,446 downwards.
GGGGTGAAAATCACAAGATTTCTGTCGAGAATCGCATTTTCTGATTCTTTTCGGATTTTGAATCGGGCTCAAAATCACCCCACATCTATCCAAAAGGGGTACATCTTGGGTTTATTATATACAATTGATAACTTAGACCAATAGAATTCCTTTACTTGATTTCAAGAGATAATATAGCTTAATCAAAACAGGACAAAAAAATATATGGGTCTGGATTCTCCAAAGTACTGACGCATGGGAACAGTGGCGTTTTACGCCAGAAAAAACACACAAAAGCTGCGCTGATCCTCCATGCAATGGGGGACTAACAGCCGTGCAACATGGCGTCGGCCACGTTTGAACCCGGCCTGCCACAAACTGACCCCCTGTAACCAGCCTCGCCACCCGGACCACCCTCGACCAGTTCCCCAAAGACCCGAACGAAGGCCCCCCTGCCAACGGAAAGGCTCGCGCTCCCCTCGACTTTGGCAGCGCAAGACCCAGTCCGCAGCCGTCACGCGGGGTCCATGAAAAAGAACCTCATAAGAGTTCCATGCCGTCGGGAACTCGGCCCATTGGGGGCGGGGCTTGAGGGGAGGGCCTCAGGTGACGTCCTGAGGCCGTCCTGACAGCGTCCGGATTATTCTTCGAGGGTGCCGTTTTTGAGGTGGCGGATCATCGCAAAAGTGGCACTGCCGCCGATTTCAATGCAAACGGGGATTCTCTGGCCGATCGCTGACCGCAATTTTGGCAACAGCCAAATCACGGCCATGTTTTTTCTCCTTAATTTGACTGCTTTAATTTAAAATACATTTTCTGATCAATGACTGAAATTTGAGTCTGTCGTGTAAAGTACAATTTATGTCTCAAGTGCCAATGGACTCGACTGAAAACATACAATCTGAAAATTTAACTTTACTATGGTCTTCAATTTCTGAAGCATGCAATTTGAATCAACTTATTGCCACCAGCTGCTAAATTATAATAAATTTTTGACAGGCAGTGATTGCTTCACAAGATCTGCCACACAATTTATTTTTCTTCCTATTTTCTGGGAAGCTATTTTGGTTGCAAAGGTTGGCAGAACCTTCTTTATATTTTTTAATTCGCTTTTTCTACAATTGTCAATTACTTCAAAACACTGAAAGATAAATGTAAAAACTTAGCCCACAAACTTTGCAAAATTATTTCCACTGCCAAGAAAAACTGGCAAAGGTAATACAAAACTGTAGTTAGATACATTCATCAGGTAAACTCATGAAGAACATGCAAATAAATAAAATGGAAGTACGTATTGATCATCCAAAACCTTTCTGTGCTGTAAAGCATCCTGTATCTATTTCTTAAATACTAATTCTAGGTTATATTAATAATAGAAATGCTGGTTGCCACGGTGGCAAAGTGGTTAGCACTGCTGCCTCACGGCGCTGAGGACCTGGGTTCGATCCCGGCCCTGGGTCACTGTCATTGTGGAGTTTGCACATTCTCCCTGTATCTGCACTGGGGACCCGGGTTTGCATACCACCATGGCAGATAGTGAAATTTGAACTCAGTACAGAAATTCTGGAATTAAAAGTCGAAAGGTGACCATGAACCCATTGTCGAATGTTGTAAACCCATCTGGTTCACGAATATCCTTTCGGGAAGGAAATCTCTCGTCCTTACCTGGTCTGGCCTACATGTGACTTCAGCTCCACAGCAATGTGGCTGACTCTTAAATGCTTTCAGGGATGGGCAATAAATGCTCTCCCAGCCAGTGAGGCCCACATCCCATAGACAAATAAAAAATATAGTGTGTGTGTAACCATTGGGTAAAAGCTTTGACAAAGGGTCATCTAGATTCAACGTTGGCTCTTTTCCCTCCATACAGATGCTGCCAGACCTGCTCAGATTTTCCAGCATTTTCTCTTTGGTATGTGTAACCATTATTGTAATTAAATGTACCTTTGTTATGTATTGTGCTGTTTCTCTGCTGGGGTTTCCTCTGTTCTGAAGCCAGGGTACCGAGGGCAGTGCCAAGTTGGTACTGTCAAGATGCCAAGAGCAGTTGTAGGTTGGCAGTGCCAGAGTGCCGTGTGGCAGCACTCAGAGCACCTGGTCTTTCCAGGAAGGACCCCAGAACAAAGAAACAGCCTCTTTTTAAAACAAACTATGATTAGAAACAATATCTGCTCAAATGAAAAATGAAAAAATGAAAATCGCTTATTGTCACGAGTAGGCTTCAATTAAGTTACTGTGAAAAGCCCCTAGTCGCCACATTCCGGCGCCTGTCCGGGGAGGCTGGTACGGGAAGGAGGACGTACTTCAGAATTAATCAACCTTGAAAAACTATAAAAACAAATAAAGCTAATCTCTCCTTTGAAATAGGTTGGACCAGTCAATCAAGAGGTTTGTAAAAGGCCAGGGACCATGGAATTGAATGCAAACAATGCAGTTCAAAGCTTTCAGGCTTCTCAGCAAGCCCAGAAGCTTGATAAAGTTAAAGAAGAATGAAAGTGAATTTGAATAAAGCACTTTAAAGATTTCCAACACATCAAAGGAAGACTTTTCGGCCCCAGGTAACTGTCTGTGTGGATATTCTCCCTCTGTATAGGTTTCACCTCCACAACCCAAAATGATGTGTAGGGTGAATTGGCCATGTTAAATTGCCCTTTAATTGGGGGACTTTTACCTTTATCTGACAGATCATTGATATTGACATGCTGGAAGAGACATCAACGAACTATAGAGCTATAGAATCCATACAGTGCAGAAAGAGGCCATTGGCCCATCGAGTCTGCACCGATCCTCTGAATGAGCACTCTACCCAAGTCCACTTTACCCCCTTTTCTAAAACCCTATAACCTAACCTACATATACATGGACACTAAGGGACAATTTAGCATAGCCAATCCACCTAACCTACACATCTTTGGACTGTGGGAGGAAACCGGAGCACCCGGAGGAAACCCACGTAGACACGGAGAGAAAATGAAAACTCCACACAGACAGTCACCTGAGTCTGGGATTGAACCCGGGTCCTTGGCGCTGTGAGGCAGCAATGCTAACCATTGTTTGAAGACTACAGACGGAAGATTTTTACCTTCATCTGACAGATCCTTCTGCCAAAGTGGGCAAATTTACATCTTTCCATATTGCTAAATTTATGTCGACATTTTTGAGAAGTTGGAACAATTCTGAATCTGTTAAAATAAATCTGGGCAGGACCATGTTTGGAATTCTCGCTCCCATTTCAGGTGCTCCCCAATTTCCGCTGGCGTGGGATATGGGAGTTAAGCAAACTCACACTACTGACTTGGCCAGCTCCATTTGGGGGTAGACATCTCCTTGCCCCCTGCAATTTTCATGGGGTCGGTTCAGCTTCTCCATGACACATCATTCAAAGAACAAAGAAAAGTACAGCACAGGAACAGGCCCTTCGGTCCTTCAAGCCTGTGCCGACCATGCTGCCTGTCTAAACTAAAGTCTTCTGCACTTCCGGGGTCCGTATCCCTCTATTGTCATCCTATTCATGTATTTGTCAAGATGCGCCTTAAACATCACTATCGTCCCTGCTTCCACCACCTCCTCCGGCAGGGGGTTTCAAGCACCCACTACCCTCTGTGTAAAAAATCTTGCCTCGTACATCTACTCTAAACCTTGTCCCTCGCACCTTAAACCTATGCCCTCTATTAATTTACCCCTCTACTCTGTCTATGCCTCTCGTAATTTTGTAGACCTCTATCAGGCCACCCCTCCGTCGTTCCAGTGAGAACAAACCAAGTTTATTCAAACTCTCCTCATAGCTAGTGCCCTCCATAGGCAACATCCTGGTAAATCTCTTCTGCACCCTCTCTAAAGCCTCCATCCACATCCTTCTGGTAGTGTAGCGACCAGAATTTAACACTATACTCCAAGTGTGGCCTAACTAACGTTCTATACAGCTGCAACATCACTTGCCAATATCTATACTCAATTCCCCGGCCACTGAAGGCAAGCATACTGACTATCCACCCTGTCTATGCCCCTCATAATTTTGTACACCTCTATCTGGTCGCCCCTCAACCTCCATCATTCCAGTGAGAACAAACCGAGTTTATTCAACCGCTCCTCAAAACTAATGCCCTCCATACCAGGCAACATCCTGGTAAATCTTCTGCACCCTCTCTAAAGCCTCCACATCCTTCTGGTAGTGTGGCGACCAACATTTAAACATTATGCTCCAAGTATGGCCTAACTAAGGTTCTATACGGCTGCAACACGACTTGCCAATTCTTATACTCAATGCCCCGGCCAATGAAGGCAAGCATGCCGTATGCCTTCTTGACTCCCTTCTCCACCTGTGTTGCCCCTTTCAGTGACCTGTGGACCTGTACACCTCGATCTCTCTGACTGTCAATACTCCTGAAGGTTCTAACATTCACTGTATATTCCCTACCTGCATTAGACCTTCCAAAATTCACAGCCCTTCAGTGGAGTGAACTCCAGTCTGGATGCTGAAACCTTTTGAAAGATATTCAGAAGATCATATCTATGACCCTTCCATTTCTCTTCTATGCCAACTCAGTGCCAACTCATGCCCCCCACCAATCCCTATGGCACCTCAAACTGTCTATGCCTACTCATGTTTCTTCCGTGCACCCTGTGGTAGTTACCACTGTTGTATTGTTTGTATATTTGGGTTTTACGGTAAGGCCCCTGTACTGCAGGTACGGGGGTAGATCCCTACCTGCTAGCTCCACCCAGTAGGCGGAGTATAAATGTGTGTGCTCTCCGAACAGTAGTCTTTCATCAGCTGCTGTAGGAGACCACACATCTCTGTGTAATAAAGCCTCGATTACATTCTACTCTCGTCTTGTAATTGATAGTGCATCACACCCAGTATAACCACTGAGCCATATAATACAAAGGCCAATGTGGAACTGCTGAAGGAAGAAGAAACACCTATTCACAAATCTGCTTGGCTAGATTTCAAAAGCTGCTCATGGTTTCAGCAGAGCATGTAATCTATTGACACAAGAACAATTTAAACTTTTAAGAGGCTATATTCACAGAGTCTGAGGCTTCTTCTTTGTTTACAAACCTAATAAGCACTTAAAGCAGGGGTGGGCAAACTTTTCCGTGCAAGGGCCACATTCAGCAATTCACAATTTTAAAGGGCCGCATAGTATATTAAGTAAAATAATTACTTCACCCGGTTATGATTCTGGGCGCCTCATATAGAACATAGAACAGTACAGCACAGAACAGGCCCTTCGGCCCTCGACATTGTGCCGAGCAATGATCACCCTACTCAAGTCAACATATCCACCCTATACCAGTAAGTAACCCAACAGCCCCTCCCCATTAACCTTAAAAAAATTATTAAAACATTTTTTTAAAATAAAAAAAATTAAAAAAAATTTTTTTAATGACTTGGTGGGCCGCATAAAGACCTTTGGTGGGCCGCATGCGGCCCGTAGGCCGTAGTTTGCCCACCCCTGACTTAAAGGATCATAATCTTTTTGCACGAGGATTTTTTCTTTCCAGGATCAATGATAGTGTGTTTGAATTAAAGATTTTATTAGAATGTCAGAGGCTTATTTATTTCCATTTCAAAATAATACCCAATGCTTCTAAGGACTGTCGAATGCATATTGGGTGAGTAGCTATGGAGGGTACATGGGGGCATGCAGGTGGCTTTGGGTAACATAGGAGAACTGAGGAGGCATGAGGTGTGGAGGGGAAAATGGCATTGAGTGTGGGGCTGAGGGGGTGAGAGGGACATGGAGATGGTGTGGGTGAGATGAGGGGTCATGGGGTGGCATGGTGTGGATGAGGGGCATGGGCCATTGAGGTCACATGGGTGATCTGAGGGGCATGGAGGACACGAGCAATTTGAGGGGGCATGGGGTGGATGAGAAGAGGTGATGTATGGGGGCTTTTCAACACCGTTGGGATCCAAAATGGGCCTTCGCACCGATACTCGTCACAAACCGTATCATTGATGGCAAAATGCACTGAGGGCCCAACCGCTATGTGCGATGTCTAGCATCCCAGGAAAAGTCACACAAAGGTTGTGTGTGCATTTTGGGTGCCACAAAGGGCACAGTTTGGATTTTCTTATGCCCTATAAAACAACCCCACTATCTCTCTGGAGCTGGGCTTGCCAGCACCGGTAGGCCCTGCCCCTCACAATGCTGACACAGAATATACCCCCTTCTAAAAAAACGACAAAGTGTGAAACGTTCTTGACAGAATACCTGCGTGTTTCTTATTCCAGTTTTGTGTCAAAACCTGACACATTTTGGGGAAATCCCTGCCCATTGTGTCCAATTTGGAGCACCGTCCTTTAGGAAGGATATGAAGGAAGCAGAAAATATTCACAAGCATGGTTCCAGGGATGAGGAATTTAAGTTATGTGAAATGACTGAAAAATATGGGATTGTTCTTAGAGCAGGGACGTTTCAGAGGAATTTTTTGTTAAAATTTTCAATTAAGGTGCACATCTTTGGGTTGTGGGGGTGAGACCCATGTAGCCACGGGGCAAATGTGCAAACTCCGCACGGACAGTGACTCGGGACTGGGATCGAACGTGGGTCATTGGCATCGTGAGGCAGCAGTGCTAACCACTGCGCCACCGTGCCACTGGAGAGGAAAGTTGATAGAGGTTTTCAACATCATGAGGGGTCTAGAAACACTAGTAAGGGATAAATTGTTCACATTGGTGAAGGGTCAAGAACCAGAATAACGATTTAAGATGAATGGCAAAAGAAAAAGGAAAACCTTTTTTTTAAACTTAATATGTGGTGAAGATTTGGAATGCACTTCCTGATAGTGTGGTGGTGGTACGGTCAATTGTGGTTTCCGTAAGTTGAATAATTACCTGAAGTGAAAAGAAATGCAGGGCGATGGGGAAAAGTCAGGGGAGCGGGACTAGCTGGGTTGTGCTTTCAGAAAGCTGGCATGGACATGAGGGGTCAAAGGGCCTCCTTCTGTGCTGTAACCAGGCTATGATTATTTGAGGTTGTTTTATAATTAGTGGGATCTAGAAGTGACTGGGCCACTGCTTCTGTTGTAAGTAATGAAGGTAACCTGCAGCAGTCGCTTAAATTTCTGTAGCTGCTAACATTCAATTACAGTTAAAGAGCTTCTAGTTGATTCTGTTGTATTTGCCAGATAAATAAATTGTTTTTTCACACTGTATAACTGATATGAAATGATAGTAATTTTATCTATAATTGCACATGCACAGTGATCCATCTTGTAGCATGTTATTCTGTAGTTGAGGAACGGTTGATTAATTTTTGGTGTTAGTCCATAAAGGTTTCTCTAATTCCGATATTTATTTTGTTTTGGGGAATGTTGTATTCAAGCAATTCATACAGATACTCTCAAGTCACAGCAGCAACACATGAAGAAGACCCATAAGAATCCACTGTACTCTCCCCAGTCAACAGCAGTGAAGGCAGGGGTGCACATAAAATTCAGTGGGTAGGCATCATGCCATCCACCAGCCCTGACCTGTCTGAAATTATCTGGAGAATGGGGGTGGGTGGGGGGGGGGGACCTCAGACAGCCGCCTTGCACTTGGGACTACTAAGGCCCTTAAATGACCAATTAATGGCCACTGATGGGGCTCATCCCACTGCTGGTACTTGACCTACATCAGGGAGAGGCACACGCCTGATGAGAAATGCAGCAACTTTAGGTGCGCCCCCTGGTGCTGGATAAGGTCGGGGTGGGAGCGAGGGGGGGGGGGGGGAGCCTCCTTTGTGGGACCCCTGATGAATTGGAGACACCAATCCCCAGGTCATCTCCCATTTCATCCTCCCCTCCCGGTGTGGATTGGGTTTGCAGCTCTTTGAGGCGGGGCATCCACCAGAGAAAAGGGCACAGGTCTTGTCATAAAAAAGTGCTGGTTCAATTCCCGTGCTGGCCTTCCCGAACAGGCGCTGGAATGTGGCGACTAGGGGCTTTTCACAGTAACTTCATTGAAGCCTATTTGTGACAATAAGCTATTCTTATTATTAGTATTAAAACCGCTGGTGGACTAAAGGGAAGCTATTAGAATTATGTGTGGGTTCCTCTATGGCTTTTTAGCCCAGGGAGCAGGGACCATGGTGCTCTGTAAAAACATGGCTATAACATAGCCTGCTGATTTTTCCACCTCCAGCTGTCCATAGATGCAGAAGTATAGGGCACAATCTCCAAAATATGTTGGGTGGTTTGATGTGATCCAGATCATCACCTATCCACATTTGGAAATGTTTTGGAGCTTGGGGTGGTTTATGCCGAAAATGTGATGTGTGGAACCCAAAGACACCGGCCAGGCGAGATCTTCAGAGATCAGAAAAAAGGTTCCCCAATCTCAGAGTAGCCTGACAGAAGCCCCCCCCCCCCCCCCCCCCCCCCCCCCCCCCGCCAGTCACTGTCATCAGACCCCCTCTCCCCCAAGTGAGCAAAACCCAACTGTGGAGTCGCCAAAGCCCCCCCCCCCCCAGCCCGCCTTCTGGCCCTGGCACTGCTATGGCACATGTCCAGCCATGTCCCTGGGCTCTCTAATGTCTGCATTGAGGAACCCTTGTCACTTTAATGTCTGAGTGGTGCCAGCTCCTTCTATAGTGGAAAAGTACCTCCAATGCAGGCAAGTTGTTCAGGCATCAGAGGTTGCAAAAGACCCAGGGTGTGATTCAGCAGGCTTATCGAGCCCAATTTGGTGTTTGATTCGGGACACTCAAAACGTCCCGCGAGATTCAATGGAATCTCGTGAAACGTTGCAATCTGGATCTTACTCTCACCGGGCGAGATCCAGAAATGCATATTTAAAATGTCATTAGGTTCATTCAAATATGGGTTCACCAAATTCTTCCGGGGCCCAGGATTCACTGTTCGCATCAGGCTTCAGTTTAGTACTGATCTCCACAAACATGAACCAGTCGTAATGGCATCTGGGGGAACTGTCGAGGGCATAGGAAACCTCAGGGTGGTCGGGCATTGGACAGGGTGGCACCATGGCATTTGCACGCACCTGAGCACCTTCGCACTGCCATCTGGGTACCCTTGTGCCACCCAGGTGCCAAGTTGCCTATGACAACCGTGTCATCTGGGGGTACTTTGCCCATAAAAGGTGGGGTGAGATGGGGCTCGAGGACCTTGGAAGAGGTAAGTTCGGTGAAATGAGGGGGTTCAGGATGCCGCGGTGAGGGTGCTGAGGGTTGTCAAAAGATGAGGGCTGTGGGCAGCACGGTGGCACAGTGGTTAGCATTGCTGCCTACGGCGCTGAGGACCAGGGTTCGAATCCCGGCCCTGGGTCACTGTCCGTGTGGAGTTTGCACATTCTCCCCGTGTCTGCGTGGGTTTCGCCCCCACAACCCAAAAGATGTGCAGGATAGGTGGATTGGCCACGCTAAATTGCCCCTTAATTGGAAAAAATAATTGGGTACTCTAAATTTATAAAAAAAAAAGATGAGGGCTGCTTTTAAAAATGGTGTCCCGATCCGCAAATAGTTTTCCTGCCGAGGCCCAAGAAAACGGAGAAGTGCTGTTGAATAGCGGGGTCTTTCTCAGCTCTGCAAGCACCAAGGAAAGCCCTGCAAAAAGCGCCCAAAACTGGACATAGAAATGTTTTGGTTGAATTGTGCTCCCAGTCTAAAAAGCATTGCTGTCAGACAGAGCATCCACTCTTTCTAGGAAGTAATTCAAAGTGTAAAAAAATCCACTGCAGAAAAAATTCAGTCAGAGAGGATGCCTACTCAAAACAAAAATTGTTTCAGATTTAATGGACTGTGAGCTGATATAAAAATAAACAAAGCTACTCCCTCCTATGAAATAGCATTCTTCTGTTAATCTAGAGGCTTATAAAAGTCAATGGGGAGTGAAATTCAATGTAAACAACCAAATGCAAAGGGATAATAGAAGCATCGAGTCCATAGATTCCGTAGAGTGCAGGAGGAGGCCATTCGGACCATCATGTCTTCACCAACCCTCTGAAAGAGTAACCTACCTCAGCACAGTCCCCTGCCATTACCCTGTAACTCCACCTAACCTGCACATCTTTGGACTGTGGCAGGAAGCCAGAGCACCCGGAGGAAACCCATGCAGACACGGGGAGAACATGCAAACCCAAACGACAGGCACCCAAGGCTGGAATTGAACCTGGATCCCTGTGCTAAGAGGCGGCAATGGCCACCATGCATCAAACATACGTACCGCAACAGTGAAACCACAAAGCCTATTAAAACTTCAAGGGGAGTGAAATGCTTCTCCAAGAGACAAGCTGCAGAATGTCTCTGTCCTGTGAGAGGATTTTAGGATAGACAGGCTGCAGCTGTGCTTTCCCTTGTGATGGGATGTTAAACATGAAAGAAAGTGAGATTTGAGGCTTCACAGACTGAAAGCAACCCCCATCTCGGGGGAGACCCCCGACCTGCCTCCATGCAGCCCAACCCAAGCCTCCCAACCTTCAGCTCCCTTGAAAGACCCCACCCCCACCACTGTTCTGGCCAGTGACTGCTGTGTCATTGTACTCCCTGGAGGTAAGTGGAGAGAGGTACTTCACCCCCTTACTCCCCCTCGGAGTATTGGCAACTGACCCCCGCTTTAAAGGACCGGTAGTGATTTGCGCCCGGGTGACTTCCCGCTGGCGGGCAGGAAAATGGCGGGAGAACGCTGCATTTGACTTTAATCTCACGAATGAGATTAAAATGAATGCAAATTAATGTGATCAGCTTCTGATCAGATGGAGCGGGTTGGAAGCAAAGGAAACTGTTTTGCACCTGGTGCCAATCCATTTTGGCATTCCCTCGACATATCAGGACTTGTGATGGTCACAATGCGGCCGGAGAATCACCACCTGCACATAACAACATTAAACAAAATGCTTTTCTTTCAACTCAATCAAAAATAAAAGCTTTACCAAGCAGTTATTTTTCCAAGAAAGACAACGGCCTTGATTTTCATCCTCAAAGGTGGGTATTGTGGGAGTTGGAAAAATTCCTGGTTCAGCCCATCCGTGTCAAGAGCAAGTACCCACAAAGACGGCATCTTCATTGCTGGAGGGAGCAGATGCAGGCTTGAGTCGGGCCAGACAATCAGGAAGAGGTTTGGAGACGGCCACAAAGGCTGTTGGGTCTGGGGGTACGCTGATTAAAAGCCCCACCTCGGTGCTTGGGACTTTATCCCCAGTTCAACTAAAAACACAAAAGACCTTCCAACCCTCACCCCTCACCTTCCAAGCACTGCCCATGCCATCTCATGCAGACTAGGGTTCACAGGTTCCTTGAGCGGCTGTGAACCATGACTCTTTATAAACCTGGCCCGACTCCATGAAAATTGCAGTAGAGAAGTGTGTTCATATCACTGCAATAGATCTAACCAGGTTGGGAGTGCAATATGCGGCTCTTGACAGGAACGAGCCTGTACCCTTTAAAGACACCCCTAAAAATCAGACAGCCCAGGAATCGGTCAGGGATTCTCAAATCGGGAGCCGCCTGCCATTTGTAAAGGGGTCCCAAAACATCCCGACTCAGTGGAAATCCATGCCTACATTTTTAGGTCATGTTGCCATTCATTTACATGATCTCACACCCACCCTTTCATTGGAGGTAACCTTGTGACACTTAATTGGTTGAGAATTTTATCTAATTGGCAAGATGTGAAATGTCTTCCCCAGAGAGCTGTGCTAGATTTAAATTCATTCTGTCAGAAGACACCAATTTGGAGCTGCTGTCTCTATGCTAGGAAGTAAATTTCTTGTACAGTGTCTTCATTTAGGCAGATTAAGTGAGTGGGCAATAAAGTGGCAGATGGATTATAATGTAAGGAAATGTATCTTTCATGAAAGAACAGAAAATCACAATACTTTTTAAAAGGTTAGAATTCAGAGGGATGCGGGAGCCTTGTGCATGAATCAAAAATTTAACCAGAGGGTGCAGCAAGCAATTCAGAAGGCAAATTGTTTGTTCGCCCTTATTGCAAGAGGGTTGGTGTATAAGCGTAAGGATGTCTGTAAGGTTTTGGTGACTTCTCATGTGGGATACCCTGTACACTTTTGGTCTCCTTGCCAAAGGAAGGGCATTCTTGCCTTAAAGGCAGAGCAACAGAGGTTCCCTGGATCGATTCCTTGAATTAAAGAGTTATATGAAGAACGATGAAGTAAATGGGTCTATAACCTTTGCCGATTAGAACTGTGCAAGGTGATTTGTGCAATGACAATTGGTACAAACTTGGAGTTTTGAGCTGATTTTTTTTCGAAACCACATGGATACCACCTGTTTCAACTGATAATCTTAAAACTGTCTTTTAACCACAAAATGGAGCCTTGAATATTAAAGTGCCTTCTTTAATGAAAAAAATATATTTTCTGCTTGTGTTCCTAACAGTGGCATTTGCTCGTTTATCATTTTTATGTATTAATGACGTGGTTGAAGGAATCGCAAGTTGTGTATCTAAGTATGCAGGTGGCACTAAATTAGGATTCAGAGAGGGGTAACATTTGTTTTGTGCGATAGTATATTCCCAGGTAGTTTTGCATACTAAAACAAGCAGTGTTAGCCATGGCTCAGTTGGTAGAATCCTTGCCAATATTTTTTAAAAGACCAGAATATGTCTTTCCTGAGGTACGGTGCTCCAAATTGAATGTAGTACTCTAGGTGATGACTAACCAAATCTCTGTATAACTGAACTGCCACTTCCTCACTTTTTTATTCAAACCCACTTGATATAAAAGGCCAATGTCTAAATAACATTTTTACTTATTTGTTTGAACAGCTCATTAACGTTTAGTAATCTGATGCTTGGCACTCAAACCATAGGTGCGATTCTCCACACCCCACCCAGAATCACGGGAGGGCCAGGTGAATCACGACACGCCGCACTGGCACCCCCCACGATTCTCCCACCCCCCCCTCCCCCCCCAAATGGCGTGTCGTGTTTTTCGACAGGCCGCTCAGAGAATCGGCGCTCGCCGTTTCTCACGGTGGCCGGCGATTCTCCGGCCTGGATGGGCCGAGCGGCCTGCCGAACCCGACCGGTTCACGCCGGCGCCAACCACACCTGGTCGCTGTCGGCGTGAACAGCGCGCGACCGGTGTTTATGGGGCCTGTGGGGGGTGGAGGGAGGATCGAGCACCACGGGCGTGCTCATGAGATGACTGGCCCGCGATTGGTGCCCACCGATCGTCGGGCCGGCGTCTCTAAAAGACGCACTCTTTTCCCTCTGCCGCCCCGCACGATCAAGCCGCCATGTCTTGCGGGACAGCGGAGCGCCGGCCAACCTGCGCATGCGCGGCTGACGTCACTTAGGCGCCGCCGGCCGCTTCATTCCCGGCACGCCGCTTTGACGCAAGCGTCAAGGCCCGGCGCCCGTGATTCACGCGCCGCCGCTCCTAGCTCCCCCCGGGGGGGGGGGGGGGAAGAGAGAGAATAGGGGGCGAGGAGCGGCCTCCGATGCCGGAGTGAAACACTCCGGATTTCACTTCGGCGTCGGCTGTTTGTCTCCCTTTTGGAGAATCGTGGCCCATGTTCCTCTATTCTTCCAAATCTTCCACCCTTAAGAAAATACTCCAATTTCATTTCAGATGGAAGTGGATGAAATTACACCACCCCACATTGAACTAAAATTAAAAAAAGACTTGCATTTATATTGTGCTTTCCATAACCACTGGACATATCAATCTCTACAGCCCTTAAAATGCTTTTAAAGGAGCGTCACTATTGCAATGGAGGAAACGCAGCTGCTAATTTGCGCATTGCAAACTTCTACAAACAGCAATGTGTTAATGACCAGATAAGTCTGTGTATGAGATGTTGATTGAGGCACAAATATTGATCAGGGCACCAGGGATCATTTACCTACTCTTCTTCATAATAGGTGAATTGGACATTCTGAATTCTCCCTCAGTGTACCCGAGTGTGGCAACTCTGGGCTCTTCACAGTCGGTACATTGCAGTGTTAATGTAAGCCTACATGTGACAATAATAAGAAATTATTATTATTAATAGTGCCATGGGATCTGTTACATCCACTGAGAAGGCAGATAAGACTTAGTTTAATGTCTTGTATGAAAGCTATCGTATTCTCCATTCCGCCGCACCCATTATCTGGTGCGCCCGGCTGGTAGCGGGACTCTCCGTCCCAGCAGCCGGCTAATGGTTTCACATTGTGGGCACCCCCACGCCGTCGGGAAATCAACTGCCGTGAATACGTTGCTGGCAAAAAAGGAGGATCCCGCCAATGGAGAATCCAGCCCATTTATTCTCAGGATATGGCATTGCTGGCAAGACCAGCATATATTACCAATCTCTAATTCCCCTTGGGAAGGAGGGTGCACCAAGTATCACGAAAATAATTTAACCGTTTAATTCCAGTACTAGATTTACATTTATTGTCACATGTACTGAGGTACAGTGAAAAGAATTGGTCGACAGATATCAGGTGAAGAATATGGAATAGGGTTCAAATAATAATAATCTAATAATCTTTATGTAGGCTTACATTAACACTGCAACAAAGTTACTGTGAAAAGCCCCTGTTCCCGGCGCCTGTTCAGGTACACAGAGGGAGAATTCAGAATGTCCAGTTCACCTAACAGCACATCTTTCGGGACTTGTGGGAGGAAACCGGAGCCCCCGAAGGAAACCCACACAGACACAGGGAGAACATGCAGACTCTGCACAGACAGTTACCCAAGCTGGGAATCGAACCTGGGAACGCTGTGAAGCAACAGTGCTAACCACTATGCTAACATGCCGCCTCTGCGTAGAGAGATCAGTTCAGTCCATAAGAGGGCCATTCAGGAATTTGGTAACAGCGGGGACAAAGCTGTTTTTTTATTATTAGTTTCCATCAATTTGTTTGGTATTTCCTCTAGGTTAGATGTTGTGTCAATTAATCAAACTCCTTAAAATGATGGGGAGAAACTATTTCCTCTGGTGGAGGGAAGTGCACAAAACGGCAGTTTGGATTTACCATGAAAACAAAAAGTGCCTCTTCACAGAAAGGAGAGCAGAAAGCTGGAGCTGTATCCTCCAAATGGCTGCGAATGCTGGGGTGAATTAGAATTTTCAAGAATTAGATCAAATTGATTTTCATTGCATTTAGGTGTCATGGTAAATGAATCAAAGGCGGCAAATGGATTTGAGGTACACATCGACCCAAGTGTCAAATATTTCTTTTGACGGCTCTCTGAGATTTCCTCAAGAACGACATTTTGCGTTTGAGGCTACTTTTTGTTTTATAGAGCTCATTTTTATCCTCACAAACTCCTTTTACTACATGACAGCATCAGCTCATAACTTTACCTTCTGTATGTGCATTGATTTTTTTCGGACTTTCTTCTTTAGATACTTAGGGAACCACAAATGCATGATGAGGTCCATAGATGCAGAGAGAAGCATCTTCTGGGATCTACCTGGCTCGCCACGTGGGATCTAGTGATATTGCGAGTCATCGTGATCCGGATTCCACCCATTGTGGCAAATGGAGACAAAGCAGAACAGCACTTAGGGGAGGTCTCCCAGGGGATCGGGGGCCCTTAGTTGCTTTGCCTTCGGACAGAGTGACACGCTGGCACTGTTGATGCCATCTGGGCACTTGGCACTGCCAGCCTGGCAGTGCCAAAGTGTCAGGCTGGCATTGTGCCCATGCTGCGAATCAGGCCCAGGGGTGTCCTGCCGATGAGAGGTGGGGTGCGAGGAGGGATTGTGGACCCTCTTAGAGGTGAGTTGGGGCTTTGGGATGTCTGGGGATGCTTGGGGAGTTGAGAGATTGGGGCACTGTTTAAAAATGATGTCCCCATCTCCTCCTGCACTGAGGAGTTCTGGTGAGCGGAGCTCCTAAGTGCAGGTTGGCACATTGGTTACTGTTGTTTCACAGTGCCAGGGTCCCAGGTTCGATTCCCGGCTTGGGTTACTGTCTGTGTGGAGTCTGCACGTTCTCCCTGTGTTTGCGTGGGTTTGCTCCGGGTGCTCCAGTTTCCTCCCGCAAGTCCCGAAAGATGTGCTGTTAGGTGAATTGGACATTTTGAATTCTTCCTCTGTGTACCCGAACAGGCGCCGGAATGTAGTGACTCGGGGATTTTCATAGTAATTTCATTGCAGTCTTAATGTAAGTAAATTAAGTAAGAAAATAAAGATTATTTTTATTCTAATTATTATTAGGAAACGGGACTAAAGATGGTCTCGGCTGAGCGGTACCCGCTGAGGCCCCAGATTGCAACAAAGTCCCGTTTAATAGTGTGATCAATTTATTTCTGTTGATCTACTTCACATTTCAGTGATTTTCTTTTCAAGCTAATGCACCTTCCTGTACACACACGGTGCTTTAATGTGATATACATTGGAATGCCTTAGCACAGAATGGAAATATCGTAGTTGCACCACCTTATAGAGGTGATCTTAAAAAATATTAAGGTAGATAAGTCCCCAGGGCCTGATGGGATCTACCCCAGAATACTGAAAGAGGCGAAAGAGGAAATTGCTGAGCACTTGACAGAAATCTTTGGATCTTCACTGTCTTCAGCTGATGTCCCGGAGGACTGGAGAATAGCCAATATATGAACAGGGGCTGATTTAGCTCACTGGGCTAAATCGCTGGCTTTTAAAGCAGGCCAGCAGCACGGTTCGATTCCCGTATCAGCCTCCCCGGACAGGCGCCGGAATGTGGCAACTAGGGGCTTTTCACAGTAACTTCATTGAAGCCTACTTGTGACAATAAGCGATTTTCATTTCATTTTCATTTTCATTTCATATTGTTCCTTTGTTTAAGAAGGGTAGCAAGGATAATCCAGGGAACTACAGGCCGTGAGCCTTGCGTTAGTGGTAGGGAAATTACTGGAGACAATTTTTCGAGACAGGATCTGCTCCCATTTGGAAGAAAATGGACGTATTAGTGAGGGCAGCATGGTTTTGTGAAGGGGAGGTTGTGTCTCACTAATTTGATAGAGTTTTTCGAAGTGGTCACAAAGATGATTGATGCAGGTAGGGCAGTGGATGTTGTCTATATGGACTTCAGTAAGGCCTTTGACAAGGTCCCTCATGGTAGATTGGTACAAAAGGTGAAGTTACGCGGGATCAGGGGTGAACTGGCAAGGTGGATACAGAACTGGCTTGGTCATAGAAGGCAGAGAGTAGCAATGGAAGGATGCTTTTCTAATTGGAGGGCTGTGACTAGTGGTGTTCCACAGGGATCAGTGCTGGGACCTTTGATGTTCATAGTATATATAAATGAGTTGGAGGAAAATATAACTGGTCTTATTAGTAAGTTTGCAGACGACACAAAGGTTGGTGGAATTGTGGATAGTGATGAGGACTGTCAGAGGATACAGCAGGATTTAGATCGTTTGGAGACTTGGGCGGAGAGGTGGCAGATGGAGTTTAATCCGGACAAATGTGAGGTAATGCATTTTGGAAGGTTGAATGCATGTAGGGAATATGCAGTGAATGGTAGAACCCTCGAATATTGAAAGTCAGAGAGATCTAGGTGTACAGGTCCACAGGTCACTGAAAGGGGCAACTCAGGT
The DNA here is from genome assembly GCF_902713615.1 of Scyliorhinus canicula. Taxonomy (NCBI): domain Eukaryota; kingdom Metazoa; phylum Chordata; class Chondrichthyes; order Carcharhiniformes; family Scyliorhinidae; genus Scyliorhinus; species Scyliorhinus canicula. Next base: position 29,774,988 of record NC_052148.1, on the reverse strand, counting down.
GGAGAAGGGAGTCAAGAAGGCATACGGCATGCTTGCCTTCATTGGCCGGGGCACTGAGTATAAGAATTTGCAAGTCATGTTGCAGCCCTATAGAACCTTAGTTAGGCCACACTTGGAGCATAGTGTTTAAATGTTGGTCGCCACACTACCAGAAGGATGTGGAGGCTTTAGAGAGGGTGCAGAAGATTTACCAGGATGTTGCCTGGTATGGAGGGCATTAGTTTTGAGGAGCGGTTGAATAAACTCGGTTTGTTCTCACTGGAACGATGGAGGTTGAGGGGCGACCAGGTAGAGGTGTACAAAATTATGAGGGGCATAGACAGGGTGGATAGTCAGAGGCTTTTCCCCAGGGTAGAGGGGTCAATTATTAGGGGGCATAGGTTTAAGGTGCGAGGGGCAAGGTTTAGAGGAGATGTACGAGGCAAGTTTTTTACACAGAGGGTAGTGGGTGCCTGGAACTCGCTGCCGGAGGAAGTGGTGGAAGCAGGGACGATAGTGATGTCTAAGGGGCATCTTGACAAATACACGAATAGGAGGGATACGGACCCCGGAAGTGTAGAAGATTTTAGTTTAGACAGGCAGCATGGTCGGCATAGGCTTGGAGTGCCGAAGGGCCTGTTCCTGTGCTGTACTTTCCTTTGTTCTTTGTTCTTGGTCAACTCACTGACCATACCCGTAATGCATATTTTTTGCATTGAGCATTGAAAGGCTGTACATAAATGTAGAAACAGACCAGACGTATTCTGGCTGTCTGAAATATCTTTAATAAATTTCCCTCGCTTGACAGACCAGATGAAGTTATAATCCATTATTACACTTAGGTTTAACAAAAAATGACTTTGAATTCAAGAATTAATTTTATCTCTAAATGAAAGACACAGCTATGGGTAAGAAATCTGATTGAGCCTGTGCAAACGTATATGTGGCAGAGCGGGGAGAAAGTGTATTTAAAAGGTGCCCCAGGCTCGCTATGTACTGTGAAGGTTATGTGGATAATATATGGAGCATTTGGACTCGCACAAGGAAAATAATGCATCAATATCCTCAATAATCATCACCTCTCCAGGGTGCCTGTGTGGCAATGCAAGGCTGGCAGTGCCAAGATGTCTGGATGCCAGATTGTCCATGCCAGGGATCGGGCCCAGGGTGCCCTTCCCTTGAGACGTGGGATAAGGGGGGGCTTGAGGACACCCGAAGAGGTAGGTTTGGGCAGTGAAGGGTCTGGCATCTGCGATGGAGGAGCAGAGGAGTGGTCAAAAGATTGAGGCGGCATTTAAAATGGCGCTCCAATCTGCCGGTCATCTTCCTGTACTGATGAGCTAAGATCGCCAGCAGCAGAATTGTACTCATTCACAATCTGTAACCTCATTGTTCAACATACCTCTCACTCTAGTTGGATGACCACCCTTGTTTCAATGAAGAGTGCAGAAAGACATGCCAGAGGACAGCACGGTGGCGCAGTGGGTTAACCCTACTGCCTCACAGTGCCAATGTCCCAGGTTCGATCCTGGCTCTGGGTCACTGAAATGAAATGAAATGAAAATTGCTTATTGTCACGAGTAGGCTTCAATGAAGTTACTTTGAAAAGCCCCTAGTCGCCACATTCCAGTGCCTGTTCGGGGAGGCTGGTACGGGAATTGAACCGTGCTGCTGGCCTGCCTTGGTCTGCTTTTTAAAAGCCAGCGATTTAGCCCAGTGTGCTAAACCAGCCCCTGTCCGTGTGGAGTTTGCACATTCTCACGTGTCTGCGTGGGTTTCGCCCCACAACTCAAAGATGTGCAGGCTGGGTGGATTTGCCAAGCTAAATTGCCCCTTAATTGGAAAAAATAATTGGGTACTCTAAATTTAAAGAAAAAAGAAAGACATGCCAGGAGCAGCATCAGGCAGATATAAGGAAGAGTTCTCAACCTGGTGAAGCTACAACACATGACTGCAATATGCATACTTAACAATGGAAGCAGCAGACAGTAGTCAGGACTAAGCCATCCCACAGTTCAAATCTCCCTTCACTGTCACTGGGCCAAACTCCTGGAACTCCCTCCCTAACCTCCAGTGTGGATGGACTGACACCACATGGACTGCAGCGTTCAAGAACTCATCACCTCCTCCTCAAGGACAATTCGTGATGGACAATAAATGCTGTCCAAGCTAGTGAAGCCACACCCTGTGAATGAATATTTTAAAAGTTCACTCAAGTAACATGTGGCAAAGATCTAATGGAAGGCATAATGTTGCAAATTATGGAACCCCCATTATGCAAAAGAAAAAAAAATTCAAACCGTATTAATTTTACACCATTAATATTCAAAAATAAAAGCACAACTTAACATAAGAACTCGAAGCAGGATTAGGCCATCTGGCCCCTCGAGCCTGCTCCGCCATTCAATGAGATCATGGCTGATCTTTTGTGGACTCAGCTCCACTTTCCAGCCCAAACACCATAACCCTTAATCCCTTTATTCTTTAAAAAACTATCTAACTTTATCTTAAAAACATTTAATGAAGGAGCCTCTACTGCTTCACTGGGCAAAGAATTCCATAGATTCACAACCCTTTGGGTGAAGAGGTTCCTCCTAAACTCAGTCCTAAATCTACTTCCCCTTATTTTGAGGCTATGTCCCCTAGTTCTGCTTTCACCCGCCAGTGGAAACAACTTGCCCGCATCTATCCTATCTATTCCCTTCATAATTTTAAATGTTTCTATAAGATCCCCCCTCCTCCTTCTAAATTCCAACGAGTACAGTCCCAGTCTACTCAACCTCTCCTCGTAATCCAACCCCTTCAGGTCTGGGATTAACCTAGTGAATCTCCTCTGCATACCTTCCAGTGCCAGTAAGTCCCTTTTCAAGTAAGGAGACCAAAACTGAACATAATACTCCAGCTGTGGCCTCACTAACACCTTATACAATTGCAGCATAACCTCCCTAGTCTTAAACTGCATCCCTCTAGCAATGAAGGACAAAATTCCATTTGCCTTCTTAATCACCTGTTGCACCTGTAAACCAACTTTTTGCGACTCATCCAACTTTTTGCGACTCATTCCAATGAGCCTTTCCAATGAGCTTGGTCCGGTTTCATTATGCCATTTTAAAAGCTCACACAATGCCACATGATTATTTTAATGGGATGTTACTTTATGTAGAGGACAAGCTTTCTTTGTCTAATTAAAATTACAGTTGCAGTTCATCCTTCAGCATATTACCCCCTACATCGATGTAGCACTCTGCAGGTGAATAAACTAACAAAAGATAACATCAAAACTAACCACTTAAACATTCTACTTAGCTTTGTAAACAGGCTGGCTTTCATTCATGTCTTTAAGTTTATTAAAGGATTCGATAGGTAAGTCATAAAGAATATGTTTACACTTGTGGAATCCAATTCTGGAGGTTATCAATGCAAGACAGTCATTAACAAAATCAGTAGGGATTACAAGAGGAAGTGGTAAGAATGCAATCTGCATTTCCACAAATAGGTGTTGCAAATATATGCATTGAAGTGGAAGTTGGGAAACTCGAGGGGAAAAAGAACAGCAGGATATGCTGGTAGAGTGAGATGAAAAGGGGTGGGACGAAGTTCATGTGGAATATCAATGGTGGCAAATTCAGGAGAACTGAATGACCCGTTTCTGCCATGTATACATTATGAGGGGGGTGAGCGAGGTGATTTTTATTTGGAGGAGCCGATCGGTTTGGATGCAATTGTGAGAGGAGTTAAATCAGGCAAAAATAACACCAAGTCTCCAAATTTAGTGTTCAACAGGAACATGTTTGGCCACTTCCGTGCAACCTGCTCTGGAGAGCTGGGTTGCCTATTAACATAGGACAGTAGAGCACAATTTCAACACACTTTTAAATTGATCACCGCATCCACTAATTTCTCAGGGCTTTTGAAACTCCCATTGAAAACTAGGTGAGGCCGCCGTTTAAATTTCATAGAAATATTGCAATAAATACTCATTACTCACGTTGCTTTCTTACCTACTTTGGGAACTAATTTGTTCACAGTACTTTTGGAGAAAGTTTACTTCTGCACATCATCTGAATCACATTGGGACGGATGGTGGCTTTTTTGCCTTCGAGTGGACCGTGGATGAGGTGCAAAATGACCAGCACGAGCTTGAGATATACAGGTGGACGTCAGATGTGAGGCCAGCAGCAGTAGTTGCCTGCTGTTGCGAACCATTTGTTCTAACACAAAATTTGTCCAAATGCATATCCATCAAATGTCACTGCTGGATACTCTGGCGAATGGGATTCTCTGTTCCCACCTGCAGTGCATTCCCACCTGCAGGCTTCCTGACGACGTGGAGGGGCTTCAATGGGAAATATCATTGACAGGCAACTGGACTAGCGAATCTGCCAACAAACGACGTGCCGCTGAGAAACATCTGGCTGGGGGACCGGAGAATCCAACCCCACATGTTCAGTAGAAATTCTGAATCAACTTGGATCTCCTCTCCTCCAGTTCCTCACACTCTTCCATCAGCACTATTCTTACCTGATCACCCTCAGAAGCACTTTACCGAACTGCTGGTGCCTGTTCCTTCCTGTTTGCAACAGTGTCCGCCCGTCACCCAATTAACATTTCCAACTGCATTCAAGTGATAAACTGAAAGGGGCCATGCAGTTGAAGCCTAGATTTAAAATCCAGGTTTCGTATGTCTTGTTTCCCCACAGATGCTGATGACCTACTAATTTACTTCCAACATTTTTTTTTAAAATCCAATATTGAATGTTGATTTATCCAGACAGGCAAATTGCTGGTTTAAATATGCAAACTGCAGAATGATTTGTCGCCTGCAAATAATATTCCAATTTACATCCTGCTGCACGCTCGCTGCAAACAAAGCTGCACTCTTTGTTCTATTAGGCATTTGCACAGCTCTAAAATAAGACAAAAGACAAACTTTTGACTGGCATCAGATCCAAAGTGATTTAAAAAGATAGACCTCTCGGACCAGAATGAATGATAACAATGGAGTATCACTGCTGATTTTTAAATTATGTCGCACTTAGGGACGTTGCTTTCCTCATTTCACAGTAAAAATTGGTAGGTGGTTGCTAACCGTATCTGCAGGGCGACATTTTTTTAACTGGACGTCCTATAAATTGAAGGTTTCCAACAAATGACTAAGAAGCAAGAATATGCACAGCTTTAAAAACAGAAGCAATTTACTCTTGCATCAGTTCTGTAGATGCACATGTTTCATTTTATAGCAGCGTCAGTTTGAAGTCCTCAGAGTGCGGATATGTCCAACTGAACAACCATAATACCTCAATGTCGACTCAAATCTGATTTAGTCCAACCTTCAAATCAAATTTGCTGTTGAGGGTGGCAGACCTGAAGGAAAATAATGTAGCCAAGAATGGAGGAAAGTTTGACCATCTGTATGGATGCTCAATTGGGTATACATGATGTGGAGATGCCGGCGTTGTACTGGGGTGAGCACAGTAAGAAGTCTTACAACACCAGGTAAAGTTCCTCAGGTGAGGAAGGAGCTGCGCTCTGAAAGGTCGTGTTTGAAACAAACCTGTTGGACTTTAACCTGGTGTTGTAAGACTTCTTACAATTGGGTATAGTTCTTTTTAAGTAAGTCAAAAGCACATTGCTATCAACTTTCAGAAATCTCAATTACACTTATATTAGGTAAACTTGGGTCATTCTGCCACACCAAAATCTTTGGGCATGTTATTGGTACATTTGTACAAATTTTGCACGGCAGGTTGGATGGAGCATTGTTTCTGTATAAAAACAGCATAATCTAGCTTGGGCAAATTTTGAAGCAAAAAGTGAGACAAAAGCATTCTTGTTCCATAGCTACAGGGCGGGATTCTCTAAAACTGGGGCTATGTCCCCACACCGGTGGGCAAACTGGCGCCAACGACTCTGGCGTCAACGGCCCTCGAAAGTGAGGAATTCTCACCTTTCGAGGAGGCGAGGTTGCCGCCGGAGTCGTCCTCGCAGCTCCAGCTGGCGGGGAACAGCCCGTACATGCGCAGAACGTGATCTCGCGCCTGGCGTATTTCCGCGGGCGTGTTGCAATAGGGCAGAGCCCTACAGGGGCTCGGCGCAGAGTAAAGTAGGCCCCCACGAAACCAGCCCACCTGCCGATCGGTAGCCCCAATCGCAGGCCAGGCCACCGTGCCCTCACCATCCCCCAGGATGACCCTTTGTGATGAATGGTATTGGTATAACTGCTGTAACTGTACCTTGCCTTTAATAGATTGGCCCTTTAAGACCGGGCTTGGAACCCTGGGGGACTCCGCCTCTGGCTCCGCCCCCAGGAAACTGTATATAAGGTGATGCTTACTGGACAGCATGCTGTGATCTCACTTCTCGGCAGCTGTCCGGTTCTCTGGTAATTAAAGCCTTTGAATTACCAATCTTCTCTCCTGAGTCGTAATTGAGGATATCTCACCCCTGCACACTTACCTTTCACGCCCCGCCGTGTGTGAGGTGAGTAATCCACGCCGGCGGACAGGGCAAAACTCGTCGGCCCATTGGGGCCCGGAGAATCGCCGAGGGGAGGGGGGGACGCTGTCAACGGCCCCTGACTGGCTTGGCAGCGATCCCGCCATCGCCTGAAAAATGACGCCGGAGAATAAGGAGGCCAGCTTCGGGCACCCCCCCCCCCCCCCCCCCCCCCCCCCCGGGATTCTCGACCCGCTGCCAGGTCGGAGAATCCCGGCCTGTACAATGCTCCAGGAAATTACTGGTGAAAATATATCAGAGCTCCCTTTGTTTTGATTGTTGAAGAATGAACATCACAGTAAAATGCAATAAGTGGTCAGGGACAAGGGTGAGGGTGGGTGGTTCTGCATAAAAATATATGTTAGTGTAGTGGCTATGTTACCCAACTAGAAACGCCAAGGTCAGCTTTAATTGTCCAGGGAATAAGTTCAAACCCTGACTGTTTACAATTTTTATCTATCAGCAAAAGTAACCATGAAGCTGTCAGATTGTCAATGAAACCCATATCCCACAAAGGAACAATAAAAAAAAGACGAAGAACAATGTCTAATGCTTCAGTGACTTTGACAGACTTGTCCATATCATACTCGGTCTAACCTTCCAATGACATTAAACTTGCTGAAAGTTTCCTTCCAAATTCATTCTGGTTTAAAATAAGGCCATATGTGGATGTTGGGTACAGATCTGGGGCGGGATTCTCCCCTACCGGGCGGGACGGGGGGTCCCGGCGGGATGGAGTGGTGTGAACCACTCTGGCGTCGTGCCGCCCCAACGGTGCGGAATCCTCTGCATCTTCAGGGGCTAGGCCGGCGGCGGAGTGGTTTGCGCCCTGTCAGCTGGCGCGGAAGGGGCTTGGCGCCATACCAACCGGTGCCGAAGGGCCTCTGCTGGCTGGCGCGCGTTGGCGCATGCGTGAGAGCGCCAGCGCGTGCTGGCGCCATCCCCGCGCATGCGCAGAGGGCTTCGTTTCCGCATGGGAATGGAGGACAGGTGGGCCCTGATCATGGGCCAGGCCACCGTGGGGGCACCTCCTGGGTCCAGAGCCCCCCCCGTGCCCCCCCACCGAGACCCCGGAGGCCGCCAGGTCCCGCCGGTAAGGACCTGCTCCAATTTACGCCGGCAGGACTGGCAAAAGACGGGCGGGACTTCGGCCCATCGCGGGCTGGAGAATACGGGCAGCCCAGGTGCCCATTGAGTCGCGCCGGGCCGATTTTTGGGGGCCGGCAAATTAGGTGGACGGCGGGGGCGGGATTCACGCTGACCCCCGGCGATTCTCTCACCCAGCGGGGGGGCCAGACAATCCCGCCCCATATTTTCGTCAGTTTTGAGCCATCCAATAAAAACAAATCATATATAGATCTGCTACTAATCCTCACATCCATTCTGTTTCGGTCATTAGATCAGAAGATACTCTTTATGTGCCATAAAGAGTATCGGTTTCAGAAAATGGTTTGCTGTGCTGAGGATGAGCAACGTGAGTGAATCTGCTCCACTGAATGTGTCAATGCAGAATCACACACTGAACATTGCTTGAGAGCTGTTATTGTAGAAAATGTGGTTTAATGGTGGCTTGCAACAGCATTTCCCAAATGCACATAATGATCTTTTAAAATGAAAACTACTGATTCAGAGAGTTAAGCGTTATTGTACTTCAGGCACCAGAGTTACATAAGATAGGGTATTCATTTCCCTAGTCATAATAAACCCCACTTTTACGATTGATCCAATCCCTCATAGCCTGGAAATCTGCCCATATGTCTTTTCAGGCAATGCATCATCCAAGACATCTAAAGTTCACTGAAATGTGCAGTAGAAGCTAACTTTCATTACTTCATTATAAAAATACAGATCAGAATTTGTAGACATTCAAATTATCAATATATTTAATTTCAATTTAAAACAGATTAAAACTTCAGTCAGCTGAATCTGAGAATTAACAAATTCATATTCATGCACATGTAACATAAAAAGTTCTTTCAAAAGGAAATTAGTATTAATTTGAATCGAACAAAATCCTGCTTAAGAACTGATTAAATGTATAACCTAAGCTGTTCTCTTTTATTTCCTTAATTTTTCTTATTAGTTCGTAGGATATGCACGTCGCTGGTAGGCCAGCCTTCTTTAACCACTGCATGTTATGCAGTGTACGTTTCCCCCCCAGCGCTGTTTGGGGGAGTTCAGGATTTTGGGAAAAGAGAGTGAAAGAACAATGATATTATTTCCAAGTCAGGATGGTATGTGGCTTGGAGCGGAACTTGCTGTCATAGAAATTTACAGCACAGAAAGAGGCCCATCGTCTCTGCTGGTCATTAAGCACTTATCTATTAAGACCATTAGACATTGGAGCAGAATTAGGCCACTAGGCCCATCGAGAGAGCTGATATTTTTCTCATCCCCATTCTCCTGCCTTCTCCCCATAACCCCTGATTCTAATCCCATTTTTCAGCACTTTGTCTGTAGCCTTGTATTGCAAAGCATCAGATCTTTTATTGCAACCCACCCCCTTTCCGTGCCTCTATACACAAGTTTCAAGTGCCCAAGGTGGAGGTGTTCCCATGCAACTGATACCCTTGGCCTTCTAGGTGGTAGTGGACGTGGGTTTGGAAGATGGTACTAAGTAGCTTTGGTGAGTTGTTGGAGTGCATCTTGCAGAGGATACACACTGCTGCCACTGTACAACAGTGGTAGGGGGAGTGAATGTTTACAGTGGTGGAGGATGCTTTGTCCTGGATAGTAATAACAATAATCTTTATTGTCACAAGGAGACTTACATTGCAATGAACTGTGAAAAGCCTCCAGTCACCACATTCCAGCGCCTGTTCTGGTACACTGGGCGCGATTCTCTGAGCCCCGCGCTGGGCCGGAGAATCGCCGCAACCACGCCACGCCGCCCCAACGCCGCGCATGATTCTCCAAGGTGCGGAGAATCGGTGCCATTTGCGTGGGGCGTGTTTGACACGGCGCCGGCCGCTGGAACGCCGATTCCCAGATGGGCCGAGCGGCCACACGGTAAAAGCAGAGTCCCGCCGGCGCCGTTCACCGCTGGTCGCTGCCGGCAGGAACATTGCGCGAAGGGTCGGGGGGGGGGGGTGGGGGTGGCATGTGGGGCATGGAAAAGCGCTCCTTCACCGGGAGGGGGCCTCCGATGGGGTCAGGCCCACGATCGGGGCCCACCGAACGCAGGGCCGGCCTCTTCCCCCCCAACCCCTCCCCGGGCCTCCTTTGTTGCGCGGCCGATCCCTGAACCCCCACACCATGTTGCGTCGGGACCGGCGCACTGAAGAAGTCCCCCGTGCATGCGCAGGTTGGCGCCGCCCAACTGTGTATGCATGGGTTGGCGCGGCGCCCATTTGGCGCCGGGAATGGAGGCTGGGGCGGTGTGAACCACTCCAGCGCTGTGCTGGCCCCCTGTTGGATGCTTTCTATGGTGCATTTGTAAACGTTGGTAAGGGTTAATGTGGACATGCCGAATTTCCTTAGTTTCCTGAGGAAGTATAGGCGCTGTTGTGCTTTCTTGGTGGTAGCGTCGACGTGGGTGGACCAGGACAGATCTTTGGAGATGTGCATCCCTAGGAATTTGAAACTGCTAACCATCTCCACCTCGGCCCCTATCGGGCTGCATCACAGCCTGGTATGGCAACTGCTCGGCCCAGGACCGCAAGAAACTTCAGAGAGTCGTGAGTACCGCCCAGTCCATCACACGAACCTGCCTCCCATCCATTAACTCCATCTACACCTCCCACTGCCTGGGGAAAATGGGCAGCACAATCAAAGATCCCTCCCACCTGGCTTACTCACTCTTCCAACTTCTTTAATCAGGCAGGAGATACAGAAGTCTGAGAACACGGCTGACAGGGGTGTGTACAGTACTTTGCTTCCTGAAGTCAATGACCAGATCTTTAGTTTTGCTGGCATTGAGGGGGAGATTGTTGTCGCTACACCACTCCACTAGGTTCTTTATCTTCCTCCTGTATTCTCACTCGTTGTTATTCGAGATCCGGCCCACTATGGTCGGATCGTCAGCAAACCTGTAGATGGAGTTAGAACCAAGTTTTGCCACGCAGTCATGTGTGTACAGGGAGTAGAGTAGGGGGCTAAGTACGCAGCCTTGCGGGGCCCCGGTATTGAGGACTATTGTGGAGGAGGTGTTGTTGTTCATTATTACTGATTGTGGTCCGTTGGTCAGAAAATCGAGGATCCAGTTGCAGAGTGGAGAGCCAAGTCCTAGATTTTGGAGCTTTGATATGAGCTTGGCTGGGATTATGGTGTTGAAGGCGGAGCTGTACTCAATAAATAGGAGTCTAATGTAGGAGTCCCTGTTTTCGAGATGCTCTAAAGATGCGTGTAGGGCCAGGGAAATGGCGTCTGATGTGGACCGGTTGCAACAGTATGCGAATTACATCATAGAATTTACAGTACAGAAGGAGGCCATTCGGCCCATCGAGTCTGCACCGGCTCTTGGAAAGAGCACCCTACCAAGGTCAACACCTCCATCCTATCCCCATAACCCAATAACCCCACCCAATACTAAGGGCAATTTTGGACACTAAGGGCAATTTATCATGGCCAATCCACCTAACCTGCACATTTTTGGACTGTGGGAGGAAACCGGAGCACCCAGAGGAAACCCACGCACACACGGGGGGGATGTGCAGACTCCGCACAGACAGTGACTCAAGCCGGAATCGAACCTGGGACCTTGGAGCTGTGAAGCAATTGTGCTATCCACAATGCTACCGTGCAGATGCTACCACAATGCTACAATTGCAGTGGATCAAGGTGTTCTGGGAGTATGAAGGTGATGCGCTTCATGATTAATCTGTCGAAGCACTTCATTCCGACTGAAGTCAGGGCCACCGAATGGTAGTCATTGAGGCACGTTGCCTAGTTCTTCTTTGGTACCGGTATGATGGTGGTCTTCTTGAAGCAGGTGGGGACCTCGGAGTGGAGTAGGGACAGGTAGTCATAGGCCTTTTCTTGGATTGCCACCTTGTCATGGTGGAGAGACTTGAATGTTCCAGTGAACCCAAGAGCATTGCCATCGGGCGTCTTCAGCTCCTGCCAGGGCCACCCACCACAGTAAATTCAAAAGGGAGGAACAAGTCAAAGCGCAATCGAAAACAAGTCCTCAACGGCAGATCAGACGGAAGATATTCACATGGTATATTTCAAATGATGGTGGATGAAGGCTGCAGCAGTAGGGTGATCCCTAGTTGTCAAGCTTCCCTTGCCACTGGAACTGGACCTACCCTCTGTCATGAACTGTTGGATTGCCCATTGGATGTGCAATGACATACCCATGTTGAAATAAATCCTGCACCAGGAGTCGATCCAGCGGAAACTAGCATACCAACCCTGCCCCCTCCACGCGCACACACACACACACACGCACACACACACACACATACAGACAAGCCCTATGGCAATCGGCGAGAGTTGATGGGGACAGGACCGTGAGATCTGGAAGTCCCTAGCTTCGGACTGGCATGTAGGTGATGGAGTTGATTCTGTTGTCTCGCTGTTCGAAGAGGAACAGGAGAGCATTTTGACAACTTTCTTTGCGACTGAGCAGAGCTCTTCAGGATCCACTCTGCTCACCCCACCTGGAGAAAGGGCTAGAAAAGGTGCCTGTCCATCTCCAACCTGTCTGGAAAACCGCATCCAGCAGGCTCACCTGCCTGTTAATCTCAATTTCAGAACTGGAATGTACGAACCCTCATGGATAATGAGCAAAACAATTGACTGAAATGGAGATCTACACTTGTTGCCGTAAACTCAGACATTTGAAAGCTAATGTGTCTGCCCTGTAGAGGACCGAAGAGAAGCCGAAGGTAGCTGAGAGAAGATGGCGGTGGTTACAATTTCCTCTGGAGAGAAAAACTAGTGGATCAGCCCGGGTTGCACAGAACTGGTTTCGCCATCAAGAACAACTCGTTACCCTGTCAACCAACTCTTAGGAGTTCCCTGTCAGCATCAACGTGTGCCTCATGACTACATTTACAATTTGCCAAGAACCAGCAGGCAATGGTCGTGAGTGCCTGTGCCCGAACTCTTGATGCCAATGATGAAACCAAAGACTCCACCCTGAAGAAAATACTCTTCAACTTTCCGAAGGATGATAAGATCATCCTCCTTGGGGTCTTCAATGCCAGGGTTCGGAAGGACTCCCAACCCCGGAAAGAAATGATCGGAAAGGAAGGAGTTGGGAATTGCAACTCCAACATGGTTCTCATGCTCACCATATGCGCAGAACACCAGCTTTTCATCACTAACACACTGTCCGGCAAAAAGACTGTTCAAGACATCCACGATCAAAGCAATGGTACATGATCGACTCCGTCATCATCCGATTCCTAGGCCAAAAGGATCCCTCATCTCCAAAGTAATGACCAGTGTGGATAACCATGGGCAGACCATCAGCTCCTCTATGGACATTAAACTCCAGCAGAAGGTGAAGAAGCAGCTCAGAAAAAGATCAATATTGAGCAGTTTCAAAAGCCAAACATGCCAGTGAACATCCAACATTGTCTTCTCAAAAATCTCTTAAGTGTCCAAGAGTGGAGGAAAGCTGGAAAGAACTGAAATCAGCCATCATCTGAAGCTGTAAAGAAACATAGAACATAGAACAGTACATCACAGAACAGGCCCTTCGGCCCTCGATGTTGTGCCGAGCCATGATCACCCTACTCAAACCCACGTATCCACCCTATACCCGTAACCCAATAAACCCCTCCCTTAACCTTACTTTATTAGGACACTACGGGCAATTTAGCATGGCCAATCCACCTAACCCGCACATCTTTGGATTGTGGGAGGAAGCCGGAGCACCCGGAGGAAACCCACGCACACACGGGGAGGACGTGCAGACTCCGCACAGACAGTGACCCAGCCGGGAATCGAACCTGGGACCCTGGAGCTGTGAAGCATTTATGCTAACCACCATGCTACCGTGCTGCCCACTAACCATTGACTACAAGACCAGGAAATACTAAGACTGGTTTGACGAGAATTACCCCACCTTCCAAGATCTCATTGACAAGAAAGGAAAGCTCTCCGCACCTGGCAAAACACCATAACCAGCAAGGAAAAGAGGAGAGCTCATCAATTAGCCAAGGCGAAGGTACAAAGAAGAACAAGGGAAATCAAAAAACAATGGTGGACTGACGAAACTAAGGAGCTGCAGCTCCTTGTTGACGAACATGACACCCGGGGCTTCTTCAGTGCCACCAAGGAAATGTATGGTTCCAACACCATGACTCGGTACTTGTTTAAAATCTCTTGCACGTCTAACTTTCCCAGTTCTGACAAGCGTAGATTTTTCTGAAACGTTAGTTCTGCTTCTCTCGCACAGATGTTGCCTGACCTGTTGAGTATTTCCAGCATTTTCTGTTTCTATTCGATTTTCAACATCCATGGTATTTTCATTCTTTGTTTCTTTCAATCCAGCAGATTTGCATTTCTGGTCAATCATTAGTCTACAGCAATAGGAATGGATATCAATCCATCGGCAAACATAAGTTTACAAAACAAAGATATTTTGATTATATTCTGTTGTACAGATGAATAGCCGCACATAATGACTTGAGCCACACAGACTGAGACCAGCACAATCTTTTTCCTGAGTGATTCTTTCAACAGAAAGGCTGATTTGTCTTACAATGCAGTGGCACATTGAGGAATTATATTGACGTAGTTTATATTATAGCGACACCATAACCATGAGATAGTCAGTAATTCATCTCTTGAAAAAAAAAATGACATCTTTTAATGCACTATATCCTTATCACTAGTGGATATACTTATCACAGCACAATAAAGTCCGGAACAAAAAAAAAATTCAGTCCATCATGTTAATTCCCTTTGCTAAGTTCCCATGCAAGAAAATCAAGCAGCCCTGTCCTTCCAACTCTCAATCAAACTTCCCAACAGCTTATTTCTAACGGTGGTTATTGACTGTGAATCAGCAACAATCTCCAGAAGTTTGTTCTGCAGAAGGTGTAAAGTTATTTATTACCTCTAATGTTTTGAAATTTGTATTTCTGTCTTCCAGTCTTGCGCCCAATTGACCACAAATTAATGTGCTTCACACAGGTGAAGGGATGCAAGAAAATGGGCGCTGCATACAAACCATGAAGTGTTACAGTATTTTATTCCCCATCTCAGTGTGAAATGCAATATAGTACCTGAAAAAAATCTAGAAATAAAGTTGATTACTTGGGAAAAAATCAAATTGATCAGGCAAAAATTTAAAAAAATAGGATTAGGAAGAGTCGGTTTGAAACTTTCAGTATTTTTGCTTAACTCCTGCAATTCACATTTCACCTTTGTTAACCGGAAAGGTTAAATTACCATTTGCATATTAGTACATTATGCCGTGATACCATACAATACTTTTCTTCCATACTGAGCTTTGACAAAGAGTCACTGTTCTTTTAGAAGATTGTAGTTTAGTCGGGCAACACGGTCGGCACAGGCTTGGAGGGCCGAAGGGCCTGTTCCAGTGCAGTACTTTTCTTCGTTCTTTGTTCTTTGAAACGTTAGCTCTTTTCTCTCCCTACAGATGCTGCCAGACCTGCTGAGATTTTCCAGCATTTTCTCTTTTGTTTCAGATTCCTGCATCCACAGTAATTTGCTTTAATTATTTTAATACTTTTCTTCTAATACATAATAGCCTTTGTAATACCTTTATCATAAGCTGACTAGTTTCATCTAAATTTGTTGAAATATAAGCTATCCTTAAATATGGGGCACGATTCTCCCAGCCCCTCGCTGGGCCGGAGAATCGCCGCAACCGTGCCACGCCACTCCGACGCCGGTGCGCGATTCTCCGAGGTATGGCACATTTGGTGTGACGCCGGACGTGGGCCGCTGTGCACGGCCGGGCCGCCGATTCTCCGGGCCCGGATGGGCCGAGCGGAGACGGCAGAGTCCCGCCGGCGCCATTCACCACTGCTTGCAGCTGGCGGGAACTCTGCGCGTAGGGTCAGGGGGCAGCCTGTGAGGTGAGGAAAAACGCTCCTTCACCGGGGGGGCGGGGGGGGGGGGGGCCTCTGATGCGGTCTGGCCCGCGATCGGGGCCCACCAATCGGCAGGCCAGCCTCTTCTCCCCTCCCCCTGGGCATACTTTGTTGCACATCCCATGTTGCGTTGGGGTTGGCGTGCTGAAGTCCCCTGCGCATGCGCGGGTTAGCGCGGCCCAACTGTGCATGCGCTCATTGGTGCGGCGCCCATTTGGCGCCAGGAAAGGAGGCTGGAGTGTGCATGAACCGCTCCAGCGCCATGAAGGGGCCAGAATCAGTAGGCCCCGCGCCCGTTTCGCGCTGTCGTGAAACACGACGGCATTCACGACGGCGCAAACACTTAGTCTCCATTTACTCACGGAGGTGTGGGGATAAGCGCATGGATTCCTGATTGCTGTATTACGAATAACAACACACTACCACCATCTTATTCCCACACAAACTCCTCTCAGTTTGGGGGGGGGGGGTGTGGGCCTGGATTATGGAGCTCAAATTCTAGAGTATAGACATCTCCCTCCGACAGTGCAGCGCTCCCTCAGTACTGGCACCGGGGGGGAGTGTGGGCCTGGATTATGGAGCTCAAATCCTAGAGTATAGACATCTCCCTCCGACAGTGCGGCGCTCCCTCAGTACTGACACCAGGGGGGAGTGTGGGCCTGGATTATGGAGCTCAAATCCTAGAGTATAGACATCTCCCTCCGACAGTGCAGCGCTCCCTCAGTACTGGCACCGGGGGGAGTGTTGGCCTGGATTATAGCGCTCAAACCCTAGAGTATAGACATCTCCCTCCGACAGTGCAGCGCTCCCTCAGTACTGGCACCGGGGGGAGTGTGGGCCTGGATTATGGAGCTCAAATCCTAGAGTATAGACATCTCCCTCCGACAGTGCGGCGCTCCCTCAGTACTGGCACCGGGGGAGTGTGGGCCTGGATTATGGAGTTCAAAGTCACACACTGATCCATGTACTTTATAAAGGTTGTGAGGATTCCCGTCTCTGCTACCTTTCCAGGCAGTGGGCAGGTAGCTCACTGGGTTAAATCGCTGGCTTTTAAAGTAGACCAAGCAGGCCAGCAGCACGGTTCGATTCCCGTACCAGCCTCCCCGGACAGGCGCCGGAATGTGGCGACTAGGGGCTTTTCACAGTAACTTCATTGAAGCCTACTCGTGACAATAAGCAATTTTCATTTTCATTTCATTCCAGATTGCATCCACCCTCTGGATGAACAAAATCTTTCCTCAAATTCCCATTAAACCACAATGCCCCTACCTTAAAATGATGCTCCCTCATTATTGACCCTTCAACTAAGGAGAGTAGCTGCTTCCTATCCACCCTGTCCATACCACTCATAATCATATACACCTTCATTAGCACCCCCGCACCCAGCCTCTAAAGAAAACAATCCAAACCGCTCTTTGTAGCTCAACTGCTTGATTCCAGGCATCACCCTGGTTAATCTCCTCTGCACTCTCTCCAGTGAAATCCCATCCTTCCTACACAGAGTCCACCAGAACGACACACAATACTCCTGCTGCATTGAAAATCCAGGAGTCTGCCCCTATCAACGAACGAGAAATTCAACTGGATAGACCAGCTAAATACTGTGGATACAAAATCAGATCACAAGCTGGAAATTCTGTGGTAACTCACCTCCTAACTCCCATCAGCAGGGTAGCATGGTGGTTAGCATAAATGCTTCACAGCTCCAGGGTCCCAGGTTCGATTCCCGGCTGGGTCACTGTCTGTGCGGAGTCTGCACGTCCTCCCCCTGTGTGCGTGGGTTTCCTCCGGGTGCTCCGGTTTCCTCCCACAGTCCAAAGATGTGCGGGTTAGGTGGATTGGCCATGCTAAATTGCCCGTAGTGTCCTAATAAAAGTAAGGTTAAGGGGGGGGGGGTTGTTGGGTTATGGGTATAGGGTGGATTCGTGGGTTTGAGTAGGGTGATCATGGCTCGGCACAACATTGAGGGCCGAAGGGCCTGTTCTGTGCTGTACTGTTCTATGTTCTATGTTCTATGTAAACCCATCCACCATCCACAAGGCACCAGTCAGGCATGTGATGGAATTCTTTCCACTTGTCCGGATGAATGCAGCTCCAACTAGAAGCTGGACATATCTAACACAAAACAGCCTACTTAACCGGCACCCCATGCTGCTCCCGCAGTACACATTATACGACAGCACTCAAAGTAGGTCAGAGGCTACTTCAATTGAATCTGTCATAACTGAGATTGATAGGATTTTGTTGGGCAACAAATAGAATCAAAGTTAAAAAACAGATCAGCCTTGACCTAAAAGAGTTATGGAAGAGACACCAGGCCTGGATATGCACTCCAGTTCATATCTTACAATGGTTCTAAAAACTTACAACTGGAGTTATTTTGCTTTCACTCAGTGCATGATTCGATAAAGTAGCAATGCCGATATACACTCTCTATTCATTTTCTTAAGATGAGATAACTTTAGGTTGAGATAAAAAAAACATAAAACACAAGATATGAATAGGAAATTATACAAATTCACAATAAGTCAGCACACACATGGAAAGAAGGGACATATGAAGTAGGAGGGATGGGAGGGAGATAGTGACATAGTGATAATGTCACTAGACTGATAATCCAGAGGCTCTCACATGCTGTGGGGGCATGAGTTCAAATTCCACCATGGCATCTGGTGGAATGTAAATTCAGTTAATAAATCTGGAATTGAAAGCTAGTCTCAGTAATGGTGACCAAGAGCCCATCACTGGTTGTTGTTGAAACCCATCTGGCTTGTCACTTAACCTGTCACTGTCACTTTGCAACCTTTTCCTGTCCCCGTAGGTTACGTTCCTCCCTAGCTTTGTATTGTCAGCAAGTTTTGCTACATTACTTCTGTCTTTTGGTCTAAATCATTAGTTAAGATTGTAAATAGCTGAAGCCCCAGTACTGATCCCTGAAACATTCTGCTAGTTATACTGCCAACTTTAAAATACCCTGGGCGGGATTCTCCCATCCACGCCGTCGAAAACGCCGTCCCCACATGCCGCCACCCAACCCTTGCACGCAGAGTTCCCGCCGACTGCGCGCAGGCATGGACGGCGCCGGAGGGACTCTGCGTTTTAACTACAGCCGCTCGGCCCATCCGGGCCGGGGAATCGGCCGGCCGGCCGTGTACAGCGGCCCACGACCAATGCCGTTGCAACCACGCCGGCGCCAATGCAGCCAATTTTCCGCTCTGCGGAGAATCGCATGCCGGCGTCGGGGGGGGGGGCGTGGCCCAGTCGCGGGGATTCTCCGGAATATGGTGACTCGGGACCTTTCACAGTAACTTCATTGCAGTATTAATGTAAGAAGCCTTACAACACCAGGATGAAGTCCAACAGGTTTGTTTGGAGTCACTAGCTTTCGGAGCGCAGCTCCTTCATCAGGTACTCACTTGATGAAGGAGCTGCACTCCGGAAGGTAGTGACTCCAAACAAGCCTGTTGGATTTTATCCTGGTGTTGTAAGACTTCTTACTGAGCCCACCCCATTCCAACGCCGGCATCTTCACCTGAGTGTTAATGTAAGCCTACTTGTAACAATAAAGGTTATTATTATTAATAAGTCTGGAATTGAACTCTGGTTCCTGGTGTTGTGAGGGTGCAGTGCTAGCCACTGTGCCACCCCATCTCCATCTGCAAAGTCATGGAGTTGAAATTTGCAATGCTGAAACCGTCTTTCAAATTTTTTTTTTTTAGTTCTGATGAAGGATCTCCAGCCAAAGAATTAACCTGTCAATTCTCTTTTCAGATGTTGCAAACATAGGGAGCGATCCTCCGGTGATGCTGCGCCTGAAAAGCAGCTTGCCACGGTGCAGCATGACCGGTGAAAGCCAGGAGACCCCACTCCCAGGATGCAATCGACTCGCAACATCTCGCGAGAAGTTGCAAGGAGAATCCCACCCACAATGGGCGGGATCAGTTTTTGGCAAATCTGAATATTAGAGCGAGAAAGTAAGCCTAATGTGCAGATTCCCAAGGTACCTGAGGCTTTGAGATTCAATTCCTTCACCTCGGCGACCCCGGGCGAGCGCCGTTTGGTACTTGTCTCTACAAAAGGGGACCAGACGGAACGGCACTCGCAGGGGTCTCCAACGGGATCGAAGGCCTCCAGCTGGGTGTTGCGTTGGCACTGTTAGTGTAACCCGAACAAAGCTCATTATGATGTTCGTCTGCATGTTCTACAGACTCTAAAACTGATTGAGCTCCCTTTCTATGTGTCAAAGTTCACTGATTTATATATGTAGTTGTGTGAAGCACAGCTCTATTGATTATATCCGTGCAAACTAGTGTGAACTGCTTAGCCCTTCCCCACCTGTTTTGGCAGCTGATGCACACCTTGAAGACCACAAGAGCCCTCTACTCTTGCACAAACAGATACTTCATTGCATCACTTATTTTCTGTTGTTCGTGCTTCTTTTGGTGGGGCCGCCCATTATCCGTGGAAGTCAGGGTTTAGGTTTGCGAATGAGGAGCAATGCTTTGATACAATGCTTCTACCCAAAAGGCTTAGGGAGGGCCGAATTTCAAACAATAAATATGTCCTGACAACTTCCAGTCCACTTAGTGTTGAACTGTAAGATCCTTTTGAATATTTGTGCACGTAAGTTAAGATGTGGGAACTTGGAAAACAAATTGGATACACCCTGAAGCTTGCAAAGTTAACTTGATAGTTCTGTTTATGGCTGTGATTTCAGAGGTAGAATCAGTGCTGTAAAATCTGCGAGTTACCTGGTCAAAGTAATAGGTCTGAAGTATTTCTCACCTGCAGCTTGTTATATTGAGAAAGCACCAATATTAAATGTATGTAAGCATTTAAATTAGGGGCACGGCTGTTAAGAACACACATATGTTGAGCTTTTTTTAACTTGTCAGTTACTTTTCTGAATACTGTGTTGTTCTCTGTGTCTTGTAAGAGAATATTCTCTGTTCTGGGAAAAGAAGGAATCCAAATGAAGTTAATTGGCAATTTGAAAGTTGCAAGCACAGATGAAAGCATTACAGATGGGTTATAAAAGCTCTTAAAACTTGGAAACAATTAAAATATTGCGTCATTTGGAACAACGACAGTACTAACTGACGTCTGATTGTTTATTGCAGTAATTGCACTTTTATTTGTGCCAACAAGTTACTTGAGTAAAATTGAACTTGAAAATGAAAGGCTACACAAGGTACTACCAAAGAGAAAATGCTGGGAAATCTCAGCAAGTCTGGCAGGGTTCCTGTAACAGCCTCCCCGAAAAGGCGCCAGAATGTGGCGACAAGGGGCTTTTCACAGTAACTTCATTTGATGCCTACTCGTGACAATAAGCGATTTTCATTTCATTTCATTTCATTTCAGCATCTGTAGGGAGAGAAAAGAGCTCACGTTTCAAGTCCGATGACTCTTCGTCAAAGCTGGTGGAATGGAGGACTAAGGGAGGAGGAAGGGGTGAGCGGTTATGGGGAAGGCAATTTCATTTTGAAGTGAGGGGGGACACCAGCTTTGACAAAGAATCATCGGACTCGAAGCGTTAGCTCTTTTCTCTCCCTACAGATGCTGCCAGACCTGCTGAGATTTTCAGCATTTTCTCTTTAGTTTCAGATGCAGTAATTTGATTTTATTTTTTACACAAGATGCATCTGCACTATAATGGATGCCCTTTGTGCCCAGGCATCAGGATTGCCCAGGATGCTCGAGCAGCAGGATTCGCCGCCATTGCTGGCATGCCCCCAGTCCAAGGAGCGATCAATGAAACGTATGTCCCCCTTCGAGCACCAGTTCAACGTGGGTTGCCCTTCATCATCAATTGGATGATGTTCCATTCCCTTCCTTAACCTCATCACCTCCCGATTTTCTAACTAGGAGGCATGGCCACCGGAACTCCACTGTCCTGTCGCACCTCTCCAGTCCCCCCTCCCCCCTCACTTCAAAATGAAATTCCCTTCCCCATAACCGCCCACCCCTTCCTTCTCCCTTAGTCCTCCACTCCACCAATGTTCTCCCTCAGTCCTTCACTCACACTATCTCCCTCCCCAGCCCGGTTTAGCTCAGTTGCTAGACGGCTGGTTTGCGATGCAGAGCACGGCCAACAGCGTGGGTTCAATTCCCTGACCAGCTGAGGTTATTCATGAAGGCCCTGACTTCTCAACCTTGCCCCTCACCTGAGGTGTGGTGATCCTCAGGTTAAATCACCCATCAGCTCTCCCCCTCAAAGGGGGCCATTGTTAACTGGGACAGTGGTGACTTTTATTACCTGTCCGTCACTCCCACCTTCCCCCTCCCTCAGTTCTTCACTGCACCTTTCCCTGGCTTTCACTCCTTCCCACCAGCAGAGCTCTCCTCCCCTCTCCGAGGGTCCTACTAGCAGGGCCGGCTCAAGGTACCGGCAACTCGGGGCAGTTGCCCGGGCGCCATGTGCTAGGGGCGCCGCGTAAAAGACTTGGGTCCCGCGCATGCGCAGTTGGGCCGGTGCCAACCAGCGCATGCGCGGTGGCCGCCCTCCCTCAGGCCGCCCCGCACAAACATGGCGGATGGATCCAGGCTCACTCCGCCCCCCCCCTTGGGCTAACTCCGCCCCCCCTCGGGCTCACTCCGCCCCCCCCCCCCCCCCCGGCTCACTCCAGCCCCCCCCCCCCCCCCCCTCGGGCTCACTCCGGCCCCCCCCACTTGGGCTCACTCTGGCTCCCCCCCCGCCCCCCCCCCCCCCCCCCAGGCCCCCCCTCTCCCCCCCCCAGGCCCCCCCTCTCCCCCCCCCCCCCCCCCCCCCCGGCCCCGCCCCCCCGAAGGGCGCCGAAGTTCAGCTTGCCCGGGGCGCCAGCAACCCTAGGGCCGGCGCTGCCTACCAGCATCACTGTGGTAGTCACAGGCCCGCTCAATCGCCGCTATTGTCCCGGCAGGCCCAATGTGCAGCCAGTGGCCGCTGCCATCTTGCTCTACTCACAACACGTGCAGCCTGTGGGTGCCGCCATCTTGCCTGCCTCAGACCCAATGGGTGCCGCCATCTTGCCTTCCCCAGGACACGTGCGGCCCATGGGCGCCGCCACCTTACCCGCTTCAGGACCCCTCATCAGGCCGCTCATCACTTGCAACCGCTGATGACCAATCGCGTCTCGCCTCATTTACGATTGACCGGTCTCGACTGCACAACCTCACGACCGCTTCGACAAAGGTGAAGGTTGACGGGCACGAGATCTCCTGCCTTCTGGACTCCGGGAGCACTGAGAGCTTCATCCACCCCGATACGGTAAGGTGCTGCTCCCGCGTGGTACACCCTGCTAACCGTGGCGATCTGGGGGTACTGCATCGCCACCCTCACCATCCAGGGCGTGGAGTTCAGCGGCTTCTGCCTCTACATTCTCCCCAACCTCTGCGCTGCCTTGCTACTCGGCCTGGACTTCCAGTGCAACCTCGAGAGCCTAACGCTGAAATTTGGCGGGCCCTTACCACCCCTTATTGTTTGTGGCCTCGCGACCCTTAAGGTCGACCCGCCTTCCCTTTTTGCAAACCTTACCCCGATTGCAAACCTGTCGCCACCAGGAGCAGGCGGTACAGCGCCCAGGATAGGGCCTTCATCAGGTCTGAGGTCCAGCGGCTGCTGTGCGAAGGTATCATCGAGGCCAGCAACAGCCCCTGGAGAGCCCAAGTGGTAATGGCGAAAACCGGGAAGAAAAACTGGATGGTCGTTGACTACAGTCCGACCATCAACCGGTACACGCAGTTTGACACATAACCCCTCCCACGCATATCTTTTTAAAAATAAATTTAGAGTGCCCAATTCATTTTTTCCAATTAAGGTGCAATTTAGCGTGGCCAATCCACCTACCCTGCACATCTTTGGGTTGTGGGGGTGAAATCCACGCAAGCACGGGGAGAATGTGCAAACTCCACACGGACAGTGACCCAGAGCCTGTATCGAACCTGGGGCCTCGGTGCCGTGAGGCAGCAGGGCTAATCCACTGCGCCACCATGCTGCCCATTCCCACGCATATCTGATCTGGTCAATCAGATTGCACAATAACGGGTCTTCTCGACAGTGGACCTGAAATTTGCCTACCACCAGCTCCCCATCCGTGAGGCAGACCGCCCATACACTGCGTCCGAAGCAGACGGCCGCCTTTACATTTCCTTAGGGTTCCCTTCGGCGTCACCAACGGGGTCTCGGCCTTCGAGAGATGGACCACTTTCCCGTACCTGGACAACGTCACCATCTGTGGCCACGACCAGCAGGACCACGACGCTAACCTTTCCAAATTTCTCCACACCGCTACTCTCCTCAACCTTACTTACAACAAGAAGTGTGTGTTCAGCACAAACCGATTAGCCATCATCGGCTATGTGGTTCAGAACGGAGTTCTAGGGCCCGACCCCGATCGCATCGCCCCTTCATGGAACTCCCCCACTGACCCAAGGCCCTCAAACGATGCCTGGTGTTCTTTTTGCATTACGCCCAGTGGGTCCCAAACTATGCGGACAAGGCCCGCCCACTCATTCCACCATTTTCCAACTGACGGCCAAGGCTCACCGGGCCTTCAACTGTATCAAGGCCAACATCGCCAAGGCCGCGATGCACCCGGTCGACGAGACGCTCCCCTTCCATGTCAAGAGCGATGCATCAGACGTCGCTCTGGCCACCACCCTCAACCAGGCAGGCACCCCCCATGCCTCCGAAATTCAGCATTCCTCCGTCGAAAAGGAGGCCCAAGCCATTGTTGAAGCTGTTCGACATTGAAGGCATTACCTGGCCGGCAGGAGATTCACTTTCCTCACTGACCAATGGTCGGTTGCCTTCATGTTCAACAACAGACAATGGGGCAAGATCAAAAACGATAAAATCTTGAGGTGGAGGATCGAGCTATCCACCTATAATTACGAGATTTTGTATCGCCCCGGTAAGCTCAACGAGCCTCCCGATGCCCTATCCCGAGGTACATGTGCCAGCGCACAAGTGGACCGACTCTGGACCCTGCACAACAATCTCTGTCACCCAGGAGTCACCTGTTTTTACCACTTCATTAAGGCCCGCAATCTGCCCTACTCCATTGAGGAAGTCAGGGCTATCACCAGGGACTGTCAGGTCTGCGCGGAGTGTAAACCGCACTTCTACCGGCCAGACCGTGCGCGCCTGGTGAAGGCCTCCCGCCCCTTTGAACGCCTCAGTGTGGACTTCAAAGGGCCCATCCCTTCCACCGACTGAAACACATACTTCCTCAGTGTGGTCGACGAATATTCCCGATTCCCCTTTGCCGTCCCATGCCCTGATATGACGTCTGCCACTGTCATCAAAGCCCTCAACACCATCTTCGCTCTGTTTGGTTTCCATGCCTACATCCCCAGCGACCGGGGATCCTCATTTATGAGCGATGAGCTGCATCAGTTCCTGCTCAACAGGGGCATTGCCTCGAGCAAGGTGACCAGCCACAACCCAAGGGGCAACGGGCAGGTGGAGCGGGAGAATGGGACGATCTGGAGAGCCGTCCAGCTGGCCCTACGGTCCAGACGTCTCCTGGCCTCCCGCTTGCAGGAGGTCCTCCCCGACGCACTTCACTCCATTCGGTCGCTCCTGTGCACTGCGACTAACGAAACCCCCCATGAACGTCTCTTTGCCTTCCCCAGGAAGTTCGCCTCCAGGGTTTCTCTCCCAACGTGGCTGTCAGCTCCAGGACCCGTTCTCCTCAGTTGACACGTGCGACTCCACAAGGCGGACCCGTTGGTTGAGAGGGTATAGCTACTCCACGCCAACCCACAGTACGCTTACGTAGCGTATCCCGACGGCCGCCAAGACACAGTCTCCCTCAGGGACCTGGCACCAGCTAGTTCGCCACACACACCCCCTCTGGCCCGGCGCCACCCTCCCTTCCCCCGGCGCACCCCACCGCAGCCCCGCTCCAGGACAATCCGTTCTGCCCTTGCTCCCACCCGGGGATGAAGAAGATTTCGACACGGTCCCAGAGTCACCAAAGACCAAGCCGACACCGGAGTCGACATCAACACTGCAGCGCTCTCGACGACAGATTAAGGCACCGGACCGCCTAAATTTGTAATATTCTCTGTGATTTTTAAAAACAACTTGTCTGTATGTAGTTCTCCACCATCACCGCTGGGCTCATTTTTAACAGGGGGTGAATGTGGTAATCACCACTGATTTGTATATATATGGGTTTTGCAGTAAGGCCCCTGTACTACAGGTACGGGGGGTAGTTCCCTGCCTGCTGGCTCCACCCAGTAGGCGGAGTATAAATAGGTGTGCTCTCCGTATAGCAGCCATTTCGTCAACTGCTGTAGGAGGCCACACATCACATTTCATTCATCTCTGTGTAATAAAGCCTCGATTACATTCTACTCTCGTCTCGTCGTAATTGATAGTGCATCAATCACCATAGGGTACTGGCCCTGGGTAGGCTCTTTTGGTGGGTCTTGTCCACGGGACAGAGGATGATGAAGACTCACAGTGACATAAGCTCTGGTGCTCTTCATCACCTGACAAAGTTTGACTTCTGCCTTTAGCATCATATTCTATTGTCTACCTGGGTGATCCTTGCATGTGTGCTGGCCAATCCTTCTCATGGACCCATGTATCTTGGGGTGTGGTGGTGGGAGAGGGAGTGAGGCTGGTGGGGTTCCAGGAGATGGTGAACGGTTAGGACACTCTCACTGGCTAAACTGCCATATAGGGTTAGCTCACACGTCTGGCCCCGTGCTTTGCCACCTCTTGCTGAGGGTGACACCATGTGGGACTTTCATGTGACATGGGGGCCAACCCCATTCCTCCTCCAGCACCACTTGCACATCCTCTACACCCAGGTCCAGTTCATCCCTAACACCCATCAGACAGAAGTCCAAGGCAGGTCGCACTGTTGGTGCAAAAGTGTTTAACGGTGAGTATATACATTGTTGTCCCCTAACTCCTAACTATTGTCTATGTGCTATACCTGTGTCAGCTCTAGTGTCATCTGTCTTTCTTATCTTACATGCTCTGCTGTTCCTTCTAAGTGTACACCCAGACAGCACATCAGGAATGGAGGCAACCTGCATGTCTTGCCCTCTGACCTGTGATGCTTTGCTCTGGAGAGACTTTCTGGTGTCACAGGTAACGAGATGTCACTCTCTTCTGCCCGCTGCCCATGAGCTGCACCAGTGTTGGGGGGGGGGGGGGGGGATTTGAAAGGGCTGAGGTGTTCCAGCACCTTCACTGCCGGAGGCTCCGGCATGGGCCCCATCACATCCTCCTGCATCATGCTCCGTGGCCTCTGAGCCATGAACATTGAGACTGGGACATGTCCCTCAGCAAGTGGTTCATTCCCTCACTGCCTCGGTCATGTTCTTCTGTGCCTGTGACATGTCCTTCTCTGACTGACTTATGTCGGTCAGCGCCCGGCCAATGCTCTCAATGCCCTCAGCCATGACCCTTTGTGAATGGGCTACGCTCTGGAGTGCTGCAGCAATGTCCATGTGGGCCTGGTACATCACGTCTGCCTGTGACTGGACTCCCCTGTTGTGCACTTCAGTTATCGACCGCACAGCTTGCCCACACATTGGACATCCTGACCTATGGCGCTGGCTTTTTCCTTTTAGTTTTCATTTTTTTAATTAGGGGGAAATTTAGCGTGACCAATTCGCCTACCCTGCACATCTTTGGGTTGTGGGGTGAGGTCAAGCAGACACAGGGAGAATATGCAAACTCCACATGGACAGTGACCCGGGGCCAGAATCGATCCTGGGTCCTCGGTGGTGTGAGGTAACAATGTTAACCACTGTGCCACTGTACTGCCTTGGCTCTGACTTCTTTCCCATTGACTTTCCACTGCGGATGCTGCCCATTCAGTGTTGACCTGGGTAACACGCATTATTGGCAACAGCTCCAGCGCCTAAAGGTGGTTGGACTCCTCCAGCTGTACCTGCAGATGCTGAAAAGTTGCTGACACCCCCTCCTGTAAATTCTGACTCTGTGTTTACATCTGTACCAGTAATGGGAGCATAATTTCTAGAATTAGGACACCTGTCCGGATGACGGCTGTTTTCTGGGATCGAGCAGCCCTCTGACGTCCCTCTCCCTCAGGGTTTCCTGCCTCCAACTAATGTACTGTGGCGTTTGCAGCAAAAGGAGCCACTTAAATAAAATGTCTCTCTGAGGTGATGAGCTCTACGATGGTGGAATGTGCAGGTCATAGCAAGAAAAGTTGTTGTTTTCCCTGGAGTGTTGCTCCGGGGTGGCTGGAGGGTGGTGAGCCTGGATGGCCCAGCCTTGTCTGATGTTGGTCCTTCAAGACAAAAGACATGGTGTGATCTTGGGAAGGAATGGTCTGTGGAAGAGGGATGACTCACTTGCTGTAGGGACTTCAGCATTGCATTGGGCTCTCACTTGTTTAGCGCATGTCAACCTCCATGTCAGCCACTGTCCTTTCCTCGGCCTCGCCCACTAGCTGCATGGTGCACTCACTTCCACAGTGTGGAACTGCCAATCAGGAATACCTCCTCCGGTCTTCTGCCGCTCATGCCTGTTATGGGCTGCCTTATCCTGAGGGACACAGAAAGGACGTAGTGAGACACTGGGAGACGTGTTATGCGGGGGGTTTGGAGCTGATGGCATGTGTGGCCAAAGTGGACAATACATGTGTTGGAGTTGGTGAAGAGTAGGTTGTAAGGGAGATGTCGGCATGTGGGATGTTGTTGACCTCTTGGATATTAAGGGAATGATGTGAGGGATGGTAGTGATGCAAGGGGTACACGGGTGGTGACTTACCTGAGCTGCTCTAAGAAGATCATTCATCTATGTACAACATTGCCCTCAAGGGCAGCACGGTGGCCTAGTGGTTAGCACAACCGCCTCACGGCGCTGAGGTCCCAGGTTCGATCCCGGCTCTGGGTCACTGTCCGTGTGGAGTTTGCACATTCTCCCCGTGTCTGCGTGGGTTTCGCCCCCACAACCCAAAAAATGTGCAGAGTAGGTGGATTGGCCACTCTAAATTGCCCCTTAATTGGAAAAAATAATTGGGTAATCTAAATTTATAAAAAAAAAACATTGCCCTCCGATCCTTCTTGTGAGACTGCCAGCACTGACCGTCTCTACCATCTCCACCCAAGCACTGTTGACTATGGCAGGCTTGAGCCGATGGCCTAACCTGGGGAAGAGGGTGTCCCTCCTCTCCTCAATAGCGTCCAACAATCTGTCCACATCATATTCCTAGAATCGTGTTGTGGGTCGTCGCTGAGTGTGTGGTGAGTGGAGCTCCAACTTGTCAGGCTCTTTAGTCCGAATTCCGGCCCTAGTGAATCAGACGTCAGCAAGATGGGAATTCCTCGCTATTCACATGGACATAGTGCTGGTCTATTTGCATGTCCTCTATCAGGGAACAAATAGTACCATCAAAGGGTACGCAAATCGCACACTATTCAACTGTAGCGGGAGCACTTGTCCCCCAAATGGAGAATCCAGACCATTAGTTTATTGGAGGCGGTTCAGAGAAGGTTCACTGGAATGATTCCCTATATGGAGAAATTATCTTCTGAGCAAAGATTAAACAGGTTGTAATTTAGAAGAATGGGAGGTGATTAAACGGCTGGATAGGGTAAATACTGAGTAGACGTTTCCCCTCATAGGACAGCCTATTCCTCTTCCTATTTCTTATGATCTGATGGCCTTATGGAAGATTAGGTACGATAGGATCACCTGGATTTCCAGGTAAGTACTTTCGAGCGGAGCAGCAGTTAAACCACTACTCCATCAAAAGTTATGGCCCACAATGTTTATTGATATTAATCCTGCCAATGACCAGGCACTCCTCTCAAAGTCTTAACTAATTTGATTTTTGCTGAACTATTTCTGTTTGCTGACATTTTTAATATGATATTAAAGGAGATTACAGTGGATGATCCTCAAAGTCATTTGAGGCAATGCTTGCCAGCACTTTGTGTTTCCTATTAGTCTGCAAAGACAGCATGGCAGGTGTAAAAAAAAAAATCTCTGGAGACCTTTGATGCATTGGAGTCCTATGATCTGTTTTGCTTTTCCTCAGAGCCTAACAGAAGCCTTGAATAAGTACTGGCTTTGATATCTCAATAAAGCATCTGTCTGTCTTTCAATGACATTTTCTTGTCATAATTCCATTACTTTAAAAAACTCTCATTTCCTTCAAAATTATTCAGACTGTAGTGACTTCAATTATTTTCTAAGTATGTTTCAAGTGTCATTGTTCACTGTTTAGCTGTGAAATGCTGTCTTTCTGATAGAAAATTAAACCAAGGTTTCATCAGCCTCTTCTGGTGTCTGTGACAAATACCATGACACTTTTGAAGAAGCGAAGGGGAGTTCTTCCAGTAACATGGTTGACATTTATCATTTAAACAGCTGTAAGACATCCTTCCTGATGATTTTCTGATTTCTCTTTCTTTATCTTTGCTGTTATCATTTTGATCCATGGCTGCTCAATGGACATGTAACTTTAAGTCAAGCAGCAGGGAGAATTAAGAATTGAAAAGTTACAACAGAGAACAGTCTGCTAACTTTGGACAGAAAGACTCAAACTTCTCGGCACTTGAGAGATGGGGTGGGACATGTTTGGCTGGTGGCCAATGATTTGGCCTAAAGGCAGTATTCTGCCCGGTAACAGATGACGGGATGGTTTCCAGAGACCAAAGGAAAGCAGAGTTGAGGCCTGGGCACACAGAGACAAGGACCTGCTCTCTCTCTTTCCCTTGTGTCTTTACCAGAAATACTGTGAGTTTCTGTATTTCGGAAACTGCAGAGACCTGGATCTGAAAGATCACTTTGAAGTAAGGTCTGCTTAAAGACAAC
This sequence comes from Scyliorhinus canicula, assembly GCF_902713615.1. NCBI lineage: Eukaryota > Metazoa > Chordata > Chondrichthyes > Carcharhiniformes > Scyliorhinidae > Scyliorhinus > Scyliorhinus canicula. The sequence goes on along the minus strand of NC_052148.1, from coordinate 29,744,703 downwards.
CATCTGAAACAAAGACTCTTTGTCCTTTTACTTATGATTTTCACCCCTCTCATCCTCTTTGTGTTTGTCTCTCTTGTGAGTGTAGGTATGTGTATACGTGTGCGCGTACAAGATGTGGGGCAAGTTAAAGTGGGGAATTAGGAATTAGATAATAGTTAACCAGTTGTATTTTTTGCATATTTAATTATAGTTCTTGTTATTAATTTAAAAAAAGTAATTGTGCTTAAATTTACAAATCTGGTGACTGTAATTATTGGTCAGCCAGGGGCCAAAGACTTGTGGTATTTTTCGAAGAATCATTGGTTAGTTCAATTGTGTTGTGACTCCGGGTCAAGGGGGGCTGGAATTGACTGTGCACTAGTCCAGGGGGTGTAAGCGCCAACAGTATCAAAAGCAGATTGACTGGCTGTTTACCAAATTTCTATTTGTTGCAGGTTTCTATACGTAAATTGCCTATAATCATAACAGTGGTGTCTTAAAAGTAATTAATTGGCACTTTATGATGTAGTGATACACTGCTGTTTCCCCATGTACATGTGGGGGCCTCCCTATGTTCGGGCGGAATGGGGGGCAGGGATCACTCTTCCTGCCTGAGTTAACATTTAGTTGAAAAAGGTTCAAATCTGACAATTGTTTATATTGCTGAGATTGTCACAAACCAGAGATAGGTATAGTGCTGTCTGTACTAAACCAGCACATACTAGCAAAACTCAGAACATAAATGTCGATGGTTAGATACGATTTGTGATTGGGCTGCAGTTTGTTGTATCTCTACACTTCCACCAGTTCATTAATCAAAAGTTTGACCCAGATGTTTTTATTGACGAGGCTAACAAAGGACAACACCAGTATAAAGTTCAACCAAGTTTATTCAACACAAAATTAACCCTTAAATTATCCCCATTTCATTCACAGAAATGTCCCAAGATTCATAATACTGCATGTGCCGATGGGCTCAGTCATTCCGCAGTTCCGATTCACTGAGTCTTACATTCCACAGGGTCGTCATTACGAAGTTGGGTCTCGCTGGCTGCTTCCATCCGTCTCTGGTCAGTCTTCCAAATCATCAAGATCACCTCCATGCTGAGTCTGTGCTGGGGTGTGTCTTGGGGGTCTACCATTATCCCTTCCCTTCACGCCTTTCCAGAACCTTCTCTGGCCCTCGGCCAATTGGATCCGGGAAGGGGTTCCAACACCCAATGGACTTTGTGATGACCACTTTGCGGGGCACCAGGTAGTTGTCCATAGGTGTACATCTTCAGTAGCCTGTTGCCATATAAGGTAAAGGCAGGAACTATGTCTGCCAGGAAGTCTGGCTTTATCTGGGAAACCCAAAACAAATCGATTCATATGAATGGAGCCAATTATCTCCTTTTAGGTGATTGACAAGGCAGCCCCAGACATGTCCAGGCAGTACGTCTGTGCTTCGTGTTTTGAATTTTGGTTAAGTTTAAATTCCTATTAGCCTGCCTGGAATTGACTGCATTTTGATTAAAAATGTCCAATTCTTAATTCAGTGTCCAATTTTGTCGGGTCTAAAAATCCAGGCCATTCCAGATCAGCACAAGATGTTGAGCAATCACGAGTGTGCTAAGAATTACACTAACAACCAATTTGAGATTATCAGTTGGGCTCATATTATAGTTGACTTACACTTGCTAGAAACTACATGGATTCAAAAGCAGGGACCTGTCCTTTGCAGACAAAATGCAAGGGAAATGGGGTACAAGAATAAATAAGTATAGATACAATTGTGAAATTACATCTAGAATATTGGGCAGACTTTTAGTCATGGTATGCTGTTCCTGATGGCATGACAGGAAGTGGGTGCCCTTTTTAGCATCTTCCTTTTTGCTAACCCCATCTGAATACAATTAAAATTTAAAGTGCCTGTGATGTGCATGGGAGACACATGCAATTACCTGGGGAGAAAGCTTTTTATTGGTGAAATCCACCGTCAGATGACAATGGAACAGATCCAGCCTCCTGGACAAACCGAAAGGCTTTTCATCACGACCGCAACTTATTTGCCAACTCCAATTCCATTAACATAAGACTTATTGAGAGAACAAAGGTGGCATAGGTGTTTTCACATTTAAATTTCACTTAAAACATTTCACCTCACATTGGTTTTATTTTATTCATATCTGTATATGTTGTTAACTCTTAAATGCCCTCTGAAATGGCCGATCAAGCCACCAGAAAGTCACAAAAGAATTAAATTGGACAGCCCACCCGGCATCAACCTAGGAGCCAAAAACAGCAATGCCAAACTCCAACTTGCCGATCCTGCAGAGTCCCCCATGCTAACATCTGAGGGCTTGTGCCAAAATTAGGACACATGGACACAACGCCTGGACGTTCCCCTCCAAGCCACTCACAATCCTGACTTGGAAATAAATCACCGTTCCTTCACTATAGCTCGGTCACTCTGGGTGTACATCTGCTGCATGGACTGCAATGGTTTAAGAAAGCTGTGCACCACCTTTTATGAGGGCAATTAGGAATGGATAATAAATACTTGCCTAGCCAGTGGTGCCCATGTCCCATGAAGAAGTAAATAAAAAGCCTGAGATGGACACACAAGTGAACATGCTAACCCCACCCTTTAGGCCCACATTTTCTTATTTAACTAGCAACCCCATCCTGGGGCATCCTGCTAGGTTTCCCACTTCACCCCTCCGTGTCTCTGACCACCCCTCTGATCTCCCTTTGATTCCTCTTCCACTCCTGCATGCCCTGACCCCAATCCACACTTCCACCCCAGTTCCGAGGCTCCATGTGAGCTGCCATTCTCCTGCTCCTGTCCCTTGTCCCACAGAATTCAACAAGGAAATCCATTAATCTCAGACACAATGACACAAAGCTTTAAACAAACCTGAACCGGGTGGCACAAGATTCCCATGTGTCGCTGCGTTTGTCCTGAAAGTAGGAAATAATTATAAACAGCATTAATATAATGCAAATTCATGCCATGCAAATGTATAATCTGCCACAGGATGGCATGAGGCACCACATACCACAAACATGCTGCTGAGTTGTTCTCTAAATTGGAGCCTGTAAGTGGGACTGCAAAATTTCAGCTCTCACCTAATTAAGTCACCCCAGCTCCAACATTTCCCGTTCTTGCTCCATAAAGCCCTTTTCAATTGTGTCCAATTTTGTTTTCCATATTTAGGGAAGGATATACTTGCATTGGTTGCAGTACAATGCAGTTCATGAGATTGGACCTTTGTTTGATAGGGTTGACTCCAAATAAACAGTTGAGTATATTGGGCATGATGTAATGGCCTTAACGCGCCTGACTAGGTGATGCGACAAGGCTGTTTAATCTTCTGAGAGGCCTTTCGCAAGATTCGCAACGCTCAAAACGTCTCAGGAGATTTGACGGTATCTTGTGATACATTGTGATCTGGATCGTGTCCTTGCCAGGCAAAATCCAGATGAACATATTTAAGTGAGCCATTAGGTTCATTTACATATGCCTGTGCATACTCTTCCAGCGCCGGGGACCTAACAGCCGCGCCTGGGAGACTTCGCCATGGTGCCTTTTCGCACAGGTTTCCACAAGCGTGGACCAGGTGTAATGGCCCTGGGTGGTTAGGCTCTGCACACTTTGCCACTGCGAGCCTGGAACTTTGGCACTGCCACTAGGAAATCCTGGCCGTGCTAAATGTGCACAGGTGGCACTGCCAGACTGGATGGGGTCCTGCAAGGGTGCCAGGCTGGCAGTTAGTTGGGATGCAGGTTGGGGGTCCGGGAGCTACTGTGGGGGTGGGGGGAGGGTACAAAGACCGGGGTGGCATTTAAAAATGGGGTCATCAGCTGTGCTCGTCAAAGCAGGAAATGATGGAAACTCTTCACCAAGGCCATATAAATCGGCAAAGTGCTGTTAAATAGCGATGTCAGTGCCGAGAAACACCCCGCTAAACACGCCCGAAACGGGTCTCTGTTTCTGTCCCTTTAAATCACCCTCATGTTATGGAGAGTTTAGAAGAATGAGGGGTGGTCTCATTGATACATTTTAGATTATGAAGGGTGTTGGCAAGGTGATACGGAAATGTTTTTCACCCAGGCTGGAGAATCTAGACCAAAGGGGACAGGTTCCGGATAAAGGGTCAATCGTTTAGGACTGCGATTATGGCAAACCTCTTAATCAAGGGTTGTGAACCTTTGGAATTCTCTACCCTAGAGGGTTGTGAATCCTCCATCATTGAAAATATTTGTGACTGAGGTAGACATAATTTGGTGTCTCAGGGAATCCACGGATTGGGAAAATTACGTTGAAGCCCAAGATCATATTGAATGGTGGAGTAGACTCAACAATGCCATGTGGTCTTCTATTGCTGTTATTTCTTATGTTCTTTTTTACAATACTAACTTTCAAAAATGCATTTTGTGAAAGTCATATGCAATTTTGAATGTTGTTTTTTACTCCGAATGACAGCACTTAAGCGTGGTAACACATTTCCCTCATACTTGTGGTGCCATTTCATATTTGTTTTAAAGGCACCTGATAAATTTCTCTGAAGCATTGTTCACTGCCATCATGAAATATTCTTTTAAACCTGCTGAGAAATGCCAGTTACCCAGGAGGGCTGTTCTATTAGCGAAACTCACCGGAAAGGAAACACTTCAGATAACCTCGGTAAACTGTAGAATTCAGGTTCTCTCAGGTCCAGTGCACTTCTTTTCCCAAATGGTCGTGCAGTGGAAAACTGACAAAATCCTCCACATGATTACAGTTTTAACTGGGTCTTAGGTTTTGAACCTGTGAATGCAGTGTTGTGAAGTGAGACTTCTATTAAAGTGCTAAGGTTGACAGAATGTTAATATTTTGTTTGGTCTTTTTCTGAGTGTGCAGATTTGTTTTTTAACTCTTCATTGTGAAACAATAAAATTTTGAGAAACCAGGTGTAATGAGGATTGGTCCTTGGAACAAAATTGTGGGAGAGGACTTGAGACTCAGCCAATTGTATCCGGCACATCACTAGTTTATTTTTAAGAATAGCATTTTTCACACCAGATTTTACCATATGTCACATTGGTTTCTTTTTAATAATGATATTCTTAACACCAGATTTTAATATAAGATACTGAACTGTATGCAAGTGAATGTGACCAAGTCTTAAAGTGTGAAGTTTAAGCTTAATGAATGAGAAGCAAAGTTACGTATTTTGGAATATGAAGAGAGAATATCTGGTCACTGTCACAGAGCTATTTATGGAACTTTACTCTGCACAATCTATGGCTGTACCTTTCCTAAGTTACAACAGTAATGGTACTTCAAAAATAGATAATTGGCTCTGAAGTACTTTTTCCTTTCCATTAATGTGAAGTATGCAACCAAAGATTTTGTGCATTACTGAGATTGAGAAAAACAATATCAGAGAGGTATGTTGTCCTTACAGTTAAATTAATGATGGATGGTGATAAAGTAGCAATATCAACAAGGAGCTGGAACCCATTATGTCATAGGTTTTAATTGATGAAATAGTGGAATACAGCAGGCAAAATTCTCTGTTTCGGAGGCTATTGATGGCGAGAGTGAATTACGTGCCATTCGCTTTTCCAGAGGCTGCGCTATTGCCAGAGCAATTCAGGACATGCTAATGAGCCGCGTGAATCTAGAGCAATTCTCATTCCCACCGGCATCGGATTCGCTGGGGCTAAAATTGGCGCTGAAGAGCTGGAGCTGCATATTACTCCCCACACGTTCTCATTCCAGCCAGGAAGATGGCTCCAGAAAGTGCAGCACCACGATTCGCGGTCGCGGAGCTAGAGAGAATGTTGGATGCAGTGGAGGAGACGCGGGGCATCCTCTTTTCCACGATCCACGATCTTTAGCAGAGGCGATCAGTACTGTGAGCCTCACCAGATGGACTTGCACGCAGTGTCGAAGGAGATGAATGGCCTGCTTAGGGCAGCTCAGCTGAGTCACCACTTCTGTTTCCCTGGCATCATTCCTGTCCCTCACTCCTCACATCTCATTCCACTCCCATAGTAGTCAATCAAAACCCACCTGCCTGCATCTCCCTCACATCCCACCCTGCACTAAACCCCAACCCCTGTATTGTCCACTTTGGCCATCCAAGACCTGAATGGGCCTGGCTGATTTTAAGGTGTCACAGATGACGAGGTGCCACTCTGTTATGCCCGCTGCCCAGATCTGCCAGTGTCAGCATGGAAGCCTTGGGTCAAAAAGTCTCAGCCATGGGTCAAGATGTCCAAGTTTTGGGGCACACTGTGTGGTCAATGGCTGAGGCTCAGGAAGGGGAGCCCAGTCACAGGTAGCCATGTACCGGTCCCACATGGACATTGCTACAGCACTAGAGTGGTCAGTCACAAAGGGTCATGGCTGAGGGCTTTGAGAGCATTGGCTGGGTGTTGACTGAGCTGAGCCAGCCAGAGAGGGATGTGACACAGTCACAGAGGGACATGAACAAGGCGCAGAGGGACATTTCCGAGGTGCAGAGGGACATGACTCACTCGCTGAGAGAAATGACCCTGTCCCTGCTCCATGGTTGAGGACATAGAGACCGTGGTTGAAACGAGAGTGGGCTCACTCTGACCTCGCCTCCATTCCAGGGCCATTGAGCACCCCGAGGGAGGATGATGTGATAGGACCCATGCTGGTGCCTCTCCCAGGAGAGGTGCTAGAAAACCTCAGCACTTCAGAACCCCCCCCACCTGACACTGGCAGATCTGGGCATAACAGAGTGGCACCTTGTCATCTGTGACACCCGAAAATCAGCCAGGCCCATTCAGGTCTAGGCCCTCAGAGGACGGTTGCCAAAGGCATCTCAGGTCAGGGGAAGAGATAGGTAGCAGGCTGCCTGCACGCGTGATGTTCTGTCTGGGATCACATCCAGAAGGAGCGGTAGGCCATGTAAAATAAGGAAGTTAGACACCAGTTAAATTGGTACGGATGCAGCACATAGGTTAGAAGTAGGGGTCAGGTTACAACAATTATATATAGTCACTATTGAACACCTTTTGACCAACATTTCGACCTGCCTCAATCCTCTGTCTGAAGGGTGAGAGTGATGGGCAGAGATTGATGGTGAGGATTTAACGGTGGGTGTTGTTGGAGGATGGAATGGGCAGGACCCCTTGGACAACTGAACGTTCCACCTGGGATTACCCTCAGACGGCAGGGAACGAGGCTAAACACATCACCGATCAGCATCGCCACAACTCCTGGGATAGAGTAAAAGGAGTAGGGGCAGTGGGTGGCTATGGGGAAGGGGGCACCACTTGGAAGGGCTTTGGGAGAGTATGAAGAGGTGGGACATGGTTGCGGAGCTGTCGCTGGTTGGCCTCTTTGTTGGAAAATCTGGAGGCGATGCGGTTGTCCCATGTGTGGCGATCATAGAGCACACGTTGGGCGGCGTGCCGTGCCAGCCTGGGTTCCATGTCATGTTTCTCCTGACCTTCCTCCTTGTCAGATGAGGCCTGGCACTGTTCCTACTCCTACTCCTCCAGCATGTTCCATCTCCTGGGGCTATATTGGAGCTCTCCATGAGAGCGGTCCAGGCATCAGAAGCACATCTTGAGGATGCCGGTGCACCGCTCAATGGCGCTGCTGGTTGCTGCATAGGCATCGTTATAGGGTTTCTCTGCGTCGGTTTAAGGGTCTCTGGACAACTGTCATTGGCCAAGACATCAGTGGGTAACCCTTGTTGCTTAAGAGGCAACCCTTCACTGAAGAGAGCACCTTGAATATGCCGGGAACTGACGAGTATGCCAGGAGGTATGCGTTGTGCACGGTGCCTGGAGCCTCACCAGCAGGCGCCTTCTCTTCTTGGGAAGACTCCTCATGTGCAGGGTCCTCCCCGATCCCCTTTGCATCCAGCCTCCGTGCATCCGCAATGCCAGCTGCTGCCCAGGTAGATAGCGAGCATTGCTGGCTGGATGATGAAGTTCTCTGCTGGGGGGAAAAGAGAAGACGTGTTAGTAAGATGAGTATTCCCTTGCCCATCCAGATTCAACAGGTTATATGGTGACCATGAATTGCACTTCAATTCCACTCTCCAAATGTCCCCAAATGGGAAGGGGGGCTCCTTCACCGGGGGGGCCTCCGATGAGGTCTGGCCCTTGATCGGGGCCCACCGATCGGCGGGCCGGCCTCTCCAGCCCCGGCCCTTTGTTACATGGCTGGCCCCTGAACCCCCGCGCCATGTTGCGTCGGGGCTGGCGCGTTGAGGAAGTTGGCGTGGCGCCACTGCACATGCGTGGGTTGGCGGGGCACCTAGTTGGCGTCGGGAAGGTAGGCTGGAGCGGCGTGAACCCCTCCATTGCCGTGAAGGGGGCCAGAATCAGTAGTGCCGTGCTTGTTCATGATGGCGCAGACACTCTTCCTCCATTTCGGAGAATCCCACCCAGGGAGTGGGAAGCAAAATGAAAAGTAGGACCTCAAAGGTAGTGATTTCAGGATTATTGAGTAGCGTACTCTTTCAGAGAGTCGGTGCAGACTCGATGGGTTTAACAGCCTCTTTCTGCTTTATGAGGATTCTATGGTAGTCAGCTACAACACATCAAAACTGGCATTGGGTCTGTTCCGCATGCCGAACCAATTCAACTGCCCAAATAAACTTCTCAATTGATTGGCTTCTTCCTTGGACTTTGGCTCCTCTTTTTGTGAAGATCTGGGCCAATTTACTGGAATGCAACCAACATTTTCTTGATAAGATTGTTGGTTAAATGTCACTCCTGACTTGTATACTTAGTGTTTAACCCTATATATGTAAAAGCCCTGGCTTCCAACCTTGAATTCCTCGATGTTATTGGTCACCCATGTTCAATTTCTATGAATCCTCCCCCTGATATCAATAGACCATCTCAGGGTCTGCTTTTAATTGGAAGTAACCTGTTTTCTGCAGGACCAACCTCACGGAAAAATACCATACTCTTGACACATCATAAAATACCATAGAATCCCGACAGTTCAGAAGGAGGACATTTGGCCCATCGAGTCTGCACCGTTCCTTGGAAAGATCACCCCAAGTAAACACACACCTCCACCCTATCCCCGTAACCCAGTAACCCCACCTATCCTTTTTGGATACTAAGGGGCAATTTAGCATGGCCAATCCACCTAACCTGCACATCTTTGGACTGTGGGAGGAAACCAGAGTACCCGAAGGAAACCCACGCAGATATGGGGAGAACGTGCAGACTCCACACAGTCACCCGAGGCCGAATTGAACCTGGGACCTGGAGCTGTGAGGCAGCAGTGCTAACCACTGTGCCACTCTTGTGCCGTCGTGCAGCCCCAACCATGTTCCTTAAATTTCCACAATTTCCATATCAGAGGTTTCTTTCGGTCATTTCAAAAATACTTCCTTTTGAAATTGCTCACCCTGCAAAAGTGCTGCTTTTATATCTGTTGATCTGCACTCCAAAGAGTATGTTGCCAAAATGGCCAATCTTCAAGCTTACTTTCTCTGCAGTTGGAGAGTCCTCTCTGATGTCTTGATTCCCAAGTGTTTCCTCAAAACCCTGAGTAACCAGTCTAGCTTTAGCCTTTTATGTGTGACAAAGTTGGCTGTCCCAATTCCTGTTCCCACCCATTTCTCCATAACCTTATCGATGATGGTCATTTGCCCTGGCCATGCATTACAGTGGATAAGCTAAATCTCCATATCTATATAAAGTGCAGCAGAAAAATGCCCCTATCTTTTCCCATATGTTTAAATCCATTGTCACTGCATTGTTAAATTCCCTGGCTAGTGGCAAGCGCAAAATAGGATACGGTGGTGTCATCTGAGATTTGATACAAATTTCACTGAGATGTGACTTGCTCAATAAGGTCATTGTATTCTTTATCAAGTGCTCCAGCATCTCGTAGTAAGCCCTTTGTTTTTGTGGGAGGGCTACCCTTTTGGAAGATGCTAGAATCTTGCTATCTCCAAACCTGAAGCTTGTAGAGCTTTCAAACTCCTTGACCTTCAGTAATCTGCCTCATCAAGAGACTCCAGATAGCAGTGAAGCCAGTCCACTCCACACATTTGCTATATAAAACTACACAGTTCAATGAATCAGCCAACAAAATACTCATCGCTTGGATTCAAACTCTGGGATTTACACAATTCTTTCATGACAGTCCCCATCATCATCGGAATTCTCAACCTCATGTGTTATTTCAAAAACTTGATTATTTTGTTGTGGGCGTAATGATACTTGGAAGCACACCGACAACATCACTCAACCATTTACCATGCATTTCGTGGGTTTAAACGTCTTCGGTCACCATCCCAGATCTGCTTTTTGTCTTGACTCTCAAGTTGATTAAAAGTAAGCCATCTTCAGACCGTCTATCAGTAATCATCTTTTTGCTAAAATCTGCGTTTTGTCGACCTTGAAACTCAGCCACCATTGAATCTTACATCTTTTGCATTGTCACAGATACCTATATTCAACAGGAAAGTCGTTGCAAATTACTATCTTCCCAAAATTGTTTTACAGCAGCAGCCATTTGGTTGAAAAAAGAGTCTTTACTTCAGACTTGAACCACTGTCAATATTAAAAGTCTATCACATGGGAAGTGTGTGCACAATCGAGTAAATTAAATGCCAATACAGACTCCAGAATGCAAGCTCAAATGTCTTCAGTCTGTTATACCATCTGTCAAAATCAGTGATATATTCCTCCATGGACTAATCATGTGTTCTCTTAAATCTATCAAAGGCTGACCAGACTTCATATGCTTCTAATAAGTCATCCTTTGTGTAGAATTTATCCAAAGACTATGAAAGGAAGTCCAGTCTCTCTTCGTTTTGCAAATCATTCATTTTCCACTCTGTGAACACTTTCCTCCTAATTTTACTCTTTGCTGGTAATGATAAAGTCAAAGCCTTGCTTCTTTTCTTTACATGTACCTTGCTTTTTTGGGGGTAATGCTTTTTTGGGATAATGCCGTGTCCACATCTCAGGTTCAGTTTTTCATTGCTTAAATGGATGGCGCTGCTTCTGAGAAAATTGGTGGGAAATCTCAATCTGACATTTTGCACCTTCTGCCATACTGTAACTTAAATTTGTCAACAGCAGAATATTTGTTTTCCTCAAAGAGTGAAGACAAAAACCTTCTTTTGCGGCAACCAACCACCTGGACTTAATGTTCATCCCCTGCTACCACGTTAATAACCATGCTAGTATGTGATGGAGAAATAATACTGCAGCTGGCCCTTTACCTTCATAGTAATAATAATAATCTTTATTATTGTCACAAGTAGGCTTACATTAACACTGCAATGAAGTTAATGTGAAAATCCCCCAGTCGTCACACTCCAGCACCTGTTCGGGTACACAGAGGGCGAATTCAGAATCTTTCGGGACTTGTGGGAGGAAACCGGAGCACCTGGAGGAAACCCACGCAGACACGCTGAGAATGTACAGACTCCACACAGACAGTGACCCAAGCCGGGAATTGAATCCCGGTACCCTGGCAGTGTGAAGCAACATTGCTAACCACTGTGCAACCATGCCTCAACAAGTTGATTCTGTATATAGCAGGGATGTTTTACTTCAGTTGTGCAAGGCCTTGGTGAGACCACATATACTGTGTACAGTTTTGGTTTCCTTAATTGAAAAATAAATGCTCGAGGAGCACTTTAGAGAAGGTTTACTTGACTCATTTCTGGGACAAGACATCTTGTGAAGAAAGCTGAAACAGGTTGGGCCTATACCCATAGAGTTTAGAAAAATGAGAGGCGATCTTATTGAAACATAAATCTTGAGTGAAGTGGATAGGGTGGACATTGGGAATATCTTTCCTTTTGCGGGGTAAATAGAATTCAGAGACCTAATTTGATCAGTCTTCACTGCACTCCTTCTATAGCAAGAGCATCTTTCCACAGATAAAGAGACCAGAACTGCACACAGTATTCACCAAGGCCCTGTATAATTGCAAAAAGACATCCCTGCTCCTATACACAAATCCTATCGCTATGAAGGCCAATGTGGTCTGAGTACAGTGGAGCTGAGACCAGAACCAGATCAGCCATAATCATATTGAATGGTGGAGCAGGCGAAAAGGGCCAAATGACCGACTACTATTCCTAAATCCTGTTTTCCTAAATTACTAATTCCACTTGAACTAACTTGCTTCCTATGCTATTTCATCGTGCAGCTAAGAGTCAGGTAAGTAATCAGTAGAGTAGAATCGCCTTAGACCCAGATGACTATAGGCTGCTTTCCCCATTGAGGGGGAGAGCCGAGTGGAGATAATTTAACCTGAGAATCACCACATCTCAGGCAAGGTTGCGAATGTGGGTCTTCATGAATAAGTCAACCGGTATGGGAATTGCCGGTACGCGCTGTTGGCCTCGCGTTGCATCTTGAACCAGCTGTCTAGCCAACTGAGCTAAACCAGCCCCATAACTATGGGCATAGTGTCACATGTAGGCCAGACCAGGTTGTTGGGAGCAGACAAGAAAGTGGAGTTCAATGCCCAATCAGATAAACACATGATATCATTGAATGGTGGAGCAGACTAGAGGAGTCAAATACCCTGGGCGGGAACCTGCAGGCATGTATGTGCTGCCGGTGAAACAGCAAATCCCACCAGCAGAGAATCTCACCCCCTATTTCTGTTTCTATTTCTTCAGTTCTTGCTGCTGTTGTATTCAATGTTGGTTTTACCAGCTAGGCTTTGGTCACCATTATTGTAAATCATCTACCGAATATTAAAATTGCCTGTCCCTTATTATTAACTGTCTGTGGGTAAATTCTGCTTTATTTTAATCTGATTAATTTTGAGATGGAGAAGAATTGGGGAATCCCTCTAGATGAAGAAATGAGCAAGTGAGATAAGACCTAGTGCTTTTTATATATAACAGCAGGTGAAATATATTTAGTTCCACAATACTTCCAGTAACTTCCTTAAAGTTATTATTTACTTTGTTTCTCATTTGTGTGAAGATTCCAGCTTTAGCCATGTGGAAATGTATTAGAGTGAAAACAAATCTCAATTTTAAAACGGGCGCAATGTACAGTTATACAGCTCTTCATTTTCTCCACAACTAAAACTTTGGGAGAAAATTACAAGAATGAAATTTGGTATGATTGTTGAAACACTTTTCAAGATTGACGGTGTTAATTCTCGCCCACATTGAATGATTTAAATGATAGCATCTCGTGACTTGTTACACAAATGTATCTTGTGACACTGTTGGTAACAAGTCTGCAAACTTGTATAAATGTATATCAGGCTTGGACTGGATTGGAGGCACCTGTGATATGTTTTCTCATCAGATCACTAGCCAATACCAATAGTTTAGACTCACTCACCAAGAATGGTTACTTCAGGGTATTATAGGACCAATGGACAAATTGTTTTGAGTGTATAATGAATTCTGCTGTGCTGATCAATCCATAAGAACACTGGGTTTAGTATCCTGAGAATTACCTGTCAAAAGAACTGGACAAATACTTAACCCCCTTATTTCAACTGTTCCCCAAGAGACTAGATAGGATTTATCACTTGGCTTCAGTTTAGTCGAGTCTTCAGTTGTAACTTTCAACAGGGAATAGGATATGTACTTGAAAAGGAGAAATGTATAGGGTTATGGGAAATCGGTAGGTAAGGAGGTGAAATTGAATAATCTCAAATTGGAATAACCTCAAAGAGCTGACACAAGCACAGTGAGTTGAATGGCATCCTTCTGTGCTGTAAAATCCTGATTATATCATCCAGTTTTAATGCTTTGGATTCCTGTTACCAATCCTAAACTAGGATGTCCCAAAATAGAGGCATGGGGCCAGATTTTCATGGAGTTGGCTCTGGAGGCCTTTAAAAATGACATGAGCGACCCGGATGTGGAAGTTCCACCCTATTTCTGTCACATCCTATTTAAATAAGAACATATAAATTAAGAGCCAGTACTCCATTTCCGAGGCTGGTTCCTCGAGGGAGTTACTAGTGTCCCTCCTGTTCATTCCCTGTCTATTCCTTTATTTCTCCTTTCTTTTATTTTTGCGGTTACATTTTTGATTCATGGATGATTAATGGACATGTGTTGTTAAAGCACCCTGTATCTTTAATTCAAGCAGCAAGCTGTGGTCTGTGACTTAATTCAAGCTGAGGGTTTCAACAGCAGGAGAGATCACTGTGTTGGTTCTCACTGGAGTTGTAGACTGACCAACACCAATGATAGATTGGCTTGAACTCGGTTTGATTGATCTGGATGATGGGCAATGTATTGGCCCAAAAGGTTGTGCTCTGCCCAGTAACATGCGGTGATTGGATATTATTCCACTGGAAGACTTTTCAGAGTCCCGAGGTTCCAGTTTGGTTTCAGTTTTGATTCTGGCAGCCTGTTGATGCAATCTAACTAAATCACTCCAATATATATCCAACTAATTCTCATCAGAAGGCCACTGTGGAGGTTGACTCTTTCTCCAGCAAGCCTGGGTGCCATTCCATGGAGACTGCAGAGGCCTGAAGTCAAACCTTGAGTTGAAAGCAAGATTAGATATAGCTACAGAAAGATACAGGCCTGAATGTGAACCTTGAGGTGAAGGCCCAGTTTGATGAGAAACAAAGTGTCTTTCCAGAAAGCCTGCTGCCTGTGAGTACTGCATGTTTTCTAATCTACAAGGGCCCTGAATGAATAACTCTGCAAAGGCTACAAACCAGAGACACTAAACTGCAAACTGGCTGTGAAGAAAGTGTACACAAGAACTGCCATCCAAAGTAAAGACACTTATATTTTGACTTTCATCCTTATTTCTTTTCACACCTCCCCCCCCCCCCCCCCCCCCCCGACCTCTGTGTTTGTCTGTCGTGTGTGTGTGTGGGTAGAGGATGGGACAGTTAAAGTAGGTATTAGATTGTTGTCCAGTTGTATTTATTTCATATTTCATGACCGTTCTTGGTATAAATAAATAGTAATTGTGTTTAAACATACAAACCTGGTGACTGTAGTTATTGGGAAGCCAAGAGACAAAGGGCGCGATTCTCCGCTCCCGCGCGGCATCGGGAAGGCCGTCGTGAACTCGGCCATGTTTCACGACGCCGTCGGAGGCCGCTCCTCGCACCCTATTCACCCCCCCAGGGGGCTAGGAGCGGCGTTGTGAGAAACTCGGCTGCCGGGCCTTGACGCTTGCATCAAAGCGGCGCGCCGAGAATGACGCGGTAGCAGCGCCTAAGTGACGTCAGCCGCGCATGCATAGGTTGGCTGTCTCCAACCCGCACATGCGGTTGCCGTCTTCCCCTCCGCGGCGGAGGGGAAATAGTGCGTCTCTTTGAGACGCCAGCCCGACAATCGGTGGGCACCGATCGCGGGACAGTCCCCTCCCGAGCACGGCCGTGGTGCTCAATCCCCCCTCCGCCCCCCCACAGGCCCCAAACTTACCTTTCGCGCTATGTTCACACCGGCAGCGACCAGGTGTGGTTGCCGCCAGCATGAACAGGTCAGGAACGTCAGGCCGCTCGGCCCATCCGGGCCGGACAATCGCCGGTCACCGTGAAAAACGGCGAGCGCCGATTCTCCGAGTGGGGGGTGGGAGAATCGCGGGGGGTGCCAGGGCGGCGTGTCCTGATTCGCCCGGCCCTCCCGCGATTCTCCCACCCAGCGTGGGGAGCGGAGAATCGCGGCCAAAGACTTGGGTTTGACTCCGGGACAATGGGGCTGGAACTGACCGTATACTCGTCCAGGGCATCATAACAGAGTGCAGCCAGAGCCAAGCTTTTGGCACCGCAAGCAACCTGTCTGTACAGGAGAGGAGGAGGAGCAATAATAATAGGGGAGTCTATAGTCAAGGGAACAGATAGGTGCTACTTTGGCATTAATGTGACTCCAGGATGTTGTGTTGCCTCCTTGGTGCCTGGGTCCGGGATATCACTGAATGGCTGCAGGGTACCCTGAAGGGGGAGGGGAGGGTGATAAGGCAGAAGTCATGGTACATGTTGGTAGCGATAAAATAGTGACACAAATGTGTCAGAAATTCAGCGAGCTAGGCAGTAGACTAACAAGCAGGATCTCTCTGGTTGTAATCTCTGGAATACTTCCAGTACCACATGCTATGCTAATGAGCACAGAAATAGGAGAATAATGCAAATGAATATGTTTTTTAAGAGTTGGTGCAGGAGGGAAGGTTTTAGATTCCTGAATCACTGGGACCGTTTCTGGAGAAGGTGGGAGCTGTACAAGCAAGGCGGTCTACATCTGAACCAGAGCAGGACTAACATCCTTGTGGGTTGGTTTGCTAGTGCTGTTGGGACGATTTCAAACTAATTCTTCAGGGGATGGGGACAGACTGCTGGCAGAATTAGGACACAGCATAATAGAATAAAGCAATATAGTCAGAGAAGTACAATCGTGTTAAATTTCAAGGGAGTAAGGATGACCTCTATTTTAATGCCTGGTGTATTACAGGTAAAAACAGGGGCTGGTTTAGCTCACCAGGCTAAATCGCTGGCTTTTAAAGCAGACCAAGCAGGCCACCAGCACGGTTCGATTACCGTACCAGCCTCCCCGGACAGGCGCCGGAATGTGGTGACTAGGGGCTTTTCACAGTAACTTCATTGAAGCCTACTCGTGACAATAAGCGATTTTCATTTTCATTTTCATTTCAAAATGGATTTCAAAATTGTATATAGTAGTCATCAGAGAGATGGGGTTGAGGGAGGGGCAGGATTGGAACTCAACATTCCGTCTGGGATATAGAATCTTCAGGGGAGGGGGTAAAAGAGGAGGAGGCATTGCATTATTAGTTAAAGAGAAAGTAACTGCAGTAAGCAGAGATGATGGACATGATTCAGCTGACTCAGGTTAAAGTCTGCTGAACGGCATAGTTTTCTTAGCGTTTGCAGCTGGAAGAAAGTTCCCGCTATTCAACAGCATTTGCCTTTTTTTTTACTGTGGTGATGATGATGAGGTGATACAATTTGAAAGGAGTAATTTGACAAGGAAGTGTTCAATGAATGGCATGACACTAGGAAGTTCTGAGAAACAAAGGGACCTTGGTGTGTTTGTTCATAGATCTCTGAAGACAGAAGAGCAGGTTAATAGGGAGGTGAAAAGGCATATTGAACACTTGCCTTTTTCAATCAAGGCCTAGACCACAAAAGCAGGGAGCTCATGTTGGAGTTGTTTATAACTTTGGTGAGGCCGCAGCTGGAGTACTGTGTGCAGTTCTGGTCACCTCATTATAGGAAGGATGTGATTGCACTGGAGAGGGTGCAGAGAAGATTCACCAGGATGTTGCCTGGGATGGAACATTTAAGTTATGAAGAGAGTTTGGATAGGTCTGGGTTGTTTTCACTGGAGTAGAGAAGATTGAGGGGCAGCTTGATTGAGGCGTACAAGATTATGAGGGGCATGGATAGGATCGATAGGGAGCAGCTGTTCCCCTTAGTTGAAGGGTCAGTTACGAGGGGGCACAAGTTCAAAGTGGGGGGATGTATGTTTAGGTAAGATTTGAGGAAACAGTTTTTTATCCAGAAAGTGCACTGCCTGGGAGGATGGTAGAGGCAGGTTGCTTAATATCCTTTAAAAAGTACTTGGATGAGCACTTGGGGCATCATAACATTCAAGGCTATGAGCCAAGTGCTGGTAAATAGGATTAGGTAGGTTTTAATGTGTCAGGTATTTTTTATGTGTCGGTGCAGACTTGATGGGCCAAAAGGTCTCTTCTGCACTGTGTGATTCTGAGCTCATTTAAAAATAAACTTTGCTGAATCAAAAGATGGCCACCACAAGTCACTTGGGGCAGGATTCTCCCTTACCTGGCAGGGCGGGCTGTACCGGCGCCGAGGAATGGCATGAACCACTCCGGCGTTGGGCCACCTGGAAGGTGCGGAATCCTCCGCACCTTCAGGGGCTAGGCCAGCGGTAGCGGGGTTGACGCTGCGCCAGCTGGCGTGGAAGGGCTTGGCGCCGCACCAACTGGCACCAAAGGGCCTCCGCCGGCTGGCCGGCGTGAGTTGGCGCATGCGTGGGAGCGCCAGTGTGTGCTGGCGTCATCCCAGCGCATGCGCCACTGTGGGGGCACCCCCCGAGGCCAGCTCTCCCCCCCCCCCCCCCCCCCCCCCCCCGAGGACTCTGCAGGCCGCCTGTAGAGCCCGGTCCCACCGGGCGGACCTGGTTTGATTTACGCCGGCAGGACCCGCCTAAACAGGCAGCCACTCGGCCCACAACGTGGCGGAGAATCGCCGGGGGGGATGGCCACTGCCAGCGGCCGTCGACCGGCGCTGCGCGATTCCCGCCCCCGTCAAAACCCCGGCGCCGGAGAATTTGGCAGCTGGCGGCGGGGCGGGATTCACACTGCCCCCCAGCGATTCTCCGACCCGGCGTGGGGTTGGAGGATCCTGCCCTTGATGTCTGGAATTTTATGGTGACCACGAAGGCATTATATAGATTTCTGTGGAAACATGTCCTGTTATGTTGTTCACGGAATCGCACACTTAGAAATATCAAGGTACATTTGAGGAACGTTTGAAATGAAATGCAGGTTATTTGCATCTTTACAAGCTTACTCCTCGGGCAGAGTCCGAGTGTCTACTCAGACAATAGCTGTAGGAACAGGGCCATTAATATGAATATTAACACTTTCAGTGGATAATGACTGGGATATTAGAAGTCATAAAACCAAAGCCAGCTCCAGAGACAAAATAAACATCCCTTTATGAAATCATTTTGGCTCGAGTGACCATTTCAAAATCTCTTTATACAGTTGTCAGCTCACGAACAGCTGATTTATCTCCAATCTGACAGTAGAAATCTAGACTGTCCAAACAGCCTGCAACAAACCCCCCTCAAAGTTTGTTCATCTGGAAGCCACTGGCCACCACTTCCCAAGCATAACAAGTCTCTGAATATCAACCTTAGCTCACTGTGGCATCATCATCTCAAAGGAATTTGGCACGTCTGCCTTCAACGGAGAACCTACTTGATTTGGAAAATCCCTGAGAGGGGACTCTCTGCCTTGATGGTGAAAATATGGCCCATAGTGTCATTACAGCTCAGAAGGAAGCCATGGACCCATCAAGTTCATTCTGATGCTCTGGGGAGCAATCAGGTCATGATATGATTGAATGTGCTATGCTGATTCGAGTCGGCAATCCAGGTAAATTCCTCTACTGCTGCCTACCAGTTTGGTTCTACTGAGTGCCTTTCTGGTGTCACTTCAGAAAGCAGTACAATATGGCATCATATTTTAATATAGGTAAGGATTGCAGCTTTTATTACCAAAAGGATATTGACTTGGATTTTACTGCAATCTGACTTCAAGTTCACAACTCCCGTAGTGGGGTTTGAACTTATTATCCAGACTAATTCATGTTCTCGATGCACTGGATTGCTGGTCAACTAACTTTAGCACTATACTATTGCAATTGTGACTGAATTTACCTTGCGCATAAATCTGTATCTGAACTGAGTTTTCTTAATTATTTTTCTTTAACATAGATATTAGTGATTGTATTAACAATTGACAGTCTCCTACTAATATGAAGAACATTTAATTAATCCCTGTAATCTTTAAGACCCCTCAGTTAGCCTTTGAGGCACAGATATTTAGGCATTGCACATTCCACTTCCACTCCCCTATTTCTTAATCTTTACTTTAACAAAGACTCTCTTATAAAGGACCAGAGAAGGCAAGACATCTTTATGTTCCATTAACGAGCACTTCATGAACACACTTATAAAAGCTGATCTTATCAGTGGTGAGATATATCTTGTTCAAATAAACCTACACGGTTTAAATTACTTTAATTTTCCCAGCCATTTCCCAGCATTTTTTAACTGCTGACTCAATATTGTGGACAGCATTAATCTGAAACTCAATTTTGAGAGTGTTTTCAGGCAATTAACTTAGCATCTTCTCTCAAAGTCCCTGTGCAGAAGTTGCTGCTCTCACTCATTGAAAGATCACAACTGGAGGCAAGTTACTTCTCCCCAATAAAAAGTAGTGTAAATTGTTTCAAAAGAAGTGTTGACAAGCAATCCCACCATCACTACAGGGTATGACACTTGACTTGAAGGGACTGCTTGAGGAGAAAAAATAAATTCAAAATTAGATTTTCTATCACTTCCAGCACTATAATGGTTATTAAAAAACGCAGGGTGGCTTAATAAGGACATGGGAAGTGCACACCGAATAAAATAAAGAAACATAGTTTTATTTACAACACAGTATATACACTACCCGGGAGATCACTACTAGATTCCTCTGCTGGCCAGTGCCTTATCTGCTAACTTTTTAGACAAAGGTTAATAGAGATTCCCTGCCCCTAGCAGGGGAGCTCATACCCGATAAGAACTACGGGGAAGATAATCATCCCCACCCCATAGACTCTATGCGGGCTATTACAGGTGGAATTCTCCCACTCCGCCCATGGCAGACTTGGTAGTGCACGGGAGCAGAGAGTTCAGTGCGAGTCAGAAACCGGACAGCAGAAAAGCATTTTGAAATTCTCCCAGTGACTCATTAATGGTGGCTCTGTTCTCCCACTGTCTGGTGATATGAACACTATTTGCATTCATTTGCATCACATGAATGATCATTAAACAGCCGCTCGTCAAAATCCCATTGGGCCTTTTCAATCTTTCATCACACCAGCGGGAAATCACGTTGACTTCAAACCCATTTGAAAAGAGTTAAATGCACAAGACAGACCTCAGTTCACTTGAAACTTTGAGGTGAATGCAACATACATAGTCTACCTGCCATAGTGCTGCACCGCTCCCGTTGTGCTGAACTCAACTCTGCCCTCTGAAACTCCATTTCCTGCCCTCCAGCTCCATGACATGCTGTTGGACTCTTGGACCCTCCATTCTAATGGACTGAAGTTCGACCAGGGATGAGATGGGAGGTGAGGAATGGGGCTGACGAAGACAAGTATATACACTACCCGGGAGATCACTACTAGATTCCTCTGCTGAGATCTGCCTACTGAGGTAATATGGGTTGAAGTTAGAAATAGGAAAGGAGCAGTCACCTTGTTGGGAGTGTTCTATAGGCCCCCCAATAGCAGCAGAGATGTGGAGGAACAGATTGGGAAACAGATTCTGGAAAGGTGCAGAAGTCACAGGGTAGTAGTCATGGGCGACTTCAACTTCCCAAACATTGAGTGCAAACTCTTTAGATCAAATAGTTTGGATGGGGTAGTGTTTGTGCAGTGTGTCCAGGAAGCTTTTCTAACACAGTATGTAGATTGTCCGACCAGCGGGGAGGCCATATTGGATTTAGTACTTGGTAATGAACCAGGGCAGGTGATAGATTTGTTAGTGGGGGAGCATTTTGGAGGTAGTGACCACAATTCTGTGACTTTCACTTTAGTAATGGAGAGGGATAGGTGCGAGCAACAGGGCAAGGTTTATAATTGGGGGAAGGGTAAATACAATGCTGTCAGACAAGAATTGAAGTGCAGAAGTTGGGAACATAGGCTGTCAGGGAAGGACACAAGTGAAATGTGGAACTTGTTCAAGGATCAGGTACTGCGTGTCTTTGATATGTATGTCCCTGTCAGGCAGGGAAGAGATGGTCGAGTGAGGGAACCATGGTTGCCAAGAGAGGTTGAATGTCTTGTTAAGAGGAAGAAGGAGACTTATGTAAGGCTGAAGAAACAAGGTTCAGACAGTGCGCTGGAGGGATACAAGATAGCCAGGAGGGAACTGAAGAAAGGGATTAGGAGAGCTAAGAGAGGGCATGAAAAATCTTTGGCGGGTAGGATCAAGGAAAACCCCAAGGCCTTTTACACATACGTGAGAAATATGAGAATGACTAGAGTGAGAGTAGGTCCGATTAAGGACAGTAGCGGGAGATTGTGTATTGAGTCTGAAGAGATAGGAGAGGTCTTGAACAAGTATTTTTCTTCAGTATTTACAAATGAGAGGGGCCATATTGTTGGAGAGGACAGCGTGAAGCAGACTGATAAGCTTGAGGAGATACTTGTCAGGAAGGAAGATGTGTTGCGCGTTTTGAAAAACTTGAGGATAGACAAGTCCCCCGGGCCTGACGGGATATATCCAAGGATTCTATGGGAAGCAAGAAATGAAATTGCAGAGCCGTTGGCAATGATCTTTTCGTCCTCGCTGTCAACAGGGGTGGTACCAGAGGATTGGAGAGTGGCGAATGTCGTGCCCCTGTTCAAAAAAGGGAATAGGGATAACCCTGGGAATTACAGGCCAGTTAGTCTTACTTCGGTGGTAGGCAAAGTAATGGAAAGGGTACTGAGGGATAGGATTTCTGAGCATCTGGAAAGGCATTGCTTGATTAGGGATAGTCAGCACGGATTTGTGAGGGGTAGGTCTTGCCTTACAAGTCTTATTGAATTCTTTGAGGAGGTGACCAAGCATGTGGATGAAGGTAAAGCAGTGGATGTAGTGTACATGGATTTTAGTAAGGCATTTGATAAGGTTCCCCATGGTAGGCTTATGCAGAAAGTAAGGAGGCATGGGATAGTGGGAAATTTGGCCAGTTGGATAACAAACTGGCTAACCGATAGAAGACAGAGAGTTGTGGTGGATGGCAAATATTCAGCCTGGAGCCCAGTTATCAGTGGCGTACCGCAGGGATCAGTTCTGGGTCCTCTGCTGTTTGTGATTTTCATTAACGACTTGGATGAGGGAGTTGAAGGGTGGGTCAGTAAATTTGCAGATGATACGAAGATTGGTGGAGTTGTGGATAGTGAGGAGGGCTGTTGTCGGCTTCAAAGAGACATAGATAGAATGCAGAGCTGGGCTGAGAAGTGGCAGATGGAGTTTAACCCTGACAAGTGTGAGGTTGTCCATTTTGGAAGGACAAATCTGAATGCGGAATACAGGGTTAATGGTAGGGTTCTTGGCAATGTGGAGGAGCAGAGAGATCTTGGGGTCTATGTTCATTGTTCTTTGAAAGTTGCCACTCAAGTGGATAGAGCTGTGAAGAAGGCCTATGGTGTGCTAGCGTTCATTAGCAGAGGGATTGAATTTAAGAGCCGTGAGGTGATGATGCAGCTGTACAAAACCTTGGTCAGGCCACATTTGGAGTACTGTGTGCAGTTCTGGTCACCTCATTTTAGGAAGGATGTGGAAGCTTTGGAAAAGGTGCAAAGGAGATTTACCAGGATGTTGCCTGGAATGGAGAGTAGGTCATACGAGGAAAGATTGAGGGTGCTAGGCCTTTTCTCATTAGAACGGAGAAGGATGAGGGGCGACTTGATAGAGGTTTATAAGATGATCAGGGGAATAGATAGAGTAGACAGTCAGAGACTTTTTCCCCGGGTGGAACACACCATTACAAGGGGACATAAATTTAAGATAAATGGTGGAAGATATAGAGGGGATGTCAGAGGTAGGTTCTTTACCCAGAGAGTAGTGGGGGCATGGAATGCACTGCCTGTGGTAGTAGTTGAGTCGGAAAATTTATGGACCTTCAAGCGGCTATTGGATAGGTACTTGGATTAGGGTAGAATAAGGGAGTGTAGGTTAACTTCTTAAGGGCAGCACGGTAGCATTGTGGATAGCACAATTGCTTCACAGCTCCAGGGTCCCAAGTTCGATTTCGACTTGGGTCACTGTCTGTGTGGAGTCTGCACATCCTCCCCGTGACTGCGTGGGTTTCCTCCGGGTACTCCGGTTTCCTCCCACAGTCCAAAGATGTGCAGGTTGGGTGGATTGGCCATGACAAATTGTCCAAAATTCTATGATTAACCTAGGACAAAAGTTCGGCGCAACATCTTGGGCCGAAGGGCCTGTTCTGTGCTGTATTTCTCTATAAGGGGGGGCAGTGTGGAAGGAAGGTTGTGTAAGGGTGGATGGGGGGATCGAGGAGACAGGCTGGGAATGTTCACTACCCAACAACAAGTGGATCCAGAATGTCTGCAGTGATGGTTGCTGGGGGATAAGAGCTACCCACTTAAACAGTTGCTGATGGCTCCAGTCCGTCGTCGTCAGACCCGTGTTGAGGAAAGATACAATGCTGCTTACAGCTCCACACAGAGCCACCTGCCATAGGACTTCTGAAGATGCCACTCAGATGCCTAGACTGCTCAGGTTGCCTTCTGCCGTATGCCGTGAAGAGGATTTCTCGCATGATTGTGGTTTGTTGTGAAACAATCCATCTATGCAAAGAGGCGAGCCCTCCCCTGATGGACCCTGTGTTCAGCATGACGGATGTGATGATGGTGGTGAAAGGTTCCATAAAAGAATAAGCGGTGATATGTATCCTTTGTTAATGGATGTTTGAGATCAGTGAATAGAATCGCCGTTTGAATAGATGATGCCACAATGAGATTTTGATGGTGGAGCGAGCTGAGAGGGGACTTACCCTGGTGCAGCAGATGAGATCATTCACCTGCTTCCTCCAGTGTGTCTTGATTCTGCCACGATTGCCAGCCACATTGACCTCCTGAACAACAGCCTCCCAGGCTGGTGAGGTGAGGGTGATGTGCTTCCTGGAGCATTACCTTGGGTAGAGGAGTCCATACTCCTCGAATCAAAGCCTTGACGGCATGGCGGTTGAATTGGGGTGCTAAATTCTTCTTGAGGCTGCTAGCCCTTTTCCTTTGGGTTCCATACATCCTGAAGACAGGTGGTATGTAAAGGGTGATATGATGGTGTTGGACTGCTGTTTACATGTTGCTGGAACTTCGAATCCACTAGCTGATGGTGGCCGAGCCAAATCAGCTCCTGACCCACCAGGTGATCTGGAAGGATGGTCGCTCGTGCATACTTAATGAGACTCCATGTACAGAAATGGGCAGGAGTTCACGCCAATCCGGCCAGTGTCAACAGAACCGCCTGTCACTGCACTTAACAAAAAAAAAAGAGACGATTCCACTTCAGCCCATAGTCTAATAGTTAGAGTGGAATTTTTCCGAAATTCAGCAAAGCCCAATTGCGGATGGAAAAAGCAGCATTGAAGACGCCGACACCAATTTTTCTCTGGTGGCTTTCTCTGCCGCATCGTTCGTAACATAGAAAGAAAAACCGAGCTCGCCCCCTGAGCAAATTAGTTTTGAGATGATTGAGTCACCATTTTTAAAGGCTGCCCCAGTGCACAATAGCTCACAATAGCCCATTTCAAAAGCACCCCGGCAGTGCCCCTTAGCACTCTCTGGGTATGACCCTCCACCCACTGAACAATGCACTCACCTGAACTCCTGTGGGAGGTCTGCTTGCCACTACATGCCTTTGGGAACCAGTCGGGCTTCATGCCGGTCTGCCCTCAGGCCAGTGTGAATGGATTTCCTTTTTTAAAAAATGTGTTCTATTACAAACATGTATCAAAACAGGTTACAACACATAAACACCCTGGGAAACATACTTCTCAGCAATCAACTATACAATCTGTACAAATATTTCCCCTTTTTCACCTCCCCCCGTGATGAACAGCTCATCAAACACAAACCCAAACATCCCCCCCCCCTTTCTCAAATTCCCCTGCTGAGCTCCTTAACTCATATTTTAACTTCTCCAATTGCAGGAAGTGATACAGGTCACCCAACAAGCCTCTACCCCCGGTGGCGATGCCGACCGCCACTCCAGTAAAATTCGCTGCTGTGCAGTCAGAGAGGCAAAAGCCACGACAACGGCCTTCCTCCTCTCCATGAGCTCCAGCTTCTCTGAAATCCCAAATATCGCCACCAAGGGGTCTGGGTCCACCTCCTCCTCCACTATCCTGGCGAAGACCACAAACACTCCCGCCCAGAATCTTCCCAATTTCTCGGAACCCCAAATCATGTGCGCGTGATTCGCTGGCTCCCGCCCACACCCCTGGCATTCATCTGCTACTCCCTTGAAGAACCCACTCGTTCTCGCCCGAGTCATATGCACCCTGTGCACCACCTTAAAACTGTATCGTTCTTGCATGGGAGGAGGTTCGGTTTACCCCACGCAGTGCCTCACACCATACTCACCAATTGTTCTTCCCTCCCAACTCCCCTTCCCATTTCTCCTTGATCTCCACCAGGCGCTCGCCTCCCTGATCCCCCAGCCTCTTGTATATATCCCCAGTTTTTCCAACAGGGTGTATCTCGGAAACCTAGGGAATCCCCTCCAGACCTTTTGTGCAAAGTCCCAAACCTGCAGATACCTGAACTGACTCACCCTCGGCAGCTCTATCCTCTCCCTTAGATCCTCCAGACTGGCGAACCTTTCCTCCAAATACAGATCCCTCACCTTGGCCAGTCCCACTTCCCTCCACCTCCTTTACACACTATCTATCCGCCCCGGCGCAAATCTATGATTCTCTCACAGCGGCGTAAATACCGACATTTCTTTCACCCGAAAATGCCTCCTCAACTGATTCCATATCTTTACCGTGGACTGCACCACCAGGCTCCCTGAATACCTACTCGGAGCCATTGGCAACGCTGCCGTCACCATAGCCCTCAAACTAGACCCCTTACAAGATTCCTCCTCCACCCTAACCCACTCTTCTCCTTCCCTCCATCGCCGCACCTTATCCACATTTCCCGCCCAATAATCATGAAGCAGGTTTGGCAATGCCAAGTCTGAAGGTGCTGCCTCTGCCTCTGTAGAGGGTGCTCCCAACCCTTGGCACCTTTCCCACCCATACAAAGTCTGAAATGATTGTGTCTAATTTCCGAAAATAGGCCTTTGATATAAAGATTGGGAGAGCCTGAAAAATAAACAAGAACCTCAGCAGAATATTCATCTTGTGTGACTGGACTTCCATACGAGGGGGGTGCAGAGGATTCAGGTGTAGAGGCCTGATAATTATATGCAAATATATGCAGCACTATGCTGGCAGGAGTGAGGAGAAACCCGCCACGTGTTTACAGTGGCATGAAACGCAGGATTTTCTTCTCTCGTTGCTCAACCCGCTCAACGAAAATCTGCGTGATGCGTCTGTGCATCAATGACCAGATCATAGTGAAATT
The DNA here is from genome assembly GCF_902713615.1 of Scyliorhinus canicula. Lineage (NCBI taxonomy): Eukaryota > Metazoa > Chordata > Chondrichthyes > Carcharhiniformes > Scyliorhinidae > Scyliorhinus > Scyliorhinus canicula. The sequence goes on along the minus strand of NC_052148.1, from coordinate 29,717,867 downwards.
AACTTTCTCTGATCGTTATTTTTAATGTCAACACTTTAGTCAATATCAAAATGAAATTAATTTTCCAACTGACATTTTCAGATATTAAAGGTTATTAAGGTGATTAGCATTAAAAGTTATCTCCCTTATCTAAACTTTCAATAATACTTGATGTGAAAACAAAAATGTGCAGTTGAGTAGAGTGCTCAATCAATGTTTTGATTGATGTGATGCAGTGAATGAACATCTGGTAATTCATGATATCATCCACAGCTACCCTTAATATCTGTTTGAATGGTGGTACCACCATTGCTGGTGTAATTGGGAAAATGCTGAACTTGTTCTGGCTATTCTATTTGTCACCTCACTGTCTATGCAGATATTTCTAGAGTTTGTGCTTCAGAGATAAGCAAATTTATCTACAGCCTTCAGAGTTGTGTTGTTGAAAGTAGGTGGGGTACAATAAGAATTTGGCGGAAGATGGAGTATCTTTGTCTTCCTTAAACTAATGAATTGAATGCTTTTTGAAAGTCCAGATACACTACTTCCACTGCTTTGCCTTTATCCATCCTATCAGTTAAATCCTCAAACAACTCAATGGATTTGTCAATTCTTATTTTCATTTCAGTAAACTATGTTGATTCTGTTCAACCATATTATGATTTAGAATCCTATGTCAATAGAAAAAATAAAGCACGGAAGGGGGCCTTTCAGCCCATCTTGTCCATGCCATCCCAGACACCCAGGTGCCCTTTCTAACCACATCTTCCTGCACACAGCACAAAGCGCTGCAGCTCACAGCATTTAAGGTGCAGTTCCAGTTGCTTTTAAAAGGGTTTGGGGTCTCTGTCTCTACCACCAACTCGGGCAGCAAATTCCAGATGCACACCACCCTCATGCCCCCTTTTATCCTTCTGTCACTTAGCTTGAATCTATGACCCCTCTACCCTCTCAGAACTTTATATACCTCAATCGTGTCATCCCTCAGCATTTTCTGTGTGTTATATGCCCTGTTATCACATCCCCAATAATAGTTTCTAGCATTTTGCCGTTGACTGATACTAAGCGAGCAACAACTTATCTTTATAGAACCTTCAACATAATGAAACAACCTAAAGTAAAACTGAGCCACCTAAGGTGATATTTAATGGAATTATTAACATCGGGCATACACAAGAGGCCAGAATTAGAGCAATGCAGGTATTTTAAACCAGCCCGCTTGATTGAACCCCACCCACCACCTTAAACGTTCACTCCCTCCACAACCGACACACAGTGGCAGCATTCTGCACCATCTGTCATGAAATGAAAAGGTTCCTATGACAACACCTCCCACACCTGCTAGCTCCACAACAAGGGCAATAGCACCACCTACAAGTTCCCTTCCAAGCCACTCACCATCTATACTTGGCACTATATCGCTGTTCTCTCACTGTTGCTGGGTGACAATGTTGGAATTATCTTCCTACCAGCACTGTGGATGTACCTACTTCACATGGACTGCAGCAGCTCAAGAAGATAGCTCACCACCATCTTCTCAAGGGAAATTAGTGATGGGCAATGAATGCTGGTCAGCTGGTGGCATCCACATCATGTGAAATAAAAAATTAGACAAAAAATTAAGACGGTTGTGGAGCTCGAGGATATTATAGTTATAGGGAGGGGTGAGGCCATTGAGAGATTTGAAGACATGTCTGAAAATGTTTAAATCAAGCACAGGGCACAGAGGTGATGGGGAACAGTATTTGGTGTAAGTTAAGGTACAGGCAGCAGAATTTTGAATGATCTCAAGTTCACAGAATGTGAATGTAATATGTGGGAGACCAGCTAGGAGTGCATTGAAATAGTTACGTTCAGACGTAATAAAAGCATGAATAAGGGTTTCACAGCAGATAAATTAAGACAGGGCAGTCGGGCAGCTTTATGGGGGTGGAAATAGGCAGTCTTAGTGATGGCACAAATGTGTGGTCAGAGCTCATCTTGGGGTCAAATGTGACACCAAAGTTGTGAACAGAATCCCTTAATTTCAGACACGGACAGGGTTGGAGTCAGTAACAAGGAATCTGAGTTTGATCAGCCGAAAACAATGGTGTCAGTCTTCCCAATATTTAATTGGGGGAAATTTCTGCTCACACATATTGGATGTTGTTGAGCAGGCTGATATCACACCTCTGATTTCCCAGTTTCTTTGAGATGTTTAATAGTATGTGAGTTATTTTGCTGTATACTTGAGGGTTATGCTACCGTTTGTAAAATGAAGCCCATAATCCGATATTTTACAAAAAATTACTGAGCTTAGTTACTGAGAGTCGTTCACACAATTCATATGCTATCTTTAAACTGTTGGGATTAACTTTCAGCTTTAAAAAAAAATTAAGTAAACAATGAAATAGAAACAAGTGATGGAACTGATATATATTGTGAATAAAGTTGAAATCATTTGGAGTTTATTATCAATTTGCAATAAATAAGTAGACAAAATGATGACAGCAAAAACTTGGAGTCTGTAATTAATGACTCACCGTATTTAATTGGACTCCAGGTCACTGCTAGATAAGATTTATAACATGCCATCTTCCTGGAGCAATTCAGGAGGTTGCTTCCTACAACCAGCTCAGAATACTCTGTTTTTGACACAATATTATCCAAAATACTTGCCATGATAATCATACACACCTTTAAGCTTTCTGGCAGGGTCATTTAAAAAAAAATTCAAGTGTAATTTTGATGTATAAACTTAGAAAAAATACTACGTATAAAATTGACTTGCCATTTTATTTGAATACCCTCATCTATTGTAGCAAAAGCAGAAGCTATTACTTTTGTAAAGTGTGCAATTATTTGCCAGAATCCACTAATTTCATTTTGACCGAATCAGGGAATTAGAATGAAGGTTGAACTCAATGATCAATTTCTGCCACAGAACTGCAATGACTATTCAAACAACCTTTCAAATGTCAAAGCTGGAGCAAACAAGTGCCAAGTCTATGTTAAATGTAAAACCCTGGTTTTTAATGTAAATAGCAGTAGAGAGGGTGGTGAAGTAGCATTTAAAATCACTTTCTGGTACTTACCATTCCATTACAAACCATTCTCACCCATTGCTACTTTCATCATAGAGATTTTTGATTCAGAGCAGGTGTCTGCCAGAAGCAAGTAGGATCTCTTGAATAAATTTAAATCTGGTTCCTATGACATTATTAGGACTCCACAACGTGATTATAATTCAAACTTTCAAAATCCCTGCTCCAGGCCTAACTCAGCAATAAAACAGGGGTTCAGATTGGCCTCAAAAGTACAGAGGGTGCATTGCGTGGGGCATTGACCTGAAGCTCTTTGGATCATAGAATCTCTTTCCAGGGATGTTTCCAACTTCCAGATTGGTTTCCTCTTTTTGTTTTTGTTTACTCTCTGTACCATACTGTTTCTTCCTTCAGCTGCTCTTCCGGAGGTGACAATGCCAATTTGGAGTATTGATAGATGGCGTAATACAATTGCAGTTCTTCTTTCTGATGGTCGCTCTTGAGATTATCCATGAGTGTTCTTGCATTGCAAGTTGCAAAATGTAAAGGTTTTATTCCTTGACTCAAAGATGTGATTCCACAGAATGCAGCTCTCCAGTGGGGAGAAAGTCGGACAACCAACACAGAAAATGGGACAACCAATTTTTAGGGCATCTTTTCTCGCCCCCTTTTGATTTGAATGAGCAGAGGGTATCCTGAAGAGGACTATTAAATCATTGATGCTGATGCCCACAGACACTTCTGTCACAATCCAGATGTTCTGAAACCTTCATGCATCTGCCGTCTGTGTGCAGATTCTTGACTAAAGAATCCCAGCCCTATCACCATGGCCAATTCAGCATCACAATAGGACTTGGTAAAGAGACCCAGCTAGAAGCCGGCACATGATTGTTTAATATGGGGACTTTGGGCCACCATCATTGACCACACAATCTTGATGGGTTGGTGGTTAGATTTTGTTGATGTCTGATGACGAGGACAACCTTGTCGCTGCAGCTTCCTTTTCCCCTTCTAAAATTTTCTAATATTTACTCGGTGCTGACTCTAGCGAGGAAACTGGTGTGCAGTTCCTCCACTGTACAATCAGCTTTTCCTGCCAGATAATGCAGAACCTGGAGTAAAGAAATGCTGCAAAACGTCACTGACGCCTTTATGCTGGTAGCGTGGGGCCTGATAGAGCCACTGGCTGACTCAACAGAGATCAGGTTGCTGTTTTCAAAGGGCGCCCTGATCCATGAAAAAAATAATCTCACTCCCCGCAAAGGATAATGGAGCCCCCCCCCATCCCTCACTCCCCCTGCGATGCAGCTATAGATCTCCCCGGAGATAACCCTGTACTACCTCCTGCCACTACCTCCTCTTGGTCCTGACACTGCACCTTGGCACTGCCCAGTGGCACTGCCCTGGGGAAGTGCTTGGGCAGTGACAAGGGGTAATGGGAAGTGTGAGTATGCTGGGGACTGTGTCAGGGTGAAATGCCAGGGTATTGCCCGGGCACGGCCCTTTCTCCCCAGGGCCTATGCGTAGATGTGTATCCATGGCAGGTTCCTTTCACCTGGTTCCCGTTTTTGAATCACAGTTGTAAAACTCACCGACGTGTCGTCATGCCAGCAAGGGGGTGGGGCAGGGCGGGGTGGGGGGGGGGGGGGTTTCTTAATGTGGGTGACGATATGGCAGGCAAGCCCTTAAATCCAATGCTAATTGATGGAAATGAAGATCCCAACCTTTCTTGGCGGGAACTTGGTGATGTCACCGACGAGAGGCGGGGAAAATCAGAGAAAGAGATCTCGTTGGCAAGAATCTAATTTCGGCAGTCTCACTGTGGAAGCTGGCAATCACAGCCTAGTAAGGGACATGAATGAATGAATGAATGAATGAATCTATGAATCTGCAGGGTTTAAACACAGGAAGCACCACATGCCAATTCCTGGAAAGAGAAACCAGGCAGCTGCATCTGAGCCAGCAGATGTATGCCCACGTGAGTATTTCATTGCTTTTGTCTGGACTGCAATCTAGCATCCCGCTAGGGGTCTCTTTTCTGGGGGAGTTCCTGACATGGATTTCTTTTTTGGGGGGTCCATGTGGGTGGTCCTTTAGTTAATGGGTTCCGGGAGAGCTGGGGGGAGGGGAAGGAATACGTCTCTTTATTCAGGGAGTCTCTGGGCTGGATCTTTTGAATAAATGGCCTCTGAGATGAGCCACTTTATTTAGGGGATCTCGGGGGTTCTCTTAATTTAGGCGTCTCTGAGGGTCTCCTTATTTAGGGGATCTCTGTGGGGGTGAGTCGCCCTTGTACTTGGGGTGGGGTGCGGGGGCAGGGGTCCCAGAAAACTCGAGGATATGGGCTAAATTGTGATGTTGGGGATGGGGCTCAATTGCAATGTGGGGGGTGGGGTGCGGTCGGTAGCCATGGGATTGCTCTCTTGTGCCGTCTGCTCAAAATGGTGGCCCGACAGTAGGATTCCCTCGGGATCCCTTGCAATCCTCGCCACACACAAATTTGCATGCTAAAGGATTGAGAATCGCTGTGAGCACAAACCAGTTGTAATTCACCTCTGGCGGGAGAACATAGGGTTGGATTCTCTGTCGGCCAACACCAGAATCGTGAACTGATTCTGGCATCAGCTGAAAATCGAGGTCGGCACCCATGATCCCTGCATGTGTGCTAGCCATTCTATTGCACGGGCCCACAGGCCTGAGGGGTCAGGGTGGGGCAGGGGGTGGGGGGGGGGGGGGGGGAGTGGTGATGGGTGGCCAACTGGGTGGGCTCAACACAGGGCACCCCTAACTGGCACACCATCTGCACTCAGCCCAGCCCATCCCCACATCCAACAAACAGAGGGCCGAGAAAGATTAAGCTTTCAGTTTGTTGGTGATAGTGCTAATATACAAGAACTGTGCCGTAGCCCCTAACGCTATCCTATGTGCCTCACCCATGCCAACTTAACTGCTTTCTAATTTTCTAGCCTAAAGTGCCCTAGATGGGTGCCCAGGCGGTACATCAGGAATGGAGAGAGCCTGCTGCGATTCCCGCCATGTGACCTGAGACCCCTTTGGCGGCTGACCTCTTGAGCGACAGTCTTCCAGGTGTCAAGGGTGGCGTGGTGCCACAAAGTTATGCCCGCTGTGCACCGGATGCACAGGGACAGGTGGGGAGTTTCAGAGGTGATGCAGTGTTCCAGAACTTCTCCTGCGGGGGCCACCGACACAAGCACTATCTCCATCTCCTCCCTCCGGTGCCTGATGGCTCGCGGGCTACTCCTCGGGATGGGAGTCCTATGAATTCAGCTCCAGGATCTGAAAAAATGAAATGAAATGAAAATCGCTTATTGTCACAAGTAGGCTTCAAATGAAGTTACTGTGAAAATCCACTAGTCGCCATATTCCAGCGTCTGTTCAGGGAGGCTGGTACGGGAATTGAACCCGCGCTGCTGGCCTGCCTTGGTCTGCTTTAAAAGTCAGCTATTTAGCCCTGTGCAAAACTAGCCCCAGTTATCTCCGCCATCACCTGTTATTCCTGAAGACCCGTTCTCATCTCGACTAGGGTCTCCATTCTCACAGCCATGGAGCATAGGGACTGTGCCACATCCCTCTGGGACTGTGTCAGATCCCCCTGTGGCTGGTTCATGTCAGCCAGTGCCAGGCCAATGCTCTCAACACCCGCAGCCATGGCCCGTTGTGACTGAGCCACGCTCTGGAGTGTCAGAAATATCCATGTTTCTCTTGTACATGGCTGACTGTGACATGTCCTGTGCCTCAGCTGCCACCTGCACAAAGTTCCCCAGGTCTTAGATATCCTTACCCATGGCCGATACCTTCGCTCCCTTGCAGTGTTGGACTGGGAAGCACGAATTGTTGCGACTTCCTCCTGCTCCTGCTGGTGGTTAGACACCTCTAATTGCACCTGCATGTGCTGGATGGTTGCTGACTACCCCTCATGTAGTCCCCGGCTCTGCACCTGCATCGCCAAAATTGAATGAACCGCCCTGTCCAGAAGCGCGAAACCTGTTTGCATAGCATCTTGTCTGTGGGGTTGGACCGACCTCTGAACGTTCAAACCCTCGGGTTTCCTACCTCCACCTGATGTGTGTGGTGCGCACCAGATAGTGCCCAGGAGCCCCTTCACTAAAGTGCCCAACCATTGTGAGTGTCTCCGGGATGATGGAGGGTATCAGTGACAGTAGTGACGGGAATTCGGTGTGGTCTCCAGACGGTGCTCCGGGATGCTGCGGGGGGTGTGGGAACCCGGATGGTTGCACCCCATCACCCAGTGGGTTGCAGGGCTCTGGCTGGGGCGGGGGACACCAATCAGTCCTGCCTTGTCCGGAGGTGACCCGGCAAGACACTGAACAAGATGTATGGTTAGACTGCGGGTGGACGTACTGTGAGGGATAGGGGTGACTCACGTGCCATAGGGACATTGCAATGCATTGTCGCCTCACTTGGTCATGCCATGTTGACCTCCGTCTTGGCGACTGCCCACTCTCCCACCCCATCAACTCGGTCCGATGCTCTCGGCCATGCAATTGTAAGGGGCCGCAGGTCCGGTGGGCCCACTATGACGGGCTGTATGTGTGTTGGCATCATGGGGTGCGAGGGGGCTGCTAATGGGTGGGATGCTGCCGCCCTCTGGGTGTGAAGTGTAGGGCAGGGGCATGTGGGACAGAGGTGGTGCCAGGGGCATGGAGGTGGTGGCTCAGCACATCTAGCCAAAGGATTGCCCATTGTGGGCCAGCACTGCCTACTGGCAGCCCTATGGGGGTGGGGATGGGAGGGAAGTGGGAGTATGTGGGACTGGATTGGTGCCAGGGGCACGGTGGTGTGATTCACCCGAGGTGCCCTGAGGAGTTTGTGCAGCTTCTTCTGGCACAGCTGCCAAGTCCTGATAGTGGGTCCCGCAGCATTCACAGGGTCTGCCATCTGCACCTAGGCCTGGTACACTTCAGCGGGTGGCAGTCACTTCTCTCCTCGGGAACAGGGTGTCCCGCTGCTCCTCCATGACATCCAGCAATGTCTCCAGCTCTGCATCTGTGAATCTCGGGTGGCATCTTCTTGGCTGGAATGAGAGTGTGTGGGGAGTGGCATGTTTCTATGCAGCTCCAGCCTGTCAGGCTCTCCAGTGCCAATCCTAACCGCAGTGAATCCAATTCCGGCGTCTGTTAGAATTGCACCAGTTCCACATGGCAAACGGGCTGGCCCATTAACATGTCCTGAATTGCTCCGGCTGTTGCATCCCACTCGTCATCATAGAGATCCCGTGATTCAGTCCCGGTGTCAGCACTTATTCTCCGAAATGGAAAATGCATAGTCTCCCAAACAGAGAATTTCATGCACTGTTTTTACAGACAGAAATGTAACGCTTAGGTTCTACGCGCAGTTACAGGGGCAGAGTGTGAATCGGATTTCGGACTTTTTCGGATTTTGGAGTATACTGTGTCTGTGTGGTGCACATTGGGAGCTGCGCATGTGTGATGCGTTGGGAACTGTACATCACCAGGAGCCTTGTGGCATTTCCCATTCGTGATATCATGTCGGCACTCAAAAACAAGTCCAGATTTCGGAATTTTTCAGATTTTGGAATTTCGGATAAGAGATGCTCAACCTGTATGCAGGTTTATATTAAGATCTAATGTTGTATTAGCACAGCCAATAACTGTGAGTTCTGAGGTAATCTTGGCATTTTCTTTGACATTTGAACATTTTGAATAAATTTTCTCAATTATTCCCATTTTACACAAAGCAAATGCAAAAGCAGCCTTATTGAATTTTAATAAGCAATGGATTTGATGAACAATTTATTTGACATAAATTTTACCTTTCGTTTTTAGGATAATCCAGAGATTGGCTTTGACTATGAGTTGTAAAAGTAGCAGATATTTTTTGTGCATCTCCATCAAAAACAAGTGATATATGGATCCACATTTTTTCCTGAATTTGACAACTCCTTTTAACAATTAATGTGTGACTTCTTTTAATTGAGCTGGAGAGGCCTGGCAGGTGGAAAGAATTGCATTCTATTATTAGAAAAGATCATCCTCATCTGGATTAAATAGAGAAATCAGCATCAAGCTGTGCAAACTAATTTTCTCCCAACAGGAACTTGAGGGCCACCTTCAACATGTTGGCACCTTTGAAACTGATTAACTTTTATGCAGGACCGATGTGGATTTAAACGTAAAGCAGCGAAATGAGTTGACTAATGGGCCTAGTTTCAGAAGTGCCAATGAGGGCAAAAGAGAGAAGATAGGGAACAGGGAAAGCTTGAGCGTTGACGGTGAACAAAGACATGGTCGCCTCCCAAAGGGCAAGAAAGAGATATGGGCAGGGTTAAATTCTATGTATTTAAATGCACGGAGTATAGTGAAAAAAATTGGGGAACTGGAAGCAGAAATTTCTCCAGGGGCATATGACATAGTAGCAGTGACAGAAATGTGGCTCAAGCCAGAACAGGATGGATACTTAACATCCCGGATTACAGGATCGGCAAAAAGGGTGTAGATGTAGCAGTCATAGTCAAAGATAGTATCATAGCTCTTGAATGAGATGCAGTTCCTGAATTAGAATCTGTATGGTTGAAGGTGAGAAACAGGAAGAGAGTGGTGACCTTGTTTGATATTTATTACAGATGCCAAATAATAATAATCTTTATTAGTGTCACAAGTAGGCTTACGCTAACACTGCAATGAAGTTATTGTGAAAAGCCCCTAGTCGCCACATTCCGGCGCCTGTTCGGGGAGGCTGTTATGGGAATCGAACCATTCTGCTGGCCTGCTTGGTCTGCTTTCAAAGCCAGCAATTTAGCTCTGTGCTAAATAGCCCCTAAGGTATAATGGGAAAAGGGTAGAGTGTGGGGCACGGAAGGGGAGAAATTCCTGTCTGGTGCGCAGGAGAACTTTCTAGAACAGTACATTTCCAGTCCTACCAGGGAGCAAGCTGTGCTGGATCTGGTCCTAGGAATTGAGGTAGGGCACGTGGAGAACGCCAGAGTGGGGGAACAATTGCGAAGTAGCGATCATAATGTAATACAATTCAATATTAAGTTGGAAAAGGAAAAAGGCCGGTCACAGATTAAGATCCAAGACTGGAAAAGGGCAAATTTTAGGGGTCTAAAAGTTGAACTGGAGCAGATTGATTGGAAACGCATTTTGGTGATAAAACAGTGGATGAAAAATGAAAGACTTTCAAAGGAGAGATGAATAGAGTGCAAGCTATACGTACCCATGGGAAGTAAATACGGAGTATGCAAAGCTAGAGTACCCTGGATGACTGTGGATATTGATGATAAAATAAGGAAGAAAAAAGAGGCATATGGGGCGGGATTCTCCGATCCTGGGTCTCAGTGTTGATGCCGTCGTAAACACCGGAGTGTTTTACAACGGTGTCATTTGGCCCCTAGGATCAACGATCCTGCACTGCGCAGGGGGCCAGCACGGCATTGGAGCGCCTCACACAGCTCCAGCTGCCGATACCGGCGCCAGCAAGGCTGGCGAAATTTTGCGCATGCACTAGAGTTGTCTTCTCCGTGCCGTCCCCCGGGCAAAATGGCGGACCCTACAGGGCTCGGCGCGGAGGAACATAGGCCCGCCCCGGGATAAGCCCTCCCACCGATCGGTAGGCCCTGATCGCGGGCCTGGCCAACCTGGAGGCACCCCTCCTGGAGTCGAACCCCCTTCCCCACACCAGGACGGCCACCGCAGCATGAATGCGGAGGTCCGGCCGGGTAGGACCACACGCGAACGGAGCCGGAGGGACTCTGCCTAACTCGGCAGGCATTCGGCCCGTCGAGCGCGGAGAGGGGGGGGGGTGCTGCGTTGAGCAGCCCCTGACCGGTGCCGCGCTGGTGCCAGCCGCCGGAGAATCTGAGAAACGCCGTTGGAGTGGCGTCGCGTGATTTGCGCCCCCCCCCCCCCCCCCCCCCCCCCCCCGGCGATTCTCCAACCCAGTGCGGGATCGGAGAATCCCACCCATGATGCTTGCTGGAATAATAATAGTAATAGAAACCAAGAAGAGTATCTCAAACGGAGGAGTGAGGCTAAGGCTGGAATAAGGACAGGATGGCAGGCTGTACTAAAACAAATAGCAAACTGTTTGTCAAACATATGGTAAAAGATTAGTGAAGGGCAGAGTGGGGCCCACAGGGACAAACAGGGTAAACTGCTTACTGAAGTGGAGGGTATGGCAGTGGTACTAAATGGTACTTTGCTTCTGTCTTTACTAAATTAGAAGATTGGGACAAAGGCCCAATTGAAAATGTTGGGTGTTGAGCAACTGAGCAGTATAGTAACAGATAAAGAAGAGGTGCTAAAAACGCTGGCAGCACTCTAGATAGAGAAGTCACGAGTCCACATGGGATGCACCCTAGGTTGCTGAGAGAGGTAAGGGAGCATATTGCGGAGCTATTGACAGAATTTTTCGAGGGATCTCTGAACACAGGATTAGTCTTGGGAGACTGGAGGATTGCAAATGTCACGCTGTTGTTTAAGAAAGGGGCAAAGGATAACTCAGGAAACATACAGACCTGTCAGCTTGACATCATGTGGAGATGCCGGCATTTGACTGGGGTGAGCACAGATTCACCTGAGGAAGGAGTTTGTGATTTGTGAGTTGTTGTGATTTGAAACAAACCTGTTGGACTTTAACCTGATGTTGTAAGACTTTGTACTGAGCTTGACATCAATATTGGAAAAACTGATGGAGGCCATAAAACGGGATGAGATAAATATACATTTAGAGGAAAGTAAGTTAATACTGGACAGTCAACATGACTTTATCAAGGGGAGGTCATGTCTGCCAAAATTTGAAGATGGTCAGCAAGAGAGCTACGAGTGAAATGAGGAGAAACTTGTTTACTCAGAGAATTGTTGGGGTTTGGAATGCACTGCCTGGTGCAGTGGTTTCATCCTTTAGAAAACCAGACTAGTTGGCCATTTGGAGCAGATCTGGGCACAATGGGTGAATCAGGTCTGCGCCGGGCACCAGGCTGATCGCAAGTCACCTGACTCACTCAATCCAGTGCAGGGTCACTGGACAAGATCCATATGTGAATATTTAAATGAGCATAATTGCTCATTTACATACCCAGACACCGGATTCACCCAGCGCCTGCAACTGCGCCTGGGGGACCTCACCAGAGCAGCATTTCGTACAAGTCCAGACAAATGTGGACCAGGTGTAATGGCACCTGGGGGCATCTCTCAGGCCACTGGAGACCCCTAGGTGGCTGGGCACAGGGCAGATGGACACCCTAGCATCTGGACACCTTGACACTATCAGCTTGGCATCCTGGCAGTGCCACTCTGACACCCTGGTAGTTCCACCCTGGGAGGCCAAGGTTGCTGGGGTGGCACTGCCAGGGTACCTGCGACACTGCCAGAGGTTGGGCCTGGGGGCGTCTTGCCAAGTAGATGGGGGTGAGGGGGGCTTCTGGGAGCCTCCCCAAAGGCGGAGAAATATCAAGGCTGCAGAATGAGATGGTGCCTTGATCTGAGAAGCTCACTAGCAGGAAATCCCTCGAGACCCAAATAAAGGGCAGAGTACCGTTGGATATTGGGTATTTCTCGGTGCTGAAGCTGTCTTGAAACAACCCACTAAAGGTGCCATTCAACGGGCTTTAACTTCAGTCCGTTGAATCGCACCAATTGTGCCCCATTAATATATTGGCAGCCTCTGTCCACTGCTATATTTCCTAACTGAGATCATGGGTATGTGGATCTTTGAATAATAGATGTTGAGTGCTAACTGGAAAAGGCAGCAGAAACTCAAAGCAACAGAAAGCCAGAAGTTCGATTGTTTGGTGGGAAAAGAAAGAAAAAATTTGCAGCAGAACAGTTATGTTTGATTAAATGGCAAGGCAGTGACGGATGATAATCTTAATCAAGCTAATTAAAACTTCTCGTACAAAACGTTCCCGTCCTCCCAAAGTCACTGGTTTGTAATTGAGAATTGACAATGGTGGGTGCAAGCACATGCTCAGCAGGCAGAAGTTAATGATACCTCTTCATGAGTAATGTATTGAGCTGTAAAACTCAACACAGAATGGGTAGGTATAATGTCATCATCCAGCTGACCACTATGTATGATGCATTGCGCCCTATGAAACACGTTTGTGACAGCTGGAGGTGCAAAGCTTCAGCTACGACTGTTTTATCTCTCCACAACCTAGCCCAAGTGCACAGTAACTAAGAGGTTGGCGGTAGCATATTAATATTGTCTCTGCATTAGCAATCTAAAGACCCAGGGCAATGCTCTGGGGGATCCACGTTCAAATATCAACACTGCAGATAGTGAAATTCAAAATCAATAAAAATCTGGAATTAAACGTCTGATGATGACCATGAAAACCATTATTAATTGTTGTAAAAGCCCATTTGCTTTATTAATATACTTTAGGGAAGGAAATCTGCCACCCTTACCTGGTTTGTGTTATGGACGCCTGGTCAACCTGAGCAGTGACTAAGAGGCTGGACCTGACCCATAACGTTTTCAGGATTTAAGACGGTGCAGAAAGATCGATTCATTCCAGGAGGGAAAATATAAGAAAAAGGGCTTGGTTAGTTTATAAAGAATCTGTATTAAAACAAAATAAAAAGCAATATCTAAACCCCCCCCTCACAAAACCAGAAAATACTGGACAATCTTAGCAGGTCTGACAGCATTTGTGGAGAGAAAAGGAAGCTAACGTTTTGACTAAAGAGTCAAGCTGATTGTCCAGTATTTTTCTTTTTTTTTCAGATTCCAACATCCGCAGCTTTTTTTCCCCCTCAATGTGTAAATTGTTTAACCCCTCGATTGCCCTACATTGCTAGAGGGATGGAGTTTAAGACTAGGGAAGTTATGCTGCAATTGTATAAGGTACTAGTGAGGTCACACCTGGAGTATTGTGTTCAGTTTTGGTCTCATTACTTGAGAAAGGACGTACTGGCACTGGAGGGTGTGCAGAGGAGATTCACTAGGTTAATCCCAGATCTGAAGGGGTTGGATTACGAGGAGAGGTTGAGTAGACTGGGACTGTACTCGTTGGAATTTAGAAGGATGAGGGGGGATCTTATAGAAACATATAAAATTATGAAGGGAATAGATAGGATAGATGTGGGTAGGTTGTTTCCACTGACGGGTGAAAGCAGAACTAGGGGGCATAGCCTCAAAATAAGAGGAAGTAGATTTAGGACTGAGTTTAGGAGGAACTTCTTCACCCAAAGGGTTGTGAATCTATGGAATTCCTTGCCCAGTGGAGCAGTTGAGGCTCCTTCATTAAACGTTTTTAAGGTAAAGATTGATAGTTTTTTGAAGAATAAAAGGATTAAGGGTTATGGTGTTCGGGCCGGAAAGTGGAGCTGAGTCCACAAAAGATCAGCCATGATCTCGTTGAATGGTGGAGCAGGCTCGAGGGGCCAGATGGCCTACTCCTGCTCCTAGTTCTTATGTTCTTATTGTCTGTTGCATCTACGATCTCCTTTCTGGACCCAATTTCCTGAAATCTCCCTCACATAACAGTCTGGCATACAGATCCATAGCAATGTTGTTGACTCTTAAATGCCCTTATTTCAAGGCAAATTAGGAATGGGCACTAGATGCTGGCAAAGCCAACGGTGCCCACATCCCATGAACGAATAAAAAGAACTGTGATTATATGAGCATGTCTTCTCACTGATAACCTCCAAACAACAGCGTTCAATCGACTGGTATCTCAAGTCTTATTTCCTATTCATTTATACAATAGATAATCTGCCTTCAGTGTGGTGGTAGGACATAAATAGCACAGCTTCATCATGTCACCTTACTATGTTTTATTTTTCCACATCCTGTGCTATGTATTCAGTTTAGTTAACATCATCTACCCAACATCTGCCGAAACAAAGCCCACAAACGGAAGCAATTGTTAAAGTCACAAACTGTCACAAAGCATACTTACCTCACACGGTATTCAGAGAGGTTAAGACAGGATGGAACCCTTTTTGCCACAAATACACTTCACCAGACTATTGTGATGACTTGCTTGGCCAAACCAATTTACTGACGATGAGTTAAGGGAACAGAAAGGGGGCAGCACGGTAGCATTGTGGTTAGCACAATCGCTTCACAGCTTCAGGGTCCCAGGTTCGATTCTGGCTTGGGTCACTGTCTGTGCGGAGTCTGCACATCCTCCCCGTGTGTGCGTGGGTTTCCTCCGGGTGCTCCGGTTTCCTCCCACAGTCCAAAGATGTGCAGGTTAGGTGGATTGGCCATGATAAATTGCCCTTAGTGTACAAAATTGCCCTCGTGTTGGGTGGGGTTACTGGGTTATGGGGATAGGGTGGAGGTGTTGACCTTGGGTAGGGTGCTCTTTCCAAGAGCCGGTGCAGACTCGATGGGCCGAATGGCCTCCTTCTGCACTGTAAATTCTATCTATCTATAGAATGTTTTCAGTCCAATGAGAAAAGGGCAATGCTTGACCCGGTTCTTGAGGTGGATCGTGTCAGTAGGAGAACACTTAGGAAACAGTGATCATTATATCATAAGGTTTTTTAGGTTGGCTTTGGAAAGGAGAAGAAGCAGTCCAGAATAAGAATAATTAACTGGGGGAAAGTCAACTTCAATGTGTTAAGAATGGACCTGGCCTAAATCAATTGGAATCAAGAATTATCAGCCCAACTGTATGGAACAATAGTTATAAAGATTGCCATGTGGATAATAAAATTGAGAATCATGTCAAATGTGGAAGGTTCACAGGAGAATTGAAAATGCAACTAAAAGCAGAGAGTATAAGTCGAGACTTGTAGCTACCATAAGATAAGATCCAAAGGTCTTCCATAGGCGTATAAATAGTAAAAATATAGTAAGAGGATAGTGGGGTGCTTAGGGACCAAGGGGGTTTATGTATGGTGATAGGGGGCATGGCTAATGTACTAAGTGGCTCCTTTAACAAGGAAGAAAATTCTGCCCAGATCATGGTGAAAGAGGAGGTAATTCAAACCCTTTCTATGGAGAAGGTATTGGATAAAACACCAAGATTGAATGAGATGCATCCAAGAATACTGAGGGAAGTAAGAGTGGAAATTGCAGTGGCAGTGGCCATAATTTTCACAATCATCCTTAGTTTCGCTGAAGAAAGAGACATGGCTCATCAGGACTAATTTCAATAATACCAATAATAAAAGGAACAACAATTTATATTGCATGAAAATAGAGTGCTGAGCGGTTGACAAGTGGTAGAGGCATTACCTCTTCCTTAGACTTGAGGTGGTGCCAGAGCATTTGATAAAGACAGATTTTACACTTTTTGTTGAACAAGGGTGAAAGGATAAGCCCAGCAACTACAGGCAAACAAAGAATAATACAGCACAAGAAAAGGCTCTTCGGCCCTCCAAGCCTGCGCCGATCACATGTCCTATCGAGACCCAACCACCTATATTCTTCTATACCCAATCTGTTCATGTCTCTATCCAGATAAGTCTTAAAAGTCGCCAACATATCTGCCTCAACCCCCTCACTTGGCAGTGCATTGCAGGCCACCACCACCCTTGGTGGAAAACAAACTTCCCCCACACATCTCCACTGATTCTTGGGTAGGGTGTGTGGGCAATCTGGATCATGTTAACATCGAAAAGGAGGAGGTTCAAAGATACTAAGGTAGATAAGTCTCCAGGGCCAGATGGGATTTACCCCAGAATATTGAGGGAAGCAAGGGAAGAAATTACTGGGGCCTTGACTGACATCTTTGTATCCTAATTGGCTACAGGTGTGATCCCAGACGACTGGAGAATAGCTAATGTGGTACCACTGTTTAAGAAAGGTAGCAGGGATAATCCTCAAAACTATAGGCCGATGAGCCTCACGTCGGTAGTAGGTAAATTATTTGAGAGAATCCTCAGGGACAGGATTTATACTTATTTGGAAATGAATTAACTCGACAGACAGCATGGTTTTGTGAAGGGGAGGTCGTGCCTCACTAACCTGATCGAGTTTTTTGAGGAGATGATAAAGATAATTGATGAGGGGAGGGCGGTGGATGTTGTTTACATGGACTTCAGTAAAGCATTTAACAGGGTGCCTCATGGCAGATTGGTGCAAAAGGTGAAGTCACACGGGATCAGAGGTGAGGTGGTAAGATGGATACAGACCTGGCTTGGTGACAGAAGGCAAAGGGTAGCAGTAGAAGGGTGTTTTGCTGAATGGCAGGATGTGACTGGTGGTGTTCCACAGGGATCTGTGCTTGGGTCTGTTGTTTGTAGTATACATAAATCATTTGGAGAAAAATGTAGCCGGACTGATTAGTAAGTTCGCGGATGACACCAAGGTTGGTGGAGTGGCAGATAGAGGATTGTCAGAGGATACAGCAGGACATATATAGGTTGGAGACTTGGACCGAGAAATGGAAAATGAGTTTAATCCGGACAAATGTGAGGAAATGCATTTTGGTAGGTCTAACATGAAAGGGAAATGTACCGTAAATAGTAAAACTCTTCGGAATATAGAAAGTTAGCGGGATATGGGCGTGCAGGTCCATAGATCTTTGAAGGTGGCAACACAAGTGGACAAGGTAGTTGAGAAAACATTGGAATTCCTGCCTTTATTGGACGGGGCATTGAGTATAAAAACTGGCAAGTTATGCTACAGTTGTATAGAACCTCAGTAAGGCCACACTTGGAATATTGCGCACAATTCTGGTTGCCACACTACCAGAAGGATGTGGAGGCTTTGGAGAGGGTGCAGAGGAGGTTTACCAGGATGTTGCCTGGTCTGGAGTGTGTTAGCTATGTGGAGAGGTGCTGAATAGACTCGGACTATTTTCGTTAGAAAGACGGAGGTTGAGGGGTGACCTGATATAGATCTACAAGATTATGATGGGCAGGCACACTTTCCCAGGGTGGAGGGGTCAGTCACCAGGGGGCATAGATTTAAGGTCCATGGGGTAAAGTTTAGAGGAGATGTGCGAGGCTGTTTTTTTATGCAGAGTGTGATGAGTGCCTGGAATGCATTGCCAGGGGACGTTGTGGAAGCAGATGCATTAATGACGTTCAAAAGGCATCTTGACAAACACATGGATAGGATGGGTACAGAAGGATACGGCACAAGGAAGTGCTGGCGGTTTTGGCAAAGGTTGGTATCATGACCGGTACAGGCTTGGAGGGCCGAAGGGCCTGTTCCTGTACTGTATTGTTCTTTGTTTGAACATATCACCCCTCACCTTGAACTTGTGCCCCCTTGTAATTGTCATTTCCGCCCTGGGAAAAAGCCTCCAATTATTCACCCTATCTATACTCCTCATAATTTTATAAACTTCTATCAGGTCACCCCTTAACCCCTGTCTCTCTAGGGAGAACAATTCCAGTTTATTTAGTCTCTCCTCATAGCTAACACCCTCCATACCGGACAATATCCTGGTAAACCTTTTCTGTACTCTCTCCAAAGCGTCAATATCCTTCTGGTAGTGTGGTGACCACAATTTTTCCAAATGTGGCTAAACCAACATTCTATATAACTGTAACATAATTTTAAGCTTTTATACTCGATACCCCGTCCTATGAAGGCAAGCATGCCATATGTTTTCTTTGCCACCATTTCCACCTGTGCTGCCACTTTTACGGAACTGTGGACCTGCACGCCCAGATCTCTGTGTCTATGCTCCTGGTGGTTCTGCCATTTATTTTATAGCTCCCACCTGAATTGGATCTACCAAAATGCATCACCTCCCATTTATCCACGTTAAATTCTATCTGCCATTTCTTTGCCCACTTTTGCAGCCTATCTATAGTCTGCTGTATTCTATGATAATCTCCATCACTATCCGCAACTCCTGCAATCTTGGTATTATCCACAAACTTACTAATCAGACCAGCTACGTTTTCTTCCAAGTCATTTATATATGTTACAAACGGCAGAGGTCCCAGTACCGATCCCTGCGGAACACCACTAGTTGCAGACCTCCATTCTGAAAAATACCCATCCACTGCTCCCCTCTATTTTATATGGCCAAGCCAGTTCTGAATCCATCTTGCTGTTTCACCCCTAGGCCTGTCAGTTTATGCTTGGTGGTGGGGAAGCTTTTAGAAACAATGGGTGGAATCTTCCAATCTCAGCAGTTGGCTTTCATGCTGCCTGAAAAAGTGGTGAGACATTCACAGTGACTCCGACACTGACTTCCCCCAACTGAGGCTGTCAACTCTTGCTCTTGGCAGCAGCATAGAGAAGATTGTGGCTACAGCCAAATCAATACCTCCAAGAGTTCCAGGATCACAAAGCAACCCAGGAAACGCATGGGCTGGAGAGAGTCGGGGGGCGGGTGGGGGAAACGCAGTCTCATTGGAGCCAAGAGGAAAGGGAGCTATCGGTTTTGCAGCAAGGGCAAGGTGTGGTGTCAGTGGTCACCTCTTGCATCATGTCCACGCCATTGATCCTGCCCAGATTAGTGCAGATTGAGGGATTTATCCCTTCCACATGTTGGCAGGCCTGCATGGAGCTGACAAGGTTGAAGGAGAAACAAGAATAGGCCTCTTAAGTGGTCATTAATTGGCTACCTAACGATCTCAGGTGGAGGCAAGGCATGCAGTTGGACCATGGGCTTTCCCATCCAGAACTTACTTCTGGTGGGCGCAGGGTATCGGCTATCGGTCCTGGTGCCAACCCGCCGAATTCTTATGCCCTCTTGCCTCCTTCCTTACCTCTTGCTTGGGCAGAGGATTCTGGCCAATAACGCAGGATAATATTATAGTCACATAGGCAAATGTGAGTTAATTAAGGAAAGTCAGCACAGATTTGTTAAGGGCAAATTGTGTTTTACTGGAGCCATAGAATCCATACAGCAAAGACAGATGCCGTTTGGTCCATCGTATCTGTACTAACCCTCTGAAAGCACCATACCTAGGCCAAATCGCCCACTATATCTCTGTAACCACACCTAAACTAAACATCCTTGGACCCTAAGGGACAATTTAGTCTGAGAAATCCACCTAACCTGCACTCATTGGACTTCGGACTAACTTGCTTGAGTTTTTTGATGCGGTAAAAGAGAGGATTGATGAGAGTAATTCTGTTAATATGGTGTACATGGACTTCCAAAAGACATGATGAAGTGCCCACAACAGATTTGTGAGCAAAGTTGGCTCATGTAATAAGAGAGACAGTAGGGACATGGATATGAAACTGGCTGAGCGACAGGAAACCAAGTGTAGTGGTGAATACTTATTTTTCAGACTGGGGGAAGGTTTATAGTGGAGTTCCCCAGCAATCAGTGTTGGGATTCCAGGTTTTCTTATCAATGACCTAGACCTTTCTCTACAGGAGACAATTTCAAAATTTGTGGATGATGCAAAGGAAGTATTGTGAACCATTCGAATGATTGGGTAGGGCTTCAAAAGGATAGAGACACTTTGGTGGAATGGGTGAACAAGTGATGGATGTACTTTAGTGCAGATAAGCATGAAGTGATTTATTTTGTTTGGAAGAATGCAGAGAAACAATATAGATAAGGGGTACAATTCTGAAAGGGGTGCAGGAGCAGAGGCACCTGGATGCATATGTGCATAAATCATTAAAGTTGACAGGACAGGTTGAGAGAGCAGGAAAGCATTCAGCATCCTGTGCTTATGAGTCACCAGAGGTATTGAGTTCAAAAGCAAGGAAGTTATATTATACTTCTATTGAAAAATGGTTAAGCCTCAACGGGAATATTGCATCCAATTCTGGGCACCACACTTTAGGGAGAATGTAAAGGTATCAGAGCAAGTGCAGAAAAGATTAATGAGAATGGTTCCAGAAGTAGGAACTTCAGTTTTATGCAAAAATTAAAGGTTGGGACTGTTCAGACCCCTGATAATTAGATCTCCTCTTGAACTTCTCTTCTCCTTGGAGTGAATGGGAGATACGGCTGAGAGCCAAATTCTCCATCCTCACTGGTAGCGGGGTGGATCCGCAACTGAGAATCCAGAAACATATTGGACTCAATTCATTGGCCGGAATTCTCTGGTTGTTGCGATTCAATTTTCCTGTCGGCAGCACACATCAGCCAGCGGGTTTCGTGGCGACGTGGGGTGGTTAGAATGGTAAATCCCATTGACAAGCGGTGGGAAGATAGAATCCTGCCACCAGTGAACGGTGTGCGGCTGAGGAACATGCAGGTGGCAGACCGAATAATCCTGCCCATTAACTCTGTTTCTCTCTCCAGATGCTACCAGACCTACTAAGGTTTTCCAGCATTTTTCTGTTTCTGCAGTATCTTGCTTTTATATCTCTCCTGAAGCCTTTTCATAACACAAATTTTGTGGAATACTTACATTTACAAATTCAGTGCGCTACTTGGATTAAACAAAAAAGCTTTGTTCTCATTTATAACGCAAACGTAGATATGTTGCGAAGATTGAGTGTACTGTCCCATTTATTGAAGCCACTAGTTTCAATGATTTGCATGCATTTGGTCCTACTTGGCTATATTTAACTTTTTGTAAAAGTGGTTGCAATAAATCCAGTAAAAACACTATTCACAGTCAAAATTTGAGATCCTTCTTAAAGACTGATCAGTGCTGACAGCTTCTCAACATACTGGAACATTTCCTAATATTATAGTCTACCTTTCTATTTTCTTCCATGTTCGCCTCTGTCTTGAATACAAGGGCAAACTCATATATTCAGGTGCTGTTATGATCCCGGTCGGGGACAGTAACTTCTGTTGTAAAATAGACAAAATTTGAATTCCTAGATGCTTACTATGAGAATAAGTCCACCAAGGGTCCGTAGTTTAAACAAACAGAAGAAATCTTGCTGTACGAAAGTCAGCAAAGCAAACACTTAACACTGTCCATTTTATATTCTGACATGCATAATTAACATGAGGTGAACCAGAATTAACAGGCAAGCTGTCGTCTAACACAAGGCAAACTGCACACCACCTGGCAAACCAAGGCAAGAGGTCAGCTACCAAACCAGATGGTAGTCATCACTGTAAGTCATCAGTCCATTACAATTCTGCCTTCCTCGCAAGGGATTTCATTTCTGCCTCAACAGCAGCACCAATTCATATTTCCCAGCAGCTCAATATCTCCTCCAGAGACTTAATCCCACTGGATTCACCAGATAACACACCAACAACTAATTACAGGCTTGATTCCAGCTCTCTAGCTGCTCTGGGAAAGGCACCACTGCTCCTAGGCTTTTCATGCCTCCAACTACCAACTTCATGGAGCCTACTTCACTTCAGCTTAACAGGGCTGATAACTGGTCCTGGGCTTCTCTGAGATATAATTGCCCATATTGCACCAAGCAACTACTGCTCCAGGCCATCTATGAACCCCAGTTGCAGAGAGCTAATGACAGCACTATGGAGCGAGCAACTTCCTCCTGTCTCCTCTGTTCCAGACTGACCTTGTCACGAGGGCTAATTTTGCACTGTACTCTGGTCCCATGGTTGCATTTTCACACTTATCACCAGGTTGCATGAGCAAGCTTTTCGTGCCACTTCCCCAGGTCCTGTGGTCAAGTTTTCAGTAAAAGAAAAAATGCCATAGGAAATCTTTTGTACGTGCATGGTCTGTCCCCTTGAATCTCTCTGCAATTGTGTCAATGTTGGCCCTTCCATGGCAATGCACCACAAAAACACTGACAACAGGCTACATTTCTGCCGTTGCTTTCAGTCTACGAGTGAAATCTCGCCTGGATGAACTCTTGTGTCTCCTGAAACACTTACCTCTGTGACACAACGATCGTTCAACAGGCACAGACCCAAATAATACTGGTGTAGAAGGTCAGCATAGCAAAGAGCCAAGCATGCTGGGAGTTCTTATCCTTGGCCTTGAAACACAGACCCAAAAATAAATGATCTCGCAAAGCACTAAGTGGGTTCACCCGGACAGCAATCAAACACAATTGAAATTGTACACCATTGGAAATCAGTCAGATTGTATAGCTAAAGACAAAAATGGTACTTTGATTTTATGGCATTTGCAGAGGAATGAAGAAGATTCTGGCATGATCACTTTTCTGCAATTTCCCTTTTATTTTTTTTATTGCTGACTCAGCCCATTGTATTTATGACTCATCTCCTCCTTATGTTTATTGTCTGCAATTGCCATGGTAGCTAGGACTGAACAGGCGAGAGGCACTCAAGAGTACAGACCATTTCCATTCAGCTGCATTTTGCTCCTGAAGTGTTTGCATCTTACGAAAATACTGGGAGGGACAGCAATTGATTATTCAAGCACATAATATGTTGTCAGCACATTTAGCTGGAAACAAAACACTTTCTCTTTAATTGGTATAATTTACACATGTACAGGCTGAAAAAATGGACATTAAATATTGAATGATCAAACGGTCATGATCAGAGCTGAGATTATTAAAGAAAGATAACAGAGCTGTACTGAATATATTATACTATATGGGCTTTTCCTAAGTTTTTTTAATTTTTAATTATAGAACATATCATATTCATCTCAACCAGACACGATCCTGCTCAGCATCAGTGATTAACATGAGAAATCACAGGTTGCAGGCATATATATAACTAAGGTAAACATGGTCTCTTAAAAGCAGAAACGGGAGAAATTATCATGGGGAATGAGGAAATGGCAGCGACATTGACCAAATACTTTGCGTCTGCCTTCACAGTAGAAGACACAAGGTGCATACCACAAATAGAGGATGACCTAGAAGCTAATAAGAGCGATGAAATTAAGACAATTAATATCCGCAGAGAAAAAGTACTGGAGAAGCTCAAGGGACTAAAATGCAACAAATTCCCATCCCTACACCCTGTGGTTTTTAAAAAGAAATCTGCAGAGATAGTGGGCGGAATCTTCCTATAAATTTTCCTATATGGCGGCACGGCGGCACAGTGGTTAGCACTGCTGCCTCACAGCACCAGGGAACCGTGTCGATTCTGACTATGGGTGACAGTGTGGAGTTTGCACTTCCCGATGCCTATGTGGGTTTCCTCTGAGTGCTCTGGTTTCCTGCCACAGTCCATAGATGTGCAGGTTAGGTGGATAGGCCATACTAAATTGCCCCATAGTATCTCATGTTTAGGTGAGGTAATGAGGTTACGGGGATAGGAAGGAGGAGTGGCCCTGGGTAGGGCACTCTTTCGGAGGGTCGGTACAGACTTGATGGGCTGAATGGCCCCCATCTGTGATATAGGGATTCTATGGTTCTATGACTGACTGAAGTTTGCACATTCCCCCGTGTCAGAGTGGGTTTCCTCCAGGTGCTCCGATTTCCTTCCACAGTCCATCGATGTGCCGGTTAGGTGGATTGGCCATGATTGGCCTCTCAATGTCCAAAAGATGAGGTGGGGTTGCGGGAATAGGGCGGGCACATGGGCCGCCGTAGAGTCTCTTTGGGAGGGTTAGTGCAGACCTGATGGGCCGAATGGCCTTTTGCACTGTAGGGATTCTATGAAAATTTGTCTGATTGTCAGTTTCAGGGAGAAAACCATGTGTATCTCTCCAGCTGCACAGTTAAGTTTTCTCTCCAAATTCTCTGGCATTCTGTGCACAGGAAGAGTGCGAGAGAATCTGGGGGAGCGGTTTACGCCGTTGCCCTGGACGAGCAGGGCCTGATAGAGCCGGCAACACTGGCTTCACAGAATCTTGGGCACTATATTTAACGGGCATTCTGTGTTAAAACAAGCATCGGGCAGCCTTTTTAAAGTGTCCTGATCTGAAATTTAAACAAAAAAGGATCCCCCACCACAAAATAGAACTCTGCACCCACCCTCCGTCATCACAAACGTCCCCAATGGAAGCACCCCCAACACTGCTCCCTGACAGCACTTAGGCACTATGAGTAGGCAGTGCCAGGGTGCAGCCCGTTGATGACCCTGTCTCCCTGAGGGCTGCACATACCTGTGCATGGACTGTTCGCCAGGTCCCTGTTGGCCAAGGTCTGTCGTAAACCCCATTTTGATGCCACACCAGCAGAAGGGAATTCCATACATGGGGGGATAATACAGCAGGGATGCCCACAAATGATATTTAAATGTATGGTAACGGGCTTTCAGAATTCTCATTGCAGGAACCCCATTACATCACTGCCCCCCCCCCCCCCCCACCTTTACTCGTGGTTTCCAAAACGCATTGATTCTGGAATAGTCATAGAAACATAGAAAATAAAAGGAGAAGGAGGCCATTTGGCCCTTCGAGGACTGGCAGATCAGGTGCCTTTCATGCAGCGGTGCAGACTCGATGGACCAAAGGGCCTATTCTGCACTGTATATTTCTGTGATTCTTTGAATTTTCTAAATGGGAAAAGGCTTTGGAAATCAGAAGCACAAAGGATGTAGAAATCCTAGTTCAGGATTCTCTTCAGGTTAACATTCAGGTTCAGTTGACAGTTAGGAAGGCAAATGCAATGTTAGCATTCATGTTGAGAGGGCTAGAATACAAGAGCAGGGATGTACTTCTGAGGCTGCATAAGGCTCTGTTTGGACCCCATTTGGAATATTGTGAGCAGTTTTGGCCCCGTATCTAAGGATGGATGTACTGGCCTTGGAGAGTGTCCAGAGGAGGTTCACAAGAATGATCTCCGGAAAGAGGGACTTGTCATACGAGGAGTGGTTGAGGACTCTGGATCTATACTCGTCGGGAGTTTAGAAGGATGAGGGACATCTAATTGAAACTTTACAGAATAGTGACAGGTCTGGATAGAGTGGATGTGGAGAGGATGTTTCCACTTGTAGGCTGCACTAGAATCTCAGGGCACAGCCTCAGACTGAAGGGATGATCCTTTAAACTGAGATGAGGAGGAATTTCTTCAGCCAGAGAGTGGTGAATCTGTGGAATTAATTTCCGCAGAAGGCTGTGGAGGTCAAGCCATGGAGTGTCTTTAAGACAGAGATTGATAGGTTCTTTATTTATTAGGGGATCGGAGTTATGGAGAGAAGGAAGGAGAGTGGGGATGAGGAACATATCAGCCATGATTGAATGGGGGAGCAGACTCAATGGGTCGAATGGTCTAATTCTGCTTCTATGTCTTATGGTCTTATGGAATTCAAATTCCACCAGCTGCTGTGGTGGGATTCAAACCGAGTCTCCAGAGCGTAACCCTGAGTCTCTGGATTGCTAATCCAGTGACAATGACATACACCACAACATGACAAAGAGAGAGAGTGTAATGTACATAAATCTGAAGACAAAATACAGTGCTGGGTGGAATGCAAACTGCGAGGAGGATACAGACTGCAGGTATAGGCAGGTTGTGTGAGTGACGACAAGGTAGCGGATGCAGTATAATGTCAGGAAGTGTCAGGTTATTCATGTTGGGGATACAAATGGAAAAGTAGGATATTTTTAAAAAACGATTGAAACTTATAAATATGGATATTCAGAGGGGACTTGTTGGCTTCATGCAAAGAATGCAAAAATATTAGCATGTGGGTATGGAAAGCAAACGGCATGTTCACTCTATTTTAAAGGTATCGGAGTATGGCCATGAAGAGATCTTGCTACAATTGTACTGGGCTTTGGTGGGACACCATCTGGAATACTGTCTGCAATTTTGTTCTCCATAATTAAGGAGGCATATACTAAGACATATACAAAGGAGCAGGATAATTCTCTTTTCCAACCTCTTCCATGGGGCAGAAGCTACAAACGTCAGAGAACACACACTAATAGGTTCAAAGATAGCTTCTTCCCTGCTATTACCAGACTCTTGAATGACCCTCTTATGGACTGAACTGATCTCTCCACACATCTTCTCTGCTGAGTAGTACTACTGATCTGATGTCAGGGTCTATGTATTAACGTTGTGTATTTATCGTATGTCCTATGTTTTTTCAATGTATGGAATGATCTGTCTGGACCATACGCAGAATAGTATGTTTCACTGTACCTCGGTCCACGTGACAATCATTCAAATCAAATCAAATCAAATATACTTGCATTGAAGGCAATACAGCATCGGTTCCCCAGATTGATCCGTTGGATGGGAGGGTTGTCTTATGATGAGCAGCTGAGAAGATTGGATCTATATTATCTGGAGCTTAGAGGGATGAAAGGTGAGCTCAGTGGTTTAGCTCAGTGGGCTAGACAGCTGGTTTGTGAGGCAGAACAAGGCCAGCAGCGCGGGTTCAATTTCCGTACCAGCTGAGATTTCTGAATTCTCCCTCTGTGTATCTGAACAGGCGACGGAATATGGTGACTTGGGGTTTTTCACAGTAACTTCATTGCAGTGTTAATGTAAGCCTACTTGTGACAACAAAGTATCTTTTTAAAAAATCTTTATCTTTTACCTTTATCAATCAATCACGTAAGATTATGAAGAGGCTTGACAGGGTAGATACTGAAACATTGGCCCAGATTTTTGCAGAGTCATGGTGACTCTGGTGATCATCCAAACTGGTGGGCAGGACCCAGATCAGCAGTTCCTGCCCACATTATTGTCAGACACTATTTTTGCCAGGGGTGGCCTTTTGGGGGTTGGAAAGGTGGTGGGTGGACTGTCACTCTTATGTTTTGCAAATGGTGCCGAAGTAGTAATGTCACTAGACCAACAATCAAGTGGCCAAATCTCGTGCTCTGGGGACACAGGTTTAAATACTACCATGACAGCTGTCAAATTCAAATTAAATTAAAATATTTGGAACGGGTCTCAGTAATAGTGACCATGAAATTACCATTGATATCCGTAAAAACCCACCTGGTTCAGAGGGAAATAAATCTGTCATCCTTACCTATCTGACGTTGATATTGCTGAACCACAGCAATATGGTTGACTCTTAACCGTCCTCAGAAATGGCCCCCAAGCCATTCAGTTCAAGTGCAATTAAGGCTGGGCAACAAATGCTGCCCTTGCCAGTGACTGCCATGTCGATTGATTGATTGATATTTATTGTCACCAGTACCGAAGTACAGTGAAAAGTATTTTTCTGCGGCCAAGGGAACGTACACAGTGTGCACATAGTAGACAAAAGAATAATCAACAGATTACTATGACAGTGGGGCATCAACAAATAGTGATTGGTTACAGTGCGGAACAAGGATTGGATTGGATTTGTTTATTGTCACGTGTACCAAGGTACAGTGAAAAGTATTTTTCTGTGAGCAGCTTAACAGATCATTAAGTACATGAAAAGAAAAGGAAATTAAACAAAATTCATAATAGGGCAATGTAGCTAGATAACACCGGCATCGGGTGAAGCATACAGGGTTTAGTGTTAATGAGGTCAGTCAATAAGAGGGTTATTTAGGAGGCTGGTAACAGTGGGGGAGAAGCTGTTTTTGAGTCTGTTTGTGCGTGTTCTCAGACTTTTGGATCTCCTGCCCGATTGAAGAAGTTGGAAGAGTGAGTAAGCCGGGTGGGAGAGGTCTTTGATTATGCTGCCTGCTTTCCCCAGGCAGCGGGTGGTGTAGATGGAGTCAATGGATGGGAGGCAGGTTTGCGTGATGGACTGGGCTGTGTTCACGACTCTCTGAAGTTTCTTGCAGTCTTGGGCCGAGCAGTTGTGATGCAGCAAGATAAGATGCTTTCTATGGTGCATCTGTGAAAGGTGGTAAGGGTTAATGTGGACATGCCAAATTTCCTTAGTTTCCTGAGGAGGCACAGGCGCTGTTGTGCTTTCTTCGTGGTAGCGTCGACGTGGGTGGACCAGGACAGATTTTTGGGGGTGTGTACCCCTAGGAATTTGAAGCTGCTAACCATCTACACCACGGCCCGTTGATGCTGACAGGAGTGTGTACAGTACTTCGCTTTCTGAAGTCAATACCGCTCTTTAGTTTTGCTGGCATTGAGGGAGAGATTGCTGTCGCTGCACCACTCCACTAGGTTCTCTATCTCCCTCCTGTATTCTGACTCGTCGTTATTCGAGATCCGGCCCACGATGATCTTATCGTCAGCAAACTTTTACATGGAACCACATTTTGCCACGCAGTCATGTGTGTACAAGGAGTATAATAAGGGGCTAAGTACGCAGCCTTCCGGGGCCCCGGTATTGAGGACTATTGTGGGGGGCGTGTTGTTGTTTATTCTTACTGATTGTGGGTTAGAAAGTCGAGGATCCAGTTGCAGAGTGAGGAGCCAAGTCCTAGGTTTTGGAGCTTTAATATGAACTTGGCTGGGATTATGGTGTTGAAGGCGGAGCTGTAGTCAATAAATAGGAGTCATTGTTGTTGAGATGCTCTAGGGATGAGTGTAGTGCCAGGTAAATGGCGTCTGCTGTGGACCAGTTGCTGTAGTATGCAGTGGATCAAGGCGTTCTGGGAGTATGGCGGTGATGCGCTTCATGACCAACCTCTCGAAGCACTTCATTACGACTGAAGTCAAGGCCACCTGTCGTCATTGAGGTACGTTGCCTGGTTTTTCTTTGGCCCCGGTATGATGGTGCTCTTGAAGCAGGTGGGGACCTCGGAGTGAAGTAGGGACAGGTTAAAGATGTCCACGAACACATCTGCCAGCTGGTCCGCACAGGCTCTTGGCACACGACCAGGGATCCCGTCCAGACCCGTCGCCTTCCGAGGGTTCACTTTCAGGAAAGTGAATCTGACTTTGGAAGCCGTGATGGTGAGTATGGGTGTGTTATGGCGGCTGGGGCACTCGACAGCGGATCGTTGGTTTCCTGCTCGAACCGAGCATAGAATGCAATGAGTTCATCATTGAAGCCAAACAAGAGCGGCATAGGGCATTGTGAATAGTGTTCTTACAGGGAACAGATCAGTCCAAGGGAGAGTCGTTGAGGAGTCTGGCAGCTGTGGGGTAGAAGCTGTTCCTATGTCTGGATGTACGGGTCTTCAGATTTCTGTATCTTCTGCCTGATGGAAGGGTGTGGAGGAGGGCAAAGCCTGGGTGCGAGGCGTCTCTGATAATGCTGTCTGCCTTCCTGAGGTAGTGGGAGGCGTATACAGAGTCAATGGGAGGATGGCAAGTTGTGTGATGCTTTGGGCTGAGTTCACCACACTGTAGTTTCTTGCGATCTTGGGCAGAGCAGTTGCCATACCAAGCTGTGATGCAGCCGGATAGGATGCTGTCTATCGCACATCTGTAGAAGTTTGTGCGAGTCGATACAGACATGCCAAATTTCTTTAGCTTCTGTAGGAAGTAGAGATTTTGTTGGTCTTTCTTGACTGTTGCATCCACGTGAGTGGACCAGGACAGATTGTTGGTGATGGCGATCCCCAGGAACAGTTCCTGGTCTTTTCAGTATTTAGAGAGAGATCCCATGAAAGAATTTTTAAAAACTCAGTAGGTCCATTTAAATTCAGTGCTGAATTCAAACAGAGTTTGGACAATCAAAACAATCGCAATCAGGGACATCGCTGAAAGAGTTCCTCAGGGTCATTTCCTAGCCCAGCCATCTTCAACTGCTTCATCAATGACCTCCCATCCATCATGACTGCACAATGTTCAGCACCATTCTCGACTCCTCAGATAATGAAGCAGTCCTTATCCATATGCAGAAAGCCCTGGACAATATTCAGGCTTGGGCTGACAAGTGGCAAGTAACATTCACGCTACACAAGTGTCAGACAATGACCATCTCTAACAAGAAAGTATCTAACCATTGCCCCTTGATATTCAATGGTATCACTGAATCCCCCACTATCAACATTCTGGGAGTTGTTACTGAATAAAAACTGAGCAGGAAGAACCAGTTAAATATTATGGGTCATTATCTTCTCAGTGGCAATTAAGGATGGTCATTAATTGCTGTCCTAGCCAGTGACACCCGCTTCCCTTGCAAGGATTGAGAAAACAACTGGTACCAAGTCTCAGTGAACCGAAGCAGGACTTTTAATTAGCCCACTGATCTTAGAACATAGAACATACAGTGCAGAAGGAAGCCATTCGACCCATCAAGTCTGCACCGACCCACGTTAAGCCCTCACTTCCACCCTACCCCCGTAACCCAATACCCGTGCTACCGAGCTGCCCCAGCTGGGGGCAGCGGGCCTGATTCCATCCAGCTCTCACACACAGGGAGGGATTCTCCCCTACCCGGCGTGACGGGGGGTCCCGGCGTAGGGGAGTGGCGCCAGCCACTCCGGAGTCGGGCCTCCCCAAAGGTGGGGAATTCTCCGCACCTTTGGGGGCTAGCCCCGCGCCGGAGCGGTTGGCACCAGAAGACTGGCACAAAAAAACGGCGCCCCCGGCAGTGGGGCTGGCCGAAAGGCTTTCGGCGGTCGGCGCATGCACCAGCAGTGACGTCAGCAGCCAGCTGCCGCTGACGTCACCACCGGCGCATGCGCTATGTGGGTTTCTCTTCCGCTTCCGCCATGGCGGAGGCCGTGGCGGCACGGAAGGAGAAAGAGTGCACCCAGGGCACTGGCCCGGAGTCTGAGCGGGTGGCCCCGATCGCGGGCCTGGCCACCGTGGGGGCACCCCCGGGGTCCGATCGCCCCCTGCCCCCCCCAGGACCACGGGGGCCCGCTCGCGCCGCCGATCCCGATCCAAAGGTGGTTCAAACCTCGGGGGCGGGAGAGGCCTCCCAGCGGCGGGACTTTGGCCCATTGCGGGCCGGAGAATCGCCGCAGGGGCCTCGCCGATCGGATTGGCGTGATTCCCGCCGCCGCCACTTCCCGGGTGGCGGAGAATCTCTGCCACGGTGGGGGCGGGATTTTCGGTGGCCCCAGGCGATTCTCCGACCCTGCTGGGGGTCGGAGAATTTCGCCCACAGAATGGCACTTTTTCCCGTGCTTGTTGCGGCAAGCTGGGAATTTTTCCAAATCCTGCCTTGGGAGCAAAATTCCAATACACCATACTCTGTATTCCAAGATCCAAGTTATTTATAGATAGCACAAAAAGTGTGGCACTAGCACTGACCCACATGAAACATCACTGTCCAGTCCAAGAACAACCATCTACTATGATACACTGTTTTCTGGCCTTAAGCCAGTTTTTATTTTAGCTAGATGGAGACGGGCCCTCCCATTCCATGAGCCTCAATTTTGTTCACCAGTCTTTTATATGGTACTTTGTCAAATGCTTTCTTAAAATCCATATTGACAATATCTACCACATTCCCTCCACTGCTAATCTAAACTTTGTGATATAGTGCTCACTCTTACCCATCATCGTGCATGTTTAGAATCATAGAAATTCACAAAGGCTCCTTCCACAGCACTTTCCAAACCCATGACTCTACCACCTAGAAGGACACGGGCAGCAGATGCATGGGAACACGACCAGCTGCATGTTCCTCTCCAAGTCACACAAAATCCTGACTTGGATAGCTGATCACTGGTCAAATGTGCATCATAAATTAGCAAAATTAAAATGGCTTCTCGCCCTTATCATTATCGTATTCATGATGATTTGCCATTTCTGCAGACAGACAATGGTGGTTACATGTAGGCATTTATTCTCATCTTGGTCAACATTATCTATCAGAGGCAACTGTGAATACAAACAATACCTATCAATGAGCATACATGCCCTTGACATGCATACAAAACGATTAATGAATGGGATATTCTTGCGTGAGTCCCTACAGTATCTTCTGTTCAGAGCTTGTTATTTACCTTCTGTTATTCACCATTTCTGTTAAGGTAGTGGACATGATGATTTTACAGATAAAGTAGACTAAGTGGGCTGTAATGTTTTAAAATATCTAACAACTACCCTGAAGGCAAGCCAAAGCCAAAGAAAAAGGTTATTTTCAACCAAAATTTAATAAGGACGTTCTTCACAGGCAGCGTAATTCTGTGAAAGCACTGGTTCTGTTAATCAGAACAACTTGACTTTGTTTTTGGTGTGGTAATGAAACCATACTACACAACTCTAACTGACGTCTGAGACAATTTATTATCTGTGAGCATATTTAAATTGTTTTCCCAATTAAGGGGCAATTTAGCGTGGCCAGTCCAGCTACCCTGCACATCTTTGGGTTGTGGGAGTGAGACCGACGCAGACATGGGGAGGATGTGTACACTCCACACGAACAGTGACCCGGGGCCGGGATCGAACCTGGGTCATCGGCACCGTGATCATACCATTCACCGCCACATAACTCCGAATGGCAACCCTCACCTGCTCACACATCCCCTCATCCATCAACAGCCCCACATCTAACCGACACTGCGGCCGTTGGGCCTCCCACTGAACCACCCGCAAATCTACCCAGTGCAGCGCGTAGTCAGAGACCACAATACGATCGCCGAATTCCCTGAGTCATCCACCCCCGCCAGCAGCGCCTTAACCAGGATGAAAACATTGATCCGGGAATACAACCGGTGCAAGTGGGAGAAGCATGAAACCCCATCGCCCTCGGCCTCCCAAACCTCCATTTGTCTGCCCCCCCCCCCGCCGTCGCCGACCGTCCCAATGCACTCCATGAACCCCCTCAGCTTCCGAACTACTGCCGACCTCCTCAACGACTTAGGGCTCGACCGATCCAGGCTCTGGTCCAGGACCATATTAGAACTTGCACCGTAATCAGCCGATGCACGTCTAAATCCGCAATCTTCCCCAACACCCGCCTCATAAAATCTACATCATCCCCATTCGGGGTATGCGCATTAACTAAGACCACCGGCATCCCCTGCAGCTTCCCACTAACCTCCACATACTTACCCCCGCGTCATGCAGCCCTCCAGGCCCACACTCAGATGTCCACCACTATCTCTCCCTTCCCAACTGCGCCACATCAGCCACACGCATGTCAGCAACCCACCCCTCTCCACTTCACTTCTGTTAACTAGCCCACCCAGCTAGCATGATGGCCCCCGGCCAAGGTCTGTAACTTCTCCCTTCCCCACCATTCCACCCCCCAAGTCACTGACAAACAAAGAAGAACACACACTCACCATCGCCGCTCCCCCTGTCAAATCCCACCCAAAACGCCCACCCCAAACATCTCACCACAAACCCAAAACTCCACTACAATGTTCAGTGTCCTCACACTCCTCCCAGTTCATGGTCCCTCATAAAGTCCATTGCCTCCTTCGGCGAGTCAAAATCAAACTTTTTTCTGATCAGTCACCGACAAGCGGGCCGGGTACAAAACCCCAAACTTCACTCCCTCTTGACGAGGGTAGCCTTAATCTCCTGGAACCCGGCTCTCCTCTTCGCCAACTCCACGCCGAGGTCTTGGGAGACCCAAAGTTTACTCCCTTCCCAGGTACACTTCCTGGTCTGCCTCGCCCACTGCAAAATCTTCTCCTTGTCCAAGGAGCAGTCCAACTGCACCACCATCACCCTCAACGGCTGCCCCACCGACGGCTTCCTCCTCAGTGCCCTGTGCGCCCAATGTACCTCGAGGGGGCGATCAAAATCCCCCTCCCCCATCAACTGCTCCAATGTCCTTGCCACATACTTAGCGACATCCACTCCCTCGATACCCTCGCGGATCCCAACTGTCTTTAAATTCTGTCATCTGGAGTGATTCTCCAGATGCTCCATCTTCTCTCTCTCAGCCTCTTCTGGCTGTCTACCACCATCCCCAACACCGCCGTCAGCGAGGCCATCCGCTCTTACTGCTCCTGCACTGCCTCCTTCACCTTCTGTATCACCAGACCCTCAGCCTCCAGCCTCTGCACCACTTTCTCAGTCGTTGGCCTGAGCTGCTCCACCACCTTAATCATGTCCTCCGAAGCCTCCTTCTTTTGCCGCTGGAACTTGTTATTTAAATACTCCACCAGCTGCTCAGTCGACCACTGGGCGGTCAGCGCTGTCCCTTGTCCTCTGCCATCTTCACCTGTGTCGTACCACAAGAACTGTCTTGCTCCAACTGCTCTCTTTTCCTCTCTCACTTCTTGTCCTTTGATCCATGCACCACACTAACCAGAGGAGTATTACCTTCCCTGGGCACTCACACACCTTTTGCCCTCAGAAATACCCCATATACGGGTGAGGAAGGACCAATAAAATCCACCTTGAGCGGGAGCCACCAGGTATCCGACCTGTAATTCCATGGCCGCCACCGGAAGTCCTCTTTCTCTTTAATATAAGAGGCTGAATGTTGTCAGTTTGAAGTCCTTAACCCTTAGAGGTCACACAGAGTTTATTTTTAAATGGATTTCCAGCACGGAATAATAATTCTGTCCTCAGGCACATGAATTCTTCTTGTAGCGTATACTCCTAACCTCAATCAATTACTGATGATATCTGGTCTTTTC
Organism: Scyliorhinus canicula; assembly: GCF_902713615.1. Lineage (NCBI taxonomy): Eukaryota > Metazoa > Chordata > Chondrichthyes > Carcharhiniformes > Scyliorhinidae > Scyliorhinus > Scyliorhinus canicula. The sequence goes on along the minus strand of NC_052148.1, from coordinate 29,682,850 downwards.
ACAGAAGGATCATGAATGCTTTCTCCCTTTATAACTCAGCACAAACGAATGGCCAAATTTTCGCAAGATGGTAGCGCAGATTGCAAAAAATCTCGACTCCACAAATCCTACTTTGGAAAAAATGCCCTGGACAGTAGGATTTTTGTTCGGGTGGTGGAGGGGGTTTGTGGTGGGTGTTGACGACAGTTGAGCTTGCCACTCCTGGAAACAGTGTGGAGGCAGGCTGCACCAAAAGCCCACCTTGGTGCGCTGGGATTTTATCGCACCTGTAAAAAATGCAATAAGGGGGCAGTTGAGGAAGCATATATGAGAGTGGAGGGAGCATCGGTCTGGGCTCCAATTTGTAACAATCATTGGTTCGTTCCGGGGAGTCTAGATGGGGGGTTTCGGAGATGACAGAGAGCAGAGATCGAGAGGATGGGAGATTTATTCATAGATGGGAGTTTTCCCTGTTTGGAGGATTTAGGGGAGAAGTTTGAATTGCCGAGAGGGCATGAGTGCCAATAGTGGCGGGTCTGTGGACAGATCTTAGAACATACAGTGCAGAAGGAAGCCATTTGACCCATCAAGTCTGCACCGACCCACGTTAAGCCCTCACTTCCACCCTACCCCCCTAACCCAATACCCGTGCTACCGAGCTGCCCCAGCTGGGGGCAACGGGCCTGATTCCATCCAGCTCACACACACAGGGCGGGATTCTCCCCTACCCGGCGTGACGGGGGGTCCCGGCGTAGGGGAGTGGCGCCAGCCACTCCGGAGTCGGGCCTCCCCAAAGGTGGGGAATTCTCCGCACCTTTGGGGGCTAGCCCCGCGCCGGAGCGGTTGGCACCAGAAGACTGGCACAAAAAAACAGCGCCCCCGGCAGTGGGGCTGGCCAAAAGGCTTTCGCCGGTCGCGCATGCGCCAGCAGTGACGTCAGCAGCCAGCTGCCGCTGACGTCACCACCGGCGCATGCGCTATGTGGGTTTCTCTTCCGCTTAGGCGGCACGGAAGGAGAAAGAGTGCACCCAGGGCAGATGCTTTGAGCAGAGTCAACACGTCCTCATCATGTGTCAGGCTCAGCCTGATACAATTCAAGGTGATACACCGGGCACACATGACAGTGGGCCGAATGAGCAGGTATTTTGGGCTAGAGGACAGGTGTGCGGGAGGGCCAGCAAACCATGTCCATATGTTTTGGGCATGTCTGAAGCTGAGGGGATTCTGGCAGGGATTTGCAGAGGTCATGTCTACGGTGCTAAAAACAAGGGTGGTGCCGAGTCCGGAGGTGGCGATGTTTGGAGTGTCAGAAGATCCGGGTGTCCAGGAGATGAGAGAGGCCGACGTCTTGGCCTTTGCCTCCTTGGTAACTTGGAGACGGATAGTGGAAGCATGCAGGGACTCAAGTCCCCGAAATCAGAGATCAGGGTTAGCGACATGGCCGGGTTTCTCAGACTGGAAAAAATTAAGTTCGCCTTAAGAGGGTCAATGCTAGGGTTTGTCTGGAGGTGGCAGCCGTTTGTCGACTTCTTCAGGGAAAATTAACTGTCAGCAGAGGCAATAAGAAAGCGGGGGGGGGGGGGGGGGGGGTGTTAGGCTATTTTCTGTTTCGGGTAGGTGGGATTTGTTAGGGATGGAGATGGTTCATGCACTATGTTTATATTTGTATTTGTAAGTTTACTGTTATTATAAAATTATAAATACCTTAATAAAATGTTTTACAAAAAAGAAATACAACAAAACCCAAATTGGCCCTCCACTCCCCACATCAACACATGCCACTTCATGCCTGCCCATGTAACCCCCATGGCCCCCTCATGCTCTCCCTGACATCCACTCCTCAGAATGCCTCATGCCCTCCATGCCAACCTATGCCCTATCCACCCCCATGACCTGTCAAGCTATCAATGCTATCCTGTGGCCCTCCACCCATCCCAAGGTCCTTCATGCCCGCCATGCCAATTTCTGCTTCTCCACAAACCCAGTGGAGCTTCAGAATCACAGGTACTACAGTGCAGAAGAGGACCTTCGGCCCATCGAGTCTGCACTGACACATAAAAGGTCCTGACCTGCCCACCTAATCTCACTTGCTAGCACTTGGCCTATAGTCTTGAATGGTGTTATGGCGTGCCAAGTACTCACCCCAGTATTTTTTAAAAGGATGTGAGGCATCCCACCTCTACCACCCTTCCAGGCAGTGCATTCCAGACCATCACCACTCTTCGGTATAAAGGTTTTACCTCAGATACCCCCTAAACCTCCCACCCCTCATTTTGAACTTGTGCCCTTCAACTAAGGGTTTCAGCTGCTCCCTATCCACTCTGTCCATGCCCCTCATAATCTTGTACACCTCAATCAAGTCACCCCCTCAGTCTTCTCTGCTCCAGAGAAAACAAACCAAGCCTATCCAACCTCTCTTCATAACTTAAGTGTTCCATTCCAGGCAACATTCTGGTGAATCTTCTCCGCACCCCCTCCAGTGCAATTACATCCTTCCTATAATATGGCGACCAGAATTACGCACAGTACTCCAGCTGTAGCTTCAGCAAAGTTCTATACAGCTCCATCATGACCTCCCTGCTTTTGCAATCTATAGACTGATTGATAAAAGCGAGTTTTCCATATGTCTTTTTCACCACCTTATTAACCTGCTCTTCTGTCTGCAGAGATCTATTTTGTTCTTTGAAATTTCCTAGTGTCAGACCTTTCATTGCAGGTTAAATTACTTCCTGGTTAAATTACTCCTTCTGAAGTGTATCACCTCACAATTTTCAGAGTTAAATTTCATCTGCCATTTATCCGCCCATTTGACCATCCAGTCTATATCTTACTGTAACCCAAGACACTCAATCTCATTGTTAACCACCCGGCCAATCTTTGTGTCATCCGCAAACTTGCAGATCCTACCCCCCCACATAGCCATTTATGTTATTTATATAAATGACAAACAATAGGGGGTCCAGCATGGATCCCTGTGGTACGTCACTGGTCACTGGCTTCCAGACACTAAAGTAGCCGTTGATCATCACCCTCTGTTTCCTCCTTCTAAACCAATTATTAATCCACCTTATCAAATCACACTATCCCATGTGCATTTGCCGCCTTAATAAGTCTCCCATGTGGGAAGTTGTCAATAGCTTTGCTGAAATCCATGCAAACAACTGCAGCACCCTCACTTAGTTACATGCTCAAAAAATTCAATCAAATTTGCTCAGCATTATTCCCCTCTGACAAAGCCATGCTGACTATCCCTGATCAAAACTTGCTTTCCCAAGTGGAGATAGACTCTCTCCTTCAGAACCTTCTCCAGTGGTTTCACCAACCATTGACGTGAGGCTCGCTGGTCTGTAGTTCCCTGGCTTGACACCAACCTTTCTTAAATATTGGGACCACATTAGCTGTTCTCCAGTCCTCTGGCACCTCCCCCGTAGCTAGAGAGGAATTAAAATTTGGGTCAGAGCCCCGGCAATCACCTCCCTCGCCTCCCACATAATTCGTCTGGGACATAATTCATCCGGACCTGGAGATTTGTCCACTTTTAAGACCGTCAGTACCGCCAATATCTTGTCATTCCCTATGACAATTTGCTCAAGAACCTCACAGTCTCTTTCTCCAAGTTCCATAACTACCTCCTCATTCTCTTGGGTGAAGATAGATGTGAAGTATTCGTTCAACACCCTACCAATGTCCTCTGGCTCCACCCACAGATTTCCCCCTTGGTCCTTATTGGGCCCTACCTTTTCGCGTGTTAACCTCTTCCCATTGCTATACTTATAGAATACCTTGGGATTTTCCCTACTTTGACCAGCCAGAGCTTTCTCATTTCCCCTCTTTGCTCTTCTAATTAATTTCTTAAGCTCCACCCTACCTCACTCAGTCCCTCTATGCCAATCTATAAAAATCTCCCCACCCTCCATGACCCGTTATAGCCAATAGGTTAACTGAGTGCCAACACAGACCAATCCATGCCCCTCTCCCCATCCACCATCCTTGGCCCTTAAACGCTACATGTCAACTCATATTCACCATATGAGCAGACCTAAGGAGCCAGCCTGAGATGAAATAAAATGTTCTCGGTGTCTGTTGAGAACTTCACTCTTAAAAAATAACACTCCATTGACATAAACCCATTCAGTCCAGTTTACATCCTTCACGTACTTAATTCTCGATGAAAACACATTTCTGTACATAGCACCACATCAAAGACCTGGAGCTGTCAATCAAACTGAATTTACAAGCACCTTTTCCACTGTGATAATCATAGAGTGTTGAATCAGCCATGTTGCACTTATCCTATAATGAAAACCCTCAGTGAAATTGTAAGTAGTCGCAGCAAGCTTTTTTTAAAAATGGGGTATAGTGATTTAAATGCCATGACAGCTTGACAGTTCTAATGGGTTTTACACTTTTTATGCAATTTCATGTCTACTTTTAACAATCCCAAAGGGCACTTGACCATTTAGAAAGGGCAGCCTACTTCACCCAAAGGGGTCCCTGGACTTATGTTATCTCCCCAAAAAGGCACCATACCTCTCCAAATGGCTTTGGTAACTTTAAACCTTCTGCTCAAATGTCTAATGCCCAGTGGTTGTGTTTTTCAACATCCCACCAATGAAAATTGCATCTGTGTGAAGGAGCTGCACTTTTACATCTGCAGCTGCCTCTGTGGACAATGCATGTGAAAACTACAGTTTACCTCTGTCCTGCCTCCGCTGGATTAGTACTTAAATTTACTTCCTCATGTGCTTGATAAGCCAGGAATATCTGAGGCTTGGTGTCTAGCCTATGTTGTTAGCTAGCAAAGGAATGGAATGCTACCAATAGTGTCTGTTCCCATGGTGAATGAAATGAAGAGCTAGGTAGTGTTCCCAGCACGTATCACTACCCAGTAACTGTAGTTTGCCATGGTATGTGTCAATGTTAGACAAAGGCTAGATTGAGCTTGAACACCATGCCCTCTGCAGTTGGATAGCTTTCTGATCTTCTCGATATGCCAACCTTGCTTCATTGTCGAGTTATGCATGGAGAATGGCCAGTTTGGGATTGATGTGCTCAAGTACTCATGGGGCAGTATGAGATGGAGTCTTCAGGAGCGATGGGGAGAAAAGTAAAGATGTCTAATTCCAATTGTATAGACCCCTTTGTGAGACCGTACCTGAAGTATTGCACATAGTTTTGGTCTCCTTATCTAAGGCAGGATATACTTGCCGTAGAACGAATGCAACGGTGGTTCGCCAGACCAACTCCTGAGATGGCTGGATTTTCTTATGAAGGAATTGGAGCAAACGTATTCGCTAGTTTTCCAGAGTGATTGGTGATCTAATAGAAACTTTAAAAATTCTCGCGGGCATGACAGGGTAGATATTAGATAAGGGGCGTGATATACTAGCCTTGTCCGCACGACTTGGTGACACAAGGAGGCTGTTGAATCTCATGAGGGTCCTCTCGCAAGATTCACACCATGTAAAACACCTTGTGAGATTTAACAGAATCTCACGAGTTGTCATGATCTCTCTTTCGTTGGGCAAGATTTAGATTAGCATATTTAAGTGAGCCATTAGGCTAATTTAAATAATAATCATCTTTATGTCACAAGTAGGCTTACATTAACACTGCAATGAAGTTATTGTGAAAAGCGCTTAGTCGCCACATTCTGGCGCCTGTTTGGGTACATGGAAGGAGAATTCAGAATGTCCAAATTACCTAACAGCACGTCTATCGGGACTTGTAGGAGGAAACAAGTGCATCCGGAGGAAACCCACGCAGACACGGGGAGAATTTGCAGACTCTACACAGAGAGTGACCCAAGCTGGAAATTGAACCTGGGACCCTGGAGCTGTGAAGCAACAGTGTTAGCCACTGTGCCACCGGGATACATCTGCGCTGGCTTCTCCCGGCACCCAGGACCTAACGGGCGTGCCTAGGAGACCTCACCAGGGCGCCATTTGGCATAGTTTCCACAAACGTGGACCAAGCATAATGGCACCTCGGGATCTCCCAGGCAAATAGACATCCCCGGATGGTCGGGCTCTGGACAGCGTGGTACCCTGGCACTCCTGCTGGCACCAAGGCACCTTGGAACTGCCAGCCTGGCACTGCTAAGATGTCCGGGTAACACTGCCAGGTTGGCGGTACCAGGTTGCCCATGCCAGGTGTCAGGCCTAATGTGCTTTGCCCTTAAGAGATAGGGTACAGGGAGGGTGGGGTTTGAGGACCCCGGAAGAAGTACGTTGGGTGCAGTGGGCTGAAGCACCGAGAAACACCCTGTTAAATGCCCCCAAAGCTGGACATAGATTGGTTTCTGTTAAATCACACCCACAGTTTATTTACTTTTTAAAATATTGAAAACAGGTACCTGTGATCCAATTGTTTTTAAAATGTCAGTATTTTAGGGCTCTGAAATTGACATCTGCTCGAGCAAAAATACTGGAGTAAAATTATAAAGGATGCAATTTGAACCTGTAACAAGAGTAAAGTCAATAATTCTAAGTAAACTGATTTATGAAATGCAGATCATATCTAATAAAGTTCTTCAAGAATGAAATGAAATTGATGGATTGGGAAAAGTGGTGAATGCTGTCTATCTCAATTTACAGAAAGTATTGAAGAGGTTCCTGTACCCAAAATAAAAGTTTCTTGGGAGAAACAAAGTTGTATATTTGCTTCTAAATTGCCTAAAGAGTAAGAAGCATAGCAGTGTTGGTCAATGTGGTTCATTCTAGTTAGATACTTGAATACACTGCAAATCAGTACTCTGAACTCTGCTGTTTATAATACAGTACTTAGAAAGGACCTGATGAAAGTAGAAAAACTGAATGGGCACAGTTCGACGGCCTTGTCACATCAAGTTGATGTTGGGATGAGGCCATTGATTCTTGCGAGAGGCCTGCATCGAGATTTGCGATGCTTGAAATGTCTTTCAAGATTCAACGGAACCTTGTGGCACGTTGCGACCTGAATCAGTTTCGCTGGGTGAGATCCAGGCATGCATATTTAAATGAGTCATTAGCTGCCATATGGTACTCGTTCACAAAGTCGTGACCCAGTTGTTTTCGTACCTCAGGAGAGTCTCACTGGGAGCTCAGGCCGTCGGGTGGTCAGAGACAGGGCAGGGTGATACCCTGGCACTCACTCTGGCGCCTTGGCCACTGCCAGCTGGTACCTTGGCAGTGCCACCCTGGCAGTGCCACTCTAGGTGACCAGGTGTCACTGCCAGGCTGGCAGTGCACGGGTGTCAGTATGCCTGCGACCTGGGCGGCCTTGCCCATAAAAGGTGGGGTGAGGAGGGGCTTGAGGAACCCGGAAAAGGTACGTTGAGTGAAATGGGTGGGCCTTGAGGCAGTGCAGGCAATGACTTAAAGAGTGGCCTCAGTGGAGAGCTTCTCGCTGAGTCCAAAATTAACGGCGAACTACCATTGAATAATGGGGGGGGGGGCGGTATTTTCCATTCCACCAGCCCTGTTTTCCTGCGCGCGCATTCCCGCTGGCAGCGGTGTTCTCCATTCCCGCTCCATTCCCGCAGCCGGGCAATGGGGTTTCCCATTTGGAGCCACCCCTAGTGTGGCAGAGAATCCCGCCGATGGAGAATCCCCCAAGAGGTCTTTCACGGCGCTGCAGGGTGCGAGAAACAAGCGCCTAAATGAGCAGTTCAGATATTTTAACTAGAGTCCGCTGAATCGCACCCAGTATCTTAAATGTTTGAAGATGATGCCATATCGTGTGGTAAAAGAAGATGGAGGAAAGAGAGAAATTCAAAATGAACTTTTTGTCCTAGACTCAATAATCAGGGATCAGAATGACAGGATGTTTCTTGAAATAATGGAACGAGTAAGAAATTAGGACAATTAAAAAGGGAGGTAAAGAGAAAACAGGGAATTATTGACCATTCAGCCTCGGGGGATATGCTAGAATCCATTATCAAAGATTTTATAACAGTGTTTGAAAAACAATGGTAGACTCGGCGTTGATTTATGAAGGGAAAATCATGCCTGACAAATCTACTAGAATTCTTCAAGGATGTAACTAGCTGAGGAAGAGCCAGAGGATGTGGTTTATTTGGACTTTCAAAAAACTTTCAACAACATCCTACACAAGAGATTAGTGTGTAAAATAAAAAGGTGCATGGGATTGGGGGTAGTGTGTTGAGATGGATAGAAAACCGATTGGCAGATAGAAAACAAGAGTAGGAATAAACAGATCTTTGGTAGGCAGTGACGAGTGGGGTACCGCAGGGATCGGTGCTAGGAGCGCAGCTATTCACAATATATACTAATGATTTAGATGAGGGAACTAAAGATAATATCTCCAAGTTTGCAGATGACACAAAGTTGGGTGGGAAGGTGAACTGTAAGGAGGATGTAATGGTCCTTTAGTGTGATTTGGACAAGTTGAGTGAGTGGGCGAATGCACGGCAGATATAGTATAATTTGAAGTTATCCACAAAAATAGGATGGCAGATTATTATCTGAATGGTTATAAATTATGAAAGGACAATGTGTAACAATATCCTTGTACCTAGTCGCTGAAGGTAAGCATGCAGGTAAAGCAGGTGGTAAAGGTAGCAAATGGTATGTTCGTTGTGATAGTGAGAGGATTTGAGTACAGGAGCAGGGATATCTTGCTGTGATTATACAAGGCCTTGGTGAGACCACACCTGGAATATTGTGTGTAGTTTTGGTTTCCTTATATGAGGAAGGTTCTTGCTATAGAAAGAGTGCAGCGAACCAGACTGTTTCCTGGGATGGCGGGACTAATATTTGAGGAGAGATCGAGTTGGTTAGGATTATATTCTCTGGAGTTTAGAAGAATGAGGGGGAATCTCATAGAAGCCTATAAAATTCTCTCAGGACTGGACAGAGTAGATGCAAGAAGGATATTCCCGATGATGTGGGTGTCCAGAACCAGGATTCACAGTCTGAGGATATGGGGAAGACCATTTAGTACTGAGATGAGGAGAAATTTCTTCACCTAGAGAGTGGTGAACTTATGGAATTCGCTACCACGAAAAGCAGTTGAGGCCAAAGCATTGTATGGTTTCAAGAAGGACTTACATACAACTCTTGGGACTATAGCGATCAAAGAATCTGGAAAACGGCGGGAACAGGCTATTCGGTTAATGACCAGCCATGATCATAATCAATGGCAGAGCAGGCTCAAAGGGCCAAATGGCCCCTCTTGCTCCTATTTTGTATGTTTCTGTAGAATGTTATAGAGCACAAACCAGTCACAGGGCCTATCAAATATGTATGGGCATTTTTCACCTTGAATTGTCCAATCCACTACCACTCTCTGCTCACTTTTTATAGCCTTTAGAATTCTTCCAAAGCAATTTTCGCTTCTTGAATTTATTTTTTCTCCTTCTCTATTAATGTGTGTAGAAAATTCCTTATTCAGGCTACCTGCTTATATATGCTTTAAGTTAACCTTCATTTTAATTCCTTGTGATAGTGTGACTTAGACTGTTAATATCGCCAAAAATTTAAATTACCACAATTACTTTTTCAGGGGGTGACACAGTGGTTAGCACTGCTGCCTCACAGAACCAATGACGCGGGTTCAATTATGGCCTTGGGTGACTGTCTGTGTGGAGCTAGCACTCTCTCCCGGAGTCTGCGTGAATTGGCGATGCTAAATTGCCCCGTAGTGTCCAGGGATGTGTATGTAAGGTTAAGGGGTTATTGTGATAGGGCAGGGAAGTGAGCTTGGTGGACTGCTCTTTTACAGAGTCAGCGCAGACTAAATGGGCCGATTGGCCTCCTTCTGCAGTTTTAGCTTTTTATGATTCTACTTTGACTGCAGCAAAGTGGAGAAAATATTAATTTGGAGCATTGAAGACATTTAAGAGTTAACTAGATTTCTGTGGATCTGGAGTCACATGTAAATCAGACCAGGTAAAGACAACTGATTTCCTTCCCGAAAGGACATTACTTTTTACAACAATGATCCTATCATTGGTTCATCATTAGATTTTTAATTCCAGATTTTTATCAAATTCAAAATTCACTATCTACCATGGCGGAATTTGAACTCCGGTCCACAGAACATGAGGTAAAGTAAAGGATTACTAATCCAGTCACAATACCACTATGTCATTGCCTCCCCTTTTGACAGGGCATAGAAGGATACGACTTCCTATATAAAAATAACAATCACATTCTGTCTTCAGACAAGAACTTTGACGAAGGGAATTATTAATCTTCTATTGTTCCTTTGTTTTGTTCAGAAGGAGAACTCTGAAGAGCTGTGATTTTTTTTCCTTATTCAGGAGTGCAGTTTCCCATGATTTTTTTTCCTTATTCAGGAGTGCACATTCCCATGATTCACCATGTGGTAAGCTTAAGTGTTGTTGAGAAGAAAGATGAGTATTGTTTAAAAAAAACGTCATGCCAGCGCAGCACATTACATCACCAGCGAACTGCGTGACTGCTCAGCTGAACTGCAGGTGTCATTTTCCTCCTCTTGAATTTCCATTTTCTGATGCACAGCTACCAATAATAACCAAGCAAAGGGTGGTGTGAAAAAGGAAAATGGTGAGTAAACTGAAGGTTAGAGTCCACCTAAGGCTGGTGCACAATATCCTACACTCCCCACTTGCACCCTTGTGGTGAATCACATTCCTCGTAATTCACAGTGTTGTTATATAGTATGTGTTGTGTCTATGTAAACTCGGTATACAAGCAGTTGCGCGGTTATGCCCATAGGGGGAGATGAGGAGTTTGTACTGGGCTCTACCCTTGGCTCCGCCCATGGTTCCACCCATGGCTCCTCCCACTAACTGGAAGTATAAAGATCTGCGGTTTTGAGCCTGCTGCCAGTTCATCTCGTCGCAGGCAGGCTCTATTGTAAGACTATTAAAACCACTGTTCAATTCCAACCACGTGTCTTGTGAATTGATGGTCTCATCAATTTAATAGTCTTAGGAAACTTGAAGAAAATGACTATGGAATCAGCCCTCAAACCTGATCGACTAGAACTCGACCCGCAGGCTGCAGAGGCAAAATACATTTTTCAACACTGGCTCCGATGTTTCAATGCCTACCTGGCTGAATCAAGCACATCAGAAACTACAGAGGAACAGAAACTCAGTCTACTGCACGCAAGGGTGAGCCACCGTATATCTACTCAACTTAACAGTACTACCTCGTATACGGGTGCCCTAGCCATGCTAGATCGAATGTATGTGAGGCCCATCAACAGGGTCTATGCGCGCCACATTTTTACGACCCGCCGCCAGCACCCCGCAGAGTCGTTGGATAAATTCCTGCGGGATTTAAAGACTTTAGCTCGGGACTGTAATTACCAAGCTGTATCAGCCGAACAGCATATGGAGCTCGCCGTCAGAGATGTGTACGTGGCAGGGCTCAGGTCAAACTATGTGCGCCAGCGGTTACTTGAAAAAGGGGCCCAGAATTTAGAGGACACGGTAGAATTGGCTACCACCATGGAGGTCTTGTTCCGCAGCCTCACCTCGTTCCCCGCAGACCAAGCGATCCCATCCTGGGCCCCGACCAGCGACTGCCCCAGGCCTGCACCACGCGGCCACCCACCCACTACGCAGCCCCAGTGTGGCCATTTTTGCAGACAGCCCCAGCACCCACGGTAGTACTGCCCGGCCCGCAACGCGACCTGCAGCAACTGCGGTCGCAAAGGACACGTTTCCCTCTGGGACCTGGCGCCTGCAGGATCCAACTCCGACATTACCTCCGCCGAGGTACCCCTCGCACTATACCCCTCCCAACCCCCCGCCCCCGGCGCCCCACGCCTGCAGGTTTGCTGCCCGTGCTCCGTGCCCCCGCGCCTTTGGGTTTCCGGCGCTCCCCGCCACCAGTCGAACCAGTTGGATACGAAGCTCTGACCGAATCACCCCCGGAGTCCGCCATGGTTCCCTCGCCGACCGCCACCACCCAGCCACCGGAAGAGGCTGCAACCCCGGTGCTTCGTCGATCTTAGAGGACGACTTGGCCGCCGGATCGACTCAATTTGTAATTTGTAGACACATCACCCCTGCTGGACTTGATTTTTTTTACAGGGGCTGAATGTGGTGAATCACATTCCTCGTAATTCACACTGTTGTTATATGGTATGTGTTGTGTCTATGTAAGCTTGGTATATGAGCAGTTGCGCGGTTCTGCCCATAGGGGGAGATGAGGAGTTTGTACTGGGCTCCAACCTTGGCTCCGCCCATGGCTCCTCCCACTAACTGGAAGTATAAAGATCTGCGGTTGTGAGCCTGCTGCCAGTTCATCTCGTCGCAGGCAGGTTCTATTGTAAGACTATTAAAACCACTGTTCACTTCCAACCACGTGTCTTGTGAATTGATGGTCACATCAACCCTTTCCACAGCTGATGCACAGCCGAAAAAGAGAAAGCAATGCAACAAATTTCACAGATAGAGATATTTTTAAAAAAGAGCAAGACAGGAGTATCAGCAGTGTTGGTGAGGAAAAAAGATAGTGCAAGGTTGTATGACCTGCATTTAATTTTTATTGCTTCACTGTAGGTTGTGATGAATGTTATCAATTTTTCTTGTTTTCTTTCCCCCAAGGTAAAACAATACTGTTATTGCATGATTAAATATATAATGCATTTTTTATGAATAGAGACAATTACCTGGGACATTGTTATATTAGATTGTAACAAGAGAAGTAAACATAATTTACATACCCAAATGAAAATCAATTATCCTTCTAGCTATTCCGTTATTACTTTCCTGCCCTCTGGGTTAAAATCTTAATTCATGTGAAAATTAATTTATGAGCTATGCCTGTGACAGGAATCCTAAGGTAATTGTAGATAACTAGCTGTAAAGCTTGGAAAACAGAAACAATACAGCTATATATCCTGAGGCTACATCATACACAAAGAAGTCTGAGGAGCTTTCATCACCAGCAGCATCAACATCAGCATGCAGCAGTAGTGGTTACATTCTTGGTGCAAAAACAAAAACAAATTACTATTCAGTGCTGAAAGACACCTGGCCTGACAAAGAAACTGGTCGACATTTTCCATCCACAAACTGGAAAGTAACCGGCAGGATCTTCTTCTCAAGCAAATGTGCTTTCCTCGTCTTAATCGTGGCATTAAAGTCAATGAACAGACAAAACCGCAGGGAAGGAGGAAAGGGACTGACTGAAAAGGTGACCCACAGAGGAAATTTGAAGCCTGCTGAGAACAGGGGTTCCTACCATTCTATCAATAAGGGTAAAAATGTGAGTGGAAGGGAGGGAAGAGGAGGAATCACCAAAACAATCTCCACCCCATTTTTCCTGGTTGACAGTTGATACGTGGCGATATGTCACCTGGATATTTCAAACAATGCCCTGCTGAAACAAGGCCCAGTAGACTTGCCTTTCCAGCTTGGGAGGGGTGTGCAGAATATTCAAGTGGGACAGAAACTGGGTGATAGAAATGCTCCAAAAGAGTTTGACAGAGTCAGTGTATCTCATATGTTCATCGGACACTGTGAGGCCATGAAATTTCCTCCGTTTGTAAGGAAATTGTAAGGCCTTTCCTTTTCTGAAGTAATTCAAACTATTCTGTCAACGGAAAAATTCTTTCTCCAATATTCTCTTCAAAAATTAAAGCTCTTAGAAATAACCATGTGCACTGCTCCACAATAAATCATTGATACCTTAAAGATGTTTCAACAGGTTTTATACAATTTTAATGTCACCTCTGCACAACACCATTGGAATTTTGTTAAATAATTACATAGTACACCAAAGTAACCTGCAAAATTTATGACTAACAATTTGTATTTATGTACGTACCATTACCATTGTATGAGACATTCCTAGGCTCTTCACAGTAGCGTTATAGAACACAGCACGGAGGCACAGTGGTTAGTACTGTTGCGTCACAGCGCAAGGGACCCAGGTTCAATTCCAACCTTGGGTTACTGTTTAGAGTTTGTACATTCTCCCCATGTCTGTGTGGGTTTCCTCTGGATGCTCCGGTTTCCTCCCACAATTGAAAGGTAAATCAACATCGGACATGTGGGAGTCTTTCAAGCGACAATTGATTAGGATTCAGGAAAATCAGTTTCTTGAGAGAACGAATGATAAATATGGGAAGTTTAGGGAGCCTCGGATAACAAGTGATATTGTGAACCTCGTCAGAAAGAAAAAGGAGACTTTTGTACTGTCATGAGGGTGGGGACAGTTGAAACCATTGAGGAGTATAAACAAAGTATGAAGGTACTTAGGTGGGAAATTAGGAGGGGGTCATGAAAAGTTCTTGACAAGTAGGATTAAGGTGAATCCCAAAGCTTTTTATTCATATATAAAAGCAAGAGGGTGGCCAGGGAAAGATTTGGACCACTTAAGGACAGTGGGGGGAATCTATGTGTTGAGGCAGAGGAAATGGTACTAAATGAGTACTTTGCATCAGTGTTCACCAAAGAAAAGGACTTTGTGGAAAATGATTCTTGGGTAGGGTGTGTGGACCGTTTGGATCATGTTGACATCAAAAAGGAGGAGGTATTGGGACTTTTAAAAGATATTAAGGTAAATAGGTCTCCTGGGCTGGATGGGATTTATCCCAGAATATTGAGGGAAGCAAGGGAGAAAATAGCTGGGACATTGACTAATATCTTTATATCCTCATTGGCTACAGATGTGATGCCAGAGGACTGGAGATAGCTAATGTGGTACCACTAATTAAGAAAGGTAGCAGGGATAATCCTGGTGAGCCTCACATCAGTAGTAGGTAAATTATTGGAGAGAATTCTTAGGGACAGGATTTGGCGTTTGACAAAGTCCCGCATAAGAGATTATTGAGCAAAATTAAAGCGCATGGGATTGGGGGAAATGTATTGAAGTGGATAGAAAACTGGTTGGCAGAGAGGAAACAAAGAGTAGGGATTAATGGGTACTTTTCCAATTGGCAGATAGTAACTAGTGGGGTACGACAGGGATCGGTGCTGGGACCCCAGCTATTCACAATATATATTAATGATTTGGATGAGGGAACAAAATGTAACATCTCAAAGTTTGCAGATGATATCAAATTAGGTGGGAGGATGAATTGTGACAAGAATGCAGGGATCCTACAGCAAGATCTGTACAGATTGGGCAAGTGGGCAAACCAATGGCAGATGCAGTATAATTTCGATAAGTTTGAGGTTATTCATTTTGGAATCAAAAACAGGAAGGCAGATTACTACCTGAATGGTTGTAAATTGGGAGAGGGGAGTGTGCAGTGGGACCTGGGTGTCCTTGTGCACCATTCGCTGAAGGTAAGCATGCAGGTGGTAAAGAAGGCTAATGATATGTTGGCCTTCATTGCAAGAGGTTTTGAGTATAGAAGCAGAGATGTGTTGCTGCAATTGTACAGTGCCTTGGTAAGGCCACACTTGGAGTATTGTGTGCAGTTTCCGTCTCCTTCTCTGAGGAAGGATGTTCTTGCTCTCGAGGGAGTGCAGCGAAGGTTTACCAGACTGATTCCAGGGAGAGATTGACTAGGTTGGGATTGTTCTCGCTGGAGTTCAGAAGAATGAGGGGGGATCTCATAGAGACTTATAAAATTCTAACAAGACTAGACAGGGTAGATGCAGAGAAGATGTTACCAATGATGGGTGTGTCCAGAACCAGGGGTCACAGCCTGAGGATTCAGGGTAAGCCATCTCGTACAGACATAAGGAGACACTTCTTCACACAGAGTAGTGAGCCTGTGGAATTCATTATCACAGGAAGTAGTTGATGCTAAAACTTTGAATATATTCAAGAGGCGGCTGGATATAGCACTTGGGGAGAATGGGATCAAAGGCTATGGGGAGAAAGCAGGATTAGGATATTGAGTTGGATGATCAGCCATGATCGTGATGAATGGCGGGGCAGGCTTGAAGGGCCAAAAGGCCTCCTCCTGCTCCTATCTTCTATGTATATGTATACCCATTTGGAAACAAATTGACTCATTAGCGATAGACAGCATACTTTTATGAAGAGGAGGTTGTGTCTCACTAACTTGGTTGAGTTTTTTTATGAGGTGACAAAGATGATTGATAAGGAGAAGGCGGTGGATGTTATTTACATGGACTTCAGTAAAGCCTTTGCCAAGGTGTCTCATGCCAGACTGGTACAAAAGGTGAAGGCACACGCGATCAGAGGTGAGGTGGTAAGGTGGATACAGAACTGGCTTGGTGACAGAAGGCAAAGGGTAGCAGTAGAAGGGTGTTTTTCTAAATGGAAGATTGTGACTAGTGGTGTTCTGTGCTGGGGCCTCTGTTGCTTGTAGTATACATAAATAATTTGGAGGAAAATGGAGCTGGTCTGGTTCGCGGATGACACCAAGGTTGGTGGAGTAGCAGATAGTGTTGATGATTGTCCGAGGATACAGCAGGACATAGATAGATTGGAGACTTGAGCAGAGAAATGGCAAATGGAGTTTAATCCGGACAAATATGAGATAATGCATTTTGGTAGGTCAAACATAAAAGGGAAATATACCGTAAATGGCAAAACTGAGGAATATAGAAAGGCAGGTCCACAGATCTTTCAAAGTGGCAACACAAGTGGACAAGGTAGTCAAGAAAGCATACGGAATGCTTGCCTTCATTGGACGGGGCATCGACTATAAAAACTGGCAAGTCATGCTACAGTTGTATAGAACCTTGGTAATATTGTGCGCAATACTTGGAATATTGCGCACAATTCTGGGTGCCACACGACCAGAAGGATATGGAGGCTTTGGAGAGGGGGCAGAGGAAGGTTACGAGGATGTTGCCTGGTCTGGAGGGTGTTAGCTAGGTGGAGAGGCTGAGTAGTCTTGGACTGCAGCAAGATTAAAGGGTGGAGAGGTCAGTCACCAGGGGGCAGTTTAAGGTCCATGGGGTAAAGTTCAGAGGAGATGTGTGAGGCAGGTTT
Organism: Scyliorhinus canicula; assembly: GCF_902713615.1. NCBI lineage: Eukaryota > Metazoa > Chordata > Chondrichthyes > Carcharhiniformes > Scyliorhinidae > Scyliorhinus > Scyliorhinus canicula. The sequence goes on along the minus strand of NC_052148.1, from coordinate 29,666,009 downwards.
ATTATGCAGAGGGTGGTGAGTGGCTGGAACACATGGCCAGGGAGGTTGTGGAAGCAGATACATTAATGGCGTTCAAAAGGAATCTTGACAAATATATAGATAGGATGGGTATAGAGGGATACGGCACAAGAAACCGCTGAAGGTTTTGGCCAAGGTTGGTATCATGACCGTTACAGGCTTGGAGGACCGAAAGGCCTGTTCCTGTGCTGTATTATTCTTTGTTCAGTGCAAAGATGTGCAGGTTAGGTGGATTGGCAATGATAAATTGCCCCTCAGTGTGTTATCGCAGGAATAACGTGTTATTGCAGGAATTGTTCCACAGTAGGGTGGTCTTTTGAAGGTCTGTGCAGCCCAGATGGGCCTAATGACCTCATTCTGCACTGTAGGGATTCTAAAGTATGAACCATATACGGATATATTGGGTTGGGTTTTCACCGAGTTGGTATAATCATTGTGCCTTCTTGGCTGAGAGCCCAGAAATTCATTAGTCTGTTAAAGTACCAAAGCCCCAGAGAAAACATTGCTTCAATGGTAGCTTGGCTGTCTGATCTATGTTGTTAATTTCATAATGTTTGTTTATTGTATTAAAGAAGATACTGCCAGTGATATTTTAAACGCCATAATTAAAAGGAGTTTTTTTGAAAGAAAGTTTTCAATAAATGACTGCTTTAAAAGCTTAATTTTTACGTATCTTTTTGTCATTATAGCCTTTTTGCTATTACACAGAATGTACAATGTGTATAGAAGTGTCATAGCTTGACATTGGGGGCATGAGGGAACCATAGGGTTTTATGGGGCATAGCTTGGCATGAGGGAGCCACAGGGTTTTTGTGGGGCGTAATTTGGTATGAGGGACCATAAAGAGTTGTTATGAGGTATAGTTTGCCATGAGTGGCCAAATGGGGAACAAGATCACAGAATCACAGCTGGCATGGGTGGGATGTTGGTAGTATCTGGGGGTGAGGGATAATGAGGGCCTTCCTGTTTTTATTATAATGGAGTCCCACAGCACAGAAGTGAGCCTTTTAAACAGCCCACTTCTGCACCCAGGACTCCCCTGTGGCTGCTTCCGAAGTTTGCCCCACGTCGGCAGCCCACACCTGCTTCCACCCCTTCAAAATCAAAAACACATCTTTGTAGGCTCTTTATACCTCAGCACACTGGCCGATTCAGGACTTTTTCTCAACTCCCCACCTTGAGGTTGAAAACTTTACAGAAGGTTTTGCGTTATGTTTGAAAATGAAGTAGTTCAATCCGAAGCCAAGGTGTTAAATTTGAATAAATTAAATTATAACGGTATGAGAGCCAGGTTGACTAAGGTAACCTGGGACGATACATTAAAAGATATGACTGTTCATGTGTAGTGAACAGTCTTTAAAGAATTATAATAAAATAAATAAATAATCTTTATTGTCACAAGTAGGCTTACATTAACACTGCAATGAAGTTACTGTGAAAAACCCGAGTCACCACATTCCAGCGCATGTTCGGGTACAGAGAGGGAGAATTCAGAATTCTCAGCTGGTACAGGAATTGAACCCGCGCTGCTGGCCTTGTTCTGCATCACAAACCAACTGTCTAGCCCACTGAGCTAAACTATTACACAGTTTAAAGCAATTGTACATTCCTTCAAGGCACAAAACCCAAAAAAGGCCAGATAACCATAGCTAACTGGAATTTAAGGGTTGTATAAGATGAAAAGGAAAGGCCTATAAAGCGACCAGAAATGATAGTAAACCTGAAGATTGGGACTATTTTAATTTGCAGGAAAGGAGGACCAAGATATTGGGTGCAATTTAACCGGAAAAAAATTCTATGCCTGGTTTTGGGCGTATTTAGTGTGTTTAGCGTGTTTAGTGGTGCTTTTTGGCGGCAGCAGCACCGACAAACACCCGTTGTTCAATGGCACTTTGCCATTTTTCTTGCACTCAGGGAGTTTCTCTCCACTAAGGCCACACAGTGTCATTTCCAGCAGGAAAGGCTCCTGACAGGTGGTGCGCCATTTTATCTAGCTGCTCCGATCCCCTCCCACTTTCAGTCCTCTCCCACCTCTGTTTTCGACCCCCTCTCCCCACAACAACGGGTCGCCCCCAGGAACACCCACTCACCCCCTTCACCTGGTAAGACCCCCCCCCCCCCCAAGCCCAATCCATGGCAGTGTTGGCACCTGGGTGCCCTGGCTCTGTCACCCTGGCAGTGCCCTACTAGACTGGCAGTGCCATTTGGATGCCCTGGCAGTGCCAAGGTGCCCGGATGCCAAAGGGAGGGCCAGGATGCCACCCAGCCCTGTTCCCGACCATCCTGGGGGCCTGTAATGGCATGGGAGAGTCCATGGTGCCATTATTACTGTCTGTATTTGTGGAACGGTGCCCTGGCAAAGCCGTTAGGTACCGGACACTGGGAGAATCCTGCAAATGCATATTTAAATGAACCTAATGGCTCATTTAAATGTGCTGATCTGGATCACGCCCTGTGAGGTGGAGGAGCAAGAAGAGGAACCATTTCAAGTAATTCCCTGGTTACGATTAGTGCATGGTGACATCATGAGCCAAGATGTTCCAAGCCCAGTGCAGCGGATTCCATTGCAGTGGATGCAGGGGGCCATTCAAAACACCATTTACTTCAGAGGGACTGGAAGATCCCACTGGTGGGAGGTGTCCGAGAATTCCAGTCCTGGTTATGTTAACGGATATGTAATCACGCAACGATGTGGACATGGCATGAAGTGGAAGTTGAACCAATTCCTGCTTCCTTCCTGGAAGTGCTCTCCCGCCCTCCATGGTACTTTCATGCTGGGCTGGTGGGGACGGGCTGCAGTTGGCGCAGGCCTAAGGTGGAAATGGAAGTGAGCAGATACCAAAGTAATCAGGTTAGAAGGCCTGCTTCCATAAGCTGGGTCATTGGTTCAATTCTGTAGATGTGTCTCAGGTCCCTTAAATCACCTCACCCCTCAAACCACTCAACCAGCAACTCATACCCTCATCATATCCTCGCATCGCCCCCCTCCCCATGCACCAAGAAACGTTTAGGGGTGTGAAATGCCCACTTGGAGCCAAAAGTGTTGGGAGTTGCCTCTGACAGGGATGGGGGTAATCTTGGAATTGGACCACACCTATCATTTTTAAAAGCTACCTGACACAGTTGGAAAATGAAAGGTCTTTATCGGTAACATTCACAATTCAGTTGTCTCATTGTGGTAAACACCCGTCTGGTTCACTGATGTCCCCTCCGACAAGGATATGTTTTGTACTGGCTGTCATGATATGCAAACATGCAACCAATGAACACTCAGAATAGGACACAACCAATGGGCAGTCAGGAGACTTGGAGGTGGCATCACCAGAAGGGGGCATGACATAAACACTATAAAAGTGATGAGGCACTCACACCTTGCCTCTTTCCACAGACAGACATCTAGAAAGTTTGACAGGGTTGATCAGCAGCATCACACCCCAGCACGTGGCTTAGAGCAAGCTGGTACAGTTAGACTGAGTTACTACAGTTAGATTAGCAGAGTCAAACTCATTTGAGATCTGTGTTAATAGTACAATAAACACGTTGAACTCACTTCAGAGTCTGGAGCATCCTTTAGTTAAGACTGCATCAAGTAGCAGCCTGTGTTATCCGAAGCAGCATAACACAACATGATACCAGGAGTGACTGTTGAATCTATTTAGTTCAACTCAACAAGATCCGTGACAACAAGCTACTGAATACAGGCACAATGGACAAGATTCAGGCTCCTTATCAGCTCAGGACCACTGGCAATCTTAGTGCCAACTGGCAATCATTCAAGCAGAAATTTCAACTATACGTGGAAGCATCCGACCTCAATGGCGCGACCGATGCTCGGAAGATAGCTCTTCTACTCACCACTGCGGGTGACCATGCGATAGAGATCTTCAACTCCTTTCACTTTTCCGAAGGGCAGGACAAAATGAAGTACCAAACCATCCTGGACAAATTCGACAGCCAATGCGAGGTGGACCCATACAAAATCTTTGAGCGCTATATCTTCAAGCAGAGGATGCAATGTAAAGACGAATCCTTCAACTCCTATCTAACTAACCTTAGACTGCTAGCACAATCCTGCAACATCGGTGACATCACTGACTCCATGATCAGAGACCAAATCGTTTTTGGAGTCCACTCTGATCCTCTGCGAGAGCAATTGTTGAAAATCAAGCACATGACCCTGCCAGTCACGATTGAAATGTGTACTGTGCATGAGCAGTCTAAAAATCGCTATTCACAGTAAAAAACAGCAGAAAGTGAAAAACAAGCTTCCCACGAGATGGAGAGTGTTCAGGCCATCTCCTGGATGCAGCGCTTTCACATTGACGAAAGCGGCCATTTCGCGCGGTGTTCTCGGGGCCCGACACATGCGCAATACGATCGGGAACACAAAGCGGCCAGAAACCGCACTGTACAGGTGCAAACTTCCGAGAACCTCGCAACGACGCACTGAGCGTCATGACAACGACTTCATGACATATGCGAACTGTGGCACAGCCCATTTTAAAAAAAACTACCCTGCAAAAGGCAAAGCTGTTTAAACTGTGGGAAACCAAACCACTATGCAGCCCTGTGCAGATCTGCACCACCAGTCAGGAGCCAGCGCTGCCAATTCCGACAGCAGAACATCAAAAGTGTGCAACACCGAATGCATGACTCTGATCCAGGCAGTGCGACGGATCCAGATGATGAATACCTGGACAACACTTACCGAGTGGGCATTATTACGAAGTATGAATACGCGAGTCCAATCAATCCTGGCCGTGGATTCCGAGGACGAATGACATGCAGCGATGAAGGTCAACCACTGCCCATCCAGTTCAAACTGGCCACAGGTTCCTCCGCCAACCTGATTTCTCAGGTGGACTTCAAGAGAATCAAGAACCCCCCCACAATCCTTCCAGCTGCCTGCAAACTCCTGGACTACAATGGAAATGCAATCAAGGCACTGGGGTCCTGCCATCTGCAGGTGTCCAGCTGACACACAAGCAAGTTTACGCTTCGAGATTGTTAAACCGGACAGGGCGTCCCTGCTAGGTGTGCACGCCTGCAAGTAACTGAATCTCATTCAAAGGATCTACACCACAGCGCCGTCCCATTCGGATCTTCAGACGGCATCGACGACATCCTAACCCAGTACCCAGATGTATTTAGTGGGATGGGCATGCTACCGTACGAGTGCAAGATTCTACTGTGTCCTGATGCCAAGCCAGTGGTCCACGCACCACGACGTGTCCCTGCTCCACTCAGAGTGCCTGAAGGCAGAGCTCACGAGTGTACAACAAAAAGGCATCATCTCCAAGGTCACTGAATTAACCGACTGGCCCAAGGATCTAAACAAAAACATTTTGCGAGAACATTACCCCATCCCGAAGAGGGAAGAATCACGAGTGAGATGGCCACGCGCGCTTCTTCACAAAATTGGAGGCATCCCAAAGATTTTGGCAAATCCAACTTGAAGAATCCAGCAGAAGGCTCTGCACCTTCAACACGCCTTTTGGCAGATTCTGCTACAACCGAATGCCATTTGGCATCATCTCGGCATCAGCGATTTTCCATCGCATCATGGAACAGATGATGGAGGGAATAGAAGGGGTTCGTGTCTACATTGACGATATCATAATCTGGTCCACAACCCCAGAGAAACACGTGTTGCGACTCAAGAAAGCATTCCAACGCATACATGAACATGGCCTCAAGCTAATCAGGTCCAAGTGCTGTTTTGGGAGATCCACGCTGAAATTCCTGGGTGATCAGATTTCGCAACACAGTGTGCGCCCGGACACAGACAAAATGAAAGCCATCGAGGCAATGAAAGTCCCCGAGCAAAGAAGGCATAACTGCACTTCCTGGGAATGGTCAATTTCCTTGGCAACTTCATCCCGATTTTGGCCACACACACCATGCAACCTGGTGAAAACATCAACAGCCTTTGAGTGGAAGGCGGAGCACTGAACAGAGTGGCTGGAGCTGAAAGCAAAGCTCACCACTGCACCCGTCCTTCTATTCTTTGACCCAGACTGAGAGACCAAGATATCCACAGATGCGAGTCAGGATGGCATTGGGGCGGTGTTGCTTCAAAGAGACGACACGTCATCCTGGGTACCAGTAGCATACACGTCACGGGCAATGACACCCACTGAGACCAGATATGTACAGATTGAGAAGTAGTGTAGGTCTTCTCACCGGCATCCTCAAATTTCATGATTATGTCTACGACTTGCCAACATTTGCTGTTGAGGCGGATCATAGGCCTCTGGTCCACATCATCCAAAAGAACCTGAACGATATGACGCCTCGTTTGCAGAGAATTCTGCTCAAACTCCGGAGATATGATTTCAATTTGGTGTACACACCTGGCAAGGAGCTCATCATCGCCGATGCATTGTCCCGCTCCGTCAAATCACCCAGTGAACCACTGGAGATCATCCAGCACATTGAATTGCCGGTACAACTGTGTTCAAGCACTCTCCCGGCAACAGATGAGAAGATTGCTCTCATCCGAGAAGAGACGACCAAAGAACCCTTGTTGCAGCGAGTCATCCACAACTTCAGAAATGGCTGGCAGAAAGAGCAATGCCCTCAATTCTGCAACATTAAGGACGACCTGACGCTGATCGACGGCATCCTGCTCAAGCTGGACAGGATAGTCATCCCGCTACGTCTCCAGAGCATGGTGCTGCGGCAGATTCATGAGGGATACCTGGACGTAGAAAAGTGCAGACGCAGGGACCGGCAAGTTGTCTACTGGCCCGGCATCAACCAGGACATCACGGACATGGTCCTGAACTGCGAAACCTGTCAGAGGTTCCAACCAGCACAGAGCAAGGAGACGCTCCAACCACATGACCTAGAGACCTCTCCGTGGTCCAAGGTTGGCATTGACCTATTCCACGCGAATGGTCGCGACTATATCTTAATCATTGATTACTTTTCAAACTGTCCTGAGATGCTGAAGCTGCCAGACCTCACGTCACGGACCGTCATCAAAGTGTGTAAAGAGACATTCTCATGGCATGGCATCCCGAACACCGTCATGAGCGTCAATGGCCCGTGCTTCCACAGTCAAGAATCGTCCGCGTTTGCCAAGAGCTGCAATTTCAGGCATGTCACCTCCAGTCCGCACTATCCTCAGTCCAATGGCAAAGTCGAAAAAGGGGTGCACATCATTAAGCAGCTCATTCACAAGGCCTCAGACTCTGCTTCCAACATACACCTTGCACTACTTGCGTACCAGGCGACTCCCTTGTCCACTGGCATGTTGCCAGCCCAACTGCTGATGAACAGGGACCTGCAGACGACGCTTCCATCCATACACCTGCCCAACCTTGATCACCTCCCGGTGCTGCAGAAGATGCAGCAGCTTTGCAACAGCCAGAAGCACTTCCTATGACGCACATGCCACCAATCTGGACGTGCTATCCCCGGCAGACACGGTCAGGATCAAGATACCGGATGGTGTGTGGTCTGCTCTGGCTGTCGTTGTTCGACAGGCCGCGCCCAAATCCTATGTCATACGTCTGGCTGATGGCTCCATTGTGCAAAGGAATCGAAGGGCACTGCGAAAATTGCTTGCCCACAGCCACTTTCCCCTCCATTTCCACATGTCGAATTGCTACCTCCAGACACCTTGAATCATGAGGCCACCAGTCGTGCTTCCCACTCGCCTGTCAACACACCGTCATCCCCTCCACCATTTCTTCGGCGGTCAACGAGGATCAGATGCAAGTCTCAGAGACTGGACTTATGAGCATTTGTTTTGTTTGTTCTGTTCTGTATTCCTCAGTCAGTCACATTAGACAGACGCAATATGACATCTGAAAAAAACAACAAAAAAAGGGGGAGATGTCATGATATGCAAACATGCAACCAATGAACACTCAGAATAGGACACAACCAATGGGCAGTCAGGACACTCAGAGATGGCATCACCACAATGGGGCGTGACATAAACACTATAAAAGGGATGAGGCACTCACACCCTGCCTCTTTCCATAGAAGACACCTAGAGAGTTAGACAAGGTTGATCAGCAGCATCACACCTAGCATGTGGCTTAGAGCAAGCTGGTACTGAGTTACTATAGTTAGATTAGCAGAGAGTCGAACTCGTTTGAGAACTGTATTAATAGTTCAATAAACACGTTGAACTCATTTCAGAGTCTGGAGCATCCTTTAGTTAAGACTGCATCAAGTAGCAGCCTGTGTTATCCGAAGCAGCATAACACAACACTGGCCACTCTGTGACCCCAGCTAATGTAGTTGACCCTTAACTGCTTTGCAAAGTGCTCAAGCAGGACAGTTGCTTGGCTCCCTCCACGACCTTTTCAAGGTAAGGAGGGAAGAGCAATAACAACCAACCAGCCCTGAGAGTGACACTCATGTCCAAAGAATTAATGGAAAAAGGGTAATATTGTCATGAATTCACAACCTTCTCCCCTCATAAGTTGCTTTTCCTCAATAGCCCAACTAAAATTTCAAATTTCCAAATTGACATGTCATACCACTCTGGAGCATGTTGTAGATCATTCTGCTCGGTTGTGTTATCCTTCAACCAGGTAAAATATACTGCAGAAGAGAAACATACTCCGGCTCAGTGTCTATTCTCTCCATTCTAATAAATAATAATCTTTATTGTCACAAGTCGGCTTACATTAACACTGCAATGAAGTTACTCTGAAAAGCCTCCAGTCGCCACATTCCGGCGCCTGTTCGAATGCACATTGGGAGAATTTAGAATGTCCAAATTACCTAACAGCCCGTCTTTCGGGACTTGTGGGAGGAAACCGGAGCACCCGGAGGAAGCCCATGCAGACACAGCGAGAGCATGCAGACTCCGCACTGATAATGACAGGGCGGCAGGGTAGCAGATCGGACAGCACGGTAGCACATTGGTTAGCACTATTGCTTCACAGCACCAGGGACCGGGGTTCGATTCCCGGCTTGGGTCACTGTCTGTACAGAGTCTGCATGTTCTCCCCGTGTCTGCGTAGGTTCCGGGTGCTCCAGTTTCCTCCCACAGTCCAAAGATGTGCGACTGATGTGGATTGGTCACGCTGAATTGCCCTGCAGTGTCCAAATGTTAGGTGGGGTCGCTGGGTTGCGGGGATATGATGGAAGTATGGGCTTAGGTCGGTGCTCTTTCAGGGGCTGGTGTAGACTCGATGGGCCGAATGGCCTCCTTCTGCACTGTAAAATCTAGGTCAATGGACCCAAGCCGGGAATCGAACCTGGGACCCTGGTGTTGTGAAGCAACAGTGCTAATCACTGTGTTACCGTTCCACCCAGTGACCATGTGATATGTTGTAAGGAGTATTCTGTTGAGTATGTTGTCTCATAACATTTTAAGCATTTTTGAGTGATTAAAGAACCTTGCCTGTCAATAGCTTTTGATATCGGCAAAGATTTGCAAGCTTTGCACTTGTCTACGTTTTTAAAAGGTTCAATGGCAATTGCTGAGCTTTATTTTGAGAAAGGGCAGCCAGTGTGTGCTTCAAGATGTCAAGTGCGAGAGACTGCTTTAAGATATGTTAAGCAGGATAGGACTGCAAACAGAGCGAACAGACTTCATTATCTGCAGCTGGAGTACGGGGGCAAAATGACAGCTTCAAAATATGTTATCCACTGTTTTGTGTTGACATGTCATCTGACTTTTGAAATTCAACGTGATCTGGATACAGAAATGATCCATTGTTTAAACTACTGGTAGCAATAAGTTTCCATGTCTGATGTATGTGTTTTAAAGCGAAATATGACAGCTGATTTGTGGAATAAATTTTAATATCACAACAAAATTTCCAATGTGGTTGCTTAGCAATTATATCCAGTCATCTAACTCCAGCCTAAGCAACTAATGCTTATTCTGCCAAGGGTTCAGATGGGTAGGTTAAAATTCAATCAATGAAGCTGTTACTCAGTAATATTCATCTTGGTGAATTTAGAGGAATGGACAAATCATATTCTAGATTAAAACATACATTCCATATATGGACTTGGAAGACTTCCGTCTCTGGAGACACACGAGGCAGTAAAAGCAGACCTGCTGTTTTTCCGGCAAAAGGTGCTAACCTGAAGTTATAGCTTGAGGGACGTCACTCAGCATCCAGCACAGCTGACCAGCCTCACCTGTTCTTACCTGTTGGAAAGATTTGCAGGTTGATGATTAACCTGTTTTTATGTTTTGTACTCAAATTCCATGGTGACCAAATTCTGACGTGGAAATCAAATCTGGAGCTGCTGGCTCACAGGCATGGTGGCTACCCACTGTACCACAAGACCTCCTTATAACGTATCTCTCACATGGTCACTGAAAGCCACTACCCTTGCCACTGACCACCCTGCCCCACCCCATTCCACCTTCACTTACATGTGGGTGGCACGGTAGCACAGTGGTTAGCACTGTTGCTTCACAGCCGCACTTCACAGTGGCAGGGTCCCAGATTCGATTCCTGGCTTGGGTAAATGTCTGTGCGGAGTCTGCAGGTTCGCCCTGTGTCTACGTGGGTTTCCTCCGGGTGCTCTGCTTTCCTCCCACAAGTCCCGAAAGACATGCTGTTAGGTAATTTGGACATTCTGAATTCTCCCTCTGTGTACCTGAACAGGCACCCAAATGTGGCGACTAGGGGCTTTTCACAGTAACTTCATTGCAGTGTTAATGTCAGCCTACTTGTGACAACAAAGATTATTATTATGTGGCCTTGGGTCACTCTGCAATCCTGGGTCCAGGAAGGGTTCAGTGCCGCCAGCAGTCACTACTGCCGCTGGCATGGTTCATGAGGTGTTGCCAGCCTCTTATTGACTGGCAGCTCTCAGCAGGCAGGGCTTCTACTGACGGAGGCCTGACTCATAGGGAAGACCTGACGGCGGAGAGTTAATTGCCTAAAGAAGTTAGTGATGGGCGAGGCCTCATCGGTCTGACAAAACCTTGACCAGTGTGTAAAGTTTTGATAGTGCTAAACATGGATCAGCAGTAGCATGCTTGCCTCTGAATCAGAAGGTTGTAAGTTCAAGTCTCATTCTAGGTACTTGAGCATTAAATCTAGGCGAACGTATTGGTGTGGTGTTGAAAGAACACTGCATTCCGCTGTCTTGACTGATATCAAGATCATTTGACATATACCAAAGAACAGCAGCAGCAGCATTCTATCTGACCAATACTTATTCCTCAATCAGCACCTGAAAATGGATGTCTGATCACTATAATTGTGAAATTTGGCTGTTCGCAAATTGGCTGCCACGTTTGACACATTACATCTGACTGCAATTTAAAATAGTACTTTGTTGGTTATAAAGTGGTTTGGGACATCCTGAGGTTATGAGAAGCAGAATATAAATTATTTTCTTCACACTGAAGAGAAATAAATCAATGACCATCTGACAGTGTCATCGTCAACTTTATTATCGTTTTGTTACAGTTTTTTTTTACATGAATTCAAATTCTCAGAATGCCACAGTGGGATTATCTGCTCATGTCCAATTATCAAAGTTATTGATCCAGACCTTTGGATTATTGGCACAGTAACATACGTGTTGGAAGTAATAAAGATTATTTTTTAAGTTTCATAAAGTTTAGTTTTTTGGCAAATGACCTTTTTTCATTATGAAAATGAAATGAAAATCGCTTATTGTCACGAGTAGGCTTCAAATGAAGTTACTGTGAAAAGCCACATTCCGGCGCCTGTTCGGGGAGGCTGTTACAGGAATCGAACCGTGCTGCTGGCTTGCCTTGGTCTGCTTTCAAAGCCAGCGATTAGCCCTGTGAGCTAAACAGCCCCTACATTCATAATTCATAGAATAATATTGCTTTGTGCCTGTGCCAACGCTAAAAATAGCTGACTCATTAGTCCTACTCCCCTGTTCTTTTCCTGTAGCTTGCGTACTCCAACTCGATCCTGGTCAACCTCCCAGATTTGATACTAGGGACACTGGCACCAGTACTGGGGAAAGACCGAGCTGTACCATTGGGCCATGGTGACTTGTGCCAAGCCCAGTCTACTGGTGAATTGTGTACTTGGGCTGGAGAGAGTGCTTTAAATTGAATAATCAAGGGTAAAGTATTATATAAGGGGAGATTTCGATAGTTGAAGAAAGGACAAGGCAACAAAGAGATTAGTGAGGCAAGTAATGATAACCCGAGGGTGACAGGAAGGGACAGAGTGTACAGACATAAGAGTGCTGCAGCAAATAAAGTCAGAGTGGGGGGAAAATGGTTTTTAAAAAAGGTAGAATTAAAAACTTACAATTGCTGCGTGCATTCAGATATAACAGGATGGTTGAATTGATAGCATAGAGATAAATAAGTGAGATAGGACAACCGTTACGGCGAAATGGTTGCAAAGTGACCACTGCTGGGACCTGAATATTGAAGGGCATTTTACATTTTGGAAGGATGGTAAGGCAGGAAAAGCAGATTGGATAGCTCTGGTTTTTTAAAATATTTTTATTCAAGGCATTTTAAATTTATATATAAAACACACAATACAATCAACTTTACACAAGTATTTTCCAACAAAACTCCCCCGTCTTAAATTTTACCTGCCCTGCTTTGTAACTATACTGCAAATAATACAAAATACTCCCCCCCCCCCACCTCCAAAAAGGCCCCTCTGATTCCCCCAATGGCAAACTTTATCTTTTTCCAATGAAGCAACTCTGCCAATTCCCTCACCCATCCCGCTGCCTGAGACAGCTCCGGAGCTCAGCATCCGAACAAGATCCTCCTCCGGGCTATCAGGCTGGCAAAGGCTAGGATGTCAGCCTCTCTCCCCACCTGCACTCTTGGATCCTCTAAGACTCTATGTCGCCACCCACAGGCTTGGTGCTACTTTCAGCCAGAAAATCTCTGACATAGTCCTCGCAAAGGATTTCCAAAATTCCTCCAATTACGGGGAGAACCAAAACATATGGGTGTGGCCTGCTGTCTCTTCGGAGCATCGCCCACCTCCAGAAAAGAAATGGCTCATGCATGACTTTGTCATGTGCACTCTGTGCACCACCTTAAATTAGATTAAAGTTAATCACAGACTAGAAGGTTGAATTTATCCTCCTCAGGGCCTCACTCCAAATTCCCCCTTCAAATGTCCCGCCTAACTCATCCTCCCACTTCTTCATTATCTACTCCAACCAGGTCTTCTCCCTTTCCATTACCTGTCCACAAATGTCAGAGACCTTGCCCTACTCAATCTCATCCTCTGATACAATTTCTTTGACTAGGGAGGAGAGTGGCAACCGGCAAAACGTAGCCAACTCTTTTTTTCAGAAAGTCCCTGATCTGCAGCCACTGTAACCCATTCCTTTTGGCAGATGAAATTTTTCCATGAGCTCCCCCAATTCTGCGAACCTCCCCTCCATGAAGAGACCTCTAAAGCACTCTCTCCCTTCTCACCACCACACTCTGTACATTGTCCAACCCTGCTGGGATTAAATTTATGATTATCACAGACTGGTGCCCACAATGGCATGCCCTCTATCTTAACATGGCGCCTGAGCTAGTTCCAGATCCTCAATGAATGAACAACGATCGGACTTATGGAGTATTTCGCCTGCGAGAACGGAAGAGGTGCCATGACCACTGCTCTCAGACTTGTCCCCCTGCATGAAGCCTCCTCCAGTTAATGAATGATGAGATCAGTATAACAGTGATAAATTATCTTGATTTGGAGGGTCAAAATGTAGAATCAGTTTGGATGGAGAAAAGAAATAGCACAGGAAAGAAGTCATTGGTGGGAGAGATTCATTGGCCCTCTGACAGTAGCTACGTTGCAGGACAGAATATAAATCAGAAAATGATGGGAGCTGGTAAGAAATTACTGCAATAACCGTGGAGGATTTTAATCTTCATATTGATTGGATGATTCAAACTGGCAAAGGTAGATTGGAGGATGAGTTTATAGAGTGTATTCAAGTCAGTTTCTTAGATCAATTTTCTGGAACCCATTAGGGAACGGACTGTTTTAGACACGGTAGTATGAAATGAGACAAGATTAACAAATGACCAAATAGTAAAGGATCCTCTCGGTAAGAATGATCATAACATGATAGAAATTTCACAGTTAGTTTGAGGGTGAGAAAAATTTGATCTGAAACTACTGTCTTAATTTTAAGTGAAGTTAAATACCTTGGTTACAGAGTTGGCTAAACTAAAATGGAAAAATAGGTTAACAGGTAAGATGATATTCAAGCTGTGGCAGATATTTAAGATTCTTTTGCATAAAAGAATATTGATAAATTTAATTCAATTAAGAAAGAAAGACACTATGAGAATGATGCACCAAGGACCCAGTTTAATTCCGGCCTTTGGTGATTCTGTCCATTTGCATGTTCTCTTTGTGTATGAGTGGGTTTCCTCTGGGTGTTACCCCTTGGTGTCTGGGGATGCGCAGGTTAGGAGGGGCAATAGGGGTAGGGTGGGGGAGTGGGCAGACAGGGTTTTCTTTCAGAGGGTCAATGTTGTCTCGATGGACCAAAGGGCCTCCTAAAAATAGGGCCGGACGGTGGCAGAATGGTTTGCACTGCAATCTCATAGCACCAGGGACCCGGGTTTGAATATGATCTCAGGTGACTATGTGGAAGTTGCACATTCTCCCCATATCTATGTGGGTTTCCTCTGGGTGCTCCAGTTTCCTCCCACAGTCTAAAGATGTGCAAGTCATATGGATTGACCTTACCAATGGTTAGGTGGGGTTCCGGGGTTAGGGCGGTGAATTGAGCCTTGGTAAGGTGCTCTTTTGGGGGGCCGGTGCAGACACGATCGGCCGAATGGCCTCCTTCTGCATTGTAGGAATTCAAAGATTATATTAAGGGCTCAATATAAGTAATTGTTAACCCTGAAAACATTTCCTTTACAAATATATTCCAAAAGTTACAACTGATCTGCTTCTGACATGCTTTCAAGCAGTACATTCCAGATCAGCATAACTTGCTGCATTAAAGACAGTAATTATTTGCTGGTTCGGTTCTCCGTTCTTAAACTACACTCCGTCGTCATCTGTGCTTTAAGAAATTTAGAACATTACGCTGCTATTTATTATTTAACTATAACAACAAATGTGTAGAACCAATACTGGAGTAAAATGCCCAAGGCACTTCTCAAGAGATCCATCAACCAAGATTAGACACCGAGTCATATAAGGCCGTGTTGGGGAGGAGGACCAAAAACATGGTCAAATGATAGATTTTAAGGAGTATCAAAGGAGGAGAGAGAGACTGAGAGAGATAGATGAAAAGATTGAGTAAGCAAATTCTGGAACTTAATCAGCTGTGAACAATATTGGAGTCAATGTTGGAGAAATTAAAATAGGAGACGCACAAGAGGCCAGAGTGGGAGGAGTATTTATATTTGGAGGGCAGTAGGGCTGGTGGAGATTGGAGAGGTGAGGAGGGAGAAGTGGACTGGGGGTGGCAAGGCTAAGAAGGGTACTTAAACAAGAAGAATTTTAAAATTTAGTTTTTGCCTGACTGGGAGCTAATATAAGTCGGTGATCACTGGAGTAATACGTAAACCAAGTTCAAACATGAGTTTTCGGTGAGTTCAAGTTTATATATGGTAGAAGATGGGAGCTGGGGTCAAGTCGGACCATGTGGTGGACTTGGAAATAGACTGTTGTAGTCTTAGCTTGGCCATGTGGTCACAAGCTCACTTTGCGGCCAAATATAAAGCCAACTTTTAGTCCCATAATGTTGCCAAGGAAGAGGAATGGAGTCAGTGACTCGGGAAAACGATAACACTTTTCTTTTGTTTGTTTGCTTTTTAATAAATTAAGAATGCCCAATTAATTTCCAATTAAGGGGTAATTTAGCGTGGCTAATCCACCTAACCTGCACATCTTTGGACTGTGGGGGCGAAACCCACGCAAACACGAGGAGAATGTACAAACTCACACGGCCAGTGACCCAGAGCCGGGATCGAACCTGGGACCTCGGTACCGTGAGACAGCAGTGCTAACCACTGCGCCACCGTGCTGCCATTGGGAAAACAATAACACTTAACTACCTTACAGCCTTCTCTCTCCGCCCCTGACATGTTTTTTTTAAATTTAAGGTTCCTATTAGTTCAGTATGCAATTCTTTTTATTTGTTTTCAACAGCTTTATAAAACATTTTACTGCTGCTGTTTCGCTAAGCATCCGATTTTAAAATGTTCTGGTAAACATGATTAGAATCACAGCCAGAGGGGTTAATATATAATATTCATCACCTGAAGATTATTGCGTTCTGGCTTTGACAATTTACTTAACCTCAACCTACATTGTATATATATATCTATTTAATTGGATGCAATTGACTATATTTGTCTGTAGTAATCTTAATTTATATGGTAAATGCTTCTGCGATAGCAGAACATCTATTATGTTTCCAGCATTTCATAGATTATCAATACTATCCAAATCAGGCTAGTGTGGAGTGTGCACATGATGCTGAATGCAGACAACAAATGGAAGGGAAATGATTAAACTGCCAATAAGTACAAATTGAGCATTAAGATTTAAAAATAATAAATCTGCTCCCCATTCTATTTAACGTGACTAGGAATAAACAGCTACTCAAAATGAAAGGTTAAACTCATCCAAATTTAGTCACGTTGAATGAATATTTATGGTCATTTCAACGTCAAGTTTCCTTATGGGAAGAAAACTGGTGATAGGTGATCGTGTGAGTCTGACATCTGCTGCTGCAGGATACCAGGGTTCAGTAACAGGTTGCCTTTGGTTTCAGTCATAGCTGACACTTCAGAGAGGTGTTGATTTGTTATGTCGCTACTTGGGAAAATACTGCATATGTTTGCATATGATACTGTGGAGGTGAGCACTGGGACTGACTCTGAGCCAAGTCATTGTGCAATCCACATTCTCGAGGTATGATTAAATTGCCAGCGCACTAATAAACTGACTGCAGGGCATTGAGGCTCAGAGGGCTGGTGCGCTCCACAAATGTTAGCCAGTTGGAACCTCAGATGCTGTCAGGACCAAAGATGTGACAGCTGCATTTAACTGGAGTCAGATAGCTACTGGCTGTCAGAATTTCCAAATCCTGTTTGAGTTGCTCCTAAATCTTCAGCTGTCTGCTTTTCAAGAGAATATGCACAATTGATCTGCCCCTTCAATTAATCTAAGCATGCATCTAAGGGTGTTCTAATCCCTACCTTCCTTTTATTTTGTTGTCCACTGTTCTGCTCCAACATTATTTTGTGTAAGGGTAGAGTTCAGAGCAGTTTCTTATTTCACACATCTATTTAGAAATTAAAGTAGTTAAAAATCATATTGTGGCACATCAGGATTGTGTGCAATGATCAAGGGAATACGGTAAGCCAATTCACGATCTCATGGAAGTGGGGACTAAAATAATTTCAGGCAGAAATCAATTAGAAATAGGAACAGTTGTGAAAAAAATGAGAATTGCCCTTGTGTTATCTCGAGAACTGATAATCAGCCCCAAGGTACTTGGTCCGATTAAAGGTTGACCAAGAAACTTTCAGCAACTTTGTGAACTTACAATTTAGGATTAAAATGAAAAAAATGCAATTTGGAATTTTACTTATTTTACTTGTCGGGTTTGACTTTCAAGCTTCTGCTTGTGCCAGAATGAAGGCAGGTGGGCTTTGGAAATGAAAGACAGGACCTGATTCCAGGATGCCTGTCTCCATTCCCATCACTGACAATTTTTAGCGACTAGGAATAAGAGTGTGGGGAGTGAGCCCATGCACAACACTCCAAACCTTTGCTGCCCCACAGTGGTGGTGGGCATTTAAGATCCCCTGAAAGTTTGATGGAGTCTGAAGGAGATGTGGTTCACGGCAGCTCAGGAGTTGCGAACCATCAGGAGCTCTAGTTTGGAGACACAGACATTTGGACAGGTAAATTCAAAAGATCTTGCCAATTTCACATGTCATACTATAATAGTGTATGATGAATAAGTTTTTAATGCATTGATTGATGATGAATCGTAAAAGGTAAGCGCTCATTAAATTGACCAGCATTGTGAAAAGGAAAGATGTTCAGATGCATTAGAGTCAATAATCCAATGGATAAAGCGCATTGACCAATAGGGTAATTCAGATTTGACTAAGCTAATAATCCCTATAGTTTGAATTTTTGATTTTTTTTTGGCTGTTCAGGCATCTGTTGCGTGCTTTAGTTATTGAATTGATGTCTGAGCTCTTTGATTTACAGCTCAGACATCTGTCCTCCTGTTTCAAAGATTGAATACATGGCTGAGCTCTTTCAGTAAACTCATGTTTGAGCTGACAGTCAAAGGTCTTTTGAGGTCCTTGAGTTCTTTCAACAGTTTTAATATATTTACCTCTGGAGGTTTTGTTTATATAGCTGTGCAATTATAAATGTTTGACTGAGTTCCAAAACTCACTAATGGATTCAATTTACCAGGGGTTTTGATCACAGTAATTTAATAGAATCTCATTATGTATGCCTGGCTGAACTTTAAATCCCACTGATAGATTTAATTCAGCAAGGGTTGTGGACAGAACTATTAATGGGACTGGATTTATTTATTTTGACCGTTTTATGACCACTTTACATGATTATATATTTTCAAAATAATTTCTGGATTGTTACATGTTTATCTTGATAGTTGTATGATGACTTAACACAACAATGGTTTTCTTGAACCTGGTATTTGAATGATTTTATTTATGTTGACATTTCCATGTGCATCTCAAAAACTTTCACGTTATTGTAGGGGTCAAGTTCTGTTTATTGTGAATATTGGGTCAGCAGACATAGGCAGAGTGGGTATCAGAGGTCATGGGTGGCATGGGGTATGTAGAGAACAGAGGGAGCATGGAGGGTTCTTGAGGGGTATTTGGGGTTGGGGGTTGAGGATTAGGTGAAATGAGACTCAACTACAAAACTGGGCCAATGTCCCAGGGAACTGAATTAATTGGGCTTTTTAACTTGGCTGCTTCATC
Source organism: Scyliorhinus canicula (assembly GCF_902713615.1). Lineage (NCBI taxonomy): Eukaryota > Metazoa > Chordata > Chondrichthyes > Carcharhiniformes > Scyliorhinidae > Scyliorhinus > Scyliorhinus canicula. Next base: position 29,647,075 of record NC_052148.1, on the reverse strand, counting down.
GTCTACCCACCTCTATTTCTCCCTCAGGCCTGCTTCCAGAGGTATTGGTTGTGGCTCCAGCACCCCCCCCCCCCCCCCCCCCCCCCCACCACGCCACAATGAAAATAGTATGGGGGGGGGGGAGAGAATATGTCGGGAAAGCCAGAAGTCAGTTTCACACCGGTGTGAATTTACAGCAGGATCTTCCCCTGGTGCCTTCCATGGCAGGTCAGATAATCAACCAGAGGCCGGTGAGAAATTCATTCACATTAATTGGATGCAGATGAAGGCCCAAACCCCCACACCAGATTCTCTGTGATACCGGCAGGAAACACCTTCGGAGAAAATATGGCGTGCAGATATCAGATCTCAACTGAACAATGCCTGGAGCTGCTTCCAGAGTTCAGGATGGAGGCTGCCTGCAAACCTCTACCCTGGAACACCACAGTAATGGGCTGGGAGTGCATCTGAAGGTGGACCTTCCAGATTCAGTGTCCTGGAGGGTAGGCTATCTTCCAGCCTCAGAATGTTCCCAGAGATATACCTTCATTCTCAGGATGTCCATCTTCCATCTTCCAAGGTGGGTCAGTAACGTTGGAATCTTTTCAATATGGCTCCTGACATGACGGTGGACTCGGTATCATCCAGGCCTGCTCCACCACTGAATACGATGTAAACACCCAGGTACATAATTAGTGAGTTCTGGGCTGGAAGATTTGGTGTGTTTTCTCGCTGGGCTCCACTGCAGGAAACACTCCACCTTCCCGCCTTCACCACAGCACTTAGTCTCAGAATGTGAGAATGCTGCTCATTAATTTTAACCATGTCATTTATTTGAAGATGTGTTCTTTGGGCCCAAGGACACTAACAGCTTTTTAAAAGCTTTTAATTTGTTTTTAATTTATTAAATAACTGAATACAGTACACTAATGAAACTGGTAAATGGTTCTATATTTTGTTTAAAGACAATTTCAGTTATTTCAGGTTTAGGGGGTTATTCAAGTGGTTGGACTTGTCTTTGCAATGAAATTAATATTCAGCTGTGATAATCAAATTGTTCTTAAAGCAATTTGAAAAAAAGATAGCTTCTAGAATATGGATGTTGCTGAATCATGGACAATTTTCCTTTCAGCTATATCCATTTCTGGGAAATCAACCAGTAATAACCAATTATTGAATCAGGGCCCAAAAACGTTGATTGCTGGCCATGGTTAGACTACAGCGGGGAGGTGGTGGCATAGTGGTACTGTCTTTGGACTAGTAATCCAGGATAATGATGTGGGGACCTGGGTTTGAATGCCACCATGGCAAGTCTAATGATGACCATTGTCGATTGTTGTAAAGACCCATCTGGTTCACTAATGTCCTTTCGGGTACCTGGTCTGGCTTACATGTGACTCCAGACCAACAGCAATGTGGTTGACTCTTAAATGGCCCAGCAACCCACTCAGTTGTATTCAGCAGCGACAAAAAAGGAATGGAACCGGACCGACCCAGGCACCGGAAATAACAAGGCCAACCCAACCATGTTGAGCCTGTCGACCCTGCAAAGTCCTTCTTACTAACAGCTGGGGGCTTATGCCAAAGTTGGGAGAGCTATCTCAGAAACTAGTCAAACGACAGCCTGACCTGATCATACTCACAGGTGTTGTCAATCGGCACCGGAGTCACCAATTAATGTTGCCAATTAATAATGATGCTCTTTAGTGTCGCCAGGTATCAAATGATACCACCACAAGGCTTTATCGGATATCGATCAAAGGACCACACAACCAGTTAGTCAGTTCAAGTTCAAAGATGGTTTATTTACACACAAGGATTACTTTGACATGCAACACAAAACACTACAAGTTAAACTACACCTAACAACTACAATAACCTATACTTAACTTCAGGGCAACCGGCTCTATACAGATGGACAAGGCCTTTGTCCGGATCTTGCGTGGCTGGGTGGAAGAAGTGGCTCTGTTTCTGCTGGGCTCATCCGTCTGGTAGCGATCGTTGGTCTTGAACTTGTCTGTCTGATCGTTATGCTGCACTTGGGTTGGCATAGGCCGGATCCAAGAAAGACCGAGCACACGGCTGTGTCTCTTCTTATCCCTCTGGGATTTTGCGCTCTTTGGGGCGGTCCTTAACTAGAACCCAATAATTCAACAGGCTTCGATCACTGCCTTCGATTTTGGCCAATAAAGGGGCGGGTGCCTTGATGGCTGGGCATGTCCTCAGTGGTCATTTACCTTGGCTGTTTGGGTTTACTGAGTAAAGGGAGTGGCGCCGATTAGTCTGTATCTGTATCGGTTACCTGAGTACATTTCTTTTGTTCTGAGGAAATGGGCCATTAGAATGCAAACGAGCGTCTAGCTATCTGGGTTGCAAATACACACACAAGCTCTGAGTCTGTCTGAGTCTTGGGTTGGCCATAATTCCAATGGTCCTTCACAGGTGGCCATCTGAGATGGCTACATTGGCAATGTCTCAGAAACCACTATCACCATTCCTGGGTATGTCCTGTCTCATAGGCAAGTCAGAACCAGCAGAGGTGGCGGCACAATGGTGTACAGTCAGGAGGGAGTTGCCTTGGGAGTCCTCAACATCGGCTTTGGACTCCACAAAGTCTCATGGCTTAAGGTTAAATATTGGATGGGAAACCGCCTGCTGATCACCACATACCGTCGACCATCAGCTAATGAATCAGAGCTCCTCCGTATTGAATACCACTTGGAGGAAGCACTGAGGGTGGCAAGGATGCAGAATATACTCTGGCTGGGGGACTTCCCCAAGAGAGGCCCGGTAGTACCGCCACAGACCAAGCTGGCTGGGTCTTAAAGGACATAGCTGCTAGACTGGGACTGCAGCAGGTGGTGAGGGAACCAACAAGAGGAAAAACATACTTGACCTCATCCTCACCAACCTGCCTGCTGCAGTTGCATCTGTCCATGACAGTATTGGTAGAAGTGACCACCGCACAGTTCTGTGGAAACAAAGTCCCATCTTCATATTCGCCATCAGGATATTCTCCATTGTGTTGTGCGGCTCTACCACCGTGCTAAATGGGATTGACTTGGAACAGATCTAGCAACTGAAGACTGGACATCCATGAGGCGCTGTGGGCCATCAGCAGCAGCAGAATTGTATTCAACCACAATCTGTAACCTTATGGCCTGGCATATCCCCCACTCTACCATTACTACCAAGTCAGGGAATCAACCCTGGTTCAATGAAGAGTTCAGGAGAGCATGCCAGGAGCAACACCTAACAATGAGGTGTCAACTTGGTGAAGCTACAAGATAAGCCTAGGTGTGTGTCAAACAGCATAAGCAGCAAGTAATGGACAGAACTAAACAATTCCATATCAAACGCATCAGATCTGAGCTCTGCACTCCTGCCACATCCACTCGTGAATGGTGATGGACAATTAAACAATTCACTGGAGGAGGAGGCAAATATCCCCATCCTCAATGATGGAGGAGCTCAGCACATCTGTGCACAAGACCAGGCTGAAGCATTTGCAACAACCTTCAGCCAGAAGTGCCGAGTGGATGGTCTTTCTTTCTCGCCGAGGTCCCCAGCATCACAGATGTCAGTCTTCAGCCAATAAAATTCACTCCACATGATATCAAGAAGCGGCTGGAGGCACTGGATACTGCAAAGGCTATGGGCCCTGACATTATCCCAGCAATAGTACTGAAGACTTGTGCCTCAGAACTGGCCGCATTCCGAGTCAAAGCTGTTCCAGTACAGCTACAGCACTGGTATCTACCCAACAATGTGGAAAATTGCCCAGGTCTGTCCTGTATGCAAGAAACAGGACAAAACCAACCTAGCCAACTACCAGTCTACTCTCCATCATCAGCAAAGTGATGGAAAGTGTCATTAACACTGCTATCATGTGGCACTTACTCAGCAATAACCTCCTCACGGACGCTCGGTGTGTGTTCTGACAGGTCACTCAGCTCCTGACCTCATTATAGCCTTGGTTCAAACATGAACAAAAGAGTTGAATGTTAGAGGTGAGAGTGACTGCCCTTGACATTAATGCAGTATTTGACCAAGTATGGCATTAAGGAGCCCTAGTTAAACTGGAGTCAATGGGAATCAGGGGATAAACTCTCACTGGTTGAAGTTATAGCTGGCACAAAGGAAGGTGGTTGTCGTGGTTGGAGGTCAATCATTTCAGCTCCAGGACGTCACTGCAGGAGTTTCTCAGGGCAGTCACCTAGGCCCAACCATCTTCAGCTGCTTCATCAATGACCTCCCTTCCATCATAAGGTCATAAATGGGGATATTTGTGGATGACTGCACAATGTTTAGAACCGTCCACAATTCCTCAGATAATGAAGCAGTCCATGTCCAAATACAGTAAGACCTGGAAAATATCCAGGCTTGGGCTGACAAGTGGCAAGTTACATTGGCACCACACAAGTGCCAGGCAATGACCATCTCATACAAGAGAGGATCTAACCATTGCTCCTTGACATTCAATGACATTATCATCACTGAATCCCCCCACAATCAACATCCTGGGGGTTACCATTGATCAGAAGCTAAACTGGACTAGCTATATTAACACTGTGGCTACCAGAACAGGGCAAAGGGTAGAAATCCTATGGCGAGTAACTCACCTCCTGACCACCCCCCCCCCAAGCCTGTCCACCATCTACAAGGAACAAGTGAAATGAAAAAATGAAAATCGCTTATTGTCACGAGTAGGCTTCAAATGAAGTTACTGTGAAAAGCCCCTAGTCGCCACATTCCAGCACCTGTTCGGGGAGGCTGTTACGGGAAGTCAGGAGTGTGATGGAATACTCTCCACTTGCCTGGATGTGTGCAGTTCCAACAACAGTCAAGAAGCTTGACACCATCCAGGTGCATGATTGCTACCCCTTCCACACATATTGAATCCCTCCATCACCGATGAACAGTGGCAGCCGTGTGTACATCTATCAGGTGCACTGGAGGAACACAACAAAGTTCCTTAGACAACACCTTCCAAACCCATGACCACTACCTCTAGAAGGACAAGAGCAGCAGATACCTGGAAATCCCACCATCTTGGGGTTCCCTTCCAAATCACTCACCACCCCAACTTGGAATTATATCGCTGCTCCTTCATTGTCGCTGGGGCACCATCCTGGAACTCTCTCTCGAACAGCACTGTAGGTGTACCTACACCTCAGGGACTGCAGCAGTTCAAGCAGGGCAACTGATCACCACCTTCTGAAGGGCAACTAGGTATGGGCAATAAATGTTGGCCTAACCAGTGATGCCCACATCCCGTAAATCAATGTTAAAAAAAAATAATAAAACCCCATTCACTGCAAAAGATCAGTTTTATATAAATTCCGGAGATGATATTCCGGCACAAATCCGACACAAATCCCACTATGTTGAGAGGATAGCGAGGATAGGATAAACGGGGTTCGCACTGGGTGCCGAACAGTTTGCAATGTTCCTGCACTCACTGGGCGTGAACCAGATTAGCATTATCATTTAAATATACTGGGTGAGTTTCAAGCTGGATTCAAAGATCAGTACGGGTCTGCACACAGGGGACCAGGGGGCAAATTCTCCACTGGCGGGATTCTCCGTTCTGCCAGCAGTGCACCCCCGCCTACGGGTTTCCGACGTGGGGTGGACAGAACGGAAAATCCCACGCTGGAACAGAGAATCACGCTGCTAGTGAGGGCGCGCCACCGAGGAACACGCGTCTGGGGAGGCGAAGAACTCATCCCAAGGGCCAGACTTCTCCATCCGTTCACACCAATAGTCTGCTTGCACACTAGCAGTGGTGTGCCATTTAGGCATGACAAAGGTGCCAGGCTCATAGAATCCCTGCAGTGCAGAAGGAGGCAATTCGGCCCACTGTGTCTGCACCGACCGGCTGAAAGAGCAGCCTAACCTAGGTCCACTCCCCCACTCTATCCCCATAACCCCACCTATCCTTTGGTCACAAAGGGGTAATTTAGCATGGCCAATCCACCTCACCTGCACATCATTGAACTGTGGAAGGAAACCGGTGCACCTGGAGGAAACCCACGCAGACACGGGGAGAACGTGCAAACTCCACTCAGTCACCCAAGGTAGAAATTGAACTCGGGTCCCTGGCGCTGGGAGGCAGCAGTGCTCGCCACTGTGCCACCCATGCTGGGGGCAATGCCATGTTAGCACTGCCATAGGGGACTTGAAAGGTGTTGGGCATCAGGGACAGAGCATGAAGAGGCAAGGCCTGAAAGGGGCAGAGACATTTGGCAACCCCATAGTTTGGTTCTGCTCACCTGGAAGATGCTGATACCAGTGATTGGGGATGGGCGCCTGATGCTGGCAAGAACAGGAGTGGGATCTGAATGGAGACTCATTGGAAGAGCCAGCAATCCTTGGGCAGGGGGTAGCGGAGGGGTGGAGGGTTGATGCCAGCGAGGACGGTGGGGGGTGTTCCCTTTAGGTCTGATAATGCTGATGTTGGGGAGGAGGTGAAGGCCCTAACTGTTACTTTGAGATCGGGGTGCCTTTTTTAAGCCAGGCTCACTGGTATGTTTAACCCCTCCCCTCTCAGTACCGATGTCAATCATGCCCCACTCCTTAAAAATAACGAAGTGCGGAATATCGCAATGCGAATGTCGCGACTGCCTGTGTCTGCGTGGGTTTCCTCTGGGTGCTCCAGTTGCCACACAGTCCAAAGACATGTAGGTTATGCGATTGACCATGCTAAATTGCCCATTTGTGTCCAAAGGTGTGCAGGTTGGGTGTGGTTGCGGGGATAGGTTGGGGATGTGGGCCAAGGTCGGATGCTCTTTCAGAGGGTCAGTGCAGGCTAGATGGGCCAATTAGCCTCCTTCTGCCCTGTAGGGATTCTATGATCCTAACGATCACGCTGGTACAGCCGGAGCAACTTGCATCAGTTTTTTTGCGCAAGATGACACTTAGGGCACATTCTCCTTCCGTTCACGGCAGCCAGATTTTCCGATCCTGCGCCAGTGAATGGGAGAGTTGGCCAAGTGCCAAATTCTGCATCCTCGCTAGCAGCAGAAGCGGGGCGGACTTACAATAGTGAATCCGTCCCTTAGTCATTTTTCTGTGAATGTTCCACACTGAGCCTCATCACAAGGGCCCCCTTGGGATTAGTTTGATTTTGTTTCTTATTTAATAGAGCACTTTAAGTAGGCTAAATCACAATTCCAGCCAGTTAACATATAATTGGTGTTCAGTGCTGGTTTTGACACCAAATGTAGGGATAACAAATTGTTCTGTAAATTTTCCACATCTACTATGAAGCCATAAAATGTATGACTCGTGTCAGAGGGTTCCACTATCCAGGACACACAATCACTGGATTTAATGACCCAGTTCAGGCAATAATCATGGCAGCTTTTATTTTTATTTGACTTGTTTGCAGCAATGCCAGTGGTATTTTGTGTCATGGCCATGAATAATGTTTGATTTTTAAAAAAGATGCATAATAATCAGTCTATTCTGCAGGAGTCTAATATTCAAAAGTGTTATCTTAAGTAGCATAATAAATGTGGTCTATGCATTTCCTGAAGGCAAGAGACTTAGGGTTTTGAGCAAATTAAGTTGAGTGAAATCTCTGTTAAAATTTCTGGAAAGTTGGTAATAACTGAACGTGATAAGAACGTTTAAAATATATCTTTGTTAAAAAAGACATGTAGAATTTGTTTGAAGAACTTTTTCCATACACACCTTTTGAGTTATCTTACTACCAAATGTCAATGAAGGGAGATAAAATGCATGGGTTAGATTCTCTTTGTGATGCCAGAAACACAAATCGCAATCGGGAGTGCAGCATAAATAGAGGTTCACACCCGGCACAGATTCATGCGCCATGCACCAGTCCCTCCCCAGCGGCCAAAAGATGTTTGTGACCCCCGATGGCGGGGAACACAAAACAGGCATTTGCATATATTCAAATGGGATTAACGGCTCAGACACAACGTGCACCACCCCTCACGATGCTCCGCTCCTCTTAGGCAGATGTCTCGCGCGTGCAAATTACTACAAGTATTTATAAAGTGGAACTGGGCTTCATGGCTGCGGAGGGGGAACAGGAGGCTAAAAAAACACTGAAAAATGGTTGAAAACTGTCAGGTTTTCTGGGGAATGGCGTGGAGCCCATGGACCTGGGATTTTGCCCTCAGAACGGGTTGGCCTGACTCAGATGCCATTGCTGCCTGTATCCTTTGAATGCTCAGAAGGCCTTTAGTCATCTTGGAGCCCTCCCGGTCGCCCCTCTGGTCACCCAATTACCCCAGCTGTATTATCAAGGGGATTGGCATGGCCAACCTCAATCAGAGGCCCACCATGTGTTGGCAATCCTCAGAAGTGCTGCCCTACTGCAGAAGAAGTAGGGGATACGAGAGCTCACCCCAACAAGAGGACACCTGCATCCTGGCCTTTGGAGTCCCCTCTGGTTCTCTTCCCCCTCTCAGGACAGAGGCCTCACTAGTTACCCCAATCCCTCCGGATTACCAGCTGTCTCTTATTGGTGAGGTTGGCAGTGCTGTCAGCCTCTAGCACCAACTTGCAGGCAGTGTTCAGGAGGGCAGGCTTGAGTCAGCAGCCCACACTGGGTAAGAGGTTGTCCCTTCACTCCTCACTGGTATGGGCCGTCACGTCATCTATGAGCCATCAATGTGGCTGAATGAGTGTGTGGTAAGTGGAGCGCTTAAAATCAGCTCCAGCTTCCAGGATCTTTGGCGCTAAGTTCGAGCCCAGAGGTTAGAATGCCCTCTGGACGATGAATTGCTCTGAACTCGCGCCAGCAGAGTGCCAGCCCATCATAGTGCCCCCAATGGGAACATGAATCACATGCAATTCAGTCCCAGCATCAACACTCAGGATGTCATCTACCTGAATGGGGACAGAGTCCCGTAGCAAGAGATTAGGCGTGTGTTTCCCAACGCTCGGAGCACCATGAAACCTGCTATCTAATGCCCATCCGGGTAGATCGGAGGCCTCAGCAGGGGATGCCCTGACAAGGCCCCACTGAGCCCTGTTTTCTGCACCAAAGAGCTACGCTCTTTTTAAAAAAAATTTAGATTACCCAATTATTTTTTCCAATTAAGGGGCAATTTAGCATGGCCAATCCACCTACTCTGCACATTTTTGGGTTGTGGGGGCGAAACCCACGCAGACACGGGGAGAATGTGCAAACTCCACACGGACAGTGACCCAGAGCCGGGATCGAACCTGGGACCTCAGCGCCATGAGGCGGTTGTGCTAACCACTAGGCCACCATGCACGCCTCATTTTGTGCGCCCACGATGCAACCCGCCCAAGCCCCAACTCACTTTCGAGAGGACACTCCGGCCCCCGACACACACGCAAGACACATCTCGACCCGATCACCACAGCAGAAAAAATGCTAACTTGGCACCTTGACAGTGCCAGCCTCTCCACTGGCAGTGCCTTTGCCAGCTGGCAATACCACCTTGGCACCTTGTACGGTTCTCCCAGCATCTACCGGTCGCGTTGCACCGCGCCGCACTGCCTTTCAGGTGCAACGCGACTGGTAGATCCCACCTGTAGTCTCTTAAACAGAGAATCCTGCCCCATGTCTCTGAAGGCTCTTCTCCCACCACTTTCCCAGATATTGAGAAAGATCTATTAATGTTTGTCTGCATGCCCAGAAATAACTACAAAGGAAATTTTGTGTTGGAATCTTTGTCTGTTCATGTAGGAAAATAACCCACAATCGTTGCTATGTATCAATTACATTGGTTTGCTCTCCAGCCTTCTTTGCAATGAACAAGTGGTAGGATGATGCAGTGGGAACAATGTATGTACAGTGTCACAGGATAAACTCATGTTTCCAAAGTTGTCTTTGCATTCTGAGAAAAGGCACCCTATTCTTATGCAAGACAGCATATAGTGTCTATCCTATTCCGTGAGGATAAGACCAGTTTTATATCCTTTTCTTCTTTATTGGGATGTGGGCATCACTGGCAAGGCCAACATTTGTTGCTCATCCCTAATGCCCTTGAACTAGATGGCTTGCTAGATAAGATCATAGGAACAGGAGTAGGCCATTCAGCCCATCAAGCATGCCCCTCTATTTAATAAGATCATGGCTGATTGGACACTTTCATGCCTTTTACACCCACTATCCCAATAACCCTTTACGTTATTGTTAATCAGAAATCTGTCAATCTCTGCCTTAAACATACACAATGATGGGGAGGCGGTGGTGTAGTGGTATTGTCCCTGTGCTAGCAATCCAGAGACCCAGGTTCAAATCCTGCCACTGCATATGGTGAAATTTGAATTCCATAAAAATCTGGAATTCAAAATAGGTCTAAAGACAGCCATCGGTTGATTGTCGTAAAAAACCCTAATGCTCTTGACGGAAGGAAATCTGTGACTCCAGACCCACAGCAATATGGCCCTCAAAGGCAATTAGGAATGGGCAATAAATTATAACAATGACCTTTGGGCAGCATGGTAGCACAGTGGTTAGCACAATGGCTTCACAGCGCCAGGGTCCCAGGTTCGATCCCCGGCTTGGGTCACTGTCTGTGTGCAGAGTCTGCAAGTTCTCCCCGTGTCTGCATGGGTTTCCTCCGGGTGCTCCGGTTTCCTCCCACAGTCCAAAGATGTGCAGGGGTAGTGGATTGGCCCTGATAAATTGCCCTTAGTGTCCAAAAAAGGTAAGGTGGGGTTACGGGGATAGGGTGGAAGTGTGGGGATAGAGTGCTCCTTCCAAGGGCCGGTACAGACTCGATGGGCCGAATAGCCTCCTTCTGCACTGTAAATTCTATGATACTGTGATACTGTGAATGATTGAGCTTCCACAGCCTAATGATTCACAACCCTCTGTATAAAGAAATTTCTCCTCACCTTGATCCTAAATGACAACCCCCTTATTTTGAAATTGTGCCTCTTGGTTCTAGACTCCCCAGCCAAGGAAAACTTCTTACCTGCAAAAAACCCTGTCTATTCCTTTAGATATTTTGGAGGTTTCAATGAGATCACCTCTCATTCTTCAAAACACAGAGAACACAGGCCCGGTTTGTCCACTCTCTCTTCAGAAGAGAATCCTGCCAGGCCTGGAACAAGTCTGGTGAACCTTCATTGCACTCCCTCCATGGCAATAATATCCTTTCTGAGGTAGGGGCACAAAAAACTGCACACAGTACTCCAGGTGTGGGCTAACCAAGCTCCTACACAATTGAAGCAAGACCTCACTACTCCTGTACTAAAAACCTCTTGGCAATAAAAGCTGACATTCCATTAGTCTTCCTAATAGTTTGCTGAACCGGGATGTTAGCCTCCAGTGACTTATGGGAAAGGGCACCCAGGTCCCTTTAAAAATTATCACTTTCTAATTTCTCACCATTTAGGAAATACTCTGCACACTTCTTCCTTCTACCCAAATAGATTACCTCACATTTTGCCACTTTTTTTTCCATCTTACATGTTCTTGCCCACTCACCAAGTCTGTCGAAATCCTCCTATTGGCACTTTACACATCTGCTCACTGGCATGGAATGGTGACACAACCCTGGCACAGGGTTGGCACTGCCTCTCTGGCACTGTTCCATGCCTGGCAGTGCCAACTGCCAACCTGTGCCAAGGGTGGGCCATCTGGGCAGTGCCATGGGAGGGGTTCGTTTCTGTGTGTTGGGAGGGTTGATGCCTGTGAAGGGGGACAGTGCCCTCAAGACTGCAGTGGTGGGGGGGTGCATTCGCCCCCATACCTGCAAGGGGGGGTCACTTGATGTCTGCAAGGGGATGGGGGGGGGGGGGGAGAGGGGGTCACCTGCTGCCTATGTGAGGGAGGGTTGGTATTGTGGGTGGGGGAAAGACTTCTGCCGTAGTGGGGCGGGGGAGGAGGGTGCGGTTGATCTTCAGATCTGACCAGGGCACCCTTTTAAATATGGAGTTCCAATCTTTGCAAAACCAGCCTTGCCAGCTGTATCAAGACCCTCCCACCTGCTCTGTCAGTGTAATGGTGCAAACCACGGCCACTCATTTTTTTTCCCGTCAGAGGGGCTCAGGATCTTGCAGCTAGAGTGCTACAAGCTAGTTTTCAGTCTGAGCCTGACAAAAAATCTGGTAAGATTCTGCCCATTACATTTGGTCCCTACATTGATATGTATTGTGAACAGCTGGAGTCCAAGTACTGAACCTTGCAATACTCCACTAGCCACACACAGCCTGCCACCTATCTGTTTTCTGCCTGTAAGCCAATCCGCAATCTATTCCAGTGGGGTGAATTCTCTGCCGCCGGGATTCGGCAGCGCACCCACATCTGCGGGTTTCTTGGAGGTGTGGGGTAGCTACAATGGGAAATCCCATTGGCCACTGGCGGGAACAGAGAATCCCGCTACCAGCAACAATGCGCCGCCGAGAAACACGAGGCAGGGAAGACTGAGAATTCAGCCAGTATGTTGCCTCAGTTCCCATGTGCTTTCATTTTGTTCGTTAACCTCCTATCGGGACTTTATCAAAACTCTTCTGAAAGTCAAAATATATCATGTCCATCAATTTTGTTCGTAACATCTTGAAACATCATTCCAGTGTGCAGTTAACGGTCAACGACATTGTGTGGGTCTGGAATCACATGTCGATCAGACCAGGTAAGGATGAAAGATTTCCTTTCCTGAAGGTCATAAGTGACACAGATGGCTTTTACAACAATTAACAGTAGTTGTCATGGTCACCATTACCCAGACTAGCTTTACATTTCAGATTTTTTATTAATTGAATTTAAATTCCACTAGGTGCTGTGATGTGATTTGAACCCGTCTCCAGAGCATTAACCTGGGCTTCTGGATTGCAAGTCAGTGACGTTACCACCATACTGATGCTGCCACTCCCTGCATTGACTTCTGCATCATTTCATTACGCTGTTTAGTAAGATCTGAGAAAATTAGCCTCATATAGCTTATTACAAAATACTTTCTGTGAGTTCCGACAATTCCCAGAATATTTAATAGTGGCTTGCACCTATTTGCCAGCATTTATTTTCAGATGCGTGAGAGTGTTAGATTGTTTTAAAGTTACAAAATGAAAAAGGCAAGTTCAAGAAGAAGAAATCAGCTCAGTGACAAGCTGAACAGCTCTCCGTTAATAATTTTCACTTGAATTCACCCTGTTTCTGCTCATTAATGCGCGTTTCCATTCAACGTCTGGGAGTAATCTTTCTCGGGATGTGGGCATCACTGGCAGGGCCAGCATTTATTCCCCTTTGACTGAGAGGTTTACTCTGCCAGTTCAGAGGGCAGTTAAGAGTCATGCACATTGCTGTAGATCTGGAGTCACATGTTGGCCAGCCAGACCAGGTGAGGATGGCAGATTTCCTTCCCTCAAGGTCACCGATCGCCGTGCCCCCCGCGGCAAATCTCCGGTCCGCGATGGGCCGAAGTCCCGCCGCTGTCAGGCCTCTCCCACCGACGTGGTTTAAATCATCTCTGTGCCGGCGGGATTGGCGGCGTGAGCTGGCCCCCGGGGTCCTGGGAGGGGCGCGGGGCAATCGGACCTCGGGGGATGCGCCCACAGTGGCGCCCCCACGATGGCCTGGCCCGTGATCGGGGCCCACAGATCGGCGGGCGGGCCAGCGCCGTGGGGGCACTCTTTTTCTTCCGCCGCCGCCATTGCCTCCACCGTGGCGGAGGCGGAAGAGACCCCCCTCCACCGCGTATGTGCTGGTGGTGACATCAGCGGCCGCTGACGCTCCGGCGCATGCGCGAACTCACGCCGACCGGGGAAGGCCTTTCGGCAGCCCTGATGCCGGCTGGAGTGGTGCCAAAGGCCGTTGGCGCCAGTTCTGGTGCCAATCAGCGGAGCGGGAGCCACTCCGGCGCGGGCCTAGCTCCTAAAGGTACGTAGAATTCTGCACCTTTGGGGAGACCCGATGCCGGAGTGGTTGGCGCCACTCCGTTATGCCGGGACCCCCCGCCCTGCCAGATTGGGGAGAATTTCGCCTCTGGTCCCCTCTGAAGACTGTCCTCTGGAGCGATTTTACCTGAACGCTCTAACAGTCCCTTGGGTGTCCCAGGAGGTATGTTGCTGCCCTATTAGAATCATAGAAACATAAAATCTCTATTGTACAGAAGGAAGCCATTCGGCCTATTAAATCTGCACCGACCCTCTGAAAGAGCACTTTACCCAGACCCACTCCACCACCCAATCCCGTGACCTCACCTAACCTAAGGGCCAATCCACCTAACCTGCACATAGAACATAGAACAGTACAGCACAGAACAGGCCCTTCGGCCCTCGATGTTGTGCCGAGCAATGATCACCCCACTCAAACCCACGTATCCACCCTATATCCGTAACCCAACAACCCCACCCCCCTTAACCTTACTTTTTAGGACACTACGGGCAATTTAGCATGGCCAATCCACCTAACCCGCACATCTTTGGACTGTGGGAGGAAACTGGCGCACCTGGAGGAAACCCACGCCAACATGGAGAGAAAGTGTAAGCTCCACTCAGACAGTCGCCCAAGGCTGGAATTGAATCCGGGACCCAGCCGCTGTCAGGAAGCAGTGCTAACAACTGTGTCACTGTGCCATGCTGGTGTTCTGCCCCCTGCCTAGCGGATGTGTCAGTGACAATCAGAAGGAGTCTGAGGCGCTGTGGTGTTCTGGCACCCACTGCTGGGTTCGCCAGCACGGGCCCCGTCAACCCCTCCACCCTCAGGGTGGCCGACAGCCCTGGGGCTACTCCTTCGGATAGGTGTGCGGCTGGAGTGACCTCTGGGAACTCCCCAGCCACCTGATACTGCCTGCCCTGAAGACCTGCTCTCACCTCGACCAGATTCTCCGTGTTTGCGGCCAGGGGAACAGGGATGGGGCCATCTCCCTCTGGGACTGTGCCAGGCCACTTTGGGACTGGCTTAGCTCAGCCAGCACCTGGGCAATGCCGCCAATGCCTGCAGCCATGACCCATTGTGGCTGCGCCAAGCTTTGAAGTGCTGCTGCAATGTCCAGGTGGCCCTAGCACATAGCTGCCTGTGCCAGGTCAGCCCTGTCTTGTGCCTCGGCCACCATCCACACAGAGTACCCCAAGCCTTGGACACCCTGATCCAAGGCTGATATCCCAAGGCCTCCACCGCAGACACCACCCGTGTGGTGCTGTCCTGGATGGCACGTATGGTCGACACCGCATCCTGCTCCTGCCAGCGGTTGGACTCTTCCAGTTGCACCTGCAGATGCTGGATGGTTGCTGACAACCCTTCATGTAGTCCCCAGCTCTGTGTCTGCATCTACAGCATCAATGAGACCTCCGTTTCCAGAAACCCAAGACCCACCTGGACAGCAGGTAGACCCTGGGATTAGGCCGCCTTCCAGCCATCTGCCTCCTTCAGGGGTTCCTACCTCCACCTGATATATCACTGCACTTGTGTGGTGTGCACCAGATAGTGCCCCAAAAGCCTCTTCACTAAAGTCCCAACTGAGGTGAGTGTCTCTGCCATGATGAAGGGTGTTGAAGACAGATGTGACAGGAAGTAGGTGTCTTCCCTGGACTGTTGCTCCAGGGTGACGCAGGGCTAGCATCTGGGGCTCGTATCACTCTCCTTTGCCGCCTCATCACTGGTATTTTCTTGGAGTTGTGGCCAGGAACGCGGGACACCAGAAGGACCCGCCTCGTTACCAGATGATCCTGCAAAACACAAGACATGACGCACGGTTAAATCACGGGTTGGGGCAGTGTGGGGTTGGTGGGTGCTTGTGGGCTGGAGGGGTGGTGTGTGGATGGTGTGGGGGTATGAGGTGGTGTGGTGGTGGGATAGTGTGCAGGTGATCAGATGGTGTGTGGGGCGTTGGGGGCATGATGGGATTGTGCCAAACATGCCATAGGGAGACCGCAACTCAGCAGGAGCTCACTCGCATGCTCAATGTCGACCTTTAACTCGGCGACTGCCCTCTTTTCGGGCCCACTGACCAGGTCTAGTGCTAACCGCTCAGGCGAAGGTATGGGCCGCAGGTCCGGCGGTTTCCCTCCGGTCTTCTTTCTCTATCCCTGCAGTTGTGCGCTGACTTCTCCTGGAGGTGGGGGGGCACAAAGTGCAATGTGATAGGCACAAGAGTTGGACAGCTGGTGGCCTTTATGGCCACGGCATATGGCCATGGTGAGCGGCATGTGGTGTAGGGTGTGATGCTAGCAGATTGCTGATAGGAGGGGTTCAGTCACCCTCCAAGTGGGGGGGTGGGTTACAAGTGTGTGGCACGGTGCTGCCTACTTACCCTGGCCATCCTGATGAAGTTGTGCAGCTTCTTCCAGAACTGCTGGCCAGCCCTGGCGTTGGAGCCCAAGGTGCTCACGACCTCTGCCACCTGCGCCCAGGCCCAGTGTGCAGTGGCGAATAGCAGCCTCCTTCCCACCCCAGGGAACAGGGTGGCCTGCCTCTCCTCCGTGATGTCCAGCATGGTCTTCAGCTCTGTTTCAGCGAACTGAGGTACTGCTCTTTGTGCTGCCATCTTGTTGACTGGGATGAGTGTGTGGGTGGGAGAGGAGTGCTGATAAGCGGCTACAGCTTGTCGACCTCTCAATTGACAATCCCGACCACACCGTCGATTCGGACACCATTTGTCATTAGAATCATTCTACTTTCGCGTGGCGCCGGTGCTAGCCCATTAACAGATCATGAGTTACTCGGGACCGGATCCACTTTAGTCGTCGTTGAGGTCCACTGATTCAGTTCCAACATCAATACTTCGGGCTGGATTCTCCATTTCAGCAATTAAGCCAACGGAGCATGTGTGGTCTTTTACGACCACAATTTCTGCGTGAACCCTCACCGATTCTGGGACCGGTGAGGGGTTGGCAGTGGCACCAGGTGAAACTCCCGGTTCCCGTGCCGAAAACAGCTGGAGTATGGCCAGGTCCCTGGCAGCGCATGGGCATGGCTGACGACCTGCAGCAGTCACGCTTTACAACATGGCGCCGACTGTGAAGAGACCCGACCCGCCATCCGTGACCCCACAGCACATCTCCTGGCCACCCTTACGGCCAGCAGCATGGATCCCGGCTGGGTGCGGTGCCGCTGGACACAGTCAGCAGCCGCCACGCCGGGTTCCTGCACGGCTGAGAGCACACTTGTCCTGTCCCGTCGGGGACTCAACCGCCGGGAGCGGAGCATCACGGGAGCGCTGGCTGATGATGCAATTACGTCATTTTCAAAGGGGCGGAGCATGGCTGACCAGCGTCAAACCGGCACTGGCCCCGATTTGGGCGTCGGAGTTGATTCTCCACCGATCATCGATTGCGATATCTGTGTCGGGCAACGGAGAATCCCGTCCCTGTCTCTGATACAGAGAATCTGGCCAAACGAGTCTCCAATTTAAGACGGAAATTAGAATTATTTTCTCCCATGGGGCCGTGAGTCTTTGGAACACTCTTCCCCAGAGAGCAGTGGGGGCAGGATCATTAAGTATTTATAAGGCAGATATAAGGGGCAGCACGGTGGTGCAGTGGTTAGTGCTGCTGCCTCACGGCACCAAGGTCCCAGGTTCAATCCCGGCTCTGGGTCACTGTCCGTGTGGAGTTTGCACATTCTCCCCGTGTTTGGGTGAATTTCGCTGCCACAACCCAAAGATGTGCAGGGTAGGTGGATTGGCCACACTAAATTGCCCCTTAATTGGGAAAAAAAAATTAATTGGGTCCTCTAAATTTAGATTTAATTTTTTTTATATGTAAGACAGTGATAGATAGATTATTGTCTAACAAGGGAGTACATGGCGGAATGTGGAGTTGACGCCACAATCAGATCAGCCACGGTCTTCTTGAATAGCAGAACAGGCCATGTCTCATACAAACCTACTAAGTTCTAGCAGGTTACATGGAGGATGTTCCCAATGGTGGGGTGTGTCCAGCACCCGGGTTCAGAGCCTGCGGATACAGGGTAGACCAGTTAGGACTGAGATGAAGAGAAAGTTCTTCACTAACATTTAGGGCGAAACATTGTATATTTTCAAGAAGCAGGCACCTATGGCAGTCACATATAAGAGATCAAAGAATATGGGGGGAAAACAGGAACAGGTTTCTGGATGATGAGCATGATCATATTGAATCGTGGCGCAAGCTCAAAGGGTAGAATGGCCTCCTCCTGCTCTTCTTTCCAATGCTTCTGTGAAAGAATTTCTTTCATAGAACATGTTGTATGATCGAATTATCTTGTTTTATTCAAGCCTCAGTTCAAACATGAGAAACCTTTCATTCTGTTGACAAAACAATTTAGCTGTCACTGACTATTATCTGTTGTAAACAAGAGGGTGAAATTATATGCTTTTGTTAATCAATGAAGAATATAGTTGTGTGTTGCTCCTTTGCCCTTGCAGACTGTTAAACTTTTGTTGTGCTCTGCTTCTGCAGTTTATGACAGTTGATTGAATAAACAGAGATTTAGATGATAATGCACCTCAACCAACATCAGCCACTTCAAAACATGTCTTTATTGTCGCATGAGTTGGCATATATTTTACTAAATCATTCAAATGTATTTTTCTTTGTGAGGATTAAACTAGATACCTCACAAGCATAATTCTATCCCCCAATTAAGCAAATGTGCTATTGAATTGACTAAGTTAATACAAAGAACAATACAGCACAGGCCCTCCAAACCTGGGCCGATCACGTGTCCTATCTAGGCCAACCACCTGTATCCTTCTATATCCTGTCAGTTCATGTGCCTATCCAGATTAGTCTTAAAGGCCGCTAACATATCTGCCTCAACCACCTCAGTCGGCAGTGCATTCCAGGCCACTTGTAATTGTCATTTCCGCCCTGGGAAAAGGCCTCGAATTGTTCATCCTATCTATACCCCTAATAATTTTAGAAATTTCTATCAGATTGCCCCTCAGGCTCCGTTTCTCGAGGGAGAACCATCCCAGTTTATGCAATCTCTCTTCATAGCTAATACCCTCCATCCCAGGCAACATCCTGGCAAACCTTTTCTGAACTCTCTCTTAATGTTTATTAGTTGTAGATTAAACATGCAATGGTTGCTTTTAACCTCACCCACCCGATGGGAATGGGTAGGAGAGGAGAGGTGCTAAGAATGACAGTCACACGTTTATCTCTCCACACTGGTGCATTGCTACTTTAACTGCCTGGCTTCAAGCTCCAGGCAGTTGGGGGCCTCATTTATGGTCAAAGGCCAGGGGCGCGATTCTCCGCTGCCCACGACGGGTCAGAGAATAGCGGGAGGGCCTTCCCGACAATTTTCACGGCCTCCTGCTCTTCTCCCCCCACCCCCCCCCCCCACTCCGACCGCCCCCCGACACGAATCGCTGCTCGCCGTTTTTTACGGCGAGCAGCGATTCTCCGCAGGCTGACGGGCTGAATACCGCGGAGTTTACGGCCGTTTTCATGGGCGCGATCACACCTCCATTCAGCGTTCGTGAAAACGGCCGCAAAGTGCCGGTCTCGGACAACCATGGCACCGATTGGCACGGCCGCACCACGGCAGTGCCAAGGGTGGCATGGGCCTGCGATCAGTGGGCACCGATCGCGGGCAGCGGGTCCGATACCCGCGCACTATTTGTTCTTCCGCCGCCCCGCAGGATCAGTCTGCGGGTTTGACGTGTCTGCGTGATGACGTCAGCCGCGCATGCGCGGGTTGGAGCCGTCCAACCCGCACATGCGCGGCTGACGTCATCGTGTGCGTCAGCCACCGTGATTTTTGGCGGGCGGAGTTAGCGACGTTCGCTAACTCCGCGTCGCAGTGATTCCCCCGGCCCCGATACTAGCCCTGCCCGGGGGGCAGAATCGGGTCCCGGGACAGAGCTCCGAGGCTGGCGTGAAACACGGCCAGTTTCATGCCAGCCTTCACGGCATGCCGGATCTGTGGAGAATCGCGCCCCAGGTGTCTTATGATGCAACAGACATCCAGTAAGGATTTTAATTCCTGGCTGCAATTTGAGTGCGAGCACACAATTTGTCTCTGCCAACCCCGTGTCCATTCATTATCCTGACCATGAACCATTTTCATTGTGGGCAGACAGAGGTGGAATCAGCTGTTGGCTAGTATGTGTGGTGGATACCGATTAAGGTCAATTATTTTTAATTAGGCCCTTTCCCCGCACTAGCTGGAATTTCCAGTTGACGGTGTGTGCAGACCACTTTTGATTGGATCAGGTCCTGGCAAATGTGGTGGTCTTATGGGGGTGGGGACTGATGTTGGAGTGGTTTCATGATCTGTGTATTGAGTCAGCTTCCATATGGGGTTATTCCCCGTGGCTCAGCTCAGTACAGAGAGGAACAAACACGACAACCTGGACAAAGATGGCTTATTTAATCAAGATACGTGTACACGAGAACAGACTGGATATCGGCCAAGAACTGTTCTGCCAAAAAAAGACCAGAACACAGTACTTACACAACGTTCAAAAATCAATAACCCACCCCAGTCGGACATGATCCAATGCCTGAACCTGCTACTTTTAAATTTATCCAATAGATTTGCAAGCAGTGTTTAAACTTTACCTAATGGAATTGCAAGTAGTGCATGATTGATCCTCATCCTAACAGCTGCTTACAATCCCAGCAGCTTGCTGACTGTTTGTGAGAAGCAGAGCAACAGAACCAGCACCCTGAATTGTTTCACAAAGACAAGGGCCGGGATTCTCCCAGCCCCGTGTCGGGCCGGAGAATTGACGCAACCTCGCCACGCCACCCCGGCGCCGACGCGCGATTCTCCGAGGTCCGGAGAATTGGTGCCATTTGCGCCAGCGCTTTTGGTGCAGCACCGGTCGTGGGCCGCTGTTCACGGCCGGGCCACCGATTCTCCGGCCCAGAGTACCGCCGGCAGAGTTCATACCTGGTCACTGCCTGCGGGAACTATGCGCGAAGGGTCGGGGTGGCCTATGGGGCGGGGGAAAGCGTGCTCCTTCACCGGGGGGGGGGGGGGGGGGGGCTCCGATGGGGTCTGGCCCACGATCAGGGCCCACCAGTCGGCAGGCCGGCCTCTTTCTCTTCCCCCCCCCCCCCCCCCAAACCCGGGCTTACTTTGTTGTGCGGCCGGCCCCTGAACCCGCAGCATGTTGCGTCGGAGCCGGCGCGCTGAAGAAGTCCCCCACGCATGCGCAGGTTGGTGCGGCCCACTGCGGATGTGCGGGTTGGCAAGGCGGCCATTTGTCACCGGGAAGGGAGGCTGGAGCGGTGTCAGCGCATTTCGCGCTGTCATGAGATGCAGTGACGTTCAGGACGGCGCAAACATTTGGTCTCCATTTTGGAGAATCGCGCCCAAGGTGTCAGAAATAATGTCCTTTTGGTCAAGTTATCTATCCTAAATCCTATTTGATTACTTATTACTGCTATGTCCTAAAAATATATGTTTAATGGTTAATAATGATAACTCAGTCCCATAATTCATCTCAATCCTTAAGAAAATAACTTACGTAAAACTACTCTCGTGGCATGCTAAAATTCAGTTTTAAGAGGTATCATCGCTGAACCCCCCCCCCCCCCCCCCCCGCCCCCCTCTCCTTTCAGGGACTAAAAGGATTATAGAAGGGACCCTCATCTCCCCATCCTATAAGGAACCCGTAATGACACCTGGATCAAAGCTGCAGCCTCTGGCCATCCCAGATGAAGAGAACAAAAGAATCATAGAATTTACAGTGCAGAAGGAGGCCATTCGGCCCATCGAGTCTGCACCAGCCCCTGGAAAGAGCATCCTACCTAAGACCACATCTCCACCCTATCCCCGTAACCCAATAACCCCACCAAACCTTTTTGGACGTTGTATTAACTTTTGGCATGAAAATTTAATAAATTATTCAAAATTCTACAGAAGAATTCGCATTTGGAACTGTTCATTTCAGATTCAAATGTTATGTAGAACATTTTTAATACTTTCTAGCCCTCAGACACTGCAGCTTTCATGGAGGCGTATTGTTGATGAGCTTTTGTCAGGTCTTTCAAAATGAAAATTACCTACAAATGTTTGTCTGTATACTAGACGGTATTTAAAATTATATAAACAAAAGTTTGATTAACCTTTCTCAGCTTTCTTTTGTGAATATGCACCATAAAATATAAGACATTATTTAAACCATGATGCCTGAAACAGCAAAGTATATTTGAGCACTTCAATATCTTGAGTTTAGAACAGATAGAAATACTGAACACAGATGTTAAGGTCTGGATTTGGGCGGTGCAGTGAAACAGTGGTTAGCACTGTTGTCTCACAGCACCAGGGACCCGGGTTTAATTCCAAACTTAGGTGACTGTTTTGAGTTTGCACATTCTCCCTGTGTCTGCATGGGTTTCTTCCGGGAAAATATAAGGTTATTCAGGTTGGTTGGAGGAATAGAAAAGCAAGATTTTTAAAAGGTGTGAAACTTGTAAATATTAATGTCCAGAGAGAGTTAGATGTCCTAGTACAAGGGACACATAGGTTAAATGTAGGAACACCAAGGAATTAGGCACGCAAGTGCATGTGTGTCTTTATTACAAGGGGATTGAAGCACAAAAATAAAGATGTCCTGCTACAATTGTATGAAACTTAATTTACGGGAATATTGTGTGCAATTTTGGTCTTCATAGTTAAGGAAGGATTGGAGCATTGGAGGCTGTACAGGGAAGGTTCATTAGATAAGTTCCTATAATGAGAGGGTTTTCTTACGATGAAAGGCTGAGTGAATTAGGTCTGTAATCTCAGGATTTTAGATTAACAACAGAATTCAGAATAAGAGGACGCAATTTCAGTTGAGGGCAATGATTTAAGATTGAGATGAGGAGACATTTCATGTTGGAGACAGTGACCTCGTTGTAATATGACCGGCCTAGTAATCTGAGGTCCAGGCTAATGCTCTGGGAACATGGATTCATATCCCACCATGACAGCTGGTGGAATTTAAAATCAATTAATAAATCTGGAATTGAAAACTAGTCTTAGTAAAGATGACCATGTAACTCTTATCGATAATTAATAATGCATTGGGAAATTAAATCAAAAATCCTTAGGGTGTAGCCCGCATGTGACTCCAGAGCCACAGCAATGTGGTTGACTCTTAATTTCCCTCTGAAATGCAAGCCACTTCGTTCAAGGGCAATTAGGGATGGGCAATGAATACTGACCTTGGCAGTGATGGCCACATCAAATGAAAAAATTATTTAAAATGAATCATTATGAATTGTGAATCTTTGGAATTCTCTACTCCAGAGGGTTGAGGATGCTCCATCATTTAAGGTAGGATAGACACATTTTTGTCTCTCAGGAGATCAAGGGAAATGGGGAGAGGGCGGGAAAGAGGAGTTGAAGCCTAAGATGAGCCATGGTCACTTTGAAAGGCGGAACAGGCTCAGCGGGTCATAGATTTTCTCCTATCTTATTCATTTATGTTCTTATTTGTTCAGCATTGTTTTCTGAGAAACACTACCCCCCCAACCAGTAAGTCCTTTATCAAGATTAAGATAAATGTTCAATGATTTTACAAATTCATCATTGTTTCCCTATTACTGCAACCTTTCTTCAGAAGTAATTTATACTGACAAGTAGTTTTAACATTTTCTGTAATCAGCGTGAATAGTACCACTCTCCAAGAGATAATATTAAATTTGGGAAGTAACAGGAAGACCTTGACTAAATAAAACATTTGTTTTTCTGGTAGTTACATGCAATTGATTCTAATGCACAAAATGGTCCAACATATTTTGAAATGTTTATCAGTGACAGCAAAATACTTCACTTCCTCACATCCTACATTCTGTAAGGACTCCATTCCATTCTCCTAGTTCCTCCATCTCCAACACATCTGTTCTGATAATGCAATCTTCCTTAAGAGTGCTTCTGAGATGTCTTTTTTTTCAACTGAGGATTTGCCCCTACCGTAGTTGTCAGGGCCTTCAACCATGTTCACTACATTTCCTGTACTTGTGCCCTCACCCCTTCCCTCTCTCCCAAAACCATGATAGGCTCACTCCGCCGTCCACCCACCAGATTCCATATTCACTGGGCCATTTTCCTTCACCACCAAACACATCTTTCTCTCCCCACCCCCCATTTCTGCATTCCGAAGGAACCATGATACCCTGGCCCACTCATTAGTCACCCCCAACACCTTGCCGCTTCCCACAAACGCAGGAAATATATCACTTGCCCTTAACCGCCTCTCTCTTCACTGTCCAAGTCCCAAAACATTCTTTCGAGGTGAGGCAATGATTTATGTGTACTCCTTTCAATCTCACTGCTCACAAGGTGGTCTCTTCTGCTTTGGTGACTGATTTGCAGAACACTTCCATTGAGTCAACTAGCATGACTCTAAACTTCCAGTGGTCTGTCATTTCAAATCTCCATCTTACTCTCATGTTCTCTGTCTGCCCTTGACTTGCTGCAATGTTCCAGTGATGCTCAACATAAACTTCAGGAACAGCAACTCGGGCGGGATTCTATGATCCTGAGGCTATGTGTTGATGCCGTCGGAAATGCTATCGCGTTTCTCGTCGACGTCAACGTGGCCTTAGGATCAGCAATTCTGGCCCCTACAGGGGGCCAGCACAGCACTGGAGCGGTTCACGCCGCTCCAACTGCTGATCCTGGCGTCAACTGGGCACTGCGGGATCCGCACATGCGCAGTGGCACCGGTGCCAACGGTCGCATGCGCAGTGGCTTCCTTCAACGCACCGGTCCCAACGCAACATGGCGCAGGACTACAGGGGCCGGCGCAGAAGAAAGGAGGCCCCAGACTGGGAGGCTGGCCTGCCGATCGGTGGGTCCCCTTTGCGGGCCAGGGCACATCGGAGGCCCCCCCACAGGCCGCCCCTCGACACTTCCATGCTGAGTTCCCGCCGGCTGAGAGCAGGTGCAGACGGCGCCGGCGGGACACGCCATTTTTACGACGGCAGCTTGGCCCATCCCTGGCCGAGAATCGGCGGGCCGGCCTCCGACCAGCAGCGCGCCAACCACGCCGGCGCCAATGGCGCCAATTCTCCACTCTGCGGAGAATCGTGAGACGGCGTGGCGCAAATTGCGGTGGTCGCGGGGATTCTACGGCCAGGCCCCAGGCCGAGAGAATCCCGTCCCTCATTTTTCAATTTGGCACTTTACAGCCTTTTGGAGTCAACATTGAGTTCAACACTTTCAGTCTGGAAGCTCTGTTCCCCATTTTCTTTCCTTTGATTGTTTTTTCCCCCCAGTCAGCAGCACAGCTGCTCTTAGCTCATCCTTTGTTTCTTGTCCCATCTCTATTCCCTTTGGGCTCTGGAGAACCAACTTTTCTGCTGTTCAATCTCTCTTGTCTTCCATCCTATCACAGACCTTGCCCTTGTCCCACCCACCCCTTGCTCAAAACCTATTACACTCTACCGTTTCTCAGTTCTGATGAAAGGTCACAGACTGAAACGTTAACCATGATTCTCTGTCTGGGGTTTTGCACGCCCATTCTCATCGGGCATGAATGGTGATAGGAGCACAAAATGCTGCAAAAGACCCAGATGCATGTGCAAATTAAAATGAATATTTTAGTTTGTAATGAATGTTTTTTAATGAATTTACTTTTTAATACTTCCATTACATACTGCTTGTAAGAAAA
Source organism: Scyliorhinus canicula (assembly GCF_902713615.1). Taxonomy (NCBI): domain Eukaryota; kingdom Metazoa; phylum Chordata; class Chondrichthyes; order Carcharhiniformes; family Scyliorhinidae; genus Scyliorhinus; species Scyliorhinus canicula. The sequence continues at coordinate 29,621,594 of NC_052148.1, read as the reverse complement.
ATAATCAGGGAAAAGCAGCCATGAAATTAAAACAAAGACAAGCTGTCAGTTAACATGGCTGAATCCTTGAATGGTTTGTTTGTAATTTTGTAAAAGGTCCCAGTCAATTACAAAATCATAAATGCACGTCTGTTCAAGAAAGGATTTAAACAGGAAGCAAAAAACTAGGACAATTAGTCAAACATACATAATAGGGAAAATGCTGGAATCCATTATTAAGGATGCAGGACATCAAGAAAATCAAAATAAAATCAAAGGAAATATTTGTTTGACAACTGTATTAGAATTCTTTGCAGACGTAACAAGCAGTGGATAAGGATAATTGTATTTGGATTTCCAAAAGGCTATCTCCATATAAGATGCTGCATGAAAAAATAATTCATGATGTGGTGGGTAATATATCAGCAAAGCTGAAATCAGTGGAAATCAGGGAGAAAGTTCTCCGCTGGCTGCAGTCGTGTGGTTGTTGGAGTTCGATCATCTCAGTCCCAGGACACTGTTGCTAAGTTCCTCCGGCTAGTTTCCGAGGCCCACCTCTTCTGCTGTTTCATCAATGTCCTTCTCTCCATCATAATGTCAGATGTGGGGATGTTCACTGATGATTTCACAATTTTCAGCACCATCCACAACTCCTTCAGATGCTGAAACAGTCCATGGTTCGTATACAGCAAGACCTGGACAATATTTAGGGTTGATCTGATTAATTGGCAAGTACCGGGCAATCACCATTTCCAACACAAGAGAACAATCTCTGTCGAACAAGAGAGAAACTAACATTCACTAAGTTACCATTGTTGAATCCTCCACTATAAAAATGCTGGGGTTACCATTGACCAGAAACTGAACTGGAGCAGCCATATACTGTGGCTGCAAAAGCAGATCATGCGTCTCACAACAACTCAACATTAACTCAAACAAAGCAGCCCGCTTGATTGGCACTCTTCCACCACCTTAAACATTCACTCCCTCCAACATTGACACAGAGTGGCAAATGCGTGACCTCTATCACTGAGAAGGACAAAGGCAGCATATGTGTGGGAATACCAACACCTCCAAATTCCCCTCCACATCACTGAACATCCTAATTTGGAAATATATCATCATTCCTTCACTAATGCTGGGTCAAAATCCTGAAACTTTCTTGCAGCAGCACTGTGGGTGTACCTACACCACGCGGGCTGCAGCGGTTCAGGAAGGCAGCTCAGCACCATCTTCTCAGGGAAGTTAGTGACAAATCCCATGAAAAAAAATGTTTTTTTTAAAATAGCCTGAATGGAAGATTGGCTAGCTTACAGAAAACTGGAGTCAGTATAAATAGGTAATATTCAGCTTGACAAACTAGTGGGGTAACTCAGTGACTAGTGCTGTGACCTCAACTATTTAGAATCTATAGTCTGGAATTTAGGGGTCATGGTATTCTCAACCTCCATGACTGAAAATTCAGCACAGAGCCATTTTAAGCTGGATGCAATATTAATTGTTTCAGTTTGGAACATTGACCCCAATCCGCTGCCTTAGAGAGTTTCTGGGAAATCTAATTGGCTGACAGCTGTCTAGTCCCAGCAGCAAGTAAGTGTGAGACTACAGGCATCCCTGCAGAAGAGGAAATTATGGGACCAGAGGTCAAGGTAAGTCCAGGGTAGGGCTCGGGTTAATCTAACCCCAGCTGGCAGACCCCAGCGATGAGCTGAAGGGCGCAGCGTTTGAGAGGCCGGGAGGAGGCGTGATCTGGAGGTGGGGGCTGGGTCACAGGGATCTGGAGGTGGGGGCTGGGTCCCTTTGCCGACACCGCCCATGCTGTAAAATTGGGTTGGCTTCCCACCTGATTTGGCCATTTAAAGGCACCAAGCATGAGCAGGCTGCCGAATAGCTTTCCTACCTATGGTAAGGGAGGCAGATTGCTGGTGGCCAGGAAAGCAGTGGAAAGGCCACGTACTGCATTTTATGAATACCTCCACCTTTGAATTCTCCACGTGGGGGCTGGGTATAGTTGGGGGCTAGGGCGGTTCTACGCATATCCAAAATGACAGATGGACACCAGTCCTAGAGATCCCGCGCCCATATCCAGCTGAAACTATTTTCAACAGGGAGGGAAGTGACTATGACACATAAAAAACATGGACTCATTTGGGCCATTTAAAGTCAATGCTAAATTCAAACAGACCCTGGGCTGGATTCGCCGTTTTGGGGAATATGTCCCCATGTCGTCGTAAAACCTGTGGCCTTTCACGCCAGCAAAACTGGCCTGAAAATTCCCCATATTCATAGCCCTGCAGGTGGCTAGCAGGGAACTGTCACGAATGTAGCAACTTTAGCTGCAGATACGTGCCCCCGCACCTCCGTGTCAGAGGCCGGGCATACGCATGGCGGACTCCAGCAGCTGCGCTGTGCTCCATGGCGGACTCGGACTGTGGAACTGGACCTCCTAAATAGTGCCCCCGATAGGCCGCGTGCCCGACCCGGACCGCCCGCCCAAAAATAGTTGCACCGCCTGCCTTCCGATTGGCCCGCCCCCAACCATAAGTATCCCGAATGGCAGGACCACGCCATCGGGCTTCGGCCGGTCTGGGGTGAAGAATAGCGGTACGGGCCTCTAGCAACAGCCGCAGGTAGGGGCTATGCGACGCGGCGGCTTTTTTGGCAGCTGGAGAATCGGGGTTCCGCCGCTGGCACTGGTTTTATGCGTGGAAATGGATCCTCTGCCCTGGTGCCGGATGCGATTTAGGTGTCGGGGTGTGGAGAATCCAGCCCCCTATTTTTACTGGAACAGGAGGCATTATCCCATCGTGTAGGAGTTATGAATTTTTGGAGAAGATGTAAATTCTCTAAAAGGGCAGATGATATTTGTAGAACTGTCGAGCTGTCACGTTATTTAAATCCCAAGCGCTTTGAAATTTGAAAACAATCTGCCTGCCTGTGTCTCTGAGAGGTGGAAAAAGAAATGTGTTCAAGTAAGTTCAAAAGCTACTTGTTAAACTCATTATTACTGCTTGACTGTTTCCACGACCTATCCTTATCGCAGCTGGGGGCTGCAAGTTCACAGATTGATTGGCAGCTCAAAGAGGCGATCAAAATCTTGAAGTGGGGCTTTTTGTTTATTCATTCATGGGATGTGCCATCACTGGCTGGGCCAGCATTTATTGCTCATCCAAACTTTCCCTTCAGAAAGTGATGTTTTGCTGCCTTCTTGATCTGCTGCAGTTAATGTGTTGGAGGAACACCGACAGTGCTGTTGAGAAGGGAGTTCCAGAATTTTGACCCAGCGACAGTGAAGAAACTGTGATATAGTTCCAAATCAGCAAGCAATTAGGAAGGCATATAGAATGTTGGCCTTTAATGCACGGGGAATGGAGAACAACAGTAAGGGAAAGTCTTGCTACAAATGTGTGGGACATTGATGAAACCACAGCTTGAGTACTACATGCAGTTCCGGCCTCCTTATTTAAGGAGAGATATACTTGCATTAGTGGAAAGAAGGTTCATGAGTTTGATTCCTGGGATAGTGGATTTTTTATGAGGAAAGGTGAGCAGGTTATGCCCACACTCATTGAAGTTTAGAAGAATGAGAGGCGATCTTATTGAGTCATACAAGGTTCTGTACGAATAAATGCTGAGAGGATGTTTTCCATCGTTGGAAAACTTGAGGTTACAGTTTCAGAAGAAGGGATTTCTCATTAAAGATGAAAATTAGGAGGAATTTCTTCGCCCTGCGGGATATGAATCTTTGGAGTTCTCTACTCCAAAGAGCTTTCCATGCTGAGTCATTGATTAATCAAAGCTGAGGTGAGCAGATCTTTGACTTCTTGGGAAGTTAAGAGTTACGGGGAAAGTGAAATTGAGGTAATGATCGAATCAGCAACAATCTTATTGAATGGCAGAGCAGGTTTGAAGGGCCATACGGTCGACAAAATCACAGAATTGTCATGGCGCAGAAGGGGACCATTCAGCTCATTGTATCCGTACTAGCTCTCCAAATGAGCATTATGACCTACTTCCATTCTGATGCTTTTTCCCGGTACCCTTGCATATTGTTTCTTTCAAATAATCATCTAACACCCCCCTGAATGTGTTGATTGAACCTGCCTCCACCACACTGCTGGGCAGTGTATTCAAGATACAAACCACTCATTGCATGAAAAGGTTTTCTCATATCACATTTCCTTAAATCATCTTCAGCCTATGCCCTCTTGTCCTAGATTATTTTATGAGCGGGAACAGATTCTCCCTATCTACTCTGATTTTGGACACCGCTATCAAATCACCTTCTTCACTCCAAGGAGAACAGTCCCAACTTTTCCAATCTGTCCTCATAACTGAAGTTTCTCACCTCTAGAACCATTCTTGTAAACCTCTTCTGCTCTTTTCCTATTTATTAGGTCGACCTTTTATGCCTTTTATGTTCTTGTTAAATCCAACTCATCGTTAAAAGATATTTTCTTACAGGTGAAGCTTTTGGGCGCAATCTATTGGCCTCGCCAAGCCCAACTCAGGATGCAACAAAGCCGATAAATCTCACGAGAGGCCTCTAACGAGATTTACCGGCCTCGTCACACCTCGCAAGATTTAATGAGACATCGCAATCTGGATCCCGTCCATTGAGGTCGGGATCCAGGTTTGCATATTCAATGAGTAGTTAATCTCACTTGAATATGACTACGCCGAATCTAACCAGTGCAGGCGCAGTTTAGCACTTGTTTCCACAAACGTGGTGTACTGGCACTTAGGGTCTCCCAAACGATCGGGGGCACCTCGGTGACCGAACCCTGGGCAGGCTGGTATCCTGATGCCACCTGGGCACTGCCAAGGTGCCCAGGGCACTGCCAGAGTGCCAGGCTGGCAGTCACAATGTGCCCAAGTGACAACTTGCCTTTGCCAGATATCGGGCCCTGGGGTTCCCTGCCCTTATGAGATGGGATGCACGGGGCTCGATGATCCCCTAGTTGGTGTGTTGGAGGGGGGTGGGCTGAAGACTACAGTGGGACAGTCTAGAGGAGCTCATTAGTGCAGGAAATTAGGATAACTGCGGACTTAGCGGAGCGAGCCTCACGAGGCCCAGAAATAAAGCAAAGTCCCGTTTAATAGCGGGGTGGTTCTAGGCACGGCAAGCGCGGAAAGCATCCAGCTAAACGGGCCTCACACGGGACTCTGTTTCATTTCCGTTAAATCGCACCCTTTATTTCTGATTAAGGATCAAACTGAAGGAGCGTCTGACATTCCTAAAGTCCTCAGCACACAAATTGTCGAAAGGTATAGAATATTTGCTCATGGGAATCCTATGTAACATTTGAGTGCTATTGTTGAATACGGTGTTTCTCCATTGATCTCCAAGGGAACAGCTGCTGACCCAAATAACTGTTCTTCATTTTAGATCTTCGATATTTATATAATTTATTTACTACTGTCAGAAATATCTGAAGATGCTTTAGCTAAAAATAAAGAAAGGACAAAATATGTACATGGAGAATAAAAGAGTTGACATTGAGCCACAGTACAAGGGTTTGGAGAGTTGATTGAAAGTTTTGTTAACTAAGTGAAAATTTGAAAAGTTTTTAAAGTTGAAGCGAAAGAAGTGGGAAGATGGAGAATGAGGTTTATGTGGATGAAAGCTTTGCACCAGTAATGGAATGAAGAGTGTGGAGGGATGCACACAGTCCAGAGTTGCAAAACTAAAGGGTGCAGAAAAAGCTACGAGGTTCGTAGCTTCACTTGCTGAGGTAGATTTGACCAATGGATGGATGGATGTAGAGACAAGTGAGGATTTTAACTGCAGAAGACAAACCAAAAAAATTGGGTCATCAGGCTGAGTGTAGAGACTGTTACAACTGACCAGTCCAAACTGATATCCACATATGCATATATTTCAATCGTGGTCAGTGGTGAATAGGCAGAGGTATAAACCATTGCACTAATTATCATATCTCAATTAGAGCCTGGCTGGCATCACCTACATGAATTGAGACTGGGGCTGACATTGTCAAAGGGGCCACCGTCTGGTGCGGTTGGAGTTTGCAGGTTGTGGTCTTCGAGTTTGTCTCAGATTCCAACACCACTGAGACAGTTTTTAATTTTGACAGGTCAAGTGGGAGGAATGGAATAGGGAATGTGCTTTCCACCAATTAGCTTAAGCACCTTATGAAATTTGTTAAGGGGACTGTCTCTCCTGAATGACATTTTCACACATTTTTCAAGGAGGCCAGTCTTGTGCACATCAGCAGCCAACTATCGGGTTTGTTGTGGGGGCCAAATACATTTTTCTGAAGAGATTTTGCAAACAAATCTGTGCGGTGAATTAACACCAACACGAGCGATGGGCCTCACTTTGTCGATTAAGGTTCCTTTCTGTCTCATCCTTCTCTTGAGTTGCCTCCTCCATTTGATAAAGCAGTGGCAGCCCCCAACATGGTTGCCAGATGCATTTGCCACTGGTGGCAGATAGATAGCGCTCACCTCCAAGAGGCGCAGCTAATTGGGTGCTGAGTTCGTCTTCTGGCCAACTTGGTCTTTTGCATTAAATATTGTGTCGCCACGGCACAACTTGGCTGTGGGATTGGGACCCGGAATTCATCCTGGTCTCAGCATTGAAAATTCATCCCAGAGAATATAACCTGTAACTTTCTGGAGTGTACAGCACAGTTATACACTAGTTATTCCATTTGAGGGAAATCGCCACAAAGTCCTTCAGGCACACATTGGGGGTGAATTTGCGCCCGCTTCCGCCTTCAGCGAGAATAGCAACACGGGCACAAAATCTCACGAGAATCGGGAAATGAGATTCTCGCTGATGAGATCTCATTTCCTATTTTCCCCTCCCCTCACCGGTGATGTAACGAGATTCCCAACATAAAGAATAAGAACCTAATTTTAATGCTTTTAAATACATTTTAAATCATTAACAAGCCCCCTGCCACATGAATGCTCCTTGCTGAATATTCAAACCTCATCGATGTGACGTCAATTTGACGATGATTACAACAGCTATTCATAGAATCATAGAATTTACAGTGCAGAAGGAGGCCATTCGGCTCATCGAGTCTGCACCTGTCCTTGGAAAGAGCACCCTACTTCAGCCCACACATCCATCTTATCCCTGTAACCCAGTAATCCCACTTAACCTTTTGGACACTAGGTAATTTAGCATGGCCAATCCACCTAACCTGCACATCTTTGGACTGTGGGAGGAAACTGGAGCACCCGGAGAAAACCCGCGCAGACACAGGGAGAACATGCAGACTCCGCATATCGAGTGACCCAAGCCGGGAATCAAAGCCAGGTCCCTGGCGTTGTGAAGCAAAAGTGCAAATCACTATGCTACCACGGTGCTACAAGCTATTGAAAAATGTGAGTCAGTCGAGGGGATTCCCCCCGAGGACGCAAAGATGAGTATAGCCCCTGAGGGAAGAGGGACATGCCCGTGCCCCTGGACTGCCCCAGCACAACTTGGGACTGCCAAGATGAAGATGTGCTGGGGGGAGAGGGGGGGAGCCCCAATGTTTGTTGTGATGAGGGGGCGGGGGGCGAGTTCCTTGTGTGCGCTGGGGTGGTGGTTCTCTCTGTGCTAACTGACACCCTTTTTAAGTGGCATCCCAATCTCTGGAGCCAGCCTTGCCAGCATTATCAGGCCTTGCCTCCCACAGTGACAGAATAAACATGGCCACTGCTTTTTTTTTTCCAGAGAGGCAGAAGATATGAAGTAAAATCTCTGCTGTGCCGATGGAGAGCTACAGACCGGATTTCAGTCAGAGACTGACACTCTGAGACAATATAGGAAAATTCCGCCAATTGAGACTTTCATTCTTGTTTCTATTCAGACAGATGTTGAGACACTTTAACAAGTGGGCAGCATGGTAGCATGGTGGTTAGCATAAATGCGTCACAGCTCCAGGGTCCCAGGTTCGATTCCCGGCTGGGTCACTGTCTGTGTGGAGTCTGCACGTCCTCCCCGTGTGTGCGTGGGTTTCCTCCGGGTGCTCCGGTTTCCTCCCACAGTCCAAAGATGTGCGGGTTAGGTGGATTGGCCATGCTAAATTGCCCGTAGTGTCCTAAAAAGTAAGGTTGGGGGGGGGGGGGTTGTTGGGTTACGGGTATAGGGTGGATACGTGGGTTTGAGTAGGGTGATCATTGCTCGGCACAACATCGAGGGCCGAAGGGCCTGTTCTGTGCTGTACTGTTCTATGTTCTAAGTATGCTTGTTATTTGAGCCATTGGGGAACTTGAGCTCAATTTTTTTGAAGCAAAAAATTTGTGTACATTTTTACATTCTTTATCGATGTTATATGATAGATATGCAAACATTTTAAAGGAAGAGAAAGTCTGCAAAAATTATGGGTAAATAGGATCGTCTCGAGTTAGAACATAGAACAGTACACGGTACGAGTTGGCTTTGAGCCCTTGGTAGCGACAACAGGAAGTCGAGATTGCTCATGAGTGACATGAGCTAAATGAGTATTTTTCGTCAGTATTCACACAGGAAAAAGACAAAGTTGTCGAGGAGAATACTGAGATACAGGCTACTAGACTAGAAGGGCTTGAGGTTCATAAGGAGGAGGTGTTAGCAATTCTGGAAAGTGTGAAAATAGATAAGTCCCCTGGGCCGGATGGGATTTATCCTAGGATTCTCTGGGAAGCTAGGGAGGAGATTGCTGAGCCTTTGGCTTTGATCTTTAAGTCATCTTTGTCTACAGGAATAGTGCCAGAGGACTGGAGGACAGCAAATGTTGTCCCCTTGTACAAGAAGGGGATTAGAGATAACCCCGGTAACTATAGACCAGTGAGCCTTACTTCTGTTGTGGGAAAGGTCTTGGAAAGGTTTATAAGAGATAGGATGTATAACCATCTGGAAAGGAATAATTTGATTAGAGATAGTCAACATGGTTTTGTGAAGGGTAGGTCGTGCCTCACAAACCTCATTGAGTTCTTCAAGAAGGTGACCAAACAGGTGGATGAGGGTAAAGCAGTTGATGTGGTGTATATGTATTTCAGTAAAGCGTTTGATAAGGTTCCCCACGGTAGGCTATTGCAGAAAATACAGAGGCATGGGATTCAGGGTGATTTAGCAGTTTGGATCAGATATTGGCTTGCTGATAGAAGACAAAGAGTGGTAGTTGATGGGAAATGCTCTGACTGGTGTCCAGTTACTAGTGGTGTGCCACAAGGATCTGTTTTGGGGCCGTTGCTGTTTGTCATTTTTATAAATGACCTGGAGGAGGGCGTAGAAGGGTGGGTGAGTAAATCTGCAGATGACACTAAAGTCGGTGGAGTTGTGGACAGTTCAGAAGGGTGTTACAAGTTACAGAGGGACATAGATAAGCTGCAGAGCTGGGCTGACAGGTGGCAAATGGAGTTTAATGCAGAAAAGTGTGAGGTGATTCATTTTGGAAGGAATAACAGGAAGGCAGAGTACTGGGCTAATGGTAAGATTCTTGGTAGTGTGGACGAGCAGATAGATCTCGGTGTCCATGTCCATAGATCCCTGAAAGTTGCCACCCAGGTTGAGAGGGTTGTTAAGAAGGCGTACGGTGTGTTAGGTTTTATTGGTAGAGGAATTGAGTTTCGGAGCCATGAGGTCATGTTGCAGTTGTACAAAACTCTGGTGCGGCCGCATTTGGGGTATTGTGTGCAGTTCTGGTCGCCACATTATAGGAAGGATGTGGAAGCATTGGAAAGGGAACAGAGGAGATTTACAAGAATGTTGCCTGGTATGGAGGGAAGATCATATGAGGAAAGGCTGAAGGACTTGAGGCTGTTTTCGTTAGAGAGAAGAAGGTTAAGAGGGGACTTAATTGAGGCATACAAGATGATCAGAGGATTAGATAGGGTGGACATCAAGAGCCTTTTTCCTCGGATGGTGATGTCCAGCACGAAGGGACATAGCTTTAAATTGAGGGGAGATAGACATAGGACAGATGTCAGAGGTAGGTTCTTTACTCAGAGAGTAGTAAGGGCGTGGAATGCCCTGCCTGCAACAGTAGTAGACTCGCCAACACTAAACGCATTCAAATGGTCATTGGATAGGCATATGGACGATAAGGGAATAGTGTAGAGGGACTTTAGAAGGGTTTCAGAGGACGGTGCAACATCGTGGGCCGAAGGGCCTGTACTGCGCTGTAATGTTCTATGTTCTATGGTGAACATCAGAAAACACCAAAAGATGTGAGTGTCATGCAGCCATCCTCCAAAATATGTGTACACTTTATACCACGATGAATATTGCTCCCACTATTTGCTGGTTTGGAGTTTCAGAAAAAGAGAGAGACAAAAAACAAGACAGTTAGCTGACATCAGTCATTGGGAAAATGTTAGGTTCCAATATAAAAGATGCAATAGGGCAGCACGGTGGCGCAGTGGTTAGCATTGTTGGCTCACGGCGCCGAGGTCCAAGGTTCAATCTTAGCTCTGGGTCACTGTCCTTGTGGAGTTTGCATATTCTCCTCGTGTTTGCATGGATTTCGCCCGCACAATCCAAAGATGTGCATGGTAGGTGGATTGGCCACACTAAATTGCCCCTTAATTGGAAAAAATGAATTGGGTAGAACAAAGAAGAACAAAGAAAAACAGCACAGAAACAGGCCCTTCGGCACTCCAAGCCAATGCCGATCCAGATCCTCTATTTAAAACTGTCGCCTATTTTCTAAGAATCTGTATCACTCTGCTCCCTGCAATTCATGTATCTGTCTAGATACATCTTAAATGACGCTATCGTGCCCGCCTCTACCACCTTCGCCGGCAATGCGTTCCAGGCACCCACCACCCTCTGCGTAAAGAACTTTCCACGTATATCTCCCTGAAACTTTTCCCCTCTCACCTTGAACTTGTGACCCCTTGTAATTGAGTCCCCCACTCTGGGAAAAAGCTTCTTGCTAGCCACCCTGTCTATACCTCTCATGATTTTGTAGACCTCAATGAGGTTCCCACCTCAACCTCCGTCTTTCTAATGAAAATAATCCTAATCTACTCAACCTCTCTTCATAGCTAGCGCCCTCCATACTAGGCAACATCCTGGTGAACCTTCTCTGCACCCTCTCCAAAGCATCCACATCCTTTTGGTAATGTGGCGACCAGAACTGTACGCAGTATTCCAAATGTGGCCAAACCAAAGTCTTATACAACTGTAACATGACCTGCCGACTCTTGTACTCAATACCCCATCCGATGAAGGCAAGCATGCCGTATGCCTTCTTGACCACTCTTATCGACCTGCGCAGCCACCTTCAGGGTACAATGGACCTGAACACCCAGATCTCTCTGTACATCAATTTTCCCCAGGGCTTTTTCATTTACTGTATAGTTCGCTCTTGAGTTGGATCTTCCAAAATGCATCACCTCGCATTTGCCTGGATTGAACTCCATCTGCCATTTCTCCGCCCAATTTGCCAATTCTGCTTTATTCTCTGGCTGTCCCCTTCACTATCTGTTACTCCACCAATCTTAGTGTCATGTGCAAACTTGCTAATCAGACCACCTATACCTTCCTCCAGATCATTTATGTATATCACAAACAACAATGGTCCCAGCACGGATCCCTGTGGAACACCACTGGTCACAGTTCTCCATTTTGAGAAACTCCCTTCCACTGTTACTCTCTGTCTCCTGTTGCCCAGCCAGTTCTTTATCCATCTAGCTAGTACACCCTGGACCCCATGAGACTTCACTTTCTCTATCAGCCTACCATGCGGAACCTTATCAAACGATTGTCGGGCCGGCGTCTCTAAGAGACGCACTCTTTCCCCTCCGCCGCCCCGCAAGATCAAGCCGTCACGTCTTGCGGGGCAGCGGAGGGGAAGACGGAAACCGCGCATGCGCAGGTTGGCGCCGGCCAACCTGCGCATACGCGGCTGATGTCACTAAGGCGCTGCCGGCTGCGTCATTACCGCCGCGCCGCCTTGACGCCGGCGTCAAGGTCCGGCGGCCGAGTTCCCCACTACGCCGCTCCTAGGCCCCTGGGTGGGGAGGGGGGGGGGGGGGGGGGGGGGGGGGAGAATAGGGAGCGAGGAGCGGCCTCCGACGCCGTCGTGAAACACTTCGGGTTTCACTCCGGCGTCGGCCGTTGTGGAGAATCGCACCCAGAGGGATATAGATAGCTTAAGGTGATTAAGCAAAAACATGAAAGATGGAATATGTAGGAAAATGTGAAGTTATGCACTTTGGTAGGAAGAATAAAGGAGCTGAATATTATTTAAATAGAGAAAGGCTGCAGTAAGAGAAATTTTGGGGTCCTCATCGAAATCACAACAAGCTAGCAATCAAATTCAGCAGTTAATAGAAAAGGCAAATGGGATGTTGACCTTTATTCCAAAGAGAAAGGAGAATAATAATAGGGAAGTCTTGCTAAACTATATAAGGCACAAGTTTGACCTGGAATATTGTGAACAGTTTGGTCCCCTATCTAAGGAAAGAAATACTGGCATTGGAAGCAGTCCAGAGAAGGTTTACTAAGTTGATCCCGGGTATGGAGGGATTTTATTATGAGAGGTTCAGTAGATTGGACCTGAACTCTTTGGTGTTCAGAAGACTGAAATGCAACCTGATTGAGATATATTGAACTCTCAGGAGGCTTGACAGGATAGATGTTGAAAGGTTGTTTCCATTTGTGGGAGAGTCTCTGACCAGGGAGCATAACCTCACAGTAAGGGATTGCCCATTTAAGACAGAGGTGAGGCGGCATTTCTTCTCTCAAAGGGTAGTTTATCTGTTGAATTCTTAATCACAGAGAGCTGTAGAGGCTGCGTCTTTAAGTATGTTAATTGCGATAGACAGATTTTTAGTAAGGAAATTAAGGGTTTTGTTGATACAACGGGAAAGTGAAGTTGAGGATGATATCGGGGCGGCATTCTCCCCTACCCGGCGTGACGGAGGGTCCCGGAGTAGGGGAGTGGCGCCAAGCACTCAGGGGACGCGCCTCCCCAAAGGTGGGGAATTCTCCCCACCTTTGGGGGCCAGCCCCGAGCCGGAGCGGTTGCAACCAGAAGACCGGCGCAAAAAACTGGCGCCCCCGGCAGCGGGGCTGGCCGAAAGGCTTTCCCGGTCCGCGCATGCGCCGGCAGTGACGTCAGCGGCAACTGGCCGCTGATGTCACTGCTGGCGCATGCGCGATATGGGGTTCTCTTCCGCCTCCGACATGGTGGAGGTCGTGGCGGACGCAGAAGAACATAGTGCAGCCAGGGCACTGGCCCGGAGTCTGAGCGGGGGGGTTCCGATCGCGGGTCAGGCCACCGTGGGGGCACCCCCCGGGGTTTGATTGCCCCCCCAGGACCCTGGGGGCCTGCTCGCGCCGCTGAGCCCGCCGTTCCAGAGGTGGTTTAAACCTCGGCGGCGGGAGAGGCCTCCCAGCGGCGGGACTTCGGCCCATCTGGGCTGGAGAATCACTGCAGGGGCCTCTCCGATCGGAGTGGCGAGATTCCTGCCCCCGCCACTTCCCGGGTGGCGGAGAATCTCTGCCACGGCGGGGGCGGGATTTTAGGCGCCCCCAGGCGATTCTCCGACCCTGCTGGGGGTCGGAGAATTTCGCCCCCGATCAGTCATGATCTCATTGAATGGAGGATCAGACGCGATGGGCCAAATGACCTTCGTCTGCTCCTAGTTATATGGTCTTCTCTGATTTTCTTTCAGCTATTTTGAATGTAGGTATGTTTTTTGTTTTCTTCTTCTTTGTTCTGCTTTTATCAGATTAATTTTGTCTTTTCTGACCTGCCTCATCAAATACTATTGGCCAAACTAGTTTGGTTTCTTTCACAGATTTGTAGTAATTTTATTTACCATGTTGTATTCATTTTTGGAAGCTAAATTATTTGTGTCGAGTCAACAGTACTCCCAACACTGAGACCTGGGCAACCCATTCAGAATTTCTGCCCATCTCAGCATAATTCTTATTCAAGTTTTTTTTGCCCTTTAGCATACTTTTTATCCCTTCTTTACGGTATGATTCTACTTGTGTTTAATTGAAAATGAAAATCGCTTATTGTCACGCGTAGGCTTCAAATTAAGTTACTGTGAAAAGCCCCTAGCTGCCATATTCCGGTGTCTGTTTGGGCAGGCTGGTACGGGAATTGAACCATACTGCTGGCCTGCCGATGTCTGCTTTCAAAGCCAGCGATTTAGCCCTGTGCTAAACCAGCCCCATAAATAGCATTTTCAGTGGATCATTGTCAAGTATTTTTGGGACGTGCACCACACCTTACTTGAGTGAGTGCAACTCCAGCAACACTCAAGAAGCTTGACATCATCCAGGCCAAAGTCGCCCCTTGAATCATAGAATTTACAGTGCAGAAAGATGCTATTCAGCCCATCAAGTCTGCACCCACTCCACTACCTGAAACATTCACTCCTTCCACCACTGAACACAGTGACAACAGCGTGGACCATCTGCAAGATCCTCTGCAGAAACTCACCAACGCTCCTTAGCCAGCACCTTCCAAACCCGTGACCTTGACCACCCAGAAGGATAGGGACAGTCGATGCATGAGAACACCACCGACTGAATTCTCCTCCAAGCCACACACCCTCTTGACTTGGTACTATATCACCGTTCCCGTACCAGCCTCCCCGGACAGGCGCCGGAATGTATCGACTAGGGGCTTTTCACAGTAACTTCATTGAAGCCTACTCGTGACAATAAGCGATTTTCATTTTCATTTAATTTTTTCATTCCTTTACTGTCACTGGATTAAAATCCTGGAACTTCATTCTACACGAGATGTGTTACGGTGTTTCAAGAAGGCAGCTCATCACCACCTTAGGGATGTTGGCCTAAACAGCGATGCCCACATTCTGCGGGAGAATAATTAAAAACTATTACAATTGGGTTGTCCCTTTCTCAAACACATTGAAGCAATTGACCAGACACCAAATCACTGAATTGTAACAGCGTAGAAAGAGGTTAGTCAGCCCATCGTGTCTGGACCGGCTCGCCAAATGAACATGACAACTCATGCCTTTTCTTGCCTTTTCTCCATTCCCCTGCACATTGTTTCTATTCAAATAATCATCTAATGCCCTCTTCAATGTCTTAATTGTAAGAAGTCTTACAACACCAGGTTAAATTACAACAGGTTTGTTTAGAATCACTAGCTTTCGGAGCACAGATCCTTCGTCAGGTGAATTCAAGAAGAAAGAAAGATGGAAGAAGTTGGAAGAGTGAGTAAGCCGGGTGGGAGAGGTCTTTGATTTATCAGTCATTAACTGCTCTCTCCATCTGTCCGGCCATATTCAATGATCTATGTACATGTGTACCTAGGTCGATCTGCTCTTGCACTTCATTTTGAATTGTGCCTCTTATTTTTTATTCTCGCTTCATTTACTTCCTACCAAAATGCACCACTTCCCACTTATCTGCACTGAGCTTCATCTGCCACCTATCTGCCTATTCCACCAGCTTGTCTATGTCCTTTTGAAGTTCTGCTTCAAAGTTTTGTATCATCAGCAAACTTTGAAATTGTCCCTTCCACACCAAGATCTGGATCATTAATGTATATCAGGAACAGCAAGGATCCCAATAAGAACATAAGGAGCAGGAATAGGCAATTCAGCCCCTTGAGCTTGCTTTGCCATTCAATGTGATCATGGCTGATTTCAACTGGACCTCATTTCCAACTTCCTACTGGCTCCCCATAACCTTTCATTCTGCTATTAAAAACCTATCTAGTTCCTTAAATTTGTCTAGTGTCCTGCCATCCACTACACTCTGGGGCAGAGAATTCCAGTTTAACGGTCCTTTGCATGAAATAGCTCCTCCTCATTTCTATTTTAAATATGGCACCCCTTAAAACTATGGCCTCTCGTACTGGAATGTGTAACAAGGGGAAACATCCACTCCACGTCTACCCTGTCAATCTGGTTTAGCCTCATATCTCAATGCCAACCCCTGGAGCGCTCCACTACAAATCTTCCTCCAGCTCGAAAAATATCCAATGAACATTACTCCCTGTTTCCTATTAATCAGCCGATTGTGTACCCACATTGCCATTGTAGCTTTTATTCCATGAACTTTAACTTTCTCATATGTCTGTTCTGTGGCATTGAAACAAATGCCTTTTGAAAGTCAATGTACATCATCTTTTTGAATTCTGTCATGTGATATGGGTGTCACTGGCAAGAGCACCATTTGCTGCCCATTCCTAATTGACCTTGAAATTATCTGCTTACTAAGCAATTTCAGATAGCAGTTAAGAATCAATCGTATTCCTATGGATCTGGAGTCACAGACAAGCCAAGCCAGGCAAAGATAGCATATTTCCTTTTCTAAAGGAAAAGGTGTCAGTGAACCAGATAGGTTTTTCACAGTAATCAATGATAGTTTCATGCTCACCATTACTGAAATGAGGGGCAAGATTTAACCAGCACGGTGTCGCCCAGCGCAGACCTGGGCAAATCGGTTAACTAACGGGAACAGACAAAATCGAGATTTGCGTCTGTCACTTAACTGGCCTGCTCCTGATGGCGAGTTCCAGATCTCGCCCAAATGTGGCAAGCATTGTATTAACCCCAATTTTCAATAATTTTGATCTCATTAACAAGATTGAAGTCAAATGTATTGGCTCCCGGGAATTAACCAGCTCCGCAGCAAGAAATTAAGCGGGCATCGTTTAGTACTCCTTTTTAAAAATGTGAAGCTGGCGCAATGCCTGTTGAGGGGAACTTGTAGTGATATCACGTCTGTAGTTCATCAACTGACCTTAGGCGTCTCATTAGTATATAAGTGAATGTTAGAGTCAGATAAACTCAGACTGACTAGGGACTGGGAAAGAGGTTGCTTGTGCATGTTCATAGTGTTATTCATCTGTTGTTTTGTTCATATTTGACCCACAGTTAATGTTGTTTGCAGCTTTAGCTAGTGTTACAAGTGTTCTTGTAATATAAATCAGGCCATCTGCCAAGAACATTACAGACTATGGAGGTGAGTAAACATTTCCATTTTTAGCCATGCAGTTCAAGGCCCCTGGAGCTGCTGCCAGATGGGTCAGGTTTGGTAGGGGGGCTGAACCTTCCATGTTCGGTGTCGCTCCTGGGCCAGTGGGGGGACGGGGGGGAGGTTTTAATCTGAGAGGCCTTCGTCATCTTTAAATATTGTGGATACCTATAATAGGGGCAACTACAGCTGCTGCCTGTCTGTCCTACCAAATACTTACAGGACAGAGCCCTGTTCTTGATATATGTTGACGGTCGCTTTAACTCCCTTTGACTGTGAGCAGCCTCTAGCTTCACAGCTGAAGGTTATTGCTGCGAAGGAATTGGCCTTGTTGTGAGAGCACTTCACAGCTGCAGGTTGTGTTTGCTGTTTGCTCCTGCTTGTGGCTGCAGAAGCCTGGAGGCTGCTATTGTGGTTTCCTTCTTTCTCTTTAGCCAGAAAGGACAAATGTTTCTAAGATATCTGGAACCTGGAACAGCAGGCTCTGGAGGGCTTTGATCCAAATGAGCAACCTATTGCAGATGTTGAAGAAATGCTTTTGCAGGTTGCTGATACTTTTGTTGCCGGTGTGGTAAGTTCTGCATGTAACTGGCACGTCACCCCAGGTCAAACACACTGGAAGTCAAAGATGTTCAACTACACGGTAGCATGGTGGTTAGCATAGATCCTTCACAGCTCCAGGGTCCCAGGTTCGGTTCCCGGCTGGGTCACTGTCTGTGCGGAGTCTGCACGTCCTCCCCGTGTGTGCGTGGGTTTCCTCCGGGTGCTCCGGTTTCCTCCCATAGTCGAAAGATGTGCGGGTTAGGTGGATTGGCCATGCTAAATTGTGTCCTAATAAGTAGTGTCCTAATAAGTAAGGTTAAGGGGGTGTTGTTGGGTTACCGGTATAGGGTGGATACGTGGGTTTGAGTAGGGTGATCATTGCTCGGCACAACATTGAGGGCCGAAGGGCCTGTTCTGTGCTGTACTGTTCTATGTGCACTCTGAGCGGCTGTAGAATATGTGGATGCTAGAATTTGGTTCTGATGAGATTGGACCATGTGGGAGGGCCTGCACAGCTGCAGCTCATGGATGGAAAATGGCACTGATACGTGGAACAACCAACGAGTAACACATTGATGGACAAAGCACTCCTGGAGATGGTAAAACATTCATAATTTTGTCCTCAATTTCTGTTGAGGAACCTGTGAAGGGTGATATCATGTGTTGGGACTTTTGTGACAATGAGCGATATAGATTTGTATTGGTACCAATATGGAACAATGACAGTTCCTTGTTGTTTAATGGTTAGTGTGATATGTGGAATGTTATGTAGTCGATTTTCAAATCTTTGTTAATGTTGACCGTTTTTGCAGTAAAATCTTTTCAAGTGGCTACTCGTGTACATGTGCCATGTCTCAGACAATGATTCTTGATTCTCATTTGAATCAAACTTTGAAGACTGAACATTTTGCCTTAATTCTAGAAGGGTCAGAATCACAGAGGGAGCAGCTTGATGCAGGCTGGAGGAGGCACCACATGTGCAGAAGGCCGCCGCGTACCCAGAAGATCCGGCCACCCATCAGGCTGAGCAGCGACCCAGAGGGGGATATCAGTCACGGCCCAAGGTATACAGGCGGCGTTGTTTTTTTTGAGGAGCTGCAGGAAAAGCATGTGCCACAGGACACTCCGTCTTAACAAAGAAACAGTGCAACACCTGTGCCATGTTCTTGCGGACTTGGCGTCCCATGGAGGAAGAATCCACCGGTGGCTGTGTAGGTCCCCCACAGCTCTGAGCTTTTACACACAGATTTATTCCAGGGTTCGAGCGGGGAATTATGCAGCATCTTACATGCTACATCCCACAAGTTGATTTGAATTGATTTGATTTATTGTCACATGTACCGAAGTACAGTGAAAAGTATTTTTCTGCAGCCGAGGGAATGTACGCAGTAGACAAAAGAATAATCAACAGAGAACATTGACAAATGGTACATCGACAAACAGTCATTGACAAAGAGTCATCGGACTTGAAACGTTAGCCCTTTTCTCTCTCTACAGATGCTGCCAGACCTACTGAGATTTTCCAGCATTTTCTCTTTCATCATCGACAAACAGTGATTGGTTACAGTGCGGAACAAGGGGCCAAACAAAGCAAATACATGAGCAAGAGCAGCATAGGGTGCCGTGAATAGTGTTCTTACAGGAAAGAGATCAGTCCGCGGGGGTGCCGTTGAGGAGTCTCGTAGCTGTGGGGAAGAAGCTGTTCCTACGTCTGGATGTGCGGGTCTTCAGACTTCTGTACCTTCTGTCTGATGGAAGGATCTGGAAGAAGGCAATGCCTGGGTGGGAGAGCTCTCTGTTAATATTGTCTGCCTTCCTGAGGCAGCGGGAGGTGTATACAGAATCAATGTAGGGGTGGAAAGCTTGTGCGATGCGTTGGACTGAGTTCACCACACTCTGCAGTTTCTTGAGATCTTGGACCGAGCAGTTTGCCATACCAGGCTGTGATGCAGCCGGATAGGACGCTGTCTGTCGCACATCTGTAGAAGTTTGTGAGAGTCGATGCAGACATGCCAAATTTCTTTAGCTTCCGTAGGAAGTAGAGATGTTGTTGGGCTTTCTTGACTGTTGCATCAATGTGAGTGGACCAGGACAGACTATTGGTGATGGTAACCCCCAGGAATTTAAAGCTATCGACCATCTCCGCTTCAGAGCCATTGATGCAGATGGGAGTGTGCGTCTCACTACACTTCCTGAAGTCGATGATCAGTTGGTCTTTACAACATTTTGAGAGAGGTTGTTTTCGGTACACCATGCGACCAAGTGATTTATCTCCCTCCTGTAGTCTGATTCATTGTTGTTTGAGATACGGACCACCACAGTCATATCATCCGCAAACTTACAGATTGAGTTGGAGTTAAATCTTGCCACACAGTCATGTGTGTACAGGGAGTACAGTCGAGGACTGAGCACACATCCTTGCAGGGCCCCGGTGTTGAGGACTATTGTGGAGGAGGTGGTGTTGCCAATCCTGCCAGATTGCGGTCTGTTGGTGAGGAAGTCAAGGATCCAGCTGCACAGGGAGGGGTCAAGTCCAAGGTTGCAGAGTTTGGTTATTAGTCTTGTTGGGATAATGATGTTGAAGGCGGAGCTGTAGTCTATGAACAGCAGTCTTACATCAGTGTTCTTGCTGTTGAGGTGTTTGAGTGTTAGTGATAGGGCCAGGAAGATAGCATCTGCTGTGGACCGGTTGCAGTGATAGGCAAACTGTAGTGGATCGAGACTATCTGGGAGGCTGACAATGATCCATCTCATGACAAGCCCCTTGAATCATTTCATGATAACAGACGCTAACTATCTGTGAAGTTCGGTCTTGGGAGATAAGGGGTATACCTGAGGTCCTGGCTGATGATGCCAGTACAGAGGCTGGAGACTGGTGGAGACCCGATACAACGAGGCCCATGCTGCAACCCATCTTTTCATTGAAAGGTGCATTGGATTGCTCAAAATGAGGTTCCGATGCCTAGATCGCTCTGGTGGTGCACTGCAGTACAACCCCCAGAGGGTCTCCCACTTTGTGGTAGTCTGCTCTGCCCTCCACAGCCTGGCACAGCAGCGGTGCGACCTGCTGGAGGAGGAGGAAGAGGGACATGCTGCCTCGCCTGAGGAGGAGTCAGACTGGAAGGGGACAGAGGATGAGCCGGGGAGGAGTCGCAAGGTGGAGGACAGGCGGCAGCAAGGCTTCTGGCATGGCTGGAGGCCCAGGGAGGCCCTTGTCCTTGGCTGTTTCTCACAGGGCGAGACTTTATTTGGATTTGTTTATTGTCACGTGTAACGAGGTACAGTGAAAAGTATTTTTATGCGAGCAGTTCAACAGATCATTAAGTACATGGGAAGAAAAGGGAATAAAAGAAAATACATTATAGGGCAACACAAGGTATACAATGTAACTACATAAGCACCGGCATCGGATGAAGCATACAGGGGTGTAGTGTTCATTTAGGAGTCTGGTAACAACGGGAATTCGTTGTCCCCAATTTCCCTCCTTCCACCTCATTCCCCTCTATCCCCCTATTCTCCTCCTTCTCTCCCCATTCCCCGACCCTGCCATTCCCCCATCCCCGACACCCACCCCCCCACATTCCAATTGACTACCCCATTCCACCCTCCCAGCGTCTGTGTAACATCACCCCCCCCAGGGTGCTGAGCCTTTGGCACTGTCAGCGGGTCATTATACAAGGCCGGAGAGTGATGATCACTCACTGTGAGGTAAGCTCTGATGCTCCTCAGTTTATCCCAAAGTCTGACTCCTAACTTGCTGCTGACACAGCGCTCACATCCATTCTCTGAATGGGGTCTGCATCGGGGGGCATTTGATCTTGGACCACTGTGGCCGGGGAATGGGGGTAGGGGGATGGCAACAGGGGATGGGAGTGCAGGCCTCCCCATCCCACAACCCCCTAGTGCCCACTCCGTGATCCTTAATCTACTTTGTCTGATGTGGCTTACTGCTATGTCTACGTGTGTCCTCACCATGCACATCTGAAGTGGAGGCAGCCTACTGCTTCTCATGTCCTGTGACCTTTGATGCGTGTGACGGAGGTCCTCTAGAAGGCCTGGAACCAGAAGGCTCTGGCCAGCTTACTGGTGTCACTTACTTCGCCATGCTACACTATTCTGTCCGCTACCCTTGGAATACGACAATGCCAGGAGGGGGGGAGCAAGCCTGTTCCGCCATTCAATCAGATCATGGCTGATCTCTTCCTGGTCTCAAATCCACCTCCCTACCTGTTGCCCATACCCATTTAACCCATTTTTTAAATCAAAAATATATCTATCACTTTCTTGAAAACATTTAATGACTTAGATTCCACCGCACTATGGGGCAGCGAGTTCCACAGATTAGTGAGGGAGCATTTAAAAGTAGCTCCACCTTGTTAGTGCGAGACGCTGAACTGAGAGTCGGGAGAATCAGACGACGAGACAGCCAGTAATGGCAAGAAGCTCGTGGGGGCTCTTTTCCAACACTAAGTGTCGTTAAATATGAACCACGATCTCACCAAGGCGGCCGTTAAGAAATGCCCCGCCAAAATAACACTTTGAAATGTCTCCGTTAAATCGTGCCCTTGTTTTCATTTCCAGATTGAATTTATATTCCTCCAGGTGCTGTGATGGGATTAGAACTCACATACCCAGAGCATTAACACTGGCCTCTGGAGTATGAGTCCAGTGACCTTACTACTACACCACTATCTCCCCCTGCTGCATTGATGCAGTCTCTTTATCAGATAACTATAATACCAATAATCTTCACACATACACCGGAGAATTAATTCCATTGCTTTACACATCACTAAGTGAGACTATTCAGTCTCATTGCTCAGGCCTGTTTTGTCTCTCTTTTCAAGGTAACCTGTTTCCAATCAAGCACTAACTATCCACATTTCCCAGTAATTGCCTTATCATGGTAGTCGATGCTTCACAAATCTCTTCTCAATCTCTCTCAGCACTCTTGAAATAAATACCATCTATCTCTGGGATTTATTTCTTTGCAAACACTTTTAGCCTGTCTCGGTTACCATTTCATTTATATTGAAGTCATTGATTTTACTCAGTTATCTGTGTTTAGGGAAGGCACATTGCTTCTACCTTCCCTTGTGAATACTTAAGAGAAAGTAATCATTCAAAATATTTACGATTTTATATTCATCTTTACTTTAAAGACCATTTACCTCTTTTCGGTTTTTCACCCCTTCTCAATGGTTCAGTGATAGCTTTTCTGCCAGTGGCAAGACGTTACAAGATTAGGTCCCCCATCAAATAGTCCAGCTCTGAATTCTGAATTGATATACAATGAGATACTACTTCAGGTGAGTTTAAATAGCCCCTTCCATCATATAAGTTGTGGGAGCCTATAAATTCCTCCCACCAAATGCAACTAACCATGTTTTCATTTGGTATAAAAATGGTTATGGACATGGATGGAGTATTCGCATCACAGCCTGTCAGACTGTTAATCAACCTGTGAATCCTTCACTTCTTATTATTATTCTCCAAGGAAACAGCAAAGATACAAAATCAATAACTACTCTTCTCAGATTGCCCTCTTCCTGCTGCAGTGAAAAAAAATACAAACTGCTCTACTTTTTATTTATTCACAGAATATGGGTGCTACAGGCAAGGCCAGCTTTTCGTCACAACCCAAATTTTCTTTGACAAAGTTGCCTTCTTAAACTGCTCCTATCCTTGAGTTGAAGCTCATCCACAATGCTGTGTGATTGAGATTTCCAGGATTTTGACCTCGCAACGATGAAAGAACAGCAATATATTTCCAAATCAGGACACTGTATGACTTAGACGGGATCTTTGAGGTGCTGGGGTCCAGTGCACCTCCTGATCCTGCCCTCCCTGGTGGCAGAGGTCACAGGTTTGGGAGCTGCTATCAAAGAAACTTCATAAATGCAGCTTGTAGATGGGCCTCCCTGCAAAGTAGGGTTTTGCCAGTATCAAAGGAAGTGAAGCTCTGAGGTGAATGGGGTTCCAAACAAATTTGGTGGGTTTTTTTTCAACGGTTGGTGTTAGTGGGGATTCAGTCATCCAGGCATTGAGTTTTCTTCAGACTCCTGACTTGTGCTTAGATGATGGAATGTTTTGGGGGAGTGAGGAGGTTAAGTACTTGCCACATGATGTGCAAGCTCTAAACTCTTGTAGTCACAGTATTTATGTGGTTGGTCTATAGAATGATAAAACCATATAGCGCAGAAGAGGCCCTTCAGCCCATCAAGCCTACACCAACAAAACAAAACGACTCTAACCTACACTAATCCCCCATCCCACATTATATGGATCCATTGTCCTGTGTGCTTTATCTTTAATTGTTTTCTGGACTACCCTGTGTACCTGTTTACAATATCAAAGCGTTGTGTTAGTCAAGCCGATTCCAGTGGTGTGCTAATTGTCCCCATTTCCCTGTTACTTGATTAGTTTCCAGAGGCACACTGGCTCCTCTAGACATCGTGGAGTCCCATTAAGCCGTATCAATTCTCTTACTGTTGCTGTAGCCTTGGAAAGATCTCACCTGGGGTGCGACCATGTTAGTGCTGTCTGGGATGTGGTAATATGTCGTCTCTGTCCACAGTGAGTGTGAATACTACAGTCAGGCTGTCTGTTTAACCCTTTCCATTCATTTCTCTCCTGCTGCAGTCCACACTCCCTGAATTTGCCCTACGACAGGCTTGATGCACAGATTGCTCCCTTGGTCTCAAATGGATCCTACTATTTTCCTGGTCATTCTCTTCCCCTTGATATCCTGGGATTTTCCCTCATCCTACCCGCCAGTACTTTTTCATGTCCCCTGTTTACTCTCCTATTTGCTTTTTTGAGCTCCCCCAGCCCCTGCACTTTCTACACTCCATGTGGCCACAAAACACAGTTTTGTGGCCACTCTCACTAAAATGTTCCCCACTGCTACCTTGAACACCTGTCCGGCTTTGTTCCCCAGAACTAGGTCCAGCACTACACCATCCCTTGTTGGATATTTGACATGTTGATATGCAAAGCTCTCTTGAATACATTCCAATAAATCTGCTCCCTCTAAATCCTTTACAATGTGACTATCCCAATTAATGTTGGGACAGTTGAAATCCCGTAACACAATTACTCTGTTATTGTATTTACACACCTCAGTGGATTGATTACATATCTGCTCCTCTATTGCCCGCTCGCTATTTGTTGGTCTATATTACACTCCCAGAGTGTGAATGCCCCCTTTTTATTCCTTAGCTCGTTGGAAGACCTTTCCAATATATCACCCCTCCTTATTGCAGTAACAGACTCCTTAATTACCTCTTTTATACCCTCCCCTGTCTTGCCTGAAATTCATATTTCCCAGAATGTTGAGCTGCCAGTCCTGCCTCCCTTAACCACGTCTCTGTGATGGCATCTACGTATCAATACACACTCTTACCTCATTTGGCTTATCTATGATACTCCTAGCATTAAAGTCAAGGCCATCCAGCCTCACCTTACTCTCTTGAAACTCAAAATGCTGTGTCCCTATTGCATAAACACTTTGTGTCCCCTCCCCTGCCGAACTAGTTTAAATTCCTCCTAAAAGCAGTGGCAAATCCACTTTGTTTGTCCCATTATGGTTCAAGTGCAGACTGTCCAGCTTGGGCAGGTCCCACCTTCCCCAGAAATGTTCCTAGTGATCCAAGAATCTAAACCCCTCCCTCTTGCACTAACTCTTGAGCCATGCATTCATCTGCCCTATTCTCCTATTTATGTACTCGCTAGCACATGGCACCAGGGGTATTCCAGAGATTACAACCATTGAGGTCCTGCTCTTTAGTGTACTGCCTAGCTCACTAAATTCTTCACACAGGACCTCATCCCTCATTCTACCTAAATCGTTGATGTCAATGTGTATCATGACCTTGGTCTTATCACCCTCCCTGTTCAGAATGTCTTATCACCTTCCCCATTCAGGATGTCCTGCAGCTGTTCAGTGACATCCCTCACTCTGGCACTAGGGAGATAACACACCATCCTGGAGTCATGTCTGCAGCCGCAGAAATGCTTGTCTGCTCCCCTAACTAATGAATCCCCTAAAACTAGGGGTTGGTTTAGCACATAGGGCTAAATCGCTGGCTTTTAAAGCAGACCAAGACAAGCCAGCAGCACGGTTCAATTCCCGTACCAGCCTCCCTGAACAGATGCCGGAATGTGGCGACTAGGGGCTTTTCACAGTAACTTCATTTGAAGCCTACTTGTGACAATAAGCGATTTTCACTTCATTTTTCATTTCAAACTATCGCTTCTGCTTTCTTCTTCTCCCCTCCTGTATAACTATTCAATCTACCGCAGCCCCATCACGAGGAGAGACTGTTTTTCCTTCTCCTCACCCCTAATGATATTTCACTGTCTGTCGTTTAGAATTTCGACCCTACTAAACAACGGATGTTATTAAAGAATGAACAGCAATCAGTACTAGATGCTAAAGGAATAATTTAACTCTTAAACTCCCACACTACCAACTTTGTTCACTGCTCGCTGCACTCTAATTACGCTTCTGGACGATGGACTAATTCCACCCCCCATCCTCCAAGCCTCCCCCAAACCCATGGTAATAACGTTGAGGGTTTCTTGTTGAAGACGCTTGGTGGAAATGCCACTTAACGGCCCAAGTCTGAATGTGGTCCAGGTTTGGCTATGCGGGCATGTCCTGGTCATTTTTTGTGGAGTTGCCAATGGAAATGAACACTGTTACAATCAGCAGAGAACAATCACCACTTCTGACCTCATGATGCAGGAATAGTCATTGATGAAATAGTATAAGATGATTAGGTTGAAGGAACTCCCGTAGTGATGTCCAGGGGCTGAGATGATTGCCCTCCAAAAACAACAATAATCTTCTTTTGTACTAGGTATGATTCCAACCAGTTGCGAGTTTGTCCCTGATTCCCATTGACTTGTTTTACTTGGGTTTCTTGATGTCATACACAGTCATGCTACCTTGATGGACAAAGCAGTCAGTTTCACCTCACTTTTGCAATTCAGCTCTTTGTTCATCTTTGGGCCAAGGCTGCACTGAGGTCTGGAGCCAAGTGGTCCTGGTGGAACCCATGAGTGAACTGAAATGCGCAAATGTAATTTCATATCACTGCCAATCGCACCTTCCATTATTTTGCTCATGATTAAGAGTAAAGTGATTGGTTGGAGTGGATTTGACCTGCTTTGTGTGGTCAGGGCATTCGTGGGAAATTTCTCACTTTGTCTGGTCGACGCCAGTGTTGTACCCGAACTGGAACAGTTTGCCTAGGCTGACAGCTGGTCCTAGAACTCAAGCCTTCAATCTACAGCCTGCATGTTGTTAAGCCTTTGCTGTATCCAGTGTGTTTAGCCATTTCTTAATATGGTGTAGATTGAACTGAATTGGCTGAAAATTGACATTGATGGTGGTGTGGGTCTCAGGAGCAGGCCAATAATTGCAAGTATCTCAGCTTTGTCTACTTTACTGTTCTGTTGGGCTCTATGGTCATTGAAGATGGGAATGTTCAAGGGGCTGCCTCCTCCTATTATTTCTGACTGTCTGTGGTGGTCACTCCTGTCAGTAACATGGAATAATGCATCTATGGCAGGTAGATTAGTTAGAACCAGAGAAAGTGGATTTTTCCCTCGTACTTGTTCTCTCACAATCTATTGTTGTGGAGGGAGGGCACGGCTCTCACAGTCAATGTTGTTGCAATCAGCATGCCATCTCACTTCACTTGCCATTGCTGATTGTGTGTATCACGTCAGTCATACCGGAGGGAAAAAAAACGACGCAGACGGAAGCCAGCAGAATCTAGCAACCCTGCGCATAGGCAACAGTCAACAAAATGTCTTGTGGGCCGCATGTAGTCCCCAGGCTGCAGGTTTCCCTCTACTGTTCATTTTCATTCCTGCTTGCATTCTAGTAAGCAGTGTTCAGAACAGTCCGAAGAAGCACTTGAAAACCATGACCATGATCATAATCCTCAGTCATTTTTGGGTTCATCACAATGGTACACAGGGATTCTGGGTGCCTCAGATAGAACCTTATGTGCAAATCTCAGTCAGGCAATGACAAGGTAATTTGCTATTTCCTGGTACTGCACTCCGAGACCATAACTGTTTCTACTCCCTTCATGATGGTAGCTCTCTTAATAATCTTGTATGGATATCACCTATGCCTGCCTCCTTGTCTTTGTCGAGATAATGTAGAGTGGAGACTGCAACTTCCTATTGTGTTAATGAACGTTCTTCTATCTGTGTAACAGTGTTCACTGGAACTGAAAGAGTTACAAAGAACCTGAATCGAGAAAAATACAAGGACATAAAACGCAAATGCTTCGCTACTGCTTTAAGGCTCTGGAGAATTGCTGATGCTTTTATTGGTCATAAGTCATAACTTTAGTTAAAGGATGTATGAGTGATACCTATGTTATAATTTGCTGAGGAGGTTGAGGAGTTTTAAAGGCAGATTTCTCAAGGTCACGTTGAGTAAAAATAAATTTGCTCGATGAGGGCTGATGAAATAATCGCTGAACAATAAAATAAAAGAAGCTTGCAGTTTGTTTTCTGCTGACATACAGGTTCTAGTTATATTTCTCTTGTAAATGTAAGATAGAGGTAATGAGTAAAAGATGATGGATTATATAATACATTGGGGAAAAAAGGTTATTTTTCTGCTGATGCTACTTGAAGATATAGCAGAAGGCAGTGTGCCACCAATTCTGTATTCATCTTGACCTGAAAATGCAACCTGACCTAAAGAGATTAGATTTATTTGCATTAAGAGTTGTCCTCTTGCCGACACATTCCTGACTGAAATACAATCCGATTTCCTAATTTGATGCACAAACTCTCGAAGGAGGAGCGTTGTATTTGAATTAGTTCATATGTACTTGTCTCGTCACTTTATATCTTTTTAATGATAGGTAAAGAAGGCAATCCCAGGGTTAAACTGGAGAAGAATTTATCGTATGAGTGTACCATATAGACAGCGACACTGATGAGATAACTCACTAGTGGCAATTTAGTGAATGTTACAGTTAACCTGATGCTGCGGACAATCTGCTTCATGCATGCCTTTAAGCTTTTCTGATGGTTCAGTGATTAAATCTGATGTGCTGCTGGGCCATACACATCATGAAGATTTCTGCTTCATTCTTTCTTTATGTTGAATGTCTGAACGGAGGTGATGTTTTAGTGGTACAGAGACCCTAAGC
This sequence comes from Scyliorhinus canicula, assembly GCF_902713615.1. Taxonomy (NCBI): domain Eukaryota; kingdom Metazoa; phylum Chordata; class Chondrichthyes; order Carcharhiniformes; family Scyliorhinidae; genus Scyliorhinus; species Scyliorhinus canicula. Next base: position 29,592,962 of record NC_052148.1, on the reverse strand, counting down.
ATTCCTGGGCTAGAGAGATGAAAGATCACCACACCATTAATGTCTTGTGGTAACCAGTTGCAGTTGACTATGTATGTCTATACCAGGTAGCAACCATGATGTTTATGGCATTTGAATGTGTCCCAATTATTTGACACTGCAAATAATTGTATGACTCCTTATAAAAGAACACTGTTGACCCCTCTGTACATGCAAACTACAGCCCATCTTTAACCTCCCTCTCCTGTCCAAAATTATTGAACATATTGTCATTTTCTAATCCTGTGCCTAACTTTCTCACAATTTCACATTTTGAACTTCTCCAATCATGTTTCAGTAATGCCACAGGATTGAAATTACTCCGTTGTTCCTTGAATAGGATTGGATTGGATTGGATTTGTTTATTGTCACGTGTACCGAGGTACAGTGAAAAGTATTTTTCTGCAAGCAGCTCAACAGATCATTCAGTACATGGGAAGAAAAGGGAATTAAACAGAATTCAAGAAAATACAAGAAAATACATGAGAATACATAATAGGGCAACACAATATACACAATGTAACTACATAAGCATTGGCATCGGATGAAGCATACATGGGTGTAGTGTTAATGAGGTCAGTCCATAAGAGGGTCATTTAGGAGTCTGGTGACAGTGGGGAAGAAGCTGTTTTTGAGTCTGTTCGTGCGTGTTCTCAGACTTCTTAATCTCCTGAATAGGACCACTTTTATCCTTGTACCTCAGTTAACCTGCAGGGTGCCTTTCACTGGGAGCTTTATTCTGCTCCGTAGAGGTGTTTTGTAGGTGGGATCAGCCGTAGGGTCACAGCCATGGTTCTTTTTCCGACAGGATTGTAACACTGGTTCCCGTGTCCAATTGAACATTTGTGAGATTGCCCTTAACAGAAATGTCTGCATTCCGAAATGTTCTTTGACATCACCCAAGAAGCACGGCGGTGTGTCCCGCAGTCTTCACCTCTTGAATCATCTTTGGGACTTTCTGTGCATTTAGATGTTTTGGCTTTGCACAGTTTGCCGAAGTGTCCAATTGGGAATCGACAGTGATTGCTGGCCTTACCAGAGACTCCTATGTCCCATTGCTGGGTAAGAAAACTGTCAATTAGGTTAGCTCTCGCTTTTCAATATTCCGGGAATACAGGTTTAATCTGGGCAACCTTTCCTCACAATTGAACACTTTTAGCAGCGGTATCATTTCTCATGAATTTGTTCTGCACCTTTGCCAAAGTCAATATGTCCTTCCCCGAGTGTCATGATGAGAGCTGAATGCAGTTCCCCAAATAATGTCTAACCAGAGCTTTTTTTTTTTAATTGTTCAAGGGATGTGAATACCTCTGGCAAGGCCAGCATTTGTTGCCCATCCCTAATTTCCTTTGAATGAAGTGGCCTATGGGGCCATTTCAGGGGGCAGTTAAGAATCACCACATTGCTTTGGACCTGGAGTCACATGTAGGCCAGACCGAGTAAGGATATCCTTTCCTAAAGGAAGGGCATTATTGAACCAAATGGTTTTTACAGCAATTGCTGATAGTTTTAACGATCACGATTACTGAGACTGACTTTTAGTTTCAGATTTTTTAATGAATTTAAATTAAATTCCACCATGTGCCATGGGAGGCTTTGAATCCATGTCCCCAGAGAATTAACCTGAGCCTCTGGATTACTAGTCCAGTGATGTTACCACTGCACCATAGTTGCCCCTTCATATAAAAAGTAAGCTAAGGTAAAGTCATCACAATCCAAGATGACCATAGACAGCTTTCCCCTTTGAGGGGGAGAGCTAACTGGGGTGATTTAACCTGAGGATCACCATACCTCAGGCAAAAGGCAAGGTCGAGAAGGTGGGGCCTTCATGAATAACCTCAGGTTACCCCTTCATATAACTGTAAATAACTACCATCTCTCTGGATTCCAGCCCCCTTGAGACAAAGGGCATAATTTAACAGCCTCGTCATGCCTGGCGAGAATCTGTGCGAGTTGGTTTGACCATGACAGCAGCTTGCCTCAGGAAACTGGTCAGGCACCATGCGGTTGGTGATCGAACCGGCTCGCTCCCGTTGGTGGATTCCGGATCATGCCTATGCATGGCAAGGAAACAATAATCACCAATTAAGGCCAATCTCCATCTCATTAACAAGATGGTCATCCAATCCAACAGCCTCCTGGAACCGAACGGGTTTGCCAGCGTGAGGTCCCGGAGCAATGGTTAGTACTTGTCCACATAAATGAGGACCAGGTAGAATAACACCTTGGGGGGGGGGGGGGGGGGGGGGCTTCGAGGTTGTCGTTGATGGTACCCTGGTTCTTCCCTTCCACCCGGGTACCTTGGCACTGCCTGGCTGGCACCTTGGCACCGCCACGCTGGCTAAGGTGTCTGGGTGGCACTGGCAGGAGCACTGTCAGGGTGCTCGGGTGGCGCTGCCAAGGGTCTGGGCCTGAGGGGATTGAAGGACAAGCATGGGTGTTTGGGGTGCAGGGGGTGGTTCTGGAAAGGGGGCGGCCGAAAGGGAGTGCAGGACAGCCTGAAAAGGGTGTCTCACAGTGACGCCATGGCGGGGTGTCCTCACTGGGGGCGGGTGGGGGGGGGGGGCATGGGGGGTGTAACACCCATGTATGCAGGGAGGGTGACACTGCCTGTAGATGAGGAGGGGGGGGGGCAGCCCTCCAGCTCATTCAGAGATCAGGGCACTGTTCCAAAATTGCGGCCCAATCTCTGAGGAGCCAGTCTGGCCGGCGAGCACAACTCCCCAGTGCTGAAAATAAGTGAGAGAAACTTGCTGCAGCCCAAAAAAATGACTAAGTACCAGTTGATAGCTGTCAGGAGCTTGTTAACGTGGCCATCGAAGAGCTCGGGAGAAACCTCACTCGCTACCACACTTGGAACTAGTCCCATTAAATCATGCCCAAAAACTAACAGTCTCCTCTTAGTCTTCTCACTTTCATTGGAAATGGTCCCAGGATCTCAAGTTTTAATTAAACTTTTGAACTTGAGCTTCCTGCCTCTCTTTAGCAAACTGAAAATGCTGTTTGCCATAATTATGTTTCTTTATACCACCATTTGCGTTATCGGCGAGTTCTGTAATTGAAACAGGAATTGAAGAAGAGAGAGCCAAAACACCACATTTTTTAAATTGTATTTACTGATGATGCAGTTGGAATTGTTCTACTATATTTAAGAGAAAATGTCAACCCTCCCTAAAAACATGTTGTTGATATTTTTTATTCCAGGTTATATTTGCTTTATTCTGGAGTGCTGATGTTTACAGCATTCTCCTTTAGATTCTGAGCTGTTGCATACCTCTCTCCACCCCTGAGCTGAGGATTGAAATGCAAAATGGTTCCATGTACAACCACCAAAACATTGCAGTTTTATTACTACTTTTAGAGCTAGTTTAAATCCGTTGGATCGTGATTGACCATGATGTTAGAATTTGTGTACATGTTCTATAAATAAAGGTAGAAATTATAGTCTCAGCCTGACTGGTAACAGGAACTCATTCCCTGTTTCAATTTGTGAAATAAATACTATTTACATGAGCTTCCATGGAGCTTGTTTAGACTTCTGTACTCGATTCCATTCAGAATGTTGCAGTAGTGGAATGAAGCTAAAGCTCATGGGATTAGGATCTTGCTTTAATGCTCAACATTGTGTATTTGTGCAATAGAGGCAACTAAATGTCTAATGGAAAACCTCACAAGTGAGCTGTGTGGCTTATCTTCAATTGCTATTTCAATATCGCCTAAAAATTATAATACAAATTATTTGGAGCTCAAAAGTAAATTTTGATTAACAATGACCAAAGGGTGTAACTACATCACTAGGGGAACAAAAACCCTTCAAGAAAAATGTATTGTTCTTGCCACTTGAAACACCCCTCTCACGTAATGTAATCACACATTGATTTATTACAGAATAAAACATGATTAATCAGTAATAGATACAGGCTCCAGGGAATTCTGATGTATTACTTTTTTTTTGTAATGATATTTCTGTTTTTATGTTTGAGCAAATGAATAATGTGAAGGAACGTTGATCAATGTCCTCTCAGAATTTGTGTGATGAAAGCGCTCGCTTAGTAGGACAGTGAATGACAATCCAGTAAGCTCAGACTTTTGAATTCATGGTCTTCGTTCTTTAAACCAGAGCAGGTTTTGACATTGATAATGAACAAAAACAGAAAAAGCTGTAAATACCTAGCAGGACAGGCAGCCTGAAAAACCAAATTTAACATGAAGAGTTAATTGCGTTTCTTTCTCCACAGACACAGCCTGACCTGCAGAGTATTGCAACATCTCTGCTTTGCTTTTGCATAAGTTTTCACATCGATAACTCCGGAGTGAATGTGCTGATTGGTGCTATTCCAGTACAAATACTGCATTACATTTCCTCCCCTACTTTTCTTAAAATTTTAACTTTCAAATAAACTGATTAAGGGTTGTGCTCAATAAACACAGAGGGGATTTGATGTGTGTGCATTAAACAAAGGTCATAGTTTTTTGCTAGAATTTCTATTCCCATCTTTTCTTCCCTGCCATCTTGACCCAAGATGTGGAGATGCCAGCGTTGGACTGGGGTGAGCACAGTAGAAGTCTTACAACACCAGGTTAAAGTCCAACAGGTTTGTTTCAAACACAAGCTTTCACCTGAGGAAGGAGCAGTGCTCCGAAAGCTTGTGTTTGAAACAAACCTGTTGGACTTTAACCTGGTGTTGTAAGACTTCTTACTGTATCTTGACCCAAGGCATCTGGCCACTTGGTAATTCGTCACGTGCATACCAGATAATAAGTGACAGAGGATCTTTCAAATGTGAGGGATTGGGGGATTCTGGCTAATTTATCCCACCTTTTATCTAGAGTTGCTGAGACATAAGCGATTTCTAATGTCTGCCTGAACAAATAGGCAAACAGGTCCTTAGGATGACCAAATGAAAAATGGATGGTAGAAAATAATTGCAAGTCAGTGTATTGTTACAAATGTTCTGGGTCTTGAATGGCCATGTGTAGCTTCAAATTCATAATGCCACTTTTAGGATTATCAGGAGATGTTGCGCAGTGGAAAACCTCGTGCATGGCACTCTTCTAACACTGGGCATTCAAGATGCAGATTTCCAACTGGGAATGATATATGGCTCAGGGAATAAAAGGGAAGACAGGAACTTTCTAAAAGGTCACAAAAATAACACGATGCCTGCGTGGTGAGGCATTTGCACCAATACTTGTGGGGAGCGGTGGGGGTGGGGGGGGGGGGCTCTCCTGTGTCCTTTAGCGAGGTTGAAGGCTTTTTTTAAACTTAGATCAGGATGCCTTTTATAATTCATATGTATGATATTTTTAATACATATCATGAAAAAGATTTCCAATTAATTCAAAATATTTTTACTTAATTCTGTTGATCTCTGACAGAGTTACACAGTAGGCGTGTGAGAGATGTTATAAAGAGCCAGTCTGAAATAATAGTTGAAATATGTTTATAGGGATGTGGACGAAGGCAATGGATTAGCACACAATGCTTTGATCTCTGAGATCTAGGTTTGAATTGTGATCAGGTTTCTGTGATGAACAATTAGCTACCTTTTCCTGCCTTCCAATCTCACTGATATTGCGGATGATTCCTTGTCCTTTTCTTCCAAATCCATCATTACCACCCTCTCTTGGAAACCCCACCCTCAGATCCTCTGGCCTTTAGTCCTTTGGGGGGGTGGGAGGGTGGGGGGGGTGGGGGGGGTGGGGGGGTGATGCGAGGCTAATGTAAGCGGCGATGAATGTTGGAAAATGAAGGAACAGAAGAACCCTCGATACCTCTGTGATGAGGGCTGGGGGCCTTTAGGCTGCAGTGCTGATCGGAGTGCCCTTGACAGATGGCACCAGGTAACTTTGGAACCGGATTCCGGTTCTATGAGATCCCGTTCCACCAGAGTGACGGTGTAAACCACGCGCATTCATTTGTTTTGGCAAAGGCACTCCAGATTCTGTGACAAAACTGGTCTGTGTATTTCATATAATTTACAGTGCAGAAGGAGGATTTAGGTCATCGAGTCTGCACCGGTCCTTTGAAAGAGCACCCTACCCAAGCCCACACCTCCACCCTATCCCCATAACCCAGTAACCCCACCCAACACTAAGGACAATTTTGAACACTAAGGGCAATTTTGAACACTGAGGGCAATTTAGCATGGCCAATCCACCTAACCCGCACATCTTTGGACTATGGGAGGAAACTGGATCTCCCAGAGAAAACCCACGCATGCCTAGGGAGAACGTGCAGACTCCGCACAGACAGTGACCCAAGCCGGGAATCGAACCTGGGACCCTGGAGCTGTGAAGCAATTGTGCTAACCACTATGCTACCGTGCTGCCCACTGGAGAGTATAACTGGAGAGAACACCAGTTTTCTGTTTTAGCATGACACTTGGCCAAATTCTGGTAGGATTCTGCCCTGAACCTGTCGGTGAAAGACTTTAGGATGTTTCTTGATGTTGAAGATTCGATAAAAAGGTAAAGGTAGTTGAAATTGCTGCATCAGTAGCAGTTGTAAGGTCTTCTGTGAAATGACCGATCAAACTTAACCCAGACCAGGATGTTCAGAATGTCAAATTAACTGGTATGGAAATAGTACTGAAATATGGCAGAAAGTTCTTTGGCTGATTAAAGTTCAAGTCACGAGGTGAAAGGTGTTATATGAATGCATGTTGCTGTTGCTTTCCAATGTTCATATGTACTGACCTGATGACAATGAAAATTGTCCCTTTGCAGAAAAATAACACTGCGTGAAATGCCATCCAGGCGAATGGGATAGATACAAAGACTAGCAAAGGGTAACAAAGGGTTGATCAGGGACAGCTAGCATAGATTCATGAAGGGAATGCCATGACTGACAAATCTCATTGAATGTTTTGAAGAGGTGACTAAGGAAGTAAACTGGGGAATGTCTATGGATGTTCTTTGTATAGACTTCCAGAAGGCATTTGAATAAGTTCCACACAAGAGACTGTTAACTTAAGGTGCAAACCCATGGTGTTGAGGGCAAATTATTGACATGGTCAGGATATTGGTTGCATGACAGGCGGCAGAGAGTTGGGATAATGGGTAATTACTTTGATTACCAGGTTGTGACTTGTGTACCATAGGGATAAGGATCTATATTGGAGGCTCAATTATTCATCATATTCATTAATGACTTGGATAATGGCATAGAAAGTCATGTATGCAAATTTGCTGATGATACAAAGTTAGGCATCATTGTAGACAGCCTAGATGATAGCATAAAATCACAAGGAGATATTGACAGATGAGGTGAATGGCAAATCAGTGTAAGCAAGTGTGAGGTCATCATTTTGGACCAAAAAAAGGATGGAGCTGAGTACTTTCTCAATGAAAAGAATTAGATACAGTGGATGTCCAAAGAGATTTGGGGTCCAGGTGCATAGATCTTTATAATACCATAAACAAGTGCAGAAAATAATCAAAAAGGCTAATGGAGTGCAAGCCTTTATATTTAGAGGATTAGAGAATAAAGACAAAGGGGTTATGCTGCAGCTACACAGAACCCTGGTTAGACTTCACTTGGAGTACTGTGAGCAGTTCTGGGCACTTCACCTTAGGAAGGATATATTGGCCTTGGAGGGAGTGCAACATAGTTTTACAGAAATTATACCTGAATTACAGAGGTTAAGTTACGAGAAGAGATTACACAGATGAGGCCTGTTTCCGCCTAAAGGTTAAGGGGTGATCTGATCAAAATATTTAAGATATTAACAGGGAAAGACAGGGTAGATGAAGATAAACTATTTCCACTGGTTGTAGATTCTAAAACTCAGGGGCATGGTCTTAAAAATTGGACCTAGAGATGTTATGAAACACTTCTTCACTTGAAGGGTGGTAAAGGTTCGGAACTCTCCCACAAACAGCAGTTGAAGCTGGGACAGTTGCTAATTTTAAATCTGAGAGAGATTTTGTTAATCAAAGGTCTCAAGGGATATGAGCCAACAGTTAGGCCACAAATCAGCCATGATCTCATTGAATAGCAGGACAGGCTTGAGGGACTGAATGGCCTACTCCTGTTCCTGTGTCTGTGCTGGCCCTTGGAAGGAGTAATTCTCCTAGTGCAACTCCCCTGCCTTTTCTCCATAGCCCTGCAGTTTTTCAATTTTCAGATAATGATTCAATCCCCTTTTGAAAGAACTGTCCGACTCTCCCAGGCAGTGCATTCCAGATCCTAACCAATCAGTGTGTAAAAATAGGTTTTCCTCATGTATGTGCCCAAAAACATTTTGATATATATACTGTACACCTCAGATTAACTTGTTCACATGTCGTAGATGAACTGTGGGGAAAAAAAACTTGTGCACAGCGTGTTACTGAAGAAAGACAATGGCAGCTTTTTTTTAGCATGTGGAATTTGGGAATATCTTGCATGATCTTCTAATGACAATCACTAACTTTAAGGCTCTGACCTGCATTGAATTTATGTAAAAATGTATGTATTGATATCTGGAGCTGACAGGGAGAAGAAAATGACTACAGCCTTGTTTAACTCCTTCTGTCACAGAGCTGGTTCACTCTCCTAAAAGCAGTATTACTCCTCTTTTGACCAGATCATAAAATCTGAATTGAAGAATTAGGTTATCTTTAGAATTGAAATCCTTTGAATGGCATTTGCTGAATTACAATAGAAATGCTATACGCTGGATCAGAGGTAACCATGGGAAGTTAATGTCATGACACCATCAAATATGCATTTTTGAAATCTGTTTGGGTCCAGATTGTTGGTAAAGATAAAAAACTAGGTTTGACGTTATTGACACACAAATCCAATGTTCATTTGTAATAACAAATGAGATACTAGAAAATGAGCAATGACAAGACCCTCTTTTACTGTAGACTTGCCTGGGGGGCAATAGTGATGCTGTGTCTTTCAAGATTTTAATTTATAACTCTTTTATATATTGTGTTGTCAATGCTACTCAAGTCATTGTCTGCTCTTTTAACTATTCTCATAAATTGCTTTTAACTCAACATTATTTTGGCAGGCAGGGACCTTCTTAGTCAAACAAAAAAATGTATTCTTAAGCTTCTTGCATCCTGCAGTGAAAAGTATCCCCAGTAATCCAGCATTTCAGAGACTTCCTCATCTTAAACCAGCAGATTTTAAGATGCCGTTCCATTTTTTTCTGAACCCAATCAATATGTATGGGCTGTGCCCTGCTTCAAGAGTACCGCTGTGCACAGCGCTCTGCTACCTTGCTCGTTATGAACAGGGTGGAAGCTTCCACGGAGAAAACTGCATTTATTTTAATGACCATGCACCAAAATAGCCCATATGTAAAATGGCAAATTCTGTTGTAAACGGCAAAGGGCAGCACGGTGGTGGAGCGGTTAGTACTGCTGCCTCACTGCGCTGAGGACCCGGGTTCAATCCTGGCCCTCGGTCAGGTCCGTGTGGAGTTTGCACATTCTCCCATGTTTGCGTGGGTCTCACCCCCACAACCCAAAGTTGTGCAGGGCAGGTGGAATGGCTGTGTTAAATTGCCCCTTAATTGAAAAAATAGAATTGGGTACACTAATTTATTTTAAAAGGGCCTCTTTATTAGAAAAGTAACATTAAATTGCGCCGAACGTCCACTGTCTTTTAAAATGGAAAAAACACTTTACTTGCGGGACTCAGAATTCATTAATAAACACTGCCGTCCACAGGCCAAGCTTTATATGGCGACATGCCGTACCTTTTGTGAGTCTGTAAATAAACCCTGAGATGAATCTCCTGTAATTACTGTGACACGGAGCATTGAGGCTGGAACTGGACTGGAACGAAGACTGTACGGGAAGATATGTAGTTCTATTTTACCTGGGAAAGCTCCATACAACCTTTGCCATTGCGGTCTGATAGGCAGACAGAGCTTGCCAGATATGTACTGATGGTTCAAAGTAAAACAAAATAATATTTTTATTAAAAGACGGCGGAAACAGTAATTAAGGGGGGGGGGGGGGGTGGGGGATAGCAGTGTTGGTGAATAGATGATTTACTGTCTGATATATATCTGGAGTGCAGGTTAACATCACTCCTGGGTTTCCCCTGTACGCAGTCCATGCCGTCAGTTCTGTCCAGGTGACAGTTCACCCCTCACTTCCATTGCACGCAGGAATGTTTGCCGAGACCCATTCTTCATTTTCAACCCGGGATTGTCTCAAGGTAACAAACCCCGTTAATGGCTTGACAGCACTGTTGTGCTAAAGCACTGAGACCTGCAGAGGAGCAGTACCTTCTGGACTGACTCGGCGACACCTGGAGGTGCACAAGGGCCGGTCCATCGTTTTGGCTTTTACCAACGTGGAAGTTGAGTATCAACTACCTGGACAGGACGACCCTGGATTTCTGTCACCGCCCGGTGCAAACATGACGGTGCACTAACTGTAGATGCCCCAGGGATGCTCATCTCGAGAGTCATTTAAAGTCACATTGGTGGCTTCGCAATAACACAATGTTTCGTACACCAGGGTCGCGGGGTCCACGCTGCACAGTAAATGGGCATAACAGAACAAATGTATGTTTACACAACACTCATATAAAGGGGATTTTCCAATTTCCCTCACTTGGTTGATTCAGATTTCTTCTCTTTACGCACATTATTTCTGAAAATGACAGGGTTCCACAAATTGACCATTACAAAAAAACAAAGGGAGAGAAAGAAGCTTTTGTTCGGGACGTTGGCTGTCCTGCCATGGCAACAGCAAAGTTGCCCGGATACCAAAGTAGATTCAAACCACATGACTATTTCTAATCGGGTGGTCCTGGGAAGATGTCCAGACCCACTTTTTGTAATAATTGGTTGACTAACTTTTTATGCTATTAAGATGGTACAGTACTGAAACATCAGCAAGGACACGCAGTATTTGATCAAACTTGAGATCTAAAACGCACTTGTTTACCAGTGCAACAAGTATATATTTATTTTTAAAATTAAGTAAAGACTGCATTATTTATTTTAAATTATTTATACCCGATATTTAACTTCCAAACGGAAGCTTTTCTCGTTGTAAAGAGTGAGTAGAGGAAGGCACTAGGTGGCACCATTGTTCTTATGTTGTAAAGGAGTCACGGGTCAAAGCTGGTCTCAGTCGGATTTAGAGGAGCGACTTCCCTCCAGTTTCTATCTCAGTTTGAAATAAACCTTGGGGGAAGAGGGGAACAATAGATGATGCTGGAGCGATTATATAAAAAAAATGAAGGAAACAGAACAAGAGGCGCTCATTTAAAAGTGGAAACCTATGTATCAGAATTAGACTGAGGCGAGAGGGAGAGAGAGAGCAAGGTGCTCCATCAACAATTTCTTCCAGAGACAGAGATGATGCACTGAACTGTTTCCATCTGGTTCAAAAGCAGAGTCACAATTATAGAAGCACAGATGGGATGACATGGATACGACTGATGAAGGATCAAGCTGAATCATTAGCTCTTTCTCTCCATAAATGCTGCCTGACCTGCTGAGTATTTCCAACATAGTTTTGTTTTTAACTTGGTTAGCGTCTGACTTGTGAGACAGACCAGTGAACCACAAGCAGCTTGTCATCCAGATGAGGAACAGTCGAGCTAGCGGCTCTTTTTTGGAGCAGGAGCCAATTGTAAGAGCAGGGCAGAGAAGAATCGGTCATAAGTGGCATGATTTGGTTTCGGGCCAGGAGGAATTTTCATATTCTTCTTGACCACACCATTTTCTTTTAACTTTTTTTGTGAGGGTCTGTAAAGCCCACTGGTTAGGCCACGTTACACCTAGCGCAAATCAGGTGTCCACAGATCAGTCAAACTAACTCAAAATTGCATCTCTCTCCTGTATCGGACACCAATGCGGAGCTGTCTGGGAAAACACAGGAATCCTGCCGCCCAGTTCCGAAGCTTGTTGGAAATGGTAAGAAGTTGAGTTGGGAGCAGGAATATAAGGGCAGAAACCCAACCCCAGTTTTCGTAAGGCCCTTTTTCTTACTTTTAAAAAATAATTCCAATTAAGGAGCAGTTTGGTGTGGCCAATCCACTTATCGTGCACATCTTCTGTGAGACCCACGTAGACACGGGGCAAATGTGCAAACTCCACACGGACAGTGACCCGGGGCCGTGAGGCAGCAGTGCTAACCACCGTGTCACCCCTCACTTTTCACAATGTTACCACCTAGTCTCCATCCAGCAGAGGTAATGAAACTGGACGCTGCTTTTTATTGATGGTGCTGCCTCTCATGTAGCATAGTCCAAGTTTACTTAACTGAAGTATTTAATGAACATTAAATGATGCAATCACGACATCTGAACAGCATTTAGGACAAATGCAAGATGACAGTCTATTTTTTTAATGACCCCCAAGTTAACCTAAGCACTTTGAAGTTTGCCTTGTATAATTGCACTGATTTGCCTATATTATCGACGTTTACTATGGACGTTTGATTTAATTCTTGATTGTTTCCTGATTGAATCTCTATGCTAATGTTTTCTTGTAAAAATCAATCCCAGAAAGAAAGGCATGCAGTCTAATCAGTGTGTTACAAAAATAGGGCTGGTATCAACTCTATTGTGCTTTCTAATGAAGCCAGCGGGCACATGGAAGCATTCTGTTGCCATTTTATCCCTCACTCTGTTGATAAGATGTGGAGATGCCGGCGTTGGACTGGGGTGACTCACCTGATGAAGGAGCTATGCTCCGAAAGCTAGTGATTCCAAATAAACCTGTTGGACTTTAACCTGGTGTTGTAAGACTTCTTACTCTGTTGATAGTTTAATTACGTGAAGTAATACAGGTGTTCATTGCCCAATGAACCTCTCTTAAGTATCCATTCCTGTTGTAAGGGTTGGACAATTTAACTATGGAGGGCATCACATCCCATCCTATCGGACACACTGTCAGTCTTTCAGGAAAGGTTACTGGGAAGGTGAGGGGCAGGGAGCTTGCCCAAATCATGACTCCCTTTCCTTCCCCAGTCTGACTAAAGGGCACTAACGCCACTTCTGACACCTCCACCAACATGCTGGTTGTGATTAACTACTTTTGGATATGGGCTGCATCTTGAAACCTCTCTGATCTGTAAGGAGTAAACGGGAAAGTGTGATTATTCCGATTAGGCATGCTTTAGCACTGGCATTCTGATGAACAGCTTGGCCTGAATTGTTTTAGATTATGGTAACCCTGCTGTTGAATTCCCAGCATTTTGGTTTGTCTGAAATAAATCCTTGCTGCTCTCGCTCAAGATTTTCTTTCCTGATCTGAAAGATGGAGCTTGCGAAATTGAGAAAATATTTATGGGCAGCAGGTTCCATCACCAGTGGAATTTTGGTTTGATCGCCTTAGGTTAGAGTTCAGCAGTAAGCACCTCAGAGTAATGGTTGGACGTTGCACCTTTTCTATTTCATAGTTTTTTAAAATGAAGAATCTTCGCCCCGGCTTGCAGGGAGGGCAAAGTCAGATCCAAATGTTTATGACTTTGAATTGCTGTGGCTTGAAACGTGAAATAGTTGAAAGGAAACAAAATTAGCTATTGATATAAAAAATCAATGGTCGCGATGTCTTCCCGTGGTAATCTGATATCTGTATTTTTTTGCGTCTTTGAAACTGATCCATGCATTTTAACGCTGCCGCCACTCCAGCCGGTTGCAGTGGCAAGTGGCAGTCATGCACTGTGGTTGCCCTTGGAGAGTTCAGCAATGTTCTCAAGGCGAGCACCAGAAAGGGGGAAAAGAAAGTGCCCTCGCTCAAACTAATCCCTTCTCCCTGGTAAAGCAGATTGCTTCCCCAAATCCTAACTCCTGTTGGTAGAAGGAAATAAATATTTACAGTGTATTAATAAATTAGCGGTGCAACAGGCTGCAGATCGGCTGTTTATACCTTTAATGCTGCTGAGCAAAGTGAAGTTTCTGTGCTGAAATGCACGTCCAACACCCTCGCTCGTCATTGCAGTTGATCTGCTGATGTCTGTGTTTCAGTGATTCGCTCTCTTCTGTAGCACGAAAACAAATGCATCTTGTGTGTGGAGGGAGGGAGGGGAGGGGAGGGGAAGGGGAGGGGAGGGGAGGGGGGAGATGGCAGGGTGGATGAGGCAGACTTTTCTGAAATTAAATGTGCTATAATTTTCACGGAGCTGAGCCTTGACAAAGCTCTTTGGCTAAAATGTTCAAGGTTCAGATTGGATCTTCGGGCTAGCTCATTTGTGTGATTTAGATCGTTACGTTGCCTTCTTTGTCAGCAGTCATATTGTGGTGCAATTCATCGCATGTGAGTAGCGGATCGTGAAATGCAGATGCTGTAAACGATGGCCAACAGGACGGAAAAGAGAGGGTAAATCACCAATGAATGTTTGAATTGCCCGCAAGGAAAGCAATGGCCAGTAGATGCCGGTATTGAGATTTTTTTTTCAAAGATAGCTTTCACCGTACCTTCACTGAGACTGGCGTGTGAGGCACAGAATTTCAGCTGAATTTTGGAAGATTGTTTTTTAACATCAACTGTGCTGTTATCTCAACACATTTAGACGATCGCCAATGCTTTGTCCTGCGTGCATCCTTAAACTTTCAGTTAGGAAGGCTATCTATAAGTAATTCTTAAAGCTAGGAGCTCCGAGACTCACACGGTGTAGCGGATTGGCGTGCTAAAGAGGACAGTGAACGGTGTCCCAAAAAAACAGAAGCAACAATTAAAGTTTCAGAAAATATTGGAGGAGAAAGACGATGCAAGCAAAAGGCACTTCACGGAAACTTCAATGAAATATTATTTCAGACAAACATCTATGGCGACAAAGGGGAAAGAGCTGGGTGGGGGGGTGGGGTGTTGGTGAAGCTTAGAAAAGTCACGGCAGAGACGCTAATGTGCCAGTGCAGACTATTCTAAACACTGGACCAACTTTGGCTCCAGAATGAAGTTGCAGCCATTTTGAGTAAATCTCTTCGGCTGTTTGGCTCCCTGACATGTTGTGTTGCTGCTGGTTACTTGCAATCTCGCTGTAGCAACCGGAACTGAGAATATAATTGACATCTCAATGTAGAGAGGTGTCGGAGAAATTACTACCAGCTTTCTGAGTGCCTCCAGCTTTGAAAGGAAGAAGAATGGGAACTGTTGGCATTTTGAAACTTGTGAAAATTGGATGGGAGCCAAGAAGGTTGTAGATTGCCAACGAGGACCAGGAAAGGGTGACCAAGATAGAGAAAGGAAATGGAAGTGCACAAAGAAGTGAAGGAAAAGACATAGAGAATGCACACAGCGTGCACAGATGGATTTGACCCTTTGCATCCCATAGGGGTTGAAAGTATCTCATATTCATGGAGTTATGTGCAATTCCTGTATTTGAAAAGGGATAAAATAAAGAGAAGAGATGTCAGCATTGTGTTACTAGGCCTTCTTGTGAGTGGTGTGGTTTAAAGCATGAAAACATTTTTCAATTGGGTCAAAATAAAATTCGAAAAGGATAAAGTTTTAAAATATATACCTTAAATTGTCACACCAATAACATCAGCTATTTTGAAATCGCGATAATATGCACAATTGATATTTTCTGCTAGTTATCAACAAATACCCTGGACCAGTGAATTCAAAATTAGTCTCTTTCTCAAGAAAAATAAATACTCTTTCACTTCCCTTGCCCTGCCAGGTCATGTACATCTGTTAAGCAGCTTATTTATTGTTGCCATTCTGTATTTTTTTTCTGGAGGGATGTGGACATTGGTGGTACAGAATTATTAATAGAAATGACCCCCACACTGCAGCAAGATGCCACTATTCCTCCTGCTTTGGCTGGAAGCCGCAGTCTTTCAGGTGGCAACACACCTACAGAAGGATGATGAGAGTGTGCTCAATCGAACGGACGTGCATCTGTGTTTTGTTTTCATTATTAACCCATCGCAGACACAGAAAGCATGAATGATCTGGGCTTTGTCGTGCTGTGACCACCCTGCAGGGAATGTAGGCCTTTCTCTTACACACCCAAAGAGGGTTGATTACTGCAACAAATTGAGGGGGGCGGGGGGAATAAATCACACAGTGCAAGATTGAAGGGTATGTTTCTCACCCACTACCGCATAGATAATTTACATTATATATGTATATATAAATATGTTTGTATGCTATTACTCTTCATTCTTATGCTGTAAATGACGTAAATAACATTTTTTAAAATATTTATTTAAATCAGGGTAGTTTACAAAATTGATTAACTTACATCATTGACGAGCCTTGAACTCCCTTATTCCCAGATCTTACAGGTGGATTTAATATCATAAGAAACTGGTGAGGAGAGTTACATATACATTTTTTTTTCCTTTTACAAATTTCAAATGACAGTCCAACAAGAGGATGATTTGAAAGGTTTCAGAGACGCATTGAAGCTTAAATATTGTTTGGGCTTTTGAAAGACCCCCCCAGTGCAGGACTTGTTGGAATCAGTACTGGGTCGTTCATTCATAATCAGCATTGTAAAGTGGTCCAGTCTCTGGCTGCAGCGCGCCCACCCAGCAACTGTTGCATTTCCAGTCGGGTGGAATGAAAATTACACCTCACACTCCCTGGCCGGCGGCTGGTGACACGAACATGATCCGTAATCATTAATGATCACCAGCGCCCCTTCAATATGATTGGGTTTGTAGTCTACATAGTATTCCTGTGTGGACATGGCAGCCATCTGATGCATAGTTTGTTGTTGTTTCTGTTTGCGGCGCTGTGTCACAAAGCACTGCCTCAAGTGCCTGAGGCCGGCAGGAAAACACTTCCACGATACATACAGCACCAGCACCACGATCAGAAAGGAGAATAGCAACGCCATGGTGCCAGTGATCACTTTGTGAACCTGGATGGTATTGTCCCGTTGGCCGTGAGAAAGCACGCTGGTGGCGGTGATTAAATCAGTGGTTTTTACTCCTGTTGTATCCTGTGTGACATAGATGCTGGAGGCATCTCTGAGCGCTGTCATACCTTGGTCCGTGTCTGCCACACTGCTCGAGTCTGAGATGGCCAGTGTGCTGGTGGCCAGCTCGTCACATATGTGGAAGCCATGCACGGCGTCCAGAACCTCCTCGCCCTGGGTGTGCACAGGGCTGGCACACAACAGGCTGCCTTCATGGTGACCCTGAAAACTGCTCAACCAGCTGGCCAAAGCACAGATATTCCGACTGCATTCCCAGCTGTTGCCAGACAGGCTGATGCTGGTCAGGGATTTCCAGGAGTCCAGGATGGTTTGCTCGATGGTGGTCAGGCGGTTCGAATCTAATTGAAGTATCTTGAGGTTAGGCACTACTTCAAAGGCGTAAGATTCAATAAACTCAATCTCGTTCCCCGAGAGGTCCAATGTTTCCAGATGGTTCCAAGTCCACTCCAAAGTGTTCACCACGATGCTGACTTTATTCCACTGCATGTAGAGGGTGCGGAGGGACAGCAGCCGGGGGAAGTGAGCGAAGTTCACCTTCACCAAATCGTTGTGCTCCAGGTGGAGCTCGGTGAGTTTCAGCAGGCCGGCGAAGGCGTTGCGGGCCAGGCTCTGCAGCTGGTTATACCCCACGTCCAGGAACTCCAGGCTCCGGCAGTCCTGGAATATCCGCACCGGGATGGACTGGAGGGCGTTGGAGCGCAGGTGCAGCGTCTGCAGCTTGCGCAGGCCGTGGAAGAGGTCGGGCTCCAGCGCCTGCAGGTTGTTGTAGGAGAGCTGCACATGGCGCAGGTTGGGCATGGGCCGGAACGTGGCGTTGGCCAGCCGGGCGATCTTGTTGGAGCTCAGCACCAGCTCCTTGAGACGGCGCAGGCCGCGGAAGGCGGCGCCGTCCACCGAGTAGATGTGGTTGTGGTCGAGGTAGAGCCAGGTGAGCTGCAGCACGCCGCCGAACTGGTGGGCGCGCAGCTCGGACAGGCTGTTGTAGCGCAGCGAGAGGCCCTGCAGCCCGGACAGGTTCCGCGGCATCTCGCTCAGGCTCTGCGCCTCGCAGTACAGCAGCTTACCGTCACAGCGGCACTGGGCGGCGCACAGCGCCTGGGCGGCGGGCAGCATCTCCAGCAGCAAGCCCAGCACACACAGCAGCCACGCCGAAGGCTTAGTCAGGAGCCACTGCACACTGAGACCCAGCAGGAGGAAATCCATCAGCAAGAGTCAGACCCGCTCCCCAAAATCCCTGCTTGGAGTTCTCTTCCACTCTCCCCCTCTCTGTCTTCCTCTCTTTTATTAAATTTTTTTGTTGCTGTTGAATTCCTGACACCGATAAATCTTCGCGGATGGTCCAACTTTTTCTCCTCTCACATCACCATCCTGTGTGCGTCCCGCTGCCGCCGCCGCCGCTGCTCTTTGGAGCTGACAGGGCTGGGGGCTTCTCTTTTTCCTGACTCTGGCAGGTGGGTCCCTTCCTGCCTCAGTGACATCCAGGGTTGGAGGACGGAGGGCAGTTTCGAAAGGAAGGAGGGGAAGAAAAAAAAAAGAGGAAAATCTAAGCATCAATTGATCTTTTTCATGGCAGAAGAAGGCAGCAAAGGAGACTGCCTTAATCATCAAAGGATTCAAACGAAAATAATCTTACCCATCCTTCTCGGCACGGTGACAGACTCCATTCAGTCACCCTGGCTCTTATTTTTTTTTGTTTGTGTCACTTTTAAAAAATATATATATATAAAAAAAACAATAAAGGGTCCCAGTGTGGGTGAAGCCAGTCCTCAGAGTGCCTCACATCAGTGCCTCGTTCAGTCTGTGCCTCCTCAGCACAGGGCTACAGGGCTCCCGCCAAGCCCGCGGCTCCACTTGTGCACGCTGGCAAGTTTCGTGGCTTTATTTCGCTGTTGGAAAAAAATCCTCCTCCCGCCTTTTCTTTCAGCTGCTGCTCAGGGCAGCCTCCCCCCCTCCCCCTCAAAAAAACTCTTCTTCTCTTCACACAGTCCCACTCTTTCGTTTTCCCCACCCCTCCCTTCGGTAAAATGAATCGTTCCGATCCGTCACCGTCCCATGCTTGGAAACGACCACCCCGGACCTCGAAAGGCGTCCGACCTCTTTCACTGGGCGGGAGACTGGTGCGAGCTGAGAGTGGTGAGGCGGGTGCTGCTGCTGCTGCTGCTTGGAGGGAGCTGGGTGCCTCGCATGGCTCTCCTCTCTCCCTCTACCAGAGCAGACTGCACCGCGAGAGCGGGCAGGCGTGCTGAGTGTTGACACAATGTCGTAAGCCACTCATGATCGTTCAGTGGTATGTCAAACATGGGCAGATTGATTTAAAAAAAGGGGGTTGGGCAGAACAACAGAGAGAAAAAAAAACACAGGGCTTTCGTGAAGCGGGGCGCGGCGTCCACTTACTTCACCACCAGCACCCAGGACGCGCCGTCTCTTCCGCGTGGATAGGAGGAATTTAAAATACACTTGGCGTGGCCGAGAGCGGATCACAGCGGAGCGGGAGACAGCTGTTGCTGCAGAGCGGGGGTGGGGAGCGGGGGAATAAAACCTTCCAGTTGAAGTGGAATATGCACGGTTCAGGATCCATCAGTGCAACATCCTGCCTCAATTGGAAGCTTACGCAAAGACCATTGCACACCACATGCATCCTGCACTTTCAACGATGCGCATCCTTCAGTAATTGTTGTTTGACTTCGTTCCCCGGAAGCAGGTTTTCGATACTGTTAAACCCGGATTAACCCTTTAGCGCCAGGCTGGGGCAAACACTGAGGGTCAATAAATAATACATTGTCCCCGAGTTTGCTGCTGTAATGACGGCGGAACTGTCACCTCTCGCTGCCATTACTGTGCATATATATATATATATATAAAACAACTTCGGGCGTCTTCACAGGCACACTTGTACGCGGCAATCCACAAGTTGGTATCAGTGATACCCATTCCGTCTCCTCCACAAGGTGCACTGTTGCAATCTTCCCAAAGACGAACAACATAGAATCAGTGATTTGACGTGAACTTCGTTTTTTTGTGCGCCATTCTTGCTGTAAAAGCTATTAAACACGTTCATCCTTACTGAATGAGGGGCAGCAGAGTTCTTAACAGCCTGTTAAATCGTAATCACCGATGAATAATCTCGCTGCCACCCGAAAAAATAATTGTAGACATGTGAAATGTCATTCCCTCGGAATACCGTTTCAAATGCCATTCCTTTTAAAATAATAGAAAATGTATTTTCATTTTAAAGCTTGTCTATCGGATCCAGCTTCTAACTTAAATCTCACAATCTTTATTTTGCTTTGTGTATGATGAAAAACGAGTAAAGTGTTAATTTTTGGTGTGCTGCCTGTGAGAATATGTCACTCTGATTGGTTACTCAGCCTTTTTTTGTCATAGAATTTGGATTGGATTGGATTTGTTTATTGTCACGTGTACCGAGGTACAGTGAAAAGTATTTTTCTGCAAGCAGCTCAACAGATCATTCAGTACATGGAAGAAAAGGAAATTAAACAAAATTCAAGAAAAGACAAGAAAATACATGAGAATACATATTAGGGCAACACAAGATATACAATGTAACTACATAAGCATTGGCATCGGCTGAAGCATACAGGGTGTAGTGTTAATGAGGTCAGTCAATAAGAGGGTCATTTAGGAGTCTGGTGACAGTGGGGAAGAAGCTGTTTTTGAGTCTGTTCGTGCGTGTTCTCGGACTTCTGAATCTCCTGCCCGATGGAAGAAGTTGGAAAAGTGAGTAAGCCAGGTGGGAGGGATCCTTGATTATGCTGCCCGCTTTCCCCCGGCAGCGGGAGGTGTAGATGGAGTCCATGGATGGGAGGCAGGTTCGTGTGATGGAGTGGGCGGTATTCACGACTCTCTGAAGTTCCTTGCGGTCCTGGGCCGAGCAGTTGCCATACCGGGCTGTGATGCAGCCCGATAGGATGCTTTCTATAGTGCATCTGTAAAAGTTGGTCGGGTTAATGTGGACATGCCGAATTTCCTTAGTTTCCTGAGTTTACAGTGTAGAAGGAGGCCATCCGCCCCAGCGAGTCCGCACCAGCCCCCGGAAAAAGCACCCTTCCCAAGGTCCACACCTCCACCCTATCCCCACAACCCAGTAACCCCACCCAACACTACCCAACACTAAGGACAATTTTGGACACTAAGGGCAATTTTAGCATGGCCAATCCACCTAAGCTGCACATCTTTGGACTGTGGGAGGAAACCGGAGCTCCCAGAGGAAACCCACGCACACATGGGGAGAATGTGCAGACTCCGCACAGACAGTGACACAAGCCAGGAATCGAACCTGGGACCCTGGAGCTGTGAAGCAATTGTGCTAACCACAATGCTACCATGCTGCCCACAATGACTTGCTTGATGACTTTACTGTCCTTGGATGCCACAGATCCCCTATGGACCTTGAAAGTAATGTCAGATTCGGGGAAATTGGTGCTCCAGAGCCCGCTAAATATTTGGGGGTGGGGGGGGATCTGTTTGAGATGAGGAGCAAGCACCATTCCTTCATTGCTGACTACAAAATCTGGGCCAATAACCACCTCATTGTCCCTTCCTGGCACATTACATTGGCTCACTCTGCAAGAATGTGATCTGAGAAGCACTGGCAATCCCAGTGGAAGTTGTCAAGCCTTGCTGTAGTTAGGAAGCAACAGCCCATATGGAAAAAAATACTGAACAAATCCTCATCCCTGACATAAAATGATATTTTTCTGGAGCCGTTCAAAAAATCTATTCTAATGAGTGTGTTAAGAGAAGCTGCTTGATGCGAATCCTGTGCTAATGGAGAAGCCAAAAACAAACCTGTCAGTATACATCAAAACAGCCTTTAATGGGGTTGGATGAATGGAAACAGGAGCTGACTTGACTCACTTAGTTTATAATTTCACCTCAATTATGAAAGGCTATTGCAATGTAAATCCTCAACATGAAATAAACAACCAACATTTAGCTAATGCTGGGAAGTGTAGAATGTTAAGCTTCAAAATAATCAAAGCTCTCATCACAAAAGAAAAATAATGAAATGTTCATGTTTGTTCAGATTTATTTGAATTGTCAGTTTTCTCTCTGTCCCTCCTGAAGTGGTTAATTCATTCACTTTTGCGGATGCTCAGCAGCTATGAAGGAAATGACCATGCAGGATTATGCAGACACATTTAAGATACACACGTCACTTCTTTCGAAGCTGCTAACACTCAAGTCTGAAGGTTGTGGGTTCAAGATCCACTCCAGAGAAATGAGCACAAAATCTGGGCTGACACTTCAGTGGAGCATTGAGGGAGTGGTGCAGTATTCCATATATAAATGTTAAATTGAGTCTGCTCTGCATGTGGGCTTAAAAGATCCCATGGCAATACTCAAGCAGGTTCAGAGGAGCTCTGTCATTATTTATCCCTCAACCAACATCAACAAAACAGATTATCTGGTCTTTATTCCATTGTTTTGCATTGGGCAAACTGGATAGAGTGCCTCCTCATATTACAACCATGGCTGCACTTCAAAAGTACTTTACTGTCTGTGACGTGTTTTGAAATATTTTGAGGTTGGGAAAGGTGCTTTATAAATGTAACTCGGTGGCAGAGTGGTTAGCATTATTGCCTCACAGCCATAGAGATCTGGGTTTGATTCCAACCTCGAGTGACTGTGGAGTTTGAACATTCTCCCTGTGTCTGCGAAGGTTTCCTCTGGGTGCTCTGGTTTCCTCCCACAGTCCAAAGATGTGCAGGTTAGGTGGATTGGCCATGCAAAATTGCCCCTAAATGTCCAAGGATTGGGTGGGTTACAGGTATACAGTGGGAGATTGTGCCTAGGTAGGGTGCTCTTTTGAAGTGTCGGTTAAGACTTGATAGACCAAATGGCCTCCTTCTGCACTGGTGGGATTTAAAGAATATGGAGGAAGTGTTGGATGATCTGCCATGATCATAATGAATGGCAGAGCAGGCTTGAAGGACCGAATAGCCTCATCCTGTTCCTATTTTCTATGTTTCATCCATCTATTTACCATTCAGATTAGAGACCAGCAAATACAAAACTCCAATGTATAATTTGGCCCACAACAGGTGGCTCAATGCAATTAACCAGGTGTCTGAGAAATATTTTTGTCCGTTTTCCAATCTATTAAACTTTTTCCTTCTGACAGATGTTGGTCAGTTAAAATTAAGATCTAACCTTACTTTTTTAATTCAAGCTGAAATTTGGGATTACAATTTTGTGATATGTTAATTTGGGAATTTTGAGCTGCCCAATGCAATCTAGGTAAAGTCTGAGCAATTTTCAAAATTAAGCCTGTCCAAATAATTTTGGGAAGTTGCTAGTGTAGTGTGAGTAAACAGATGGGCAGTACCCAAATTAGGACAGTGGGTAGGGAAATCTGTGGATTCCGTGTGTTATTGAGTCATAAACAGAATTTAAGATCAACAAGAGGGAAAGGAGGAATCGGTGGGATTGGCAGTGAATGGAGATTTATTTTCCTCCTGCCCTGACAAACCTACAGATCGCATAAGCCCCCAAGTTTTTGATTTATGTTGACCCCTGTCTTTTTCAAGTGGGAACATTCGTCTCCACCTGCTCCAAAATGGCTTGAGACCCGGTGTCAATGAGAACTGCTAAGTGTAATGCTATCATTTTTTTGTTACTACTGCCCCAATTGTTTACAAAAAATGTGGACGATAATTGGGACCAAGACTATTTCCCCGTATTCTGCCTACTTCACCAACCAGACCTAAGAAGGAAATGTATTATGCAAACAATGTGGCTATTGTAAGGGTCCTTCCTGTTTGTTCCTGTTTATTTCCTTATTTTCCCTTCCTTTTATTTTTGCTGTTGCATTTTCTGGTCCATGGATGTTTAATGGACCTGCGACTTTAATAATAATAATAATCGTTATTATTCTCACAAGTAGACTTGCATTAACACTGCAATGAAGTTACTGTGAAAAGCCCCTAGTCACCACATTCCTGCGCCTGTTCGCGTACACAGAGGGAGAATTCAGAATGTCCAATTCACCAAACAAGCACGTCTTTCAGGAGTCGTGAGAGAAAACTGAATCAACCGGAAGAAGCCCCATGCAGATATGGGGAGAACGTGCAGACTCCGCACAGACAGTGACCCGATCCGGGAATCTAACCTGAGACCGTGGCGCCGTGAAGCAACAGTGCTAACCACTGTGCTACTGTGCCGCCCACATGGAAGCTATGACCTGTGCCTTTAATCCAAGCAGGAAGATCCTTAAAGTTCTGCTGTTTTAGACTGACATCAGTGATGACTCGGATTGATTGATGTAGTTGGTGGCCAATGAATGCATCCAGGGGGCGGTGCCCTGCCCGGTGGTGGGTGGTGATTGGATCTGATCCCACTTGCGTTTTCATTTCACTTTTGGTTCTGAAGTCCAGGCGGAGGATTACAACTAATTTACTCCCAGAAAGTTAATTTAACTCTTGAAACCCTGGAGTCATTCTGGTAAATTTGCCCTGCGGCCCTTTACCATTCTCTAGCCATGTGTGCCAAAACCATACGCAGCCACACGGGAATTCAGTTTTAATACACACACAAGCACACACATTTAAAGCCCCAGTCCCAGCCCCAGTGGGAAGAAGACACTGGGGTTTAAAATATTGACAGTGTGACATTTAATGCAATCATGCTGCATACTTGCATGGCACCATAATAATGGACGTATTTTGACGAGCACCAGGCAAGTGAGGATCCAACCGAGATTCAAAATTAATGCCGAATTATGTCAATCAGACCTCAGTGCTAATTTATTTTCAAGTCACTGGGTCAGTCCCTGGTGCTGGTGTTGCCAAGGAATCGTGGTGTGGTCAATAGTGTGGGGATATGCATCACCGTATACAAGGGGTTAATGTAAATACACTACAACTAGGTAAACACTAAGGGAACACCGGAGATGTCATGACATGCAGACATACAGCTAATGAACACATAAAATAGGACACGACCAATGGCCAGTTAAGACACCCAGAGGTGACACTACCACAAGGGGGCAATCCATATATAAGGACAGGGCACACATGCTCTGTCTCTTTCCACAGGTGACACTTAGAGAGTAGGACGGGGCAGATCAGAAGCATCACACCCACCATGTGGCTTAGAGCAGACTGGTTAGTTACACTGAGTTACTATAGCAAGATTAGCAGGAGAGTCAAACTCATAGAGAACTGTGCTAATGGTTCAATAAATCACATTGAACTTACTTCAAAGTTTGGAGTATCTTTTGGTCAAAGCTGCATCGAGTTGCAGCCTGTGTTATCCCAGAGTACATGATACATCAAATAGATCAGTTAATTGTCCAAATACTTATTCCCTGCCTGAGGCTCCTCCTCCAACTGACCACTGTGATCCTCGTCATTGACACCATTAACCTTGCCCCAGCCCTCACCCCTCATGATCCCCTAACCTGATTGTTGGTGACCAATCACTGTCGGTACCCGGCTGCCCTATTACCATTAGATAACTGACGGCTGGTTCAAGTTAGAGTTGGGAATAGTGTATTTAAAATCACTCTGCCTGCATTCACCCTGAGTTACAATTAGGCTTGCAGCGCTCGACTTGATGGTGTCTTTATCTACAACACCTTCAAAGAATCTTATTATAGTTTTCGTCCAATAGTCAGATTCTAACAAGCATCTCAACACCATATGCTTCACCCGATGTCTCTGTCTATGTATTTATATTGTGTATTTATATTATGTTCTATATTTTGTAATGTATGGAATGATCTGACTAGACTGTACACAGAACAATACTTTTCACTGTATCTTGGTACATATGACAATAAATCTAAATGAAAGCTTTCCCACTTTTTAAATTGGACATCACATTTGCATGTACGATATATAAGTTACTTCAGTTCCAAATACTTGACTGTACAAGGTGACATAGCACACAATATTGGTGAAATAATTCCTGGAACCACTTGATTGAATCATAGCATCTATTAGTTTGAGGTTAAGCAGGAATACATTTGTACCCTTCACCACATTCTCTATTTGCATTTTAAGATTAATTCATCAGTTGTGCCACCAATTGACACTTCAATTTTGTATACAAGTGAATTTATCAAGATAAGGATGTGTATCAGAATGCTCAGCAAGTAATGCATCATTTCTGATTGCCAAAAGCTGGTATCAGATCTCTTCATAGCTTCTATTTGTCTGAAGGACTGCATATAGAAACATACATTCTTCGAAAATAAAGACATATCGATAGTCCTGTGAGGGCTTTAGCTCTGAGATCCAGAGAAACAGGCCCAACATGGACTAGATGGGCCAAATGGCCCCCTGTGCCATAATGAATTTCTGAAACGAGTATGGAGAGTCACAATGCACTTCTTACAAGTCATCTAAGTTTGCTTTAGCTGGCACTAAATTGTCAGTCTGGCACATAGATAAAATATCACAGAACTGTTACAATACAAATGGAGGCCAGTCATAGAATTTACAGTGCAGAAGGAGGCCATTTGGCCCATGCACCCGGAGGAAACCCACGCAGGTACGGGGAGAACGTGCAGTCCCCACACAGAGAGTGACCCAAGCTGGGAATGAAACCTGGGACCCTGGAGCCGAAGCAACAGTGCTAACCACTGTGCTATCGTGCTGCCCCATTCGGAGCATCATGTCTGCACTGGCTCTCTGAATGAGCACTTCACCTCGTGCCATTCTCCTACCTTCTCCCCATAGACCTGCACATTCCTCCTTTTCAGCTAATAGTAGAGTTCCCTTTTGAATGCCTCAGTTGAATCTGCCGACACCACATTCTCAAGGAGTTTACTCCAGACCTCAACCACTTGTTGCACTTAAAACCTTTTCCTCATATTGCTTTTGCTTCTTTGGCTAATTGCTCTAAATCTGAACCCTCATTTTTTTGATCTTTCCTTGATTGGAACAATTTCACCCGATCTTTTCAGACCAAGCTCCTCATGATTTTCAATACCTCGATCAAATCTTCACGCAACTTTCTCTTCTCCAAGGAAAACAGACTCCACTTCTTCATTCTCTCTTCATAACTAAAGTTCCTTACTCCAGGAACCATTCTCATGAATATTTAATACACTCTCTCTGATGCCTTCAAATCTTTCTAAAGTGCAGTACCCAAAACTCGATACAGTACTCCATCTGATGCTGAACTAGTGTCTCATATAATTTTGACATAACCTCGTTGCTCTTGTACTCTCTGCTCCTATTAACAAAGCCTAAGATATTCTATTCAGTATCCACTTAAAGTGTTCCATTCTTCAACACAAATTCAGCAGCATCTTCCTTGTATCAGGCAGTATTTTAGTGAATCCAAATTGTGCCCTGTCATAGCCTCGAGTGCTAAGCCTAAAGTGTTAACCCAATACTGCATAGAGTATTAATACTAAAGTCTAATTAAGGTTTTATATAAGCTTATTTATACTTGGTTCTAATTTTAAGTAATGATTTGCACTGTACAAAGTTCTGGCAGTTTGTGACCTTAATTCTTAAGCACAGTAAGAAGTATTACAACACCTGGTTAATGTCCAACAGGTTTGTTTTGAATCACTAGCTTTCAGAGAACAGCTCCTTCCTCAGGTGAATGAAGAGGTGGGTTCCAGAAACATATATATAGATAAGGCCAATATGCAAGAAGATACTTTGAATACAAGTCTTTGCAGGTAATTAATTCTTTACAGGACCAGATGGAGCAACTGGAGAGAGGGAATCACAGGTTAAGGAGGTGTGAATAGTCTCAAGCCAGGACAGTTGGTAGGAGTTCGCAAGCCCAGGCCAGATGGTGGGGGGTGAATGTAATGCAACATGAATCAAAGGTCCTGGCTGAGGCCATACTCATGTGTGTGAAACTTGGCTATAAGTTTCTGCTCGACGCATGTCCTGGCCGTCCTATCAAATCAGGCAATGGGACCTGTGTGAGAATCTATCTGGCTACATCAAGGGCATCTTGAAACCCATCGGACAAGGAATGCCCAGCTTCTGACGCGATACGACAGACTTCTTACAGAAACTCAGCACCCATGGACCAGTTGAACCAGGAACATTCCTCGTCACAATGGACGTCATGGCACTCTACACCAGCTTCCCCCATGATGACGGCATTGCTACAAAAGCCTCAGTACTCAACAACGACAACTGCAAATCTCCAGACGCAATACTGAAACTCATCCGCTTCATTCTGGATCACAAGTTCTTCACCCAGACACACGGAACAGCCATGGGGACCAAATTCACACCTCAACATGCCAACATCTTCATGCACAAGTTTGAACAAGACGTCCTCACCACACAGGACCTTCAACCGACGTTATACACCAGATACATCGATGACATTTCTTTCCTTTGGACCCACGGTGAAGAATCACTGAAATTACTACACAATGACATCAATAAGTTCCATCCTACCATCAGACTCACCATGGACTCTCCAGAATCGGTTGCATTCTTGGACACACTCATCTCCATCAAGGACGGTCACCTCAGCACTTTGCTTTACCGTAAGCCCACGGATAAACTCACATTGCTCCACTGGTTCAGCTTCCACCCTAAACACATTAAAGATGCCATCCCCTATGGACAAGCTCTCCGTACACACAGGATCTGGTCAGACGAGGAGGAGGATAACAGAGGTCTACAGACGCGAAAGATGCCCTCGTACGAACGGGATATGACGCTCGACTCATCGATTGACAGTGCCAACGCGCCACACCGCCCCGACCTCCTCAGAAGATAAACACGGGACACAACCGACAGAGTACCCTTCGTCGTCCAGTACTTTCCTGGAGCGGAGAAACTACGACATCTTCTTCGCAGCCTTCAACACGTCATCAATGAGGACGAACATCTTGCCAAGGTCATCCCCACACCCTCACCTGACCGCGCAACCTCAAACAGACCATTGTTTGCAGCACAAGCCCTTCAGAACAGCGACCACAACACCACACAACCCTGCCATGGCAATCTCTGCAAGACGTGCCAGATCATCAACATGGGTACCATATGAGAAAACCACCCACCAGGACCGTAGTACATACTCGTGTGACTCAGCCAACGTTATCTACCTCAGACGTTGCAGGAAAGGATGTCCTGAAGCGTGGTACATTGGCGAGACCATGCAGACACTGCGACAACGGATGAACAGACATCAGTAATGTTCCCTTCCAGTCGGGGAACACTTCAGCAGACAAGGGCATTCAGCTTCTGATCTTCGAGTAAGCGTTCTCCAAGGCGGCCTTCAGGACGCGCGACAACGCAGAATCACCGAGCAGAAACTTATAGCCAAGTTCCGCACACATGAGTACGGCCTCAACCGGGACCTTGGGTTCATGTTGCATTACATTCACCCCCCACCATCTGGCCTGGGCTTGCGAAATCCTACTAACTGTCCTGGCTTGAGACAATTCACACCTCCTTAACCTGTGATTATCCCTCTCTCCAGTTGTTCTGCCTGGACCTGTAAAGACTTAATTACCTGCAAAGACTCTCATTCAAAGTATTGTCTTGCATCATTGACTTTGTCTATATATATGTTTCTGGAACCCACCTCTTCATTCACCTGAGGAAGGAGCTGTGCTCCAAAAGCTCCGAAACAAACCTGTTGGACTTTTACCTAGTGTTGTAGGACTGCTCACCCCAGTCCAACACCGGCATTTCCACATCTTAATTCTTAAGAATTAAATGGTTCAATATCATCTACAGATTTTATTGCTGTTCCTTCTAGACCTAATTTCAAATTATTGACATGTGCAGAGGACAAAAATAACCCCAAAACTGAATGCTGTAGGGCACCTTGACCTCTTTAAACCACACTTAAAACTGCTCTTAACCATGACTCTCTTCACCCATCCCCACACTAATTTTTAATCCAATTTGATATCTGCCTGCTAATTCCATACACCTTTAATATTCCAGTAATCATTCATTCAGTATCTTGCCAAAGGTTTTAATCCCTTCTAAAATATTTGCTGGCTTCTTCCTTTTTATCTAGATGTATGGTTATTTCATCCTTAATTGGATACTCTAACGTTTTCTCCACCACAGATGTTAAACTAGCTGGCAGGAAGATTAGTTCCATCTCCCTTTTAAAAAATATGTCATTTAACTGGCCAGTCTCCAATGCTCGATCACACATCCAAACTCAGTATAACTCTAAAAGTAAATGAGCTCCAATTTTAACCTAACCTGACTGATGGGAACAGACTGGGTTCAGCTCAGCTGCCCATTTCACACCCTGTCTAATTTTACTCTGCATTGGAGTATAAAGTCTGGCAATGGGTTAAAATGGGCAAGCCACCTGTGTTCCTGCTTTTGTGTTAGATTAAGATCGGAACTCTCATTGGTCAAGATTGGGCAATCCCACCTTCACCTCCCTCGGAATCCTACAACATATCTATTTTTACGGATGCAATTTTGGAACTGCTCCTCTCATCAATTAGAAAACAGAATATTGTTGGATTATAAGGGAACAGGCTGCGCGGTGGCACAATGGTTAACACTGATGCTTCACAGCGCCAGGCACCTGTTTTTGATTCCGACCTTGGGTTACTGTGTGGAGTTTGCTCATTCTCCCCATGTCTGCATGGCTTTCCTCCGGGTGCTCCGATTTCTTCCCGCAGTCCAAAGATATATAGGTTACGTGGATTGGCGATGCTAAATTGCCCCTAAATGTCCAAAGATGTGTAGGTTGGGTTGCAGGAGTGGGGTGGGGGAGTGGGCCTAGGTCGAGTGCTCTTTCAGAGGGTCGGTGCTGACTTGATGAACCACATGCCCTCCTTCTGCACTGTAAAGATTCTATGATATGCAGAAGAGAAGGTGCCTGTTTGATTAATATCCTTTGTATTTTGTATGAACTTGTTTGGAAGAATGAAAGTACACGCATTTTTATGGCACCTTATCACATTCTCAGAGAGTTTGAAAGTGCGTTTAATTCAGTGGATGATTTTGAGTTCTAGTCAAAATTGTTGTGTAGACAGCTACGTCCATCAATTTGTACACAAAAAAAAAATCTTACATCCAGTAAACACACAGCAAACAAATTCATGACCAAATCATCTGTTTTTTTCAGGGGTGTCAGATGCTGAAGGAATGTTGGTCAGAACATGGGGTGGTTGCTGGGGGTGCGCTGGTGGCTGGGTTGCCTGTTGTTGCTAAATAGCCTTGCGATCTTATGAATCCAGCTGAATAGGAAACCCTCAGTTCAATGTCCCAGCCAAACACCAGCACTTGTGGTAATCTGCCAGATTATGTTCTTATATCGAAAGCACTTATCCCTCTATCTTATCACATGCATAATATAGAAAAAGTCTTTCAGGGCAGCACGGTAGCATAGTGGTTAGCACAGTTACTTCACAGCTCCAGGGTCCCAGGTTCGATTCCCGGCTGGGTCACTGTGTGGAGTCTGCACATTCTCCCCGTGTCTGCATGGGTTTCCTCCGGGTGCTCCGGTTTCCTCCCACAGTCCAAAGATGTGCGGTTTAGGTGGATTGGCCATGCTAAATTACCCTTAGTGTCCAAAAAATGTTAAGTGGGGGTTACTGGGTTACGGGGATAGGGTAGATACGTGGGCTTCAGTAGGGTGCTCTTTGTAAGGGCCGGTGCAGACTCGATGGGCCGAACGGCCCCCTGCATTGTAAATTCTATGATTCTGTGGTAATTTTGTTTTCTGTTACATTTTTCTTATACTTTGATAATATCACAGCTTTGTTATAAAACAGTATACCCTCCATCTCCACACAAGCATTCTCATGCGGGAACCTGCTAGTTAATGTATCAATAAAATGGTGGAGTTGTGTTAATTTTGTCTATTGCACCCAAACATCATAGATATAGGTGTTTTACAATTTTAAGGTACTCTGTGACTTTCACTTGCATTCTTAAACTGACTGACACATTCCAATCAGCAAAGCTCCCTGAATAACCTACAATTAAACTTTGGCTGAACTGTGCCTTTATTGCCCTAATAACGACCACTTTCCTTAAGGAAACTCCATTTTAGCAGAATAATACATTGCGTTTTATATGCTTTATCACCTGCTGACCTAATTGTGTCATCTGACTTACCGTGAGCCTCACTAGCAATTAGTTTTTTTTTAAAAAGCTAGCCCATGTTTTCATTGCATTCCCTGTGTTATGTGAAACACTGACAAATCAGAATAGAAACAAGGACCTGTGTTTCTATGTTGCTTTTCCTAACCACCAGACATTTCAAAGTGCTTTACAGAGAGCAGAGTACTTTTTGAAATGGAATCACTGTTGTGATGTAGAATGTAGAAAATTAGGCAGCATCTGAAACATAAACAAGGAAAATATCTGTAGTACTAATTGAGAAACTGCTAAAAATATCTTCAAGCAATCAATGCTGAACGGCCAGCCTATTGATGAAGGTTGTCTGAGCATTGCTGTAAATTACTGGAAAACATTTCCTCAGAGACCAATATCGTTGCTTAATTTCCACTTTTCATCATGAACTGGCCTTCACCATCCAGTTTGTGCAGCCAAAAGTATGTGAACTATGTTTGTCCGGTGACTCCATGATCCTCGCAAGTGTGATGTTTTATGCTCTGTTTCAATTAGTTTCTGGTATTTTAAATGAACGATTTGTGAAAAAAAATCTGATTATGCACACACACGCATCGTTGGGTTGGCCTTGGAATTTGAATGGTGTGCAAAGAGCCACAAAGCACCATCAGTGTGCAATCAGGTGCTGCTTTCTAATATTTCTGTCAGCATTATTTATTCGCCAGAGTGCAGAAGGTGGCCATTTGAGCCATCCTTCCTGTGCTAGCTCCAGGAAGGAGTTATGAAATGAAATGAAAATCGCTTATTGTCACGAGTAGGCTTCAATGAAGTCACTGTGAAAAGCCCCTAGTCGCCACATTCCGGCGCCTGTCTGGGGAGGCTGGTATGGGAATCGAACCGTGCTGCTGGCCTGCTTGGTCTGCTTTAAAAGCCTGCGATTTAGCCTGGTGAGCTAAACCAGCCCCAAGTTATCCAATGAATCCCACTAGAACTGCTCTTTGTCCAAAACCTGCAAACGTCTCCTTTTCACGCATTTATTTGCTTTCCTTTTGTTTGCAATAGATTGAAGATAATTTTTTTTTTAATGCTTGCCTTTTCTACCACACACTGCATGCGCCAAAACAAAATAGAACAGGTTCATTAAAGCAGAAGGAACACAAACAGAAGAGTAAGTAAACATGAAAGGGAAAGAAACTGACAGGGAAATAAGATTAATGGTAGGAAAGAATAGAAGAGAAAGATGAAAGTTAGGAAAGGAGGGAGAAGAAAAGCAGAGGAAATAATGTGGGTCAATTTTTATTAAAGTGAAGGAGCTGTGTTTGAGATGGGGGCAGGAGAGCATGAGGAGAGGTTCTGTTTATGTCCTAGATAGAACATCAGTTGGTGTTTTGATCATGGCACATGCATACAAAGTGTGTCTAAGGTGCATTAAAAAATCATGTTACCGGCATCTGCGGATGACCAAGACCTGTGTAGGCATCATAGCTTCACCACTACTGCAACACAGCTAGATGTAAGGTAGCTACAGATTTTCCACATTTCGAATTGCGAGACATCTGCTGATACTCATAAAAATGTGTTTTTAAAACGAACAAATAGGCAAAAAAAACATGATTATATTTTGTTTATGGATTTATATCAATTAATATTTTGAACTACCAAAATCTTGAATAGGACGAAACAAGTCAATGAAGACGGAGGGCGGGATTCTTCCAGCCCGGGGCGGGCCGGAGAATCCCCGCAACTGGGCCACGCTGCCCGAATGCCAGCATGCAATTCTCAGCGGAGCGTTTCCGACGACATGGACGCTTTGCCGCCGAATGGGAGAATCCCGCCCGGAATGCCTGACATTTAAAAAATAGATTGAATGATGGGGAGTGTGGTTTGCACTGAAGTATTTTATCTTGAAGCCCTTTAGGAAATTGACTTCTGCATAGTTAAATGAATGTTACGGCAAGGCTAGCGACAGAGCATTCCTTTGTGTATTAATTGTTTAAATGTATATTTGTTACAAGGGATACCTATTCTAATTAATGCACGACAATTCTGTTTGCTCACACATTTTAAAGGGAACAATTTTTACCCCTACCCTGAGCTTCATTGATCGTGATGCTGCTAGGCTTCTGGCACCTCCTGTGAAGTTGCTTCATTTAAATACATGACAAACATGAAGTTAAATATTTTTAGCTTTGCCTTTTTATTTTCTATCAAAGGCTGCACTACTGAGGCTGTGATATTTATTAATTAATACATTCCCTTCAACGCAATTGCATTCCATTAAATAACTAATGTCTTGACCAAAACCCTTTGATTGCTATGTCTAATTTTCAAATCTCTCAAGCAGAACCGTGAGGCTTAGATTTGATTGGTGGGTTTATGCTGTTTCTGTTTCACTTAATCCAAATCTTGACCTCTGAAATGGGCACAAAATACACATAAAGACGTGAAAGGCTTTATTTTTGTTCTGTCCCCTGTTTGCTCATTTCTGCCTGTTCTAACCTCAGTGCAATTCTGCATCAGAGTCAAAAAGTAAGTTTCACATAATAAAAATCTACAGGAGCATAAATCCTTATTGACACAGCATTATATTGAAATGATTTAGAGATGGAACATGTAAAACTGCTCAATGAAGCTTATTGTATTCAAGCAACATATCGTGAAGAGGAGAGGGCTTCCAGCTCTTTCCTGGCTTATTGTTTTGTTCACAATTGGCGTGTCCTGAACAGTCACTTTTCAGACTTTGGTTGCATCATCCAAGGTATACATAATTAACTCCTCAGATTCTTGCAGCCAATGAAATAAAGCAATTGTACTAAATATACAAATGTAAATTTGTATATATTTGTAAATATGCAAAAACAATAATGTTTCTGACAGGGGTAGGAATGGTCATTTTAAATAATGAAATTAAAATGAAATAAGATGAAATGAAAATTGCTTATTGTCACAAGTGGGCTTCAAATTAAGTTACTGTGAAAAGCCCCTTGTCGCCACATTCCAGCGCCTGTTCAAGGAGGTTGGTACAGGAATTGAACCCGCGCTGCTGACCTTGTTCTGCCAAACAAGTCAGCTGTTTATCCCATTTAGCCCCATAGAACCCCTCCAGCCAGCGGGATTTCCAGTTCCGCTGATGTCAATGGATGTTTGAATGGCTGGCCACATTTTATGCCGCCCAAAATCTTGGACCACAACCAAGGCATTGCACACATGGCTCAAACCACAGCTTTTGATGAATAAAGCACATATTGATGTTAATCCTTTTAATTCAAATGTGTTTTTCTTTCTGTATCAGTCAGTGTACTAAAATTTGTACAATTCTCACTGAGCTGCTGTATCAATAGAGACCCCAGCCACGACTGACAACTCCTTAATGTATTATTACCTGAATGCAAACACGTACAATTTTCCTATTGACTGAACTGGTGAGCTTGTCCCAGGTTGGATATGGAACATTTATTTCGTGACCTATGAGACTTCACCGTTTATTGACAAATTGAGAATTTAGTTCTTTTATTGCCTTTGTCATTAGTACATTGGAAGCATTAGTATTGAGCACTCGCACAGTTTTCCAAATGTACTTCTGTCCCTGCCAACCTTGATTTCTCAGGTCACGTCTACAGTGGTTCACTGAAGTATTCATCTTGGCTGGGTGGAAAGAGGCATCCAGTGACGTCCATTTCAATTGTAACCAGGTAATTGAGCTCTTAGAGCATAAAAACGTTGATCCAGAGGAAGCATTCGTTTCTCGTACTTTTAAAAAAAATATGTTTTTGACTGCTTTGAATACTGCAAATGCTGACATTGTAATGCATGTCAATTATCTCTGCTTATCACCACCGCCACCGCCCCAACTACCCTCAGTCTTCACTCCCCTTTCCATTGTTCCATCTGCTCTTCCATTGATCTCTTCAATGAACCTATAACCATGGATCCACTGCTATCTGCCCAATACGATACAACCATGATTCGGTTTGCAGCTCTGAATTGCAAAGTTCCAGGTTCAAATCACTCCATGGTTGGGATTCTCCGGTCCCCCAGCTGCGTGTTTCTAGGTAGCGCACCACTCACTAGCCGTGGGTTCTATCTTCCCGCCGCTTGTCAATGGGATTTCCCATTGTAACCACTGCATGCTGCCGGGAAACCCGCGGACAGGGAATTGCTGCTGGTGGGAAATGTGAATCGCAATGACCGGAAAATTCCAGTCTAGGTTTGGGCAAAAAGAAAAAAATCAAGACACACTCTTGTGTTGTACCACACTGTCGAATGAGCCATCTTTGGATGAGACATGAAACACCACCACCTGTAAGTTACTCTCCAAGTGACACACAATCCGGATTTGGAAATATATTGCTGTGCCTTCACTATCGCTGGATCGAAATCCTGGAACTCGCACCCTAACAGCACTATGGGTATTCCTGTACACCTATTTTTCTCAACCATTTTTCCCGGGACACACTTTTGGCAACCGGCCAACCTTTAGGGCCCGTGACGGCTGACTTTCGCAACACATGCTAGCCAACCTTCATGACACACGCCAACCGACCTTTGTGATACATGCCAGCCAACCTTCATGACACACGGCAACCGACCTTCGTAAAACACGGCATGTTCGCTCACCATTTCATGCGAATGGGGAGCCTGCTTTCTCCTCACAATCTCACTTGAATCCGCCTCAAAGGAGGAGAGGGTAATGCGCATATAAGGTGCAGCCGGTTCCATTGTGCCATCTTCATCTTTATGAAAACGGAAACTCCAACCTCACACATGTAGGTCTTCGTGAAGGGCAATAGCAACAAAATGCGCATTTTACTCAGCACTGGATAGTCCAGGGAGATGCTGCACCAGAATGTTGACAGCCTCGTGGGCTTTTGCTGCGCTTTTAATGTGATATCCCAGAAAAGCTGCAGCAGCGTACACCCTTCACTTCTCTTTCAAATTTTGAAACATCTCTCATTCGCCAGTACTTCCCTGCATATAACACATATGGGCTTTGCCTCCTTACTTGCATTGTCACAATTGATAAACAAAGAACAAGGAACAGTACGGCACAGGAACAGGCCCTTTGGCTCTCCAAGCCGGCGCCTATCTCGATCAATCGACTGTATCCTTCTGTATCTCATTTGTTCATGTGTCTTTCCAGATAAGTCTTAAAGGTCTCTAACGTATCTGCCTCAGCTACCTAACTTTGGCAGTGCATTCCAGACTGCCACCCCACTTTGTGTAAAAAACTTTCCCCGCACATCTCCACTGAACCCATCTCCCCTCACCTTGAACTTGATCCCCCTTGTAATTGTCATTTCTGTCCTGGGAAAAAGCCTCCAACTGTTCACCCTATCTATACCCCTAATAATTTTATAAACTTCTATTGGGTCGCCCCTCAGCCTCCGTCTCTCTCGGGAGAACAATCCCAGTTTATTCAATCTCTCCTCATAGTTAATACCCTCCATACCAGGCAACATCCTGGTAAACCCTTTCTGTACTCTCTCCAAAGCCTCCATGTCCTTCTGGTAGTGTGATGACCAGAATTGGACACAATTTTCCAAATGTGGCCTAACCAACGTTCTATATAACTGTAACATAATATGCAAGCTTTTATACTCGATACCCCGTCCGATGAAGGCAAGTATGCCGTATACTTTTTTTTAACCACCATTTCCACTGTGTTGCCACTTTTAAGGATCTGTGGACCTGCTCGTCCAGTTCTCTCTGTGTGTCTATGCTCCAGATGGTTCTGTCATTTATTTTATATCTCCCACCTGAATTGAATCTACCAAAACTCATCACTTCGCATTTGTCTGGGTTAAATTCCATGTGCCATTTCTTTGCCCAATTTTGCAGCCTATCTCTCTCCTGCTTCTCTGACAATCTTCATCACTATCCGCAACTACTGCAATCTTAGTATCATCCGAAAACGTGCTAATCAGACCAGCTGTGTTTTCTTCCAAGTCATTTATATATATTACAAACGGTAGATGTCCCAGTACCGATCCCTGCGGAACACCACTAGCTACACCCCTTCCACTGCTACCCCCTGTCTTCTATAGCCACGCCAGTTCTGAATCCACCTAGCTAGTTCACCCCTTGACTGTGTGATTTAATTTTTTGCACCAACCTGCCATGAGGGACCTTATCAAATGCTTGGCTAAAGCCCATGTAGACAACATCCACAGTACTTCCCTCTTCAATAATTTTTGTCACCTCTTCAGAAAACTTAATTAAATTAGTGAGACATGACCTCCCTCGCTCAAAACCATGCTGTCTGTTGCTAATAAGACCATTCACTTCCAAATGTGCATAGATCCTATCTCTGAGAATCTTTTCCAGCAATTTCACTATCACTGACATCAAGCTCACTGGTCTATAATTACCCGGGTTATCCTTGCTACCCTTCTTAAACAACGGGACAACATTGGCTATCCTCCAATCCTCTGGGATCTCACCTGTGGCCAAAGAGGACACAAAGATTTCTGTTAGAGGCCCAGCGAATTCATCTCTTGTCTCCCTCAGTAATCTAAGATAGATTAAATCTGACCCTGGGGATTTGTGTCCCTTAATGCTTTTTAACACACCTAACATTTCCTTCCTTATATAACGACATGTCCTAAAGTGTTTACACATCCCTCTGAGATACCATCAATCAACATGTCCCTCTCCTTTGTGAATACCGATGCAAAATACTCATTAAGGATCTCACCTACCTCCTTTGATTCTACGCATAATTTCTCTCCTTTGTCCTTGAGTGGACCAACTCTTTCTCTAGCTACCCGCTTGTTCCTAATACGTATAAAATGCCTTGGGATTCTCCTTAATACAAGCTTGACCTGTTTTCTACTTTATATGTATTTTTCAAGTGCTTCATCTGTTTGTCGTTGCCTAGACCTCACATATGCATCCTTTTTCTTTTTGACTAGATTCCCAATTTCCCTGGTCATCCACGGTTCCTGAATCCTGTCTTTCTTTTTCATCGGCCTGCCCTGCACTCCCATCAACTGCTGCTTTAAAAGACTCCCACATATCAGATGTGGATTTACCCTCAAACAGCCACTCCCAAACAACAGCCTCCAAATCCGGCCTAATCAGGTTGTAGCTAGCCTTCCTTCAATTTAGCACCTTAACCCTAGGACAGCACTGATCCTTTTCCATGAGTATCCAAAAGCGTACAGAATTGTGGCCACTGTTCGCCACATGTTCCCCCACTGCAACTGATGACCTGGCCGGATATGTTCCCTAGTACCAGGTCAAATATAGCCCCCCTCTCTTGTCGGACTAGCCACATATTGTTCCCAAAAACATTTCTGGACTCACTTAACATCCGGACCCCTAGCCTAAGGGATTTCCAGTCAATATGAGGAAAACTAAAGTCCCCCACTACAACAATACTATTATTTCTACATCTATCTGGAGAAGTAATCTTTATATTTCTTTGTTCTGAGTTAAGTTTTTTTTGCAGAGTTGTTAACCAGAGCCGTGGAGCTCTAACACTACCACTGCTCTGTCCTGCCTGGACTCTCCTGGGCAGCTCTCTCCAAAAGATTCTTTTGTCAGATCCTTTCCAATAGTTAAACTGTCTTTTTGAGTCTCTGGTTGTTTTTTACTTAAAAAAAAACATTGATCTTCACAGTTCACTTGCCTGTTGGCCAACAGGCAAGTGAAGCTTAAGCAACTCTTCACCCTTCTTTGGTGCCAAAAGCATGTCCCTAGACGGCGCGTCTCATCAATTCACGTGACCTACTCTCTGCTGCTGCTCTGGCCAGAAGACCCCACAAGCAGCCAAAACTGTATCTGCATTTCAGAGGCAATTGTCCATGTAAAAGCCAATGGCGACTGTTTGGTACTTATCCCCTGATCGGGATCGCTGCGGGAATGGCGGGACCGATCGCTCTACGACCCTTCTGACACGCGCCCGCAACCCACCCGTGGGTTGGGACCCTGCATTTGAAAATGACTGCTGTACACCACGGCTGGGATTCTCTGTTGCGGGCCCACCCCACTACCGCTGCTATATGAGGATGGAGAATTTTCCTGCTCCATTGAATGTAAACGATTCATTGACATTATTTTGAAGAAGACCAGGGGGAGTACCCTGAGCAATATTTATCTCTCAATCAATGTCACAAAAAAATAGATTATCTGGTGATTGCTGTTTGTAATGAGCACAAATTAGCTGCTGCATTTTGTACATCGCAACAGTGACAAAACCTTGAAAAGTACCTTGTTGGCTGTAAAGTGCTTTGAAATGTCCGGTGATCGTGAAA
The DNA here is from genome assembly GCF_902713615.1 of Scyliorhinus canicula. Lineage (NCBI taxonomy): Eukaryota > Metazoa > Chordata > Chondrichthyes > Carcharhiniformes > Scyliorhinidae > Scyliorhinus > Scyliorhinus canicula. Next base: position 29,552,812 of record NC_052148.1, on the reverse strand, counting down.
AGTGCCTTAAAAATGCAAGTATTTAATTTCACTGGAGATTGCATATCGTTTACTTCTAATTGCAACTCCTCAAAAAATGACAGTTCATGCAACAAGACCAGGACAATATTTAGGCTGAAGCTGATATGTGACAGGTAACATTAATGTCAGACACGTGCCAGGAAATAACCATGGGCAGGATTGTTCGATTGGGAGTCTAAGGTGTTGCCGCCAGGACTGAATTGGGTGTGATTTGTGTTCCCGTTGGGGACGCTATTTCAGTAAGCAAGTCAGGACATGCAAATGGACCGGCACACCGCTGGTGCGAATTCAGAGCAATGTTTGGACCAGTGGGCGTTCTAACTGCTGGAGCCGGAGTTAGCGTTAAAGAGCCTGGCAGCTGGAGCTGTTTTTTAGCGCTCCACTTACCATGCACACACTGCAGCTACCAAGATAGCTCACAGAAGACCTGCCCCGGGTGTCGGGAGCCTGAGGTGGACCAACAGCTCCATGTCAGTGATGAGCAGAGGGACACCTACTTCACCAGGGTGGACCGCACTCCCAAGCTTGCCTTCCTGAACACCACCTGGGAGGTGGGGGCAGAGGCAGTCAGTGTTGCCAACCTCACCAAGAGGAGTCAGCTCGAGATGCGGTGGGGTGGGATCACTGATGAGGCCTCTGCCCAAGAGAGGCGGAGAACCAGGTCGGGCTCCAAAGGCCACCGTGCAGGTGTCCTCTGGTTGGGTGAGCTCTACTGATTCCCTGCTTCCTCAGCAGTGGTGCAGTGCATTTGATGAGTGCCAACACCTGTTGTGCCCCTGGTTGAGCCTGGCCCTTGATGATACAGCTGGGGTATGAGGATGTCCAGAGGGTCAGCCTGGGTGGGCTCCCAGATGACCAGAGGCTCTCTGAAGGTTCAAAGGAAACAGGCCGCACTCAGCAGTGTGAACAGCCAAGAACTTGTGAGTAGCGCCAAAGGGGTGCGTTTAAAAGACAGACTGCAGTAATGGCAGTCTGAGCCAGGCCACCCCGATCTCGAGGGTGAAATTCCAAGTCCATGGACTTGGTACTTCCCCCAGCTCAGGGCGCCATCCCCCAGCAAGCCTGTTCATTTTCAAGAGTTTTGCAGTTTTTTTAGTGTGGTGCCCAGGCCCCACTTGTCAATACTTACACTGATTTGCGCCCATGAGACCTCTGCCTGAGAGGGTTGGAGTGTCATGGAAGGGCGGAGTATACTGTGCCCAACCCACTAAGTAGATTTAAATGCATGCAAATGATAGTTTTGCATGGTCCCAAAGGTGCAAACCTTGATTTGTGCATGGCACCCGAATCTCCGCCCAAATAGGATTCATGTTTCCTGCGTTCCTAAGTGAGAATCCATCCCTACATCTAAGAATAGCAAATCTAAACATCTCTCTGGATATTCAGCAGTATTACCATTGCTGAATCCTTCACCATTAACATCCTGGGTTACCACTGACCATACACTGAACTGGAATAGCCATATAAGAATAGGTCAGAGAGGCTAGGAATCCTGTGGCAATTGACTTATCTGTCTCCCCAAAGCCTTTCCATTATCCACAAGGCACAAGTCGCAAGTGTATTGGAATACTTGCCACTTGTCTGGATTAGTGTAGCTCCAGAAACATTCATGTAGCTTTTAAACTATCCCGCTCAAAGCAGCCCGCTTGACCTGCACCTAATCCACTAACTTAAGCATTCACTCCCTCCAACCACAGGATTTCATGGCTATAGTATGTACCATCTACAAAATTCACAGCAGCAGCTTATCAGGGTTTATTTGGCAGCAGCATCATCAAAATGCACCATCTCTGCCACCTCGTAGGCAAGGGCAGCTGACCAATGGGAACACCACCACCAACAAGTTACACTCCAAAGACACACCATTCTGACTTGGAAATCTATTGCATTTCCTCACTATTGCCAGAACAAAGTCTTGCCACCCCCTCTGTTAACAGCATTGTGGGACTACCTTCAGCTCATGGATGGTAGCAGTTTATCAAGGTTGCTTATCTGTCCCTATGCAGTGGGAATTTGGAATGGAAAATAAATACGAGGGTTTCCATTGATACTGACATTCCATGAATTAATTTTAAAAAAAAGTATGTTGTTGGATTAGTTGTTTTTGCTTGATATTAAGTGGTTGAGACAAATTGTTTTAAAGTTTGATACTGCATGTTCAAACACATCCTTTGTGGCCCTCACTCATAACTGTTCTCACATGAATTGCAGCCCCCTCCCCTTGTGTCCACTCAAGCAGTATCTGATATCACATGGTCTCCGCGCCCTATTCGACTCTCAGCTTGTATTATGAGGGCCTGGCATGAGGGCAGCACGGCAGCGCTGTGGTTAGTGCTGCTGCCTCATAGCGCCGAGGTCCCAGGTTCGATCCCGGCTCTGGGTCACTGTTTGCGTGGGTTTCGCCCCCCACAGCCCAAAAGATGTGCAGGGTAGGTGGATTGGCCACACAACACTGCCCCTTACTTGGAAAAAATGAATTGGGTACTCTAAATTTAAAGAAAATATTAAAAAAAAATAAGGGCCTGGCACATATAGGATTAATGTTGGACTGAGTATAGTATCGGCCACACAGTGATGTAAGAGGGCTCATGACCTACACCTCAGGGTCAGTGTGATGTTCAGCAGAGTGGGCAGACCCAAGCACGGAGGCAGCCCCAGGCTTGTATTCTTTATATTTGTAAATTATTCTGGTAGTTAATGAAGTCTTAGTTAACCTATTTTAGACTGCGCATACTTACCTGAATGTAGACAACACTCCACAACACTAGCAGCAGCCAGATAAAAATATAGAATCTCGCTAAAATGCAGAGCCAAACCAAAATGCTGAAAGGCTGAGATAAATCCAACAAAATTGTCTAACCAGCTAAGAAGCTCCAGAGCTGAGCTCCAGAGAAAAAATCACCATGAAAAAAAAGCACCAAATCAAGGCTTGCAAGCTGAAGGCAGAGATATAAAATTGCTGTTTGCCGCAGAAGACTGAGGTATCCCACTAAGCTATGGCGGCAAAAACATCTTCGAGCTGATATATGTAATCTGTAACCAGCCTTTTTCTTCCTTGAGCAGACATGCCTGTGTAGCCCTGGACCTCCTCAAGACGGCAGAAAATGTTAAGACAATCATTGTCGCTAATCATGCATAACTGCATGTCCCCAATACTCAAATCAAAGAAGGGTATCCTGACTGGGACTTCAGCTCTGAGCAGTCTTCCCTCTTTGCAGAGCAGGCCGGTCCATTCTCGTTACAGGTGCCCATAAACCTGCAATGATCAGTCCAGCTAACCACCCAGGAGGTAACCTGACACCTCCAAGAGAGGATGTAAAAGGGAATGACCAGCAGTCTAATGAGCCTCATCCTCTGACTCCAATGATGGTACAGCAGGTCGACACTGCAATGCAACTCCCAGCCAGCACGTCAAAGCCACAAAAGATCCTGGAACTTGGTGACAGCCATACATTGTCCATAGTGAAATGCAGAAGTGAGTGCACCACTAAACCTCATTAACCTCGTTCTGGTCATGGGTATGCGCTTTCTCTGCCACAGAGGACATAAGGACACCCCACATGGTGATGGAAAAAGTGGGAGAAATGTCAGGGAGATGAGCATAATGTTCATCCATGCCACAAGAAGCAAGTTGGAGTAGCAACCACTGATCAACGCAACAATTGAACTGACCAAGTACAGTTCAACATGAAAGAATGGAAGAAAAGGGTGAAAAGGCACCCAGATCCCAGCTCAGTCTCCAAACCAATAGAAAGAACTAGCAATGACATTACCTCTCACTCCTCTGACATGAGCGCAAATGAGACATGAAAGGGTTATGAGGTCTCAAAGCCACCTGACCCTCTCAATCCAAGGACATAAAGTGGGGCGAAGTGATAATGCAGTCATAAAAATAATGTAATCATACTGAGAATGCAGCAACAACAATGAAGACATGACAAAAACTAATATGACGCAATACATTGGGTAAAGACTTCAGGGAGGTGTAACGGCCTTGTCGCACTCGACTTGGTAACGCGACAAAGTGGTTCAATCTCACGACAGGCCTCTCACGAGATTTGCGATGTTTGGGACGCCTTGCGATATCTAACAAGGTTATATTTAAGTGGCCCAATAGAACCCATGCCGACATCCTGTGATGCTGAAGGAGCTTTTTAAGTCCACGTTGATGCTCGGTGCCTACCAGCTCCTTCCAGCACCAACACAGCTTGTTCTCCTGGACGTTGGTGATTTTTAACCCGTTCACAGCAGGCATTACAGTTGTAACAAGCATCGCAGAACTAGTGGAAGGTGAATTGTTCATGGCACTTGCCTTCTGTAGTCTAATAGTATTGAGCGATAATTGTATTGCTAAGTCCTGAAATCTTAAGAGATAACTAGCATGCACTAAGCAAATTGAATGGAAGCAGAAACTGAAATTGTCTGAGATTAGATGTAAAACCAATTCTTCAAAATATAAGCCAGAAAATGAGAAACGGCGTACTGTAAACCCAGCAAATAATATTTCCCTCTTAAATCTGAAGAGAACAGTGATCCAATGAGTGATTACTGCAAAGAGAATCTTCCTTTTATTACTTTTCAATTGCCCAGACAACATTCTTGTTTTCTTGACAGCTGCAGTTCTCAGTGATCCATCTGTCAATTTAAGGTTAGATCATGTGATATCATTGACCAATCAAGTGTCCCATTGTGCTTGGGCTGATGTGCAATCGTGACCATTAGCAATATGGATTACTGCAGAAACATTTCATGACTTCGAGCAGAAAAAATGATCACAGTGGTAAATTCAGAAAGAGAGCTATGAGTCAGATGAAGTATTTGGACAGTGGAACAGTTGGATAATCTGTAGTGAAAAAAAAATCAATGTCAAATTCAGGCTCGTTTGTTCCTTACAGAAATGTAATATGCAAAGCCTTCAGCAACATGTATCCTGTATTAGGCTTTTCATCTTTCCTGGAACAGATTTAAAAAAAATAAAATTACGCAGACCAATTTATTGTGCCTTCAGCAACATGTATTCTGCATTAGGCTTTTCACCTTCCCTGGAACAGATATTTTTAACATAAAATTACGCTGGCCAATTTATTGTTCACATGGTTGTGACAACATCACGTAGCTGTTTATTGTTTTTATTTCGTAATCATCGGCGTTGTGGCACAGTGGTTAGCACTGCGGACTCACAGCGCCAGGGACACGGATTTTATCTCCGCCTTGGGTGACCATGTGTGGAGTTTGCATGTTCTCCCCCCATGTTTTTGTGAGTTTCCTCCGGTTACTCAAGTTTTCAAAGATGTGGGGCGAGATTCTCCACAAATGCGGAGAATCGTAAAGGCTGCCGTGGGACAGGCCGTGACCCACGGCAGCCTTCACGCCCACTTCCGGGGCCGATTCTCCCCCCGGGCGGGGCTAGGAGCGCGGCCCTGTGCGTCACGGCGGCGCGGCCTTGACGACGAGCCCGGCCGCTCAGCTCACCGGCCTCGGAGAGTTGCCGCCCGCCATAAAAAACGACGAGCACCGATTCGTGGTGTGGGTCGGGTGTGGGGGGGGGGGGGGGGGGGGGGGGGGGGGGAGAATAGCGGGAGGGCGTGAAAAATGTCGGGAGGCCCTCCCGCTATTCTCCCACCCGGCGTGGGGGGCGGAGAATCGCGCCCGTGGAGTTTAGGTGGATTGGCCACGCTAACTTGCCCCTTTGTGTCCAAACGTGAGATGGGGTTGACTGGGCCTAGGTAGGATGTTCTTTCGGAGGGTCGGTGCAGAATGGTGGACCGAATGACCTCCTTTTACGCTGTAGAGATTCTGTGATCTTTATGGATTTATTTTACACCAGGAATCATTCAAGGCTAAGGCAAGCTGGCATAGCACCGAAGCTGGACGATGAACAGCTATTGTTACTGAAGTCAGTGGTGTGCATATTTCACAACCGTTTTAATTTTTTTTAAAAACTCCAAGTACCCAATTCATTTCTTTTCCAATTGAGGAGCAATTTAGCATGGCCAATTCACCTACCCTGCACATCTTTGGGTTGTGGGGATGAGACCCACGCAGGCGCAGGGAGAATGTGCAAACTCCAAACGGAGGCAGCGATGGTAACCACTGCACTACCGCGCCGTCCCTAACTGTTTTAGTTTCATCAAAAAATGTAATTGTCCTCAAAACGTAACTTTATTGAGGCAAAAGCTACGTTTGGAGTTAGAGGAACTTGGAGGCTAATATTTGAAAGCTGATTTATTTAATTTTTCCTCTACCCTTCTCAATCAATAGGATTAGGATTGTACATGAAGGTCATTGTGTAAGGTTTTAATTATTGAAAAGTACAGTGTTAATCTTCCTGACTCAAAAGTGTGAAGAAACTGATTAAGAACAAAGCAAATCTGAATTTTTGAAAACTATGACAGTATATTAAAACGACCAAGTACAAAAGGACTTTCATTTTAATATTCATGGTGCTGTGTACAGTCAGTTGAGGGGGCCGACAGTGTAACCGATAGACATGGAGCTAAATGGATTGACAACTGGGCAATGTGAACAGGAATTCATGGGGTGCTGAGACCTGGCGGCCATACTGTGCACAGGGCTGATGGACATTACAAAGTCAAATTATATTAGAATTTACAATAGACCTTAAAACCCAAAAAGGAGCAATCACATTGCTGGGAGGGCTTTACGGAGGCAATTTTCAGAGACGTGTAATAGTAATAGGGTAGTGATAGTGGGGGGATTTCAGCTTCCCCATTATTAACTTGGGCAGCCATAGTGTGGAAGGTTTAGACGGAGCAGAGGTCTTAAAATGCATCCCGGAGAACTACTTAATTTTAAAAAAAATCTTTATTGTCACATGCAGGCGTACATTAACACTGCAATGAAGTTACTGTGAAAATCCCCTAGTTGCCACACTCCGGCGCCTGTTCGGGTACACTGAGGGAGAATTCAGAATGTCCAAATTACCGAACAGCATGTCTTTTGGGTCTTGTGGGAGGAAACCGGAGCACCCGGAGGAAATCCACACAGACACAGGGAGAACGTGTAGACTCCGCAAAGACAATGACCCAAGCCGGGAATCGAACCTGGGACCCTTGGGGCGGTGAAGCAACAGTGCTAACCACTGTGCTACCGCACTGGCTTTTTGGGAGAATCGCGCCCTCTGACTATGCTACTCTTCATTGTTAGGTGCTTTGAATCTAACAATGTTCAAACAAGCCACTCAGTACCATTGTAATGGATGTCACAGGGAAAGACATTTGTTCTCCTCGGGTGTGTTCTGGAGATGATTGTTATACAAAATAATCTCCGGAGTCTCAGATAAAGAACAATCCATTATTCCAGCTTGTTGGAAGAATTCTACCTCTGAGGGTGTCTCTGAAGCAAAAACCAGGGACCATAAATTCAAACTAAGTGGCAGAAGGATTAGAGGGACTTGAGGAAAAGCTGTTTTACGCAGAGGGTGGTTTGTGTCTGGAATTCACTGCCTGAGTTGGTGGTAGAGGTAAACTCTTTTAGAATGTACCTGGATCTGCACCTTAAGTGCTGTAAGATACAGGGCTATAGGCCATGTGCAGGAAGGAATTAGAAAGGGCACCTGGATGTCTTTGGGTCGGTATGAATAGGATGGGTTGAATGACCTCCTTCCCCCCTTCTGTGCTGTATATTTTCTTTGGTTCAATGGGTCTCCCTTATGGGGGCCTCCAGGCATGGGTCTCTCTTATGGGAGGTCTCTGGTGGGAGTCTCTAATTTGGGGGTCTCTGATGGAAGTCTCTCTAATTGGGGGGTCTCTCTAATTGGTGGCTCACTGGTGGGGGGGTTCTGCTGGTGGGGGACAGGACAGGTCTTCCATTGTTGGGGGGAGGGAAGCCCTCTGATGGGCTGTTGGGGCAGCTCCCTTAAAGAGTTAGCCCTTTGGCCCATTGCGGGGTCCTCCATGTCAGGATCACCTTTATCAAGACCTGCAATAATTCTTGCCCATGTGATTCCCGGCCTTAGGGAATCTCTCCATTGGGCCTGGTGAATATAGTGCCTGGTCCAAATGACCCATTTGCATCCTCCCACTGATGTGGGCCGCGAACTTCAATCCCGACGCCAGCGGGCAACCGGAGCATCAGCACTGATCCCGTTTTGTGCCTGATGCTGGATTCTCTGCCCGATCATGAATCGCCCTTCCGACATTGCATAATGGAGAATCCAGCTCCATACAGGATTTATACATTGGGAAGCATGTAGGCAGTACATGGCTTGAATTCCAACATTGCTTGTTTTAGATTTACAATCAACAAATATCTTTCATGGGCAGCACGGTGGCCCAGAGGTTAGCACTGCTGCCTATGGCGCTGAGGACCCAGGTTCGATTCCTGGATCAGTGTCTTTGGGGAGTTTGCACATTCTCCCCGGGTCTGCGTGTCACCCCTACAACCCAAAGATGTTCAGGGTAGGTGGATTGGCCACAAGACAGACGGTCTACCATCCTGGACATTGGGCAGGATACCCTGGCCTGCCAGCAGTGTGTTTCTCGGCATTGCGCCGAACGCTGGCGGTGGGGTTCTATCTTCCTGCCGTTTATGGTCATATATTAGTCATAGATGTTTACAGCATGGAAACAGGCCCTTCGGTCCAGCTTGTCCATGCTGCCCAGTATCTATCACATGGCAACATGCTTGAATGTGCTTCCTTCAGTTGCATTGGAAACACACAAACACCTAAACATGGAGGTCTCCTGGGGATGCCTCCCCCCCCCCCCCTCCCCACATACCTCCCCCCCCCCCCCCCCCACACACACACACACACACACCCCACACCCCTGCAATGATAGCAGTACACCTCTGATTTGGGTTGAAGCCCCAATTGTCATTCTTTGGGTTATGGTCCTGTCCCAAGAACCATGTCTGATTCTGAGCTGTGTCTGTTGATGCCGCTACAGATCTTATGGCCATACTGCACCATACCTCTTTAACCTCCCCTTAAACTTTACTTTTAATTCAGTGGTATCTTTTTTGGCACACTGAGTATCTCAATAGCTTTTTTCAACACAAGTGTGGTCTCCGCCAGAAGCTTCTCTGGATATTAAGGTTGTGAATCCCACAAACCAGCCAACCGTGCAACATGTCACTAAATGTGGCTTCGAACTTAGTGCTCAGCAAGCTGGGGAAGCCTGGTTGTGAAAGCTGAAACAGACTCTTCATGGTCCCTCACTGCAGAGTTAAATTTATAACATTGGAAGATAATCGAGAACCTTGGGTTGAAATGTTCTTCATCCAATTTCACTATCTGGTCAAAGGTTTTTGAGTCGGTTGCCTCCATTGATGTGAGTTCCTTAATCATATAAGTTTGGGGTCCACAAACTGTCAGAAGTATCACCTTCTGCTTGTCCTCCTCGCCTGTGATCTTGTTTGCGGTAAAGAAAATGGAGCCATTCGATGTACTGACTCCAATCCTCAATCCCTTGGTCAAATGGGTCCAGTTTCCCAATGATAGACATTTCCACTCATGGTTTAAATAATTCTGACTTTGCTGGAGCCTCTACTTTCTCAACTGTTCCTTCTTCTCCCTTCAGTTAACAGCGACTGTTGGATGCTGTCGAAAACCTTTACCTTGTTGCCAATATGGTGGCTTGAGACATATACTGGAGGCTTTGTCATAGAATTTACAGTGCAGAAGGAGGCCACTCGGCCCATCGAGTCTGCACCGGCTCTTGGAAAGAGCACCTTACCCAAGGTCAACACCTCTGCCCCATCCCCATAACCCAGCAACCCCACCCAACACTAAGGGCAATTTTGGACACTAAGGGCAATTTATCATGACCAATCCACCTAACCTGCACATCTTTGGACCGTGGGAGGAAACCGGAGCACTGGGAGGAAACCCACACACACACGGGGAGGATGTGCAGACTCCGCACAGACAGTGACCCAAGCCAGAATCGAACCTGGAACCCTGGAGCTGTGAAGCAATTGCGTTATCTACAATGCTACCGTGCTACTTTCCAGTAGTAAACAAAAGGGTGTATTGATCTGTTAGAGTTTTGTTGCGGATAGATAGGATCCTGTGGGTGTAGAGTATTTGGATTTTCAAACAGCATTCGATCAGGTGCCACACAAGAGGACATTAAACAAAATTAAAACTCGCAATTGGAGGAAATATACTAGCATGGATTAAGGATTGGTTAATGGACAAAAGAAAGAGTGAATAAACTGGACATTTTCAGATTGTCAGGCTGTAACTATGCAGGGTAGAGCATGGCCTCAATTATTTACAATCTAGATGAATGACTTAGATGAATGACTGAGTACAACGTATCCAAGTTTGCTGACATTACAAAACTCGGTGGGAAGCAAGTGGGAAGGAGATCACAAAGGGATTGCAGAGGGATATAGAGAGGTTGGGTGAGTGGATCACTACTTGACAGATGAAATAAAAGTGGTGAAGTTGTCCACTTTGGTCGAAACAGCAGAATATTTTTTAAATGGCGAAAGGCGAGAAAATGTTGATAGTTCAAAAGATCTGGGTGTCCTTGTGCATGGATCACTTTCTGGGTGTCCTTGTGCATGGATCACAGAAAGTTAACATGCAGGGACAGATAGCATTTAGGAAGGTAAGTGATGTTAACCTTTATTACAAAGGGATTGGAGTATAAAAACCTATAAAAATCCATCTGGTTCACTAATGTCCTTTCGGGAAGGAAATCTGCCATCCTTACCTGGTCTGGCCTACGTGTGACTTCAATGTCCGTCACCAAGACTGGCTCAGTAGGACCACTACTGACTGAGCCCTAAAGCAGCTGAGGTAGAAGATTAACCATGACCTTCTTGAATGGAGGAGCAAGCCTGGAGGGATGAATGGCCAACTCCAACTCCTATTTCTTATCTACTCAATGGTTTGAATCCTCATTGCTCCATTCTCTGGAACAGTTTGTTGGAGTTGAAGTGAAGTGCCCAGGCACTTGTGACCTGCCTGATTTAAGAATCATACTTTTTTTGTGTGTCTGCTTTTTCTGCCTCACGTACAAATCCACGTGAGAAAATTAAATGCATGAATTACAATATTTCTAGTTCTGATAAATTAACAATGATACAACTGTTTGAGTTTAAGCACAGTACAGAAATCTGTACACCAAAGGCAGACTTTGAGAACAGTAGAATGCTTTATTGCTTTCACTAACTATCTCTCAAACATGCCGACAGATTTGTTTATAACCACTTGCTTTTTAAAAGAGTGAAAAGTGGAGGCACAATTCTGGCATTGTCAGGACAGCAATTTTCCACATGGCCAGGTCCAGCTGCATCTCAACCCATTTCCAAACCAGCATTTTGCATACCACTTGTCTGGATTGTGTAATGTGCATGCCTGTCACTATACCTGACCCTGAGGATCGCAGAATTCAGCTGGATTGACTATATGCTACCCTAATCATATTGCAATTGGATTCAAATAAATCAATGCACTAATGGAACGATAGTGACACATTTGATGAGCTGTGCTATGGCACATTATGTTGCTCTACCCAACACAGAGGGTTATGCAATGGTAACATACGCATTTGATTCACCAAAGCAGAGTTTCTGCTGCCAGCTATATTGCTATTCAATAAAAAAAATGAACAGAATTCAGCACCTTCAACTACAAGAACAAAACTACATGTCTGATTAATGTAATGTGTAGTGACAGTGTTGCAAAGAGTGGGATCTCACCTTAGTAACATTGAGACATATAGTAGAGTGTTACTACCATTTCAGGTATGGGAGAACAGTGGACTCCAGGGACCAATTACAAGATAGTAATCTCATTGAGAGTTTCAAATGACTTGTTTCTGTCATGTGAACACAGGCTGATGTTACAGTCTGAATCCCTTTCTCGTGTCCCTTTCTTTTTGTTTCAACATTCTATTTTATATATTCTAGTCAACCTGCTCGGGTGTTGTACACAAGGGAGTCAAGACCAAGTATCGTCTGCAGGTAAAATGGGTTTAGTGAGCAAAGGATAATTCAACCTTGAAATAGGTGTAATTCAGTCTTCATTTTAAATTCTACAATTCACATTTATAATGGAAACTGCCTATGTAAGCATGTCGCATTTTAATTCCACTCTCTGACAAGTGGTGACACTGTGTTACCTGTACTGGGGATAACGTATAATTACAGTACAACAAGATTATGTAGGAAGCTTACATTAGAAAGCTGGACACGGGAGTTAATAATTGAAAAAGGTAAGAGGAAGTTTGCTAAATGTTTAGTGTATTGAGCCCAAATATGCTGTCAAAATGATGGTGAGGCTAATAGAGCTTGTCGTTATTCATGCCTGAATAGTCCAACTATTTCAGGTGAAGGGCAGATGCATGGACAAATGCCAATGTCCAAAAACTCTGACCAAGTTCTCCCTTCCCCGCCGCTAAGATTTTGAATCACGATCAGGCAGAGAATCATGCGTCGGCCCAAAACCGTGATCTACGCTAGTCAGCAGCGCTATTCCTAGTCTCTGGTCCCACCTCACCCACCATAGCTGGCTTCCGCCCCGTTCCAGTGGAAACAGCTCATATGCATTCATTTGAATACATTTAATGGGCTGGAAGCGGGAATCTCCACCCACTATGCTCTGATCCCCTAAGTGGAAACTCCACTGAGTGGGTTTTGGTGCAAGTGTTGACAAGCGCTTTCCCTGTGCATTGGGTCAAGGAGGTTAGTCCATTCCCCATGTGCCCCTCTGCCACTCCCAGGCTGCAGATGGAGGATCCCCCAAGGGTCCTGAGGATTGTGTGATCTCAAGCTGTGGGTAAGGGATTGACCTTGGGATCCTCTCCCGGATGAGGGTTCTGTGTCTGGACTGCCTCTTCCAGCCTTGAGCAATCTGAAGAACAATCTTGGCTTGATGATCTCAGGCAGCCCTCACTTCAAAATTATCACCCACAGCACTTGAAAAGCCTTAAAATCCCCTGTGATCCTTTGAAATGCTTAACATTTGTTCCATTTCACAATGCAGCATTTAAATAACCTTTGATTGACAGCTTAATGGTTTAAAGACAGAAGGCAGGAGGTTTGTTTCTTTAACTTTCCCTCTATGCTTGAATGCATCTGAAATACCCTCCATTGATCTTGACCAAAAAGTCAATAAACAACCTTATTCTGATTGACAGCTGCTGGCCCCTTCAAAAATGTGTTCACTTCCTCTATTCTAACCACATAGCACTTAGTACTCAAGTATTGTGGTCTGTCTAGGAAGGCTCAGGCCCTTCAAAAAGCAGCACTTTTAAAAGTATATGGCTGAGGGAGCAGATGTGAAGAAAGTGAACGTCTTCCTGGCTTGCATTTTCAGTGAAATGTCTGATCCGCTCATCAGCTGTCAGGCAAAGCAGTTCAGAATGAGAAGGTTACTTCACAATTCAAGCAGGTCAGACAAGGATGGGGGTGTCGGGTGGGGAGGTCTCAGGTCACCGTCATGCATGCATGATGTGGGCGGGGGGGGGGGGGGTGACCCATTATTCCCATAGTGGGGTTGGGGGGGGTGCTCCCCTTAATCGGCAGGGGGGTGTTGTGGTGTCAACATTTACATTTTGAATTGAAAGGGGACCAGCCTCTGGATGCTAGGATTGATGCACCAGTTCAAAATAGTGGCCCAAGACCAGTGAGTGCAGGGAAACTGGTGTGTTCGCAGGTATGCATAATTTAGCATCGCAAAGGTATGTGCATACCACCTCAGCAGCATTCCCAGTGCCATTGGGACACAGTCCTCATTCCACGCTGGATGGAACACTTAGGGCGGGATTCTCCGATTGGCGACGCCAAAATCGCATTCCCTTTTGACACTGAAATCGGGGGCGGCACCTGTGGTCAGATGCTCCGCCCCCTCTAACACGGCATCATCGGTGAGCACCGATGGGATGGCCTCAGGACGTCACCTGAAGGCCCTCCCCTGATGCTCCTCCCCAATGGGCCGACTTCCCGACTTCATGAATCACTTGTGGTCTGAGGTTTCGTCCATCTCACGTGGCGGCTGCGGACTGCCGACATAGTTGGGCGGGGGGGGGGGGAGGAGCCGCTCCGCTGATCAGAGGGACTTTGGCGGGGGTTGCGGAGACTTGTGGAAGGTGGTCCGGGGGTGATGAGGGGGTTACAGGGGGCACTATCTGGCAGGCTGTGTCCACGCGCGGCCTGCGCCATGTTGTACAGCATGACCGCTGCAGGTTGCCGCCACGCAAATGCACAGCCATGGACCTGGCAATTCTCCGTCTATATCCGCAGGGTAAGTCGGGAGTTTTACCTGGCGCGGCTGCTAGCCCCCCCCCCCCCCCCCCCCCCCCCCCATTGGGTGGAGCATCGGTGTGGGGGCACCATCGATCTTTTGGTCTTAATGTTAGACACATGGTCCACACATAGCCTCAGAATCAGCGAATCCAGCCCTTGGTCTCTGAACCAGGGAATCCTGCCCGGCACTTTGCTGTCTACATCACAATTGATAAGAATTGAATGTTATGAAATTTCTATATGCACATGAGATATGATCATTGTTTAATACACTTTAAAGTTTCCTGCCATCTACAAATTTCAGCATAATGTCCTCCCCAATTCCGAGTCATAGCTGTGCATCAAATACAACTGGTGCCCTCCTTTGTATACTTCATGTCTGAGAAGCACCATTTATCTCTAATCTCTGATTTCTACCAATTTTAGACAATTTTATATCCATAATGCAATTGCCCCATTATCAGATGGGCTTCCATTTTGCTACTAAGCCTAGTATGTAGTACTTTATCCATCATCTTTTGAAAGTCCATGTGCAAAATCAGCTGCAGTGCCCTCATCCATCCTCTTTGTCCCCTCATCAAAAACCTCATTCAAGTTTATTAAATACAATTGCCCCTTAACTAATCTGTCCTGGTGCTTCTTCTCTTGTCGGGGGCTGGTTTAGCACAGGGCTAAATAGTTGGCTTTTAAAGCAGACCAAGGCAGGCCAGCAATGCGGGTTCAATTCCCGTACCAGCCTCCCTGAACAGGTGCCGGAATGTGGCGACTAAGGGCTTTTCACAATAACTTCATTTGAAGCCTACTTGTGACAATAAGCGATTTTCATTTCATTTTTTTTTTCCTAAATGGCTGTTCATTTTCTCCCAGATCATGTTTTCATAAATGTCCCCACCTCTGATGTTAAACTGACTGTCCTTTCATTCCCTTTTCACCCTTTTTGATCATTTGCAATTCTTTGGTCCTAAGAAGGATTGGAAGATTATGGTCTGTTCCTCCGCAATTTCTACACTTACTTTCCTCAGCAGCCTAGGATGTATTCCATCTGGATGACTTATCCACACTAAGTAGTTTCTAGTGCCTCCTCTTTATTTTTATATCTCATGCAGTATCCCGGCAACCTCCTTATTTACATAACTTTGGCAAAGTCGTCGTCCTTGGTAAAAGCTGATGCAAAGTACCCATTTACTTCCTCAGTCATGCCTTCTGATTGTGGCAGTGTAGCTCTCTTTTGGTTCCTAATCAGTCCCATCTTCTCCTCTGACAACCTTTTCACTGGTAATGTATAAGTAAACCACCTTTGCATTTCCACTTATGTTAGCTGCCAATCTATTCTTGTACTACCTCTTTGTCTCCCTTATTTCCTTTTTCACTTGTCCTCTGCACTTTTTATATTCAGTTTGAGTCTCCCTTGTATTATCAAGCTGATATCTAACATGACATGCCCACTTTTTCTGCTTCATCCTATTTTGGAACTACTTCATCAGTCCAGGATCTCCAGCTTTGCATTGCCCTCCCTTTCCCACTGGTAGCAATTTCCCGTATCAGCCTCCCCGGACAGGCGCCGGAATGTGGCGACTAGGGGCTTTTCACAGTAACTTAATTGAAGCCTACTCGTGACAATAAGCGATTTTCATTTCATTTTTCATTTCATTTTTTCATTTAGACATACATGCAAACCATCACTTTAAAGGCCTCCCATTTCTCTTGTTAAATTCTCTTGCTATTACTGGCTGTCTCAGCATCTGATTTGCCATATCCGTGCCTCAGTGTCTTGCTGCTAACAAGGGGAACTGTTTTTAAGTGCTCCCTCACCACCCATTCCCAGTCAATACACAAACATGGCAGCGCACAGATCTGCTCTTCACTTTGGGGTGCTGACCTAGACAGGGTTCTCGCTGCTGTGAATGAGAGATGGGGCATCCTGTTCCCCTGATACTGTTGGAGGGCCAGCAGCAGGGTCACAAATACAGCCTGGGAGTAATGGCGTCGGCTGTCAGTGTGGGCAGCATGACCAGGTGAACTGGTGGCGTTGAAGTTCAGGGCTGCAGTGACTTTCACGGCCTCCTCCATGGGGCTCCAGGTCCACAAGGACATGGTACAGGTGCCGCACTGTATTTTTGTGGAGTTGGAATCTCCTGTGGCATATCTCCGCCACCTCATCGAAAGACCAACAACGCCCGTACACCTTGGGCTGTCGCAGGCATCCTCCTCTGGGTTCCTCCTCGGCCTGCTGTTCGGCCGGCTCTTCAGGGTGTGTGGCAACCCCCTGCACATGGGGTGCCGCATCCAACCTGTGTCGACGCTGCTGGCCTTTCTGGCTTCTGGCCGCCTGGGCTGCCACCAGCACCACGAGGGCATCCTCTGCTGGTCCTGCACTACCATCGATTTTGGTATCTGCAAGGAATTGAAGAAGGAGGGAGACCGACAATCAGTTAGGGCTTCCACCCCAGGGCCCTCAAATCATCCAAGCCTCCCCCATCTTATGTGTCCTGCCTTATCTCAGAGCCATCCACCAAACTGGTTGTGCTGGAGAATCTCGCTCTGCACACACACCCCTGGCCATATTAGGAGCCCTGATCCACACACTTACCCTATGGTCGTGAGGATTTCTCCTGTGCTGAAGCTCTTGATTCAGTAAGAAGTCTGACAACACCAGGTTAAAGTCCCACAGGTTTATTTGGAATCACTAGCTTTCGGAATGTAGCTCCTTCATCAGGGGAGTGAAGAGGGAGGTTGCACAAACAAAGCCAATTATGCAAGATGATGCTTTGAACGTGAGACTTTGCAGGTAATTAAGTCTTTACAGGTCCGGACAGTGGAACTGGAGTGGGAATTTGTCCCACTGGAGGCGGAGCATCACGGAGACCCTGGGGAATACAGGGTCAGGCCCGCTATTGATATGCCAACGGCATTTACTGTATGTGTGTAATGGAACGCATTGACGCTGCTGTTGAGGCACCAGAGAATTGCGATTTGGCGTCAATAGACACCCGCCACGATTTTGGAGTACAAACCGATTCTCCGCCTAATCGCATTTCCCAATTCCGCCGTCGGACGATGGAGAATCCCGCCCAGGATGTAGATCAAGGGATTTTTGGGGATAGGGGAGGTATTGAACCAGAATTAGTGGAGTGAAAACAGGGCTGGGGATGAACAAGACCAAAATGGGAGGAGCAGAGAAAAGGACTGGAGAGCTTGAAAGGATTGCAGAGTTAAGGAAGGCAAGGCCACAAGGGATTTGTACATATTTGAGAATTTTAGGTTTGAGCATTAGGTACCTGGAGCAAGGTTAGAGGTGATGGGTGAGTGGGAGTTTCACAGGACAGAATACGTTTATGGAAGGTCGTAAATGGGAGGTTGGTCATGAGTGGATTGGATCAGTGAGTTTGGAAGGGACTGAAGTATGGCTGGGAGGTTCAACACTAGATGGTCTGAGCTTGGGATAGCGCATAGGATCAGAAATATTTTATTTAGTCCCTGGATGCTGTTCACAATTCAGTGACGTCATGATTGAATGGGAACCTCATTCCATATGCCTGATTTTGTCCCATATTCCTTGATAACATGTATCAACAAAAAAAATCTATCTATCTCTGTATTAAAATAATAATAATCTTTATTACTGTCACAAGTCGACTTACATTAACACTGCAATGAATTTACTGTGAAAATCCCCTCATTGTCACACTCCGGCACCCTTTCGGGTACACAGAGGGAGAATTCAGAATTTCCAGTTCACCTAACAGGCACGCCTTTCGGGACTTGTAGGGGGAAACTGGAGCACCCGATGGAAACCCGCATAGACACGGGGAGAACATGCAGACTGTGCACAGACAGTGACCAAGCCAGGCATCGGGCCCGGTCCCTGGCGCTGTGAAGCAACTGTGCTACCCACTGTGCTACCGTGCCGTCTATGTGTAAGTGGAAGTAGTTAGTCTTTGCAATTGAAAGTATAAGTTTAGAATTTCAACTAAAGTTCAATCAAATGCCGAAATCTATTTTGTGAGGTCATGGAGAGTTGTAAGGATGATCCTTTAAAACAGAGATGAAGAGGAATTTCGTCAGCCAGAGGGTGATGAATCTGTGGAACTCTTTGCCACAGAAGGCTGTGGAGGCCAAATCATTGAGTGTCTTTAAGCAGTGATAGATAGGTTTTTGATCAATAAGGGGGTCAGGGGTTATGGGGAGAAGGCAGGAGAATGGGGATGAGAAAATATATCAGCCATGATTGAATGGCGGAGCAGACTCGATGGGCCGAGTGGCCCAATTCTGCTGCTTTGTCTTATGGTCTTATTTACAAGGCTAACACACAGCTCCTGGTAATTCCCAACTGGGTCTTAATAGTCACTGTCCAACTGGCCGACCTTATATACAACATAGATTGAGTTTCCTCCAACCTCTTAACGAGGGAGTCCGTGCTCCACAAGGGACACAGGGAAGACAATCATCCCCACCCTGTAAGTCCCGTGCAGTGGGTTATGATATATTCCTCATCTTATAATCCCTTCCTCTTCTTTCTGTCCTGTTTTCACTCTTTCTCTTCACATTCTGTTATTCATCCTTCTTTTTCTTATGTCCTTCTTTAGTCTGTGCCTTCCATCTTCCCTGACCTTTTTTTTCCATTTGGCTCTTCATCTCCCCCTGCACCTCAGGCTTTCCTTATCATTTTTCTTCCCTCATACACACCAGAGCAAAGATTTCCAATAGGTTCAGAATCTGCCATAGCCAGCCCGAGCTGACAAACTATTTCCATGTTCCTGTGGCACTCGATCAGTTCACTCATCAGATAAATGCATTTCCAGCAGTGACCTGCAATGCAACTCTTGGACCTTGACAAGCATGAAATCAAAATAAATCAGGTTAGTCCTATGTGAATGTGCAGTACTTAACTGAAGACCTAGCTAAGCGTGTAATAAATCTCAGCCTTGACTGGAAGAAGCTCATTGGAATTAAAGAAACCCACAGCAACAATTGGTCTGGTTAAGTCAGGAATAATTTGTATGACCACTGTTGAAGTCGAAATCCACAGCCACATCTAGGTCAGCACTTGATTTTGGCCAAGTAGCTCCAGTTAACTGGAATAATGGTTAGAAAGAAACATAGAAAAAATAGGAGCAGGAGGAGGCCATTTGTCCCTTCAAGCCTGCTCCACCATTCACTATGATCATGGCTGATCATCCAACTCAATAGCCTAATCCCGCTTTCTCCCATATCCTTTGATCCCCTTCACCCTAAGTGCAATGTCTAACTGCTTCTTGAAACCATACACTAAGGGGCAATTTAGCATGGTCAATCCACCTAACCTGCACATCTTTGACTGTGGGAGGAAACCGGAGCACCCGGAGGAAACCCACGCAGACAGGGAGAGAACGTACAAACTGCACAGTCACCTGAGGCTAGCATTGAACCCGTAACCCTGGAGCTGTGAGGCAGCCGTGCTAACTGAAAGGGTTTATTCATCTTTTCTGACAGAAAAGCAGGTGATTTTCCATTGAATGTATGGCATTAGAAACAAAAAAAAATGTCCCTAAGGATGTTTTCTGCGAATGTTGTACCGTCAATGACCAATGTGGTAATAAATGTTCTGTGAGGAATACGGCCTTGAACATCTGTTATGACCCGCTGCGCTGGACTACTGCTGGAAGAGGCAGATTCAAATTAATTGAATAATTAAAAAAAAATTTTTTTTTTAAATTTAGATTAGCCAATTATTTTTTCCAATTAAGGGGCAATTTAGCGTGGCCAATCCACCTACTCTGCACATTTGTGGGTTGTGGGGGCGAAACCCCCGCAGACACGGGGAGAACGTGCAAACTCCACACGGACAGTGACCCAGAGCCGGGATCGAACCTGGGACCTCAGCGCCGTGAGGCGGTTGTGCTAACCACTAGGCCACCGTGCTGCCCTAAATTCATTGAATAATTGTAGTTTTAACTGAGAGAGATTGTGAATACCTGGAAACCAGCATCCTCCCAGCACTGCCCCAAGTGATTAAAGACAGCTGGAGATGGATGGCAATTGTACCGAACATTGGTTGATTCCATGCCAAAGTAACTGCAGGTTGCCCACACAATTTCGGAACATAATGAACTTTTCTTAAAAATTGCTGTCAGCAGATCTATTTAGAAAAGACAGTTATGTTTTTATTACAGGTTTCTAGTGCATGAAAGATTAAGCACCCGCTAAACAAAATGAGCTGCAATCATAGTGGTACTTTAATTTTATATTACTGCCCAAATACATTTGTGACTGACTGTACTTTCATTTTGTTACTGTTTTCCCTGTGGACCCTCTAAAGCCCAAGAAATGTTCTTTGGAAACATTGATGACATGGCGCATAACTACCCAGTGATTTACTTTTCTTTTCCAGTTTTTTCTACTCCCTCCTCTGAATATAGCAGCTCATATTGAGCATGACTGTATGGGAGCCCGCAGCCCTCTGGTATCCTACCCAATCTTCACATCCGTGTTCAGATAGATAATGTAGTGTCAACAATAATATCTTGGTAAATTTACAGATGAGATCCAATAAGTGGATGTATTTCATACAGAAGAGGATGCACATCAAAATAAAAGAAAACATTAATCGGTTTGCAGAATGGCTATGTAATTGACAAATAAAATTCCAATATAAGTAAGTGTGAGATGGTGCATTTTGGTAAGAATAATGAGTTCACATACTCCTTGGAAAACAGAGAAACAAAGGGTTCTGGGGGTATTGACAGATCACTAAATACTACAATTCAGGTTAATAAGGTAATTTAAAAACAATCAAATCAAAGTACTGTGGTATCTATCTGGAGGTATAGAAGTGCAGGTTGGAGTACTGTGAATAATTCTGATCTAACTTCCATGGTTGAAGAAAAGCACTGGAAAGGCTGATGTGGTAAAACAGGATAAGACAGTGGTGTTTATTCAAGTGGTAAGACACCTTGTCAAAGGCTTGACTGAAGTCCACGTAAACATCCACCGCCCTCCCCTCATCAAGTTAGTGAGGCACGACCTCCTCTTCACAAAACCAGGCTATCTATCACTAATGAGTCCATTTGTTTCCAAATGGATATAAATCCTGTCCCTGAGAATTCTGTCCAATAATTTACCTACTACCGACGTAAGGGTCACTAGCCTATAGTTTCCAGGATTATCTCTGCTACCTTTCTTAAACAGCGGTACCACATTAGCTATTCTCCAGTCCTCTGGGATCTCACCTGTAGCCAATGAGGATACAAAGACGTCAGTCAAGGTTCCAGCTATTTCCTCCCTTGCTCCCCTCAGTATTTTGGGGTAAATCCCATCCGGCACAAGGGACCTATTTACCTTAACATCTTTTAAAAGACCCAATACCTCCTCCTTTTCGATGTTAACATGATCCAGACCTACCCAAGTTTCATTTTACACAAAGTCCCTTTCTTTGGTGAACACTGATGCAAAGTATTCATTTAGTACCTCATCCATCTCCTCTGGCTCAACACATAGATTCCCTCCCACTGTCCTTAACTGGTCCAATCCTTTCCCTGGCCACCCTCTTGCTTTTTACATATGAATATAAAGCTTTGGGATTCACTTCAATCCTACTTGCCAAAGGAATTTTCATGACCCCCTCCTAATTTTCAGCTTAAGTACCTTCCTACTTTCCTTATACTCCTCAGGGGCTTTGAATGTCCCCACCCTTCTAGACCATACAAAAGTCTCCTTTCTCTTTTTAACAAGGTTCACAATATCCCTCGTTATCCAAGGTCCCATAAACTTCCCATACTTATCCTTTGTTCTCTCAGGAACAAAGACTTGAACATGTCTTTCCTGAATCCTAATCAACTGTCACTTGAAAGACTCCCACATGACCAATATTGATTTACCATCCGACAGCTGCACCCAATCCAAATTCATCAATTCCTAATTATCATAATCTAATGTTATCGTAATTTGCCTTTCCCCAGTTTCGCACCTTAATGTGAGGGTTACCCTCATTCCTATCCAAAAGTACCCTAAAAGTTACCGAATTGTGGTCACTATTCCCATAATATTCCCCTACTGAAACCTCAACCACCTGTGCAGTCTCATTCAATGAACAAAGAACAAAGAAAAATACAGCACAGGAACAGGCCCTTCCGCCCCCCCAAGCCTGTGCTGACCATGCTGCCCGTCTAAACTAAAATCTTCTGCACTTCCAGGGTCCATATCCGTCTACGGGTTTTCTCCAATACCAGATCCAGTACTGTCCCTTCCCTAGATGGACTACCTTCCTATTGCATCAAGAAGCCTTCCTGGATACACCTTACAAACTCTACCCCATCCAAGCCCCTAGCACAAAGTGAGTCCCAGTCAATATAGCAGAAATTAAAATCCCCTACCACAACAACCCTGTTAGTTTGCACCTATCCATCTACCTGCTCCTCTATCTCTTGTTGACAGTTGGGGGGCCTGTAATAAACCCCCAACATTGTGATTGCCCCCTTCCTGTTCCTGAGCTCTACCCAGATTGCCCCATCCAGAAGGTGAGATCGCAGGGGATTGGGGGTAGAGTACTAGATTGAATTGAGGATTGGCTGACATGACAGAAAGCGGAGGGTCAGGATAGATGGGTCCTTTTCTGGCTGGTGAACTGTACTAGTGGGGTCAGTCCTCGGACCTCAACTGTTCACAAGCTACATAAATGATCTGCAAGCAGGAACAGAGTGTAACATACCAAAGTTTGTGGATGATACTAAAATAGGTGGGAAAGCAGGCAGTGAAGAGGAAATAAAGATGTTACAGACGGATATAGATAGGCGAGGAGATTGGGCCAATGTTTGGCAGATGGAGTTTCACGTAGATAAATGTGAGGTTATCCAATTTGGCTGAAAAAATAGAAAGGCAAATTATTATGTAAATGAAAAGCAGATTCAAGTTCCAAAGATTCACCTGCTTCTGAGAGAAATAAATTGACCTAATCTCTGTCTTAAGGGGAGGCGGTGGCACAGTGGTATTGTCACTGAACTACTAAACCAGAGACCCAGAGTGATTCTCTGGGGACCCACGTTCAAATCTCACCACGGCAGATAGCGAACTATGAATTCAATAGAAATCTGGAATTAACAGTCTGATGTTGGCCATGAAACCATTGTCGATTGTTGTAAAAACCCATCTGGTTCACTGATGTTCTTCAGGGAAAGAAATCTGCTGTCCTTGCCTGGTCTAACTTCCAAGTGACTCCAGGGCAATTAGGTATGGTCAATAAATGGTGGCACAGCCTACAACAACGACGTCCCATGAATAAATTTAAAAATTACAAAATGGATGACGGCTTATTTTTAACCAGCTACCCCTGATTCTAGCTTCTTCCATAAGAGGAAACATCCTCTCTACTTCCGCCCTGTCAACACCCCAGGGGTTCGTAAAAGTTGCAATCAAGTCACCTCTTACTCAACTAAGCTCCAGTGGAAAAAAGCCCAGCCTAGCCTTTCCAATCTTTCCTCATTCCAGGTTTAGTCAACCTCTTCTGAATTGCTTTGAATATATTTTCACCCTTCCTTAATAATAAAAATAATCCTTATTGTCACAAGTAGGCTTCCACTAACACTGCAATGAAGTTACTGTGAAAATCCACACTCCGGCGGGTACACAGAGGGAGAATTCAGTACGTCCAATTCACCTAACAAGCACGTCTTTCGGGACTTGTGGTAGGAAATTGGAGTACCCAGAGGAAACCCAGACGCAGGGCTCCAATTCACCGAACAAGCACGTCTTTCGGGACTTGTGGTAGGAAATTGGAGCACTCAGAGGAAACCCAGACACAGGGAGGCACAGACAGTGACCCAAACAGGAATCAAACCTGGGACCCTGACACTGTGAAGCAACAGTGCTAACCTCTGTGCTACCATGCCGCCCATAGGAGACCAATGTTATACATAATACTTGAGATGTGGTCTCCTCAGTTCCTGTATAACTGAAGCATAACCTCCCTACTTTTCTGTTCAATTCCCCTCGCAATAATGGATAACATTCTATTAGCTTTCCCAATTACTTATTGTACCTGCATTTTAGCCTTGTCTGATTCATGCACCTCGACACCCAGATACCTCTGAATCTCAGAGCTCGACAATCTCTCACTATTTAGATAATGTGCTTATTTTTTACTCTTTCTGCCAAAATGAACAATTTCGCATTTGCCCACATTATACTCCATTTGCCAGATCTTTGCCCACTCACTTAACATATCTATGTCCCTTTGTAGCCTCCTTACATCCACTTCCCAACTTATATTCATAGGGCAAGAATTCTGTCGTCCTTAACTGGTCAGGCCTACATGCGACTCAAGATCCACAGCAATGTGGTTGACTCTTAAATGCCCTCAGGCAATGAGCCAGCGACACCCACATTGCATGAAAAAATAATAATAAATAATTTTTAATGTGGTACATTATCAAATGCCTTCTGGAGTTCTTGACATGTTACTTCTTCAAAGAACTCCAACAAATTGGTTAAACCAGATTTCCCTTTCACAAAGCCATGTTGACTCTCCCTGATTGCCTTGAATATTTTTAGGTGCCCTGTCATAACATCTGTAAGAATAGCTTCCAACATTTCCCCTATGACAGATTTTAAGCTAACGTTCCTAGTTTCTGTCTCCCTCCCTTTTTAAATTAAGGAGTAACATTTTCTAATTTCCGATCTGATAGAACCTTCCCTAATCTAGGGAATTTTGGAAAATTAAAACCAACGTATGAACTATTTCACTAGCCGCTTCTTTTAAGACTCCAGGATGAAGTTCATCAGGATACAGGGATATCTGAGCCGCCAACTCCAACAATTTGCTGAGTACCACTTCTCTAGTGATTGTAATTTTCCTGCATTCCTGCCTTCCTACTATTTCCTGATTTACAGCTATTTCTGTGATGTTACTTGTATCCTATGTTGTGAAGACCGATGCAAAATACCTGTCCATTTCATCTGGCATCACCTTATTTTCCATAATTAATTGCCCGGACTCACTTTCTATCTGGCCAATGCTCACTTTGTTAACTGTTTATTTAAATATGTACAGAAACTCTTACTATTTTAGATAGTTTTCTCTTGTACTATAATTGGCCCCTCCTTATTGATCTTTTAGTTATTCTTTGTTCTTCTTTACATTATGTCCAATGTTCTGACCTGCAGCTGATCTTTGTGCTTTTTCATCAATTTTCGTGCTAGTATTAACTTTTTAAATTAACCATTGATGGTGGTTCCACCCCTTGGAATTGTTTTTTCTCATTGGAATGTATCTATTTTATGTATTCTGAAATATCCCTTTAAATGCCTTCCACTGCATCTCTATTAACCTATCCCTTAACCTTATTTTCCAATTCACTTAGCTAGCTCTGCTTTCATGCCCTTATTATTACCGTTATTAATGTTTAAAATTCTAGTTTTGGACCCACACTTTTCTCCCTCAAACTAAATGTACAATTCAATCCTATTATAATTGTTGTTACTTAGGGGTGCTTTCACTATGACAGTTCCTTGACAGATTTGCCAGTTCCTTGACAGTTATTTGACAGTTATCTGACAGCTTTTCATTTCCAAGGGATGCACTTTCTTGTGCACAATAATGTTTACTTTTAATAATCCCATATGGTGCCTTACCTTTCACAAAGATGTCTGGGATCTTATTCACATAGGGACCTTACCTCTCCAAAGGGGTACCGTGTCTACTCAAATAAGTCTCTCCAAGTTCAAACATCCTCTTACCTGGCCTGGTCTGCACACTTCGGTTTTCACAAACCTGGCCCACCAAATTCCCACTTTAATGGAGGCAACTGGTGATTTAAATGGCCAGATGCCTTGACTAACTGCACATTCACAAACCCCAACCCAACTCCAGACCAGCCACACAAAAATGGAACATACCGGGCGCGATTCTCCGCTCCCCACGTCACGTGGGAGAATCGCAGGAGGGCCCCCCGACAAATTTCACGACCTCCACGCGCCCCCTGTGATTCTGCCCCCCCCCCCCCCCCCCGGCTAGGAAGGATCGCTGCTCGCCGTTTTTCATGGCGACCAGCAATTCTCTGACCCGGATGGGCCGAGCGGCCTGCCGTTCTCTACCGTTTCACAACGGCGGCAACCACACCTGGTCGCTGCCGTCGTGAAATGGGTGTGGAGATGCCCGTTTGGGGCTTGTAGGGGGCCTGGTGGGGAATGATCACCACGACTGTGCTCAGGAGGGGACAGGCCCGCGATCGTTGCCCACCGATTGTCGGGCCGGCATCTCAATCGGACGCACTAATTCCCCTCCGCCGCCCCGCAAGATCAAGCCGCCACGTCTTGCGGGGCGGCTGAGAGGAAAGACGGCCACCGCGCATGCGCGGGTGCGAGCTGTCAGCGTTGTGACGTCAGCCGCGCATGCGCGGGTTGGAGCCGGCCAACCTGTGCATGCGTGGCTGACATCATTAGGCGTGCCGGCTGCGTCATTCTCGGCGCGACGCCCCCGCGGCCGAGAGTTACGGAGCGCCGCTCCTAGCCCCACCAGGAGGGGAGAATAGGGGCGAGGAGCGGCCTCTAAGGCCGTCGTGGAACTCGGCCGAGTTCACGACGGCCCTCCCGATTTTTCCCGGGAGCGGAAAATTCCGCCCACCGTGTTTGTGTGCGGGATTTAGTCATCTCCAAGATTTTTTGCCATCACAGCGAGCCTTTCATTCTGAAAACCTTGGTGCAGGATATACAAGCACAGTAATTAAGGTGATAGAAGGAATGAGGGTCAAGAGGAACAGGAACATAGTTGTTATATTTGTATTTAATAATCCAGTGATTTAGAGTAATCATCCAGGTGTGAGTTCAAATCCCACCATGGCAGCTAGTATCAGCAATGAAGACAATAAAACTACCTGATTGTTGTAAAAACACATCTAGTTCAGTAATGTCTTTGGGGCAGGAAATCTATTGTCCCTACGTGGTCTGGCATATATATGACTCCAGACCCATAGCAGTGTTGTGTCCCTTAACACACCTTTGAAATGGCTGGAAAAGACTTTAAGTTGTTTTCAAGAAGGCAGCTCACCACCACCATCCCAAAAGCAGTTCGGGATGGTCAATAAATGCTCACCTCAGCAGCTAACCTCATGCATCAATAAAGAAAAACAAAGACTGAATGGTTAACAACACAAAGTATGGCAGAATTTTATTTGACTTTTTAGAATTGGACAGAGAGATGATAAATGAAATTCAATGTTAAAAATGCAAAGTTTTTCATATAGAAACAACAATTCCAAAATGGTACTATAACATAAATGTAAATAAAATACCCTGGACGCGATTCTCCGCTCCCCATGCCGGGTGGGAGAACCGTGGGAGGGCCCCCCGACAAATTTCACGCCCCCCCTGGCGCCCCCTGCGATTCTCCCCCCCCCCCGGCTCGAAAGACTCGCCGCTCGCCGTTTTTCACGGCGAACGGCGATTCTCTGACCCGGATGGGCCGAGTGGCCTGCCGTTCGCGGCCGTCTCACGATGGCGGCAAACACACCTGGTCGCTGCCGTCGTGAAACGGGAGTGAGAAGCCCGTTTGGGGCTTGTAGGTGGCCTAGCAAGGAAAGAGCACCACGACTGTGCTCGGGAGGGGACAGGCCCGCGATCGATGCCCACCGATCGTCGGGCCGGCGTCGCAATGGGACGCAATATTTCCCCTCCGCCGCCCCGCAAGATCAAGCCACCACGTCTTGCGGGGCGGCTGAGGGGAAAGACGGCCACCGCGCATGCGCGGTTTCGTGCCGTCAGCGTCATGACGTCAGCCGCGCATGCGCGGGTTGGAGCCGGCCAACCTGCGCATGTGTGACTGACATCATTAGGCGTGCCGGCCGCGTCATTCTTGGCGCGACGCCCCCGCGGCCGAGAGTTACAGAGCGCCGCTCCTAGCCCCGCCGGGAGGGGAGAATAGGGGGCGAGGAGCGGCTCCGAGGCCGTCGTGAAACTCGGCCGAGTTCACGACGGCCCTCCCGATTTTTCCCGGGAGCGGAGAATTCCGCCCCATATATATAAAATTAAAGTGATCTGGAAACTCTGTTTGATAATAAACTGAAGCCTTCACAACAATACTGAGTGGCATTGAAAACAAACTCACATGTTAGAATGTATAAGAAGGTCAATATTGAATCTAAATTGCAAACTATTGATGTGACCACAATAGATTAAGTTAAAAGCAAAGTACTGCGGATGCTGAAATCTAAACCCAAAGAGAAAAAGCTGAAATATCTCAGCAGGTCTGGCAGCATCTGAAGGGAGAGAAAAGAGCTAACGTTTCGAGTCCAGATAGATTAAGTTATACTGTTCTGGTTGCCAGAACAGTAGATTCAGCGGTCATGCCGGAAGAGAGAAAGAGCACCCCTTCACCTTTTCCAGTGCGGGTAGCAGGTCATCATACATTCCCGTACCAGCCTCCCCGGACAGGCGCCGGAATGTGGCGACTAGGGGCTTTTCACAGTAACTTCATTGAAGCCTACTTGTGACAATAAGCGATTTTCATTTCATTTCATTTTTCATTGTCCCGTTCCTGGCTCCATGCCCCAGAAGCAAAAAAGGCAGCAGCAAACAAACACACAGCCTCTATGCATGAATCATGAAACAATCAACAGGACAATAAAGTCACCAGCAATCCGCAAAAGCCCTTCTTTAATGCCATGATCAAGCTGCTCATTCGGATCAGTCTACCTCTCTCGCCCCCCCTCTGCAGCTCCCAGCAGTAGACCCTCAAATGTGGGATTAATCACACTGGAAAGTCACACTGACCCAGAGCACGCCAGAAGAAAGAAAGAGAACGACTCCCCTTCTCCAGCGCTGGTTGCAGGTCATCTACACCCTCCCGTCCCCCGCTCCAGTCCAGAGAAGCAAAATTGGTTACAGCAAGCAAGTCACATCCTCCAGACAGCCACAGCAGCATTTGGATCACTCCTCCTCTCTCTCCCCCCTCCCACAGCTATAAATACACCCCATTCAGGCATTTTCAGTCACCAGCAGGAGCGAGCAGCAAACACAACCTGTAGCCACTTGAGAGCTGTGAAATTCTAACATAACGAACAATGTCAATTCTTTATTAGCAACAGCCTTCAGACATGTTGTTGCTCGTTCTGGATGAGTGTGCTTAACACTCAATTTGGCTCTGATTCGTTACTTAGCTTTGGAGTCGCCAGGTATCGTTAAGATACCGCCACAAGTTTCAAGGTCAAGTTCAAAGCAATAAAACCATACACCAATTAGTAAGTTCAAACAAGACACGTTTATTATATTACAATAATCCACTAATCATGCATATAACTATAAGACTAGACGAATCCTACCACTACTAGGCCAAATACTTATCTGGATAAGGGGACTGCTGGATCAGGGAACAACAGCTTCTAGCTTTGTCCAAGGTCCGCAGGCTTCCAGTGGTTACGGTCTAAAGGGGTCAGGAGTGTCTGTTCCCATAGCGTGCGTTGTGACTTACTTGCTGGTGGCGTCTGCCCAGACCTCTCCTGCACAAGGTTCTTCTGCTGCAACGGTGTTCTGCTGGGAGGGCCTGGCTGGTCAAGGAGAGGCTGACAGAGAGCTAGTCGAGGAGAGGCTGGCAGAGAGAGAGAGCTGGGGTTGCGTTCTCTGTCTTATACTCCTCTCAGGGTCTTGCGCCCACCTGGGCGGACCCTTGTAATCGATTGGGTCTCTTCCCAATCGATTGATTTGAATTCCCCAATAGCGGGGCAGTTGCTCGATCACTGGGGCGGTTCTTGGGGCTCATTGTTTTCGGCTTCTTTGGCGCCGTAAAGACTGGCCTTCCATTCAATGTATCGGTTAGTGCTAGCTTGTGTCTTTTGTGCCTGGGGATCGGCCGGTATCGCCTCATTAATATGCTAACTGTTTCTTTTCATAGCGCTGTCTGGTTTCAGCAGCAGCCAAACTGGTTTCTGTAACAGTCCAAATATACAAGCGCTCTGCAAGCTGCTTGCTTTTTACAACCTGTCCAATTTTCCCTGCATTCCTTGCAATCTTCCATTTTGTGTTTGGGCAGTGGTCACCCCAGGTGACTACAATGTAGCCAGAGGCTGATCACAGTCAAAGAGAATTAAAGTGATCTGCACCATATTGCCACGAACAGGGCTCGGTCCTGGAGGTTTTTGGTGGGATGCAGGCTGCAGCTGTCGTTAACTGTGTTCTGGGTATACACAATCTGGGGGAAGGGCTATAGGATTCTCACCCCCCCCGGCCGAGGGGGAACCCCCAATTGATGTCGGCCAGCCCACGACCAGGCCCTCCCCATCCACCATTGGGGCTCCCCCATCCTCCGCCCTGCTACTACCAAGCACAAGGCCAGTGGCTCCAGTGCCCGTGGGCTGTATGCCCATCTTTGAAAATGGCTGCTCACTTCCTCCGATCTCCAAAGCAGCCATTGTGCTAGCTTCTCGCTCTTAAATAGGTGTGCTAAAAGCCGCCTAGATGACGTCCCACAGGGGAGCTGGTTAGATCCCGTGAGGCCTTTGGGTAGGGTTTTCATCTCATGAAGAGATAGAGTTTGTCCTAAATTGGTGATAATTAGTTCCTCACCACGTCCGGGCGGGATCCAGAACCAGCCAATGGGAGCGGGCCGGTTAGATCCCAAACTAATCAGTGTCTGGCGCGGATCCCGATTTTGGCCTTTCCCAAGATCTAACTGGTACATTAGGGATCTGCGCTGGGAGCAACACGGTCGTTAAATTACAGATTCCCTGTTAAATAGTAGAAGCATGGTATTGACTCATTGATTGGATTGGATTGGATTTGTTTATTTGTTTTGTAGCGAGGCCCAGTGAAAACTATTTGAAGACAAATTAGCAAGATATATTTAGAAAATAATATTCTGAGGTATAGTTCATTAGTAATTTGAGATACAACATCGGGGGGGGGGGGGGGGGGGGGGGTAACATGCTGAGAGCTAACAGGCAAATTCCTGTGGTTAAGCTTTCTGCCATTGGCAGTTTTCTCATCTCCCGTTTGAGCCTGTCTTAAAGTCATTTATAGAGATTGATTGCCACAATCACTCAACAGCTTCATTTTGTTGCGTCACATGACTTTCAGGCTAGTAGATGGTGAACCTTTTTATTCAATGCCAGCTGAATCAAAAACCTGCAATCACCTGACAACCAGCCCTGTGGGCGTACCTACATCAGATGGACTGCAACAGTTCAAGAGGTTCCTCATCATCACCCTCACAAGAATGGGCAACAAATGCTGACCTTGCCAGTGGCACTCCACGAAAGAATTGAAAAAAAGAAAGAAAAAGTTTCATTTTTCTAATTGCCCTTAAGAAGGGAGTGATGAGCCATCTTCCCGAATCGCTGAAATTTCTGTGACATACTGTTTCAACCTGCCAAAGGAAATTACTGTGGATGCTGAAATCTGAAACCAACGAGAAAATGCTGAAAAATCTCAGCAGGTCTGGCAGCATCTGGAGGGAGAGAAAAGAGCTAACATTTTGAGTCCAGATAGATTAAGTTATACAGGTCACAGCACCTTTCAAACCCGTGAGCTCTATCACCTAGAAGACAGCAGCAGACACATGGGAACAGCACCTGAAAGTTCCTCTCCAAGTAAGACACCTTACTGACTTGGAACTATACCATAAAACCATAAGACGGAGGAGCAGAATTAGGCCATTTGACCCTAGCCCTGTTGACATGAATGCGAACATTGCATTTACCTTCTTAACTGCGGACTGAACCTGCGTATTAAGCTTAAGAGAATCTTGAACTAGGACTCCTAAGTCCCTTCGTGCTTCTGATTTCTTGAGCCTTTTCCTATTTAGAAATAGTCTATGCCCCCATTCTTCCCACCTTCCACTTTTCCACATTGTATTCCGTATGCCATGGGCCGGATTCTCCGCCGGTGGGATGTTCCATTTTGCTGGCAGCCCGGGGGTTTCCTCGACGACGTGGGGCTTTCCCACAATGGGAAACCCGGTTGACTGGCCGGCGTAACGGAATATCCCGCCGGCGGGGTGAGATAGAAATGTGGCACGGCGGGGCGGAGAACCCACTCTCCTAGCCTGTCCAAGTCCTTCTGCAGCCCCCGCTGATTCCTCAATACTACCTCCACAGATCTTTGTATCATCTGCAAACCTAGCAACAGTGCCTTCAGTTCCTGCTTCCAAATCGTTAATGTATATTGTGAAAAGTTGACGTCCCAACACCGATTTCTGAGGCACACCCAACTAGTCACCGGCTGCCATTGTGAAAAAGACCCCTTTATCCCCACTCTCTGCGTTCTGCCAGTCAGCCACTCCTCTGTGCACGCCAGGATCTTACCCTTAATACGATGGCTCTTAACTTATTTAACACACTCCTATATGGCACCTTATCAAAGGCCTTCTGGAAATCTAAATAAACCACATCCACTGGTTCATTTTGTCTAACTTCCTCATTACCTCCTCAAAGAACTCTAACAGATTTGTAAACATGATCTCCCCTTGACAAAGCCACGCTGACTCAGTCCTATTTTATCATACACTTCCAAGTACTCCGCGATCTCATCTTTAATAATGGACTCTAAAAATCTCATCAATGACCGAAGTCAGGCTAACCGGCCTATAATTACCCGTCTAATGCCTCCCTCTCTTCTTAAATAGGGGTGTTACATTAGCCATTTTTCAGTCCTGTAGGACCCTTCCTGCCTTCATTGATTAGAACAAAGAACAAATAAAAGTACAGCACAGGAACAGGCCCTTCAGCCCTCCAAGCCCGTGCCGACCATGCTGCCTGTGTAGACTAAAATCTTTTACACTTCCTGGGTCCATATCCCTCTATTCCCATCCTATTCATGTATTTGTCCAGATGCTCCTTAAATGTCACTATCGTCCCTGCTTCCACCACCTCCTCCAGCAGCGAGTTCCAGACACCCACTACCCTCTGTGTAGAAAACTTGCCTCGTACATCTCCTCTAAACCTTGCCCCTCGCACCTTAAACCTATGCCCCCCAGTAATTGACCCCTCTACCCTGGGGAAAAGCCTCTGAGTATCCACTCTGTCTATGCCCCTCATAATTTTATATCAGGTCGCCCCTCAACCTCCGTCATTCCAGTGAGAACAAACCGAGTTTATTCAACTGCTCCTCATAACTAATGCCCTCCATACTAGGCAACATCCTGGTAAATCTCTTCTGCACCCTCTCTAAAGCCTCCACATCCTTCTGGTAGTGTGGCGACCAGAATTGAACACTATACTCCAAGTGTGGCCAAACTAAGGTCCTATACAGCTGCAACATGACTTGCCAATTCTTTTGCTCAATGCCCCGGCCAATGAAGGCAAGCATGCCGTATGCATTATTGACTACCTTCTCCATCTGTGTTGCACTTTTCAGTGACCTGTGGACCTGTACACCTAGATCTCTCTGACTTTCAATACTCTTGAGGGTTCTACTATTCACTGTATATTCCCTACCTGCATTGGACCTTCCAAAATGCATTACCTTACATTTGTCCGGATTAAACTCCATCTGCCATCTCTCCGCCCAAGGCTTCAAACGATCTAAATCCTGCTGTATCCTCTGACAGTCCTCATCGCTATCTGCAATTCCACTAACCTTTGTGTTGTCTGCAAACTTACTAATCAGACCAGTTACATTTTCCTCCAAATCATTTATATATACTATGAACAGCAAAGTCCCAGCACTGATCCCTGCGGAACACCACTAGTCACAGCTCTCTAATTAGAAAAGCACCCTTCCATTGCTACTCTCTGCCTTTTATGACCAATCCAATTCTGTATCCACCTTGCCAGCTCACCCCTGATCCCGTGTGACTTCATCTTTCGTACCAGTCTACCATGAGGGACCTTGTCAGAGTCCTTACTGAAGTCCATATAGACAACATCCACTGCCCTACCTGCATCAATCGTCTTTGTGACCTCCTTGAAAAACTCTATCAAGTTAGTGAGACACGACCTCCCCTTCACAAAACCATGCTGCCTCTCACTAATTTGTCCATTTGCTTCCAAATGGGAGTAGATCCTATCTCGAAGAATTCTCTCCAGTAATTTCCCTACCACTGACGTAAGGCTTACCGGCCTGTAGTTCCCTGGATTATCCTTGCTACAGTTCTTAAACAAAGGAACAACATTGGCTATTCTCCAGTCCTCTGGGACATCACCTGAAGACAGTGAGGATCCAGATTTCTGTCAACGCCTCAGCAATTTCCTCTCTAGCCTCCTTCAGTATTCTGGGGTAGATCCCATGAAGCCCTGGGGATTTATCTGCCTTAATATTTTTCAAGACCCCCAACACCTCGTCTTTTGGATCTCAATGTTACCCAGGCTATTTACACACCCTTCTCCAGACTCAACATCCACTAATTCCTTCTCTTTGGTGAATACTGATGCAAAGTATTCATTTAGTACCTCACCCATTTCCTCTGGCTCCACACATAGATTCCCTTGCCAATCCTTCAGTGGGCGAACCCTTTCCCTGGCTATCCTCTTGCTTTTTATGTATGTGTAAAAAGCCTTGGGATTTTCCTTAACCCTATTTGCCAATGACTTTTGGTGATCCCTTCTAGCCCTCCTGACTCCTTGCTTAAGTTCCTTCCTACTTTCCTTATATTCCACACAGGCTTCGTCTGTTCCCAGCCTTCTAGCCCTGACAAATGCCTCCTTTTTCTTTTTGACGAGGCCTATAATATCTCTCGTTATTTAAGGTTCCCGAAATTTGCCGTATTTATCCTTCTTCCGCACAGGAACATGTCGGTCCTGAATTCCTTTCAACTGACATTTGAAAGCCTTCCATGTGTCAAATGTTGATTTACCCTCAAACATCCGCCCCAATCTAGGTTCTTCAGTTCCCGCCTCATATTGTTATGATTAGCCTTCCCCCAATTTAGCCCATTCACCCTTGGACCACTCTTATCCTTGTCCAGCAGCACTTTAAAACTTACTGAATTGTGGTCACTGTTCCTGAAATGCTCCCCTTCTGAAACTTCTACCACCTGGCTGGGCTCATTCCTCAATACCAGGTCCAGTACAGCCCCTTCCCTAGTCGGACTGTCCACATATTGTTTTAAGAAGCCTTCCTAGATGCTCCTTACAAACTCTGCCCCGTCTAATCCCCTAGCACTAAGTGAGTCCCAGTCAATATTGGGGAAGTTGAAGCCTCCCATCACAACCCTGTTGCTTTGACGTGTTTCCAAAATCTGTCTACCTATCTGCTCCTCTAGGCTGTTGGGATACCTGTAGTAAACCCCTAACATTGTGACTGCACCCTTCTTATTCCTGATCTCTACCCATATAGCCTCGTTGCCCTCTAAGGTGTCCTCCCGTAGTACAGCAGTGATATTCTCCCTAACCAGTAGTGCAACTCCTCCACCCCTTTCTATCCTGCCTGAAACATCTACATCCTGGAATGTTTAGCTGCCAATCCTGTCCTTCGCTCAACCAGGTCTCTGTAATGGCAACAACATCATAGTTCGAAGTACTAATCCAAGCTCTAAATTCATCTGCATTGAATACTTCTTGCATTAAAACGTATGCACTTCAGGCCACCAGACCCGATGTTTTTAGCAACATCTCCCTATCTGCTCTTCCTCAGAGCCATACTGGCCCTATTCCCTAGTTCTCCCTCAATGCTTTCACCTTCTGACCTATTGCTCCGGTACCCTGAAAGATCACCACCAATGCCTCCACAATCTCGTCAGCTGTCTCATTTAGAACCTTGGGGTGTAGTCCATCTAGTGCAGGTGATTTATCCACTTTTCCCCAGAACTTTCTCCTTAGTGATGGCCAATGCATTCACCTCTGCCCTGATTTTCTTGAAGTACTGGTATCCCACTGGTGTCCTCCACTGGGAAGACTGATGCAAAGTAACTTTTCAGTTCCTCTGCCATTTCATTGTTTCCTTCTCCAGTGGTCCAATGTCTATTCTTGCCTCTCTCTTACCCTTTAAATAATAAAAAAAACTCTTTGTATCTTCTTTTTTTTAATAAACAATTTTATTGAGGTAGTTTTTGGCTTTATAAACAGTTACAGACATCATCAGAAAGAAAGCAAAAAAGGCAAAAATGTGCAAACATCCACGTACTTGCAATACTTCCATCGTAACATATTGCACAAACCCGCTCCCCTCCCACCGGTACTACCTGCCATATTTTCCCTCCTACTCTACTCTACCCCCCTCCTCCCCCCCATCCCCCTGCTGACGCTCACTCTCCCGCAAAGAAGTCAATAAATGGTTGCCACCTCCGGGTGAACCCCTGCACAGATCCCCTCAAGGCGAACTTAATTTTTTCCATCCCCAGGAAACTCGACATGTCCGCAAGCCACCACTCAGTCTTCGGGGGCTTTGAGTCCCTCCACGCCAATAATATTCATCGCCGGGCTACCAGGGAAGCAAAGGCCAAAACATCGGCCTATTTCTCCCCCTGGACGCCCGGGTCTTCCGAAACCCCAAAAATTGCCACCCCTGGACTCATCACCACCCTTGTTTTTAGCACCTGGGACATGACCCCCGCAAATCCCTCCCAGTACCCCCTCAGCTTAGGGCATGCCCAAAACATGTGAACATGGTTCGCTGGTCCTTCCGCGCACCTAGCGCATTTGTCCTCTATCCCGAAAAATTTGCTCATCCGAGCCACCGTCATATGGGCCCGGTGAACGACCTTAAATTGGATCAGCCCGAGCCCAGCACATGTCGCGGTCGAATTTACCCTACTCAGGGCTTCTGCCCACAGCCCATCCTCCATTTCCCCGCCTAGCTCCTCCTCCCATTTAAGTTTCAGTTTCTCTGTCTGGGACCCTTCCTCCCTCATGAGCACCTTATATATACCCGAGACTCTGCCCTCCCCTTCTTCCCTCCTAAAGACTATTCTGTCGAGGATCCCCATTGGCGGGAGGCATGGGAAAGATGGGACCTGTCTACGAACAAAGTCCCGCAACTGTAGGTATCTAAAATTATTTCCCCTTACCAACCCAAATTTCTCCTCCAAGCTCCTCAAACTCGCGAAGCTCCCTTCCAGGAACATATCACCCACCCTTCCCGCCCCTGCTCGCCGCCATACTCGGAACCCCCCATCCATACTGCCGGGGGCAAACCGATGGTTGTCGCAGATTGGCGCCCAGACAGACGCCCCCATCTCCCCCACATGCCTCCTCCACTGGCCCCATATCCGCAGGGTCACCACCACTACCGGGCTGGTGGTGTACTTGGCCGGCGGCAGCGGTAGAGGAGCCGTGACCAGGGCTTCCAAGCTGGAGCCCCTGCTCGAAGCCGCCTCCACCTGCTTGTATCTTCTTTTATATGACTAGCTAGCTTAAATCTTCCTTGGGATGAATTTCTGTTTTGCCTCTTGAATAACCCCCAAAACCTCTGCTATTGCTGTTCCACTGCCTTTCCTGCTAGGCTCCCCTTCCAATCAACTCTGGCTAGGTCCTCCCTCATGTCTTTGTTGTTACCTTTATTCAATTGTGAAACCGTTACATCTGATTCCAGCTTCTCCCTCTCAAACTGCAGGGTAAATTCTATCATATTGTGGTCACTGCTCCCTAAGGGTTCCTTCACCTTAAGTTCCCTCATCAAGTCTGCCTCACTACACATCACCAAATCCAGAATTGCCTGTTCCCCAGTGGGCTCTACGGCAACCTGCTCCAAAAAAACATCTCATAGACATTACACAAATTCCTTTTCTTGGGATCAGCTACCAACCTGTCCACCTGCATATTGAAGTAGCCCATGATTATTGTAATATTGCCTTATTTATATGCCTTTTCTATCTTATGATTTATTTTCTGCCCCACATCCTGATTGCTGCTAGGGGCCTGTACATAATTCCCATCAGGGTCTTTTTCCGTTTGCGATTCCTCAACACTAACCACACAGATGCTATGCTTTCCGATCCTATATCGCTCCTTGCTATTGATTTAACTTCATTCCTTACTACAAATGTAACCCTGCCCTCTCTGCCCATCCTTTCAATAGGACAAATAAACTTGGGTACTTCGATCCAAGCCCTGATCCCCTTGAGGCCACATCTCTGTGACGCCCACAACGTCGTACCAGCCAATTTCAATGTGCGCAACAAGCTCATTTATCTTGTTTCGTATACTGCGCGCATTTATGTACAACATCCTCAGTCCTGCCTTGACTGTCCCCCTTCTCATATTTGTCTCCTTTTTTGCTCTACCCTTCCTGTTTCTAGCTGTGTTGTGTTGAAATTATTGCACAAACTGTGTAGCAAGGTAATGCAGTGTCCAGATGTATATCTACACTGAAAAGTAAAGAATCAAAGCAATCTGAAGGTCAGTACGACCGTTTTCGTGAGGAACAGATGACAGGTCACTGATTAAACACTGAGAAAAGCAATGACCAAGGAATTGAGTCTAAGGACATTCTTTCTTTGCACGTAGAAGTTCAATATTACCCTCCAGCAAAAGCACACTTTCCATTTAAGATCGCTTTCCCCAGTATTAATCTGTCACCTCCCATTAACCAGTTTAAACAGCATTTGTGCTTGACAGGATTTGAAGTCATTAGGTTAACTTTCAGTCTAGTCCTTTTCCTGTTTAAAAAGAACTAACTCGCTGGACAGACAACCATTGACGGTATATTCATCAGTGCTGCAATCAAAATAGCTGACCAAATCTGCACATTTGCAATGTAAATCAAACTGGCAAACGTTTACATTTTATTCCCAAATTGGTACAAAGGTCTACACTGTAGCAACTGAGTGGAAAGCTTAACACAACTCCATCAAAAGCTTTGTTGAGGATAACCAAATCAAGGTGGAACTAAGCCACACAAAAGGTCAAGAGTTGATTTCCAGCCTTTGTTAGGCGTGTTGATCACAACTGAGGTAGCAGCTGTAACGTGGCTAACAACCTGAGTGTCCCTATTTCTAGGGAGGGTAAAACCGAACAGCTTTTCTGCTCCTGATTGATGATCCCTTCTTGAATGTATGCAGCAAAAAAGGAAGGTAAGGACATGCCAAGGGTCACCTGTTATGCGTTCCATGATCAAACTACCTGCCCCCAATTTCACCGAATGAGTGCTATTTGGGCAATATATTAGAGTTGCCTGTCAGACTGAGTCAGTGCATTCTGGAAAAGATTCAGGGGAGAAAGCTAAGGGATGAAACATATCCAGAGAAATCCATGAAATTTAATAAGAAATCACGGTAAATGTATAAACGAGACTGTGAAAGACAAATAGACAGTACCCACTGACAAGGGAGAAAAGACTATTTGGACAGGGTTATGACTGTTTTGATTGTATTCAGGTATCACAAGCCTTTGAGTACAATGCATTTTCCCCCCTCCAAGTAATTATCCATTAAATACGTGCATTTTTACACACAATGCTCTGGAACTGTGATACCCACCTTTATAAAACTGCTGCAACTCAATAATTTCACCAGTATTATAGTGGACCAGAAAGGGGAGTTGTAAGTAAAACCTGCAACATTAATGGTTATTTATTGAAAAAACAATAGGCACAAAATTAAGCTATGTTGCACCATCTCCATTGTCACTTTGTGGGGTGCCATGCGCAATAAGTTGACATGATGCCAGTGTGCCATGTTTGGGACAGACAGGTCCAGACAACATCTTCATCAATCACTCCGTCAATAACAAGTGTTATGCAACACTAGCATTATTTAAAGGGTCAGGCACCCAGATTTCAGGTAAAATGTTTAGAAATTTTTCTGTTGCAAAGTATTGAGATGAAGAATTTCTGGATTTACCCAAGAATATTTCTGCATCCTTCCAGGGGGAGCAGAGGTGCAAATGACAATTCCATACAATAACTCAGAGATAGAGGGACTGTAATGACAGCAATCGACCTGAGGCTGTGGAGAGGACAAGTACTGTGCAAATGCCTTTTTCAAAATTGGAACCAGCCACCTTCTTGGCAGTGAACTGGAGTCTGTCTGACAGATGAGCCAATGGACCCAACATCTTGGGTCCTTTGCGATCAAGGTCCTCATCCACTACAGCAGAACTCACCTGTGACCTCATCACCCATTGAGGTGGCAAACTGACCATTCTTTCTGCCTGACAGCAGCCCATTCATGCCTGGATATATTCTATGCTTGCCTCCCAGATATATGCAATTTCATTCACGGGATGTGGATGTTGCTGACAAGGCCAGCATTTGTTGCCCATCTCTAATTGTCCTTGAAACTGAGTGGCTTGATGGGAAATTCACAGGGTGGTAAAGAGTCAAGCAGATTATGGGTGTGGAATTGCATGCCGGCCAGTTGTAATGAGGGTGGCATGGTAGTGCAGTGGTTAGCACCGTAACTTCACAGCTCCAGAATCCCAGGTGCGATTCCCGACCTGGGTCAATGTCTGTCCAGAGTCTGCACGTTCTCCCCGTGTCTGCGTGGTGCTCCGGTTTCCTCCCACAGTCTAAAGATGTGCAGGTCATGTGGATTGGCCATGATAAATTGCCCTTAGTGTCCAAAAAGGTTTGGTGGGGTTACTGGGTTACAGTGGAGGCGTGGTGCTTTTTCCAAGAGCCGGTGCAGACTCGATGGGCCGCACGGCTTCCTTCTGCACTGTAAATTCTATGTCCTTCCCAAACCAGATAGCTTTTAACAACAATCAATTATAGTTATGGTCACTATTACTAAGATTAACTTTATATTCTAGATTTATTAACTGAATTTCAATTCCACCAGTTGCCGTGGTGGAATTAGAACCCGTGCCCCAGAACATTAGTCTGGGTCTCTGGATTACCCTGGTGCCTGTGACTGAGCTCTTGGTTGCATGTGTCAGATCAAGTGATGATGGCTCTTCTTCAGTGATATGGTGTGGTCTCTGTCTCTTCCTCCTTCAGCTGCTGTGGCTGAGCAAGCAGCAGTTCTTGTTTGTCTGGAAGTAGGATCGCAGAAGGAGGAAGGTTGAGGATGAACTGAAAGTTAAGAAGGGCATACCATCACCTTAAATGTTTTAAGTAATGCCGGTTGCCACGGACCATCTCACAGCTGGTTCCTTGATGTAGTGAACCATCTCTTCTCCAAGACTCGGAGAATGCAGGCATCCTCGTCTTCCTCTGCTCTGCTGCCTCCTATCATGTGCTATCTTGTTCTGCAAGAGAGAGGGAACAATGTCAGTGATTATGTTGCATTGTTTTTGGGTAATGTGCCTTCTAACACTGAATAGCTAGGTTGTACGGGGGATGGGTGGCATGGGGGCTATGTGGAGACAGAGAGGTGGATGCAAGACTGGCCACATTGGAAGGTAGGTAAGGGTGAAATTAAGTTTTTGGATCTTATACTTGAGCCCTGCCAGATTGTGTCAGGTAGTATTGCTGGTGAGTGGTGAGAGTGTGGGGTATTGAGAGATTGGTCTGGCAGTGAGAAGGAGTTGCCATGTGAAGATGAATCCTCTGATCTTAACCCACCCCGAAGGTGATTATATGCCTTGGGACACTGCAGCTAGATCCTCAGGACCAGACTCCAGAATGACTTTCCTTGGCCGACTGCTCATTTAGAAACTCTTGTCCACCTGCAGAACTATGGCTTCTCTCCTGCCCACCTCCACCACTAATGCATCCAGCACTGTAACCATAAACCTGATCTTTACCTCTGCACCTGGTGTTTATTTTGACATAATTAAAACTGCAGCCATATTCTACAGTACAGTTTCCCTTACGAGGGACAGCCTGCCTTTAAGAAGAGGAGGCTGGTTGCACAGTGCGTTCCTGCGCAATGATACAGCTGACTGTGCGGGTGTTAATGTCAACGTTAAGATAATGGTCGCAGTGCAATATCTGCTTGATCGTATACCACAGTCATTCTGAAGAGGAGGATGAACCAAATGTGGGTATTATCCATCCCAATTTGAACTGGAAAGGGCAGGCTCATGAAGAGTGGCTCTCAGGTCCTAAAAATAATTTTAGCCTGTTCAAAATCATGAGATCTGTCAAACAAAGGCTGAAAGTTGGTACTGTCTGAATTATTGTCAATGTTCCAGAAGTAACCTTCATCATTGCCTTTGATAAAGTTAGGCCAAGCCTTAGTTTGATCACTCAGAATATCATCAACAACATTAGGCATTCACTCGCCACTCAGGTTTCGGGTGGTATTCTCTGGTCTCCCAGCCACCCGTTTCCCAGCAGCTGTCGGCAGGATTCTCTGCCACCTCTGCTGTCAATGGGATTTTCCATTGAAGCCGCTCCACGTTTCCCGGAAACCCGTGGGCGGAGCATGCTGCAAGTGGGACCGGAGAATTCCACCTCCAGCGAACAGCCGGAGAATTCCGGCCTTGGAGTTCATGGCTATTGTCCAGATCTTGTTCCTTTTGTACATGGACTGCTTCAGTGTCTCAGGAGGCGCAAATGGTGCCATCATCAGGGAACACCCCCATAGTTGGGCCTCGGACACTCCCCTGAAGAATTCCTGTGCTAAG
Source organism: Scyliorhinus canicula (assembly GCF_902713615.1). NCBI lineage: Eukaryota > Metazoa > Chordata > Chondrichthyes > Carcharhiniformes > Scyliorhinidae > Scyliorhinus > Scyliorhinus canicula. Next base: position 29,510,222 of record NC_052148.1, on the reverse strand, counting down.
ATTGAAACATTTGTGGCACAAATAAATTATTTAGATTGGATCATAGTTACAGAAATATAGTTACAATATGGTCAAGGTTGGGAAATAAATACCCTGTCCTGTGGGGGGTGGGGGGCACCCTGATTGCTTGGTCTGTCCTCCCCCTCCCCTGCCCCAACCCTGGCAGGGCATCCCCCCACTGCAGCCAGCATGGCCGGTGTACGCGCCGGCAGCCCGCAGTCACCCCATTTGTTATGGGCCAGGGTTTAGAAAACTCCAAAGTATATCATGGAGTTCACCTGACCCACAACTTTTAATAGATCTTGGTTGTGGGGAGCACAAGGACCCACTCTCCAGGTGTTATGCAACAGAGTCTTTCAGTATTTTAAAAACAAAACAATGTTCATTCTATGAACCCAGTTAACATTTTATAAACACACAGTAAACATCTTATCAACCACCAGCACACGTAACCCCACAGATACAATACTCTATAGGTACCCCTTAATACCTTTCCGAGCACTATCCATACGTTAAACCCTTTTTAAACAAAGACAGCAGGTTTGCATTCTTTACAGAAGCAGGTATTACTTTGAAATCATCAAGTGAGCTGGCGACATTCTTTAGATTTCAGAGAGAGAGATCAATTCACATTTGCTTGGGTTGGATGCAGCTCTCCAATTGAAAGCAAAACTAAGGTGGACTGCAGCTCCCAGATCAAACAAAAGTAAGAGACAGACAGACAGCCCAGTTCCACCCACACACTGACATCACTGCAGCTATTTGATTAACACCCATTTCTTAAAGGTACATCCACCTGACACATGGCGCTTCCTACCTCCTCTCTCTCGCTCAGCAGCCAGGACAGCAGTTTCACGATTTTTAAAACCATAAGCGAAACACACCGTCGGGAAATCGGCCCATCTGAGGCGCTGAATCGCAGAGGCCCCGGAGTATCGGGCGTTAGGCCTGCTAATGATATGCCCACTGTACTTTCAGGCTGTGTTAATGTCATTTTGGGGGGCCGGAGAATTCTGATTTGGCGTCAAACTGGCGCCTACCTCTCAAAGCACAGACAGGAGAAATGATCACAGGGAATGAGGAACGGGCGGAGATATTGGACGAATATTTTGTGTATCTTCTGATTAGAACACACAAGTTTGATACCAGAAAGATGATAACCTAAAAGGAGTGAAGAAATTTGGGGAATTAATATCAGCAGAGATAAAGGGATGAATACTCCAACTCCCCAGGCGAGTGTTTCTCAGTAGCGAGCCGTCGCTGGCAGTGGGATTACCCATTATGCCACCAGCCAGTGGAATTTCCCATTGGAGCCAGCCCATGCTGCCGGGGAAACCCGCGGGCGGGGGTGAGCTGCCGACGGAACATAGAATCCCGCTGCCGGAGAATTCACCCCAAAGTATTGGAGAAACTTCAGGGACTAAAATATCTCTAGGGCCTGAGAGTCTATAGCCCAGGGTTCTAAAAGAGGTTGTGGATATACGAGCAATGATTTTTAGTGGATATACTAGCAATGATTTTTAGTGGATATACGAGCAATGATTTTTAGATTCAAGAACAGTTCCACTAATTGGAAGTTGGCAAATGTTACACCATTTTTCTATCCAGAGGATTGGTGTATAAAGACACAGAAGTTGTGCTGCAGCTATACAAAACCCTGGTTAGATCCTACGCCTCCCCCAACCAACCCCCACCTCCAATGAAGGAGCACCCCCCAACCACCCTGGCACCCTGAAGGCAACTGTCCGGTGGATACTCACCCCCCCCCCCCCCCCCCCACCCTTGGAGTGCACTCCACCAGGTCCCCATTTCTCAGGACTCAGCACTCCACGGTACACTCAGTGATCCTTGATGTGCTTTTCCTTCCTAGCTCTACCCCTACATCTAGGTGTGCCCCCAGGACACACATCTGAGGTGGAGGCAGCCAGATCTTACCATATGCTGTGGCCTTTGATGCCCCTGGTGGGCATCCTCTGGGGTCAGAGAGTCCGGCTCACAGCCATGCCGCCCTATTCGGATGCTTGCGCGAGACGCGGCTTCATCAGAGGGGTGGATGCGGGGGAAATGGTGGTCACTGTCACCACTCCATGGGACGGGCCCGGGTTGGCACTCAGCACCCCCTCTTCCCGCTCGATGCCCATTTAGCCTTGGGGTTCACCATGGGATGGAGGGGCAGCTGGCTCGAGCCCTGGCTGCCCCTGCATCATCTGGCCCTGCCAGCGCTGGCGGTTCCCCATGGTCTGCACCACCATGTCGATGCCCTCAGCGATGCTCCTCAGCATCTGGGACATGCTCTGCAGTGCTTTGGCAATGCCTCCCTGTGACTGGGACAAGCTCCGCTGCGCCTCGCCCATTCCCATCTGATAGCGGGACATGTCCCGCAGCACCTCACCAAGGTCAGCTTGGTACTGGGTCACATCCCCCAGCGAGGTGGACATTCTGCCGAGACACTCAGCCATGTCCATCACCGACTGCGGGATGCCTTCGACACCTCCACTAATGGTGCCGATGTTGTGCACCAGGCTTTCCACTGCGGTCGCCACGCTAGTAGTGTTGGCCTCGGTGCCACACATTGCCGGGGTCATCTCCAGCACCAGTAGTCTCTAGGACTCCTCCAATTGGCGATGGATCTGCTGGTGTGTCGCTGATATTTCCCTCTGAATGTCCCGGCTGCACACTAATGTCTCCATCAGCTCCGGAAAAACCTCTTCCACAGGCTCAGCATCAGGCTGGGACCCAGCTGGGTCCTGGGATCTAGCAGACCTCCGACTGCTGTCTCGCCTGGGGGGTTCCTGTCTCCACCTGATATGCATCACCAGCTAATGCTCACTGGATTATGCCCCAGAAGTCTGTCCACAAATGTTTCCCATCGAGGTGCATGTATCTGCGTTGGTGGAGGGTGGGGATGACAGCAGTGATGCTTCGATCATGTCTTCCTTGGAGTTCCATTCCCTGGAGAAGGTGCCACCCAGGATGGGCCGTCTCCGTCAGCTGTAGGACCTGAGGGAGAATGGACATGTGGTCAGTGGGAGGGATGGGTCAGTCAGCAAGGCAATAACAACTCACGTTTGACAGGTCCTTCGGGTGGAGCCCGGTGGTTCCTCACCTCTGCGGCGTCCTCCAGCCTCCGCGTTGGTGACAGCTCTGTCCTCGGCTACCGTGTCACCTCCAGGGCCGGTTCCTCGAAGGAGCTGAGGATTCTTATGTCCCGCACACCACCACCAGTCTGGGACCTCTCCCGACGGTTGTGGGAAAGCTTTTACTGAGGAGTCACAGAGAGGGCATTGTTAGCCACACACGTGGTTCACAGTAGTGGGTGGGGGGGGTGTTGTGAGGATTGAAGGAGAGGGGCGGTGGAGGGAAGGTGATGGATTGCGTTCAGAGTGGGGGCCTGGATGCTAACATGGGGGCGGAAAGATTCTCTCTCAGTGCACCTGAACATGCGCCGTAGAGCATCGACTTGGGGCTTTACACAATAACTTCATTGCAGTGATAATGTAAGCCTACTTGTGACACTAATACAGCTTATTATTATCAGATTATACGATAAACTCCAAATAGTCAGAGGTAGGTAGAAGAGCAAATGTGTAGGCAAAATTGATAAGAAGCACAGAAATAAAAAGAACACTTATTATGGATTTCAACTAGCCCTAAGATCATAAGAAGTAGTAGGAGTTGGCCATTCTGGCCATCTCGCCTTCTCAGCCATTCAGTATCATGGACGATCTAATTGTAGCCTTCCCACCATTTTCCTGCCTGCCCCCTTGACTCTCTTGTAGATCAAAAATATTTCTAGTTTTGCCGTCTGCTTCTGCTGCTTACTGGAGGAGAATCCCAAAGATATTAACCCTCTGAGAGAAGAAAATCCTTCTCATTTCCAACTGAAATGGGGGACCCTTTATTTTTAACTGTGCCCCCTAGTTCTAAATTCCCACACAAAGGGAAACATCCTCCCAGTATCTACCCTGTTGAGCTCCCTCATACTTTTATATGATTCTGTTCGATCGCACCTCACTCTTCTAAACTCCAATGAGTAGAGGCCCAACTTGCACAACCTTTCCACATAAGACAACCCTTTCATCCCAAGAATCAGCCTAGTGAACCTTCTCTGAGATGCCTCCAATTCAACAATGTGCTGGACCCAGGAGAGCTCCGATCTCCACGCACTCCTGCCCGCACAGATAAGACCTATGACCACCCCCCCCCTCCCCCCCCCCCCCCCCCCCCTCCCTTCCCTATAGACTCTGATTTCAGCCTTGGGGCCTCCGAAGAAATCCCGTCTGCCATGGCTTCAGATCTCCCAGGCCTCCAATTTCTGACCTCCTCTCAAACACTGCCCTTTGTCCGGGCTCAGGGATCGGATCCCCTGGTTTGGAACTCAAATACACACACACATGCACACCATTGATTTAAAACTCCATAGCATGTGAGAAAATAAAAATTCTTAATAATAATAATCTTTATTGTCACAAGTAGGCTTACATTAACACTGCAATGAAGTTACTGTAAAAAGCCCCCAGTCGCCACACTCCGGCGCCTGTTCGGGTACTGAGGGACAATTCCGAATGTTCAAATTACCTAACAGCACGTCTTTCAGGAATTGTGGGAGGAAACCAGAGCTCCTGGAGGAAACCCACGCAGACATAGGGCGAACGTGCAGTCTCCACACAGTGACCCAAGCCAGGAATCGAACCTGGGACCCTGGAGCTGTGAAGCAACAGTGCTAGCTACTGTGCTTCCATGTGAAATCTTGGGTTACCCATACATTACTGGGAAATCTCTGCACCCCCTACCCCACACCAAACTCCACCCTGCTCCCGTGGATCAACAACTTGAAACTTTACTGAAGTGTCACACTCTTTCCTACAATCCATGAAAGGAGACCAGTATTCCACTTCTGCCTGATGATAAGAAAAGCTTGCTGGGCACTTGACCATGATGTTTGATTGAGTTTTTGATGTGACAAATTGTTCAGGCAGATGATTAAATCTTCCTTGGATACTTGATTTTCTGCTGAGAATTAAAGAGAACCCCCAAGGGATCACTGGAATAACTGCGGGATCATTTACAGGTCCCTCGCTATGTTGTGGATAAGTGATTTGTTTCTCATTATCACTTTTGTGCAATACAAAATATTCTTTGTGTGTCATTATTAAAAATTTGCTTAACTGTACAGTTTTTCCTTTGGGTCAGTAATGTATCCAGGCTGTAGGAGATGCTTGAACCACATTCACTGAAGCTATTGAAGTGAATGATATCTCTATGGAACCTAAAGGCCTGTTTTTTAAATGTGTCATGGTTAAGTAACGCATCAAAAATTTTAATCCCATACTACAATTGCAGTCTCTACATTAGTACAAAAAAATACTTAATGTCTGAAAATCTCTCTAGTGAGCACAGTGAAATGTATTGTCTTGAATTTGTAATTGTTTGAGTGCTATTTCCCATGCAAGTACCATTTCTATATTGTAATAATGTCTGTTACATTATTAATATTTGTTATTTTTTAATATTGTCTGTTACATTATTAAGCTTTGTAACAAAGTCTAATTTGTTGCATTTGCAATCTGAGGCAATCCCACTTATAGTAAAATAATGACAAAGTCAACATTGCAGTTTACAGTCAGTTAAATGTATCCCTGGTGCACTTTGTTGCTCAGCCTGAAATCAATTTAGCATTACTTTGTTTTGAGTTTAGCAACGGAGGTATTGTCTTGTTTTCAAGCAGGTGATTATTCCCATTGAACGTGTCTGCGGGGAATATTGAGATTCCAATTCAAAGACCTCTGTGCCTGAACGTTAGTAATGGTTGATTCCATTGACATTTATTGCATTGTGTGTTGGAGGAGTTCCAGCCTTTTACATCATAGGCAACAGATGAATGTAACATTTTTTATTTTCAACCAAAGGGAAAGTTTGCAAAAAGTTAACAGAAAGATTGAAGTTGCTTCTTTCTTACTGATCTCAATTGATCATGAATAACGCAGAGAATCATAAAACTGGAACATAATTGAAAAATCTCAAAGCTTGAGGCCATGAAAAGGAATACAAGTTTTTCAAAAAAACATTTGCATTCGGTAATTCTTACAGAAACATGAAATACTGAAAATAACAAACCATTTAATATTGGGTCTGCTCAGCAAGTACAGCAGAGGATATCTTGGATTAGAACACAATTAATATTTGTTGTATCAGGTTTATCAATGCAGCACCGTCCTGAAAAACAATTTCTAACAACTGAAAGTTAAATACGGACATATTTTAGTCTTTGGTCAAAGGGCTTTATTTTTGTGGCTGTTTTAATTATGGACAATCAGAATGGCAGGTATTCCTGATTCCATTTGTCGTCTGCAGCTAGTTTCATCGAACACAAATTCTAAAATGGCAATGGGCAGAAATCCAACAAGTCACGATGCTCATTTCATATTTCACTTGTGGAATGTAATGGTGCGTTTCTGAGCGAGTTGGGATGAGGGGTGTGCTGGAGCATTGAGAGGGAAGGTGGGGGTGGCAGAGTGCCTGTCACCTTCTCGACACTGTGGAAATCTCTCAGCAGCATCAGTGAAGTGAAAGATGGGTTTCCTAAAGGACAATTTAGGCTTATTAGCGGTCAAGTAAGGGCCACTAAAGGGCATCTTCCTACCGCTGTTGGCAGTGGGGAGGGGACCTCCACCATGTGAGGAATCTGCATGGTAAAACTTCAGCTGTCCTGCTGATAGGCAGTCTGTGGCCCATGGTGGGGCCCACCAGTGCCAAGGACCAGACCACCTCCCCCACCCCCACCACACATCTCTCACCTTGCTCTGTCTGACCACCTCCCCTGATGCGCACACACACATACACACACACACATCTGGACCTGACTGGCTCTGGCAACCCTGACCAAACTTAGCTCAGTCCCAGGATATTGTTCATGATGCCGCTGCAGGCTGTGCTTTGCTCTCGCTCTTACTAGTGTTGTTGGGACTGAAGAGTTGCTGACCTTCCGGTGTCTGGCAGCTCCTGGAAACAGGATATCATTCTTCAAAGCGGTGGGAGGCTGATGCCAGGCAATTAGTTGCCTGATTTCCACAGAATCAGGCCAGGGCTCAAGAAAGCTGCCAAAGTTGTGTTGCGCCAATGAAAACCATCCCGACAATTCAAAAACAGAAATTTGTAACAAAATGACCACAAACTAGTTTATGCATCCGGCTGTGGAGTCAGAACAACCCAATGAAGAATTTGCAAAGTTGATTCATAGACCAGGATATAGAGGACCAGTTATTTACTTTGGCTAGGATATGTGGACTGATGCCTCAATATGGCTAGCTAATTGCTGGTGGCTGGGACCCATGCATACTCATTGTGGCTGGCAATCTCAACCAGACTTGCCAATTGTCAATTGACTCAATATGATAACCAATGGGAACCCTTATTCACACCCAAATAAGTTAATGTAACACTTTTAACACAGTAAAACATCTCAAGCAGCACGGTAGCATAGGGGTTAGCGCAATTGCTTCACAGCTCCAGGGTCCCAGGTTCGATTCCCGACTGGGTCACTGTCTTTGTGGAGTCTGCACCCTCTCCCTGTGTCTGCGTGGGTTTCCTCCAGGTGCTCCGGTTTCCTCCCACAGTCCAAAGATGTGCGGGTTAGGTGGGTTGGCCATGCTAAATTGCCCTTAGTGTCCAAAAAATGTTAAGTGGGGGTTACTGGGTAATGGGGATGGGATGGATACGTGGGCTTGAGTAGGGTGCTCTTTGTAATGGCCGGTGCAGATTCGATGGACCTAGCCTCCTTCTGCTCTGTAAATTCTGTAAATTCTACGAACTCTATCTATAAGCTGAGATCATTTTTTCGATACAAATTGACACAAATCCAATAAGGATATATCAAAATTGTTGACCAAAAAACTTGGTGCAACAGGTGTGTTTTAATGGAGGTGGAAAGGTGAAGCAGGTGAGGAATTAATTCAGAAATCAACTGTTAATTTAACTAATGAAAAAAATAACCTGATGTTATGGATGGGACAGAGACAGACAAACTGTACTTTTTTCCCTCACCAACTGTCCGTAAGCAGAAGGTGTTTTGAATAATTGTCAAAGGACGCAGTGTTGTATTTTTCCCAAACCCTCAGTTTGTGAGATCCTGTTTACGAATGCAGGGTGACTCACAGCAAACTCACATTAATATTAAGTCCGAATGTTAGCTTATTTCACATTTCAAAACCTACTGGAAGAGTGTTGGGAACTTCCTACTTCATTATACACATATACATAAAGGTGGTGGTGGGGGTGGTGGTGGAGGGCAGGTGGTAATGGCGTTGGGGGGTAGGGGGTGTGGTAGTATGAGGACTCGCTGCCCATTGGCCCAGGTATGTCATCTGCCTCTCAGCCGATTGGCTGAGAGGTAGGTAGCTCCGCCTACGAGGCGGGGTATAAGAACCCGTGTTCCCCGGCAGTCTACCATTCTTCTGTACGTCTGCTGCCGGGTACACTTCTTGTGTATTAAAGCCTATCGTTCGGACTTTATCCTCGATTCGTGTCCGTTGATTGTGCATCAATTTAATACACAAGATTTTAAGGGATGGAGCTTCCCATCAAGCCGGAGTGTCTTCAACTCAGCCGGCATGCAGCAAATGCAACAGCAGCATTCAAACACTGGCTGGCTTGCTTCAATAGCTACTTGGGTACAGCCGAAAACGTCCCGACGAGGGAACAGAAATTGCACATCCTCCACTCGTCCGTCGGCACTGCCGTGTACACGCTCATAGAGGATACGACAGACTATGACGTGGCCATGGACTTGCATAAAGGACATTTCATACGGCCGGTGAACCAGATCTATGCTCGGCACTTACTGGTCACGAGGCAGCAACTTCCTGGTGAGTCTCTAGACGAATTTTACCGGGCCCTCCTCGTTCTGGGGAGGAACTGTGGCTGCCCACAAGGTTCTGCTGCCGAGCACACCGAACTTTTGATCAGAGATGCTTTCATTGCGGGTATGCAACCTTCGCAGATCCGCCAAAGACTTTTAGAGAGAGACAGACATTGGGCGAAATTCTCCGACCCCCACGACGGGTCGGAGAATAGCGGGAGGGCCTTCCCGACATTTTTCCCGCCCTCCCGCTATTCTCCCCCACCCCCCCGCCCAACTCCCGACCCGAATCGCTGCCGCCGTTTTTTTATGGCCGGCAGCGATTCACAGCTGTTCGATGGGCCGAAGTCCCAGCCCTTTACGCCGCTTTTACGAACGGCAAACACACCTGGTCTGGCCGTTCGTAAAAACGGCGTCACAAACTCGCTTTTTATAACCATGGCACCGATTGGCACGGCAGTACCACGGCCGTGCCAAGGGTGCCATGGGCCCGCGATCGGTGGGCACCGATTGCGGGCAGCGGGCCCGATGCCCGCGCACTCTTTCTCCTTCCGCCGCCCCGCAGTATCCATTCGCGGGGCGGCTGAGGGGCAACCCGGCCCGCGCATGCGCGGGTTTCGCGCAAATACGCGATGACGTCATCCGCGCATGCGCGGGTTGGAGTCTTCCAATCCGCGCATGCGCGGCTGACGTCATATGACGCGTCAGCCGGCGCTAACTCCGGCAAGCGGGCTTAACGATATTCGTTAAGCCCGTCATGCCGGAGCCTACGGCGTCGGGCTGCTCGCCCCGACCGGGGACCAGAATCGGTTCCCGGTCGGGAAGGGGCGCGCTGGCATCAAACCCGCCCGGGTTTGACGCCAGCTTTACGATTTCTCCCGTTTTGGGAGAATCTCGCCCATTAAGCCTCACGGAGGCACGGGCCCTCACCTCCTCCCTAGACGTTGCCAATCGTAACGCCCGTGCGTACGCCTCCGACTGCGCGGCAGCCCCCTGGGCAGCATGGAACGTGACCTCCCTCGCCCCCGCAGACTCGGTCCTCCCCCAGACCTGCGCTGCAGGGTGTCCCGATAAACCCAAAGGGCTCCGCTGCTACTTTTACGGCCAGGCAAAGCACCCCCGCCAGCACTGCCCGTCCCGCTCCGCAACCTGTAAAGGCTGCGGCAAGAAGGGCAACTTTGCGGCTGTTTGTCAGTCAAAAGCGGTCGCAGCGGTCCCGAGCAATGACCGCGGGTCCTCCCCCCCCCCCACTGTCCTCAGGGGCCCCGTGCGGCCCACGGACCTTACTGCCCCCACCCCCCACCGCCACGTGTGATCCCAGGGTGCTGCCATTTTGGGCTCCCGATGCCACGTGTGATCCCCAGGCGCCGCCATTTTGGCCCTCCGACTCCACTTACGAGGAACGAGCGCCGCCATTTTGTCCACAATCCACCATGTGTGGCCGACGGGCGTCGCCATCTTGGATCGGCACCGAGGACCCCGCAGGTGACTACTCTCTGCCAGATGACGAATCGGAGTTTCTGCCACGACTCACCTCAGTCACATTAGACCAACCCCGGCCTCGCACGCTATCCACGGCAACCAGGAAGATCCATCTCAACGGCCATGAGACAAGCTGCCTGCTGGACTCCGGGAGCACAGAGAGTTTTGTCCACCCTGCCACTGTAAGACGCTGCGCTCTTCCTGTTTACCCAGCCAAATAAAATATCGCTCTGGCCTCAGGTTCGCACTCGGTCCAGATCACAGGGTGCTGCATAGCGGACCTCATGGTCCAGGGGAGGGAGTTTAAAAACTACAAGCTCTTCGTCCTTCCCCACCTCTGCGCGGCAGCGCTCCTGGGGTTAGATTTCCAGTGCAACCTCCAGAGCTTAACGTTCAAATTCGGCGGCCCTATGCCCCCCCTTACTGTCTGCAGCCTCACATCCCTCAAAGTCGATCCCCCATCCTTGTTTGCAAACCTCACCCCAGATTGCAAACCCGTCGCCACTAGGAGCAGACGGTACAGTGCCCAGGACCGGACCTTCATCAGGTCTGAAGTCCAACGGCTTCTGAAGGAGGGGGGTCATCGAGGCTAGCAACAGCCCCTGGCGAGCACAAGTGCTAGTGGTGAACACCGGGGAGAAAAATAGGATGGTCATAGACTACAGTCAGACCATCAACAGGTTTACGCAGCTGGACGCGTACCCTCTCCCACATATCTCTGACCTGGTCAACAGGATCGTGCAGTACAAGGTCTTCTCCACGGTGGACTTCAAGTGCGCCTACCATCAGCTCCCCATCCGCGCGAGTGACCGAAAGTACACCGCGTTCGAAGCTGATGGGCGACTCAACCACTTTTTAAGGGTTCCCTTCGGTGTCACAAACGGGGTCTTGGTCTTCCAACGGGAGATGGACCGAATGGTCGACCAATATGGTTTACTGTCAAACTTCCCATATCTCGATAACGTCACCATCTGCGGCTACGACCAACATAACCACGACACCAACCTCTGAAAATTCCTCCGAACTGCAAAACTCCTTAATCTGACCTATAATAAGGATAAATGCGTGTTTAGCACCGACCATCTAGCCATCCTCGGCTACGTAGTGCGTAACGGAGTGATAGGCCCTGACCCCGAATGCAAGTACCCCCAGATGGAGCTTCCCCTTCCCCACTCCCTCAAAGCCCTCAAGCGCTGTTTGGGCTTCTTTTCCTATTACGCCCAGTGGGTCCCCAATTACGCCGACAAAGCCCGTCCCCTCATCCAATCATCCACTTTTCCCCTGTCGATGGAGGCCCACTAGGCCTTTATCCGCATCAAAGCAGACATTGCAAAGGCCACAATGCGAGCTATCGACGAATCCTTCCCCTTCCAAGTCGAGAGTGACGCATCCGATGTTGCTCTGGCAACCACCCTCAATCAAGCGGGCAGACCCGTGGCCTTCTTCTCCCGTACCTTCCACGCTTCCGAAATCCGCCACTCGTCGGTCGAAAAGGAAGCATAGGCCATAGTCGAAGCTGTGCAACATTGGAGGCATTATCTGGCTGGCAGGAGGTTCACCCTCCTCACAGACCAACGGTCAGTGGCCTTCATGTTCGACAACGCACAGAGGGTCAAGATAAAGAACGACAAGATCTTGCGGTGGAGGGTAGAACTGTCCACCTACAACTACAACATCTTGTATCGTCCTGGGAAGCTAAACGAGCCTCCCAATGCCCTGTCCCACGGCACCTGTGCCAATGCACAAGTGGACCACCTTCGAACCCTCCATGCGGACCTCTGCCACCCAGGGATCACCCGCTTTTTCCATTTTATAAAGACCCGCAACCTGCCCTACTCCATCGAGGAGGTCGGGACAGTGATCAGGGAATGCCACATCTGCGCGGAGTGCAAACTGCACTTCTACCGCCCAGAACAAGCGCATCTTATAAAGGCTTCCCGCCCTTTTGAACGTCTCAGCATGGACTTCAAAGTCCCCTCCCCTCCAACAACCGCAACACGTACTTCCTCAACGTGATTGATGAGTACTCCCGCTTCCATTTCGCCATCCCTTGCCCTGATATGACCACAACCACCATCATTAAAGCCTTACACACCATCTTCTCCCTGTTCGGATTCGCCGCTTACATTCAAAGAGATAGGGGGTCCTCCTTTATGAGTGACGAACTGCGTCAATTCCTGCTCAGCAGGGGCATCGCCTCCAGCAGGACGACCAGTTACAACCCACGGGGTAACGGACAGGTTGAAAGGGAGAACTGTACAGTCTGGAAGACCGTCCTGCTGGCCCTACGGTCCAGAGGTCTCCCAGTCTCCCACTGGCAAGAGGTCCTCCCAGACGCCCTCCATTCTATCCGGTTACTCCTCTGTACCTCCACTAACCAAACGCCTCACGAACGCCTTCTTATTTTTCTCAGGAAGTCTTCCTCAGGGACCCCGCTCCCGACCTGACTGGCTACCCCCGGGCCCATCCTGCTCCGGAAGCACGTGTGGGTGCACAAGTCGGACCCGTTGGTTGAAAGAGTCCAGCTACTCCACGCAAACCCGTAATACGCGTATGTGGAGTATCCCGACGGCCGACAGGACATGGTTTCCCTTCGGGACCTGGCACCTGCTGGATCCCCCCCCCCCCCCCCCCCCCCGGTGCCAGCACCCCCCAACCCCAACTGCCCCCAGCAGGCCTGGCCCCACCGACACCCGCACACCCGCGGCCCATCGGACAGGATGACCCTCCCTGGCCCGGCCTCGGCTAGCTCCGACTAGAGGTACGGACACAAGAACAGGATCATCGCTCCCGGAGTCACGGACGACCACGTCTCCAACGTCGCCGGCACAGCTACGCTGGTCGAACAGGACATCCAAGGCACCCGATCGACGGATTGAATTAATGAGACCAGCTGATAGACTCTTATTTTCTTTGTCTGTTCTCAATTATTTCCCCCCCCCAAAAAGTTTTTACACACTGCAAATAGTTTTGTTTGTATTTTGCACATAATTGTGGGCCAGTGGGCAGCCATCAATGCAATGGTATGACCTAACATCTCTAGTCATACTACCAGTCTCTCACATACTCACGGGACATGCACCCCCCCTCCCCTCATGTCCACCTTTTCCTGTAGTCCCCCCAGTTCCTTTTTCAACAGGGGGTGAATGTGGTAGTATGACTAGGGGTATTATGGTACCTGGAAGTGTGAGCTGCCATTGGTGCAGAGGACTCGCTGCCCATTGGCCCAGGTATGTCATGTGCCTCTCAGCCGATTGGCTGAGAAGTAGGTAGCTCCGCCCATGAGGCGGGGTGTAAGAACCCGTGTGCCCCGGCAGTCTGCCATCCTTCTGTCCGTCTGCTGCCGGGTACACTTCTTGTGTATTAAAGTCTATCGTTCGGACCTTATCCTCGTCTCGTGTCCATTGATTGTGCATCAGTGGGGGATAGAATAAAGAGATTTTCTCCATCCATAGAATAGTCCAGAGGGTGTTTCCTTCATGCTGGCATTCAGTCCTGATGAATTTCTGGTTGGAGATGACAACATGAAAATCCCTGATGTGAAATGAATAATGCTGCAGGCCGTTAGACTTTCTGTGCTTAGACCGCTTGCCAAGCATTGATCAAAGACTTTTACAATGAAGGAGGCTTCATGGAGTGCAGAGATGGTAACCGATTGCTTGCTCAGCCGGGCTGCTGGAGTTTTTTTGCCGTTGGTGTTAAATACAGCAGTCTTTGGTTTTCCCAGTTCTCAAAGATATCTCGAGATTTCAAAATGGTAAGTCAGGCCATGTTAGCTTTCTCCATAATGACTTCAAAGTAGATATATATCCAGTGTGGTAGTATGACTAGAGGTATTACGGTAACTAGCAATGCCAAGACACCATTGGTGGAGAAGGCTCACTGCTAATTGGCCCAATGGTATGTAACACTAGTCACCCATTGGTTAGAGCTGTAAAGTAGCTACGTCCCCACGGAGTCCTTTCTGTACCTGAGCTGCTGGGGAAACATCTTGTCTATTAAAGCCTTCAGTTCGGACTACAACTTCGCTTCTGTGGTCAATTGATAGTGCATCATCCAGTATCTGGAGCTGCCTTTGTTTTTAGGACTGATAATATTATTATTATATGTCCCAGCAATTAGCTGCTGAAATTGTTACCATTCATTTTGAAGGTTTGGTTTTGGGACGGTATTGTCGAGGCAGACCCTCTGACTCTGCTAGAAGGGTGAGCTGATCAGATGCAAATGATGTGTCTTTATCCCCTCAATGGTTTCCTTTTGAAATTGATCTGGACAATTTCAGGTGTGAGATGAATCTATAAGCAGCATTGCAGGCATAGCAAGTTTTGAAGTGTACATCCTGTGGTTTGTGATTACTTTACATTGAGACTCCACAGGCTGAGAGAGGAATTTGTTCTCGTAAGTACTGTTGTTATCTTTCAGGACAAAGGATCAATTCTGTGATCATGTGACTTGGAGCATTTTAAAAATAGCAAAAAGAACACTTTTGGTACTTTGATTTCTTTTCATGTCATAGTAATCCAACATTAAGTGTCAGCTGTGGCACAGTTGGTAGCAATCTTGGGCGGGATTCCGCTGTAATCGGTGGGGCGGGCAACTCCGGCGAGAAGAAGTGGCATGAACCACTCTGGCGTCGGGCCGCCCCAAATGTGCGGAATCCTCTGCACCTTCAGGGGCTAGGCCGGCTCCGGAGTGGTTTGCGCCACGCCGGCTGGTGGGGCAGGGGCTTGGCGCCACACCAACCGGCACTGAAGTGCCTCCGCGGCCGGCGCGTGTTGTCGAATGCGCGGGGCGCCAGTGTCTGTTGGCGTCATCCTAGCGCATGCGCAGAGGGCTTTGT
This sequence comes from Scyliorhinus canicula, assembly GCF_902713615.1. Lineage (NCBI taxonomy): Eukaryota > Metazoa > Chordata > Chondrichthyes > Carcharhiniformes > Scyliorhinidae > Scyliorhinus > Scyliorhinus canicula. The sequence continues at coordinate 29,495,043 of NC_052148.1, read as the reverse complement.
CTCCGCACCGGCCATGGGGGACCGCTACAGCCGCCGGTGTGGAAGAATAGAGTGCCCCCACGGCACAGGTCTGCCCCGGGATCGGTGGGCCCCAATCGCGGGCCAGGCCACCATGGGGGCAACACCTGGGGCCAGATCCCCCCTGCGCTCCCCCGAGAACCCTGGAGGCCGCCCGCACCGCCAGGTCCTGACGGTAAGGGCCTACTCTAATTTACGCCGGCGGGACCAACAAAAAGCGAGCGGCCACTCGGCACATCGCGGGCCGGAGAATCGCCGGGGGGGCGCTGTCAGCAGCCGGCGCCGGAGAATTCGGCAGCCGGCAGGGGCGGGATTCATGCCGCCCCCCTCAGCCCTTGTGTCTGTGGGAGTGTGGCATTAAAGAGCCTAGAAAAACTGAAGTCAGTGTAAATCACGGAAAGTTCTATCTTGGGTGGCACAAGGCAAGATGTGTATGGTTGTCGGAGGCCAATCTTCTCAGCCCCGGGACATCATTGCAGGGATTTCTCAGGATCGTGTCCCAGGCTCTACCATCTTTAACTGTTTCAATGAACATAAAGTCAGAAGTGGGATATTCACTAATCATTGTACAGTGTTCAGAACCATTTACAACTCCTCAATTTCTGAAGCAACCAATGTCCCCATGCAGCAAGACCTAGACAACATTCAAGCTTGACTAAAGCCAATTAACATTCCTGCCACACAAGTGCCAGACCATCTCTAACATGAGAAAATCTAACCATCTTCCTCGTCATTCAACAACATTATAATCACTGAATCCCCACCATCAACATCCTTGGGGTACTGGACCATTTACAGTGGCTACAAGTGCAGGTAAGAGACTGGGAATTCTGCAGCGAGTAATTCACCTTTTGACTCCCCAAAGCCTGCCCATCACCTACAAGGCACAAGTGAAGAGTGTGATGGGTGAGTGTAGCTCCAACAACATGCAAATGGCTCTACATCATCTAGGATAATCCATCCACCACCTTGAGCATTCATTCTCGCCACCACCAGTGCTCACTGGTACCAGTGTGTGCCATCTACAAGATGCACTGCAGCAACTCGCCAAGGCTGTTTCAAGGCGGGTTGAGGCAGCATCACGTAGAGGCACAGGGTTTAGGAGCACTGGTAACGGCACCTCTGCCATTCTTGCCGGCCCGGTACTCCACAAGCCCGGTGGTGGTGGCGGTTCTGAGAATTTGGGGGCACTGGTGGAAGGGCAGCACGGTAGCATTAGAACATAGAACATAGAACAGTACAGCACAGAACAGGCCCTTCGGCCCTCGATGTTGTGCCGAGCAATGATCACCCTACTCAAACCCACGTATCCACCCTATACCCGTAACCCAACAACCCCCCCTTAACCTTACTTTTTAGGACACTACGGGCAATTTAGCATAGCCAATCCACCTAACCTGCACATCTTTGGACTGTGGGAGGAAACCGGAGCACCCGGAGGAAACCCATGCACACACGGGGAGGACGTGCAGACTCCACATAGACAGTGACCCAGCCGAGAATCGAACCTGGGACCCTGGAGCTGTGAAGCATTTATGCTAACCACCATGCTACCGTGCTGCCCCCTTTGTGGATTGTGGATAGCACAATCGCTTCACAGCTCCAGGGTCCCAGGTTCGATTCCGGCTTGGGTCACTGTCTGTGCGGAGTCTGCATATCCTCCCCGTATGTGCATGGGTTTCCTCCGGGTGCTCCGGTTTCCTCCCACAGTCACAAAGATGTGCAGGTTAGGTGGATTGGCCATGATAAATTGCCCTTAGTGTCTGAAATTGCCCTTAGTGTTGGGTGGGGTTACTGGGTTATGGGGATAGGGTGGAGGTGTTGACCTCGGGTAGGGTGCTCTTTCCAAGAGCCGGTGCAGACTCGATGGGCCGAATGGCCTCCTTCTGCACTGTAAATTCTATATCTATGAAATGAGAGTGGAGGGAGTGTCAGTGTGGGCTCCAATTTGTGGTAATCACCGGTTTGCCCCGGGGAGGTTGGATGAGGGGTTTCAGAAGTGGCAGAGAGCAGGCATTGAGAGACTGGGGGAATCTGTTATTGTTGGGAGCTTTCCTTGTCTGGAAGATCTGAAGGAGGAGTTTGAATTGCCGGGTGGGAATGGGTTTCGCTGCCTGCAGGTGAGGGACTTTGTGCAAAGCCAGGTTTCGACCTTTCCGCTTCTACCACTACAGGGGATACAGGACAAGGTAGTTTCAAAAATGGGAGTGGGGGAATGGAAGGTCTCGGAAATTTATTCGGAGCTCATGGAGTTGGAGGGAACCCAGATAGGAGAGGTGAAGTGCAAGTGGGAAGATGAGCTAGGTAAGGAGCTAGAGGTAGGTCCATGGGAGGATGCTTTGAGCAGAGTCAACACGTCCTCAGTATGTGCCAGGCTCAGACTGATACAATTCATGGTGGTGCACCGGGCACACATGACGGTGGCTCGGATGAGCAGGTTTCTTGGGATAGAGGACAGGTGTGTGAGATGTGCAGGAGGGCCCATAAATCACGTCCACATGTTCTGGGCATGTCCGAAGCTTTGGGGATTCTGGCAGGGATTTGCCGATGTCATGTCCACAGTGCTAAAAACAAGGGTGGCGACGAGTCCAGAGTTGGCGATCTTTGGAGTGTTGGAAGACCCAGGAGTCTAGGGGATGAGAGAGGATGACGTTTTGGCCTTTGCTTCCTTGATAGCCCGGATCTTATTAACGTGAAGGGACACGGAGCCCTTCAGAATTGGGGATGTGGGTTGGCGACATGGCTAGATTTCTCAGGATTGAGAAAATGAAATTCACCCTGACCTGAGAGGATCAGTGTTAGGGTTCGTCCGGAGGTGGCAGCCGTTTAGCGACTTCTTTGGGCAAAACTAAACTGCTGGCAGATACAATAAAATGAAAATGAAATGAAAATCGCTTATTGTCACGAGTAGGCTTCAATTAAGTTACTGTGAAAAGCCCCTCGTCGCCACATTCCGGCGCCTGTTCGGGGAGGCTGGTAAAGGTGGGGGGGGGGGCGGTTAGGGAATAAGGGGGGCAGGTGGAGTTAGTTTAGTTTAGGTCAAATTAGATGGGATCAGCGAGAGGAGATGGAGGGACTTGGGAATTGTGTGTAGAAGTTATGTTGGCGGGGTATGGTTATTGACTGGTGGGTGTTACGCACTGAATTATGTTTACATTTGAATTTGTACCTTTTGTTATAAATCCATAAATGCCTTAATACAATGTTTGCAAAAAAAAAAAATACTTTTTCAGGCTCAACTTGCTGGAACAACCTTCATTTTGCCTTCCCGGACAGGCGCCGGAATGTGGCGACTCGGGGCTTTTCATAGTAACTTCATTGAAGCCTACTCATGACAATAAGCGATTTTCATTTCATTTCATTTCATTAGTTTGATGCCTAGTTCGCAGCCTTAGTAAACCGACTAGAATTCCAGCCATGCAGCATTTTCTCAAAGGCGGAATTTCTGTCCAATGCTTGGAGTTTGATTGAATCCAATTGGGGTGGGTGGTCTGAGTCAGACTTTACCGGGGGGGATGCTGTTGGAGTTGGGCCTGTGGTGGGGAGGTTTTGTCTGGTGTTAGGTGTGGTCAAGCCACGCCAGAGTTACTTGGTTGGGGATGTGGTTTGATGGGTCCCCTGGAGGGTTGTGGGTGTCCCATGTGGGCTTCAGCCTGGGTGTTTAAAATAGTCACTGGAGTTAGAAGTGGTTTTTCTCCTTCTGGCTTTCAGAGTAATTATTGGGATAAAATTGATTGGACCATCTGAAGTTAGCAATGTAAGTCAGTTTGTCAGATGGTGCCCAGCCCAGTGCTATTATCGATGGGAGATTAGCCCTGATGGACAATTGCCGGGTGGACTTTTAAGTGGGAACTTCCTGGAGGCATTTTCCAGCGTATCATTGGGTATGCGGAACCAAGCCGTTAATATTTTCTGATCACTTGTAAGAGTCAGTTTGTGCAAGAATAATGCAATATAGCCATTTATTCATGTTCCTCTTCAATGGCTCTGACCTCAAATTCGATCTGCTTGAATCAGAGTTGCAGAGGACAGATATGTCAAGAGTCTACTTATTAATGGTTTCCCAGATTGCAGAAAAAAGCTGTTAGAAGACCCAAACCATAAATCTGTTGCCTCGAGCTAAGGTGAACATTTAGTACAATAGCATTGTCTCTTGTTTTTATGAAGCAATAATTTATCATTTCCCTCCCCATTTTCTATTGAAGTGGCATATCTGACATTTTGGTACAAGGAATTTAGGCAGCTCCTGAGGCCCAGTATTCAAGAGTCTGGTATTAGCTTCAATAAGGAAAGAATTCAGCTTGGTGTGTGGCATAAGATTAAAAGAAATATGAAAATCGCTTATTGTCACAAGTAGGCTTCAAACGAAGTTACTGTGAAAAGCCCCTAGTCACCACATTCCGGTGCCTGTTGGGGGAGGCTGGTACGGGAATTGAACCCGCGCTGCTGGTCTGCCTTGGTCTGCTTTACAAACCAGCAATTTAGCGCATTGTGCTGAACCAGCCAGTGACAACTATGACAAATTGAAGAAGAATATCCGGTTGTGGAGGATAAAGGTACGGTCGTGATAGCAAATAAATATTTTTGCATTAGCTACCACAAGTGATGATGGAAATAAAAGCATAGGTATACTTATGAAGGATTTGGAACAATAGATTGAGCCAACAGTAGCTATTGCAAATAACATATTTGCCAAATAAATAAAAGATAATAACTATGTTGAACTAATGAAAGCTCAACCTGAAAGGGAAAACTCTGGGAACTGCTGGTTTGTGTGCAAATGTAGCTGTCTCTAAACAGGCAAATGGTGAAGAATACATCACTCTCCTGAATTTACCGATGGATGGTGGGACCAGATGATGAACCACCATTCGCAGGGTAATCAGCATCTGCCCTTCTTTGGTTGCTGCGGCACTAATCTGGCTGATCCAGTTCAGCTTCTAGTCAATAGACCGAATCACAAAACTGCTGGGCCCTTTGAAATTTGTGATGAGTTTAAACAAATCCTATTTTCACTGTTCCCAAGGGCCTTCCCCAGCAGCGTGGGAACCACAAATTTAAAGAGGAGTGGGACATATTTGTAAAGGACGGATTTCAGGTTTGTTATGTGTCGTGTTCTGAAGTAATTCAAATCACAGCACTTCAAAAATAAATTAAAAAACTATTTGCAGCTTTAATTTAGAGTTACAAGAGGCAGGCACCCATTGCTGGGGTGTATTAATTGGCGGGCCATCTGCTGCAGCTTAGAAAAAAAAATAGCCGCCTGTTTTGCAATTTCAGTAGACTCCATTGTTTACAGTTCCCGAAGTTTGTTTATAGATGAACCCATTATGAATGCTTGGCTGAATTTCAAAAGTTTCAGAACACTTGCCTCAGCAGGGATTGTGTTCACATTTTGTTTGACAGTTTTAAGAGGCAGTTTACAGATGCGCATCTGAGATGTGGTTTGTGAAATAGATGTTTATTTTACAACAAATTGATCACTTGAGGGGATTTGCATTTTCTGAATGGGTTTCATGGATGAGAATCTTTTTTTTCCAAGTGTATTTGAGTGAGGGCTTTTTTTCTTTCATCCCCACATGGCCCTTGAAGACTGCCAATAGTTCATAATGAGGTGGGGAGTGAACAGGTATGAGAAACAGAAAGGGACTTGGGAGTCCTTGTACAAGATTCTCTTAAGGTTAACGTGCAGGTTCAGTCGGCAGTTAGAAAGGCAAATGCAATGTCAGCATTCATGTTGAGAGGGCTAGAATACAAGAGCGGGGATGTACTTCTGAGGCTGTATGAGGCTCAGGTCAGAACCCATTTGTGAGTTTTGTGAGCAGTTTTGGGCCCCGTATCTGAGGAAGAATGTGCTGGCTTTGGAGAGGGTCCAGAGGAGGTTCACAAGAATGATCCCTGGAATGAAGAGCTTGTCGTATGAGGAACGGTTGAGAACTCTGGGTCTGTACTCGTTAGAGTTCAGAAGGATGAGGGGGGATCTTATTGAAACTTATAGGATACTGCAAGGCCTGGATAGAGTGGACGTGGAGAGGGTGTTTCCACGAGTAGGAATATCTAGAATCAGCGGATACAATCTCAGACTAAAGGGACGATGCTTTAAAACAGAGATGAGCGGGAATTTCTTCAGCCAGAGGGTGGTGACTGTGGAACTCTTTGCCGCAGAAGGCTGTGGAGGCTAATTCACTGAGTGTCTTTAAGGCAGAGAGAGATAGGTTCTTGATTAATAAGGGGATCAGGGGTTATGGTGAGAAGGCAGGGGAATGGGGATGAAAGAAATATCAGCCATGATTGTATAGCAGAGCCGACTCGATGGGCCGAGTGGCCTAATTCTGCTCCTATATCTTATGGTCTTATTTCAGAGGACAATTAAGGCTCAGCCACATTGCTGTTGGTCTGGAGTCACATGTAGACCAGACCAGGTAAGGGTGACAGATTTCATTCCCTAAAGGACATTAATGAACCAGATGGTTTTTTTCTGAGAGTCGACAATGGTTTAATCATCATCATCATTACACTTGTAATTTCAGATTTCCATTGACATCAAATTTCACCATCTGCCCTGGTAAGATTTAAACCCGGGTCCTCAGAGTATTATCCGGGTTCTCTGGATGGTTAGATGGTTGCAAATTGGATGTTCACTTTGTGGAACGCCTCTGTTCATTCCCAAATTTTGGGACGATGTCCGGAGAATCCGTGGCGTTTTATGTGGGAAAAATCGGCGAGACCCCAGCACTAATCCTCCGACTGGTGAGTGGTGAGCAGTCGAAACTCACGGTCTTCCCAATATAAACGCCTGGAGAATTGCCGGGCCAGTGGCCGTGCGTGTGCACGGCGACGACCTGCAGGAGTCGCGCTGTACAACAGGGCGTCTCCTGTGCGTGGACCCGACCTGCCCCCTTGGACACCCCATCACCACTCCCGGGCCACCTCCCACCAGTCCCCCCAGCCCTCGTGGAAGCCTCTGGTCCCGCCCGAGTGTTGGTGGTGCTGGACACAGTCCGCTGCCACCATGCTGGGTTCCAGCCCACTGAGACCGTGAGTCAACTGCGCGATTGGGAACTCGGCCCATTGGGGGATGAGCATCGGTGGCGGGGGGGTCTTCAAGTCACATCCTGAGGCCATCTCAACGGCATGTGTCATGCTCCTTGATGATGCCGTTTTGGGGGGGGCGGAGCATCTGTAAACAGGCGCTGTCCCCGATTCCATCGTGGAAAGGGATTCTCTGCCCTCCCTAAACTGCCAAAGCCGTGCTTACCCAAGACCGTTGAGTTACCTGCTTCCGGGGTTCAAGGACCTTCATGTTCTTTGTTGCAGTCCCAGCAGGGCAAGAGCGCTTTACAATCCAGTTGGCTGGTAGCTCCTGAGGGTGGAATTTCCTCCCCGTAGGAAGTCCCACATGCCTCAGTCGAGCCCACCCACAGCACATTATTGCTGCAGGGTGGGCTGGCACGGAGCGTGTCAGCTCCACACTCACTTTTCTTTCATAGAGGGGAGTGGGTGCCTGCCTCCCACCCTCCCCCACCCCAACCCACACTCCTGTAATACTCTGCCATTATGTATCCAACTATATCATGGCCTTGTGTTATATTTAGTATGCGACAGTGTCAAATAAATGCAGGGATAAAAGTGAGCCATTCAGCCTCTTAAGCCTGCTCCCCAATTAAGAAGACAATGGCTGCTTTGTATGTCGGCTCCAACTGCATTAATGCCGATGCAGATGTATCAGATCAGCCTTAAGTTCCTCTCTAAGTTACACACCATCCTGACTTGGAAATATATTGTTGTTTCTTCATTGTCATTGGGTTAAAATCTTGGAACTCCCTTTAAGCTTTGTTGGTGTACCTACACCACATGGACTGCAGCAGTTCCAGAAGGTAGCTCACCATCAACGTTTCAAGGGCAATTAGGAATGGGCAATAATTACTGGACAGAGATGCCCAAATCCTATGAATTTAAAAATCCATATTGCTTGAAAACCTTATCTCATAAAAATGTGTTGCTTTCAGTCATAGCTCTTTGTTTACTTCTGACACGCTTGAAGAAAACGTTGCATTTTGCCTTTTGTTTCCAGATGTGTATGAATCCCCTCAGCAGTTCTTGGTATTCCTCAAATCCACCTTTATAGATCTTGCTGTCCTGTTACTTTCCTAAACATTAAAAAAAACTTTTAGGTAGTCTAGGATGAGCACAGATTGCAGGAGTTGATCATAATCCTGTACATTTTACTGATTTGGCCGCACAAGGAGTACTGTCCGGTTTTGGTTGTTGTACTACAGCAAGGACATTGGACACAGTAAAGAAAGGACAATAATTCGGTAGCCTGTTTGAACAATTAAGCTATGAGGGAGTTTGAGGATTCTTTAGGTTAAAAAACAAGTGAGAGGAGAATTTAGACAAGTATTTCAGAGAAGAAATCTATTGAACGCCAATAATACACTTGAGATTACAACAAATCTAGAACTAGGAATACTGACTCAAGACAGTCTAGCTCAACTACAATGCATAGTGAACATGTGGAACATGTATGAGTGAAGGCAGATAGTTTCAAAAAATCTACAGGCAAACTCGATATTGAAGACAGTGGGTATTAAGAGTTTGAACTTGGTGAAAAAGACTGCATTCATTTCTGATCTTGTTCAACGGGATTATTTTCATAACAGGTTCCTGAAGTTAACTGGAAAATCTCTCCTAAGTACATCATTTTAACAGTATTCAACATTTGTAGTAATGCATTTGTGTTGTGTACAGAGGAAACTGAGTGCTTTAATGATTGAATCTTGCGCTTCCATTACAAGGACTGTTTTTGTATGGCCGTTAGTGACTCAATGGTTTATTTGCACGTTGTACAAATCTTCAAATAGATTAAAATAATTAAACAATTTCAGAGTGTTGCTTTGCTCCACCCCACTCAGATCCTCACTATAATTTAACACAGTTATTTATAACCATTCTTGCTGTGAAATGCATAGCTCTGGAAAGCAAAAGACAGAATATTCTTGGCAGAATGCACCATTTGCTCTGACCCTCATGATTTTGCCAATAGAGGAAGCTAGTAAACTTCCTCTAGAAGGCACACCATGACAAAACGTGCTGTCAAATAAATGTTTCTGGACAACTCATACCATTGGCAATTATTAATTAATTGCTACATAATTATTTTTTGCTCCGTGACAGATAATGTAACAAATCGGCAGACTGACAGATTGTCCCACATGTCTTCTGTTCACTTCGCCTTTTTAAAAATGTTACTTCAGAGACTTTTGGAGTAACACGCCTTATTATTCAATAATCCAAATCTAAAATGGTAGATGTTTTTGAGTTTTGCTCGAATTAAAGATTATTTTTTATTCAAATTGACCCTTTATGCACATACACTATCGGCTTGCAGCAACTGCCTCCCACTCATGACAAACAGCAGAGCTGAGGAGACCAGATTTATCTGAAGCCAAATTCTGATTTTGGTTTCCTACAGAAATTAGCAGTAGGTTAATTAGCATTCCAAGATGCTGTACCATGGAGTTATACTATGTTTGGTTTTGTGATGAATGGTATTAATAACTGCCGTAAACGGTACCTGACCTTTAATACCGTGCCCCTTTAAGAGGCTTGGAACCCTGGGGGACTCCGCCTCTGGCTACGCCCCCAGGAAACAGTATATAGGATAAGGCTCCATGTGGCGAGCACACTTCTCTCGAATGCTGTCCTGTTCTCTGTATATTAAAGCCTTTGAATACCGACCTCGCTCTCGCGTCGTAATTGAGAGTGCCTCAGGTTTGTAACGGGCAGCACGGTGGCGCAGTGGTTAGTGCTGCTGCCTCTAGGTGCCGAGGTCCCAGGTTCGATCCTGGCTCTGGGTCCGTGTGGAGTTTTGCCCCCACAACCCAAAGATGTGCAGGTTAGGTGGATTGGCCACGTTAAATTGCCCCATAATTGGAAAATATTAATTGGATATTCTAAATTTATTTTTAAAAATGTTTGGTTTGTAATGCTGGTAACTTACACAATAAGCCTTCAATCTCAACGGTGTGGGAAGGTGCCAATTGAAAGTGCTGAGGTTAAATAGGTAACTAACTAAAACCTGAAAGTTGATGAGGTCTCGTGCAGCAGCAAGTTAAAGGACGTGGTTCTGGTTATGCAAATTTCTGTGGTTGAGAGAGCTCAGGAGGATAGAGCAGGGACTACGGAAAACTAGCCATAAATTGGATCAGCAGGAACTCAACAGTGGGTAAGGAAATGAATTCTCATGTTCTGATCCACTTGGTGTCAGGATGAGGCTGTTGAATCTTGTCAGAGGCTTTGTGTGGGATTAGCATGCTCGGAACCTCTCGTCACATTTAACGGAGGCTTCTGAGACATCGCAACCTGGATTTCATTGGGCAAGATCCAGATTATCTTATTTAAATGAACGATTAGATTCATTTAAATGTGCATTCACCAGATTCTCCTGGGGCCCGGGACTCACCGGCCGCCTCTGGGAGACCTCGCCAGGGCGCCGTTAGACACTGGTCCATACAAACATGGACCAGGCGTAATGACACCTGGGGATGTTACTGAGGCCATTGGAGACCCCATGTGGCCGGGCATTGGGCAGGGTGGCATCCTTGCACGTGCGGTGGCACTTGGCACCTCGGCACTGACATCCGTGCACCCTGGCTGTGCCAACCCTGGCACTTCCAGGGTGCCTGGGTGGCACTTCCAGGCTGGCAGCAGCATTATACATAGGATAAGCGGCAAACCTTCGTTCACTGCAGCGGGGCCAGAGAATCGCATCGCTGTGAACGGAAGCAGAATTCCAGCCAATGTGTTTACTTACAGAACATTTAAAAATGATCACATTCTCTTTTCAAGCTTATTAAAATCCTCAGATTTACACCACCTTATTGCATTCGCAGGAAATTAGATCATTTTTGGTGTAGTTATGTCCACAACAGCGGGAGCCAATTTTCATAGTCAGTGAGTGTATGTGCAGATAATTTGTTTTTGATGATGGTGTTTGGGAGATAATGCGTGTCACCATGACAACGACTTATTTGATTTCAGAAAAAGAAGGTGCTATCAGGTGCTTTACATCCCTCCAAGCCCACTTACATGGCCTTGATTCAGTACCTCAGGTGAAAGATAGGGGGCGAGATTCTGCGTTGCCTGACGTCAAAATCGTGAATCGAGATTGGGAGAGAATAGGTTCCGATGCTAAAATCGCGGCGGGTGCCGGTTTTACGTCAAATCGTGATTCTCCGTCACCTTGACAGTAGCGTCAGTGAGGTTCAGAACGCATGTAGAGTAAACACCGTTTGCATATTATTAGCGGCCAGACCTGGTATTCTCCGGGGCCTCAGTGATTCTCCACCTCAGATGGGCAAAGTTTCCAGCATCGAGGTTCACTTGTGCTTTTAAAAATCGTGAAACCGGCATTGTCGCTGCTGAGGGAGAGGGGGTACGGAAAGTTTCCAACATCACCACAGTTTGCTGACAGTGTGCCGCTGGCCGGGGGGCATCTGCCAGGGCCGGGGGGCGTAGAGGAGGCTGGCCAGAAGGTGGGCTATGGGGTTGAGGTGGACAGGCACGGAACACCATTCGTGTAGCCGGCAAGACAGCCATGCAGCTGAGCACGCCACTAACAGCCCACTGTGAACTTAGGGCCACGGGTCATATAGTTGTCCCCCAGGCCATCCTCCTAGGTGCCCTCTGGCCCCAGCCGACCCATCAGCTGTACAGACACACTCCTGCATAACCAGTGCCATCTTGTTGGCTGGATTGAGTGCATGTGAGGATTGTAATGTGTATATGCAGCTGCAGCTTGTCAGGCTCCCGAGTGTCAACCATGGACTCAGGCGAATCCCGCACCATTTGACAATGGACTGATTGTGTTCCACGTAGCGCTGGTGCTAGCCCCTCCACAGTTGCTGAATCAAAGAACAACGAAGAACAAAGAATAAACAAAATTACAGCACAGGAACAGCCCCCTTCGGCCCTGCAAACCTGCACCTCCCATGCTGCCCATCTGAACGATACCCCCTGACCCTTCCAGGTACCAATCCAGGTTCGGCGCCAGTTTTTCTGTGGTGGAAGTCCACGAATTTTGCGTCGGCACCAATACTTAGTCTCAGAAACGGAGAATCCCACCCAATTCAATTCAATTCAACAAAGAAAAAAAATAATGTCCGGTTTTGGACACATTTAGCGAGTTATTTATCGATACTGGCCTATATTTTGGCCTTGTGGAGTTTCTCTCCTCCGAGGTCGCACTTGAGTAATTTCCTGATGGCTAGCCCTGGAGGAAAAGCTCCTCGTAGATCACAGCACCATTTTGTATGGCAGCCCCAATCTCTCCCCAGGGTGACACTGCAAGGGTGCCAGGGTGGCACTGTCAGGGTGCCATGCCTAATGGAGTGCCAGGGTGCCACCTTGCCCTGTTCCTGACCATCCAGGGGCTTCTAAATGCCATTATGTCTGGGCCACATTTGTGGAAACCAGTACTAAACGGTGCATTGGCGAGGTTTCCCAGGCACAGCTATTAGGTCCCAGGCACCGGGAGAATCCCACAAACACATGTTTAAATGGGCCGATTGACTCATTTAAATATGCAGATCTGGATAATGCCAAGTGAGGGGGAGATCCAGATTGCGATGTCTCACAGGATTTCATTAAATCGGGCGCGACAAGGCCGGTGGATCGCGCCCAACACATCTGTCATGATCCCAATTGATGTTTGTGAAGGAGCTAGAATACCAATTATGCTGAAATAGAGACATGCTGTTGAAGCTTTTTGTCTTATACTCATCAGGACAGACATATCATAAGAAATAGGAGCAGGAATCGGCCATTTAGCCCCTCAGGTCCACTCCACCAATCAATATCGTGACCGATCCGCTGTTTCAACACCAGTTTCCTGCACTATCCCCATATAACTTGATGTTTTTAATATGTAGAAATCTATCTATCTCAGTCTTTAACGTGCTCAGTGACTTGAGCGTCCACATGCACCTGGAGCAGAGAATTCCAAAGATTAACCGCCTGCTCAATGAAGAAATTCCTCCTCATCTCAGTCCTAATTTACGTTCTGGACCCCTAGTTCTGGACCCACCCAAGCCCGGGAAACAGCCTACCTGCATCTAGTCTGCGTTGTGGCCTGCAATAATTTTATATGTTTGAATGAGTTGCCTCCAGAAAATAAAGGCACAGTTTATTTAATATTTCCTCAGACGACAATCCCTCCATCCCAGGAATTAGTTTGCAGTCTCTCGATACCAAGTATGGTCGGGATTCTCTGATTCGAGTTTCCCCTGCCTCCTCTGCCATTGAGAACGGCAAATTTGGCACTCAGCCAAAACTCCATTTGTTGCCGTGGTACAGGAGAATCTCGTTGGTGAGAATGGATGGAGAATTTCAGCCTAAATCTTTCCCAAGGTAAGGAGACCAAAACTGCACACAATATGGTGGCACAGTGATTACGCACTGCTGCCTCACAGCACAAGGGACCCGGGATAAATTCCTGCCTTGGGTGACTGTCTGTGTGGAGTTTGTACTTGGTCTGTGTGTGTTTCCTCCGGGTGCTCCGGTTTCCTCCCACAGTCCAAAGATGTGCAGGTTATGTGGATTAACCATGTTAAATTGACCCTTTGTGTCCAGGGATGCGCAGGTTAGGTTGAGTAGTTATTGTGATAAGGTGGGGAAGTGCACTTGGATGGAGTGCTTTGTCAGAGGATTGGTGCAGACTTGATGGGCCGAATGACCTCCTTCTGCACTGTAGGTATTCTATTCCAGGTGTGGTCTACCAAGACTCTTTATATCTATATTGTTATACCTATACTAAAATCCTCTAGTAACAAAGGCCAATATACCATTTGCTTTCTTAATTGCTTGCTGTGCCTGCATGTTAGCTTGCATGTTACCCAAGTGCCTTTGGAATTCAACACCTCCATTTAAGAAATATTTTGTATCTGTTTTTCCTACCAAAATGGATAAGCTCACAGATTTTTACCCACTCGCTGAGCCTGTCCAAACCCCCTTGAAGTGTCTCTGCATACTCCTCACAACAAGACTTCTACCTGATTTTATGTCATCTGAAAACTTGGAAACGTCACATTTAATCCCCACATCCATATAGACCCTATGACCATAAGATGTAGGAGCAGAATTAGGCCATTTGGTCCATTGCGTCTGCTCTGCCATTCAATCATGGCTGATGTGTTCCTCATCCCCATTCTTCTGCCTTCTCCCCATAATCCCTGATCCCCTTATTAATCAAGAAATCCCATTATTAACCAAGAACACCAGATCTGTGCTTGAAGTGCTGTTACCTACAGGGCTACAGACCAAGAGCTGGAAGTTGGAATTAGACAGAGTAGTTCTTTCTTAGAACATATGATCTTGGAGTGGAAGTAGGTAAATTAGCCTTTCGAGCCTGCTCCACCATTCAATACAATTATGGCTGATCTCATTTTGGCCTCATCTCCACTGTTCTGCTCACTCTCCGTATCCCTTCACCCGGTTACTGATTAAAAACCTAATTCCTCCTTAAATTTCCTCACTGTCCCAGCATCCACCGCATGCTGGGACAGAAAATTTGCTACCCCTTATCCTGAGACTATGACCTCTCGTTCTTGAATGTCCAACAAGAGTAAGCATCTGTTCCATGTCTCCTTTATCCACACCTTTTATCTTCTATACCTCAATTTGATCTCCCCTCATTCTTATAAACTCTCGAGAGTATAGGCCTGAATGTCTCAATGTCTCTTCATAAGCCAAAGCCCTCACCTCTGGAATCAAGCGACTGAACCTCCTCTGAATTGCCTCCAATGCCACTACATCTTTCCTCAAATACGAAGACCAAAACTGTGAACAGTACTCCAGGTACTCACCAATGCCGTGTACAGTTGCAACAACACTTCCTTGACTTTATACTCTATTCCTTTAGCTATAAAAACCAATATTCCATTTCCTTTCTTTATTACCTGCTGTATATGCATGCTAGTTTTCTGCGGCTCATGCATTGAGGACACCCAGATCCTTCTGCATCAGAGCACCACAAAGTCTATCCCCATGTAGAACAAAGAACAAAGAAAATTACAGCACAGGAACAGGCCCTTCGGCCCTCCCAGCCTGCGCCGATCCAGATCCTTTATCTAAACCTGTCTCCTATTTTCCAAGGTCTACTTCCCTCTGTTCCCGCCCATTCATATACCTGTCTAGATGCTTCTTAAATGATGCTATCGTGCCCGCCTCTACCACCTCCACTGGTAAAGCGTTCCAGGCACCCACCACCCTCTGCGTAAAAAACTTTCCACGCACATCTCCCTTAAACTTTTCCCCTCTCACCTTGAAATCGTGACCCCTTGTAACTGACACCCCCACTCTTGGGAAAAGCTTGTTGCTATCCACCCTGTCCATGCCTCTCATAATTTTGTAGACCTCAATCAGGTCCCCCCTCAACCTCCGTCTTTCCAACAAAAACAATCCAATCTACTCAGCCTTTCTTCATAGCTAGCACCCTCCATACCAGGCAACATCCTGGTGAACCTCCTCTGCACCCTCTCCAAGGCATCCACATCCTTCTGGTAATGTGGCGACCAGAACTGCACGCAGTATTCCAAATGTGGCCGAACCAAAGTCCTATACAACTGTAACATGACCTGCCAACTCTTGTACTCAATACCCCGTCCGATGAAGGCAAGCATGCTGTATGCCTTCTTGACCACTCTATCAACCTGCGTTGCCACCTTCAGGGTACAATGGACCTGAACTCCCAGATCTCTCTGCACATCAATTTTCCCCAAGACCCTTCCATTGACCATATAGTCCGCTCTTGAATTTGATCTTCCAAAATGCATCACCTCGCATTTGCCTTGATTGAACTCCATCTGCCATTTCTCTGCCCAACTCTCCAATCTATCTATATTTTGTTGTATTCTCTGACAGTCCTCCTCGCTATCTGCAACTCCACCAATCTTAGTATCATCTGCAAACTTGCTAATCAGACCACCTATACCTTCCTCCAGGTCATTTATGTAGATCACAAACAACAGTGGTCCGAGCACGGATCCCTGTGGAATACCACTAGTCACCCTTCTCCATTTTGAGACACTCACTTCCACCACTACTCTCTGTCTCCTGTTGCCCAGCCAGTTCTTTATCCATCTAGCTAGTACACCCTGAACCCCATACGACTTCACTTTTTCCATCAACCTGCCATGGGAAACCTTATCAAACGCCTTACTAAAGTCCATGTATACGACATCTACAGCCCTTCCCTCATCAATTAGCTTTGTCACTTCCTCAAAGAATTCTATTAGGTTTGTAAGACATGACCTTCCCTGCACAAAACCATGCTGCCTATCACTGATAAGTCTATTTTCTTCCAGATGTGAATAGATCCTATCCCTCAGTATCTTCTCCAACAGTTTGCCGACCACTGACGTCAAGCTCACAGGTCTATAATTCCCTGGATTATCCCTGCTACCCTTCTTAAACAAAGGGACAACATTAGCAATTCTCCAGTCCTCCGGGACCTCACCCGTGCTCAAGGATGCTGCAAAGATACCTGTTAAGGCCCCAGCTATTTCGACCCTCGCTTCCCTCAGTAACCTGGGATAGATCCCATCCGGTCCTGGGGACTTGTCCACCTTAATGTCTTTTATAATACCCAAAACTTCCCCCTTCCGTATGACAACTTGACCGAGAGTATTTATTTAAACATCCATCCCTAGCCTCAACATCCGTCTTGTCCCTCTCCTTTGTGAATACCGATGCAAAGTACTCATTAAGAATCTCACCCATTTCCTCTGAGTCCACGCATAAATTCCCTCTTTTGTCTTTAAGTGGGCCAATCCTTTCTCTAGTTACCCTCTTGCTCCTTACATACAAATAGGTAACAAATTGCCTTTCCATTTTTCCAACTAAAATGGATGACCTCACACTTATCCACGTTCAACTCCATCTGCCACATTTTGGCCTATTCACCTATCTATATCCATTTGTAAGGTTCTTATTTCCTCATTGCACTTACTGTTCCACCTATTTTAATGCCATCTGCAAATTTGGCTTTAGAACCTTCTATCCCTGCATCCAAGTTGTTAATATAGAATGTAAATAGTTGGGGCCCAAGGTCTGAACACTTTGGCACCCCATTATTTACATCTTTCCATTCAGAAAAATACCCATTTATTGCGACTCTGTCTTCTGTCCATCAGCCATTGTTGTATCCAAGCTAATAAATTACCCCTAACCTCATTTGATCTAACTTTGTGAATTAACCTTCTGTGTGGCACCTTATCAAATGCCTTCTGAAAGTCTAGATATACCACATCTACAGGGTCCCTATTTTCCACTGTTATCCATTGATATAGTTTGGCTGGTGCTCTAGCACTGATGCTTGCATTACCCCACTAGTCACAACCTGCCTCCCTGAAAATGACCCATTTAATCCTAGTCTTTGTTTCATGTCCATTAACCAATTCTCAATCCATGCGAGGTTATTCCCCCATTCCATGTGCTCTAATTCTGTTCACTCACCTCTCGCATGGGACCTTATTAATTGCTTTCTGAAAATCTAAATATGTCACATCCATCGGATCCCCTTTACTTATTCTGCTGGTAAATCCTCATAAAATCCCAACAGGTTTTTGAAACCTGGAGCTATTGTATCCCATGCTTTGTTTATTCAAAAATGGTGCAATGTCAGGACATAATCCTATTGCCTGCCGACGACAGGTCCCTGCATATGAATATATGTGACTTCTAGCAAGCATAAGTAAGCTACATGGAGGACAATGGCTCTCTGGTGCATTTCTCATGGCAACATCTCAACCACTCAGAGCTGACTTGCCAACCAATCGGCACCCCCTTTTTGCATGCCATATAAATTGTTGATGGTATTCTTGTGTTTGTCCTGATGAGTATGAGATGAAAAATATTAACAGCATGTCTCTTTTCTCAGCAGCAATACACAAGTTCTGTACTACTAATCAGCCATTTTTGCTTTACATGCACCACAAAAATCTTCTGCAGAACATTTTGACACTATTTTTGAGAATAACTGAGAAGTGAATTCACAAAGAAAACAGCTGCAAGCATAAAGCTGAGTAGCTAATGGATGTTTTCTGTTCATTGTAAGTGGACAGGCCTTGCAGAACATGTGTTGTGCATGTTTTAGTTTCAAAATGATGTGGAGATGGCGACGTTGGACTGGGGTGGGCGCAGTAAGAAGTCTTACAACGCCAGGTTAAAGTCCAGCAGTTTTGTTTCGAATCACTAGCTTTCGGAGCACTGCTCCTTCCTCAGGTGAATGAAGCCTGGAACCTACCTCTTCATTTACCTGAGGAAGGAGCAGTGCTCCAAAAGCTAGTGATTCGAAACAAAACTGTTGGACTTTAACCTGGCGTTGTAAGACTTCTTACTGTAGTTTCGAAATGGCATCCTAACAATATCATAGGTCCCTCATCAGCATTAAGTAATAATGTCCCTACTCATTTGTGGGGAAAGCCCTCCGACAAAGGGAAGAGGGCACGGACACAATAGTGAGTTGCTTTTCATGATGTTGCTCTTGCCTCAGCCCTGTCCTGTTGAAAAGCATGGAGAGAAAAACACACCCCTTTCTTCAACGTGCAGCAAAATCCAGACCTGTGTAATTCCTGGAAATCCCATTGCCATTTGTCTTTTCGACGGTATGAGAGTAAATAGATAATAATGACTGTCTGTCAGCAAAGCATCCATGATATCAAATGAGTCTGATAGTTATTTATGAACCAATAATTTGAAACAAACCATTTTCCTTTAAATAAGGATAACTGGAAATTAATTAGGAGCAGTAATCCAATGTAAAAGTTCTGTTCATTTCAATCTATCAATATGGAGTTTGAGTAGTCTGCAGTTATTACCAGAATTCAGTATGTTTTCCTCCATCTATCTATTGCAGCTGGTATGGCTATAGAGGCCAAATGACTGAGTGTCTTGAAGACAGAGATATATAGGTTCATGATTAATAAGGGAATCAGGGGTTATGGGGAGAAGGCAGGAGAATGGGGATGAGAAAATATCAGCCATGATTGAATGGCGGAGCAGACTCGATAGGCCGAGTGGCCTAATTCTGCTCCTATGTCGTATGGTCTTATGGAGTCAACACTACAGGATTTGAGAAGGGAGGAAAAATCCAGTTGGTGTTATAACTGACTTTGGTGTCTTGCATTCTCATTCCTGTATTAACGATAGCAAAAATAATGCTGTATTTGAAAGCCCACTACCCTTTTTGTAACCGGGCCCCTGGGTCTTGTGCATGGTGATGGGCTCTTCTCATGGGTTGGATTGCAGTACAATGGTGCATGTTGTCAAGATAAAATCAAACCACAAGTTGAAAAAGTATATTTATTCCTTCACAACACTCACCATAAAGAACCTTCTAGAAGTAACAAACTAATGTAGCCTCTGAATAGTTTGACTACTACTGGTACATACTTCCATAGCTTTTTTCGTAAAATAGGAGCAAATTGGATGACATTGGTTTTGCTTTCTGCAGGAAATCACATTGTGTCCAGATTTCATTCTCAAATTATTGGTCCATTTTGTACGAACAAAAGATGGATCTTTAGAAAAAATATCATATCAACAGCACTTAAAAGCCTGCAAGAATCAAAGCAACATCAAACGCAAGGAGCAGTATTTGTCTAATACAGTGCAGAAACCATAGAATGCCGACAGTGCAGAAAGAGGTCACTCAGCCCATTCAGTATGCACTAACGCTCTTAAAGACCACCCCCCTAGGCTCAATCTCCCACCCAATCCCTGTAATCCCACCTAACCTACATATCTTTGCAAACTAAGGGAGAATTGATCATGGCCAATCCACCTAACCTGCGCCCGGAGGAAGCTCATGCAGACATGGGGAGAACATGCAAACTCCACGCAGATAGTCACCTGAGGCCAGAATTGAACTTAGGTCCCAGGCATTGTGAGGCAACAGTGCTCAGCAGTGTGCCATCACGCCGCCCAAAACCAAGCCCAATTTAAAAGTCACATCTTTATGAGGGACATAAAAGCATCTTTAGGTACATGTAAAGGTAAAGACTAGTTGGAAAAAATATGGACAGGTGGAGATAGGAGAATGTTTCGTGGAGAACAGGGAAAAAGAGGAACAACTAAGCAGATACTTTGCATCTATCTTCACAGAAGATACAGACCATCTCCCAGAAATACTAAACCAATTGGGGCTGAGGAACTTAAAGAGATTAGTAGTAATAAAGAGGTATTACTTGAAATGTTAGCTGGATTGAAAGTTGATAAATCCCCTGGGCCATATGCACTATATCTCCATGTTGAAAGCTGTGGCTGTAGAGATAGTCAATACATTGATAGTTATCTTCCAAATTCAGTCGTAGGAAAAAATTCAGAATCTATGATAATGTTTGTAATAACTGGACATTCAGATAGAAATAGTAAAATTGGGCAGGATAAACATGGGTTTATGAAAGGTAAATCATGTTTGACAAATGTTATGGGACAGGGTTTAGAGAACCCCAAAGTGTATCAAGGAGTTCACCTGACCCACAACTTTTAATAGATTATGGTTATGGGGAGCACACGGGTCATTTTACAGGTGTGGTGCAACAGAGTGTTAAAGTACTTTTAAATTAGAACAATGATTATTTATGAAACGAGCTTACACTTTATAAACCCACAATAAATATCTTAATAACTATCAACACCAATCATCCCCACAGATACAATATTCTATAAGTAACTCTTAATCTTTCCTTGCAACATCCATAAGACAAAATACCTTTTTTAAAACAGAGATCAGGTTTAAATTCTCTACTGAGAGCAGTTACTACTGTTAAATGAGCAAGTGATCTGAAGACAATCCTTTCATACAGAAATAAATCAGAATCACACCTTGTCTTGCTGGATGCAGCTCCAAATCTGCAAAACTGCCTGCTCAAAACAAAAGTGAAAGACAGACAGCCCAGCTCCACCCACACTCTGACATCACTGCAGCTATTTGATAAACATCCATTTCTTAAAGGTACATCCACTACAGCTACTTAATAAACACCCAGTTCTTAAAGGTTCTCTCATATGACACAAACTTGTTGGAGATTTTTGAGGATGTTGTTGTGATCACAGTTGGTGGTACTGCTGGACGGAAAGGTCCCAGAATGGAACCCTGACGAAGCAGACATAAAGTCTTAGTTTCTTTGAAAAAACATGGAGGAACAGAGTCACAGGACCGTTAATACGTTTTTAACAACAAGAAACATTTTTTAATAATCATGAAAAGTTTGGTTTTAATACAATACTCTTCCATTCCCCCTTATCTTCACAAATGTACGCATATTTCAAGGATAACCCCCCATCTAAAACCAAATGGTCGATGCCACTCAATCATTTGTGGATTCTCCTCGAATTCTCCCCAAGACGATTGTCAAATTACTGTTTCCAACCTCCAGTCTCAGAAAGAGGCTCTTTCAAATTTTATTTCAAACAGTGGAGTTCATCAGTTGTTTTTATCAACAATCCACCTCCAGGTTTTACAACTATCCTTTCAAACAAAGCTTCATCTCCATGGTTTCAATAAGGATGCACCATCAGGTTTTCCCATTTCTCCTTTCAGCATTCCTTTGTCTTGAATGCTTTTACACATTGTCTGAGATCCAGCAACCAATTGCCCCACAATCATAAACTGGAGTAAGATATCACAAATCTTAGAACCATTTCAGATATAGTTCTGGTTTCTCGCTAGCCTGCTCAGCTCTGTCTGTCTTCACTCTTCTAGTTCCAGTTTCTTCTGTTCTTTTAATTTCAGACTTCCTGGAAACTTCTTTCCATTTCTTTTTTCCTTAACTAGCTGTTCTTTTGATTTATGGAATTGCTTCCTTAGCCCTTGGTTTGTTGCATGGCTTTTCTTTTAGTAGCTCTTAGAGATGTTCCCTCTCTCTCTGTGAAACTCTTACCCCTCTGGTTTCCAGTTAAAAACTAAACTCAAAATGCTCTTTTCCCTAAAGCTGCCCTGGTTGCAAGGCAACGTGTTTTCCTTCTCCAAGCATGTTTCCTTTACAGGTCGTAAACCTCTCACCACAATAGTTTGAATTGAAACGGAAACCCCCATAGTGAAAACACCTATATTTAACGTCTGTTTTCCTGACAATATTACTTCCAACATAGATAAAGGCGGACCAGGGGTTGTGCTTTACTTGGATTTTCAGACTTGTGACACAGGAGGTTTGTAAATGAAATTAGAGCACATGGGATTGGGGAAATATTCCAGTATGGACTGAGAATTTCTTAGCAGAGGGTAGCAATAAATTGATTCTCAGGATATTAAGCTGTTACTAGCGGATGCCGCAATGATCCGTGCTAGGTTCACAGCTGTCCACAACTTATGTCAGTGATTTGGATGTGGGGACCAGTTGTAATATTTCCAAATTTTCTGACAGCACCAAACTGGGTGGGAATGTAGGTTATGAGGAGGATGCAAGGAGGTTTCAAGATGATTTGGACAGGCTAATTAAGTGGGCTAGAACATGGTAAATAAAATATAATGTGAATAAGTCTTAAATTATTCACTTTGGTAGATGAAACAGAAAGGAAGTATACTTCTTAAATGGAGAGTGTTTGGGAAGTGTTGATGTTCAAAGGGACCTGGGTGTCTGTGTTCATGAGTCACTAAAAGCCAGAATTTTGGTGCAACAAGCAAATAGGAAAGATAATGGTGTGTTGGTCTTCATCTCATGGGGATTGGAGTACAGGAGTAAAGATGTCTTGCTGCAATTGTACAGAGCCTTGGTGAGACCTCACCTGGATTATTGTGTACCATTTATGTATGGAATTGAATACTTGCCATAGAGGAGGTGCAGTGGTTCACCATATATAACAGGAGAGATTGAGGAGACTAGTTCTATATTCCCTAGAATTGCAAAGAATGAGGAGTGACCTAATTCAAAATTACAAAATTCTTATGGAGTGTGACAGGGAGGACATAGATAAGGGCTGGAATTCTCTGGCTGTTCACCACCACCCGTAGGTTTCCCAACGCCATCAGATGTCTTCAATGGGAAATACCATTGACAAGTGGTGAGTGGAGAATCCCACTGGCAGCTAGTGGCGCACTGCCTTTTGCGGCCGGGAATCACGCTGCTGGGGACCAGCGAATCCAGCCCAGGATGTTTCCCCTGGCTGGTGAGTCACAATGTAGAGGACTTCATCTCAGAATATGGGGGAGGCCATTTTTAGATTGCGATGGCGAGGAATTTGTTCACTCAGAGGGTTGTGAATCTTTGGAATTCTTTAACCCAGAAGGCTGTGGAAGCACAGTCATTGAGCATGTTCAAGAGAGAAATCGATAGATTTCTGGCACCTAGTGGCGTCAGGGGACATGGAGATAGTGCGGGAAGTGGCATTGAGGTAGATGATCAGCCATGATCTATTTGAATGACGGAGTAGGCTCAACTTGCCTATTCCCATTTCTATGTTCCCATGTTCCTACCCGTAGCTTGAAAGGAATTGAGTGGCCGAGAATAGTTTGTGACAGAGGAGAAAACTCTTAATTCTGTTAATAAACTGTTAATAGAGGACTAAAGGGTGGTCGAGGGTCAGAAGTGTTACAGGGATAGAGAAAACAACTGAAGGTAAAGAGAAGCTTATTATTGAACATGGAGGCAAACACAACAGGAGCTGATGATCAAGCTGGGACGAAAGTGAGAAGGTCAGAAATCTCAGCTGAAGTGAAGAAAGTTACCTGAGGTAAGGAAAGCTTGTTGTTGAAATCTAAGGGAGAAGCTTTGGAAATAGCTGAGGGAAATTAAATCAACTTAATGGTACACTGTGTAGCTCGAAGCCATTACAGGACAGCGACCAGATCAAACAAATACAATTAAAACCTGAAGGCTTTAATGTAGTTACCGAAGAGACTCAATTGGCAAAATTATTTGTTTAATAAAATGTGTGCTGTTTTATAAAATGATGGCATTTTCTTCAAATTATGAAAGAGTTGAACTCTGCTGTAATTGATTTGCTCTTCACAGAAAATGCCCTTTTTTACTGCACCAGCTGAGTGTCTTTTGCCATATCGCTTGCAGCTTGTCCAAATGATAATTCTAAATCAATGCTTTATCTGATTATAGTTTTGTTTGCTGCAGCCTCTAGTATCTCAGGAACCAAGCGGTGACTGCTCAACCTCATTTTACTCAAAATAAGAGATGTCAAAATATCATCCTGGGAGATGGCCATGTTACTTGTAAGCCACGGCCTCAATTGCCATCCATTCTATTTATGCTAATTGGGTTAACTTAATGTAGGTGCGCAGTTTAGATTATCTGTTTGATTTCTCTTTCACTTTCTATGTAGATGGCACCAGCCTGGGTTTATGCTAGGATTGTGCAGGGGCGTCATTTTACTTGAGCACATTGTTGGGTATGTGGTGATATGCCTGTAGATAATATTCCATGTACTCAGCAGTGTGACCTCCCACCAGCAGGTGGCCATGTACTCAGCAGTGTGACCTCCCACCAGCAGGTGGCCATGTACTCAGCAGTGTGACCTCCCACCAGCAGGTGGCCATGTACTCAGCAGTGTGACCTCCCACCAGCAGGTGGCCATGTACTCAGCAGTGTGACCTCCCACCAGCAGGTGGCCATGTACTCAGCAGTGTGACCTCCCACCAGCAGGTGGCGTTGATATAAGTCAGGCCACATCCAGTGTAGAAACAAATCTAGTGAGTGGGTTAGTTGCCCGCTTAAGGGCATTCATTAACATCTAGTTGCTTGACTATATTTTATAAGAAGAGGCACTTAGAACATAGAACATAGAACAGTACAGCACAGAACAGGCCCTTCGGCCCTCAATGTTGTGCCGAGCCATGATCACCCTACTCAAACCCACGTATCCACCCTATACCCGTAACACAACAACATCCCCATTAACCTTACTTTCATTAGGACACTACGGGCAATTTAGCATGGCCAATCCACCTAACCCGCACATCTTTGGACTGTGGGAGGAAACCGGAGCACCCGGAGGAAACCCACGCACACAGGGGGAGGACGTGCAGACTCCACACAGACAGTGACCCAGCCGGGAATCGAACCTGGGACCCTGGAGCTGTGAAGCATTTATGCTAACCACCATGCTACCCTGCTGCCCCACTTGCCAAAGCATGATTGGACATTTGGCTATATTTTTCTGATTTCTGTCGAAACCTTTGGAAGGTTGAATAATGTAAACAAGTGCTATGACTGCACTATTTTTCTACTGACAATGTGCTTTGAAATTGTTTTAGCCAGAGACAGAAAACGTACCAAGATAACTTGTCCTCAACATTCCCAAGTTTTGTTTTGTGTAAACATGGTTGGAGAAGCTTGTTTTTGTTCTCGAGATTGTTTACTTCATGGTATAGATATTTGCTTTTAGTTTTGCAAGACAGGGGATTTTGGAATGGCCTTCTGACCATTTCAACCCCTCCACGATTCGTGTCCAAAATGAATTACCTGAATGAAGCTCGAAGTACCTGACTTTGTTATTTCCATGACATCCAGCTAATGCCAGAAGGTTGTAAGGCGTACATGAAGACAGTCGTGCATAAGGGTAGTTCCAGGAGAGTCTAAAGTAACTCTATGATAACTTACTCTGTATCTGATCATTACCTTACCATGTGTACATTAATAATTCCTAGTTCTGGCTAAGTCACGTTAAATTGAATGGACAGGATCTCTGCTCTCAATCTCAAACTTTCTCACGCATTTCATCACCCTGGCTTCGCTCTCAGTTTTGCTCTTTCTCTAGCATCATATTTCTCCCCTGCTCCACCCTCTAGGGATCCACATTGCGACAGATTCTGAAGCATGGCCCGACATTCTGACACGAGTATAGAATCCCAACCTCTATCTTGTTAAGAAAACTACTCTTTGTTCCAGTGGTTGGAGAATGAGGATGAATGTAGTTTTTCTTTTTCTTACCATCTGGATGGTAATAGAGTTCTATGTCCCCATTGTATTGGACTGCTGTTCTTTTCCAATGAAGACAACTGGACCATTGTGCCTGCTGGATTTCATTCTTATACATTACTTATCTGCAGGAATCTTTTGAAAGCTTGAATG
Organism: Scyliorhinus canicula; assembly: GCF_902713615.1. Taxonomy (NCBI): domain Eukaryota; kingdom Metazoa; phylum Chordata; class Chondrichthyes; order Carcharhiniformes; family Scyliorhinidae; genus Scyliorhinus; species Scyliorhinus canicula. Next base: position 29,468,941 of record NC_052148.1, on the reverse strand, counting down.
CACACCTATATTTTTTATTGCATCTTTTAGTCCCAAGCTGTTTAAGGGAATCAAGTTATTTGCTGTGTGAAATATTTAGTTGGTTTGGGGCCCCCCATTTACAGATAAAGTGACACTTGTAGAATAATCACATTGCAATGAAGTCACTCTGATGTGTGTTGCACATGGTGTGATCATTTTAACTTGCAGTCTGCCTTGCAAGGTAATACTTTTCTGTTTAAACACAGTCTTTTTGGAGTTTAAACGTGCTCATAGAGAATTCTGCAGCTAATATGCTAATTTTGATAAGTCACCTCAAAATAGTTGCATGCGTGCCAATGTCATGGAAGACAATACATATCTGGCACCAAACATGATCGCAGCAAAAATTGTCTCATTGTGTTTGCCCAAGTCCAGACTCATGCAATCCCTTCAAGTGTCATGCATAGGGGTGTGGTGGTATGATTAGCATAGCTGCCTGCCATTGGTGCAGAACACCGGCTTACCATTGGCCCTGGTCGGTCATGTGCCTCTCGACCGGTTGGTTGAGACCAGTCATGTGACGGCTCCCCGATTGGTCGAGAAGCTGAGTTAACCCCGCCTCCAGGGCGGGGTATAAATACCCAGTACTCCCGGCGGTCGCCCTTCTACTGTAATCGACCGCAGGGCTAACATCTAGTAGATTAAAGCCATACTTTTGTTCAGCAACTCGTCTCACGTTCAATTGATGGTACATCAAGGGGGAAAGTAGTACAGTTAACCATTTTCCCCCGGGAGGGAGGAAGCTTGTGATCCTGACTTAACAAATTGCTGTGGAAAATTCAAGATCTTCCTAGCCACCCTTCATGAATTGCTGGTTTATTATGGTCTGACAAGAGGATAATACCCTCAGAAATGGCATAATTCACTCAAAACACCAAATGCTAAATTGTTCATAACGGTAGCCTATCAGACCTCATGCTACCTCAAGGCTATTTTGGCTCGCTTATTTTGCACCGTGGCCACATAAAGAAGTTAACAAACATAATTACACATCCTGTTACACAGCACACTTAACTAAATTGTGTCCTGATATATTAAACCCCAAAGCATTCAAGAGTAAACAAGTTTAACCACTTCATTTTTTCCACAGCTACATTGCAAATGCACAAGTCTTTTTTAAGTAAAAAGAAAGGACCCAAATGGAAAAGAAACCCGGTACGGACCAGTGTTCTTATTTTCCCATTTTTACTATGTTTTTTTTGCAGGGGAAACATCGCAACATAAGAGATTAAGCCAGTACCTAACCCGACCCACACAACCTGATATCTTTCAATCAACTTTTAAATGTACTCGGGAGTTAATTGAACTGTAGATTTGACATGAACATGCAAAAAGCCGCAATGAGAGAAAGCTGTTTTTATCACATTGAACTTGAACTTTCCCTGAGCAGCATTCAGCCTTACTGTGTGTATCCATAACACTTTACCTGCTCTTTTGACAAATTATTCCAGGCATATATTGTTTTGAGAAAAAAATATTCTTGATGCATAATTTACTTTTTACTAATTTAACTTTGATCTTCCTTCTGCTGGTTGACTTAATTTGTGGCCATTTTCTCTGTTTCCTTTATCTCTTCATTTTTAATGTTTATTTATCCTGTATTGATATATTTTTACTCCATCCTTAAACGCATTTGAGCTGTTTCTGTCCTTGCCCTTTTTTCAAGAAAGTATAATTGTTTTCTGTTATTGGTAGAACAGTTTGAAGTTTCCAGCGCATAATAATCAAAATCCATAGAATCTCAACAGTGCAGAAGGAGGCCATTCGGCCCATTGAGACTGCAATGAACCTCCGAAAGATCACCTTACCCAGGTCCACTCCAATGCCGTATCCGTGTAACCCCACCCAATCTGCACATCCTGGACACTAAGGGGCAGTTTAGCATGGCAAATCCACATAACCTGCACATACTGTGGGAGGAAACCTGAGCACCCAGAGGAAACCCACGCAGGCACAGGGAGAACATGCAAACTCCATACAGACAGTCACCCAAGGCCGGATTCGAACTCGGGCCACTGGTGCTGTGAGGCAGCAATGATAACCACTATGCCACCGTGCCGCTTGTCCAAATCCTGGCTTGCCAAAGGTGTTAACTTGCAAATGGTGGTCTGAGGGTCAGTTTACAGAACCTGCAAACATCCAAATTCTTGGTGGAACTCCACCTCCACTTCCAAATCTGACCATCCTTCCTGCCACATATCTTCATTTCGGGGAAATATAGGTTCAACTCTGAAGGTTGTTACCTGTTGCTTCAACCTAGCGACTGCTCAGCCTATATAAGAAGCAGCTGATTCATTTTAATATATCCTATTTCTTATCCAGGCCTCTACAATCTCTTTGGGTTTTTCTTGGGCATCCCTTTTGCATTCCCTCAAGGAGCCACATCAATTTTAAGGGCATAAGTGAACCAGCAAGAGTGCAGTCATCATAGCCACCAGCTGATTACCAGGGAGTTCTCTGTCCATTGTATGAGATGACAAGTTAATGTTAATTCATGACCTCAAGTGCCATTTATTATTTAGTAGAATAATAACTTATAGTTTGGAAAAGTTATCGGAAAGGATCCATCAACAATTTATATTCCCTATTATTCTTTAAATAATGTGCTGGCATAATGTGTTAGTCAAATATTTAGCCATTGAAATGCACTTGGCAGGGTCTCCCTGGAGGAAAGACCCACTTTATCTGGAAACTGAACACTTGTGTCTCCTCAACAGTCAATTCTTTGCATCAAGAATAAGCAGGCAACTTTCGGAGCAGGTTCCATCCTCTTGGGCCAATGTCACTCTCGAAGAAGCATCTAAATTATTTTCTTGGCCATGACCAAAGGAAAACTGTCGAGTTGCACTTAAAACACATCTATATAGCTGATTCACGGCAGAGCTATAAATAGGGCCCACTTCTCTCCCTGGCAATAGGTCTCAAGAGCTTTTCATTGCTGAAACAATTTTGAGAGGTGGACTTGATGGAGGCACTCTGATACATTTATACTGACAGTCTCCCAGAGTTAATTCGTTTGGGGCAAGCAAGGCCTATCTAATAATCAGTGGGCCTCTTTATCTCACTGAAGGGTCTGTTCATGGGAATATTCATAGAGAGGGGGGGGGGGGGAAATAGTTTTAGTTTCCTGATTATTAAAGACTTGTTTTGCACTCTTGGAATAATCAACCTTGTAGTTCAATAGTATGGGATGAGTTTGATCAGCTGTTCTGAGGAATAAAAATATTGGGCTGATTTTACGGCTGGCGGGCATGTTATCGGTGATGGGTGTTGACATGTAAAATTTGTTGGTGCCCAGCCACCCCCTTCCCCTCCACTCCTGGTCTGTTCCCCATACTATGGGATGTGGATACATTTTCCCACTAGGCTCCCCACCCTTTACCCTATTCAGGTCCTTAACTGCCCAATTAATTAGGAACTAAGGGCCGCAATTCAGCTTCACTGCCATAAAATGCTTGGCGGTAGCAGGCGAGCCAAGTGTGAAGGCTGTTTCTGAAAAGAATGATTTGAAAAAGGAGAGTGGGGCATTTCAAACGGAGAATTCCCTGTGCGGTTCATCAGGGGCACCCTCACCAAGATGCCAGTCCTCCTTTTTATTCGTCCCCCGGCTGCCTGCAAAATCTGGCCTCCACATACTTCCACCCCCCCCCCCCCCCCAACCCTGCCTCAGTAGGCGCTGCAGTGATCCCTCCCCATCCTAAAACCCCAGGATATACCTCTCTCCCTTGGCACCTGCTTGCAGGCCGACAGAGGCCACGACTGAGCTCTGGCACTGCAGGGACTGTTGGAACTGTTGATCATTGAGACTGGGCGGGTAGCTCACCAAGATGGGTCTTCCTGTCCACTGCGGTTGGTGTACCCTCACAAAATCCAGCCCAGTCTTTCTCACTTTCGGCTAAGAGAGAATAATGTTGATATTTCTAGATTTTCTGTGCTGAAAAACAAGTTAGGCGCATGAAATGTGGACACTAATACATCCCACTTTCACATCAGAATGGCACTGCAGCACAATTTACTATAGCTTCACAGTTATTTGCACTTGCAGAAGGCGCTTGATAGAATTCTTATGTTGATGAACTGCTGGGTGTTGTTCAAAGATAGACTGCTTTTTAAAAACCGAACCCGACCATTCAGGTAGCACAGATGTTTCAGTGCTGGAATTTTCCAATCTGCCACTAAGTCCCACACAAGGGGCCGGAATGGGGGAGTGTTTCCCGCTCTGGAGGCCAGAAGGAAACCACAGCAAGGCCTGAGTTCGCCGGCCATTCACTGGCAGCGGGATTCACTGGTCCCGCAGGCAGCGCACCCCACCCAAAGTTTTCCCACCGGTCGGGTGGCTTCAATGGAAATTCCCATTCGCTGTTCACAGTGGTGGGATCAGAAAATTCTTCCAGCAAATGGTATGCCGCCTCCTGCCATGGAGAAACACGCACCTAAGAGTTTAGCATCATATGGGGGGACGGGATTGATGGTGCGTGTCTCGTCTACATATCTGGATATTGAAAAGGCACCCAACATGACTGACTCACTGTTGAAGAAAAGATGAACCACCTGAAAAAGAAGATGGATCTCCAAGAACATCCTGAGGCTGGTAGGTAGAGTTTCTCAACATAATAATCTTTATTGTCACAAGTCGGCTTACATTAACACTGCAACAAAGTTACTGTGAAAAGCCCCTAGCTGCCACATTCTGGTGCCTGTTCGGGTACACAGAGGGAGAATTCAGAATGTCCAAATTAGCGAACAGCTTGGGCGGGATTCTCCGGAATCGGCGCGATGGCCCGACGCCGGCGTCAAAAATGGCGCGAACCGCTCCGGCTTTGGGCCGACCGAAAGTAGCGGACTCCTCCGCACTTCCGGGGGCTAGGTGGATGCAGGAGGGGTTGCGCGAATCCGCGCATACGCCAAAGGGCCGGCGTGATCCCGTGCATGCGCGGAACTGCCGGTGTATTCTGGCGCATGTGCAGGGGGGTGTCTTCTCCGCGCCGGCCATGGCAGAGCCCAACAGGGGCCGGCACAGAAGGAAGGAGTGCCCCGCATGGCACAGGCCAGGCTGCAGATAGGTGGGCCCTGATCGCTGGCCAGGCCACCGTGGGGCCCCCCTCAGGGGTCGGATCCCCCCCGCGCATCTCCGAGGACCGCCTCGCCGACGTACCTGCCAGGTCCCGCCGTGTGGGACCATGTCTAATCCACGCCGGAGGGACTGGCCAAACACCGACAGCTGCTCAGCCCAACATGGCCCGGAGAATTGCCGGGGGGGGGGGCGCTGCCAACAGCCCCCGACCCGACGGTGGGTCAGAGAATTCCGCCCCATGTCTTTTGGTACTTGTGGGAGGAAACCGGAGCACCCAGAGGAAACCCTCATAGACACGGGGAGAACATGCAGACTCCGCATAAACAGTGACCCAAGCTAGGAATCGAAACTGGGACCCTGGCGTTGTGAAGCCATAATGCAAACCACTATGCTACGGTGCTGCACAGAAGCTGGAAGAACCACCCATAAATGTACCTCCACACATGGCTGTGGTGTTCAGGGTTACTGGAGGCCTCTATTTCTGGTGAGTACCGACTTCTGCATGTCATGTTGTTCCTGACATGCTTTGGACCAGCATGCTTTCCCGCTGGTGTGGAGAATCGGGCTTGGTGAATGATTCCAGTCAAGCCTTCATCTGCATCCCATTAGTGGGATGCAAATCTGATTCATGCTGGCCTCCAGCGGGTTTCCCGATCTACAATGGTCAGCACCAATGGAAGATCTCACGGTAAATTCACACCGGTGTAAAACCGATTTTTGGACTCCCACCGAATTCTCCCACCACCACCATTGGGAGTCTTCTGCCAAGGACACTCTGCAAAACACATTTCAGTTACATTTTTGATTTGACAGACCACAGCTTCCAGAATGACAGAATGATCATTCAGGTGCTATCTATCTTTAAGGCTATTTTTTAAAAAAAATCAAGGACTTTGTTTTCCTCTCTGAATAAAAAAATGTGTACTTTGTACAGCTTCAGGAATTGTTGGATAACCTTGTAACATTTTATTACTTACTGACATGACATGCCGTAAATGGCAAAATTCTTCGGAATATGGAAAGTCAGAGAGATCTGGGCATGCAGGTCCACAGATCTTTGAAGGTGGCAACACAAGTGGACAAGGTAGTCAAGAAAGCAAACAGAATGCTTGCATTCATTGGACAGGACATCAAGTATAAAATCTGACAAGTCATGCTCCAGCTGGATAGAACTTTGGTCAGGCTGCACTTGGAATATTGCGCACAATTCTGGGGGCCACAATACCAGAATGATGTGGTGGAATTGGAGAGGGTGCAGAGGAGGTTTGCCAGGATGTTGCCTGGTCTGGAGGGTATTAGGTATGTCGAGAGGCTGAATAGACTTGCAATGTTTTCATTTGAAAGACGGAGGTTGAGGGGTGACCTGATAGATGTCTACAAGATTATGAGGGGCATGGATAGAGTGGATGGGCAGGCACTCTTGCCCAGGGTGGAGGGGTTAGTCATCAGGAGGCATAGGTTTAAGGTCCGTGGGGGCAAAGTTTAGAGGAGATGTGCAAGATAGTTTTGTTACGCAGAGGCGGTGAGAGCCTGGAACACGTTGCCAGGGGAGGTTATGAAAGCAGATACACTAACAGTGTTCAAAATGCCATGGTTACAAACCCATGGTTGGATGGGTATCGAGGGATACAGCACAAGGAAGTGCTGAGGGTTTCGGCAAAGGTTGGTATCATGACAAGTACAGGCTTGGAGGGCCGAAGATCCTGTTCCTGTGCTGTATTGTTTGATGCTGTGGCTTCCTCCCATCTTCATTTTGTGAAGTTACTTATAGGTAGAAGAGGAACAACATCCTTTGCTGGCTGTTGAAGATAGGTTACTGGTGCTCTTCAGAAACCCCAACAGCCACTTCACCAGCAAAGGACCGGAATCCTCTTTTTATTTGCCATTCAATAACTCCATCACACAACTGATAAGAAAGAAAATTCTGCCAGGCAAGCTTGCATTCTCCAGATGTTTCCAAATCTTCAGTTTATATAAGCATACTTGTTTCTTCTGTTCAACTCCAGTGAAAAATAAATGGAACAGTGAGTGATCAAATGGCAATCGTGCGTTGTTAATCTAAGGTGTTTATGGAGCCGACACTGAAAAGTAGATACAAGGAAATCACCGCGAAGATAAAGAGCATACTTTTCAGAGTCGTACAGCGCAGAAAAGGCCCTAAGGCCCATCAAGTTTGCACCGTTAATAACTACCCCTAATCTCACACTAATCCCACTTACCAGCAATTGTCTCATATCCGAGAATGTGATGGCGTTTAAAGTGCTCATCCAAGATGCTTTTTAAAGATTGTGAGGTTTCCAGCCTCCACTACCTTCTCAGGCCGTACATTCCAGATTCTCACCACCCTCTGAGTGAAAATGTTTTTTCTCAAATCCCCTCAGAATCTCCTGCCCCTCACCCTAAAACTGCACCCACTTGCCATTGACCGCTCACTTTCAATGATGGTATAATGGGTTTTCACAGTTATATACTCTTTTCCTGGTCCATAGCTAAAGTTGTCCCCATTATTTCTGAACCTAAGTTCATTATGATTGCCTTTCATGCAATCTAAGTCATTGCTCTGACACAACAGTGTAATCCTATCCTATGTTCCAATTTGTGCAATCAGAATCAAATCTTCTGGAATTTAGTGTGACTTGCCATCTATTTTCTATAGTTAAGCCATCCATTGGAGCTCTAAAACAGTTATAAAGCCATTTGTTGTCATTCACGTCAAATGAAGATCATTTTAATTATTTCCTGTTTACACCCCAGTAGTGGTGGCCCAGGTTGATAATACAAGCTTTTAAATTGGCTCTTCAAGTATGGTACTTGCGCTTTGAGTAGACCATTAAACATCTGGAGTTATATTTGTTTAGTTGTGATGAAGGTTGGAAACAGAATAGGTTAAATGCTGATTCATCCCCAACGTGCAGACAAGTGGCTTTCACAAAATTGGTAATAATGAAATGTGATTTACAGAGGTAAGGTCTGCTTTGACTGAGTGGAAGAACGTACAAAATTGATGGGTGGGAAAAGATAACTGGTCCATCAAGCCTGCCCATACGTTCTGAAGGACAATTAAGGAAGGGTCATTAATACTGGCCTCACATTGCAGAATGTGACTGAAACATGAATGAACACTTCATTCGGCCAAGCCTCAACCGGGAGATCACCTGGATCAAATATTATTCACAGTGACATATCTTTTATATGATTTGGTCATGCAGAGACGTTTGTTGAGAAATGGGATGTTGAATACAAATTTCATTATTTTGAATTTAATCAAGACCTATTGGATGTGTACCATTGACAGAGTTATTTTCAGTCTACATGTCCAGTGACAATGGGGTTGATGGTATTTGGGGCCAGTGATATAAATTGGTCTTGAACCTGAAATAACACAATTATTCCAGTGGGAAAAGCCGAGGGCTAATGTTTCCAGCAAATGCAATTCAGGGCTCCTGTGCGACTTCATGATTTTTCAAGGCAAGCATGAAATTTCAAGTTCAGAAGAAGGGGAATGGAAATTTCAAATCACAAAACTGTAAATACAGCAAAGGTAAGTCAGATAAAAGCAAAATACTGTGGTTGCTGGAAATTCAAAATCAAAACAGAAAATGCTGGATAAACTCAGCAGGTCTGGCAGCATCTGTGGAGAGAGAAACTAGAGTTAACGCTTTGAGTCCATATGACTCTTCTTCAGAGCTAAAGAGGGATAGAAATGTCACGGAACGTATAGTTGAATAGGAGATTGGAGGAGATAAGGCAAAATAGAGGCTCAAGGTCAGGTCAGAGCTATGGAGAGATTGACTGAGTTGTCATGGACGCAAGACAAAAGAAGTATTAATGGTAGCATTAAGGTCTAAGGAAATGCTAATGGTGGCATAAAGGTAAGAGAGCAGAATGTATTCATAGGAGAACAAAGGTCAGTGATCAATGAATTTCAATGTATGTAACTTTATTGTAGAGATGCCGGCGTTGGACGGGGTGAGCACAGTAAGAAGTCTTACAACACCAGGTTCAAGTCCACCAGGTTTGTTTCAAATCACGAGCTTTCGGAGCACTGCTCTTTCCTCAGGTGAATGGAGAGGTAGGTTCCAGAAACCTTTAGAACGACAAAGTCAAAGATGCAAGACGATACTTTGAATTCAAGCATTTGCAGATAATTAAGTCTTTACAGAACCAGAGAGGTTACCCGTAGCTATGTGGAGAGGCTGAATAGACTTGCGCTGTTTTCATTAGAACGACAGAGGTTGAGGGGTGACCTGATAGATGTCTACAAGATTATGAGGGGCATGGATAGAGTGGATGGGCAGGCACTCTTGCCCAGGGTGGAGGGGTTAGTCATCAGGAGGCATAGGTTTAAGGTCCGTGGGGGCAAAGTTTAGAGGAGATGTGCGAGGCAGATTTTTTACACAGAGGGTGATGAGTGCCTGGAATGCGTTGCCAGCGGAGGTTGTGGAAGCAGATACATTAACGCCGTTCAAAAGGCACCTTGACAAACACATGGATGGGATGGATATAGAGGGATATGGCACAAGGAAGTGCTGAGGGCTTGGGCAAAGGTTTGTATCATGACCGGTACAGGCTAGGAGGGCTGAAGGGCTAGTTTAGCTCACTGGGCTAAATCGCTGGCTTTTAAAGCAGACCAAGCAGGCCAGCAGCACGGTTCGATTCCCGTACCAGCCTCCCCGGACAGGCGCCGGAATGTGGCGACTAGGGGCTTTTCACAGTAACTTCATTGAAGCCTACTCGTGACAATAAGCGATTTTCATTTCATTTTTCATTTCCTGTGCTGTATTGTTCTTTGTTCTAATAAGAATCAATAATCTGGTTGATTGGAGGTGTCCAAAGTACAACTTTTATTGCTAATTAAATAAAAGCAAATTACAGTGGATGCTGGAATCTGAAACAAAATAGAAAATGCTGGAAAATCTCAGCAGGTCTGGCAGCATCTGTAGGGAGAGAAAAGAGCTAACGTTTCGAGTCCGATGACTCTGTCAAAGCTAATAGACAGAGAAAATGGGAAATATTTGTACTGTGGAGTGAGAATGAAAGATGAGTCATAGCCACAGAAACCCAGTGAAACCGGGTGCTAATAGCCACAGAAAGCAAGGGGAATGAGTGCTAATGGCAGTCCCCAGAGAACAAAAGATGTGAAACGCCAAACAGCAGAGAAACTAACATCAGAGGGTAAACTGTGAAAGATGTAGATGTGGGGGTAGGAGAAGGGGGAAGCAAAGGGGAGAAAGGGTAAGGAAAGGTGGATAAGATGGGGGGATGAATATATAAAGAAAGACAAGAGAGAAAGAAATGGTAAAAAACAGTTAAAATGAAATGGGATGAAAACAAATGGGCCGAGGTGGGGTGGAGCTAATCATCTGAAGTTGTTGAATTCGAAGTTGAGACCCGAAGGCCTAAGCGTGCCTAACCAGCAGATGTGATGTTGTTCCTCCAGTTTGCGTTGAGCTTCACTGGAACATTGCAGCAGGCCAAGGACAGACATGTGTGCATGGGAGCAGGGCCTTGTTTTAAAATGACAAGCAACGGGAAGATCATGGTCCTGAATGTACACAGACTGAAGGTCCTCAGCAAAGCGATCGCCCAGTCTGCGTTTGGCCTCTCCGATATAGAGGAGACCACAATGGGAGCAGCGAATGCAATAGATCAAATTGGAAGAGGTGCAAGTGAAACGCTGCTTAACCTGGAATGAGTGTTTTGGGCCTGGGATATTCAGCATGGAAGAGGCAAAGGGGCACCTTCTGCGATTGCATGGGAAGGTCCCATGGGTGATGGGAGAGGTGTTGGGTATGGTGGAGGAGTGGACTAGATTATCTCGGAGGGAACGGTCTCTGCTGAATGCTGACAGAGGGAGTGAAGGGGAGATGTGTTTGGTGGTGGCATCATGATGGAGTTGGCAAAAATGGCGGAGGATTATGCTTTGCACACAGAGGCTGGAGGTGGGGTGAAATGTGAGAACGAGAGGGACTCTATCCTTGTTCTGGGAGGGAGGGGAAGAGGCGAGGGTAGTGGCGCAGGAGATGGACCGCACATTGTTGAGGGCCTCATCAACAACTGTAGACTTTTAAAAAACTCAAAGTGGCCTCCTCACCCTGAACTGCTCTGCATGACAGCGATTAACAGTCCAAACAGTTCAGGTCACCGTCATTCGCACGTCCTGTGGTGATGGTGGTTGGGGGGGACGGGGACACATAATTTGCGTGGTGGTGGATAGGGGAGGGTGCCCCTACTTGTCAGCGGGCAGGGACAGAGAGGGGGGGAAGGGTTTGTGGTTTGGGGGTGAGGAGGACTTGCCCCCAGACCTTGGTATCGGGCCGCCCACTCAAAATGGCTGCCTGATGCCAGGATTTCTACGGAATCCCCCGAGCTCCTCGCCATATGTAAATTTGCATGGCAAGGGAGAGGGAGTCACTCCTGGGTGACGCTCCTAGTTCCAGCGCAGACCAGGAGCGCTACTCATCCAGCAGCAGGATTTAGTCTCCCGAACGGCGAATCCTGTCCATTGTCTCTTTTCTTTCAGTAATACTCACGGGCAGGAATTCTCTGATCATTGGGATTCATGTTTCCCGCCGGCAGCACACCCCCGCCCACGGGTTTCCCAGCAGGGTGGCTTCAATGGGAAATCCCATTGACAAGCGGCAGGAGTGAAGAGTCGCGCCACCTCCGAACGGCGCACCGCCGCAAAACACACGGCTGGAGGACTGGAGAATCCAGCCCAAACTCTTTACTATCAAGTGACAACGTGTACACTGATTTAAGGCAAAGGTAGAAAAAACCAAAGGCAACATGAGGCAAACGTTTTTGATCAGCAAACATTTAGGACCTGGCATTCACTGTCCGAGACTGCGGTGGGAGCAGATTTAATTTTGCCTTTCAAAGGAAATTATCTGTAAAGGTTAGATTTGCAGGGATATGGAAAAAGGCCGGGAAGTGGCATTAGCTGAGCTGGTCTTGCAGAGGGCTAGCACAAAAACTATGGGCTGGGTGTCCTCACTCTATGATTCCAAGGAAGAAGGGCATTGAACAGATTGTATCCATATATTTTAAAGAAAGGAAAATGAAGGGACACTCGCTGGCCTGAGCTCGGTATGATTTTTGACCTGGTAATTCATCTGTTTTTGAAATAAATTTAGAGCACCCGATTATTTATTTTACAATTAAGGGGTAATTTAATGTGGCCAATCCCCCTACCTTACACATCTTTGGGTTCTGGGGGTGAGACCCACGCAGACACGGGGAGAATATGCAAACTCCACACGGACAGTGACCCGGAGCCGGGATCGAACCTGGGACCTCAGCGCCGTGAGGCAGCACTGTGCCACCGTGCCGTCCACTGGTAATTCATCTTGATTTCACATTTTTAATGCAACAATCAAAAGCATTGTCCAATTTTAGATCTTGGTGAGTAGGTCCAGTGTGAAAGAGGAGAACATGACGGTATATAAAACAAGGAGGAACAAAGCCTTTTGAAAGGATGCAGCAAAGAGACGGCCCTACACAGTGTTTAATGGATGCTGGAGAAGAGGGGGTGGTTGTGAGGAAATGCTGAGGGAGGTGCCAATTTTGATTAGCTATCATGTTCTAGTTTTCATTTGTTTTAACTAGCCTTGCCCATCCATTCTCAGGTCTGTTCACATTAGATATTTATTATCTAACACAAATAATACCAACACAATCGTAAAAGAGTAAAAGTAATAGTAAAATATAATTATTAAGACTGGACAAAACTATTTTCACACAAGCCTTTTGTACTTATTTTTATGAGGAAACCTAAAGCCCTTGAAGCAAATTTATAATGTCATCAGGACTCATAATTTACAATAGCATTATCTCAGCTTATTAAGTCTCATTCTTGACTGAAGCATTCTACCACTATGGAGCATGATATTTAATCAGATCATTAGAGCAGTTTGATGATCAGAATATGTAATGAAGGACAAATGAACAAGAGTGTTGTAGCTGCTGGTTCCGTTATTACACCTTTCCAGGATCAGTCCAGAATTATGCCTCACAATCTTTGAAAGTCAGTGGTCCTAATGTCTAAATGTCCATTCAATGTAGTAGAAGTCTATTTGTCGCAAACTTGATCCTGACCTCACCCCCATGTCCGGCGGTGCAAGTTTCTAGCACAGGTCGTTAGATTGCAATTAGGAATATGAACTCTAGCTGATTATTTTGTTTCACGTCTATTGTACGAGTGTCAAGGTCAAGAGAGCGTTTCATCTGCTGGTTATGCAAAATCACCGGTCATGATTTCTGATCTCGCAAACAGTGTTATTTAGCTTTTGAGTCAAGAATGCTGCAACTAACCAGTGCTACCGACAGTAAAAACAGAAAATGCTAGAAATACTCAGCAGGTCAGGCAGTACTGTACTATCAGGATCAGACCTGAGACCAGGAGCCCAGTAAGTTCAGCGAGAGGTGCGTTTGAGTGAGTGAGGGCAGTAGAGAAATTCAGACCGTTAATACTGTGATATAAATGCCAGTGGAAAGGTCAAAACGGTCTCACAGTGGTTAGCACTGTTGCTCCACAGCGCACGTGTTTGCGTGTGTTTCCTCCGGGTGCTCCGGTTTCCTCCACAAGTCCTGAAGGATGTGCTTGTTAGGTGAAATGGACATTCTCAATTCTCCCTCAGTGTCCCTGAACAGGCACCGGAGTGTGGCAACTAGGGGATTTTCACAGTAACTTCATTGCAATGTTCATGTAAGCCTACTTGTGACACTAATAAAGTGCGCAGGTGATTGGAAACCAAAGGTAGTTTCAAGGGATTTATATTTGTACGGGTAAATATTGCGGATAAGTTCTAGGTGGGTTTAATTTAATGTTTCTGTGCCTGGAAGGGATTAGAACATAGAACATAGAACAGTACAGCACAGAACAGGCCCTTCGGCCCTCAATGTTGTGCCGAGCCATGATCACCCCATTTAAACCCACGTAACCCGCATACCCGTAACCCAACAATCCCCCCATTAACCTTACACTACGGGCAATTTAGCATGGCCAATCCACCTAACCCGCACATCTTTGGACTGTGGGAGGAAACCGGAGCACCCGGAGGAAACCCACGCACACACGGGGAGGACGTGCAGACTCCACACAGACAGTGACCCAGCCGGGAATCGAACCTGGGACCCTGGAGCTGTGAAGCATTGATGCTAACCACCATGCTACCGTGAGGCCCCTAGCTAAATTGATAGCTAAATTCATGCTGGACAAGGTGTTGATATGTGTGGGGGTTCATTTCAATTCCAATTGGGATTCTATTGTGGATTAAGGATCTGCCACTTCACAGAGTGAGAGGGTTTTACTTTGTCCTTAGTTTTTAAAACTGAAAGCCAGAGCAGTTGCAGATAGAAATCAGGAGCGAAAACCTTCTCAGCTCTGTTCGAAGCAGGAAAATGTGTACAAAGGTGTAATGTGCTAGAAAGCAAGATCCAGAGAAACTAAAGGGCAGTTGGTTCTGGAAACCTGGAAAGTGAACAGGAAACTGCTCATAGACATTACAGACAAAGCTGAGAAGCAATTGGCTGGTGAGAAGCTAGATGTCCAAAGTTGCTGAAGTAATCCTAAAGGTTTCAAAAGTAATCCTAACGTTTGGACTGTCTTGATACAGCCTGTGAAACACATTTTAAGGAATTGAGAAGACAGTATTGGCTGGATATCAGAGTTTGTGTTCACAGTGGAAGTCAGTGGAGACAAAGGGGGCGGGATTCTCCCATGCGCGCCGTACGGGAGAATCGGCGTTCGCGCCATTTTTTCCTGTGGCGCCGGTCCAACGCCGGCAGGAGATTCTCAGAGGAGCGGAGAATCTGTGCCATTTGCGCCGGCGTGTTTGGCGCGGCACAGGTTACGGGCCGCAGATTCTCCGGCCTTGACCCGCTGCCGCCGTTCACACCTGCTCGCAGCCGATGGGAACTCTTCGCGTAGGGTCGGGGGGGGGCTGTGGGGCGGGGAAAATCGCTCCTTCACCGGGGGGGGGGCCTCCGATGGGGTCTGGCCCGTGATCGGGGCCCACCAGTCGGTGGGCCGGCCTCTCCTGCCCTGGCCCTATTTTATTACACGTCTGGCCCCTGAACCCCCACGCCATGTTGCATTGGGGCCAGCTCGTTGAGGAAGTTCCCCGTGCATTCGCAGGTTGGCGTGGCCCAACTGCGCATGCGCGGGTTGGCGAGGCACCACTGCGCATGCGCGGGTTGGTGAGATGCCAAGTTGGCGCCGGGAAGGGAGGCTGGAGCAGCGTGAACCGCTCCAGTACCCTGTGAAACACAACGGCGTTCACGACGGCGCGAACACTCTGCCTCCATTTCGGAGAATCCCATCCAGGAATCCTGAAGAGCGAGGTGTAAATCCTGGACTGGAGTCACTATTAAAAGTGGAGTTGAAGATTATTTAAAAGTCTAATTTGATAATCCTGGACTGGATTTCAGAATGCAAACCACCAGTGGAAAGCATGATTATGACAGTACGTTTTAAAGAGTGTTTTGAGTCTTGTGTGGCAGAATCTGGGTGGATTATGGGGAGAAATCCACAGATATTCACTTGGGGTTTCAGAGTGGAGTGTTTATTTGACCACAGCCAATTGGTGTCTTTTAAAAAAGAGGACTTTGTGTATGAATGAGACCATTGTGGCTTCACATGTAATTTTTCATCTGTATTAATCTAAAAACCTGTGTGTCATCTGTAAGCTAAAGGGGGTGTAAAGGAATATTGTATTACAATCTATTTTTTTCATTTTTAATTCCTTGTTTTTAAAACTAATTAGCAGTCCTGTGTCTCTGTTCCTCCACTTCTGAGAAAACCAAAACTAAAAAATACAGCCTTTTGAGCCAGTGTTCCATTCTGGTATCATCCAATTATCGCATCAAACGGGATCGGAACACAGGTGAATGAAAATTTTGAGAACACTTGAGAGGGTCCATGTGAAGCAGAAAGTTGCCTGACCAGAGAAGTGGGGCTCAGGCAAAGGTGTCCAGTGACGTACAACAGGGACCTTTGCTGGGTTCCCTATTGTTTGTCATTTATATAAGCGACATAAATGACTGTATGTGGAGTAAGATCAGTAAGTTTGCAGATGAAACAAAGATTAGTCGGGTGGTGAACAGAGAGGTTGAGTGTCTTGGGTTACAGGAGGATATAGACAGGATGGTGAAATGGACAGATAAATGGCAGATGGAATTTAACCCTGAAAAGTGTGAGGTGATACACTTTGGAAGGAGTAATTTGACAAGGAAACATTCAATGAATGGCCTGACACTGGGAAGTTCCGAGGAACAAAGGGACCTTGACGTGTTTGTCCATAAATCTCTGAAGGCAGAGTGCAGGTTAATAGGGTGGTGAAAAAAGCATATGGGACACTTGCCTTTATCAATTGAGGCATAGATTACAAAAGCAGGGTGATCATGTTGGAGTTGTATTGAGCTTTGGTGAGCCACAGCTGGAGTACTGTGTGCAGTTCTGATCGCCACATTATAGTGTTGCTAATTGTGCTTTTGCTTAATTGCTCTGTTTAATAATCATTACTCTAGAGTCGCCAGGTATCTTTCTGATACCACCACGAGGTTCAAAGCCAAGTGCTGATCAATAACTCAATACACCAGTTAGTAAGTTTCAAATCAAAACACATTTATTATACACAGTCAATCACTACTCATGCATAAAACTCTACTTACTAGACTATCTCTAACACTAAAAGGCCTATACTTAGCTTTGGAAATGGTCCACCAGGTCAGGGGAACAATGGCCTTTCATTCGATTCTGAGGCTACAGGCTTCAAGCTGGTATGGACCATAGCTAGGAGCGCCTATCTCGTAGTCTGCGTTAACTGGAGACTTACTTGGTTGGTGCAGCTGCCAGGCAGGTCTCTCCTTGTTGAGAGTCACGGTCAAGAGTTCTTTAGAGCTGCTACGAGAACCCGCAAAGATTCTGCAAATTCTTTGCGGGCCTCCATTTTGGAATTGGGAAGAGGCCACCCCAGTTGGCTACAATAGGAAGGATGTGATTGCACTGGAGCAGGTGCAGAGGTGATTCACCAGGATGTTACCTGCGATGGAATATTTAAGTTATGAAGAGAGGTTGGATAGGCTTGGGCTGTTTTCGCTGGAGCAGAGAAGACTGAGTGGCAAGCTGATCGAGGTGTACACGATTATGTACCACGAGCATGGACAGGGTGGATAGGGAGCAGCTGTGTCCCTTAGTTGAAGGGTCAGTTACGAGGGGACACAAGCTCAAGGTGAAGGGCAGGAAGTTTAGGGGAGATTTGAAGATTTTTTTTTTTACCCAGAGGGTGGTGAAGGCGGGTTGCCTCACATTCTATAAAAAGTACCTGGATGAGCCACTAGATGGCTCAAGTCAATGTGCCAAGTGCTGGCAAATGGGATTAGGTAGGCAAGTCAGATGTCTTCCATGAGTTAGTGCAGACCCGATGGACCGAAGGGCCTCTTCTGCACTGCAGTATTCTGTGATTCTGTGATGGAAGAAGATCTCTGCATCAAATCAAGCTTGAAATTCAATGCAGTGAGTGATAAGGGAATGAAGCTGAGGCCTTTGCTGAGAACTGATCGTTTGGGATCAGAGAAGGGTCGGTCAGAGGGGTTGGTAAAACCACAACAATGGGTGAAATTGGAAGGAGGGATGAGGTCAGAGAAAAGTGAAGAGGAAGAAGGATCGGGGTGACCCAACCCCCCTCCCTCACTGCCCCACCCACCAGAGACCCCCTAATTAAAGAAGGGGGTCTCTGGGGGAAGCTCTTTAATTAGTAGGTTTTTGTGGAGGGTCTCTTGATTTAGGGGTCTTTGGAGGGGTCCCTTTTCTTCACCAGTCTGTGTGGGGATATCTTTAATAAGGGGGTCTCTAGGGGTTCTCTGGTGATGGGGTGGTGTGGGGGTCTGGTGTGGGTGGGGTGAGCAGGTCTTGCATTATGGGGGAGACGTGGCCCGTGCAATGGGCTTTGGGAGCAACCCCTATGGCCCACTGCGTCAAGTATATACTTGCCAGGACCTGAACCAATTCTTGCCTGCGAGATTACTGGCTAGAGGACCTGGAGAATCATGAGGGCCAGGAAAATATGGTGCCAAGCCCGTTAATAGGTTGGGGGCAAGCACCTCAATATCGGCGCCAGCGAGGGACCGGAGCCTAGGAAACGGATTGGCAGCTGGCGCTGATCCTGTTTTATTCCCTAACGTTTGATTGTTCACCCCAACGGGAACTCAGCTACTGGCAGCGAGTAGCAGAGAATCCAGCCCCTAGTTTTCATTTTACATTTGTTATTTTCACACTCATCTTGACCTATGTTCCATTCAACAACAGTAACCAACATTTATGTTGTTCCTAGAAACATACAGAAGTAAAATGTCCCAAAATGACTGACTAAAGATTTATCAAGTTACATTTGACACAAAGGCAAATAAAAAAATATTAGGAGTCATGACCAAAATGTCAAAGAGTTAAGTGGAGAGTGTCTTGTTTTCATATAGCAGGATGACTGACACCGTTGCTGTAAACTAACCTTATTACTGACATATTTTCAGAACATGAGCCCACAACTGCAAGGCATCTGAAGCCTTGTACAACCTTCTCTAACATGTGGGCCGGGATTCTCCGATCTCTCGAGCAGTGACACCACTCCGGCGCCATACTAGCCCCCTGGGAAGGGGTGAGTACCTGGGCCTGGAGGCCCGTTGACGCCGGAGTGGCTCGCGCTGCTTTTGACGCCGGATTCAAAACTTGGCCGCGGGATCGGAGAATCCCGGGCGTGCTATCTGACCTTCAGCCCTGATGTCAGGTGACCCATGTAGTACAGAGAGTACCATATTGTATCTAATTCTGGAGTCCACCACAATCAGCCTATTATCATGAGAGAAAGGTTTAAAGGGGAATTCCCAGAGCTCCCATCCAGGCAGCTCAAGGCATGGCCACCAGTAGTGGAACAATGAAAATCAGGGATGCTCAAGAGGCCAGAAGTGGTGGAGTGCAACAATCTTGGAGGGCAGCATGGCCGAAGTAGACGACAGATAAACGGAGGGTTTGAGGTCATTGAAGGATTTGAAAACTGATTGTGTAAATAATATCTTAGGTTTCTTCCAACCCCATTCGGGCTGGTAGTTGGAAGTTATGGAAGAATTACTTTACTTTCTTTTCTCCCGTTTATTTTAAGAGAAGCTTTTGTTCATCACCAACGATGAGATTAAGATGAAAACTTGCCTTGCAAGAATGCCATTACTGTGTATTGTCTAACAAAATACATGCCCAAATGCCATTACTGTGTGGCTATTATAGAGCAAAATAGACTGAATGACCCTGTGATAAATAGATTCACAGCGCTTCTCAGAGTGAAGACAATGCGCTTCTTGAGAAGGGTGGGAATACTCTGATTGAAGCTGAACTGAATATTGTCAGTGTGTTAGCAAGTGCCAGTTGTACCCTGTTAACCCAGGATTGATAGTCTTTAAGGTTAAATGCAAATATGTTCACTTTTTGCCTATCTCAACTGATTACAGATTTAATTGTACCGTTCTTACAGATGATTAGAAGGACTGTAAAATATGATATGGTCACAAGTGCAAGGCTTAAACTTCTATGATCAAATTGAATAATGAATAAGATGTGTCCAAAAGGATTTAGCTGGAAATTGGTACTTTATAGAATGACAGCACAGAGGTTGCGATTTGGCCTGTTATGTACATGTAGGCTCTCTGCAAATGCAAACCAACTACTTTCACTCCAAACTCACTTCCCCATAGCCCTGTATCTTTTTTGTTTGCATACATATGGACATGAATTAGGTAAAGGAGTAGGCCACTCAGACCCTCTAGCTTGCTCTGCCATTCAATAAAATCTTGGCTGATCTGACTGTAATCCCTTACCTAAATCCTGTGACCTTTCAACCCTTGTTAATCAAGAATCTACCTAGTTCTGGACTAAAAATATTCAAAGTCTCTGCTTCCACTGCCTTTTGAGGAAGGGAGCTCCAAAGACTCAACACCCTCTGAGAAAATAATTCTTCTGATCTCCGTCTTAAATAATTATAATATTAATAATAATAATCGCTTATTGTCACAAGTAAGCTTCAATTAAGTTACTGTGAAAAGCCCATTAGCGCCACATTCCGGCGCCTGTTCGGGGAGGCTGGTACGGGAATTGAACCCGCGCTGCTGGCCTTGTTCTGCATTACAAGCCAGCTGTTTAGCCCACTGTGCTAAACCAGCCCCAGTTGGGCAACACCTTATTTTTAACCAGTGACCCCGAGTTCCAGATTTTTCCAAAAGAGGAAACATCTTTTCCACATCCACCCTGTCAAGATCCCTCAAGGTCTTACATGTTGCAATCAGATCGCCCATTACTCTTCTAAACTCCAGTGCATACAAGCCTAGACTGTCCAATCTTTCCTCATAAGATAACCTGCTCATCCTTGGTATTAGTTTTGTAAACCTTTTCTAGACTGTGTCAGATGCATTTACATAGATACTTAGAAGATACGAGCAGAAGGAGGCCATTTGGCCCTTCGAGCCTGCTTCACCATTTATCACGATCATGGCTGATCAATAGCCTAATCCTGCTTTCTCCCCATAACCTATTATCCCATTCGCCCCAAGTGGTATTTCTAGCCGCCTCTTGAATATATTCAATGTTTTAGCATCAACTACTTCCTGTGGTAATAAACTCCACAGGCTCACCACTCTTTGGGTGAAGAAATGTCTCCTCGTCTCTGTCCGAATTGGTTTATTCTGAATCCTCAGACTGTGACCCCTGGTTCAGGGAACACCCACCATTAGGAACATCTTCCCTGTATTTACCCTGTCTAGTCTGTTAGAATTTTATAAGTCTCCATGAGATCCCCCTCATTCTTCTGAATTCCAGCGAGAACAATCCTAACCTACTCAATCTCTCTTCATATGACAGTCCTGCCATCCCTGGAATCAGTCTGGTAAATCTACACTGCACTCCGTCGAGAGCAGGAACATCCTTCCTCCGAGGAGACCAAAACTGAACACAATATTCTAGCCTCACCAAGGTCCTGTATAATTGCAACAATGCACCCTTGCTCCTGTACTCGAAACCTCTCGCAATGAAGGTCAGCATACCATTAGCCTTCTTTACCACCTGCTGCACCTGCATGCTTACCTTCAGCGACTGATGCGCAAGGACACCCAGGTCCTGCTGCACACTCCCCTCTCCCAATTTACCCAACATCCTTTCTTAAATAAGGAGACTAATACTATACCAGTACTCCAGATGTGGCCTCACCAATGTCCTGTGCAACTGAAGAATAACCTCCCTACTTTTGTAATCAATTCCACTCCCAGTAAATGATAACATTTTGTTAATTTTCCTAATTATTTGCTGTAACTGCTTATTAATCTGGTGTGATTGGTGCTTGAGGGCACCCAGATCCCACTGCATCTCAGATCTCTGCAACTTCTCACCATCTGGATAATATGCTTTTTAAAATTCTTCCTGCCAAAATCGAGGCCCACTGCTTCAGGGCCACGCTGGCAAATCCTTGTGTCAATCCACGCCCGGCCTAGAGGGCTGGAAAATCATGGCTGTGTGGAGTATCCAGTGTCCAGCCCAATAAGAGGATTCAAACAGGTCATTTTGACCCATTTGCATCCTGCTGCTGGCGCAGGGCGCGAGCCTTGATGCTGCCGCCAGCTGGGTCTGAAGCATTTGAACCAGATCGAGCGCAAATCCTGTTTATCATTGGATTATCCGCCGCATCGGGAACTCGGCTACCAGCAGCAGACGGTGCAGAATCCAGCCCATGATTCCTCCTGCAGAAAACCATGCTGACTCTGCCTGATTGACTTGAATTTTTCCAAGTGCCCTGCCATGAATCGCTTCCAATATTTTCTGTTCGACAGATTTTAAACTAATTGGCCTGCAGTTTCCTGCTTCCTGTCTCCCTCGCTTTTTAATCAGTTATTTATTTGCATGTTCCTGCCGGGTCTGGGCAGGAAGCTCATTGGGGACATCAGGAAGCTCGGCTGGGCTGGCAGGGTGGGCTGGAAGACTCAGAACAGGTTTCACGACGGGCGCAAAACCCATTTTTGGCCGGAAGTTTGATTCAGCTGGCCAACGAGATTCCCTCCACTGCCTTGGAGAATCCCAGTCAGGAGTTAAAATCCAACCATGGCAGCTGGTGGTGTTCAAAATCAATTAATAAAACTTGAACCAAAAGCTGGTTTCAGTAATGGTGACCATGACAATCTGACCTACACGTGACTCCAGATCCACAGCAATTGGTTGACTCTATATTGCCCTCTGAAAGCCACACATTTCAAGGGCATTTAGGGATGAGCAACACATACTGGCCTTGCCAATGACACTATCATCCCATGAAACAATTTAAAAAAAAGATCCCTCATGACTTTGAACCCCTCTATCCATTCTCTTCTGACTGAAACTCCAAGGAAAATAATTCCACCTTCTGCAATCTATCTATGTAACTGAATTTTATCATCCTTGGAACCAATCTTATGTTATTTTTCTGCACCCTCTCTAAAATCTTCACATCCTTTGCAAAGCCTGCTGTCCTGAATTGGATAGAATACTCGAGCCGAGGTCGAACCAGAGAAAACATTCACCAAAGCTTTGTTGATGACGGACCTGCACTCCGAAAGCTAGTGATTTCAAATAAACCTGTTGAACTTCAACCTGGTGTTGTAAGACTTCTTACTGTGCCCACCCCAGTCCAACGCCGGCATCTCCACATCAGTGTTGTTTATGTTCTCTTTGCCTCTACTTTTAAAGCCCAGGATCCTGAGTGCCTTTTCACACTTCTTTAACCTCCCCTGCCATCTTCAACAATTTCTACACATATATATCTCCAGGTCTCTCCTGCACCCTGTTCCCCGCTTTAGAATTGCACCTGCCCGGTTGGAGTAGGGTGATGATGTATCATATATGCCGAAAGCAAAAGAAAGAAGAGGAAACACGCATGTCGTTCGAAAATGTATTGGGGAGTGGCTGAGGTGGCACAACAGTATTTCCCGCTTCTGAACAGATGACCCATTGGCTCTGCTGGGGTGTTTGGTTGTCCATTAGTTCATTGTCTCCCTGGGATGTTTTGTCATGAAATAACTTCCAGAAGAAAAAGCAAACAGAAGGGTAAAGAAAATGTGGGGTGGGGTGATTTTTTTTGGGTCTCACAATTGCATCCTTTATTTTAGAATGCCCCTCTTTGTTCTTCCCCTAAAATGAATCACTTCACATTTCTCAACATTAAATTCCCTCTGCCACGTGACTGCTAATGCTACCAGTCTGTGCCAATGAAACCAGTCACAGTCTTCCTCAGAGTTCACCCAGAGGGGAGAGAAGAAAGTAAAATCTCACATACCTTTAATTTGCTGCACCTTTTAAAATCTGGATGTGCAATTTTCTATGAAGCAGCAAGAAACATTTGTTTCGAGGCAGAGTTCATGCAAGTGCTTTTTTTGATGAATCTGTTGCTGGGAAGGGGGAGGGGGATTGAATTAAAATGGCTGATTAGATTTCAGCTGGACATTTTTTTTTCATCTGGATCTTTGAAATGTGATGCATTGCCAATAATGTGAATTTTCGAAACGTCGACATCCAGGACTGCTCTTATATTGCACCCTCACCCGCACACACAGTCTTTGACGTATACATTTACTGTGTTTTTCAAAAAATTAACTTATGAAATTCTGCACCTACATCGTTTCTGACCCTGCCCTTGGCTCTGTAGTCTCATAGTCTTGCCATTATGCCTCAATATTTCTCTAATAGATTTCCTCCTTCTTTGAACCATCAGAAATACTTGTTACAGCATTGGTCATGCCAACCGTATGGAGTTCCTGGTGATTTCACAGGGTAAAAGTTAATAAGTTGGTCCTAATCCAGTTAAAGCGAGACCTGAATCATTGCTCAGCCAATGATATGACAGTAGATCATTCAGTGGCGAACCAAATCATTCCATAATTGCGCATTTCAGTTATTGTTGAGGAGATTATGTAATAATAGCTCATCTTTGAATCTGTTTTGAATGTTTGATTGATTACCTGATGTTGTCTTTGAGTTAAAAATCTATGAAAGCGTGGCAACAAATCTGAAATGGGAACTTGACATTTTATTCCTATTAGTTCAACTCAATACTGAATTGAATTGATGTACTCCAGGTGAGACATTATAGTTGCTATTTGTCACTGTTACAGGCATGGTGATTTAAAAACAGCCAGATGGAAGAGCACTGGAGTGAACTTTTGCTCGGCCTCACTAAAAATACCAAAGCTGCGGAAAAAGTTCAACTCCAAGCGGGAAGTATAATAATAGGTTTTAACTATCAGGGCAATCGAGTCCGAAACAACATTCTCAGCATTTACCTTGATATGTTAGGCAAGAAACATACATAAATATAAAATAAAAATAGAAGCAAGAGGGGGCCATTTGGCCCTTCGAGCCTGCTCCACCATTCATTATAATCATGGCTAAATAGCAAGTTCAATACCCTGATCTCCCCCCACCCCTTATCCCTTGATCCCTTTAGCCTCAAGAGCTATATCTAAGGGTGGGGGTGGGGGAGGGGGGGGGGGTGGTGGCAGGAGGGACAGCAGACTCCTCTTAGCCAATAAACATATTCATTCTTCATTAATTTATGGGATGTGAGCGTCACTGGCCAGGTCAGCATTTGTTGTCCATCCCTAATTGTACATGAGAAGATGGTGGTGAGCTACCTTCTTGAACCACTGCAGGTCATGTGGTGTAGGTTCACCCACAGTGCTTTAAGGGAGGGATTTTGACCCAGTGACAGTGAAGAAACAGTGATCTATTTGCAAGACAGGATGGTGAGTGGCTTGGAAGGGATCTTCCAGGTGCTGGTGTTCCCATGTTTTTGCTGCCCTTGTCTTTTTAGATAGTAGCAGTCATGGGTCTGAAGGTGCTAAGGAGCCTTGGTGAATTAAAGCATAGAACATAGAACATAGAACACTACAGCACAGTACGGGCCCTTCGGCCCTCGATGTTGCGCCTACCTGTGAAACCATCTGAAGCCTATCTGATCTACACTATTCCATTTTCATCCATATGTCTATCCAGCGACCACTTAAATGCCCTTAAAGTTGGCGAGTCTACTACTGTTGCAGGCAGGGCGTTCCACACCCCTACTACTCTCTGAGTAAAGAAACTGCCTCTGACATCTGTTCTATATCTCTCACCCCTCAATTTAAAGCTATGTCCCCTCGTGTTGGTCATCACCATCCGAGGAAAAAGACTCTCACTGTCCACCCTATCTAACCCTCTGACTATCTTATATGTCTCTATTAAGTCACCTCTCAGCCTTCTCCTCTCTAACGAAAACAACCTCAATTCCCTGAGCCTTTCCTCGTAAGACCTTCCCTCCATACCAGGCAACATCCTAGTAAATCTCCTCTGAACCCTTTCCAAAGCTTCCACATCCTTCCTATAATGTGGTGACCAGAACTGCACGCAGTACTCCAGGTGTGGCCGCACCAGAGTTATGTACAGCTGCAGCATGACCTTGTGGTTCCGAAACTCAATCCCCCTGCTTATAAAGGCTAGCACACCATATGCCTTCTTAACAGCCCTATTAACCTGGGTGGCAACTTTCAGGGATTTATGTACCTGCATCTTGTAGATGGTACACACTGGGCGGGATTCTCTGACCCTCCGCCGGGTTGGAGAATCGCCGGGGGGGCGGCGTGAATCCCGCCCCCACCAGCTGCCAAACTCTCCGGCGCCGGAGATTTGGCGGGGGCGGGAATCGCGTGTGCCGGTCGACAGCCGCTGGCAGCAGCCTCCCCCCCGGCGATTCTCCAGCCCATGATGGGCTGAGTGGCTGCCTGTTTTCGGCCAGTCCCGCCGGCGTATATTACATCAGGTATTTGCTGGCAGGACCTGGCTGCGCGGGCGGCCTCGGAGGGGGGGGGGGGGGGGGGGGGGGGGGGCGTGGGGTGGATCTGGCCCCGGGAGGTGCCTCCACGGTGACCTGGCCCGCAATCGGGGCCCACTGATCCGCAGGCAGGCCCGTTCCATGGGGGCACTCTATTCTTCCGCATCGGCCACTGTGGTCCTCCGCGATGACCGACGCGGAGATGAACCCCCCCATGCATGCGCTGGGATGACGCCAGCACATGCTGGCGCTGTTGCACATGCGCCAACTCGCGCCAGCCTGCGGAGGCCCTTCAGTGCCGGTTGGCGTGGCGCCAAGCCCCTTCCCCACCGACCGGTGCAGTGCAAACCACTCCGGCGCCAGCCTAGCCCCTCCCTGAAGGTGCAGAGGATTCCGCACCTTTGGGGCAGCCCGACGCCGGAGTGGTTCACGCCACTCCTTTGCACCGGAGTTGCCCGCCCCGCCGATTCCCGCAAAATCCTGCCCACTGCCACTATGTAGGGCCTTGACTGACACTGGGGCCTTGACTGACATCTTTGTATCCTCATTGGCTACAGGTGAGATACCAGAGGGCTGGAGAATAGCTAATGTGGTCCCGCCGTTCAAGAAAGGTAGCAGGGATAATCCTGGAAATTAAAGGCCTGTGAGCATCACGTCAGTAGTAGGTACATTATTGGAGAGAATTCTCAGAGACAGGATTTATACCCATTTGGAAACAAATGGACTCATTAGCGATAGACAGAATGGTTTTTTGAAGGGGAGGTCGTGCCTCATTAACTTAATCGAGTTTTTTGAGGAGGTGACAAAGATGATTGATGAGGGCAGGGCATAGGGTGTTGTATACATGGACTTCAGTAAAGCCCTTGACATGGTGCCTCATGGCAGACTGATACAAAAGGTAAAGTCACACGGGATCAGAGGTGAGATGTTAAGATGGATAGAGAACTGGCTCGGTCACAGAAGACAAATGGTAGCAGTAGAAGAGTGATTTTCTGAATGGAAGGTTGTGACTTGTGGTGTTCCACAGGGATCTGTGCTGGGGCCTCTGTTGTTTGTAGTGTACGTAAACGATTTGGAGGAAAATGTAGCTGATCTGATTAATAAGTTTGTGGATGACACCAAGGTTGGTGGAGTGGCAGATAGTGTTGAGGATTGTCAGAAGATACAGCAGAACATGGATAGGTTGGAGAATTGGGCAGAGAAATGGTAAATGGAGTTTAATCCCAGACAAATGCGAGGTAATGCATTTTGGTAGGTCTAACATAGAGGGGAAATATGCCATAAATGGCAAAACTCTTAGGAATATAAAAAGTCAGAAAGCATATGGAATGCTTGTCTTCATTGGACGGGACATCGAGTAAAAAACTGGCAAGTCATGCTGTAGTTGTATAGAATCTTGGTAAGGCTGGAATATTGCACACAATTCTAGTTTGCACACTAACAGAAGGATGTGAAGGCTTTGGAGAAGGTTCCGAGGAGGTTTGCCAGGATGTTGTCTGGTCTGGAGGGTTTTAGCTATGCGGAGAGGCTGAATAGACTCGCACTGTTTCATTAGAACGGCGGAGGTTGAGGGGTAACCAGATAGAAGTCTACAAGATTATGAGTTGCATGGATAGAGTGGATGGACAGGCACTCTTTCCCAGGGTGGAGGGATCAGTCACCAGGGGGCATAGGTTTAAGGTCTGTGGGCAATGTTTAGAGGAGATGTGCGAGGCAGGTTTTTTATACAGAGTGTGTTGAGTGCCTGGAACGTGTTGCCAGGGGAGGTTGTGGAAGCAGATGCATTAACAGTGTTCAAAAGACAGTTGACAAATATATGTATAGGATGGGTATGAAGGGATACAGCTCAAGGACGTGCTGAGGGTTTGGGCCAAGGTTGGTATCACGACCGGTACAGGCTTGGAGGGCCGAAGAGCCTGTTCCTGTGCTGTATTGTTCTTTGTATCGGTAGTGGAGGGAGTGAAAGCTTGTGGATGGTGTGCCAATCAAGAGGGCTGTTTTGTCCTGGATGGTCATAGAGTGGTACAGCTCGAAAAAGCCCTTCGGCCCATTGACCTGACCAATAATAACCACCCCTAATCTCACGCTATTTCCACTTCCCAACACTTATCCCATATCCTTGAATATGATGATGTCAAACATCTTGAGTATTGTTGAGGTTGCACTCATCCAGGCAAGTGGAGGATATTCCATCATTCTGTAGCTAAAATTAAAGTGCCTTGCATCAATAACATGGCTACAATGCAAAACAACATCCAGAAAGCTTTATTTATGTTTTTGTTATTCGATCTGTGTGACAGCTGCATGGAACAATTTAAACACTTTTATGAAACACTTATTCCTGGCATTATGGTCTCCAGGTTGACCTCAATTTTAAGCCATAGAGCTTCCCACTTATTTTCAACACTAATTTAACATGATTCAAGTATATCTTAAGATTGATAATATGCATAAGAATGTTATTTACTTAACCCTCTGAACATTGTTCAAATTCCACATAAAATATTCCTTTTATTGAGTAATCAACCAGAGTGAAGTATAATGCCCAGGTTGAAAAGTGTAGAGATGAATCAAGATGTAGCGATTTGGTTTTTCACAATTACTGTATGGAATACTAGATATGATGAATCAACTGGGATGGGGTAGGGAAAACTGAGGCACACATTGGCACTGCAGAAGGATATAGCCTGGATAGCTATGTCATTTATGTTGAAAACTGTTAAGTGATACATATTGGAAGTAATAATTGTAGAATAAGAGTCTGACATATAAAAGGTTAATGTGGGACTATGTACAGTACTCCCACACAATGATATAAGAAGGTATGTGACCTAGACCCAGGGGTCAGTATAGTGTTGAACAGAGATAGGTTAGGACGCACACTCCAGCTGTCGCTGGAGGATCATCAATTTGGTGAAACACCCTCTTTGGTCTGCCCAAAATTCTTGGTCTTCTATATTTCCTTTTGGGGGGAAATGTAGGAGCAATAAGGTCAGGGAACCCTGGATGTCTGGGACAATACAGGACTGGAAAAGGAGTAAGAACAAGGCTGTGAACAAGTCCAAAGGGAGAAATTCAACTGTGGTCCTAGAGGAATATAAGAAGTGCAAGAGGGAACTTAAGAGCAAAAAAGGGGCATGAAAAAGGATTAGTGAATATATAGAGACATACATAGGAAATAGAAGCAGGAGGAAGCCATTTGGCCTTTCAAGCCAGCTCCGCCATTCATTATGATCATGGTTGATCATTGAGTTCAATACCCTGACACCGCCTTCCCCACATAGTCCTTGATCCCTTTAGCCCCAAGAGCTATATCTAATTCATTCTTGAAATTACAATGTTTTTGCCTCTACAACTTTCTAGGGTAGTGAATACCCTGATTTACCGCTCTCTGGGTGAAGGAATGTCTTCTCACCTCAGTCCTAAAAGGTTTACTTACCCCTTATCGTCAAACTATTACCCCTAGTTCTGGATTCCCTCGTCATCAGGAACATTATTTCTGAATCTACCCTGTCTAAGTCTGTTAGAATTTTATAAGTTTCTACGAGATCCCTCTCACACTTCTAAACTCCAATGAACATAATCCTAAAGTACTTCTCTCGTCATATGACAGTCCCGCCATCCCAGCAATCAGCCTTATAAATCTTTGCTGTACTCCCTCCATTGCAAGAACATCCTTCTTCAGGTAAGGACACCAAAACTGCATACAACACTCCAGGTGTGGCCTCACCAATGCACTATACAATTGTAGTAATACATCCCTATTTCTGTACTCAAATCCTCTCACTATTAAGGCCAACATATCATTTGTCTTCTTTACTGCCTGTTCTACCTGCACTTACTTTCAGCGACTGATACACGAGGATGCCAATGTCTCGCTGAGTATCCACCTCTCTCGAGTATCCACCTCTCTCAATATACACCCATTCAAATAAAAAGCTGCCTTCCTATTTTTTCTACCGAAGCAGATAACCTCACATTTATCCACATTATACTGCATCTGCCTTGCATATGTCCACTCACTCAGTTTGTACAATTCCTGCTGAAGTATCACTGCATCCTCCTCACAGCTCACCCTCCCACCCAATTTTGTATCATCTGCAAATTTGAAAATACTAAATCTGGTTCCCTCGTCCAAATCATTAATACATAATGTGAACAGTTGGGATCCTAGCACAGATCCTTGCGGTGCCCCACTTGCCACTGTCTGCCAATCATTAAAAAAAACATTTATTCCAACTTTTTGCTTCTTGTCTGCTCACCAGTTTTCTATCCATCTCAAGACATTACCCGCAATCCCATGCGCTTTAACTTAACATATTAATCCGTTACGTGAGACCTTGTCAAAAGCCTTCTGAAAGTCTAAACAAATCACATCCACCAGGTCTCTCTGGTCAACTCTATCAGTTACATCTTCAAAGAATTCTAGTAGATTTGCCAAGCACGATTTTCCTTTCATAAGTCCATGTTAACTTTGTCTGATTACACTTGCTTTCCAAATGCTGTCCTATGAAATGTTTGATAATGGACTCCAGCAACTTCCCTACTACCAATGTTAGGCTCACTGTTCTATAGTTCCCTTTTCTTTCTACTTCCCTTTTTGAATAGCGGGATTACATTCGCTATCCTCAAATCTGTAGGAACCATTCCAGAGTCCAAAGACTTTTGGAAAATGACCGCCAATGGATCTACTATTTTTAGGGCTACTTCCTTCAGTACTCTGGGATGAAGATTATCAGGCCCTGGAGATTTATCCATCTTCAGTGCCATTAATTTCCCTAAAATAATTTATCTATTAATACTAATTTCCTTCAACTCCTCACGAACACCATGTTTTTCAGAACCCCCGGTACATTATGCATGACTTCCTTTGTGAAAACAGAAGCAAAGTACGAATTTAGGTCCTCAGCCATTTCTTCCTTCCCTGTTATGAATAAATTAGGGAGAACTCTAAAATATCCTATCAATACATTAATGGGAAGAGTTTAACCATGGCCATTAGATACCAAGAGGGAAATCTGTGTGTGAAGCCGCAGGACTTGGTAGGGGGTTAAATTAATTCTGCTCATCGGTCTTCACTCAGGAGGAGGATGTAGGTACAGAATTCAGGAAATGGGACTGTGAGGACCTTGAGCAGTTTGACATAGGAAGTGAGGAGGTATTAGAGGTTTTCAGAGGCTTAAAAATAGAGAAATCTCCAGGCTCGGATGAATTGCATCCCAGGCTGTTGTGGGAGGCGAAGCAGGAAATTTCTGACACAAGTTTTTAATTCCTCTCTGGCCATGGGGGAAGTGTCAGAGGACTGGAGAACAGCTAATGTTGTTTCACTTCTCAAGAAGAGTGGAAGAGATTAACCAGCAGACCGGTGAGTCTCTTGTCAGTCGTAGGGAAACTATTGGAGAACATACAGTGCAGAAGGAGGCCATTCGGCCCATCGGGTCTGCACCGACCCACTTAAGCCCTCACTTTCACCCTATCCCCATAACCCAATAACCCCTCCTAACCTTTTAGGACACTTAAGGGCAATTTAGCATGGCCAATCCACCTAACCTGCACGTCTTTGCACTGTGGGAGGAAACATTGTGAAGTAGAAAATTCATTTCCACTTGGAAAGACATGGGTTGATTAGGGATAGTTAGCATGACTTTGTTGGAGGGAGGTCATGCCTAACAAATTTGATAGATTTTGTGTTAAAGTGACAGAGTGTGTAGATGAAGAAAGTGCAGTTGATGTAGCTGATATTAATTTTAGCAAAGCCTTTGACAAGGTCCCACATGGGAGACTGATTCATAGGTTGAAACACATGGAATTCAAGGAAACCTGTTGAAATGGATCCGAAGCTGGATTAGTAATTGGCCGCAATTCATGGTGGTAGAAGGCTGTTTGATTAACTCGAGGCTGGTGTCCAGTGGCGTGCCATAGGGATCAGTGCTGGGTCCCTTATTGTTATATGTATATATATTATATGGACAAAAATGTGGGGGAATGATAGGTAAGTTTGCAGACGACACCGATATTGGTAGGCTGGTTAACAGTAAAGAAGACAGTCATAGGTTACAGGATGATATAGATGGCAGAGCAGTGGCAGATAGTATTCAACGCTGATTAGTGCAAGGTGATGCACTTCGAAAGAACAAACAGAACAAGGGAGTATGTAATGAACGGCAGGATATGAGTAAGCTCAGAGGAACAGATGGATCTTGGGGTATTTGTTCAGAAATCCCTGAAGGTGGCAGCACGATAGCACAGTGGTTAGTATTGTTGCTTCGCAGCGCCAAGGACCCAGGTTCAACTCACGGCTTGGGTCACTGTGTGGATTCTGCACATTCTCCCTGTGTGTGCGTAGGTTTCCTCCGGATGCTCCGGTTTTCTCCCACAAGTCCCATAAGACGTTCTGTTAGGAGAATTCGATATTCTGAATTCTCCCTCCATGTACCTGAACAAGCGCTGGAATGTGGCGACGCGGGGCTTTTCACAGTAACTTCATTGCAGTGTTAATGCAAGCCCACTTGTGACATTAAAGAGTATTATTCTAAGAAGGCATATGGGACACTTGCCTTTATCAGTCGTGGCATAAGATATAAGAGCAAGGAGATAATGTTGGAGCTGTACAGAACGCAGGTTGAATAATGTGTACAGTTCTGGTCACCTCACTATAGGTAGGAGTTGACTGCACTGGAGGAGGGTCAGAGGAGATTCACCAGGATGTTGCCTGGGATGAAGCATCTAGGACTGGATTCTCTGAGTTTCCGCGGCAAAATTGCATTTGGCGCGGGGGCGGGGAATGGCTGTCAACCGGAGAATCGCGCACGCACGAACTACACGGCGCGTGTAGGGGGCCATGACAGAGGCCCCCCCCCCCGATTCTCCGAGTGCTTCTGGCCGGGTTCCCGACGGCGTTGATCTAACCACTTATCGGCCGTCGGGAGCGTCGGGTGGTGGCTGCGGACTCAGTCCGCGGCCACCCTGGTGGGGGGCGGGGGAATCATTCACCAGGGGGGGGGGGGGGGCCTCATGGACGGCCAGGCAAGTAATCGGGCGGCACCGATCCGTGGGTGCATGCAATCTCGGGGGACCTACTTCTTTCATGACGGCACGTGGTGCGAGTCCGCCATGTTGGATGCGCGGATTCCCGATCGGAAGTGCAGGGCCCCGTATTTGCAGCCAAAGCTGCGAGAACCACTCCGGGGCTCTGCCAGCCCCCTGCAGATGGGAGAATCACTCAGGACTTTCTGAAGGAAAGGCCAGAGTAAATTGCCAGTGTTTTTACACTGGCGTGGGGACATAGGCCCATTATTGGAGAATCTAGCCCCAGGATCTATAAGGAGAGACTGGATAGACTTGGATTGTTTTCTTTAGAGCAGAGAAATTTGAGAGAGGATATGATTGAGGTGCATAAGATTATGAGGGGTTTCAACAAGATAGAATGGGAGCAACTGTTCCCCTTGGTCGTTGGGGTCAATCACAAGGGTGTACAGTTTTAGGGTGTGGCGCAGGAGATTCTGAGGGGATTTGAGAAAAATAATTTTCACTCAGACAGGATGGTGAGACTCTGGAATGCACTGCCCGGGAAGGCAGTGGAGACTAGAAACCTCACAACCTTGAAAAAGCACTTGGATAAGTACTTAAAACACCATCACATTGAAGGATATGGGATATAGAATTATGTTCTGGTAAGTGGGATTAGTACGAGATTAGGAGTAGTTATTGTCGGTGCAGACTCAAATGCCTTCACAATGCTGTACGACTGCAACTCCGGTATGAACAGATGCCCCAGACCGACTGTTTACATTCCAAATCCCAGGACTACGTGAGG
The DNA here is from genome assembly GCF_902713615.1 of Scyliorhinus canicula. Classification (NCBI taxonomy): domain Eukaryota; kingdom Metazoa; phylum Chordata; class Chondrichthyes; order Carcharhiniformes; family Scyliorhinidae; genus Scyliorhinus; species Scyliorhinus canicula. The sequence goes on along the minus strand of NC_052148.1, from coordinate 29,435,163 downwards.
GATGCACTAACGTTTAGGGCTGTAGAGGCAAAATAAAGGAAGGTCGCTCTTGTAGATCCTTCAGCCACAGTGAACTGAGGACAGAGGAATTGTATAGAATCCCCCACGGGCTGTATGATTCACATTGAATGTATACCGTGAATATCACATGTATCACAATTGTTTGGAAACACCTCAAAATGTAACTTGACCTAGATAGACAAATTAAATACCTTTGCACCATTTGTAATGACCATTTTGAAATGTCTGTAACATTTAGTTGATTGTATTAATGGTTTGCGGATGACACAATGATTGGCCAGGTGGATAACAGTGAGGTTGACTGTCTTGGGTTACAGGAAGATATAGATGGGATGTCAAATGGGCGGGATGGCCAAATGGGCTGATTAGTGGGAGATGCATTTTAACTCTGAAATGTGTCAGGTGATACACTTTGGAAGGAGTCATTTAACAAGGAAGTATACTGTGAAATGCCTGACTCTGGGAAGTTCCGAAGAACAAAGGGATCTTGACGTGTTTGTCCATGGACCTCTGAAGGCAGAAGGCAGGTTAATAGGGCGGTGGAAAAGGTATTTGGAACACTTGCTTTTATCAATCAGGGCATAGATTACCAAAGCAGGGAGGTCATGATGCAACTGTGTACAACTTTTGTGAGGCCACGGCTGGAGTACTGTGCACAATTCTGGTCACCACATTATAGGGAGGATATCATTGCACCGGAGCGGGTACAGAGAAGATTCACCAGAATTCTGCCAGGGATGGAACATGTAAATTATAAAGAGAGGTTAGATTGGCTTGGGTTGTTCTCTCTGGAGCAGAGGGGTGGCTTGATCGAGGAGTACAAGATTATAAGGGGCATTAGGGCAGCACGGTGGCACAGTGGTTAGCATTGCTGCCTACAGCACTGAGGACCCAGGTTCGAATCCCGGCCCTGGGTCACTATCCGTGTGGAGTTTGCACATTCTCCCCGTGTCTGTGTGGGTTTCACCCCCACAACCCAAAGATGTGCAGGGTAGGTAGATTGGCCACTGTGAATTGCCCCTTAATTGGAAAAAATAATTGGGTACGCTAAATTTATTTTTTTAAAAGATTATAAGGGGCATGGACAGTAATCTTTTATTCTATCTTCCAGTAATGCATTTTGGTAGGTCCAACATAGAGGGGAAATGTATCGTAAATGGTAAAACTTCGAGGAATATAGAAAGTCAGAGAAGTCTGGGTGTCCAGGTCCACAGTTCTTTGAAGGTGGCAACACAAGTGGACAAGGTAGTCAAGAAAGCAAACGGAATGCTTGCCTTCATTTGACGGGGCATCGAGTATAAAAACTGGCAACTATACAGTTGTGTAGAACCTTGGTAAGGCCACATTTGGAATATTGCGCACAATTCTAGTCACCACACTACCAGAAGGATGTGGAGGCTTTGGAGAGTGTGCAGAGGAGGTTTACCAGGATGTTGCCTGGTCTGGAGGGTGTTAGCTTTGTGGAGAGGCTGAATATACTTGCGCTGTTTTCATTAGAACGACAGAGGTTGAGGGTGACCTGATAGATGTCTACAAGATTATGAGGGGCATGGATAGAGTGGATGGGCAGGCACTCTTTCCCAGGGTGGAGGGGTTAGTCAAATGGGGGCATAGGTTTAAGGTCTGTGGGGCAAAGTGTAGATGAGATGTGCGAGGCAGGTTTTTTACACAGACGGTGGTGAGTGCCTGGAACGCGTTGCCAGCGGAGGTTGTGGAAGCAGATACATTAATGATGTTCAAAAGGCATCTTGACAAACATATGGACCGAATGGCCTCCTTCTGCACTGTAGATTCTATGAAAATCTATATGCAACTAACCTCCCCTTTACGGAAAAAAGAGGCCATCAGGTTCTGTAATGGGCTAAAGGCTGGTCAAAAAAGAGTATCCAGAATGGCAATGGATCTCGAGTGGCTCATCCCGATTTAACAGGGGCATCCTGTGTATGAGGTTAAGTCTGAATGAGACAATGTCAATCAGGCCTGGTGTGGGCATATCCCTCTGACTCAGCGCTAGAATATTTTTGCCCTCAGTCTGTTTAACCACTAAATTTCATGCTGCAATTGTGACCCAATTTTTGGACCCAATCTCCTAATACCTCCGACTCGTAACAAATAGAAATGCTTAATTCATGAACTTTTGCAAACAAGTTCGACAAAAGATAGACCTTCAATTCAAACTCGATAGATGTCTCCAGTAAACGTTGTGGGAAATGTCTGGAAGAGGAGAAAGAATTGCTGAAAAATCAGAACACCTGTTTGCACGTCAAATAACGCAAACTGACTCCCAACAAGAATATGGCTGAGAAATGTAGAGTTAGCGCAGTTATGTGGAGACGAGAAAAGGTCCGATTTCTGTTCTTCCAGCAGAGAAGTTTACATTTTGATGGGATAAAAAAGAAAAACTATTTGTCCTGCAGCAGGGTGGATAATCAGAAGAAAGAGAAGCAAGATTATTAACAAAGGAACAACTTGGAAGAGGTGTTTTTTTTTCTCAGTTTTGTGCAGAGAGTTACTGTGAACTGGAATATAGTGCCTGAAAGGGCACTGGTTATTCTGTAAGTCTGCCAGGCACAGAAATGCACCGCAAATAGAGCAGAGAAGTGATGGGATCTTGGTGTTTGAATGCTGGAGGCATTGAAGGTTGCAACACAAGTAGTAATGTTGCATCAAGGCAGCTTGAAACCTTGGCTGAACATAGAGATATAGAATATGAAATGATGGATGACACTTTGGAGAGAATGTTGGAGACTAGGATGAAAAGGATTGATCAGGGTTACTGCAGGAAGATTGATTGAATTTCTAAAAAGATCTGTTGCTGTAACATTGCTATACTTTCCTTTATAAGATTATTCCAACTGTGTGAAAGTTTACATTTTTATTTTACAGACATTTAGGATGGGAATTAAAGGAAAAAGTACAAAGTGTCATTTCAGGAGCAATTGTCTGGGTGTTTCCTCACAGGCGGCCTGGCAAGATCGCGACCCATATTTAACCACACTTAGTGCCGGAAATGAGCCCCCACAAGCTTCTCGCCTTTACTGGCTGTTTCGGTGCCTGATTCGCTGCAATCACGTCCCAGCGCCTCACAGCTAACAAGAGGAGCTGGTTTTTAATGCTCCCTCTCCATTCACTCCAAGTGAACATACAATCATGGCAGCGTGCGGACCTGTTCCTCACTTTGGGGATGCCAACCTGGCCAGGCATGTCAATGCTTGGATGCAAAGGGGGTGCATCCTGTTCCCAGAGGGGATTGGAGGGCCAGCAGCAGGGCCACCAATGCTGCCGGGGAGGCAGTTTCAGGGGCTGTTAGTTTGGGCAGCATGACCAGGAGGACCAATGTCCAATGCTGGAAGAAGACCAAAGACCTCCACTGAGCTGCAAGTGTAAGTTACCACCTCTCTCCTCGCATCAGTTCTGCCTACCACCCCTCAAATTCCCAAACCTCCCTACAAATCACTGGCTGGCACCCCACACCCAGCACCCTCTGGCACCCACCAGCGCAATCCCTGCATATCTAGCTGCAATGTCCACACATGTCACCTGCCATTATCAGGCGTGTGGCTCACAATGCCCCCTCTTTGTCCCCATAAGCTAGGTTGTCCTAGATAGGTGTGAAAGAGACAAGACTATCAGAAGAGTAGCAGAGTTCAGAGTCCTTGCCCTCTGCGAGGAATGGGCATTGGAGATAATGGGGTTGACTGAGGAGACAGCAGTAACTGATAACAAGGTTGTCCTTTGCCGCAGAGCTGAGGATCCACTGCCCCTTCACCCAGTTGACCTGTCTCAAGTGATTTGTTCATGTCAGACAATATTATCTTTCCTCTCACTGACCACAACTCCATTCTCCCAGGATTTCCATCTTTTGGGGCCGGGCCAGCGAGAGCTGTCCCCACCCCTACCACCCAAGATAACACCTCGGAGGAGAGCCCCAAGGAGAGCACCATCGAGGCGCCTCAGCTACCCCCCACCTTCCACCAGCACAGAGACACACATCTCGGTGGGCGACATTAGTAGGGAAGTTTGTGGGGCACAATCTGATGAGCACCACACAGTTGCTGATGCACATCAGGTGGCAGCAGGAACATCCAGGGGAGTCAGTAATCCGAGGTCCGCTGGATCCCAGGACTCAGCTGAGTCCCGGTCAGAGCTTATGGACAAGGTTATCCCAGAGTTGATGCAGATGCTAGGACATGGTTATGTGATCCAGGGGGGGATTTCAGCCAAGGGCATCAAAGCCCACAGGGCGCGGAAAGCAGCAGGCTGCCTCTGATGTGCAGCCTGGGGAAATATCTAGACTAAGCAGTAGACCATGTAAGATCAAGAAGATTGAGGATCACTGAGTGGACATGGGGGGGGCGTGATTCTCCGACCCCACGCCGGGTGGGAGAATCACGGGAGTGCCGGGCGAACCACGCCACGCCGCCCTGGCACCCCCACGCGATTCACCCACCCCTCTCCCCCCAAACGGCATGTCGCGTTTTGCGAGAGGCCGCTCGGAGAATCGCCGCACGCCGTTTCTAACGGCAACCGGCGATTCCCCAGCCCGGATGGGCCGAGCGGCCTGCCAAATCCGGCCGGTTCACGCCAGCGCCAACCACATCTGGTCTCTGCCGGCGTGAACATCGCGCGACCGCTGTGTGTGGGGCCTGTGGAGGGCGGAAGGAGGATCGAGCACCAGGGGCGTGCTGCGGAGGGATCTGGCCCGCGATCGGTGCCCACCGATCGTCGGGTTGGCATCTCTGAAATACGCACTCTTTTCCCTCCACCGCCCTGCAAGATCAATCCGCCATGTCTTGCGAGGCAGCGGAGGGGAAGACGGCAACCGCGCATGCACGGGTTGGTGCCGGCCAACCTGCGTATGTGCGGGTGACATCATTTAGGCACCGCCGGCCGAGTCATTCAGGCCAACCTGCGTATGTGCGGGTGACATCATTTAGGCACCGCCGGCCGCGTCATTCAGGCCGGGCCGCTTTGACGCCCGGCGCACGAGATTGACACGCCGCCGCTCCGGGGGAGAGGGGTGGGTGAATCGCGTGGGGGTGCCCGGGGGGGGGGGGGGGGGGAGAATAGGGGGCGAGGAGCGGCTTCCAACGCCGGAGTGAAACAATCTGGGTTTCACTCCGGCGTCGGCACTTTGTCTCCCTTTGGAAAAATTTCGCCCAGGATGGGGGTGGGATGTCACTATCTGTAGCTGGGGACAATGGAAATATCAATTCTAATAATAATAATCGCTTAGTGTCACAAGTAGGCTTCAGTGAAGTTACTGTGAAAAGCCCCTAGTCACCACATTCTGCCGCCTGTTCGGGGAGGCCGGTACAGGAATTGAACCCCCTGTGCTGAATGAGCCAAATCATGTTACACCTGATACTTGGTGGGGAAGGAGGGGATGGGGAAAGAATGGTGAACGTGGGAAAGAGGTGGATAGGAGGAGAAGGGGGAACGGTGTGTGGAGGGGAGGGGTGAGCTGACGGACAAACGCTGGGCTTATGAGGAGTGGTCGAGGATGAGGGCCTCCCTGGACCTTGGGGCATGCCAGACCCTTGCCACACGCCACCTGTCCTCCATTCGGCGGCTACTCCAAGAGCTCTTCCACCAGCACTTCCCAGTCCACCTCCTCATCCTCTCGGATGAGGCCTCATGTCCCTCCTCCGTCTCCTCCAGCATGTCAACCCATTGCTATGCCAGGTTATTAATTCCTGTACTAAGGGAAGGTTTAGAACATAGAACATACAGTGCAGAAGAAGGCCATTCGGCCCATCGAGTCTGCACTGATCCACTTAAGCCCTCACTTCCATCCTAACCCCATAACCCAATAACCCCTCCTAACCTTTTTGGTCACTGAGGGCAATTTATCATGGCCAATCCACCTAACCTGCATGTTTCTTCCTACCTGCCCTATCTTTGTCCCTCACAGTTTTGTACACATCAATCAGATCGCCCTCAGCTTTCTCCGGCCTAAAGGAATGCAATCCCAGCCTAGCCAGCCTCTCTTCATAGCTGAAACTCTCCAGTCCAAGCAACATCCTGGTGAATCTCCTCTGTATCCTTTCTAGTGCTTTTCTACCTCAGATCCTTCCTGTATTGTGGCGACCAAAACAGCACACAGCACTCTAGCTGTGGCCTGATGACCAATTTATACAGCTCCATCATAACCTCCCTACTCTTATATTCTATGCTTCGGCCAATAAAGGCAAGTATCCCGTATGCCATCTTAACCACCTTATTGGATTGGATTGAACTTGTTTATTGTCACGTGTCCTGGGGTAGAGTGAAAAGTATTGTTCTGCATACAGTTCAGACAGATCATTCCAAACATGAGAGAAATACATAGGGCAAACATAAATACATAACGGAAACATGAAGAAATAGGCATCGGGTGAATCATACTCAGTGGAGAAGAAGTGTGAAGAAATCAGATCACTCCAGTTCAATCCATAAGGGGGTAGTACAGGAGGATGCTAACAGCGGGGAGAAGCTGTTTTTGAATCTGGTTGTGCGTATTCTCAGACTTTTGTATCTCCTCCCCGATGGAAGAAGTTGGAAGAGGGAATAAGCCTGGTGGGAAGGGTCTTTTATTATGTTGCCCACTTTCCCAAGGCAGCGGGAGGTGTAGACAGAGTCAACAGAGTCAATGGATAGGAGATGGGTTTGCATGATGGACTGGGTTGTGTTCACGATTCTCTGTAGTTTCTTATGGTCTTGGGCCGAGCAGTTGCCATACCAGGCTGTGATGAAGCCAGATAGGATGCTTTCTATGGTGCATCTGTAAAAGTTGGTTAGAGTCAATGTGGACATGCCGACTTTCCTTAGTTTCCTGATGAAGTGTAGGCGCTGTTGTACTTTCCTGGTCGTAGCGTTGATGTGGGTGAACCATGAGAAATTATTGGTGGTGTGCACATGTAGGAATTGTACCTGCCTTCAGCTTTCAGGGATCTCTGGACATGCACCCCAACTTCTCTCTGGTCCTCTGTACTTCCTCACATCCTCCCATTCATTATGTATTCCCATGCCTTGTTAGTCCTCCTAAAATGCATCACCTCACACTTTTCAAGGTTAAATCCCATTTGCCACTGTTCTCCCCACCTGACTAGTCCGTCTATATTATCCTCTAATCTAAGGCTTTCCTTTTCACTATTTACCAGACCACCAACTTTCGTGTCATCTGTGAACTTACTGATCATATCTCCCACGTTCACGTTAGGACCATAATGTATACCACAAACAGCTACCTTGGGATAGCGGGCAGCATAATTAAAAACCCCTCCCGCTTGTGTTATTCTCTCTTCCAACCTCTTCCATTGGGCAGAAGATACAAAGGTCTGAGAACACGCACTAACAGATTCAAAAACAGCTTCTTCCCCGCTGTTACCAGACTCCTGAATGACTCTCTTATAGACTGAACTGGGGCGGAATTCTCCAACCACCCGCCGGGTCCGGGGTCAATCCCGCCCACGCAGTGTCCCGAATTCTCCGGCACCGGAGATTCGGCAGGGGCGGGAATCGCTCCGTGCCGGTCGGCGGGCCCCCCCTCCGGCGATTCTCCGGCCCGCGATGGGCCGAAGTCCCGCCGCTGTCATGCTTCTCCCGCCGGCGTGGATCAAGCCACCTACCTTACCGGCGGGAGCAGGTGGCATGGGAGAGGGGTCCAGGGTCCTGGGGGGGGGGGGGGGTGGCGCGGGACGATCTGGCCCCAGGGGGTGCCCCCACAGTGGCCTGGCCCGCGATCGGGGCCCACCAATCGGCGGGCGGGCCTGTGCCGTGGGTGCACTCTTTTCCTTCCGCCTTCGCCATAGTCTTCACCATGGCGAAAGCGGAAGTGACCCCCTACCCTGCGCATGCGCGGAGATGACGTCAGCAGTCACTGTCGCTCCGGCGCATGCGCAGACCTCCGCCGGCCGGCGAAGTCCCTTCGGCTCCAGCTGGCATGACGCCAAAGGCCTTCCACACCAGCCAGTGGAGCGCCAACCACTCCGGCGCGGGTCTACCCCTCAATGTTCGGGCTTGGCCCCTAAAGGTGTGGAGACCTCTGGACCTTTGGGGCGGCCCGACGTTGGAGTGGTTCACGCCACTCCATCACGCCGGGACCCCCCGCCCCGCCGGGTAGGGGAGAATCCCGGTCCTGATCTTTCTACGCTTCTTCTCTATTGTTGTAGCACCATATTTAGTATGCTTCATCCAATGTCTTATGTTTAAGAATTTACATTGTGTGTTTGTAATATGTTCTATGTATTCAGGTATGGAGCGATCTGCCTGAACTATACACATAACAATACTTTTCACTGTACCTCGGTACACGTGACAATAAATAAATTAATAAATAAATAAAATCAAAGGACCCAGCACTGATCCCTTCAGTACACCACTGGACACAGGCTTCCAGTCACAAAAACAACCTTCCTCCTTCACTCTGTGCATCTTGCCAATTTTGGATCCAATATGCCAAATTACCCCAGATCCCATGGGCTCTCACCTTCTTCACCATCTTGTATGTGGGACCCTGTCACAAGATATATAGGCTACATCAACAGCACTGCCCTCATTTACATGTCTTGTCACCTCCTTGAACAGTTCAATCAAGTTTGGTAGACATGATCTCACTCGGACAAAGCCATGCTAACTATTTTTGATTAATCTTTGCTTCTCCAAGTGGAGGTTAATTTTTCCTCAGAATTTTCTCCAATAATTTCCCAATTACTGATTACTCACTGGCCTGTAATTTCCTTTTTTTTCCCCCTACTTCACCTCTTGAATAACGGTACCAAATTAGCTATCTTCCAGCTCTCTGGTACCTCTCCTGTAACCAGAGAGGATTTGGAAATTAGCGCCAGAGCCCCTGCAATCTCCTCTCTTGCTTCACACAGCAGTTTAGGATACATCTCATCTGGGCCTGGGGATTTATCCACTTTTGAATCCACTAAAGCTGCTAACACTGTCTCCCTCTCAATGCTAATCTGTTCAATTATACCACAGTCCCCCTCCCTGCTTTCTATACTTCTATCGTCATTCTCCATAGTGAACTCAGATGTGACTTACTCATTTAATACCTCTCCTGCATACTTTGGCTTCAAAAACATTGCCATTTAGCCCCTAATGGAACAGGAATAGGCCATTCAGCCCCTCAAGCCTGTCCCACCATTCAATTAGATCATGGCTGATCTGTGGCATAACTCCATATACCTTTTTTTTCAAATATAAATTTATGTTCCCAATTCATTTTTTCCAAGTAAGGGGCAATTTAGCATGGCCAATCCATCTACCCTGCACATCTTTGGGTTGTGGGGGTGAAACCCACGCAAACACGGGGCGAACGTGTAAACTCCACACGGACAGTGACCCAGAGCCGGGATCGAACCTAGGACCTCGGCGCCGTGAGACAGCAGTGCTATCCACTGTGCCACCGCGCTGCCCATAATTCCATAGAATCATAGAATTTACAGTGCAGAAGGAGGCCATTCGGCACATCAAATCTGCACCGGCTCTTTGAAAGAGAACCCTCCAAGCCCACACCCCCACCCTATTCCCATAACCCAGTAATCCCACCCAGCACTAAGGCCAATTTTGGATACTACAGACAATTTAGCATGGGCAATCCACCTAACCTGCACATCTTTGGACTGTAGGAGGAAACCGGAGCACCCGGAGGAAACCCACGCGGAGAACGTGCAGACTCCACACAGTGAACCAAACAGGAATCGAACCTGGGACCCTGGAGCTGTGAAGCAATTGTGCTAACCACCATGCTACCATGCTGCCCATATACCTGCCTTTGGCCCATATCCCTTCATGTCTGTGCTTCACAAAAATCTCAGATTTAAAATGAACAACTGTTCCAGCTTTAACTGCTGTTTGTGGGAGAGAGTTCCAAACCTCTACCACCCTTTGAATGAGGAAGTTCTTTCCACCATCTCTCCTGAACATTCCAGCCCTAGTTTTTAAACTATGCCCTTTAATGCTAAAACCTCCAGCCTGTGGAAATAGTTTATCTCCGGCTCATGAGTTTAAGCTTGAATGAGACAAGGTAATTCGGGCTGTGGGTGTATCCCTCTGACTCTGCCTGAGCAGTCTTTTCCCTCAGTCTGTTTAACCCCTGAATTGCCTGCTCCATCTTGGGCCCCATTTCTGGACCCAAGTCCTGAACATTACCCTAGCATGACAGTAAGGCTGAAGATCTTAGTTAGCTGCAGCTGGGGATTTGTGTACAGTTTTTCACAGCCCTAAAGCAATGGATGTCGACTTATTTAAGGCAGGAAAAAAGGTGTAAGATGAAAAGAGGTTTCAGAAGTTTAAACGGTAATCTGCTGAAGCTTTTCAAGAATATGGAAGGTTACAAGAGATATGAAGTAGACAAGTGTAGTGTGTTTTACAGGACGAGCAATCCGGAGGCCTGAGCTAATAATCGAGAGAATGTGGCGTCAAATTCCACTGGAGGAATTTGTGAATTTGAATTCAGTTCACTAAATCTGGAATCAATATTTGATGCTGCTGTATCAGTGTAAAACCTAATTTGCTTAAGCGTGTTCCCTTGATCTGATCTGCAGGTAGCAGTTCCACATTAACCTGGTTGATTCTTACTTACTGTCTGAAGTGTCCTGGAAAGCCTCTGAGAACAACTAGGGATGGATTGTAAATGTCTTGCCTCTGATGTCCGTGTCTCAAGAATTAAAATTAAATAGTGATAGATTTAATAATTAAATAAAGAGTTAAATAGCAATAGATTTGTTCTAATGGCCCATATGACAGTTGAATGTACACATTTAAGCTGATCACAAAAAGAATTAAAGAGCAGGTAATAAAAATGATGAGGATAGAATGTTGAAATATACCCCACTTATTGTTATAGCAGCATCGCCCATCAGCGAAATTCTCCGTCGGCGGAACACTCCATTTCGCCGGCAGCGCAACCTGACCCACGGGTCCACGGGTTTCCAGAAGGCGTGGGATGGGCACGATAGCTAACCCGATTGGCTGGCTGCGGGAATGGAGAGTCCTGCTGCCGGTGGGGGCGCACCGCACCGGAAAGCGAGGCTGGCAACCCGGACAATCCCATGCCATAAATTCTGTTGCAAGGCAAATAGATAATGGGGTGAATTATCCGCCTCCAGGTCATGTGTTTCTCGGCGGCGCGCCGTTGCTGGCAGCGGGATTCACTCGTTCCCGCCACTGGCCAATGGGATTTCCCATTGTAGCCAATTGACCACGCTGGGATACCCGGGGGTGGGGCTGTGTTGCCGGTGGAAAGACGAATCCCGTCGGCGGAGAATTCACCTCAATTTGTTTGAAAATAAAAGAGTCGCATTAAAAGATTGAGAAGTGGGCTTCGAATTGGCACCTTATATGCAAAAAATAAAAACAAGTGGCCTATTTCTGTGCTGTAACATCACATGATATTTGTCTTTGTACATGAATTGATCCAGACTCTGAATCCAGCTACCCATCCCTTCCCAGGGTGTAGGTATAGCCAGTCACTGGCTCATGAACAATGCAGCAATCCGGTTTTGAAACTGGATCAGCAACGGACATGTCCGTAAAAGTTCAACTGGAGCCATCGCTGAGATGGCAGTAACAAGGGTTCACATTTTGTCGCTGGCTCTGAGGGAAGTGCTAAGAGCCAGGTTCACGTCCCTGGGACTGAAGGACTCTTGGGAGGAAATTGTGCAATTTGTCTTGACGTCAACAAAGTGAAGATGCAAGGAGAAGAAAGACTGCCAAGACAACATAATTGTATTATCCAAGGAGCAAAATGCTCCTGGCTCTCCGCCGAAGCTGCTGCATTTGGAGCTTTCTGTGCTTATTTTGCACTTACTTTTCCTCGTGTATCAGTTCAGTCCCCTTTCTGAATTTCCCCCACTTCCCTGTGGAGAAGAATCTTATGTGTTTTCACCACCTCCCACTAAGCAGCCTATCTGAGACTGGTAGCTCTATATGCGGGTGGAACTGTAGGCAGAAAGGTGCCTGCCTCCCACTTTGCTGCACAGTGCGTGGGCATATCAACAGGTTGAGCCATGGGGGAATGCCACATCAGATATATTTAACCCTTTAACCGTCAAGGCTCTGAAATCTATAGTGCAGTTCTCTGCAGCTTCTAAATCAACCATAGCAACTGGTCAACTACAATTTACTTGCTCCAGCAGATTCATCAGGCTGGTTAATGGGTTAAGTTAAGCAGCAATCAGATGTTACAACTTTAATGGAGGTGACAAAACACCAGTTAAAACTCACTGCATTACTTTGTCTTTGTTCTCATGTCAGGGTTTCTTGGAGCTTGCATATAGAACAGAACGCTGCAGCTGTCAAGCAAAGCTGAGGCTCTTCAAGTATCACGCACGCCCTAAATGGATTCTAAATTGCATGTTATCGTGAGCCTCACTGTAATTTTGCGTGACCCCTAACAAGATTTTTTCTGTGATGTTACCTACAGAGTAAACAAAAATAGAACTCATTGCCATAGATGCCACAAGAAAAATCTGATGGGGAAGAAAAGGACATTATCTAAATCTATGGTTACCTACAGAAGCACAGCTGTGATTTGTGCACAAAGTTATTTTTGCCTTTTTTTAAGCTTGAGCAGATGCTAAGTAAAAGCTTTTCTTTCCTATGCTTCTGTTTCCTAGGATGTCACGGTAGCACAGTGGTTAGCCCTGCTACCTCAATACGCCAGGGACCCAGGTTCAATTCCGACCTTGGGTCACTGTCTGTGTGGAGTTTGCATGTTTTCCCTGTGTCTGCATGGGGGTGTTCCGGTTTCTTTCCACGGTCCAAAGATGTGCAGGTTAGATGAAATTTCCTCTTCGTGTCCAAAATGAGCAGGTTCGGTGAATTAGCCATGATAAATTTCCCCTTCGTGTCCAAAGATTAAGTGGGGTTACGGTGAGTGGGCCTGGATGGGGTGCTCATTCAGAGGGTCGGTGCAGACTTGATGGGCCGAATGGCCTTCTTTGCAAAGTAGTGATTTTATGATTCAATTCTATGGTGGTAGTTTTATCATGAGAAGCAGTCCACATGCACCAAGACCTGGACAATATCCAAGCTTGGGTGGATAAGTGGAAAGAAATGTTTGTGTTACACAACTGGTAGGCAATGACCACCCCCAATATGAGAGAACAAATTATTGTCCCTTGTCATTCAATGGCATTACCATCACTGAATCCCCCACTATCAACATCCTGGAGGTTACCATTGACCAGAAACCATACTGGACTAGCCATATAAATACTGTGGCTACAAAAGTAGGCCAGAGGCTAGGAATCCTGCGGCGAGCAATTTACCCCAAAGCCTGTCCACCATCTACAAGGCACATGTCAGGAGTGCAATGGGATGCTCGCCACTTGCCTGTATGAGTGTAGCACCAACAACACTCAAGAAGCTCAACACCATCCAGGACAAAGTAGCCGGCTTGATTGCTCCCCCTTCCACAAACATTCACTCCTTCCACCACCGACGCACAGTAGCTGCCGTGCGTACCATCTACAAGATGCACTGCAGGAACTCACCAAATCTCCTTAGGCAGCACCTTCCGAACCCACAACCACTACCATCCAGAAGGACAGGAGCAACAGGTGCACGGGAACACCACTACTTGGAAGTTCCCCTCCAAGTCACTCACCATCCTGACACTGTATCGCGTTCCTTCACTGTCACTGGGTCAAAGTTCTGGAACACCCTCCCTAATAGCACTGTGGATGTATGGACATACACCACATGGACTGTTGGGGTTCAGGAATTAAGCTTCCCACCACATTCTTTACGACAATTAGGGATGAGCAACAAATGCTGGCCTAGCCAGCGAAGCCCACATCCCATCAAGAGGCATTAAAAAATTATAGCATATCAAACAGTAACAATCATTATACTACAGTGGTTGAATTAACTGTTAAAATATTAACACATTTAAAGCAACTATATCACATTAAATGTAACAGATATAAATATTTACTCAACGTTTTGTTGATTTTTTTCTCTATTTCAAAGGTACAAAACTTTACTTTTGTTTTTTTTTTAATTTGGTCTGGATCATTACTTTCCAATGTAATCATTTCTCCCAGTGCCCAATACAGTGCCACCTGGCACACCGATAAGCAAGAAAGATGAGTGTTTAGCTGGTGGAGTGAATTTCCTTGACAGGATTTTCGATTTCAAAACATTTGATTAAAAGCTGAACAAAGGAGTTCACACATGGTTCCCATCCAGCTCCGTATAATCAGCGATGGCAGCAGTCTTGTCTCTGAGTCAGAAGGTGGTGGGTTCAGGCTCCTCTCCAGAAACCTGAGCTCTAGGCTGAGACTGGCATTGCAGCACTGAAGGAGATCCTCACAGCTGTGGAAACAGGCCCACTGCCTGATAAATGCAGAATTGTTGGTCAAAACAGAAGGCAATTGCTTCTTGCAATATTGAAATGCCGCGGGGTTCCCGATCGCCTTCAAACCTGCCTGGGTAAAACTCTGAAGTAGAGGACTGATACCCCAACGTCACATTTTGGGGATTTAACTCCCTGCAAATACCCAAATGTGTCTTGGCCTTGCCTGGGAAAAACTATCCTGCTGCCTTTCAGCTGAGGAGGAAAAAGACTACATCCGGGTGAAGTAAAAAGCACAGCAGAACAGTAAAGTTTGCTCTGGCGTATCGCTCAACTCTGCATAAGAGCCCTATTGAACTCAAAACATTCACTCCACAGTTTCTCCACAAATGCTGTCACCTGCTGAGTTTTTATTCCAGATCTCAGGTTATCTAATCTTCATTTCATTGCTGTTGGTTGGATGTTCAGAGTTATATGCAAGACTTAAGCACATAATCTAGGATGAGACTTTAAAGGAGGACTTTTGCAGTTTTGGAAGTGCCCTGTTGAAATTGGTTCCCAAATTGCTGAATTGGTTGAAGGCACGGTGGCACAGTGGTTAGCACTGCTGCCTCACAGAGCCAGGGATCCAAATTCGATTTCAGCTTTGGGTGACTGTCTGTGTGGAGTTGCACATTCTCCCCATGTCGACGTGATTTTCCTCCATGTGCTCCGGTTTCCTCCCACAATCCAAAGATTTGTAGGTTAGTTGGATTGGCCACACTAAATTGCCCCTTAATGTCCAAAGATGTGCAGGTTGGTTGGAGTTACAGGGTTGTAGGAAGTGGGCCTAGGTAGGGTGCTCTTTCAGAGGGCCGATGCTGTCTTGATGGGGCAAATGGCCTCCTTCTGCATTGTAGGAATTCTATGGTTCTATTGTGAGAGGAATAGGGGATTTCTTGCAGTGTCCTGACCAATGCTGATACCACAACCAGCACTACCAGAGACACATTAACTAGCCATTCAGCTCATCGTTGTTTGTGGAATTTTGCTCTGCATAAATATACTCCAAACATTCTGTTTCTTTTCCCCCTCTCCTTGGCCAGACTTTTTTCCTGGTGGTTGCACAGACGACAGAGCCCTCTCAGTAATTTATTCAAAATGTGACTCTGCAGATGCGAGTGTTAGCACTGCCAGCTATTTAACCCACTTGGCCAACCTAATCTTCTTCTCCATGCTTCCTGGAAGTGAGTTCGGGTGAAGTCAACAAGCTGCAGCATCTTTGGATAACTTTCCCTTCCCTAATGATGAGTGGTGAGGCCAGTTGTCATCTATCTATCGCAGTGAAATTAAGCTAACTAAGCATAGATCAGGAATAACACCATGGACTGCTTTACTCTGTATGACACAGTACCTCACTGGATGGCGCATTTATCCACTTAATTATCAAATCAGCTGTTCTAAGCATCTCTTCAGTTAGAATTTAAGAATACTCTCTTGACATCTTGCAGTCTTCAGTCAAGTAGCTAAGGTACTAAGAAAGATTTTCAGCATGTTCTTGTACTGTTTTTCTGTAGTTATTAACTTCGCTTCTCCTGGTACAAATTGGATTTGGCACAACGATGGAATATAATTTTATTGTTGCATATTTCCTTCTGTTCTTTACAGGGTGAGACAAGTCTTTTGTTCTGTCTTCCTATTTGCACTACTGTACTGGAAGTGAGCTCTGGAACATCAATGTTATGTACAGATTTTTCTGACCAAGAAAACAGATTCACCAGCTCAGCACCATCAGTAATTTATAAACCAGCTTTTGTAAATCACACCCTTCATTGGAAGGTTGTGGATTTTAAGATTAGTTGGAGTCAGGTTTGTGTGTGCATATGTATCTCAAATTTTAGTTAGCCACCTGTGTTGCGAACTCCCGCAGATCCTGTTCTGCAATAGGGCAGAAAGAAATTGGATTGGATTGGATTGGATTTGTTTATTGTCACGTGTACCGAGGTACAGTGAAAAGTATTTTTCTGCAAGCAGTTCAACAGATCATTCAGAACATGGAAGAAAAGGGAATTAAACAATTCAAGAAAATACATGAGAATACATAATAGGGCAACACAAGATATACAATGTAACTACATAAGCTTTGGCATCGGTTGAAGCATACAGGGTGTAGTGTTAATGAGGTCAGTCAATAAGAGGGTTATTTAGGAGTCTGGTGACAGTGGGGAAGAAGCTGTTTTTGAGTCTGTTCGTGCGTGTTCTCAGACTTCTGAATCTCCTGCCCGATGGAAGAAGTTGGAAAAGTGAGTAAGCCGGGTGGGAGGGATCCTTGATTATGCTGCCCGCTTTCCCCCGGCAGCGGGAGGTGTAGATGGAATCAATGGATGGGAGGCAGGTTCGTGTGATGGACTGGGCGGTATTCACGACTCTCTGAAGTTCCTTGCGGTCCTGGGCCGAGCAGTTGCCATACCAGGCTGTGATGCAGCCCGATAGGATTCATATCTACTGCTTATTCGGAAGAGTCCTTCAGAAACATTAGAAGTATTTCAAGTGGAGATGGATAGCTCAAAGAATTGGGACTATGGGGAAATGGCACAGAAAAGGAGTTGAGGCTGACCTTGCGGTCCTGGGCCGAGCAGTTGCCAGACCAGGCTGTGATGCAGCCCGATAGGATGCTTTCTATAGTGCATCTGTAAAAGTCGGTAAGGGTTAATGTGGACATGCCGCATTTCCTTAGTTTCCTGAGGAAGTATAGGCGCTGTTGTGCTTTCTTGGTGATAGCGTCGACGTGAGTGGACCAGGATAGATTTTTGGTGATGTGCACCCCTAGCAATGGCTCAGGAATAATAAAAATTATTTTTCTGGTGGCAAGGTTTCAGCCTTAAATCCATTTAATGCTCTGGAAATGGGCCCCTCATTCGGAGGAAGTCCCACCTCAGAGAGCTGCGGTCAACTTTATTGACCGGCAGTTCTCTGATCCCAGTGCGCCTGGGCTTGCAAGCAGTCCCCAGATACAAAGTCTAAGGAGTCCAGGACCAGTTAGGTTCCAGGGCAGAGAGGGGAGGTGAAGCCCATAGGGGATGCTAGGAAGAATGGAGGGGCGAGTGTTGGTGGAGATGCTGAGGGGAGGCGGGGGCAGGGGGGCACAGCACCCGCAGGTACTAGATCTCATCGTGGGTGGGGGGGGGGGGTGGCGCGGGGGTGCCTGATGGTAAAAAGAGGTTGTTGATGGCGATTCCACCCCCACCCCCAACCTTGTCTTTAACACTCGGGGCCTGGGGAAGGTCTCTTTTTGGACATCCCACCTGTCCCTGAACCCCTCCTGCCAGCCTGACAATTGCAGCATCGCAGGAAATGGTGCTTAGGTTGTCATTTATTGATTTTTTTTAAGGGCCTTAATTTGGGCAGGGATAGTCTTGGCCTCACCCACTTCATCTGAAAATGTGGAGAGGTTGGAACAGGCAGGAAGCTGAAGGCCATCCAAGGAATCTTGCACCCCCCCCCCCCCCCGTATTCTACAGACAGAATGCTTTGTGACATCTCACCAGAGACTTACCTTACCAACCGATCATAAGAAACAAAATGCATCTTTTATCATTGATTCGTCTTGACTTTATAATTGTCTTCCCAGCTGCTGATATTGGATTGAAGTGCAAATTGTACGAATTGCGCTTATTTGTGTAATTATGTTCTTCTGATGTAATGTGGACACCCCCCCCCCCCCCCCCCCCCCCCAATTCTGGAATACACCAAGAGGCTCAGTATTTACAGTGATTCAGTACTTGGAAAATGATACACTAAATGCTCTTGTCATTGATTATTTACTGTGGGGATTTTGTGTGACAATGTGCAAGTCAAGAATAATTTGATGATACAGATTGGTGTTGCCAATTCCAGTTTTCAGAATGGAGCCGAAACAGCAGTATTCAAATGCTGACTAGTTACTGGAGTACGTTTCTGTGGCGCTCTGTGCAGCTGAAGCTATTTTTCTCTATTCCTGTGGTGCCAGCTGCTCTGCTTGGGCCTCATGGAGCTGAATGCACCAGATTTCTTGAGGCTGAAGGCCCGGAAGACCCTATTTTTTTTCTGCTGGATCCTCTAGAAACATAAGTAAACATGTCATTCTGCTGGCACTTGTGTGTCCTCCGGTACTGACAGCATCATGTTTATACACAGCTGTTCTTCCGTAAGAAAAGAGTTTTTATGATCTGTAATGTGGCCACTTGACAGGGTGGCAAAAGAAGATTCTATAGATTCAGGGGAATTTCTAATGTTCCGATTTGTCATGATGTGGAATGTACTCATATCTCTTTCAAAGCATCGGTGCAGACGTAATGGAGCAAAGGCTGTGCTCCAGGTTGTCCTTTGCATATGGTCGGTTTTGTGAGAGCCACGAAGAATCCAGCACGAGTTGTAGGATAGCAAGAAATAACATTTATTCACAATAACATTTATTAAAGCAGCAGTAACTCCCTTGCTCCTCACTCCTCTCTAGCTGGTTCCAAACTGGCCAGCTCTATTTATGCAGGGAATCTGCTAATGAGTTCTCCGCCCCCCCCCCCCCCCCCCCCCCCATTGGGGAAGCTCATACTCCCTAAGGATTGTGGGATTGCCATTAGTCACCAGTCAGTGGTAAGCAGGCAGGCTATAATAGTTGGAAAGTAATAAAGTTGCAGCCTTGTTCTACAAAATCTGCTGTTAGATATATGTATATAGATGTGTTATGTGTGTACATGGGTTTTGCCAAACAAAAACAAGCTTTTATACACCAGCTGATTATCAATCCAATTAATGGGCAATTTCCATGCCGAATCTTGGAATCATAGAATAGTTCAACACAGTGGGCCATTGAGCCGTGTAAACTGACTCTTTGAAGAAAGTATCCAAGTAATCCATGTCTTGTTTTTGAACCATAAACCCTGCAAATTACTCCTTTTGAGTCCTCCACCCTAGACATGGATCAGAGGAGGCTGCAGGGATTGTCGAGTGCCCTGTGAGGCTGTTTAAAAGGCCCACCTCAGCTCTCTGTAACTTTGCCCCAGTTGTTTTCTCAACCATTTAGCCCTCACCCCTCACACCCTTCATCCACACCTACCCCCCAAATCCATCCATGCCAACTCATGCCAACCCATGTCTCCCATACATTCCTAGTTGCCCCTTATAGACCCAATGTCAACTCAGAGCTAACTTATGACCACCACCCATCCCCATGGCCCTTACAATCTCCATGCCAACTCACCCAGTATGCAGACATCAAGATCAAATTGAGTTCTAAGTATCTATAATGGAGCTGATTGTAAAAAGAAACACTCGCATTCAATATATTTAAATCCCTTCAAATGCTTCGCCCCTTATTTTGAAATAAATTTAATTCACAACCTCACATAAGACAGCTAATCTTTAACAAACTCTTTGAGCTGTGCAACTGTAAACTTACAACACCAGCACTGCCAACCGAACCCCCCACCCCCCACCACTATGATAATGATAACTTGTAAAAAGCAGCCAAGCATTTATAATGTTATAATGATAGCAACTAGGGTTTGACCAGCAAATAGCTATCTATTGAAACTGATTTAACAGATTTTTAAAATCTCACAGACACTGGCAGGCAGTTCTTGCATTTTTAAAGGACAGCTTATTTAAATAACTTGGCAGCATTCCAATTCTACCGATCTTACTCGCCCTTCAAAAGGATTTATAACCTTGCTATTCTTCAAAATATTTGAAGAATAGCAAGCTACAGGGATGTGAAAGGAGAAGAGGGTGGTGGACTACGTTTGGTTTATTCTAGTGAATAGGCAACCCAGACACGCGCATGGTTCTCTGGTATCCATTAGTATTTAAATGAACATCAAACTTTACAACATATTCATTCAAGGCCTTTCCTCAGACATGCTGTGTGCCCCTGCTTTGTCTCCGAATTTGCTGTTTCCTTTTGTGTCTGCAGTACTAAGCGTGTTAGATAGATATGCTTATACATGTTGTGACCTTCTCCCACAAAATAAGTAAATGTGTATTTTAAACAAGATCTAATATGAGTTTATTTCAATAATAAATTAATATAAATGTAGAGCAGACTCTCATTCTAAATTCATGTTTTTAGTTCTTTGATGACTTTACTGTTTCAAAGGAAAAAAAATGGCCACAGATGTAACCCTGGCAACAGTTACTGCTTTTGGAAACTGCTGGATTACATAGTTTTCCTTATAAACCATTTCACAATAGAACATTAATAGATCAACAAGGGGCACTCAATGCCAGTAATTATCTGAGTTTAGCATTTTTTTCCCAATGCATTAGTCAGCTGTAAACCCATACAGAAGCTGTAGAAATAAACAATACAGTAACTGCCTGGCCTCCTGAACTGTTTGCTATACATTTTTTCCACTTCGTCGAATGAAGGAAATGATTTGAATCTCTGCATTAAGTAAATGGGAAATTGAATTAAATAATAATCGATCATGGGCTGGATTCTCCGATCCTCCGCGACAAAATCGCGTTTGGCGTGGGGGCGGAGAGTGGGCGTTCGCACGGAAATCGTGCTTGGCGCTGCTGAAGCTATTCACCAGTCCCTGGAGAATCGCTCGGGAACGCGGTTAGGCGACCAGTGACAGAGCCCCCCCCCCCGCGCGATTCCAACTGGCCGGCTTCCCAATGGCGTGGTTCTAACCACGTATCAGCTGTCGGGAACCTCGGGTGGCGGCTGCGGACATGGCCATCTTGGGGGGGGCGGGGGGGGTCAAGTACTGGGGGGGGGGGGAATCGGGTGAGTAATATGAAGCGGCACGGGGCCGATCATTGGGACCTTCTTTCCTGGTCCAGGTCGGCCGGCTGAGTCCGCCATGTCGCACGGGGCAAAACAATGTCAGCCTTTTGACAAATGAATGAACTAGCAGCATCTGGTAACAGCAACCTGGAGTTTCTACTGGGGGCACTATTGGCAGAATACACTGGACATTGTGCAGGTTTATTCACTCTGATGTGTCCATGCAAATTGATTACCATAAGTCCGAACATTCTATCAGCACAATCACACCACAATGTGCCACTGGAAAAGCCAATGATGGCTCAAGCCAATTATGGGTGGGGTAGGATAAAGCGTGAAGCTGGAAATCACAAAAGACACTGGGCTGACTTCTCCGCTGTCAGGATTCTCCGTTTTGCCAGCAGCCCGGGGGTTTCTCGACAGAGTGGGGCTGGCCCACAATGGAAAACCCCATTGACCAGCCGGCGAAACCTGCCCATTTTCTTTGCTGTTCTGCAAGGCTTATGGCTATGATTGGCTATTATCTTCAATTATCTCATCACTACAGCAGAGCAGGACATATCTGTGAGACTTTAATTAACTGTTGGTCAAAGGATAAAGGGCCAGTTACCTGATTGAATTTAAACTGAATTTAAAGTCAATGCAGCAGCAGGAGAAACAAAGGGCAGCACGGTAGCACAGTGGTCAGCAGCAGGAGAAACAAAGGGCAGCACGGTAGCACAGTGGTTAGCACAGTTGCTCCACAGCTTCAGGGTCCCAAGTTCGATTCCTCATTTGGGTCACTGTCTGTGTGGAGTCTGCACGTTCTCCCTGTGTCTGCATGGGTTTCCTCCGGGTGCTCCGGTTTCCTCCCACAGTCCACAGATGTGCAAGTTAGGTGGATTGGCCATGCTAAATTGCCCATACAGTCCAAAAAGGACGGGTGGGGTTACTGGGTTGCGGGATAGGTTGGAGGTGTGGGCTCAGTTAGGTTGCAGACTTTATGGGCTGACTGGCCTCCTTCTACACTGTAAATTGAATGAAAAAAATTGTGTCTGTGTGTCTTCAATAGTTGACTACTGTCAGTCATTCATATCCCCACTGATGTCCATGCGCCCAAGAATACAGGCACAATGTAATGAGCACCTTCAAGTGGTCATAAATGGCAAAACTCACCATTGCATTCGAGGGACATAAATAGTCCATTGGGTGATGACTGCTTTGGTCAAAGAAACTTTTAAACAAGTATAAAAGATTGCAGATACTCCAGTGTAAAGTGGTCATAGACGGAACTCAATTAAGTTTAAAGTTCTGTGAGCTTTAGTGCAGTTTCATTTAATTCTGGCCAGATTCAGCTTTAGGCACGATCGTATGGCCTTGTCGCGCCTGACGTGGTGACGCAACGAGGCTGTTAATTTTCACAAGAGGCCTATCACGGGATTTGCAATGCTCGGGGCGCCTCGCGAGATCTAACAAGATCTTGCGTGACATTGCGATCTGGATCCTGCCTTCACTGGGCATGATCCAGAGTTGCCTATTTAAGCAAGCAGTTAGCTTCACTTAACTATGTTTGCACTGGAGTATCCTAAGGGCCGAGATCCAAAGTCCGTTCATGGGAGACCTTGACATCGCGCGGTTTAGCACTGGTTTCCACAAACGTGGACCAGGCATATCGGAACTTGAGGGGATCTCCCAGGTGAACAGAGGCCATCTGGTGGTTGGACTCTGCGAAGAGTGGTATCCTGGCACTCCTGATGCCACCCGGTTACCTTGGATTGCCAGCCTGGCACCTTGGCCCTGGCACCCTGATTGATTGAAATGCACTTACCTCTCTTTGATGTGGTTGATGTTTGTAAACATTGGGGATTCATTCACCTTCCTTCACTCACCCACAAAGAAAGATGAATGAATCAAGGCTGCAGCTGTTTTGTGGAAGTTTTCAATCACAATCCACTACTAGAAATTAATGAATAGCTTGCAGTGAGGGGTTTAAGCACAGGTCACAGCTGTTCTCTTTCCAGCAATGGATATGTGGTGCTTCCAGGCAAGAGTCTGGTCCGTTTCTGTCACTGCCCCTGTTTAGACTGCTCGCTAGCTTCCAGGCAGGGGTCTTTTTTCTGGTGGGGAGGGGGGTCTATTGGGGTCCCGCTAGTTAGGGGGATTTGTGGGGTTTTCCCATAGTCAGGGGGCTCCTGGGAGAGGGGGGGGGCTCTAGTTAAGGTCCCTTTGTGGGGGGTTTGTATAGTTAGGGGGTCTCTGCAGTCTCCCTATTAAGGGTGTTCCTGTGGGAGCTCCCTCTAGTTCAGGGGTCCCTGGGGAGTCTCCCTATTAAGGGGGTTTCTGGGACGGGTGTGGGGTGCTATGGGGAAGGGATGTGGTTGAGGAGGGGTGACAGGTCGGGCACTGTGGCGGGGGCGAGGGGGATGGTGGCCCTCAGATGGACTCTTGAGGCAATTCTCTTGAGGAGTTTACTCAATGGCCTATCACGAGGGCCACTATGTCAGGCTCACATTTGGTGAGACCTGTAGGAATCCCCGTCCACATGATTCCCGGCCCAGAGGCTGGAGAATAGTATGCCGGGCCCGCTACATGGATGCAAATTGGCCATTAGGATCCATTTTCATTGACTTACACCTCCCAGGAGTGCAAACCCTGATCCCGCCACCCGGGGGGGGGGGGGGGGGGGGGGGGGGGTCTATTGCTGTCAGATCGGTGCCCACCGATCCCGATTTTTCAATTCTCCGCCGCACTGGGGACCTGCTACCAGCGGTGGGTGGTGGAGAATGCAGGCCACTTGGTTTCAGGCACTATTACTCACATTAATAAAGACATTGGCCAGCAATGTGAATTCTATGCCTCAAGCCAGAATGACAACTGTATATGAATAATTTATACCAGTTGTTAATGCCTATAGATTATTTGGGGGAATCAAGGGCTATGGCCATGAGGTGGGAAAGTGGAATTGATGTAGAAATTTGGATATGATCTTATTGAATGGTGGAACAGGCTCAAGGGGCCACATGGCCCACTCCTGCTCCGACTTCTGTTGTTCTTTGAAAAGGCAATTACTGTGCTTGCTATAGCTGGATTACTGAGCATTTCTGAAACTTGTCCTCTGTGAGATGAATGAAAGGAGTATTGCCACAGCTATGTTTGGATTGGCTGGTTTTCTGCCAACAAGGTCAGGCTGTACAGAATCGCTTGCACTTAGCCATTCTTTCGATCGGCAGTCACATAACTCTTATCAGTAATCAGGATCCTTCGTAACCTTTTATGAACAAGAGTGGAAAATACCCTGATAATTGGTTACATTACACCGGAACAAATAGGGCAGGGTCATTCCTGGATTTCCCAAATGACCGGGAAAAGGAAGAGCAAACCTGGCTCGATCTCTGCTCTTGCCCAGGTATTAAATTAAAAAGGTCTCGTCAGCAACTTTTGTTTTTCACATCCTACAGCATGTGGTCAAAATTTCTTGCCAAAAATAATTTTTTAATTGTTTGTGAATGTGAATACTCTCATCTGATATTAATTCCTTTGGCCTTGAGGTATATATTTAACATTAAGCTGGGCATCGACCCACAAAAGACTGTACCAGCCTCGGTATTGCTTTTGTAACCTACCCCAGGCTACAGTCTGGCAGGGAATATACTGTTTGCATCAGGGTATCAAATAGATTTGGACTGGAAGATGGAGGCAAAGTTGTGCCCTTGTCTGGCTTGCAGATAAAGCAGGAATTACCTGCCTGGAATTATAGGGGCTCTTTGGAAATAGTGTTTACTGCACACAGTGTGAGAAAGATATGACACAAGCAATATTCTCTTTGGATGCATCTGCCTTCCTCAAGGATGCAACTCCATGATTGTCTTAAAAATATCACATATGTCCACACCCTTAGCAATTGCAGTTTGTGTAAAGAGGCAGTTTCATCTTACAATGCAGATCTTCAGTCCTAACATCAGCAAATAAAACAACCTTCTATTTTTAATGTATGCTGTTACTTGCAAAGCTCCCAATGATGGTATTTCAGTATGTTAGGATTGAAGTGAATTCATTTTCCTGGTCTCTTAGACTAAATATTGCAAACTGTGAAGTATGAGAGTTATGTACCGAGCATAATGTTAACATAGTTATAGTATCAGAGGTGATTGGAAAATTAACCAGAGGCAACACGAGAAAACTTTATTTTACTCGGCCAGTTGTTCTGACCGGGAGTGCAGTCCGTCAAATGGTGATGTAAGCAGATTAAATTGTAACTTTCCAATGGGAATTGGATACATACTTGAGGGAGAGACGTTACTGGTCTATGGCGAAATAGCAGGGAGTGGGACTAATCGGATAATCAAACAGCTGGCCATTCGGCCCCTCGCGCCTGCCCGGCCATTCAATAGGATCATGATTGGTCCGACATTCCTCACGTCTGCTTTCCCTGTATCCCTTGATTCCCTTCCTGATGAAAAATCTACCTATCTCAGCCTTAAATATACACAAGGACTCTTTTCCCACAGCTCCCTGTGGTAAGGAGTTCCAAAGACTCACCACCCCCTGAGAGCAGAAATTCCTTCTCATCTCAGTCTTAAATTGGCTCCCCTTTATTCTGAGACTATGCCCTCTGGTCCTCGACCTCCCCCCCCCCCCCCCCCCCCCCCCTCCCCCCTCCCACATGAGGGGAAACATCCTCTCAGCATTTACCCTGTTAAGCTCCTCAAGAATCCTATATTTTTCAATTAGATCACCACTCATTCTTCTAAATTCCACTGGGCAGCACAGTGGGTAGCACAGTTGCTTCACAGCTCCAAGGGTCCCAGGTTCAATTCCCGGCTTGGGTCACTCTCTGTGCGGAGTCTGCACATTCGCCCCGTGTCTGCATGGGTTTCCTCCGGGTGCTCCGGTTTCCTCCCACAGTCAAAAGGATGTGCAGGTTAGGAGGTTTGGCCATGCTAAATTGACCTTAGTGTCCAAAAAAAAGGTTGGGTTGGGTTATAGGGATAGGTTGGAGGTGTGGGCTTGGATAGAGTGCTCTTTCCAAGGACCGGTGCAGACTCGATGGGCCAAATGGCCTCCTTCTGCACTGTAAATTCTATGAATCTATGATTCAATGAGTAGAGTCCTATCCCGTTTATCTCTTACTCATAAGATAATGTGATACTGGTGATCATCTAATGAAACTTCTCTGAACCGCCTCCAATGGAAAAAGGGGTCCAAAACTGCTCACAGTACTGCAGATGTGGGACACTTTTTTTCCACTCTGTTGCCCCTGGCGCCAACCTCAAAGCACCAGGAGCATTGCGAGGGAGGCCTAAAACGGGCTTCATGCCAGGCACTGATCCAAGCACAAGTCACCTGACCCACGGCGCCCGCCTCAAGCTGGATCCTGCCATCGCTGTTAGGCTCATTTAAATATGCGTGGCCGGTTTGAGGCCGCAGTCTCCTAACTCCCGGGAATCCCCAGCTGCACATATAGCTTCCACCGTAAAGACTGATGCAAAATATCTGTTTAACCTTTCTGCCATTTCCGTGTTCTCCATAACTATCTCCACAGATTCATTTTCTAAGTTGCCGAATGACTCCTCTGTACTGTATCCTATGGTGATGAAAATTCATTAAAAATCCTGTTAGCATTAATGATGAATGTTTCCACATCATTAGCCTTGGAAGCAAAGTGGACTTCTGTTCGGATGTTTAGTTTATGTGTGCTAGGAGCGACCCCAACATGCCATGCCAAAGTACTTGGAATTTATTTTTACCTGAATGAGGTTTTCCGTGGCATTCAATGACACACTGAGGTCCGCAGTGCAACTGAGACAAGCGCAACCTAATCTCTCTGACAGGTCTCGCACCTCTGAGATCAGAGCACCCTTCTTAAAGGACACTCCGATCTCTAAAAGCTGCTGAACCTCCTCCCAGATCGCTGGCAGGGCACCCCCTCCCACCCTAATCGCTGGCAAGGCCCCGCCACCTCAGGCTCATCCTTCAGCACCCCTCAGTAACCCCCTTCAGCCATCCCCCAACCCACAAAGTGCTCCACAAATCCCCCCAGACCACCCCTTCAGCCCCCCCCTTTTCATACCCTGCGCCTTGGGCAGTTCCAACCTTGCACTTTGCAGTCCGAGGGGTGGCAAGGCAGTAGGTACCCTCCCACAATTTGCCACTAGGGTGCCCTGGTTCGACCTTCATGGGAGATGGGGGTCAGGAAGGCTTTCGATGGACTGGAGGGGCTCAGGTCAGGGGTCATATAAGA
Source organism: Scyliorhinus canicula (assembly GCF_902713615.1). NCBI lineage: Eukaryota > Metazoa > Chordata > Chondrichthyes > Carcharhiniformes > Scyliorhinidae > Scyliorhinus > Scyliorhinus canicula. The sequence goes on along the minus strand of NC_052148.1, from coordinate 29,407,881 downwards.
TAGTCAGAGGGTTAGATAGGGTGGACAGTGAGAGTCTTTTTCCTCGGATGGTGATGACCAACACGAGGGGACATAGCTTTAAATTGAGGGGTGGTAGATATAGGACACATGTCAGAGGCAGTTTCTTTACTCAGAGAGTAGTAGGGGTGTGGAACGCCCTGCCTGCAACTGTCTTAGACTCGCCAACTTTAAGGGCATTTAAGTGGTCACTGGATAGACATATGGATGAAAATGGAATAGTGTAAGTCAGATAGGCTTCAGATGGTTTCACAGGTCGGTGCAACATCGAGGGCTGAAGGGCCCGTACTGCGCTGTAATGTTCTATGTTCTATGTCTTTTCTGGGATGGGGCTCATTTGGCAGCTCTCCCCATCTGCAGCCTTTAAACCCTTTCAACAGTCAGTCTGTTTGTGAAAGTTAAAGTTTTCTCATAATAAAGTGATGGTAATCCCATCTGTACCCCTGAATCATCTCAACAATTTGTCAGTATGCAAAGTTTAAAGATCTGTGAGATGAAGATAAAAGTAATCCCTTAAAGAGGTGGAAACCTTTGAAGTCGTTTTCACACAATAGTGGCTGGTTTAGCACAGGGCTAAATCGCTGGCTTTGAAAGCAGACCAAGGCAGGCCAGCAGCACGGTTCAATTCCCGTACCAGCCTCCCTGAACAGGCTCCGGAATGTGGCGACTAGGGGCTTTTCACAGTAACTTCATTGAAGCCTACTTGTGACAATAAGTGATTTTCATTTCATTTCAATTCACATTCAATTTCATTGCCCTTTAAAGTAAAGAAGTCTGTGTGTATACCTCAAAGGTGGAAAGCTTTGATCTAATTCGTTTACATTCTCCAAATCATGGAATCATATAATCTCTACAATGCAGAAGGGGGCCATTTGGCCCATTGAGTCTGCACCAACCCTCTGAAAGAGCACCCCAACCTAGGCCCACTCTCCTATCCCAACCCCGTAACCTTTGACACCAAGGGGCAATTTAGCATGGCCAATCCACCTAATCTGCCCACCTTTGGTGTGTGGGAGGAAACCAAAGCACCTGGAAGAAACCCACGCAGACACGAGGAGAAGGTTGAAACTCCACACAGGCAGTTACCCAAGGACGGAATTAATCCCGGGTCCCTGGTGCTGTGAGACAGCAGTGCTAACCACTGTGCCAAACTGCCACCAGGAATCTGCTGCACTTTCTAGGAAGCATTTGAGAACAAAAAAGCAGCTCAATATCTGGTGTTCAGAAAATAGCTGCTTTTAAAGTGAATAGATCCCTGCAGAGCTATAAAAGTAAACAATCTGAATCTCCCCATTGAAACTGCCTTGATCTGTCAGTCAGAAAGTTTTTAGGAGAATGTAAACAATGGAGATCAAAGCTTTCAGCCTTCTAGGCATGCTAAAGAGAGGCATGTTGCCAAAGCCTTTCATCTTGTGCTCATCAAGACAAACGCAAGAATGCCAAATTTCAACTACCACCACAGTTTTTACAGAAGAAATGAGCCCTGATTGATTGGCAAGTTGACTTAATTAGTTATTAAATTACCTGAACAAGCTATCTTCCACTTGCAGATGGGTAGCTATTCCACATCCAATTCCTGAAAATGGCTCGGGAATAGTAGTGTGCCTGAAAACCTGGTCAAGGGCACAAAATTACACGTTCGCCTTTGTTCTAACCCCCATCTGTCTCTGAAAATGCTGTCCATCACATTGCAGTGATATTTCTTCCATATGACTTCCATCCACTGACTCCATCTATGCCTCCCGCTGCCTAGGGAAAGCGGGCAGCATAATTAAAGACCCCTCCCACCCAGCTTACTCCCTCTTCCAACTTCTTCCATCGGGCAGCAGATACAAAAGTCTGAGAACACGCACAAACAGATTCAAAAACAGCTTCTATCACACTGTCACTTAACTCCTAAATGACTGTCTTATGGACTGACCTGATTAACGCTGCACCCCTGTATGCTTCACCCGATGCCGGTGTCTATGTATTTACATTGTGTACCTTGTGTTGCCCTATTATGTATTTTCTTTTTCTTTTCTTTTATTTTCATGGGCTTAATGATCTGTTAGAGCTGCTGGCAGAAAAATACTTTTCACTGTACCTCGGTACACGTGACAATAAACAAATCCAATCTAATCCAACATGCTGGACTGCATAGAATGAACGGTGATATAACCATTTTAAAATGTTGAGCAATATGCAGCAGACTAACAAAGAGGAATTTCCCATGTATTTCTGGATACAACTGACAATGTTTTCTAAGTTTATACAATTCTGGGCCAATTCGCCAGGTTTCCATTCACGTTTGGATGGGTGACAGTAACAAAATAAAAATAACTCAACTCTGATAATGAGGTTGGTCCTTTCATAAATTAAATGTCACACTCTTCAAACATATTTCTAAATGAAACACGTTATCTCTTTCAGACTGGCAGAAAAGAAAAAGGGGATCCACTCAATGCTGCCATTGAAAAAATGACAAAGAAAACAAGGGATCTGCGGCGACAGGTAAATTATTTGCTATCTTGTAGCAGTCGTTGAATAATTGTATTTTGGAGACTTTGTTTTTGCATAGCATTAGGCTAAGTACGAGCTAATTTCAAATGTCATTCGTGAGGATAAGGGTTAATGACTATCATGCCATCCTCCTCCATCTCCTGCTTATGAAAAAGATTGCACTCCTCTTTGCCACACCACATAGCTCTTGTAGGGCTGTGAAACTTCTTTAAATTATTCTCGCACAATGTTTATATTCCAGAGAGATCCAGCAGTTTGAACCACCTGGGTTTTGGACAGGGCAGGAGCACTATCATTTAACCTTGGTGACCTGCCTGTAGACAAACAGGATTAATGTCTCCACTGCACCAAAATCTCGCTGATTTAAACAGTAATTGTCATTGAGTCGCCATCTCACTCACAGAAGTCATAAGGATCACGAGCATGGGAATTGAAAAGTCACAATGATTTGTGCAAAGGCACACTGTCAGATAAAATAGAGGAAGTTTGCCCTGCCATATGCAACCTGGGAGTTCCTGGAGCCAGGCAGGAAAAGTAGATGAATGATTATTCCGCAATGTTCTCATCGCCACTGAAATATGCTTTTAAAGCTGCACTGGAAGCAGGTTAGGAGAAATTGTCTTTTCTAAGCACTTTGTTTGAATCCTTTCAATAAAGTCAGGTCCCGACCTAGAGGTATTTCTGAAGGATTTACCGCTTGTCATTCTGACCACGTGACGTTTTAGTGTGAGTTCTCAGCCTCCCAGCAGTGCGTTCCTCGGCAGTGCGTTGGCGTGGACAGGGTTAATTCTCCATTCCCACTGCCAGCCAATGGGATTTCCCATTGTCGCCACCCCACCCCGCTGAGAAATCCGCGAGCGGGGCAGCACTGCTGGCAGAACGGAGAGTGCCGCCAGCGGTGCATTCAGCCATCTCTGATCATATGACTCCTCTAAAGGTTTGCTGCATAAAGATTGCATCGCCTGTGTTGAATGTTTTGGTTTGTGGGTTGACGTGAGCAGGTGTTGTACGTGAAGGTGCATAAGCCAACAGACCACCCAGGATTAGGCAAAGTGGGAAATCAAGGTCAGGGCAGAACGGCCCTCTTGCTAACCAACATCTCCCTATTTCCGATATCCTTATTTCAGACCTAGGATATCAGAGACCCAACTTGCATCCCATTTAATAGCCATGCATCAAAATTAGGACGCATCAGGTTAACAAATCAAGTGCTGATTGTGTTGTTGTCTGATTGACATTTCCAAGTAGAGCCCGCAGAAACCAGAATGTGCAGCCAAATGTTGGCAGTCACCTGAATCGAAAGGAGAATTGGGAGAATAGAGACTGCTGTCTAAATCTTCGATCCACATACGGCATTGTTCTTCCTCCTACAGCTCTATATTAACAATTGTACACTGTTGGTGATTGCAACTTTCTGAAAGTCAGCTCACAGAGTGGGATGTACAATGACAGGAAATTTATATCCCTGATCCCCTGGGTTGCTGGGAGGAGGCTTAGATTTTGGGAACTCCTGCTCTTTCTGGGAGGGTTGGAAACGCTATCCCTCTCACAGCACAGAAATATCTCGAATTTAAAGTTAACTTCAGGGCTCACTTGGGTGGAGGGGGGGGGGGGGGAGGGTTTCTATGGACATTTCTTATGACTTTATTTGCAGGTTTACAAAACCTCAGGAATCTACTTGCCCGCGGCAGCTGTGGTTTCCCAATTTGGGGGAGATTTTTTGAAACAATTTCGCGGAACGTGGGTGTCAATGGCTAGGCCAGCACTTTTTCTCGCCCATTCCGAAGTGCTCTTGAAGTCATGAATATCTGCTTTCTAATCATGGAAGCGAGGTGGAAGTGAAATGAGATGAGGTTTCCCACCTCTCCTGCCCCAACCACCACCACTCTGCCTGTGCGGGGAATCCCTCGAGTGGGATTCCCATTTCACCAGCTCAGTCGGGACCTGACGTTGAACTGGAGGTCACAATGCCAAATGAGATGAGCACACCACCCTCGAAAATGGGGGGAAATGAATGGCACAAAGGATGCTGGAAGAGGCGAGAAACACTACGAAGACTGGTTCTATCTATAGGGGCTGGTTTAGCACAGTGGGTTAAGACAGCTGGCTTGTAATGCAGAACAAGACCAGCAGAGCGGGTTCAATTCCCGTTCCAGCCTCCCCGAGCAGGTTCTGGAATGTGGCGACTAGGGGCTTTTCACAGTAACTCCATTGAAGCCTACTTGTGACAATAAGCGATTATTATTATTATTGACATTGTTTGTATATTCAGGTTTAGCTTTCTTGCACAGAGTGCCAAGAAAGATTCCATGGCATCACAAGGATGACCTGAGGAACCCCTCTCCTATGTTTCTCACAGACGCTTCAGATGCATCCGATGATAAATTAAATGAAAAAAATGAAATGAAAATCGCTTATTGTCACAAGTAGGCTACAATGAAGTTACTGTGAAAAGCCCCTAGTCGTCACATTCCGGCACCTGTTCGGGGAGGCTGGTACGGGAATTGAACCGCGCTGCTGGCCTGAACTTGGTCTGCTTTAAAAGCCAGCGATTTAGCCCACTGTGCTAAACCCGCATGCTTTCAGATGTGTGTGTGTGTAAGTGTTTGTGTGTACATGTGCATGTTTTCACTAAATATGCTTGGTTAAGCTAACTGGAGAGCACCATGTACCTTGGCAAATAGACATTTTTATAGTCTTTGTACCAATTAATGGGCTGCCATTCTAAGGCAGCAATGGTCGTCTTTGGCAAAATAAGATTGAAATATGCTGTGCTTCAACTTATCCAAGTTAAAGTTTAATTTTTGTTTCGATGCGTAGGTGGAATGACAGTCTGTGAAAACAATCTCCTGATTGAGACCATTTCATTCAGTCTAGTTAAACAGTCAAATCTCGAGCCTTGTATCCCTTTCAATATCCCAGTGAAAGACCACTTGAGTGCAGACCAATCACACTTAATGATGTGATTATGAATCTCAGAAGCTGGTTGCTGACAAAAGCCTGCCCTGATGTTAAATAATGTGCTTAGCTGCAACAGATGTTAAATAGTATTTCTGATGTATGTCTTAACATTTGATGTAATTTGAATGTCAATTCATTAAGACACACTGTAAATGTCTTATTGATTCTTTTGATATTAACAACTCAAAGTGTGTCAAAAGGAAATAGAAAATTTATCATCTTACATCATTTTTGGAACCACAGTTTCATTATGGTGGATCAGACTTTTCATGTAAGTTGACAGTTAATCGGTAGCTGCTTGTAGCTCACCCAGGTGTATTTAGCCACACACGCACACTCCAATTCGCATCAATTTCTGGTACATTTGTGCACTAGTCGACTATCACTGTATTCAAGCTGGACAACTGAAATCTCTACAGCCTTTGACTCAATCTTCCCTGCATTTCAGTGGAAGAAAGCACAGATCTGTATGACCTGAACATATTCCTACTCATACCATGTGATATTTCCAGACGCCTTTACATTTAAGAGTGCATGGTATTGTCCTATCGTTTAACCTCCTGCAGCTGTGCCCCTTTTTTGATTGGTTCTCTTATGGCCTTTTTTCCAACTCAAGGCCAATTCTGAAGTGAGACTCAAGGCACCTCCCTTCCCGGGGTCTTATTCTCTAGAAATTGTTAATGTATCTACAGTGTGCAAAGTCATCAAATTCAGGGTGGCTCAGGCTGAGAACTACTACAGCCATATATTGTATTGTCAGGGTAGTTATGAAACAGTTGATTCAAATGGATCAATGGGCAAGCAAGACAGCAAAGTGTTTTGAGTTACCGCACATACCTTTCTTTCCAAAGTCACTGTCCAAGGTAAAATTAATCAAATTCTAGCCACAGTAAGCTGTGTTTCTGTTAATCAACAAATTGACCAGAATCTACTTCCTTATCTCTCAACCTCAAGGGCCAACAACTTGGAGCATAACTGCAGCTCATTTTAAACTGATCAGAATTAAGTGTGAGCTTAATTTTTGGAGGGAATTTTGACGATGATGCATCTGAGGCTGTGTCTGGAGAGTGGTATTGAGCCCGACTTATTTAATCAGTAGAATCACTGATACCCTTCCCTGTACCAAGTTAGAAGCAAGGGATCAGCAGAATTTCCGAGATATTAGATACAAGGTCTGTGCAAGATCGGGATAAGCTCGAGGAAGTTCAGGAAACACTTGTCGAGAGAAAAATGGAAAGTGTCTCACGTGCAAAGTCTGTGTTGCACGTGATTGACTCATGTATGTTGATGTATGTAAAACGGTAAAAAGTAACAACTAATAAGGAAACTGCAAGTAGCATCTGAGTCAAAATACAAACCAGAGAAGGAAGCTCCGAATTGAGTAAAATCATGGAGTCATAGAGGTGAATTTTATGGCAGGACTAATTGCCCATCAGACGCACACAGCCAAAAAGTCTGTCGACACCCGTCGACAAGAAATCCGGCTGTCTCACAGTGATAATATGTTGGACTGGCCTGTGTGAGCTGAGATTTCGTACTTCTGACAATCAGAAACGAAAAGTTCTGCCCTGGAGAGCTGCCGGCCAATCTGATTGGTGGGAAGCTCTGAATAGTCACAGCAGCGCCAGGCATGAGTAGTGGTCACTGTTGGGACAACAGGCTGTCACCGCAGACCCAAGTTTCATGGATCCTGGAACTCAGGCAAATCCATGTGGGGGAATTTGAAAACAAGAATGAGAATTTTAAAACCAAGCCAATGTAGGTCAGTCAGCATAGGATGAGTGAGGAACATGACTTTCTGTGAGTTAAGACAAGGGCAGCGGAGTTTTGAATTCGCTAAAGATCCTTTTTTGGACCCACTACTGATAAGGATCGCAGCATTATTTGAAGTAGTAGGTACAAGGCTACAAATTGAACCTCAGGCATAATTTTAATAATTTAGCTTGGCTTTGCCTCCAGAGGCAGTTCACCAATTATATACAAGCTAATTTAGGCGAATTACATGAGTTCAGCAGTGATCCTTGAGTAACTCAGTGTAATCGAAATGGGATTGACAATATCCGGAATCATCCCTGTAATGTCAAGAGGAGCAACCTGGTTCATCCAGGTTTAACAGGGAAGTTTATTTGGAATCATAAAATTATAGAATGGTTGCAGCACAAAACAAGGCCATTTATCCCATGCTGGGTCTCTGTCAGTGCAGCTCAGTCAGTCACACTTACCAACAGTTTTCCTATATCCCTGCATTCCTTTCTCTTCAGGAGTTTATCTAATTCTCTTTCAGAAACCACATTTGTGGCTCCACTGTACTCTCAGGTATTACGTTCTAACTCCTAACCAGAGGCTGGTTTAGCACAGTGGGCTAATTAGCTGGCTTGTAAAGCAGACCAAGGCCAGCAGAGCGGGTTCAATTCCCGTACCAGCCTCCCCGAACAGGCGCCTGAATGTGGCGACTAGGGGCTTTGCACAGTAACTTCATTTGAAGCCTACTTATGATAATAAGCGATTTTCATTTTCATTTTCATTTTTATTTCATTAACCACTCACTAAGTTAAAAATTATTTTCCTCATGTCACTGTTGATTTTGAAATGATCCCTTTTTTCACATTTTCTTCCAAAATTTAGTATTAGTTGGCAGCTGAATATTAATGCCAGGAAAGGCAGCATGGTGGCACAGTGGAGGCAGCATGGTGGCACAGTGGTTAGCCAAAGTCCCAGGTTCGATCCTGGCTCTGGGTCACTCTCCTTGTGGAGTTTACACATTCTCCCCGTGTTTGCGTGGGTTTCGTCCCCACGACCCAAAGATGTGTAGGGTAGGTGGATTGGCCACGCTAAATTGCCCCTTAATTGGAAAAAATGAATTGGGTACTCTGAATTTATATTTTTAAAAAATTAATGCCAGGAAAATCTGAGCAGATGAGGTCCGATGCCTGTTGAATCCCAATTTCCCGATTAACACAAGAATGTGCCTAATTCATGCTCCCTTTTGGTGGCTGCTAGAAATGCCTGATAACCTGCACAACTTAATATAGAGTGGAAAGTATTTCAGGCGTCAATGGGGCATGGAAGACAACCAACCTATGGCCCTTTTGCTGACAATTTCCACCCAGAAAACAAACAGCAGACCCAATTTGTGCCTCATATTTTTAAAAGCAATGCGCTAAAATCAAAAACTGTCGATATAAAAAATCATCAACAAAGGGATAAAGGGTAGTGGGAATACATGCTCGTAAGGGTGGGGTGTTCTGATACCCCCCCCCCCCCCCCCCCCCCCCTCCTCAGCCTTTGTGGCCGCGGAGGTGGCTTGCCATAGGCTGGTGGTGGGATCATCCAGTCCCACTTCGGTCAACTGGATTTCCAAGTTTTAGCACCCTCTGCTGCCGGTAGGGAGTCGCCATCGGTGGGTTCGGAAGATGCCCTTGGCGAGAAAGGCTGGGAAATCCCACTTTCTGCATCTGAAAAAAGAGATCCTTGATACCGTTCAATAGAACATTTTTTTCTTCCACTAAATATCTTATTTACCGTTTGCAAGCTGAGTCATATTGACATGATGGTCATTTCCCACAGATAAGAGCTAATTAATGGTAATTACGCAGGTTGAAAGAGGGGTTCTTCACTTGGAAACAAATGCTTGTTAAATTAATACATTTTCAGTGTATTTACTGCAGCTGTTTATTGTCTTTATTGTCTTCACAACTTTATTGTCTTCACAATATGTTCCACAGCAAACCGGCAGTAACTTTCAGACAGCTCCAACTAGCAGGGATCATACGAAAAATAATAATGGTCAAGTACTCGCTGAACTGAATGATGAGGGGATCAGATTACCTCAGTGGTGCAATAACTTGACCAACACAACAAACTCCCATTGAAATTCTGTGGGCCAAATTTTTGCAGAGCTGGAAGGGCTCCACGGTTTAGCCAAAATGGCGTCAGAGCCCTGAATCTTGAAGCCCCACCCCAGTATCCGGCACCGACTATTTTCACCGGGCGGGGTGGGGGATAGTGGAAGCAAGATATATTTTTTATAAGTTCAATTCATTTTGGCAGCAACATTTTTCATATTACAGCTGCCTGCACTCAGACACAATTACCATCACGAAAGGATCTGAAATCCAACTCATAGGATTTACAAATTTGAGGAAAAGGTTTAAATCTAACTGAATTCTATGGAGAGGTCAGGTACTTCTTTTGAGAGGTCAAGGACCCTTTTGGGACTTTTAACGCTCAATGTAAATGTGTGTAAAAGGTGGATGAGGTCTATGGCATTGTCCTGTTGTCAAGTTATGGAAATTCATGCTCTTTAATTTAAAAAAAAGAGAGACAGCCTGCTGTGTCTCTCATTTGGAAAAGATCAGTACGTCAGCAGCTGGTTGTTCACAAAAGCCTGAGAGCGATTATAATATTCGAACACTTGACTGCTTCTACAACTTGTCATTATCACAGTGGGGATCTGTCAGTTCACAGTTTGATTGACATTTCCAAGAGGTTATTAAAGGATTAGCTGCTTTTGATGTGGGACTATGAAAACAAATTAATGATTTATAAAGGATTAGGAACTTGAAGGGATTAGGTACTTGAAGGGATTTTGAATTTATTGAATGGGGGTTATATCAATTGGTGGTTTTTCCTTTTATACTGGTGGGTATAGGTACTCAGAGCTTTATTTTATTTGATGTTAGGATGAGGTATGTCGGTGGTGGACACTGGTGAATTGACATAAGAGTAAAAGGTGATAAGGGGCACAGGATGGAATTAGTTGATATGAAGTTGGCATAATGGATATGTGGCCATGGGAATGAGTTGGATGCATGGGTTAGCTTCAGTTAGCACTAAGTTGGCAAGGAGAATATGGGGCATGGATAGAGGACATGGGTTGCCGTAGAAGGTATGAGGAGCTATGTGGGTAAGTAGAAAGGCAATGATTGGCCTTCAGGGATCAGAGGCCATTGAGGGTTGTGGGGAGCCATGAGATGGCATGAATGGAGTGTGTGCAGGGTGAGGGGGTATGAGCGGTAAGGGCTATCAGACCCAACTACTTTTGTTGCAACTGGGACACCTGCAATGTGTGTGTGTAATGAGTCGATGGAGTAGCTATAAATGCTCATGAAGAGCAGATACGTTCTGTTTGAGTGTCATGATCTGAAGCTTAAAAAAATTTTCTGCTTTTTAAACTTGAATGAAAATACAGACTTATGCTGTCAATGTGAGTTTCCATTGAAGACCTTGTTTGATATTTTCCTAAGTGCTGTTATTATGTTCTTATGAATGCTTTGTTGAGTTTCAAAAGCTACAATTATCTCAGCATTTTGTTCTTAAGTTTAAATAGGCTATTAAAGGATTACCTGTCTCTGATGTGGATACTGTAGAAAATATGCTGTTTTTACAATAGCTTCACCATTTGAGAATTTGCTTGAAAGGGTTTCATTAATAGATTTTTTTCACTATCAAGTCCATACGAATGTGAGATGTATTAGCTTGTTAGAATTGTTTTCATCTCCACATGGCTCCTGAAGTCTTCCCTAGATGGGTACTGGGTGAGTGACTGGGGAGGTGTCATGTGGTGTATGAGGGGGCATGGAAGGTTGCATGGGAAAATGAGGTGACATGGGGTATGTGTGGTGGCATGGGGGATGAGTGGGGGTGAGGGGTTAGGGCCAATGGATACAACAGTTTCCAAAGAAAATTGGACAATGTCCCATAGAACTGATGCGGGCCTTCTAAATCAACCTGCTTCAGCACTCAGCCGCCTGGTGGTCTACAATCTGCTTTTGGTGTCGGTGGGCCCAACACTATCCCACCCTCTCCTCCCCAGGCTGAATATTGAGTAACAAAGCCCTTGAAACTGAGACAGTTTGCCAAGTTGAAAATGTTCCCTACTTGAGGTACATCTCTCCTGGTTCCTTGTCTTTGAGAAGCGCATGCAAACCTGCCTCCTGAATTATGCTCCTTGTTTTGGACTCTCAAGGACCATTAAAGATGGGTGATAAATACTGGCGTTGTCAGAAATGCTCACATCCCAGGAAGAAATGAAAAAAAGATATATACTAGAAATCTATTTACACCCTCCTCCAAGTAGCAATATAACTGCACATTATCAAAAAAAGACACATGCTCAAATGGTGTGTGTCCCGAGGTAATTATATACAACTGAAGTTCTGATCCCAGAAGACCACCAGATGGCATCAGCATCACAGCTGTGTGGCTTGTTGATGGTCCTGAGACAACTGGGACCAAACAAGGAGACCATTTTATTTTAGGAACTATATGTGATTACAAATTGCTAATGGTCCCTCTTGGGTGAGAAATGTACCTTTCAGCCAATTAGATAACATACCATGGCTACTCTGTACTTACCACAGAACCAACTTTGGTGGGACAAAAGAAGGTTTGATATGTGGATTAGGTTTGGGAAACAGGAAGCATGGTCAGAATGCTAACTGTGTCGTGAATTGTAATAGAGTGAATTGGTGAATTTGAGTGAATCCTAAATCACTGTTTGAGTAAGAGGTTGATTCCAGCTGTTTTGTTGATGGCAGCATTCAACATATCCTGGATGGAGCAAGCAAGTGAACTTGATCTGCTAAAAGTTCGGTTGAAGTTTAGCATCACGCTCCTTGATTTTATAACATATTAAGTGTCCAAGATTAGGAAATATGTAGCAGATTTGTGATATTAATTTACTCAAAGATCTGGGTGTTTTTTTTTCATTTGTCTGGTTCAGTGCATTCTAAGTACAATATTTGAAAGATTAGTCCTCCTGCGTGCTTAGCATTCCACATCAACACTGTTTTTTTATACTTGTGCTGCATTTTTGTATGAAGAGGATGATTAGGAATAATTCTGCAGTTTGATATTTTGAAATTTTCATTCACTGTTTGATTTACTGTCTTCTGTAATCTTGAATGTGGTGTTTTGCATCATTAACAGTTGTTTGACATTATCTGGGTTTTGAATAAAGTGCTTCCATAGTGAAGTTATCACTTCAAAGGCCTTGGCTTATATTTGTCAATATGGCTCATAAGACAACAGTAACTTGCACACCAGATTTGCCAAAACACCTATCTACTGACTGAAGTAGTGAAAGAAATGGGGGGAAGTTTGTACTGTGTGACATAGTGGGCTGGCCTTTGGCCGCCAAGGCGGGTGGTTGGAGACGGGACATTTTCCAACTTGCCGGACCTGAGTTGGTAAAATGTTTCCTGACTTTCTCTCCTGGCTTGGGGGTGAGATTAAGTCAACCCTGGAAGCAGAAAGTGGGAGGAGATGGGGACGAGCAAGTTCTTAAAGCTCTGCGAAATCTTCCTGACGTCTCAAACATCTGCCCAGACTCTGCTTTAGCTTAATCTGATCTGGTGTGCCTCTCGAAGAGGAGCCTAAGCAACTGAGAAGAAATAATTTTTCAAACCCTCAGGTGGATTGCGTGCACAATCCCTGTCCATTTGAATTCTCTTCCTGCAGCTAGTAGTGCACTAAGGCAGACTTTTGGGTGTTTCCATAGCTGGTTATTCCTGGAACCAGTCACTGGTCTGTCACCAGAGGCACCACTCCACATCAAGTGCACCTGGGCAGCAGCCTCTCCGTCTCTTAATGTCAGCCATTGTTGTGTTGGAAGGATTTGCAGGCTGACAGTCAACATGTTTGGCCACATTATGAACACACCTTTCTTGGCCATCAAGTTTATGGGCCTCACGGTAGCATGGTGGTTAGCATCAATGCTTCACAGCTCCAGGGTCCCAGGTTCGATTCCCGGCTGGGTCACTGTCTGTGTGGAGTCTGCACGTCCTCCCCGTGTGTGCGTGGGTTTCCTCCGGGTGCTCCGGTTTCCTCCCACAGTCCAAAGATGTGCGGGTTAGGTGGATTGGCCATGCTAAATTGCCCGTAGTGTAAGGTTAATGGGGGGATTGTTGGGTTACGGGTATACGGGTTACGTGGGTTTAAGTAGGGTGATCATTGCTCGGCACAACATCGAGGGCCGAAGGGCCTGTTCTGTGCTGTACTGTTCTATAAAAGTCCCGGAGTGGGTTCAAACCTGGAGCTTCTGGTTCAGAGGTAGGGACCCTACCCACTGTGCCACAAGACCTCCATGATCCCTATAGTCCATATAAAAGTGATTTAAATATGAAAGGACTTGACAGAGTAGGCAGAAAATAGCTCTTTGAACAAGGGCAATTTTTAAAAAAATTCCATCAGTTAAAAGCTATCCTCGGAAGATATTCTTGAAAAAGAGGATTACAAGAATATGGACCAAACCAAGGTGACCTTAGATTGCAAATTCAATTTAAGTGTTTCAAAGATACTTACTTCCCAAGTAAATGTATAAGACATATGGAGCGAAGCAGAGAACTTGTATTAAAACAATACGCCTGTAATAGCTAACATAATGGATCTGGCTCAGTGAGCCAAATGGCCTACCATTGTCCCCATGTTCAATAATATCAATAATGAACTCAAATATTATATCCCATTTACTTTAACTGTTAAATCAGCGCTTTCACATCATCTTGCACCAAGAATTGTGAAATGAATCATAGCTTTGAAAATATTTTATCCATACACATTCTGCAGTTCTTTAGCTTTCAATAGATATCAATTGACATTACTTTTATGAAATGCACTCTAATGGGCTGGGCCACTGAAGGACAGGGGATGGAATCTATGTGTGGAGCCGGAGGAAATGGGCAAGGTACTAAATGAGTGCTTTGCATCAGTATTCACCAAAGAGAAGGAATTGGTGGATGTCGTGTCTGGAGAAGGGTGTGTAGATAGTCTCAGTCACATTGAGATCCAAAAAGACGAGGTGTTGGGCGTCTTGAAAAATATTAAGGTGGATAAGTCCCCAAGGCCCGATGGGATCTACCCCAGAATACTGAAGGAGGCAGGAGAAGAAATTGCTGAGGCCTAGGCAGACATCTTTCGATAATCACTGTCTCCAAGTGGTGTCCCGGAGGACTGGAGAATAGCCAATGTTGTTCCTTTGTTCAAGAAGGGTAGCAAGGATAATCCAGGGAACTACAGGCCAGTGAGTCTTATGTCAGTGGCAGGGAAACTACTGTGGAGAATTCTTCGAGACAGGATCTACTCCCATTTGGAATCAAGTGGACGTATTAGTGAGAGGCAGCACGGTTTTGTGAAGGGGAGGTCGTGTCTCATTAACTTGATAGAGTTTTTTGAGGAGGTCACAAAGATGATTAATGCAGGTAGGGCAGTGGATGTTGTCTAAATGGACTTCAGTAAGGCCTTTGACAAAGTCCCTCATGGCAGACTGGTACAAAAGGTGAAGTCACATGGGATCAGAGATGAGCTGGCAAGATGGATACAGAACTGGTTCGGTCAGAGAAGGCTGAGAGGGTGCTTTTTTGATTGGAGGGCTGTGCTAGTGGTGTTCCGCAGGGATCAGTGCTGGGTCCTCTCCTGTTTGTAATATATATATAAATGATTTGTAGGGAAATGTAACTGGTCTGATTAGTAAGTCTGCGGACGACACAAAGGTTGGTCGAATTGTGGATAGCGATGAGGACTGTCAGAGGATACAGCAGGATTTACATCGTTTGGAGACTTGGGCGGAGAGATGGCAGATGGGGTTTAATCCAGACAAATGTGAGGTAATGCATTTTGGAAGGTCTGATACAGGTGGGGAATATACAGTGAATGGTAGAACCCTAAAGAGTATTGACAGTCAGAGAGATCTAGATGTACAGGTCCACAGGTCACTGAAAGTGGCAACACAGGTGGAGAAGGTAGTCAAGAAGGCATACGGCATGCTTGCATTCATTGGCCAGGGCATTGAGTATAAGATTTGGCAAGTCATGTTGCAGCTGTATAGAGCCTTAGTTAGGCCACACTTGGAGTATAGTGCTCAATTCTGGTTGCCACACTACTAGAAGGATTGGAGGCTTTGGAGAGGTTGCAGAAGAGATTTATCAGGATGTGCCTGGTATGGAGGGCATTAGCTATGAGGAGAGGTTGCATAAACTTGGTTTGTTCTCACCGGAACATCAGACATAGATGGGCGACTTAATAGAGGTTTACAAAATTATGAGGGTCATAGACAGAGCGGATAATCAGAGGCTTTTTCCCAAGGTAGAGGGGTCAATTACTAGGAGGCATCGGTTAAAGGTGCGAGGGGCAAGGTTTAGGGGAGATGTACGAGACAGGTATTTTACACAGAGGGTAGTGAGTGCCTGGAACTTGTTGCCGGAGGGGGTGGTGGAAGCAGGGACGAAAGTGACGTTTAAGGGGCGTCTTGACAAATACATGTATAGGATGGGAATAGAGGGATACGGACCCTGGAATTGTAGAAGATTTTAATTTAGACGGGCAGCATAGTCAGCGCAGGCTTGGAGGGCCGAAGGGCCTGTTCCTGTGCTGTTCTTTTCTTTGTTCTTGGTTCTAATAAGTTTGTAATTTTGTGAAAAGTCTTTTCCGTTTGTTATGTAATTGGTAGAATTATATACAAAGAGTTTTAAACAAGTGTGGACTATAAACTACTGTTGGTAAATGTCTTTTTCATTGCAACCAAAGCATTTATAGGGTGTAATCTCCTTAAACCTCTTCTCAATATAGCAATTTCACATCTTGTTTTGTCTCCTGAATTTCAGTAGAATATGTCATTATACGTATTTCTTCTTAACATCATTGGAATTAGATTGAAATTACACAGAGCTGAATTGTAATGCAATGATAAATTGATGAAAAAGAAATCACATTTCTCCCTGCATCATTTTTGTAACCCTAAATAGATCAACAAAATGAATGTGATTGGTGGCATGAAACAGAATCTATCGCCTCACTTCCAGATGCTAACTTGTATTTGCCACCAGTCACCATTAATCATACCACAAACAAAATGAGGTGCACAAATTGTTCTTCATTGTTTATCCTGAGGCTATGTGCAACACTGGCAGTTATCACCAATCCGCAGAATCTGCAAAAAGTCAAAAGGGTTCCACATTCATTTCTACCCCAGAAATCTTAGCAGTCTTTTAAGCAGCACCATTTAACTAACATAGTTCACTTCCGGTGGCGGCATGTAAGGAGGAAGTCACACGTTGAGTAGCTCCTGCTCATGGCCTGATTTTTTGTAACTTAATGCCCTGTCCCTGTGGCAATTTTTAAATAAACAGGCCAGGAAGACGCAAGGAGGAAGGGGGATGTCGAAAACTCAGAAGAAGGCCGCCGGGAAGATAGGGGGGCAAGCGAAGGTTCGCCGTCGAGCGAAAGGGTCAGCCCGGCAGCAAGAAAGGCGGTGGAGGCCATTCACGGCAGAAAGGATGAACGAGGTGATGGCTGTGGAATTCTAAAAACAGTTTACTGAACACATGGAGGTGAGGAGGAAGGAAATCATGGCGGCAATTAAGATATTGATGGAAGGGAACGTCCGGTGGCGGCGATGTGAGTGAGCCGCACATTCGGTGGGCTCTCACTCCGGCGGGCCTGAACAGCTGTTTCCCCGCGATAGCGGGACCACGGAGGCGGCAGAAAGGCTGCCGGGAATAGAAGAGGAGAGCGGGCTGCAGAAGATGAGAGTGTGGGAGGCCAGCAGGTGAGGAGGAAGGAGAGAGAGACGGAGGAAAGGAGGAAGCTGACCTGCAGGGTAAGATGGCGGACCCACGGACCTTCCTTCCTCCAGGACAAAGGGAAAAAGAAAAAGTTTGGAGTTGCTGAGGAGGGACAGCTTGGACCCACTTCAGATGCCCAGGAGGTAAAATTGAAGGAGCTGGGCGAAGGAAAGCGGCAGCGGAGGTGCTGAGGAGCGGGCTGCGGCATATGGAACAGCGGGATTCCAGAAGGCAGAAGAAGAAGGAGAAAAAGGGACAGAGACAAGGACCGGAAGAAAATTACCTGGGACCTAAGATGGCGGACACACGGAACCCGGACTCAGCAATCCAGCTGGCGCTGGATAACATGCTCCAGGTAATGAAGTCCAGTTTTGAAGCGCTGAAGCGGGACAGCTTGGACCCAATCCAGAAAGCGGTGGATCAGCTGAACCAGAGGCTGGACGCCCAGGATGTTAAAGTTAAGGAGTTGGGAGAAGCGGTGGAGGAGCAGGCGGATGCGCAAACGGTTGCAGCGCTAGAAGTGGACGGCCTGAAAGAGCGGCAGAGAAGACTGCTGGACAGAGTGGAGGAGCTGGAGAATAGAGTCCGCAGGAACAATCTGAGGATGGTCGGCCTCCCGGAGGGGGCGGAGGGAGCTGATGCTGCAGCGTTTGTAGCAGACCTGCTGAAGCAGCTGATGGGGGCCGAAGCCTTTCCGCGACCGCTGGAGCTGGAGGGGGCACACAGGGTGCAGGCAAGGCAGGGGCGGCTGGGCGGACCCCCCCGCCCGATGGTGATTAGGTTCCACAGGTTCGTGGACAAGGAGCGGGTGCTGCAGTGGGCAAAGAGCGCCAGGAGCAGCACGTGGAATAACAGTGTGCTCCGCATCTATCAGGACCTAAGCCAGGAGGTGGCTCGGCGGCGAGCAGCCTTTAAGAATGTCAAGGAGGTGCTGTTCAAGAAGCACGTGAAGTTTGGTCTGCTGTTCCCAGCTCGGCTATGGGTCACGCACCAGGGTCAACACCACTACTTTTCCAAGCCCGAAGAAGCGATGGATTTTGTGAGGGACCTGGGGCTGGTCCCGAAAGGAGGCCCCAAGGACGCGAGTTAGGGCCCGAGGATTTCTGTGGGGAGGAACGCCAAATGTGCCTGGACTGCTGCTCAACGGTTTGCTGGGCCAAAGGGTGCCAAGCGGAACATTTGAGACTCTTTCCTTTGTTCATGGACATTTATGTGCTTTTTCTCTTTTTTCTATGTTTTTTCCCCTTTTTTTTTCTGTTTGGGCTTTTTGTGCAGCTCGCGGAAGACACTGGAGCCGGCTTGCCCCAGTGGGGGGGGGAGGAGGACGGGGGAACAAGGTGAATGGGACAGGAAGGCGCCGGAGTGTTGAGTCACCGGGCTAGCAGATTGGCTAGTCAAGGAAGTCAGATGGGGGGGGAAGTTACAGCCAGTAGATGGCAGGGGTGGGGGTATCGGGGGATGGGGTTGGGGAGGGGGGGGTTGTTCTGCTGACGGGAGAGGGACTTGAAATAGGCACTGGAAAGGAGATCGAGGGTGGAGGCAGCTATAGGGCGGGCCAGGAAGGGCGCGACGCACGGGTCAGGGGCCGGCCCGAGAAAGGCTATGGCTGACCGGCGGGGTGGGGGGGGTGGGATGTGCCCCCCGACCAGGCTGATCACCTGGAACGTCAAGGGACTGAATGGGCCGGTTAAGAGGGCGCGGGTGTTCGCGCACTTGCGGGCCCTGAGGGCGGACGTAATTATGTTGCAGGAGACACATCTGAAAGTGTCAGACCAGACCAGGCTAAGGAAGGGCTGGATTAGCCAGGTCTTCCACTCGGACTTGGACTCGAAGTCCAGAGGGGTGGCAATCATGATCAACAAGCGCGTGCAATTTGAGGCAGAGGGCATATCCGCAGACAGGGGGGGCAGATACCTGATGGTACGGGGCAGGCTGGAGGGGAGAAGAGTGGTGCTGGTGAATATATATGCCCCGAACTGGGATGACGTGGACTTCATTAAAAGAGTGCTGGGGAAGATCCCGGACTTGGATTCTCGCAGGCTAATAATGGGAGGGGACTTTAACATGGTCCTTGACCCGACTTTGGATCGGTCGTGTCCCAGAACGGGTAGACTCTCAGCAATGGCAAGGGAGCTGAAAGGGTTTATGGAGCAAATGGGGGCAGTGGACCCCTGGAGAGAGGGACAGCCAACAGGAAGGGGCTACTCGTTTTACTCGCACGTCCACAAAGTATATTCCAGGATAGATTTCTTTGTGCTGAGCAGGGACTGTATGGGGGAGGTAAAGAACACGGAATACTCAGCAATTACCATTTCAGACCATGCCCCGCATTGGGTGGACCTGCAGTTCGGGGGAGCGAGATATCAACGCCTGCAATGGAGGCTAGATGTGGGACTGCTGTCGGAGGAGGGGATCTGCGAGAGGCTTCGGAAATGTATAAAAAATTACCTGCAGGTGAATGACACTGGGGAGGTCTCAGCGGCGACCGTGTGGGAGGCGCTAAAGGCAGTAGTGCGGGGGGAGCTGATTTCAATTGGGGCCCATAGAGCCAAGGCAGACCGGGCAGAGATGGATAGATTGGTCAGAGAAATGGGCCGGATAGATGACGAGCACGCGGAGTCCCCGGGGGAGGTTTTACTCAGGGAGAGGCAGAGGCTACAGGCGGAACTGGGGGCACTATCCACGAGCAGGGCCGTGGAACAGCTTAGGAAGGCGAGGGGAGTGGTGTACGAGTATGGGGAAAAGGCTAGCAGACTGTTAGCGCAGCAACTTAGGAGGAGGGAGGCGGCCAGGGAAATAGGTAGAGTGAGGGACGAGGGGGCGCACAAAGTGGAGGATCCGGTAGAATTGAATAGGGTATTCCGGGACTTCTATCGTAAGCTGTATACTTCGGAGCCGCCAGAAGAACCGGAGGGGATGAAAAGGTTTCTGGATGGGTTAACATTCCCAACAGTTGGGGGGGGGGCGAGTGGAAGAGCTGGGGGCCCCGATTAGAGTAGAGGAGGTATTGGGGGGCCTAAAGGCCATGCAGTCGGGGAAGTCCCCGGGGCCGGATGGATACCCAGTAGAGTTTTATAGGAAGTTCTCGGAGCTGGTGGGCCCGGTCTTGGCGAGGGTTTTCAATGAGGCAAGGGACAGAGGGACCCTGCCGCCGACGATGTCACAAGCCACCATATCTCTGATATTAAAGCGGGGTAAAGACCCGGAGGTGTGCGGGTCCTACAGGCCAATCTCCCTGATTAATGTAGATGCCAAGCTCCTGGCAAAGGTACTGGCGGGTAGAATGGAGGACTGCGTACCGGAGGTGATTGGGGAGGATCAAACGGGGTTCGTGAAAGGTAGGCAGCTGGCGGCCAATCTGAGGAGATTGCTCAATGTGATAATGATGCCCCCGGCGGGTAGAGAGGTGGAGGTAGTGGTGGCTATGGACGCCGAGAAGGCCTTTGACCGGGTGGAGTGGGAATATCTATGGGAGGTGCTCGGACGGTTTGGGTTCGGGGAGGGATTGGTGGATTGGATCAAATTATTATATCAGGCCCCGAGGGCCAGCGTCAGGACCAACAGAGAAGTGTCGGAGTACTTTAGGTTGTACCGAGGGACCAGGCAGGGCTGCCCGCTCTCCCCGCTGCTGTTTGCGCTGGCCATAGAGCCGCTGGCGATTGCGCTGAGAGCCGCAGAGGGTTGGAAGGGGATGGTGAGGGGCGGGGTTGAACATAGGGTTTCTCTTTATGCAGACGACCTGCTCCTGTACGTGTCGGACCCAGTGGCCGGGATGGGAACTATACTGGGAATGCTGAGGGAGTTCAGCCAGTTCTCAGGATACAAATTAAATACGGTCAAGAGTGAAATGTTTGTGGTACAGGCAAGGGGCCAGGAGAACAGATTGAGAGGGCTACCGTTTAGGTTAGTTGAGGAAAATTTCCGGTATTTGGGAATCCAGGTGGCACGAGACTGGGGCAGGCTGCATAAGTTAAATTTGGCCAGGGTGGTGGAGCAAATGAAGGGAGAGTTTCGAAGATGGGATGCACTCCCGCTGTCGCTGGCAGGGAGGGTGCAGACTGTAAAGATGACAATCCTCCCTCGATTTTTGTTTATTTTTCAGTGCCTCCCGATCTTTATCCCACAGTCCTTCTTCAAAAGAGTTAACGGGCTGATCATGAGCTTTGTCTGGGCGGGAAAGTCTCCGCGGGTGAAGAAGGCAATGTTGGAGAGGAACCGCAGCGAGGGGGGGCTGGTGTTGCCGAGTCTGGTCAATTATTACTGGGCAGCCAACATCGCTATGATAAGGAAGTGGATGGTGGGTACGGGGTCTATTTGGGAGCGGGTGGAGGCGGCTTCGTGCAGGGGCTCCAGTTTGGAAGCCCTGGTCACGGCTCCTCTACCGCTGCCGCCGGCCAAGTACACCACCAGCCCGGTAGTGGTGGCGACCCTGCGGATATGGGGCCAGTGGAGGAGGCATGTGGGGGAGATGGGGGCGTCTGTCTGGGCGCCAATCTGCGACAACCATCGGTTTGCCCCCGGCAGTATGGATGGGGGGTTCCGAGTATGGCGGCGAGCAGGGGCGGGAAGGGTGGGTGATATGTTCCTGGAAGGGAGCTTCGCGAGTTTGAGGAGCTTGGAGGAGAAATTTGGGTTGGTAAGGGGAAATGATTTTAGATACCTACAGCTGCGGGACTTTGTTCGTAGACAGGTCCCATCTTTCCCGCGCCTCCCGCCAATGGGGATCCTAGACAGAATAGTCTCTGGGAGGGACGAAGGGGAGGGTAGAGTCTCGGGTATTTATAAGGTGCTCATGAGGGAGGAAGGGTCCCAGACAGAGGAACTGAAACTTAAATGGGAGGAGGAGCTAGGCGAGGAAATGGAGGATGGGCTGTGGGCAGAGGCCCTGAGTAGGGTAAACTCGACCGCGACATGTGCTAGGCTCAGGCTGATCCAATTTAAGGTCGTTCACCGGGCCCATATGACGGTGGCTCGGATGAGCAAATTTTTCGGGATAGAGGACAAATGCGCTAGGTGCGCGGGAGGACCAGCGAACCATGTGCACATGTTTTGGGCATGCCCTGAGCTGAGGGGGTACTGGGAGGGATTTGCGGGGGTCATGTCCCAGGTGCTAAAAACAAGGGTGGTGATGAGTCCAGGGGTGGCAATTTTTGGGGTCTCGGAAGACCCGGGCGTCCAGGGGGAGAAAGCGGCCGATGTGCTGGCCTTTGCTTCTCTGATAGCCCGGCGACGAATATTATTGGCGTGGAGGGACTCAAAGCCCCCGAAGACTGAGTGGTGGCTTGCGGACATGCCAAGTTTCCTGGGGATGGAAAAAATTAAGTTCGCCTTGAGGGGATCTGTGCAGGGGTTCACCCGGAGGTGGCAACCATTTATTGACTTCTTTGCGGGAGAGTGAGCGTCAGCAGGGGGGTGGGGGGAGGGGGGGGGGGGGTAGAGTAGAGTAGGAGGGAAAATATGGCGGGTAGTACGGGTGGGAGGGGAGCGGGCTTGTGCAATACGGTACGATGGAAGTATTGAAAGTACGTGGATGTTTGCACATTTTTGCCTTTTTTGCTTCCTTTCTGATGATGTCTGTAACTGTTTATAAAGCCAAAAACTACCTCAATAAAATTGTTTATTAAAAAAAGATATTGATGGAAGAGGCAATTGCCCCGGTGAAGGTGGCGGCGTCGAAGACTTTGGCCGAGGTACGGGAGCAGGGTGAGAAGCTGAAGGGGGTGGACAAAACAGCGATCAGCTCACTTCGATGAGTGAGGCGCTGCAGAGAGTGGCGGAGGCCAACAAAGGTCTGAGAATGAAAATGGAGGAGCTGAAAAATAGATCTAGGCGGTAAAACATAAGAATTGTGGGTCTGTCCGAAGGGGTGGAGGGCCCGGGCTTGCCTGAATACTTTGCCAAGATGTTGGCGGTGCTGTTGAGGGAGGGGGAAGTCCCTCCCGGTACAAACTGGATCCGGCTCATCGGTTGTTGAGGCCTAAACCGAATGTGAATGAGCCGCCAAGGGTGGTAATAATTTGCTTTCACAGTTACCACGTGAAGGAGAAGGTCCTGAGTTGGACAAAGCAGAAGTGGGAAGTGCAGTGGGCTGGAGCTGGTATATGCATATAAGTAAGGACTGAACTGTGGCACTGGCGAGGAGGCGGGAGTGCATGCAGCAAAATTGAGGATGACCTTCAACTCACAAGACTTTTACTTTGAGATGGTGAGATGGGGAGTCTTGTGAAGGCAGAAGGACTGGGCAGTACCGCAGCATAGTGGTTAGCACAGTTGCTTCACAACTCCAGGGTCCCAGGTTCAGTTCCTGGCTGGGTCACTGTCTGTGCCGAGTCTGCATGTTCTTCCCGTGTCTGCGTGGGTTTCCTCCGGGTTCTCCGGTTTCCTCCCACAGGTCAAAGGTGTGCGGGTTAGGTGGATTGGCCATGATAAATTTCCTTTAGTCTCCAAAAAAATGTTAAGTGGGGGTTGCTGGGTTACGGGGCAGATAGGGTAGATACGGGCTCTTCAGTAGGATGATCTTTGTAAGGGCCGGTGCAGACTCGATGGGCCGAATGACCTCCTTCTGCACTGTAAATTCTATGATTGCTCTATGAAATGAGAAATGGGACTGAAGTTCGGTTTTGGACTGAGTGAAGGGGGGTGGAAGGTTGTATATAGTTCTATTTCATGTTCTTATTTATGATAAAAGGGGGTAAAGTTGCCTGTTTGGGTAGGATAGGAGTTGGGAGTTTTTGCAATGCGGGTTTTCTGGGATCCGTTTATGTGTTTGCACTGGGTTTGCTTGTTTGAACACCTTTACTTTTTCTTGAACACACTCTGTACCAAAACTCTATCACCACATCACATGCCTCAAAGGCCACCTGTAGCCTCTTTACATATCAGTGTCAATTGTTGGATACATAACATCAATGAGACATCTAATTGGAACATTTCTTAACCCATTCCTTGACATGCGGCAGGACCAGATGGGTTCTCAGTGGAGTATTACAAGAAGTTCAAAGACAAATTGGCGCCACTGATGGTGGGGATGGTTGAGGAGGCAATAGGGAAGGGGGTGTTGCCACAAACTTTGGGGCAGGCTTCGATCTCCCTGCTTTTAAATAAAGGCAAGGACCCGACGGAATATGGGTCGTATAGGCCCATACCGTTACTGAATATAGATGCCAAGATACTGGGGAAAGTGCTGGCGGCTAGGTTGGAGGAGTGCCTCCCGAGGGTGATGGGGGAAGACCAGACAGCATTTGTGAAACGAGGGCAGCTATTTTCGAATATCAGGAGATTAGTAAATGTAATCATGACTCCAGCCGAGGGAAAGAAGAAGGAGGTGGTGGTGGCGCTAGATGTGGAAAGAGTAGATCGGGTAGAGTGGGGGTATTTGATGGTGGTCCTCCGAGAGAGATTCTAGATTAATCCGAGATTTATGGAATGGGTACAGCTATTATATAGGGAACCAATGGCGAGTGTCCACACAAATAATATGAGATTGGGGTTCTTTGCTCTGCACTGGTGTCCTGTATCCCACCTGATATTTGCATTAGCGATAGAGCCATTGATCATCGCTTAAGGAGTTTGGGACTGTGGAAGGGGATAGTGCAGGGAGGGGGAACATTGGGTATCTTTTTACGCGGACAATTTATTGTTGTCTGTTTCAAAGCCAAGTATGATGGGGAACATAATGGGACTTCGCCAAAGATTTGGGTCATTTTCAGGATATAAATTAAATTTCGAGACGAGCGAGTATTTTATGGTGCCCCAGCCAGGAGTGGGGGAGGGAATGGGGGGCTGCCATTTTGCAGGGCAGCATCGGATTTCAGGTACTTGAGGGTGCAGGCGGCACGGGATTGTAGTGGGGGTGGCGGAGGTACAATTTTACTAGTTTGGTGGGGAGGGTGAAAGCAGACTGGCAAGGTGGGACAACCTCCCTCTGTCATTGGTGGGCTGCATGCAGGCGATTAAAATTAATGTGCTGCCGCGATTTTTGTTTTTATTTCAGTGCCTGCTGGTCTTTTAAGCGAAGCCATTCTTCAAGGAAGTAAACAAATTGGTCACCTGG
The DNA here is from genome assembly GCF_902713615.1 of Scyliorhinus canicula. Taxonomy (NCBI): domain Eukaryota; kingdom Metazoa; phylum Chordata; class Chondrichthyes; order Carcharhiniformes; family Scyliorhinidae; genus Scyliorhinus; species Scyliorhinus canicula. Next base: position 29,382,786 of record NC_052148.1, on the reverse strand, counting down.
GGGAAGGTAGCCAGGATCAGGAAGACGGTCCTGCAGAGAGGCCGGCAGGTGGGGGCGCTGTGCCTCCTGAACTTACTACACTATTATTGGGTGGCGAACGTGGAAAAGATGTTGGGATTGTGTCTTGGGGGAGCAGTCCCAGTGGGTTATGATGGAGGAAGGTCTGTGTAGGGTGTCGGGGTTGAGGGCGCTGGTAACGGTGCCGCTTTTGATGGCTCCGGGCAAGTATTCTGGGAATCAGGTGGCGGTGACAATACTGAAGAGGCAGCACTTTAAGTTGGGGCCTTGGTCTGGGGAGATGCCGATCGGGGGAATCACAGGTTTGAGCCGGGGAGGCTGGATGTGAGGTTTTGGTGATGGGAGGAGAGGGGATCGGTGTATTAAAAGACCTGTTCCTGGGGGGACGTTTTGCGAGGTTGGAAGAGGTATGGACTGGGGTAAGGGGAAGGGTTTTGGTACCTGCAACTCCGAGACTTTGCAAGGAAGGAGGTTCAGAGCTTCCGATAGCGCCGGTCCCTCATTGTTGGAAGAGGAATTGACGGCAGGGGGATTGGAGAAGGGTGTAATGTTGGCGATTTAGGGAGAGATTGGGGAGATTCTGAAGGAGGACAAGGTGTCTATGAAAGTGATTAAGGCCAAGTGGGAAGAAGAGTTGGAGGAGGTAATGGAAGAAGGTTTGTGGTGGGAGGTAATACAAAGAGTGAACCTCTCAACCTCATGCTCGAGGTTGGGGCTGATACCGCTGAAGGTCATATATAGGGCACACCTCATGAGGGTGAGGATAAGCCAACTCTTTGAGGGAGTGGAGGGTGTCTGCAAGTGATGTGGGAGGGGCCCCGCAAACCATGTACATATGTTTTGGTCCTGTCCGAAGCTGGAGAGGTATTGAAGAGAGGTCATTAGCATCATCTCGGGGGGGAATTACATGGGGACTTGGAAACGGGTCCCTTGAAGGCCATTTTTGTAGTATCGGACTGGCCTGAGCTGCAGGTGGATGTGGGGGGAGAAGTTTTAGCTTTTGCCTCGCTGATTGCCCAGAGGCGGGTCCTGTTGGGGTGGAGGTCAGCTTCTCCACCCTGTGCCTCAGCTTGGCAGGGAGACCTACTTGAATTTCTGACCCTTGAGAAGGTGAAATTTGAGCAGAAGGGGATGAAGGAGGACTTCTACAATTCATGGGGCCTGTTTATTATGCGCTTTCGGCAAATGCTTGCATTGAACTTTAGGGGATTGGGGAACGGGGGCTTGGATTTAACTTTTATCTGGAATGCACGAACAGATGTATTGTGTGGTATATTGAGGGGGTTCTTGTTCCTGGAGAATTGGTATTATGTTTTTTTTGTCTTTCTTTTGTTGTTTATTTGATGTAAATGTTGAAAATGTGGAGAATAAATAGATTTGGAAAAAAAACAACTGATGCAATTCCATAACCAAGATTTGATGAACAGTGAAGAATCAAAACTAATGTGGGAGGAAACTTGGAGAGATGCTGCTATATTGAAAGGCAAGCACAGGCCTCCCAGGAAACTATAACAGGAAACTATCGGCAGTATTAACAGGAATAGGAAAACCTACAATTGATTCCAAGTTCAATGGAAAGTGGGTCCAATTTTGCTAAGAATATTATGCCACTAATATCAGATAAATCTGAGCCTGAAGATCCTACCGTGCAAGTGTGATTTTTCTTGTCTGCTACATTTTCTACTCATGCAGACCCCAGAATCATCAAAGGCTGAAATGAGACCTCCCAATGTTTCATAGAACAGTACAGCACAGAACAGGCCCTTCGGCCCTCAATGTTGTGCCGAGCCATGATCACCCTACTCAAACCCCTATACCCGTAACCCAACCCCCCCCCCCCCCCCCTAACCTTACTTTAATTAGGACACTACGGGCAATTTAGCATGGCCAATCCACCTAACCCGCACATCTTTGGACTGTGGGAGGAAACCGGAGCACCCGGAGGAAACCCACGCACACAGGGGGAGGACGTGCAGACTCCACACAGACAGTGACCCAGCCGGGAATCGAACCTGGGACCCTGGAGCTGTGAAGCATTTATGCTAACCACCATGCTACCCTGCTGCATGGTACCCTGCTACCCTACACAAACGACCAAAACTACTGCAAAGGCTCAGTATCCTCTTGTTTGTTGGTAGACCTCGAAAAGATTGTCTACCCTGGAGTGCAGATTACAATACATTGTGGCTCATAAACTCAAAAGAAAATCGATGTAATGGAAATAGATGTCCGCTCAAAGAAAATCAATTGAACAATGAGTCATGTGATTAGACTGGACAGGAACAGGCCTGAGGGGCTCAATGGCCTACTCTTGTTACTATGTTTGATGCCTAGCTCGAGGTAATTGCTAAATGTTTTGATGAGGTTGTTTCAGAAGTAAAACCCAGCAACCTAGCAACAGTTAGTTAACATTGAGTCAGGTTTTCGAAAATATAACCATAGAAAATAACAGCAAACACTTGGAGAGCTTTGAGTTAGTTAAGGAGAGCCAGCCTAGATTTTTAAATGGCAGTTCATGCTTGACTGATCTATTTGAATTTTTTGATGAAGCTATTGCCTGTGTGGATTTTAAGAAAGCATTGACAGAGCGAGCTAAATTCTCAATTTTGGAGACTACGTTCTCCTGACGGAGCTGAATTGCACCTGACTTGCACTCCCAATCCTTAGTCATGAAACTTTAGGCAAGGTGAGAATTGTGAGGAATTCCTGAGGGAATCAGCAGGATTTTACTGAGGGAAAATCCTGTTGACAAATTTATTAGAGCCTTTTGAAGACAATAACAAGTAGGGTAGATAAAAACAAACCAATAGATGTTGGGATGCAGCTTCCAAGCTCCCCCGTGTGGAATGGGGGAGGTACCCCAAAACAACTGACGGCAGGGGAATCCCTTTCGAAGCAGTACAGGTAAGGGTTTGTGCTGCAACTGTGCAGGAGTGCTAACTTCCTCTGGACAATTGCCCTGCACTGGGAACCATTCAAAAATGCATTTTAAATCCCTAACATTGGATGGATCCACCTGCATTACACCAATAGTAACCTGGAATAAGTTCGTAGAATTAAACCTCGTCCAATTTCTGGTGAACTGATTTAAACAGCCAGACCGATACCCACTCGGGACTCCCCAAACCGCCCCCCCCTTTCCCGTCTCCAGGGGACTCCCTCACAGCGACACCTTCCCCAGGGCCTTCCCCACCACACCAACACCCGCCAAAGATTTTCCCGACCTTTCAACCCGAGCTGACTTGCGGAGCCGATCTGACCTGACTCCAATCATGAGCCCAACCAAACATCAACCACTCCCCTCACTCCACCGATCTCCAAGCCGCCACCCCCGTTGATCTTTGACCAACCACTTCTGAACTCCCACTCCACCCATCCCCTAGATCTCCCTCATCCCCTGACTCTTTTGTCCCTTACCACCTTCCTCCCTGACCTCTGAACCCCACATCCCCGATCTCTAACCCCCAACCACAAAAATCCCAATTTAACTGGGCCCTTTAAACTTTACGGCGTCCTTGAATCTGCCGGAGCTGGACTGCGCTGGATCCTGCGAGGACTCTTGATGCAGGCCCCAAGCAGATCCAGCTATCGAACATTTCAGCACAGTTTTCAAAGGCAGGCAAGTGGGCATTAAATTCTTCTCTTTCTGATGCTATTCGGAAATTATGGCTCTTTGTCTAGAAAGAATCATTTGTTAGTATAGAACTTGAGTATTCCTGTGAAGACACGTGATCGAGCTTTTTTTGCTTCTCATTCACCAGGACAATCACAGGAATACCAATGTCAGGGCAAACAACTTCATACTATGCGATGTGAGTTCTGATTGATTGCAAGGGGAGTCTGATTGGTAACGGTGTTGTGATAGAGAATGTACCAGTCAATGGTGACTAACAGTTAACCGCCAAGGATTTTCATGACCTTTCAAATTTAAATCAGGAAGCTTGACTTTGATTGGTCAAGGCATTGCCCTGAGGAAATAACTTGCAAATAGCTGTCACTTACTTTGTTTAGCTCCAACAGGCGCAATGTGTGTACATGTTCTTGCTGTCCGAAAAGAAGAATTCCCTGTATATATTAGTTTATTCATTCAAGGAATATGGGCTTCACTGGCTGGGTCAGTATTTATTGCACATCCTTAATTTCCCTTGAGAAGGTGGTGGTGAACTGCCTTCTTGAATCACTGCAGTCCCTGTGGTGTAGGTACACCCACTATTCTGTTCGGGAAGTAATTCCACGATTTTGATCCAGAAACATTGAAGGAACAGCAATGCATTTCCAAGTCAGGATGGTCTGTGGCTTGGAGGGCAACTTCCAGGTGGTGGTGTGCCCAAGAATGTGCTGCCCTCATCCTTCCAGATGGTAATGGTCATGGGTTTGGAAGGTGCTGTCGAAGGAGCCTTGGTGATTTCCTGCAGTGTATATATGCAGCCACAAGAATACATTTCCCCATTGATAATGTTGAGTTAGTTGTCAGGATATACTTGCATTGGAGAAAACACAGTGAAGGTTCACTAGATTGGTCTCTGAGATGAGGGCATTGACCTACGATGAAAGGCTGAGTAAATTGGACTTATATTCTCTTGCAAGAATGAAAGGTGATCACATTGAAACCAGCAAAATTCTGAGTGGGTGTGATAGACTAGATGCTGAGAGATTGTTTTCACTGGTCAGGGAATCTAAAACACAGGAGTTCGGTCTTATGATAATGGGTCAATCATTTAGAACTGAGATGAGGAGAAATTACTTCAAAGGGTTGTGAATCTTTGGGATTTTCCACCCCAGAGGGCTTTGGATGCTCCACCATCAAATACATTTAAAACTGAGAGAGGCAGATTATTGGTCCCTCAGGAAATTCATGGATATGCCGAGCAGGCAGCAAATGGAGTTGTAGCCGAACACCAGCCATGACCGCACTGAATGACGGAGAAGGCTTGATGAGCCACCTGGCCTACTCCTACACTTATTTCTTTTGTGTTGCTGTGGCGGGATTCAAACCAGTGAGTGTCCCCTCTGCCTTACCAGTCCTGGAGAGGAAATGGCATAGTGGTATTGTCACTGGACTAGTGGTATTGCCTCCGTGCCGCAATCGCACTTGGCGTGGGGGCAGAGAATGGGGCATCAGACCTGCGACCGGAGAATCGGTGTCAGTCGCAGATGCGCCGTTGACCCGGCACCGGTCGGGGGCCATTGAAAGAGGCCCACGCGGCAATTCTCCGCCGACAACTGGCCGGGTTCCCGCCAGAGTGGTTCACTCATGGTTCCACCTAGCGGGGGCTCGGAGTGGTGGCTGCGGACTCAGTTCACGGCCACCCGGGTGGTGGGCGGAGGGATCCGTCACCGAGGGGTTTCCAGGACGGCCAGGCACGTGACCAGGTGTCACCGATCAGCGGGCGTGCGCGATCGGGGGGGGGGGGGGGGGGGGGTTATATTGTCAATGCCGGCCTTCTGTGTGGGTCTGCCATGTTTCTCGGGGCCACCACCGTACGCGGCCGCCCCGTGCATGCGCGGACTCGCGGCCGGAAGTGCAGGGCCCCGTGTCAGCAGCCGGAGCTGCGAGGACCACTTCGGGGCCTACTAGCCCCCTGCAAAACAGAGAATCACTCTGGACTTTCTCCAGGAAAGTCCAGAGTGATTTGCACCCATTTTCCCGCAGGCGTGGGGACACAACCCCATTACCAGAAAATTCTGCCCAAGGTTTTTTATGCAGAGAGTAGCTAATGGCCCAACTCCATCCCACACCAGAAAACCCCCCCTACACCCCTGGACTGAAATCCATTCCCATATCTGCAAATGTCTGCCTCATGCAACAAACATTCTTTTGCTCAAACCCATCTCAGATTTGATTCGTGCCATGTGGTGATGCTCTTAGAAAGCCTTTGTCATCTTGCTAAACAAATAGTTACATCTGATCAGCCTTTATAGCTTTTGTTGATTCATCATTGAGTTTGATATTTTCATTGTTTAATTTCATACCCTTGTTAAAGAAATTTCACCACTTGAACAACACAAGGTTTTGCTTACAAAGTTGTTCAATTAGCCATCTTTCTGGCTTTTGATGGTCCTTTGCTTGGTACCGCATGAAAAACATAGAAAATCAAATGCTTGTATGCTACTTGTAATTTACTCACAATACAGATCAAGACCAGTTACAATCTTTCAGCTGCTGAAGAGTGCTTGAGTAGGCTTCACACAGAACTCTTCCTCCCCTTTGCATTTCAATGGCCTGTGAAGACAGTGGCTGCAATTCTCCAGTCATTGCAATTCATTTTTCCCGGCTGGTTTCCCGTTGCCGTGGGGTGGTTACAACGGGAAATGCCATTGACAAGCGGCGGGAAGGTAGAATCCCACCCCCAGCAACTGGCGCAGCACCGAGAAATACTCGGCCGGGGGACTGGAGAATCTAGCCCAGTATCACCAAGGATGCCACACGTATCTCAAAACCCTGAAGGTTTGAGAGTTTTTTTAAAATAAATTTAGATTACCCAATTATTTTTTCCAATTAAGGGGCAATTTAGCATGGCCAATCCACCTACTCTGCACATTTTGGGTTGTGGGGGCGAAACCCACGCAGACACGGGGAGAATGTGCAAACTCCACACGGACAGTGACCCAGAGCCGGGATCGAACCTGGGACCTCAGCGCCGTGTGGCGGTTGTGCTAACCACTAGGCCACCGTGCTGCCCAAGGTTTGAGAGTTAAAGGATGCACTTCCAATTATTTTTTTTCTGTTCAATAGAAAAATATAATGGACAGATTATTTTTCCTCGGTAAGAGGTGATATTACTAGGCTGCATTACCTACACACTGGTGTGTACTGTAGCATTCGTTAATTGAATTCCACCTGGTCTTAGTTCAGTCAAGGTGTTTTAAAATCAGCCAAGTGTCAAGTGAGCTCTGTTAAGCTGCAAGGGAAAATTGCTATGCTGCAGCCTGTGTCCATTGGGAGCCAAGTTGAGTTCAGCCAAGTCTACTTCATTTGGGAAATGAAACAGCATTCAGAGAAGAGAGGGTTTTATACCTTCAATCAAACCAAGGTCCCAGGGGTGAAAGGATAGTGGAGATGGCATTTCAAAGACTTCCAAATTTATTTGCAATTTTTTGTTTTTGTTTTGTTAATGTTGCTTTAACTTTCCCAGTGGGAGCACTGCTCCATGCAGTAGTTAATGTGCCCTGTCTATGTCTTAGTGGGCTGATTGGTCTCGTGGGTACGTCTGTTGAATATTGAACGATGTCAATTTTCTGCAATGTTGATCCAATATATGGACATTTGGGCATTTGAAGCTTGTCTGGCGAGCTCTGCAGCAAGGTAAGTAAAAATCATTGAAATGGAAAGTTTAAAAAAATATAAGGTATTTTCATGCATATATTTATGAGAATTTCCGTGTATGGCATCAAGTGTTTTTCAAAAATTGTTGTCAGGATATGTTGGCATTTATTGTCCAATCTTAGTTACCCTTGAGCAAGTGTTGGCAAGCCTTCTTCTGCAGTCCACAGATCCTCCCACAGCGTTGTTAGGGAGAAAGGTCCAGAACATTGTCCAAGCATAATGAATGGACAGCTGTATATTTATAAATCAGGAAAATGTGTGACTTAGAGGAGAACTTGATTTTCCTATCCGGCTGCTGCCCTTGTTCTTTCAAGTGGTAGAGATAGTGGGTTTGGGAGAGGCTGCCCAGAAAGCAGTGACTGTAGCACATCCTGCAGATAAGACGGACAACATCACTGCTATGCTTGCTGTCTCCAAGTGTAACCCACGCCTTATCTTTTAAATTTGCGGGCAGCATGGGGGCGCAGTGGTTAGTGGAGGGCCCAGATTTGATCCCGGCGCCGGGTCACTATTCGTGTAGAGTTTACACATTCTCCGGGTGCCTGCGAGGGTCTCACCCCCATAACCCAAAGATGTGCAGGTTCGGTGGATTGGCCACGCTAAATTGCCTCTTAATTGGGAAAAAAAGGAATTGGAGGTGGGATTCTCTCTGGCCACCCCCGGGCCGGAGAATCGCCGGGCCGGGCGCGAATCTCGGACGACGCCGCCCCGATGCCGGTCTGCCGATTCTCTGGCGAGTGGACGCCTTTGGCGCCGGCGCGGTCGGTGCGCGCCCCTGCCCCCCCCCCCCCCCCCCCCCCCCCCCCCGGCAATTCTCCACCGGGTGGCAGCAAAAATAATCCGAGTCCCTCCGGCGCCGTCCACATGTGGTCTTACCCGGCAGGACCTCGGCATGCATCCTTTCGGGGGCAGCCTGGTGGGGAGGGAGGGGTGTTTCCGATCCCGTAGAGGGGGGGGGGGGGGTTCTGCTGTGGCCTGGCCCGCGATCGGGGCATACTGATCGATGGGTCGGCCTCTCAGGCTGGGGGCCTCTTTTGCTCCAAGCCGGCCCCTGTAGCCCTACGCTATCTTGCGTCGGGGCTGGCGCGGCCAAGAAAACCACCGCGCATACGCGCACCCCGCCGGTGCCGTGCTGATCTCCTGTAGGGCTCGGAATAGCTGCTCCTGGGGGCCTGTTGACGCCATCGTAAAACGCAACGACGTTTACGACGGCGCCAACTCTTACCCTCAGGATCAGAGAATCCCGCCTATGGTACTTTAACTTTTTTTTTAAACATTTAAATTTGCATCCTGGTTAAAAATTGCTCCAGGGCCTCTTCCAGCCCTCCAGGCTTCATTTTCCATGCCCCGTCCAACTTGTAAATTGTTGAGATTCCGATACTCCTCCAATTCTGGTCTCTTCCGCATCCCTGATTTCAATCACCTTGCCGTTGGTGGCTATGCCTTTAGTGCCTGGGTCCTAAAGTCTTGTATTTCCTTCCTATACACCTCGACCTCTTGATTCCCCTCTCTCTTCCTTTGAGACATTCCTTAAAATTGCCTTTGGTCATCTGCCCTATTATCTCATTATGGGCTCATTGCTAAATTTAGTTTGATAACATTGCTGGAAAGTGCCAGTTGGAGATGCTATATTATGTTGAAAGCATTGTATCATTGCAAGTTATTGTTTTTGAGATGCCACATTCTGAATGAGAGAATGTACTGAGACCCCATCTGCATTCTTAGGTGATCGTAAATTACTTCACGGTACTATTGGAAGTGGTTCTCCTTGTGTCTTGGGTAATATTTATCCTTCAATCAAAACCACGAAAGAAACAGAATACATGATCATTTATCAGATTTCCACAATTAGTTGCCATGTTTCCTACATTTATATAAATAACAAACGAAACCAACAATTGCAGAAGCAAAATTGTGCAACTTAATAAATAACCAGCATCCATCCCATCCGCCCTTCTCCTCCTCCTGTCCTGCCTCCCCCATTTTAACCCCCTTATCCCGGTCACCCCCTTCACGCTGCCACCTCCCGAGTCCCTCCACCCAAGCAAAATCCGTCTCCTGGCTATCGGGAGGCAAAGGCCAAGACATCAGCCTCTCTTGCTCCCTGGACTCCCGGGTCTTCTGACACCCCAAATATCACAACCTGTGGGCTCGGGGCCACCTTTACCCCCAAAACCTGGGACATTATGTCCGCAAACCCCTGCCAGAATCCCTTCAGTTTCAGAAACGCCCAAAACATGTGGACATGGTTCGCTGGCCTTCCCGCACTGTTCCCACACCGACCCTCTGCTCCCTCAAACAACCTACTCATCCTCGCCACTGGATAAGACTGCACATGGCGAGCACATATTCACATGGCGCAGGGCCCCGTCCGACATCCCGGCCTCCACCTCCCCCGTCCCCCACCCCTCCCCCGCTCCTCTTCCCACTTCCGTTTAACATCTCCCATCGGGGCCCCCTCCTCATCCATCAGCTCCTTGTAAACCTCAGACACCTTCACCTCCCCTACTCCCTCCCTCAACAACATCTTACCTTGCAGCCCCAGGGACGGCAACCCGGGAAAGGAAGGCATTCCTCTTCTCACAAAATCCTGGACCTGTAACAACCTAAACCCATTCTCCCTGGGTAGCTCATATTCCCTCTTCAGTTTCTCTAATTTTGCAAAACTGCCCTCTATGAACAGATCCCCAAACCACTCAATCCCTGCCGCCACCCGCGGAACCTTGCATCCAGTCCCCCCGGTGCAAACTGAGGGTTATCACAAATCAGTGCCCACACCGAGGCACCCTCCAGTCTCAAGTGCTGCCTCCACTGCCCCCATACCCTCAAGGTCAACACCACCACTGGGCTGACGGAGTGCCTGACTGGCGAGAATGGCAGAGGCGTTGTCAATAATGCCCCTAAACTCGTTCCCCTGCAAGAAGTCGCCTCCATCCGCCCCCATACCGACCCTTCCCCCACTAACCCATTTCCTGACTACAGCGATGTTAGCTGCCCAGTAGTAATTCATTATTTTCAACAGCGCTAACCCTCCCCCTCCTCGCCCCACTCCAAGAAAACTCTCATGACCCGCTGGGTCTTGCCCGCCCACACAAACCCCAAGATCAACGCGTTGACCTTTTGAACGAATTACTTCAGAATGAAAATCGGGAGGTTCTGAAATATAAACTAGGAGCCTCGGCAGCACCGTCATCTTCACTGTCTGCACCCGTCCCGCCAATGACAATGGCAACACATTTTACCTCTTAAAATCCCCCTTCATCTGCTCCACCAACTGAACCAAATTTAGCTTATGCAGCTGCGCCCAACCCCTCACCACCTGGATGCCCAAGTGCCTGAAACTCGCCCCCACCACCTTGAACGGCAGCTCTGTAACTTCCTCTCCTGTCCTCTGGTCTCAATTGGGAACACCTCGCTCTTTCCCATGTTCAGCCTGTATCTGGAGAGCTACCCAAAGTCCTCCAAAATACCCATAATACTGCCAATGCCCCTGCAATGGGTCTGAAATATATAGCAACAGATTGTCTGTATACAGTGAAACCTTGTGCCTGACACCTTCCCCCCACCCCCCACCCCCACCTCCGCACAATCCCTTTCCAACCTCTTGATGTTCTAAGCGCCATTGCCTATGGCTCTATCTCCAAGGCAAAAAGCAAAGGGGAGAGCGGGCAACCCAAAATATCTTGAACTCACCCGGTTCATACGCACACTTGCAACCGGTGCCTTACACAGCAACCAGTCCCAATCCACAAACCCCTGCCCAAATCCAAACCACCCCAACACCTCCCACAAATATTCCCACTCCACCCAGTCGAAAGCCTTCTTCCCATCCATCGCCACCACCACTTCCATTTCCTACCCCTCTGAGGCATCATAATCACATTAAGTAACCTCCTCACGTTTGCCAATAGCTGCCTCCCTTTCACGAACCCTGTTTGGTCCTCACCTATCAGCTCCAGAACACAGTCCTCAATTCGCGAAGCCAACATATTTGGCAATTCACATTTAACAATGATATCGGACGGTAGGATCCACACTGCTCCGGATCCTTATCTTTCTTCAATATCAGGGAGATGGACGCCTGTGATAGTGTAGGGAGAGGAACATCCCCCTAGGCCTAACCCATTTTAAGCCCTCACCAGCAGCGGCGCCGATCCCCCCAAACCTTTTATAAAATTCCACCGGGAATACATCTGGCTCCGGGGCCTTCCCTGCCTGCATCGCCCCCATAGCATCCTACTAGCTTTCTCCCCATACTTGTATATTGCCCACCCCTCCCCCCCCCCCCCCCCCCCCCCCCCCCCCCCCCCCCTGGCCCTCTGCAATTGGCTTTACCACCTTCCCCGTGATAACCAGCCCAAACTCCATGTGGAGCCTCTGCTTCTCCCTCGACAACCTTGCCTCCGGGGCCTCAGAATCCCTTCCACCAACCTTGCCATCTCTGCATGTTCCGCCTTTTCCCTGTGTGCTCGAATCAAAAGAAACCCCCCACCCCCCCCCAACCACCACCTTGAGTGCCTCCCACAGCGTGTCGGCCGTGATCACCTCCATGTTGTTCAGCTCCACATCACCCCGAATAGTAGCCCTCACCCGCTTGCACCCTTCCTCATCCGCCAGCAACCCCATACTCAAGCTCCACTGCAGCGCTGCCCCCTTCCCCCCGACTCGCAAATTCATGCAGTGCGGCGCATTGTCTGAAACCAGAATCGCTGAATACTCCAAGTCGACCACCCCTGCCAACACCCCTGCCTTGTCTACCACAAAAAAGTAAATCCGGGAGTACACCCGGTGCCCACCAACACCCCCCACCATTTGCTCCATAAACCCCTCCGGCTCCTTCACCACCGCCAACACCTTCCCCAACCTCGGGCTTGAACAGTCCAAACTTGGCTGAATAACCGTGTTAAAATCCCCCCGCCATGATCAACAGGTGCAAGTCCAGGTCAGGAACCTTCTCCAGCATCCGCCTCATAAACTCCACACTGTCTCAGTTTGAGGCATAACCATTTATCAAAACCACTGGCATCCCCTCCAGCCTCCCACTCACCATCCCGAACACCACCAGCCCCTCCGATTCTGCAACTATGCTCCCTACCTCGAAAGCCACCCGCTCGTTTACCAGCACCGCCACCCCCCCCCCCTCATCTTCATGTCCAATCCTGAATGGAACACCTACCCCCCCAACCTTCCGTAAACCTTGTCAGGTCCCGTATCTTCAGGTGCGTCTCCTAAAAAAAGGCCACATCCGCCTTCAGACTCCTCAAGTGCACGAACACACCTGACTGTTTGACCGGCCCATTCATCCCTCTCATGTTCCACGTGACCAGCCTGATTGGGGGGGGAGGGGCTCCCGGCTCCTCCCATGCCCATCAACCATGTCCCTTTTTGGGCTTGACCATGGCACGTGACCCTCCAGGCCCACCCTCAGATGTCCACCATCATCACTCCCTTTCTAAACACCGCCACCATGAAAATGAAATGAAATAAAAATGAAAATCGCTTATTGTCACAAGGAGGCTTCAATGAAGTTACTGTGAAAAGCCCCTAGTCGCCACATTCCGGCACCTGGTTGGGGAGGCTGGTATGGGCCACACCTTTGGCAGCAGCCCCACCTCCCCGCCCAAACCAAACACCCAGCCCCAACCCCCTCTCATACACCAGTGGCCTGACCAATCCCCCCTCCTGCTCCCCCCCCCCCAACAGCCGTCCCGTTAACTAGCCCGTCCAGCTAGCATGGCAACTCCCGCCCAAGGCCTCCCGACCTCCTACCCCCCCCCCCCCCCCCTCCCCCAGACACCCCTCCTCTCGAGCCCCTCATCTTTTGGGTTTCCCACATCACCCGTATCTCAGCCAGCAATGAGGCGAGCTGCTCCTCGTGCTTCCCCACGATCTGGATCACCTGGCCCTGGGACTCCAGCCTCTGCTCCACACGATCAATCCCTGCTTTGAGCGGCTCAACCACCTTGGCTAGGTCCTCCTGGGCATCCCTTCTCTGCTGGTTGAACTTCTCATTTAAAAAATCAATCAGCTGCTCTGTTGACCACTGAGCGGCAGGACAGGCCCTTTGTCCTCCGCCATCTTGACGTGTGGCGCACAAAAATTCTCCTGCTCCACCAGCTCTCTTCGTCTCAACCCACTCGGGGAAAACACAAAAAAAATCCATCTTGAGCGGGAGCTACCAAATATGCGATCACTCACTCCTTGGCCACCACCGGAAGTCCAGGTAAAAGATATTTTAACAGCTGGGAAATGCTTTGGGATGCCCTGAAGTTTGAGTGCTGGGACTGAATGGTGAGAATTCCGCATTGCCGAAAGCAGTGCTGATCGCAGAGTCATTCAGGACATCCTAATGGGCTAGCACAGGTGCCACATGGAGCCACTGCATTTCCAATGCAGGCATGTGATTCGCCAGGTCGGGGTCGGTACAGGACAGCCTGACAAGCAAGAGTTGCATATAAGCACTGCACCCCCCACACACACTTGTCCCAGCCAAGACGGCACTGGTTAAACTGGAGCACACCCATTCGATTGATGGGTCGGCTGGGGCCAGTAGGTACCTACGGGGTGGCCTGGGGAGGCACGCGTATGATCGTGGCACTAAGTTCACGGTGGGCAGTCAGCGGTGTGCGTAACTGCATGGCTGCCTTGCAGGCTGCAGAAATGATGGTCCGTGCCCGTTCACCCCGCCCCTCAACCAACTTCCTGGCCAACCCCGCTACCCCCCCCCCCCCCCCCCCCCCCCCCCCCCGGACCCTGGCAGAATTCCCCCAGGCAGCGGCACAGCTGTCAGCACACTATAGCGATGTTGGATACTTTTCGTACCCCCGTCTTTCCCTCAGCAGCCACGATGCCTGTTTTCCGATTCTAAATACCAGAAGTGTACGTTGCCATCGGTAATCCTTCCTAGTGGAGGCGGAGCATCTCGGGGAGCCTGGAAATTGCTGGGTCCGGCTTGTTAATGATGTGTCAATGGCATTTACTGTACAATTTGCATGGCCACGCAGGCGTGCAGCTTGGAACACATCCACGCTGCTGTCGAGGCACCGGAGCATGGCATTCCATACAGCGCCTGGCACCGGCCTCGATTATTGATTGACACGCTATTCTCCGCCCTACCGTGCTTCGCGATTCCAGAATGGACCGTGAATCCCACCCAGTATATCAACGCAAAATTGTGGTGGGTTTCTTCACTGGGAGAGAGATAGCACGCAAAAACAACACATTCTGAATGCACAGTGCAGCAAATCAAGTCCCAGATAGAAAATCATCGCCTCAGCTCTTAGCATTATAGTCAATCCTTCAGGACCATTATTGTGTAAATAGAGTCAGTCACCCATTCACCCAGCACACTTTTTTAGCAGTATGAGAGAAGAGAAACCTCATTATTTTCCAAATATTTTTTTAGTCACCATTAAGCTTTGTTTTTATTTTTTGTTAGCATCAAAGTGCGTGCCAGGAATTGAAACAAAGCCGATGTCTGTCCGGAGTACACTATACACAGCTCAGCTGCCAATTAATGAGCAGCTCTGACATCTAGCCAGAGTATTGAACGAAGGAAATTTAATCCTCTGTTTGGTGAATCCATTCACAATTCAGCCCCAAATCCCAAATTCTGTGCGATGGTGAAATGAAGGAGGAAAATTTGAAATTTGAACTCACTTGGCTCTGTATCACTGTGGATAGGAGAATAATTTGCTACTTTTATGGCCAGGGTTTTGTTAATTTTATAGGTCAGAAGTCCAATTAACAGCTATTTTTCTGGGCCGCTCGCATTTTGCCAGCATTGGAGCGTCTCCCCACTGAGTTTAAAATTTTTTTTAGAGTACCCAATTTCTTTTTCCCAATTAAGGGGCAATTTAGCATGGCCAATCCACCTAACCTGCACATCTTTGGATTGTGAGGGTGAAACCCACGCAGGCATATGTACAAACGCTACACGGACAGTGATCCAGGGCCGGGATTTGAACCCGGGTCCTCAGCGCCGTAGTCCCAGTGTTTACCACTGTGCCGCATGCCACCCCTTTTCCCCGCTGTTGAGAGACCAGCAGCTGCCTGAGGTCAACCTCTCGGAGGCTTCGGGGTGAGACATGGTTTCTGGAGGTTCCTGAAAAGGAGACCATACAACAGCAATGGCCTCTCCCAGGGTGACTCAACATAAAGAATCATAGAATTCACAGTGCAGAAGGAGGCCATTCGGCCCATCAAGTCTGCACCGGCCTGGAAAGAGCTCCCGTACTTAAGCCCAGGCCTCCACCCTATCCTCGTAACCCAGTAACCCCACTTAACCTTTTTGACACTGAGGGGCAATTTAGCGTGGCCAATCCACCCATAACCTCCACATGTTTGGGCTGTGGGAGGAAACCGGTGCACCCGGAGGAAACCCACGCAGGCATGGGGAGAACGTACAAACTGCACACAGTCACCCGAGGCCGGAATTGAACCCAGGTTCCTGGTGCTGTGAGGCAGCAGTGCTAACCACCCTTCTTTTTCTCTTTGTAGCCTCAGTAGCAATTATATTACTTGTTTGTAATATGTTGTTACTCTTGGCATTGCTTCAAGAATGGTCTAATGGTTAGATTTCAATGGAACTGCGAATCTTCAATTCAAAGCAAAATAGATTTAATGAATAATGAATTAAATATTAAAGATGAAATGAGTTTGTTTACTCTTACAGAACTAAAACTGATGATAAAGTAAATCAGAATAAGTATTAACTATATTTAACTATAAGCATTAGCTAAGCTATATCTCTTTCTATCTAACTGCTATCTAGTCACTCCTGGTTCGAAGAGGACCAAGATGTTTTGAGATCCTATATTTATACATGAATCTTGTGCTGCCATCTAGTGCTTGTCTTACACTACGATGTAGTTGTTAACTCTTTATACACCAGCATATATACATATCACTACAGCGGTCACCTCTATTGGTAACATTGATTCATAGAATCCCTAGCGTGCAGAATGAGACCATTTGGTCCATCGAGTCTGCACCAGCCCTCCGAAAGAGAACCCCACCTCGGCCCAGTCCTCGCCCTATCCCCATAAGCCCACCTAACCTGCACATCTTTGGACACCAAGGGACTATCTGGCATGGCCAATCCACCTGACCTACACATCTTTGGATTGTGGGAGGAAATGGGAACGAGAGCACCCAGAAGAAAGCCACGCAGACACGGGGAAAACGCGCAAACTCCACACAGACAGTCACCCAAGGTTGGAATTGAACCCGGGTCCCTGGTGCCGTGAGGCACCAGTGCTAACCACTGTGCTAAGCTGCAGAGCTGCCAATTTTCTGATTAGATTGGCAGCTCAGCGAGGTGTTCTCTGTCCTTAATTAGACAGTAGGTCTGGCGGCGTGCAGCCTGTTGCTGCTGAGAAGATAGCTGCCATGGTTAAGCCTTTCTCCCACACGGGTACTCAACTCATGTCGACAAAATCATGGCCTTATATATCAAAGGCTCTCAAGCCTCAAGGGTCCTGGCCAAGATATATTTCTCATTCAACATAACAAAAATAGATTATCAGTTTGTCATCACATTGTCCTGCATAACTAACATTGTTGGCTATTGCATTTCCACTGGGACTGGTTTAGCACACTGGGCTAAATCGCTGGCTTTGAAAGCAGACCAGGGCACGCCAGCAGCACGGTTCAATTCCCGTAACAACCTCCCCGAACAGGCGCTGGAATGTGGTGACTAGGGGCTTTTCATAGTAACTTCATTTGAAGCCTACTTGTGACAATAAGTGATTTTCATTTTTTCATTTTTTTCCAATATTAAAACCATGTTTAAACTTCAAAATGCTTAAATAGTTGCAAAGTGCTTTGGAATGTCCTGAGGTCATGAAATACAATGAAAAATAAGAGAATAGAATGGCAGTCAACATAAAAGGGAAACTAATTATTTTTTCCCAGCATTAAAATAGTAAGCAGGTAGTCAGAGGTGAAAAAATCTTAGAGGTGCAGTACACAGCTGGATACACAATAAGATCTTTGAATTGTTGTTTACTCAGGAGGAGGAATCGGACAACATATTGGGATAAGTGGTAGTCGCAAAAGCAGTGGACAGGGTGAAAATTGAGAGGGAAGAGATATGGGCTGGCTGGACTGAGGGTAGTTACGTCACCTGGTCTGGAGGACTTGCATCCCAAGTTGCTGATGGAAGTGGGGGTGGACTTAGCAGAAGGGCTTGTCATAGCCTCCCTAGATGCAGGGTAGGCGCCAGGGGATTGGAGATTGTCACCCTTCTTCAAGAAAGAATTCAAGGACAATCCTGGCAAGCCGTCAATAGCGGGTAAGATTTTAAAAACAATAATCAGGGGGGAGACAACTTCACCAGGCACTTGGAGAGTTTTGTGTTAATTAAAAAGACCAGTGTGAATCTGTAAAAGTCAGGTCATGTTAGCCGAATCTAACTGAACGATTTTCTGATGTAACAGAGAAGATTGGTGAGACGAATGTGTTGGATGGTTTTTCTATATGGTTTTTAAGAAAGCTTTCGACAAAGTACCACATAAAGATTGGCGAACAAAATTGGGGCTATTGGCGGAGAAGGATCAGTGACCAATTGAACAAAAATGCTTAAGGACAGAAAACAACGTGTCGTGATTAATGATTATGTTTCAGACTGGAGGATGGTAGACAGTGCTATTTTCCAAATGTTAGGGCTGGACCACTGCATTTTTAAACTTCATATTGGAAGGTAAAGAATGAGAATGATATGAACTGCCGACAAGATGTTGCAGAAAGAATTTAATAAAGTGTCATGGGAGAGTCTCTTTAAGAAATGTTTTTGTCTTATCACATGGCATCAGTGATGTCATTGTGTGGGTGGAGCTGGGCTGTGGCTCTAAGTTTCACTTTCGTTTTGGCTTGGGCTTGTTTTGGTGGCTCTGAGTTTCTTGCTTTCGTTTTCACATTTGGCTGCTGTTTTCATACAGACAAGTATCTTGGAGTGTCTCTCTCTACCTTCAGATTAAAAGCTGTTTCCAGACTGCTTGATAAGTTGAAAATAAAGAATTGCTTTCTGGAGGGAATTCAAACCTGCTGTTTTGAAAAGGAAAATAAGTGATAATACCAGGTCTAGAGTGCTGTGTACTGGACCACGGGCGGAATTCTCCGCCGGCTCCAAAAATTGCAGAGGCCGTCGTGAACTCGGCCGAGGTTCATGAGGGCCTCGGGGCCCATTCCCCGCACCTAATTCACCCCCACCCGGGGGGGGGGGGGGGGGGGGGGGGGCTAGGATCGGGACCCCATCGTTCCCGGCCGTGACCTCGGCCACCGGAAATGGCGCCCGAACGGCGCTTCGCGGATGACATCAGCGCGCAGATGACGCGAACCCGCACATGCGCGGTGCCGTCTTTCCCCACCGCCGCCCGGCAAGACGTGGCGGCTTGATCTTTCCGGGCGGCGGAGGGGAAAGAGTGCGTCCCTTTTGGATGTGTGATGAGATGCATTTTGGCAGAAGGGGCAGAGAGGAACAAGCTAGACTTAGTGGCACAATTCTGAAGAGTGTGGAGGGACAGAAGTACTGGAGATCCATGTGCATCAATCTTGGAAAGTGGCACAACATATTGTGAGAGGCACAAACCTGCAGGGATACGGGGAGCATGCAGAGAAGTGGAACTGAGGAGATTTCTGCATGCCGGACTTAAATCAAAGTTCCAGGGAGAAAAACATTTCAAAGAGAATGTAATTTCCCGAAGGCTTTAGCGTTTGCTGGCATGGGAGAATTAAGGAAACATCAAAGCAGGGATGAGTTTCTGCAATTATACAGGGCCTTGGTGAGGCCACATCTAGAATATTGTGTGCAGTTTTGGTCTCCTCTGAGGAAGGATGTTCTTGCTTTTGAGGGAGTGCAGCGGAGGTTTACCAGACTGATTCCAGGGATGGCGGGACTGTCATATAAGGAGAGATTGACTAGGTTGGTATTGTTCTCGCTGGAGTTCAGAAGAATGAGGGGGGATCTCAGAGAGACTTATAAAATTCTAACAGGACTAGCCAGGGTAGATTCAGGGAAGATGTTCCCAATTATGGGTGTGTCCAGAACCAGGGGTCACAGTCTGAGGATCCAGGGTAAACCATTTCAGACAGAGATGAGGAGACATTTCTTCACCCAAAGAGTGGTGAGCCTGTGGAATTCATTGCCACAGGAAGTAGTGGATGCTAAAACATTGAATATATTCAAGAGGCAGCTAGATATAGTGCTTGGGGCAAATGGGATCAAAGGCTATGGGGAGAAAGCAGGATTAGGCTATTGAATTGGATAATCAACCATGATCGTGATGAATGGCGGAGCAGGCTCGAAGGGCCAGAAGGTCTCCTCCTGCTCCTATCTTCTATGTATCTATGTATCATCAAAAGAGTCCATTTCTCCAGCCAATTGGACTGCTGAGTCCATTTGAGTTTAGATCTTGTGACACCAAAGGGAAGAATTAATCATTAGGAAATTCAATATATCTCCCAGCAAAAGAAAAATAATGTTACTGTGTTGGTGAAACTAAAAAGAACAGCGGGGGAATATACCACGAATATTATGGGTGGTTTTAATTAAAAAACATGAAAATGGGGGAAAAATTAAACAAATGCCCATTTGTGCAATGGTGTGGTACATATGTGCATGCTCAGCTACACTTTCTATCTTACTTTTCTTTTTCATTGAAATTTATCATTGGTTCTGGAAAGGGTAAGCTTCTATTGTGGAGAGGTCGTTGGAATCATTCTTGTGCTATAAACGAGTTTTTGAATGTAGCCTGTTGCTGAACTAAGTTGGGACAATCTGTAAATTAGGGCGGCACGGTGGCACAGTGGTTAGCACTGTTGCCTCACAGCACCAGGAACCTGAGTTCAAGTACGGCCTCTGGTGACTGCCTGTGTGGAGTTTGTACATTCTCCCCGTGTCTGCGTGGGTTTCCTCCAGGTGCTCCTTAGTTATCAGGGATGTGCAGGTTAGGTGGGGTTGCAGGGTTACGGCGGGGGAGTGAGCCTAGGTAGGGTGCTCTTTCAGAGGGTCGGTGCAGACTCGATGGGCTGAATGGCCTCCTTCTGCAGCATAGGGATTATGGCTCTATGGATTCTTTGATTCTGTGGTCCTGCAAATTCTAGTTCTCCAGGAACTGCTCATATTATATGGCAAAACTACTGTTTTAGTGATGAGGGTATTTAATTGTTTCATTTTTAAGAAATGAATGGCGGGATTTTCCCCTCTGCGGACGGTGGCAGATAGGAAAAGCGGCTTTTTCCTTGCTGACAATAGCAACTTGTTTTACGCCCGATTGTCCTCCTCCAGCTTCATTAAATGTGCATCAAGTGAACTCATGCCATTTAGACAACGACTGTTTGTGATTCGCCCAACCCACTTCTGCAGATTCCCGTTCCAGATGCCACATTTGAACTACACCCGCACACAGGCCTTTCAACGTCTGCAGCTCAGGACTGTTCCAGGCGCGAGATGGCCCCTAACAATAGGAAGAGTGCAACCCTCAGGTTTAGTGATGCCTCGCTGAGTCACCTCCTGGACACTGTCGAGGTCCGTTGTGAACTTCTCTACCCTGGAGACGGCAGGCAGAGGCCCAACAAATGCTCCAACCTGGATGGGAGGAAGCGTCTGTTGCAGCGAGAACCACCCCAGCCCACAGGAGTACAGCGATACAATGCTGCAAAGAGACAAATGATCTCATCTACACCATCAGGGTGAATCCACCTTGTTATTCCTCTCAGGCCACACTGACAGGCATTCGCAGGAAGACAATCCACAGGAATCTCACACACTGCCAGCACAAGGGACGTCACCACTCCTCCCACACACACCTTGACATCTCCATCTGGGCTCGCATCCTGTGCAGTTTGCATCTTCCACCCATAGACGGTTCCGGTCAACACCTGCCCAAGGCATGTATCCTTATCATCAGCCTTGACATGCTTCCTGTTCAAATTCTCTCCATCTTTCATCATGCAGGCCAAGCCCATCCACAATAAGAGGGCAGGACGCCAAAGATCAGGGTTGTCACCCAGTATGTGGAGCATGCAGTAAACCTGGCCATGAGAACCGGGACTGTGTCTGTGATAACGGTGAGGTTGGCAACGCACACCCATGTGATGACCCTACACCAGCAGATCCTTCAGACAGCAAGACTGTGATTGCAACGTTATGTCCTGGGGTCTGTTGCCATGCACTAGTTATCTCCACTCTCTTTCATCGGTACCACAACCTCGTGCCCCAGGGACACCAGGAGACATAGATACGGGGAACATAGGAGCAGGAGGAGGCCTTTTGGCCCTTCGAGCTTGCTCCTCCATTTATCACGATCATAGCTGATCATCCAACTCAATAGCCTAATCCTGCTTTCTCCCCATAGCCTTTGACCCCATTCGCCCCAAGTGCTATATCTAGCCACTTCTTGAATATATTCAATGTTGTAGCATCAACAACTTCCTATGGTAATGAATTCCACAGGCTCACCACTCGTTGGATGAAGAAATGTCTCCTCATCTCTGTCCAAAATGGTTTACCCTGAATCATCAGACTGTGACCCCTGGTTCTGGACACACCCATCATTGATAACATCTTCCCAGCATCTACCCTAACTAGTCCTTTAAGAATTTTATAAGTCTCTATGAGATCCCCCCTCATTCTTCTGAACTCCAGCGAGAACAATCCTAACCTGGTCAGTATCTCCTCATATGACAGCCCCGCCATCCCTGGAATCATTCTGGTAAACCTCCGCTGCACTCCCTCGAGAGAAAGAACATCCTTTCTCAGAAAAGGAGACCAAAACTGCACACAATATTCTAGATGTGGCCTCACCAAGGCCCTGTATAATTGTAGCAACACATCCCTGCTCCTGCACTCAAAACCTCTCTCAATGAAGGCCAACAAACCATTAGCTTTCTTTACCGCCTGCTGCACCTGCATGCTTACCTTCAGCAACTGGTAGACAAGGACACCCAGGTCCCGCTGCACACTCCCCTCTCCCAATTTACAACCATTCAGGTGGTAATGTGCCTTCCTGTTTTTGCTTCCAAAGTGAATAACCTCACATTTATCCGAATTATACTGTACCTGCCATTGATTTGCCCACTCGCCCAACCTGTCCAGATCATGCTGTAAGATCTCTGCATCCTCGTCAAAATTCATCCTCCTACCCAACTTGGCATCATCTGCAAACTTTGAGATGTTACATTTTGTTCCCTCATCTTAATCATTAATCGATATTGTGAATAGCTGGGGTCCCAGCACTGTGGCACCCCACTAGTTACTGCCTGCCAATTTGAAAAGGAGACATTAATTCTTACTCTTTGTTCCCTCTCTGCCAACCAGTTTTCTATCCACCTCAAGACACTTTCCCCAATCCCTTGCACTTTAATTTTGCACAATAATCTCTTATGCGGTACTTTGTCAACCGCCTTCTTAAAGTCCAAATATACCACATCGACTGGCTTCCTCTTGTCAACTGTACTGGACACATCTTCAAAGAATTCTAACAGATTTGTCAAGCATGATTTCCCCTTCATAAATACATGCTGACGCTGCCTGATCCTGCCACTGCTTTCTCAATGTTCCGCTATAAAGTCCTTGAAAATGGATTCAAGAATTTTCCACCGATGTTAGGCTTCATAGAATCATAGAATTTACAGTGCAGATGGAGGCCATTCAGCCCATCGCGTCTGCACCGGCCCTTGGAAAGGTTACCGAGTTAAGCCCCGTGCGTCCACCCTATCCCCTTTTAGCCCCGTAATCCAGTAACCCCATCTATCCTTTTGAAAATGAAATGAAATGAAAATCGCTTATTGTCACGAGCAGGCTTCAATGAAGTTACTGTGAAAAGCCCCTAGTCGTCACATTCTGGCGCCTGTCCGGGGAGGCTGGTACGGGAATCGAACCGTGCTGCTGGCCTGCTTGGTCTGCTTTAAAAGCCAGCGATTTAGCTCAGTGAGCTAAACCAGCCGCATTAGTTGGACACTAAGGGCAATTTAGAATGGCCAATCCACCTAACCTGCACATCTTTGGACTGTGGGAGGCAACTGGAGTACCCGGAGGAAACCCACGCAGATATGGGGAGAACGTGCAGACTCCACACAGACAGTGACCCAAGCCGGGAATCGAACCTGGGTCCCTGGAGCTGTGAAGCAACTGTGCTAACCACTATGCTACCGTTCTGCCCCCATTGGTCTATAATTCCCTGCTTTCTCTCTACTTCCTTTTTTGAATATTGGAGTGACATTAGCTACCTTTCAATCTGCAGGGTCTTTTCCAGAGTCTATAGAATCTCTGAAGATGATCACCAATGCATCCACTATTTCCAGAGCTCTTTAAGCACTCTGGAATGAAGATTCTCAGGCCCTGGGGATTTATCCGCCTTCAATCCCATCAATTTTCCCAGCACCATTTCTCTACTAATGTTGATCTCCCTCAGTTCTTTACTCTCACTAAACCTTTCATTCACCAGCATTTCTAGTACCTTATTTGTCTCCTCTTTTGTGAAGACAGAACCAAAGTATGTATTCAATTGCTCAGCCATTTCTTTGTCCCTTATTATGCATTCCCCTGCTTCGGTCTGTAGGAGCCTACATTTCTCTTTATCAATCTCTTTCTCTTCACATATCTATAGAAACTCTGAGTGTCAGTCTTTATGTTCCCTGCAAGCTTCCTTTCGTACTGTACTTTCCCCTTCTTAATCAATACCTTTTTCCTGCTTTGCTGAATTCTAAACTGCTCCCAATCCTCAGAACTATTATTTTTCTTGGCCAATCTGTATGCTTCTTCCATGGATCGGATACTATTTCTAATTTCCTTTGTAAGCCATGGGTTGGCCCTCTTACCCATTTTGCTTGTGTGCCAGACAGGAATGAACAGTTGCTGTAGTTCCCCCATGCATTCCTTGAATGTTTGCCATTGCCTATCCACTGTCATCCCTTTAAGTAACTCTCCCCAATCTATCAAGGCCAACTCACGCCTCATATCTTCATAGTTTCTTTTATTAAGATTCAGCACACCAGTCTCTAAATCGACTACTTCACTCTCCATCTTGATAAAAAATCCTATCATGTTTTGGTCGCTCATCTCCAAGGAGTCTCATACAGCCAGATTGGCAATGATTCCCTTCTCATTACGCAGTACCCAGTCTAAGATGGCCTGCACTCCAGTTGGTTTCTCCACATATTGGTCAAAAAAACCATCCCGTATACACTTCAGGAATTTCTCCTCTACGGCATTGTGGCTAATTTGATTTGCCAATCTATGTGAAGATTAAAATCACCCATGATCACCGATATTCCTTATTACTTGCATCTCTAAGTTTGTGTTTAATGCCAGGGTCTCCAGCCCCGAAGAGACCTTTGATGAGAATTTTGAGGAGTACCTGTCACAGAGCTCACTCACAGTCTTCACCAGTGCAGAGACACACGCCACAGTTGGACCTAGATCCAGAGTACCCTCAGGGTCACAGTCTGGTGAGCACAGCATAGATTTTGGTCCAAAGCAGGTGAAGGCAGGGACAAGCAAGGCCAGCAACACTTGGGGCACTGCTGGAGGACAGGATTCTGCTGAGACCAAGTCAGATGACAAACGTTTAAAGCAGATGTTGGGGCAGCAGCAACAGACACGGGAAAGCTTTTTAACTGCATTCCACAGATTGCAGCGCAAGATTGAGGAGTGCTTCCATGTTTAGTTGCTGGCATGCCAGTGTACTGAGGTTAAAACCAAAGGATGGAGACTGCCATGGAGACCTTGGTCCTGGACATTGCACCTTTCTGCTAAAGCAAAGTGCGCTCCATCAGTGTAGACATTGGTAGCATCCACCAATGACTACGCATGAGCAGGCCAGGGCACCTAAATCTTAATTGAGGGGAAATCAAATTGAGGTTTTTGCACAGTTTACATGAGAAGAACACCAGGGGCAGCACGGTAGCATGGTGGTTAGCATAAATGCTTCACAGCTCCAGGATCCCAGGTTCGATTCCCGGCTGGGTCACTGTCTCTGCGGAGTCTGCACGTCCTCCCCGTGTGTGCGTGGGTTTCCTCCGGGTGCTCCGGTTTCCTCCCACAGTCCAAAGATGTGCGGATTAGGTGGATTGGCCATGCTAAATTGCCCATAGTGTCCTAAAAAGTAAGGTTAAGGGGGGGGTTGTTGGGGGTATAGGGTGGATACGTGGGTTTGAGTAGTGTGATCATGGCTCGGCACAACATCGAGGGCCGAAGGGCCTATTCTGTGCTGTACTGTTCTATATATGTTCTATGATACTTCCTCTTGTGGGCCATTCTAAAATGAAAGGTCATAATCGTCGAATAAGAGGTGGCAAATTTAAAACAGATTTGCGGAGAAACTACTTCTCCCAAGGGTTGTGAATCTGAAATTCGCTATCTCCAGAGTGTGGTGGTTGCTGGGACAGTAGGTAAATTTAAAGAGGAGTTAGAAAGATTTTTAATTGGTAATGGGTTGAAGAGTTATGGAGAAACGGGCAAGACGGTGGAATTGAGATCAGGATGGGATCAACCATGAAGATGTTTAGGCTCCGGAGGCTAAATTGCCTACTCCTGCCCCGAGGTCATGTATTCTAGGGAGGAGATGCTCTGCCTGATTTTGAAATCCAACTCTTGTTCTGTCGCATTGTAGGGGGCAGTTGAGGAACATATCAGCCGTGATAGAATGGCAGAGCAGACTCGATGGGTCAAATGGCCCTTCTGCTCCTATATCTGAACATCTGAACTAACAGGGCTCTTACTGTTTCCCTACGACCCACGAAAAGTCAGTTCCATAACTTTGAATTCCAGCTCCCTTTGCTAACTATCCCATCTCTAATCTGTTTACTTTATATAGCTGTGGATTAGTCTTCAGTTATGTGTACATCTGCTTTTCCACAGTTCCACCTATAAGAAACCTGAATTCTCTTGCCTTGATCCAAAGTAGGCAACCTCACTGTGCTCACATTTAATAATAATAATAATATTTGTTTTCACAAGTAGGCTTGCATTAGCACTGCAATGAAGTTACTGTGAAAAGCCCCTAGTTGCCACATTCCGGCACCTGTTCAGGTACACAGAGGGAGAATTCAGAATGTCCAAATTATTTTGTAGCACGTCTTTCGGGACTTGTGGGAGGAAACCGGAGCACCCGGAGGAAATGCATGCAGACACGGGGAGAACATACAGACTCCGCTATGGGACTTGGTTCCAGTTAGGTTACAAACAAAAAATCCCTCCGGCCGTCACTTCTCATATCTCCACATGCTTCCAATGCCACCTCATGCCTCCAACCCCTAAGGCCCCTCCTGCCCCATGCTAGCTCCAGGTTTGGCACTCCCATGACACACATGGACCTTAGAATCACAGAACCATAAAATTCCTTCAGGGCAGAAGGAGGCCATTCTGCCCATTGAGTCCGCCCTATCCCTGTTACACTATAACCCCAACTGACCTGCACATTTTCATAATATGGGACAGACTGGAACTCTGGAGGAAACCCACACAAACACAGGAAGAATGTGCAAACGCCACAAAGGCAGTCACCCAAGAGTGCAATTTAACCAGGGTCCCTGGTGCTGTGAGGCAGCAATGCTAACCACTGTGCCACCATGCTGCCTTCATGCCCGTCATGCCATATTGTGCCCCCAAAGAACCCCAAAGAGCTCTCCTGACCCAAAATGATTTACTCTAAATGATTTCCCATGCTGTATGGCCAAGTCTCAGTGCTTTGCAAATGTTTTCCTCATAATAACGTCTACAGACTTTTGTCAAATAGAGTTCATAGAATTTACAGTGCAGAAGGAGGCCATTTGGCCCATCGAGTTTGCACCTGCCCTTGGAAAGAGAAACAAACTTTAGCCCACCCCATACCCGTAACCCCGTAAACCCACCTAACCCTTTTGGACACTAAGGGCAGTTTAGAATGGCCAATCCACCTAACCTGCACATCTTTGGACTGTGGGAGCAAACTGGAGCACCCGGAGGAAACCCACGCAAACACGGGGAGAACGCGCAGACTCCGCACAGACAGTGAACCAAGCCAGGAATCGAAACTGGAACCCTGGAGCTGTGAAGCAACTGTGCTAACCACTGTGCTACCGTACTGCCCACATGTCTCTGAAAGTCTTAAAAGGCAACATCCATATACAGTTCCCTGTTCGTCATGTTAGTTGCCTCAAAACATTGAACTGGGTTGGTCAGCCTTCATCTACCCTTTGCAAATTCAAGGACAATCCGGTACCATTAATGTCATAATATTCAATCCCAGTAACAACAGGATGGTGTGAGAGTTCAGCCTGCGTCGCCGTAGTCACACAACAAGGTGATCTACATGGGAAAGGCCCGCCCATTATTTTCAACAAAGTAGAGTTTTAGAACATGCTAGACAGGAAGCACACTTTATAAAAACGTCCTTGGTATATTAACATTTAGATGTTGTATTATCGAACCATTTATTATGGCCTTTAAATGGGCACTTTGTAACATTTCTTTGGCTCGATTGTCTGCTAGATCTTTTAAAACATATTAAGAAATAGTTGGATATTAAATCAATTGATGAGAAATGAATAAAAATGAATTTGTGGTAAATCTATAGTATCCTGCCCCAAATCTTTAATTTGACCAGTCTATTCACATCAATACTGAAACTATTTCCCTATCTGTTTAAACAGTCCTATGTCGACTGTACAGGAGAACAGTAAGAATTGATGACATTGCTGCTGCTTCTGTAACCAGAGTCAGTGCAAAGCATAAAAATGAAATGACTTTGTTCATTAAGGAGACAGATTGTGAAGTAATTCTCTGCTATTGCTGTTGTTACTTCTCAGAATGGAGCACAAGTCATGCACATGGAGAATAAACAAAAACACTTAGTCAGAAAATGGCTGCTGTGAAAACCATTAGCAACATGATTTTTGCTTTTGTTTGTTTGAATAAGATTTCTGGTTTGGTTTGATTGCTAATTAGGTGAAGTGAGAAGAATCGATCCAGTCCTTCATGGCAGAAATTGGCTAGTACACAACAGAAGAGATTTCTCTTTCTCTCAAAAGAGTGTCGCTGTCACATAGGCATGGCAGTGCCAACATGGAACGGTCAAGAACTCGTCTAGCTGCCAACGAGCTTTCAGCCAAACATGAAACCTTTTAAGCAAAATACAGTGATGCTGGAAATCTGAAATAAAAGCAGAAAATGCTGGAACTATTCAGCAAGTCAGGCAGCATCTGAGGGAAGAGAAACACAGTTAATGGCCCAGAATCTCCGATTCTGAGGCGAAGGATGGAGGACCATTTTATGTGGAAAAAAATCTGCGCCGCCCCCTCACCGATGCTGCCATGTAAAATGCCCGGCCTTAATTAAATAAACGGCCGGAGAATTTCCGGATCTGTGTCCATGCATGTACATGCGAAACCTGCATAAAACAGGCGCGGTCGTAATAAGGGATTCTCCGCCCAATCGCCAATTACGAAATGGGCTTCGGGAAACGGAGAATCTCGACAAATATTATTGCACTTTTACTCAGAAATGGCTTTATTCATGTCACAAAAATAGTTTTCTGCTCAAAAACCTGAGCTGTGTTGAGTTAGACAGAAGCTTATATTCAGAAAATGCTGAAAAACTCAGCATCTGTGGAGAGAGAAACAGAATTAACATTTCAAGTCCATATGACTAGTCTTCAGAGCTAAAGCTAAAGACAGAGAAACAAGATGGATTTGTAATGTTTAAGAGGGAGTAGAGCAGGTAGAGCAAAATAAAAGGTCAGTGATAGGTGTGAGCCTGGAGAGATTGCAACAAAGATATCTTGGACACAGAGGGCAGCACGGTGGTGCGATGGTTAGCCTCACGGCGCTGAGGTCCCAGGTTCGATCCCGGCTCTGGGTCACTGTCCGTGTGGAGTTTACACATTCTCCCGGTGTTTGCGTGGATTTCGTCCCCACAACCCAAAGATGTGCAGGGTATGTGGATTGATCACGCTAAATTGCCCCTTAATTGGAAAAATAAATTGGGTACTCTAAATTTATATAAATAAAGATATTTCTGACACAAGACAAATAAAGTTTTAATGACAGTTCTGGGAATTATAAAAGGTGCTGACAGTGGCATAGAGTTTAGGTCGTGGAATGTGTTGATAAGAAAACAAAAATCAGTATTCTGTGAAAGCAAAATTGAAGAACAAGTGACAGATTGCGCTGTGGGGGAGGGAGTTGCATTGGGATATAATTTTTTGGATTATTATAAAAAGAGCCAAGATGGAGGAGAAAGTCTAAAATTATTGAACTCAATGTTGAGTCCAGAAGGCTGTAATTTGCCTAAATGGAAGATGAGGGCCGGGATTCTCCGACCCCCCCCCCCCCCCCCGGGGTCGGAGAATTGTCGGGGGCCTGCGTCAATCCCGCCTCCGCAGTGTCCCGAAGTCTCCGGCACCAGAGATTCGGTGGGGGCGGGAATCGCTTTGCGCCTGTCAGCGGGCCCCCCCACCGGCGAATCTCCGGCCCGCGATGGGCCGAAGTCCCGCCGCTGTCATGCCGGTCCCGCTGCCGTGGATCAAACCACCTACCTTACTGGCGGGACCAGGCGTTGCGGGCGGGCTCCGGGGTCCTCGGGGGGGCGCGGGGCGATCTGGCCCCGGGGGGTGTCTCCACGGTGGCCTGGCCCGGGATGGGACCCACCGATCGGCGGGCGGGCCTGTGCCGTGGTGGCACTCTTTTCCTTCCGCCTTCGCCATAGTCTTCACGATGGTGGAGGCGGAAATGACCCCCCTCCCCTGCGCATGCGCGTGGATGACATCAGCAGCCGCTGACACTCTGGTGCATGCGCCAAATTCCGCTGGCTGGCGAAGTCCCTTCGGCCCTGGCTGGGGTGGCACCAAAGGCCGTTCCCGCCGGCCGGCTGGGCAGCAACCCGGCTCGGGCTTAGGCCCTCAATGTTAGGGGTTGGCCCCTAAAGAGAGACTTCCGCACCTTTGAGGCGGCCCGATGCCGGAGTGGTTCACGCCACTCCATCATGCCGGGACCCCCCCCCCCCCCCCCCGGCCGGGTAGGGGAGAATCCCGCCCGAGGTGTTGTTCCCCCAGTTTGCATTGGGCAACACTGGAATATTGCAGCAGGCTGAGGCGAGACATGTGGCCATGAGAGCAAGGATATGCATTCAAGACAAGTCTGTTACACAGTGCCAGCGCAAACTAAATTCAAAACTAGCATTCTGGGTTTTTTAAATTATTGATTTACTGCAAATTAATTTTAATGTGAACTTCACTGACACTCACAGAATTACATACTCAGTTTAGTCTGAATGCATTTCCCCACTGAATGCAAGCCTACCACTGACATGAAAGTAGATCAAGAGAAAAGTTAAAGATGACTAAATAAAACAAAGATATCTAAATGAAAGACAAATCGAATTCTCCTTCCTCCCACAGTGCAAGTATCGTGATTAGCAACAGGCCTGCCAGCAATGGGAAATCCATTACTGAGAAGCAATTTATTATATAAGAATTACATAGAATACACAGTGCAGTGTCAAAGACAGGAGAGAGAGGCACTGAACCTCTTTATCCTTCCATGTCTGTCCATGAGCCGAGGTGTTTCTGAATTAATTTTAAAGTGGGCTGTGTTTCCCCAATCCCTCAGTTTGTGTGATCCAATTTAATAATCACTTACAGCAAACCCATGTTACGATTAACACAGAAGGTTTATTCATATTCAAATGATAGGCAAGTGGTGGAGGTGGTGGGGAGAGAGATGGGTGGAGGGGGTCAACACTATGTATATAGGCAGAGGGAACAGAAAAGAAGACGTTTTACAACTACGGGCAACAACAACAGTAAAAGAACCACAGAAATTGGTATTAATTCAGGTGACTTCCAAAGTCCGAGATGTCAAAGTCCAGAGGATGTTTTCTTCGTGCCAGGGTTCAGCCCTGATGTGGTTCTAGTTGAAGACAATGCTGTGTAAATCCTTGAAATGAAGAATGCTGCAGAACAGGGCAGCATGGTGGTTAGCATAAATGCTTCACAGCTACAGGGTCCCAGGTTCGATTCCCGGCTGGGTCACTGTCTGTGCGGAGTTTGCACGTCCTCCCCGTGTGTGCGTGGGTTTCCTCCGGGTGCTCCGGTTTCCTCCCACAGTCCAAAGATGTGCGGGTTAGGTGGATTGGCCATGCTAAATTGCCTGTAGTGTCCTTAAAAGTAAGGTTTGGGAGGGGGGGGGTTGTTGGGTTACGGGTTATAGGGTGGATACATGGGGTTGAGTAGGGTGATCATTGCTCGGCACAACATCGTGGGCCGAAGGGCCTGTTCTGTGCTGTACTGTTCTATGTTCTACAATGGACATCCTGTGCTTTGATCGCTTGGCAGGCAATGATCAGAGACTTTTAAAATCAAACTGTTTTTTCAGGGGTTGAGGAGTTGCCAGCTGCTTGCTCAGGCAGTAGCTGATGGAGTTCTTTCCAGTTGGTGGTAAATCACCAGTCTTAGTGTTTCTCAGTTTTCAAAGGATTGTAGAGATTTCAAAATGATCACTCAGATCATGTGACCCTCTTTCTCCACAATGGTGTCAAAATGGATGTTTATCTATTGTCTGGAACTGGATTTGATTTCAGGACTGATGACGTCTCAGCCATTAGCTTTTGAAAGAGTTCCCATCCATATTGAAGTTTTTTGAGTTGGGGCGCCATTTGGCGTAATTTAATGGAAATTAAATAGAGTCCTATGTCGGGCGCTTTTAGCCGGGTGTTTCCCGGTGCTGGCAGCACCCAGAGCGACCCCGTTATTAAATGGGACTCTGCTTCATTTCATCACCTGGGCGAAAGATGCTCTGCTCCACTCGCCAATGCAGGAAGAGAACACCCCGATCTCTAGACCCCCCATCTCTGTCTTCCGATCGCCCTAAAACCTCCAACTTACGGATTGGGGGTCTTCTAGCCCCCCCCCCCCCCCCCCCCCCCCCCCGGCACGCCACCTCATAACGACAGGGCAACATTGGGCCCAATCCATGGCAAAATGCCACACAGTCACCTTGACACTGCAAGCCGGCACCCTGACAGTGCCCTTTGCAGCCTGGAGGTGGTAGGCTGGCAGTATCACAGCGCCCGGGTGGTCTTGAGGGCACAAGGGTACCATCCTGCCCAGAGCCCGTCCACTCAATCGCCGGGGAGACCCCCAATAGTGCTGTTGTGCCTGGTCGCCGTTTGTCTTGTCCCAAATTGGGACTGGTTTAGCTCACTCGGCTAAATCGCTGGCTTTTAAAGCAGACCAAGCAGGCCAGCAGCACGGTTCGATTCCTGTACCAGCCTCCCCGGCCAGGCGCCAGAATGTGGCGACTGGGGGCTTTTCACAGTAACTTCATTAAAGCCTACTCGTGACAATAAGCGATTTTCATTTTCATTTTTCAATCGGCCGCGGCAAGGCCAATAGATCATGCCCATTGTTTATGCACACCCTCTGACTCTGCCAGAGGGTTAAGCTTATCACGATGCAAAGTGCACCATTGTCCCCTTGTGAAATGCACCTGGACCATCGTAGGTGTGAGATGGACTGTTAACAACTGTGCAGGAATAATGAGTTTTGACCTACGTGTTCCCTGCTTTTGTGATTATAATGTTCTTACAATTGGGTCTGAGAGTCCATGATGGTGAGGCGAAATCGTTTGTTCTTGTAAATCCTGTTGGTACTTCCAGAATAAAGGGCCAATCACATGGTCATGTGATTTATAGTAGTCATCTTTTTAGTTCCGCAAAAAGCCCATTTTAAAAATAGTAAAAGAGAATAAAGTTCTGACATGTATAGTTTTGGATTTATTTTCGTGTCTTATTGACTGAACAACATAAACAAGCCACCTGGGCAAAATAGTTTCGAATGGTACAGAAGCAAAATACTACAGGTGCTGGAAATCATTGACCACTCCACTAAAGAGAAAAGTGTCTTCCTGTCCACCTAATACATCCCTAATAAATTCATACACGTGAAATATCATCGACCAGAAATGGCACCTGGGGAATTATAATTCAGTTAACTAACTAAACCTGGAATAAAAAGTGTCAGTAATGGTGGCCATGAAACTACTACGTTTTCTTAAAAATCCATCTGGTTCACTAATGTCCTTCAGGGGAGGAGGTCTTTTCATCCTGACCCTGTCTGGCCTTTCTGTGATTGCAGATTCACAGTATGGTTAACTCTTATCTATGCTCTGAAATTGTAAGTTACTCAAATGTTAAGAAGACAGCAGCTCACCGCCACCTTCGCAAGGGTAATCAAGATGGGTAATAAATGCTGCTGTTGCCATAAACACCCACAGGCTGTGAATATATCAAAATAAATACTGCAGTGAATGGTTCCCCTCTTCTCAAAGTCTCTCTATCACTTACAAGGAATTTTCTTCGCTTGCCTGGCTGAGTACAATTCCAACAAAACTGCGGAAGTCGCACAGGGCCAAGAAATCTGCTCGATCGGCATCCCATCCACTACCTAACCTTGAATATTCACTCCCTTCACCACCAGGGCACCGTGGCTGTACTGTGCGCAATCTACAAGATGCCGAAAAAAAATTTGCAAAGAAATTACAGAGGAGGGGGGGGGGTGGGGGGGGGGGGGGGGGTGGGGGGGGGTGGGGGGGGGGGGGGGGGGGGTGGGGGGGGGTGGGGGGGGGTGGGGGGGGGTGGGGGGGTGGGGGGGGGGGGTGGGGGGGGTGGGGGGGGGGTGGGGGGGGGGGGGTGGGGGGGGGTGGGGGGGGGGGGTGGGGGGGGGTGGGGGGGGGGGGTGGGGGGGGGGGGGGGGGGTGGGGGGGGGGGGGTGGGGGGGGGTGGGGGGGGGGGGTGGGGGGGGGGGGTGGGGGGGGGGGGGTGGGGTGGGGGGGGGGGTGGGGGGGGGGTGGGGGGGGGGGTGGGGGGGGGGTGGGGGGGGGGGGGTGGGGGGGGGGGTGGGGGGGGGGTGGGGGGGGGGTGGGGGGGGGGTGGGTGGGGGGGGGGGTGGGGGGGGGGGGTGGGGGGGTGGGGGGGGGGGCAATAATTACACAGTAGTTATAATGGGCACTTCAATTGTCCAAGACTGGGATAGGAATAGTGCAGAGGGATAAGAGGAGTCATGAGTCTGAAATGTGTTCAAGCTAACTTTCTGCAGCAGCATGTTTCCTGTCCAACGAGTGAGCAGGCATTGTTGAAGCTGATTCTGGGGTATGAGTTGGCCCAGGTGGATAAAAAAAAGCACTGGAAGAGCATCTAAGGGATATTGACTATTGTATGATAGTAGAATTTACAGTGCAGAAGGAGGCCATTCGGCCCATCTAGTCTGCACCAGCTCTTGGAAAGAGCACCCTATCCAACCCCACACCTCCACCCTATCCCCATAACTCAGTAACCCCACCCAACACTAAGGGCAATTTTGGACACTAAGGGCAATTTAGCATGTCCAATCCACCTAACCCGCACATCTTGAAAATGAAATGAAAATCGCTTATTATCACGAGTAGGCTTCAATTAAGTTACTGTGAAAATCCCCTAGTCGCCACATTCCGGCGCCTGTCCGGGGAGGCTGGTACGGGAATCGAACCGTGCTACTCGCCTGCTTGGTCTGCTTTAAAAGCCAGCGATTTAGCCCAGTGAGCTAAAATTCTTTGGACTGTGGGAGGAAACCGGAGCACCCAGAGGAAACCCACGCACACACGGGGAGAACGTGCAGACTCCGCACAGACAGTGACCCAAGCCGGGAATCAACATGGCACCCTGGAGCTGTGAAGCAATTGTGCTAACCACTATGCTACTATGCTGCCCGGAAGGTTGGGTTGGCCATGGAAAAGGGTGATGAGCAATTCAGAGCAGGGATAATTATTTTGGGGGAAGTCCACTTCAATGGGATCAGAATGCATCTGAGTCGACTGAGTTGGAAACAAATGTCCGGAACGATGATGGCTGAACAATGGGACACCTGCAAGGAAAAGGTATTTTAATGTCAGGGTGATTTCCTTGAATGGGAAAGGTAGGAAAATAAATCCAGAGCTCCCTGGATGACGAGAGATAGAAGTGAAGATGAAAAGGGAGAAGTACGCGCATGACAGATGCCAGGTAAAAAATACAATGTAGAATCAGGCTGAATGCGGAAGGACCAGCGGGAAGTGAAAAAAGTGAATAAGAAAATCAAGGAGAGAGCATGAAAAGACAGTGCGGCTAACATAAAAAAGAATCCCAAATTCTTCTATGTGAATAATAAGAAGGTGGTAAAAGAAAGGATAGCTTTGATTAGGGAGTAAAAAGAGGGCTTGCACGTGGAGGCAGGAGGAACAGCAGAGGTATTAAATGAATACTTTGCATCTGCCTGTCCAAGGGAAGAAGATGCTACCCAGGCCAAAGTGAGAGAAAAGGGGGAATCTCCATTGCCCGACACCTGTATGGGATTCCCCATCGGTGGAGAATGGATTGTTCCACGATAAAAAAAGGATAGGTGCCCTGTCATAACCTGTACGTAGAACTCGGGCTCCACATCACACCCCATCTTTCGGACCTGCCTGCACAGCAGCCTCTGAGCATGGAGTCCATGCGAAGCAGCAAAAATCAGGGTGACCATCTAACCTTATGGCATTGGATGGTCAAGGGAATCCTCACCTTGCTGACATTCTCTGTCTCTCTCACCCCATCCCCGCAGCGATATGGACTTTGGACTGCAGCCAGCTACCTGCCTGGCTGCTGCTGCCATGGCGGATGCATGGTGGCGAGAGTGCCAGGGCCAGCCCAGGGAAGACCCTGCACGAGAGGACCATGCCCCAGAACAGTAGTTGCCAGCTGGTGAGGGTAAAGGGGCGGTTGCCCACCAGGCTGAGGAGGAGGTGTGAAGACGGCATCAGGCCATGTGTTGCCGCTTGTCCTTCAAGGAGCTGCCGGACCACGTGTGTCGCTGATGACTCCGGCTCCCCAGGGAGCCCCATCTGTTCCAGATGGTGATGCACCATTCTCCCAAATGAACACCCACCCCTTAACCCAAAATCCACCAACCCCTGAGCCATTCAACCCTTCCTTCTCCGGCAGCCCTTCCACCTGCTCCTCCCAGCTTGCCTTCCTCCCCTTCCACTACCACACCTTCACACACACACACACACCCCCCCCCCCCACCTCCCCAGGGGACAAACCAGCATCACCACAGGGTGATGGGTCTGGGGTTGACAAGGTTAGCGGGTCTTGTCTGCGGAATGGAGGATGATGACGACTCGCTGTGAGAGGAGTTCTGCTGCTCCTCGTTGATTGACAAAGTATGACTCCTGTCTTTAAGATACCTCTGTCTGCCAGGATGATCCCTGCATATGTGCTGGTGATTCCTTCACATGGACCCAAATATGTTGGGGAGCAGGGCTGTTTGTGAAAGATGGTGAACAGTTGGGTCTCACTCACTGGGAATGCTGTAATCCAAGGCGGGCTCACACTGTTGGCCCCATGCTGTGACACGTCTCAGTGAGGGTGTAAACATATGGCACTTTCATATGTCATTTACTCCATCCATGCCAATTTAAGCGTCACCTAACTTTCTACTTTTTCATGGCCTCCCGCTTCTTCTACGTGTTTACCAAGGCAGAGCATCAGGAGTGAAGGCAGTCTTCTGCTTGTCTCTGCACTGTGGTGCCCTTGGCGTTCGACCTCTGGAGGGTCCAGGCCTGTGTGGGACCAGCCGACTTTTGGGTGTAACAAGACATTTCAATCTGTTCTGCAGATGTGCCAGTGTCAGATGGGGGGATTCGGAAGGGCTGAGGTGTTCCAAAGCCTCACCTCCGGGAGGTGCTGGGATGGGCCCCATCATTTCCTTCTCCCGCGGGGTGCTCGTTGGCCCCCGGGCTACTCCGCGTATGGAGGGGAGGCTGGGGGAAGCTCTCGAGGCCCGAATGTCACCTGACCATGCCCGTCCTGGAGGCCCACCCTCGGTGAATCATAGTGCCAGTGCCCTCAGACATGGTGCACTGAGACTGTGTCATGTCCCTCAGCGAATACACTGGTCATGTTCCTCTGCACCTTGGTCATGTCCCTCTGTGCCTGTGGCATGACCCTCTGTGACTGGCTAAGGTCAGTCAGCACCGGCCAATGCTCTTGATGCCCTCAGCCATGACACTTTGTGAATGGGCCAAGCTCTGGAGCACTGCAGCAATGCCCATGTGTGCCTGGGACATGTTTGCCTGCAACTGGGCTCTCCTGTCCTGTGACTCAACAGCATCCAACGTGCATTCAATGTCAGCATCCGTGAACCTTGGTGCTGGTCTTTGTGCAACCATCTTCTTGGCTGGAATGACAGCCTGTGCTGAGTGGAGATCTTAAAAGCTGCTCCAGCTTATCATGCAGTGAACATGAATCCCGACCCCAGCGGAACTGATGCCTGCGGGTTTGGGACCTTGGCGGGCTGCATGTGAGCTGCTTGCTGTTTAATTTGCACGACATGAATCGCTCCTCACCGGTGCTCCTAGTGGATTTTGCATTATTCTCCAGTGGCAGCAGCACTTACTCTCCAAAGGAGAATCCAAGCTGAGGTAACTGGTGCACTGGAAGAATTTACAATTGGAAGTGTTCGAAAGGCTGTCTTTACGTAACATCGATAAAAAGCCTGGGCCCGATGAGGGTACTGAATAAAGTGAGAGCGGGAATTGCAGAGACACTGGTGATAACCTTCTCGTCTTCCTTCAACGCAATTGCCAGAGGACTGTACAATTGTGAATGTTACACTCCTGTTCAAAAGGGGGAACACGGATAAAGCTGGCACCTACAGACCAGTCAGTTTGACTTCAGTGGTAGAGAAACTTCTGGAAACTAAAGTTCGGGACAAAATCAATAATCACTCAGACTAGTGTAGTATAATTAAGGAAAGCCCGCATGGAGTCATTAAGGGTAAATCATGTTTAACTAACTTGCTGGAGTTTTTTGAGGAGGTAACAGAGAAGGTTAATAAGGGCAATGCTGTGGTGTATATTGATTTTCAAAACGCATTGGATACAGTGCCACGCTATAGACCGCTAGCTCATCAAATTAAAGGGAAAGTAGACACTTGGATTGAAATCGATTGAGTGACAGGAAACAGAGAGCAGTGATAAATGGCTGTTTTTCAGATGGATGAAGGTTTGTAATGGAGTTCCCCAGGGGTCAGTGTTGGGACTCTTGCTCTTCCTGCTATATACCAATTACCTAGAGACGGTGGTGTTCAGGGTATGAGTTCAAAAGCTGATATGAAAATCGGAAATGTTGCCAACTGTGATGAGGATAGTCTTGAACTTCAAAAGGACATAGACATGTTGGTGGATTGGGCAGACAAGTGGCTAATGAAGTTCAATTCAGGGAAGTGTGAAGTGATTCATTTTGGCAGGAAGAATGTGGAGAGTAAATATAAAATAAAGGGAAAAAATCTAAAGGAGATGCAGGAACAGAGGGATTTTGGTCTATATGTACAGATGTTATTGAAGTAGGCAGGGCGTTTCGAGAGAGCAATTAATAAAGCAGATAGTATCTCAGCTTTTATCATTAGGAGTAGAGAGTACAGGACTAAGGAGGCCATGTTGAACTTGTGTAAGATACTAGTTAGATCTCATCTGGACACCATACTTCAAGAAGAATGTGGAAGCATTGGAAAAAGTCCAGAGGAGATTCACAAGATTGGTTCCAGGGATAAACAATTTTAACTATAAGGATATATTGGAGAGGTAGGGACTGTTTCCCTTAGAAAAAAGAAGGCTGGGAGGAGACTTGGTAAAGGTATTCCAAATCCTGAGGGCTATGGACAGAACAAATAGTGAGCAACTGTTCCACTCGAGAGACCATGAAGACCTGGAGGGCGCAGATTCAAAATAATTGGCAGAAGGAGTGAAAGTGATGTGAGGAATAATATTTTTCAGCCAGATGGTGGTCAGACTCTTGAACGAACATCCTGAGAGGGTGGCGGAGTCATCGATCGAGGTATTCAAAAGGATTTTCATCTGAAAAAAAGAATCTGCGGATGAAGCGGGGGATTGGACCTAGGTAGAACGTTCTTTCAGAGAGACAGTGTAAACTCCCGTTCTTGCACTGTAAAGATTCTGTGATTCTCTGAACTCTTTAATAGTCCTTCGCCTGCACCTCCCAAGTCTGTGACTTCAATCACCGACAAGGGCAAGGTCCAGAAGACACGTGGGAACTCCACCACCTCCAATTTCTCTGCAAGTCACACGCCATCTTGACTTTGATATAGATTGCCTCCATTGTTGTTGAGTCAAAATCCTCAAAGTCTCAGCCTGACGTAATCATAGGAGTGCAGCAATTTAAGAAGGGAACTCAGTACCCCCTTCACATGGACAATAACTGTAGGCCGTATCTGAGGCACTGCCCTCCTGACTATAAATAATATAAATTCTTGGTCACTCTCTTCCAAAGCTCTGTCACCAGTGAAGGAAATCTTTGCCTGGACCTCCAAAATGTTTGGGATTGTCTAAGGAATCCCATTTAGAATTGATGGAGATTTCTGAATTCTTCAGTGATGATCCTGAACAAAAAAGACATATGTTTCTCTGGCAGTGCAAAATGTTAATGGATTACTAATAACAAGAGGGGATTACGCACAAAGGTTATTGACTACTGAAGAGTTTGAACGCATTTTTTTGAAGGACTTCACTTCATTCAGTGTGCCAGAGTTCACAATAATCTGTCAAAGTGTCTTGCTTGTCAAGTTGCAATGATGCAGAGGCATCTTCAGAATGAACATTTAAAAAAAATGCTTCATATGATAGCCATAAGGCTTCTTTGCCAAAGGAATGAAACTGCTTCAGAAATTGTTTGAGCCAGCAGCCACATTATTTTCATGTTGGTTTACGATGTTAAAGAAAGCAATTTTTTTGTTATAGATTCTTCACCAGCACACCATTGGAAAATAAATGCATTGCCCTGGTTAACAGTGAGCATTTTATCTTTTGAAATATTATTTAATTAAGACTTCAATCAATCATTTTCATTGAGATGGCCTTTGCTGTTGCATTAGTGAATTTTGACATTGATGAGTTGAGCAGTTTAGTTGCTAATAGAGGGAATCAGCTGCATGATTCTGAGTAATCGTCTTCCCAAACATCTGTTTTCATGTTAAAGCAGGTGCTTTATCTTAAAAGATGCACTGTTTCCCATTAAGAATTAAACTTGAAAAATAAATGCTAATCTCATCTGTGAGGATAACAGAATCTGGTCTTATTCATCATTCTCAATATGTACATTCCTATGTTTGTTGCATTCACTGGCTTAATGCATTCCTCTCCACGTTCACTGAGCTACTGACTGATCTTTAGTTAAAATTGAACTTCCAGTCTGGGCAAATCATACACTTAATTTATGTGCAAGAAATTAGGGGCTAGGCTGAAAGGGAATGCTTTCCTTATATATCGAAACGGAAGTCTGCATAATAGGTGCAACCTCAGAGTCAAATTAAACATTCTACAGTGGCGGAAATCTTCCGCCAGTAGCAGACACTCGAGTGCCAGTGTAAAATAGGTAGCTCTAAAACTGTATATAGCTATAAGTAACCCATGTGAACACAATTTTCAGGAAAAGGATACTGCCATCAAGCCTCCTTTCTCATCCCTTTAACGGTGACCAATCCTACCCAGCCAAAGTAATGAGATATAAGGGGTCATTTTGAATTCATCGACCCTGTGATACTTGCATGGGTGGAGTGGAAGAACGTCTGCTTTCTAATGTAGCAATAACAAACATGCACAAAACACTGTTTAGCCCACTGTTCATAATTTTCATTGGCCCAATATGAAAAGGACATTAAAGCCCAACAGAACAGACTGGCCGGAATTCTCCAGCCATTCGCTGGTGGCGGGATTCCCTGGTCCCTCCGGCAGGGCACTCCCACCTGTGGGTTTCCAGATGGAGTGCAGTGGCTCCAATGGGAATTCCCAGTGACAATGGCATCATCGGAACAGGTGCAATGGAGGCGAAGGAACTTCCCAAGCTCCACCTATCGCTGACCCTCTATCCAGCCCCACTGCTCTACATGCACCCCTCCCCCCAACAACAGTATAAATCTGATCCTATTTCCGGTTCTCTCCAGCTTTGCCAAAGAGTCACCCAGACTCAAAATGTTAGCTTCCTTCTCTCTCCACAGATGCTGTCACACCTGCTGAGATTGTCCAGTATTTTCTGTTGTTGACGTTTAAAAGTTATGCCTCAGTTATGCAGGGGTTTGTTGAGACTGCATCTGGAATGCTGTGTGCAGTTTTGGTCTCCTAACAATGTAAAGGTATTGGAGACGGTTCGGAGGAAGTTTACAAGAGTGATACCTGGAATTAGTTTTATGAGGTTAGATTGGACAGACTGGGCCTGCTTCCACTGGAGTTTATAATAATATTTTTTTTTAATTATTGTCACAAGTGGGCTTACATTAACACTGCAATGAGGTTTCTGTGAAGATCCCCCAATCGCTACATTCCGTCGCCTGTTCGGGTTCACAGAGGGAGAATTCAGAATATCCAATTCACCTAACAAGCACGTCTTTCAGGACTTGTGGAAGGAACTGGAGCACCCGAAGGAAACCCACGCAGACACAGCGAGAATGTGCAGACTCCGCACAGTGACCTAAGCTGGGAATCGAACCCAGGCCCCTAATGCTGTGAAGCAACAGTGCTAACTACTGTGTTAGCATCCGCCCAAGACTGAGGGATGACTTGATTGAAGTGTATAAGATCCTGAATGGTCTTGACAAGGTAGATGCGGAAGTGAATTGATGCTTCCTTGTGGGTGAATCCAGAACTCGGGGGCACTGCTTTAAAATTGGGGGCACCCTGATACCACAGAGATAAGGAGGTTTTCTTCTCTCAGAGGGCTTTGCGACTTTGGATCTCTCTGCCACAGAAGGCGGTGGAGGTGGGATCACTGAATATTCTTAAGGTGGAGGCAAATAGATTTTTGTTGACAAGAGTGTAGTGATCTCTGATTGTGCATGTATACAAGGGGTTAATGTGCAATCAGCAGCACCACATGATCACTAGAGGGCCGGGCCAACGGGGGTATAAAAAGTAACCACATTGTGGTTGGTATTCTCCGCTCCCGGGACTAAGTGCCCGTGCCGTCGTGAACGCTGTTGCGTTTCACGACGGCGTGAACAGGGCCCGGGCACAGCCTATTCTGGCCCCCACAGGGGGCCCGCACAGCGCTGCAGCATTAAACGCCGCTCCAGCCTCCTTACACTTCGCCAAATGGGCGCTGCGCCAACCCGCGCATGCGCAGTTGAGGCAGCTCATTCCTGTGCATGCGCAATTGGGCCACGCCATCCTGCGCATGCGCGGGGAACTTCTTACGTGTGCCGGCCCCTCACCAACATGGCGCCGGTGTTCTGGGGCCCGCCGCGGAAGGAGCTAGGCCCAAGGGGGGAGAGGCCGGCCTGCCGATCAGTGGGCCCCGATCGTGGGCCAGACCCCATTGGAGGCCCCCCTGGTGAAGGAGCCCCCCTCCCCTCCCCACAGACCGCCCCCCCCCCCCCAGCGTTCCCGCACAGTTCCCGCCGGCAGCGACCAGGGTGGACGGTGCCGGCGGGAACCTATCATGTCGGAGCGGCTGCTCGGCTCATCCGGGCCAGAGAATCGCCGCACGCCGTTTGCGACGATTCTCCGAGCGGCCCAGCGTGATTCTCGCGCCGCTGGTTTCTGGGGGCGTGGGAGAATCACATGCGGGTGTCACCCAGCGTGGGGAGGGAGAATACCGCCCTGTGTCTCCCTCAGTCTCTCTATCTCTCTCGGGTGCACTATGACCAGGACAATATCAGACTAGTTCAGATGGCTAGTGGAGTTACGTACGGTTA
This sequence comes from Scyliorhinus canicula, assembly GCF_902713615.1. Lineage (NCBI taxonomy): Eukaryota > Metazoa > Chordata > Chondrichthyes > Carcharhiniformes > Scyliorhinidae > Scyliorhinus > Scyliorhinus canicula. The sequence goes on along the minus strand of NC_052148.1, from coordinate 29,339,706 downwards.
CTGTCGTTAGATCTTGTTAACCTCATCACTAGTATCAATCTTAAAGTAGAGAACTCAGCAATTATTGTTATAGTTCTCTGTAAAAATGGTGTGAAAATTTACAACGAGTCGAAGGCAGAATCTCACTCGATGCAACAGCACTTTTTAACTGGCAGCCATCTTGAGCTAGAGTGTTCCGGCCAGTACGCACATGCGCACTTCTCAAAAAGAAAAAAAAACGGCAAAATACACTTGCACGCAAGCGCGAGAAGTCGCGCATGCGCAGATGCGAAAAGAGCGCACAGTAAAGGAAAGTTGGATGGCGGATGCGCACTTGATTCCTTTATGTCACGAGCATCATGACGTCAGAAGATCCAGACCACGCCCACTTAAAAAGGAAATGCCCGAAAATTGCAAATAAGAATTTTAAAGCTAAAAAACACAAATCGTTTTCCTCGAACGACAGAATGAAGCCCGAGCCTCCACCCACAGTTAAAGATTACCTTCGCAGCACCCTGGAACAAGCAGTTTGCAACACCCAAAGAGGAGAGCACAATGACAAATCCAGAGCAAAAGATTTGTTTATTGATGATTACTACTCAGAAGATGAGTTCTTCATTGGACAAATGACAAATCTGAAACAAAAAGAGATGATTTGTTAATTGAAGACTACTGCTCAGACATGGATGAGTTATTCAGAGTTGATGATCATTGCATCAGCAACACGGTTGAAAAGCTCAACACGACTCTACTCATGGTAGATAAATCCAATACCATGACGCCATGGCAGATCGTCGAGACATTGGATGATAGCAATACCCAAGAAGAAGGCGACGCCACACAGTGAGCACAACTTGACTCCACAGAGGGAGTAGTACGAGCCTCCATGGCGAGCTCGTTGACAGACTCCAGAATGGGAGCAATTAGAGACTCCGGAGCGACAACCGTGCACGAAGAAGACTATGAAGGTCTATCCACCTTATAACAGCAACCAGCAGCAGACTATGAAAGTCTGCCCAGCTCATGTAACCAACAAGGAGACATTGAATGTCTACCCACTGTATGTAAAACAATGACAAAGTGATCACACTTGACATACAGAATGTGCAGGATCACAGCGAGACTGACAGATCTCAGTTTGTCTGTACAGGAGCACAGAGTAGGACTATTCTTGGGTCCAGTGAGACCACGTCAATTGAAATCTTGAATATTTTGACTCCAGAAGAGGAGCCAAGAAACCAAAGGTGATTCAAATGAACCAGAAATAACTCCTGAACAGGAGCATAAAGTGATCACAGATGATTCAAATGTACCGGAAATGTGTCCAGCAGAGGAGCACCAAGGAAGCAAAGAAGAGCAATCAAATCCACCACAAATGACTGATGTCACCAACATCAATACAACATCAGATCATTCTCACAATTCTCAAGAAGAAACGCTCAATGTAACAGACACCACAAAGGACACTGACACCAATAACTGACAATTACTCAAATTATCTGCACTGAACACTCATTGAGTGCAAACAGGAAGCACAGCAAAAACAAAAACTACAAGCACAACAACAAAAACAACAAGAAGCATAACAAAGACAACAACAAGCATGACAAGAACAACGACAAAAACAACAAAAACAAAAACAACAAGCACGATAAAAACAATGGCACGAACGACAAAAAAAGCAACAGTCAGAAACGACAATGACACAACGACCTTTTACAACATGGTACAACTCTGCACATGAAGGACAATGCAAGATTACACTCCGAAACTATGTTAAGAGTACAAACATGCCATGGCATGGCAACAAATCTCACAAATTCACATTTCCTCCACAACAAACAAGTGAACCAGCTTTCAAGAAAGATGACATACAGAATCAATACCACAAGCACAGGAAAAAGTCCAGGTCAGACAACAAAGTGATTCAACTATTCAAACCTCATTGATTACTTCTTGGTTACTTAAAACACAGGAACACTGATGACGTTCACAAAGAAATAACAACATCAACATCAACATCACCACTTCAACAACAGAAGAAGAAAGCAACTCAACAGAACAAATTCATAAAGTTTGGACTCACAAATTTTTTATTAAGATTGGACTCATAAATATTAATTGGCTTTGTATAATCATCAATATCATCACAAATTGTACACAGTGTTATTTGTCGAGCTGTCTCAAGCAAACTGCATCCATTATGTTTGTTCAATTTTCTTTACAACATGCGGAAAATATGTAACACAAGAAAAAGGGGGGTTGTTGTGATCTCTGTATGTGCATGTACACAAGGGGTTAATGCGTAACCAGCAGCACCACATGATCACTGGAGGGCCGGACCAACAGGGGTATAAAAAGCAACCACATTGAGTCTCCCCCAGTCTCTCTCTCTCTCTCTCTCTCGGGTGCACTGTGACCAGGACAATATCATAATAGTTCAGATGGCTGGTGGAGTTACATATAGTTATAGTACTTAGATCTTATTAACCTTATCACTAGCATTAATGTTAGAGTAAAGAATTCACATAATTATTGTTATAGTTAATAAACCTTTAGTTACTACTGGACGAGTCCCAGTCTTCTTCATCGAGATTCAGAAGATCTCATCATTAACCAAGGTTTGAGTAACACATATTATACTCTGTAGAATATCAAGATAATACAGGATTGTAAACAAAACAAAGAGAATCAAGTTCAGAAGGTAGATGGGGAATGTGGAACTCAATGGAATGGTAGAGCAGGTTTGAGGGCCGAATTAACCCTATTCTGCTCCTAGTTCACATGTTCGTATAGCATCTGCTATGCCATACACTCCTAAAGATAAAATATAATCTCTACTCTCTTGCGATGAAGGCTCCTTTCCACAGGAAAATTGTTTGCAAACTCTTTTACGTTTCGATGGATAGTTGATTCACTGATTTGGCATCAGTCAATTAAATAAATTGATGGTGTTAATCCTGAATGCAGCATAAAAAGTTATTCCTGTGATATAAGTTGCCAATAGGTTGTCCTCTAAGAGATGCCTAAAAGTATGAGATGCTGCCTTTCTTTTCCCCCTTGGAAGGTGCTATTCTGCGTTCAAAGTGAGAATTGTTGTCTGAAACCAACAATAATTTGCATCCCGCCTACTTTGGTGACGTATCTGATGGTAACAAAATGGATGCGGCAATCAAAACATTTGCAATGCAAAAAAATGTCAAGTATAAGCAGCAGTCGAAGAAAGATGTTAGCCTTTAAGAGGCATACACCTAAAGTTAATCGCTTCAAACTCTACCACCGAGGGTCAAATGAAATGAGCAGTACTACCAACAAACAGGGAGCATACATACCTCAGGGTGCAGTACACAATTTATTTTCATACAGTCAGTGAGGCTTCCACAAGTCACCAGAGCACCCGGAAAATAAATCTCTTCTTGAGTGCACAGTGGTGCCAATGTAAGACTTTGTGCTTTTTAAAAATTAATTTCCGAGATGTGGGCTTTGCTGGCTGGGCCAGCATTTGTTGCCCATCCCTAATTGCCCTGAAGAAGGTGGTGGTGAGCTGCCTTCTTGAACCACTGCAGTCCATGTGGTGTAGGTACACCCACAGTGCTGTTAGGGGGGGGGAGTTCCAGGCTTTTGATGCGGCGACAGTGAAAGAACGGTGATATATTTCCACATCAGGGTTGTGAGTGACTTGGGGAGGAAATTCCAGGTGGTAGTGTGTCCATGTATCTGCTGCCCTTGACCTTCTGGATGGTGGTGGTCATGTTGCCAAGTGAAATACAGTCTCCTTCAGAAACCAGGCACACATTTTCAGTTATGCCCATCACATTTCTGCAGAGCAATTGATAACTCTTTATAATTTGTAATAAAGATGCAATAAAGTTGAAATGTCTGAAATAATTTAACAAAATCAATTACTTTCCGTGCGTAACCATAGGGGTTTGTATATCTAATAGTCAATGTACACTGTGGCTTTGCAGTCACCTAAAATATGAAAAGAAAAGCAATGTCATAATAATTTGTGTTGCCATGGTCACTGACTTACCAGCACTGAGGTTAGCCCTGGAACATGAGACTATCTAAGAGTAAGGATTTTGGATTAGTAGGACAGATATGGGATCTGAGGTTCTAGCATTTCTTTGAGGAGTTCTTGACATCTTGAAATGGCACGAAAGAGAGTATTGAAACATTGGGAATAGATGTAGTGGAAAGACTGAGATAGGTCCTCTATGTCTGGGAGTTTTAAGAAAGGTGTTCTGGAGCCGGTGACAATGGAAAAAGGACAGTGAGTACTTCGGGGAACAGGAATTGTGGGCACTGAAAAAACTGGGATCTGGGACACAGAAGTCGAAGGAATGGTTTTCTGTGGTCCAGCGAGATGGTGGAGGAAGTGGCAAAATGCGACGGCACTCGTCGTGATTGTGTGATCTGGCATTATGGAGCAGGAACAGGGTTTTACAGGGTTATCAGATATAAATAAAGGAGGTCAGAATGTGTGAAAAGCATAAGAAATCCTGCAAGGGATAAACAAATCTGTGGGACATATTTAAAAACCTTGTACTTAAATGCACACAGTATTTGGAATAAGGCCAATGATCTGACAACACAAATAGAGACAGATGGTTATGATTTGGAGGGGATTACTGAAACCTGCTTGCAGGAGGACCAGGACTGGGAGTTGAATGTGCAAGGATGTGAAAGTATTCCGAAAGAACAGACAGGATAGAACATGAGGTGGAGCTGCTTTACTGGTTAAAGATGACATCAAGGCTGTATTAAGAAATTATATTGGTACGAGGGCCAAAATGTTGAATCAATCTGGGTGGATATAAAGAATAAGGGAAAAACCTCCTTGGTAGGAGTAATTTACAGGCCCCCCAGCAATACTTCCAAATTGGGGCACAGTACAAACCAAGAAATAATGAGGGCTTGTGAGTAGAGTACAATGGTAATCATGGGTGATTTTAAGATGCATATTGACTGCATTAATCAAATTGGCAAGAGTAGCTTTCATCGAGTGTATGAGAGATTGTTTCTTCGAGTAATATGTTATGGAGCCAACAAGGGGAGCAGGCTATTTTAGATTTAATATCATGTAACCAAGAAGGGTTGATAAATCGTCTAGTTGTTAAGGATCCTCATGGAAGGAGTGATCACAGCATTTCTAATTCAGATTGAGCACGGGAAGACTAAGTGCCATTCTAGAGTTTTAGCATTGAGCAGAGGTAATTATACGGCACAAATAATGGAGGGTAGGACAGTTGAGGAACAATGGCGGATGTTCAGGGAGATATTAAATTCATCTCAATTAAAGTATAATCCTGAGAGGAAGAACATAGAACATAGACATAGAACAGTACAGCACAGAACAGACCTTTCGGCCCTCGATGCTGTGCCGAGCAATGATCACCCTACTCTACCCACGTATCCACCCTATACCCGTAACCCAACAACCCCCTCCCCTAACCTTACTTTATTTTAGGACACTACGGACAATTTAGCATGGCCAATCCACCTAACCCGCACATCTTTGGACTGTGGGAGGAAACCGGAGCACCTGGAGGAAACCCACGCACACACGGGGAGGACGTGCAGACTCCGCACAGACAGTGACCCAGCCGGGAATCGAACCTGGGACCCTGGAGCTGTGAAGCATTTATGCTAACCACCATGCTACCGTGATGCCCAAAAGAGGAATTGTGAAATGGAGAAAGACGTTCCATGGCTAAACAAGGAAGTCAAGAAAGACATAAAGACAAAACCTAGGGCGTACCATACTGCAAAAGCTAGTGGTAAGATGAAGGAATGGGAGAACTTTAAGATTCAGCAAAAGGCTACTAAAAATGAAATCAAAAGAGCTAAGATGAACTGCAAAAGGAAACTAGCAGAAAGCAGAAACATTGATACCAAAAGCTTCCATAAGTATTTAAAGAGGAAGAGAATAGCTAATGTAAATATTGGTGCTTTAGAGGACGATACTCGTGAGGTAATAATGGGGAACACAGAAATGCGGAGGCACTGAACCAACATTTTACCTCTGTCTTCATGGTAGAAGATAATAAAAATGTTCTACAAACTGCAGTTAATGAAGAGGAACTTGGTGTCATAACTATCACTATAGAGATGGTATTGAATAAACAATGGGATTAAAGGAAGATAAGTCCCTGGGACCTAATGGCCTGCACCCTAGTGAATTAAGGGGGGTGGGTGGAGAGATAGTGGATGCATTAGTTATGATATTTCAGAATTCCCTGGATTCATGAAGAGTCTCAGTGGATTGGAATTACGCTAATGTGATGGCCCTGTTCAAAAGCGAGAGCGGCAAAAAGTAGGAAACTATAGAGTTGTGAGATTGACCTCTATGGTGGGGATGTTGTTGGATTCAATTCATTAAGTAGGAGGTGACTGAACACTTGGAAAAACAATGGCAATCCACCATTGTCAGCATGGTTTTATGACGGTCAAGTCATTCTTGACAAACTTTCTTGAGTTCTTTGAGGACGAAACCAGCAAGGTGGATAATGGGGAACCTGTGGATGTGGTATATTTAGACTTCCAGAACGGATTGGACAAGGTGCCACATAAAAGACTAATTCAGAAGGTGGGATCGCAGGGGATTGGGGGTAGAGTACCAGCTTGGATTGAGCTGACTGACAGAAAGCCGTGGGTCAGGATAAATGGGTTCTCTGGCAGGTGAACTGCACTAGCGGGGTACCACAGGGTTCAGTCCTTGGACCTCAACTGTTTACAATCCATATAAATGGTCTGCAAACAGGGCCAGAGGGTTACATAGCAAAATTTGAGAATGATGCTAAAATAGGTGGGAAGACAGGTGGTGAAGAGGAGATAAAGATTTTACAGACAGATATAGATTGGCTCGGAGATTGGGCCAAAATTTGGCAGATGGAGTTTAATGTGGATAAGTGTGAAGTTATCCATTTTGGCTGAAAAAAATAGGAAGGCAAATTATTATCTAAATGGAAATCAGATTCAAAATGAGTGGACAGACGGATCTGAGTGTCTTTGTTCATGAATTTCAGAAAATCGGTATGCAGGTACAGTATGTAATTAAAAAGGCAAATGGATTAATGGTGTTTATTGCAAAATGATTGGAACATAAAGTAAAGAAGTGTTGTTGCAATTGTATAGGGTATTGTTGAGACCACATCTGGAGTATTGTGTACAGTTTTGGTCTCCTTATTTGAGGAAGGATGTGGGGGCATTGGAGGCAGTTCAGACGAGGTTCACCAGATTAATTCCGGGGATGAAGGGGTTGATACATGAGGAGAGATTAAACAGTTTGGGCTTATACTCGCTGGGGTTTAGCAGAATGAGAGGGGATCTGATCTAGGTATATAAAATACTAAAAGTGTAAACGTAGACCAAATATTCCACCTTGTAAGGCAATCTAGAATGAGAGGTCACAGATGTAGGTTGAGAGGTGGTAGATTTAGAACCAAATGAGGAGGAACTAATTCTCGCAGAGGGTGGTGAATTTGTGGAACTCGCTGCCCCATAGTGAGGTGGAGTCTGAATCATTAAATGGTTTCAAGAAAGAGATAGTTATATTTCTGATTTTAAAAATGGATTAAAGGGATATGGGGAACAGTTAGAGAGGTGGATTTAAGACCAGGAAGAGATCAGTCATGATCTGATTGAATGGCGGAGCAGGCATGAGGGGCTAAATTGCCTAATTCTGCTCCTAATTCCTGTGTTCCTATGTTCCTAACAGTGATGGGAGGATGGAGTGTCTGCTGGAATAGATTCTAAATCCCTATTACCAGATGCCATCATTGTTTCTCCATTTTGGACTGCTGGTTTGCTACCTCAATCCATTTGCATCCATCTCCTTTTGCATCATCATGAGTCTCTCTAAATCAGCTACCCATGTCTTTCCATCCCCACATTAATGTTTCTGCCTTCAAGTAATTAAGAGTAAATTTCAGAAACTGAGTCCCAGGGTATAAATTGCTCACCTCCAGGCAGCGACACTCCATTCACTAAAATTAATGAAATAGAAAATCACAGACCGGGGGTGTTCAATTACCTGATACTTTCTCACAACATGCACCAAGTGCTTAGCAATGGAAAATATAGTTCAACTTACTGTTAATGAGTTGGCCAACTATGCTGTATTTAATAGGCATAACTTTCCACAAAAACAATAATAGCCACCTCATAAAGTTTAATATTTACACTTTCCAAGTTTATAAAAAAAACTTAGTTCAAATGAGGAAATAAATGAAGCATTGAAAAGGTTATTCATCCCTTGATAGACAATAGCTCTGTTTTCTTTGTTAACCAACAACCTAGAAATCATAATCACCCATACTGTTGATCAAACGTATTGTCTACTAATGAGTAGTTCAGTCAGAAAAATATAATTGAAATAATTGCTGGCACTTGTATGAAATTGAACATTGAAAATTCAATTTATGTTTTTTTGAAAGCTTTTTAAAACAACAAAGAAACACTCAACGTGATGAAGGAAGATGAATTCATGATGACGTACACATTGAGGAGACTTCAGTGTGAGAATAGATTTTATTTAATGGAGTTTACCGGGGTCTTGTTGTGGCCCTGGAACCCACAACTTTCTTTTTTAATACAGCAGCCTCGGGGTCCTCTCCAGTGACTCTGCAATAGCTTGTTGTCTTGTCGTGGTCACATTTTGTATTTTGCCGGTGAGGCTGGGAGCGCAGTGAAGGACTGCGGCTCTGTTTAGAATCTTCAGCCACCTTTCACGTAAAAAGCTGGGCGGCATAGTGGCACTGTGGGTGGCACTGTTGCCTCACAACCCCAAAGGACCAGGGTTCGACTCCAGCGTTGGCTAACTATCTTTGTGGAGTTTGCACATTCTCCCCGTATCTGCAAGAGAATCCTCCGGGTGCTCCGGTTTCCTCCCACAGTCCAAAGATGTACAGGTTAAGTGGACTGGCCATGCTAAATTGGCTCTTAGTGTCCAAAGATATGCAGTTTGGGTGGGGTTGCAGGGGTAGGGCGGGGGAGTGGGCCTGGGTGGCGTGCCCTTTCGGAGGGTCGGTGCAGACTTGATATGCCAAATGGTTTCCTTCTGCACTGTAAGGATAATTTGGATTCTCTGGATAAAATAAAACAGGAAGTGCTGGAAGCACTCAGCAGGCCAGGCATCCTCTAAGGACAGAGAAGCAGAGTTAACTTATCGCGTTAGGGTCCAGTATTAAAAACTTAGTTTTTGCGACGAATATTGAACACATTTTTCTGAACTAATAAAGAATGAGTTAGCTGCAGTCAGAACCTTGTTAAATATTCATAGTTCAGTAAGCTTATGGGTGGTATCCCCCCCCCCCCCCGCCGGGAGGGCGAATCGCCGGGGCACCACGCGAATCTCGCCACGCCGCCCCGACCCCCGAACGCGATTCACCCACCCCCCCGAAACCAGCACCGTGCGAATCGCGCCAGGCCGCTCAGAGAATCGGCGCAAACGGCGAGCACGACCGGGTCCCGCCGGCGCCATCCACCCCTGGTCGCTGCCGGCGGGAACTCTGCGAGAACGCACTGGTGTCGTCCTGTGGGGGGGGGGGGGGGGAGGGTGCTGCGTCACTGGGGGACGGGGGACCTCCGAAGGGGTCTGGCCCGCGATCGGGGTCCACCGATCGGCGGGCCGTCCTCTCCTCCCCCCCAGGCCTACATTCTGCCGCAGCCGGCCCCTGAACACCCACGCCATTTTGCGTCGGGGCCGGCACACATAAGAAGTTCCTCGCGCATGCGCAGGATGGCACGGCCCAACTGCGCATGCGCAGGTTGGCACGGGGCCCATTTGGCACTGTGTAAGGACGCTGGAGTGGCGTGAACTGCTCCAGCGCCATGCTGGCCCCCTGTGGGGGCCAGAATAGGTTGTGCCCGGGCCCTGTTTGCGCCGTCGTGTAACGCGAAAGACAGTCTGCAATAATGTGCTAGTTTTCTGTGGAAAGGGTCTCATGTAATTGTACTTTTAAAACAGACATTTTATTTCCATAATAAAGCTAATTAAGGCATATTTGGATTGTGCTTTTCTTCTTCAGAAAGCTCTCATCACGTGGTCTTAGATTTGACCTTTGATTATTGTGAAATATTTATTTACTCATTCATTCTTGGGATGTAAGCACTGCGGGCCAACCCGGCAATTCATTGCCCATCCATAATCGACCTTGAGTATATAATTGCCCTTCTTGAACCGATGCAGTCTATGTGGTGTCAGTACACTCACAGTACTGTCAGGAAGGGATTTCCTGGATTTTGACCAAATGATCATGAAGGAACGGCAATATAGTTCCAAGCCAGAATATTGGGTGACTTGGTGGGGGGGGGGGGGGGGGGGGGGGATCTTGCAGGTGGTGCTGCTGCCCTTGTCCTACTGGGTAATAGAAGCCATGGGTTTGGAAGGTGCTGTCGGCGATGCCTTGTTGCATTGCTGCAGTGCTTTTTGTAGATAACAGTAAGAAGTCTTACAACACCAGGTTAAAGTCCAACAGGTTTGTTTCAAACACGAGCTTTCGGAGCACGGCTCCTTCTTCAGGTGAATCCCCCCCCCCCCCCCCCCCCCCCCCCCCCACCAAGTCACCCAATATTCACCTGAAGAAGGAGCCGTGCTCCGAAAGCTCGTGTTTGAAACAAACCTGTTGGACTTTAACCTGGTGTTGTAAGACTTCTTACTGTGCTCACCCCAGTCCAACGCCGGCATCTCCACATCATGGCTTTTGTAGATAATACACACCGCTGCCAGTGTGCATCAGTGATGGAGGGAGGGAATGTTCAAGGCAATCGATGCAAATGTATCACCTCTATTCAAGAAATGCAAGGAACATAAAGGTCAGTTAATCTAATATCTGTCTTTGAGAAAATGCTGGCATCCACTACTAAGGAAGTACTGGCAGTACATTTAGAAAATCATAATACAACCAAGCAGAGTCACGATTGTTTTGTGGAAATCATGCTCGACAACTTTATTCTAGTTCTTTGAGGATGCAATGAGCAGAGCCGTTAAAGGTGAACCAGCAGTTGTAGTGTACTTGGATTTCAAAAAGGCGTTGATAAAATGCCATGTAAAAGATTACTCATCAAGATCTTACGGCCGGTGAGGATACGTGCCAGATCTTGCCCTTTCTTTTACCTTCCCAATGGATCGTAACAGGGGTTTGAAGTCATTTTTAAGGATGATGATATTACCTCAATGTCTCTGCTTAATCATTTACATACTAAAGAAACCAATCTGGCAGGTGTTTTTGAGTTTAAATGAATGCCGTTAGTTTTTATTAAGATAAAAATCCACCTTGGTCAAACAATAAAGATACTTACATCAGTAAACCCACAGCCCGACCTTCGGAACATACATGTGTAGATGCAAAATTACAAGTTATATGGCATGAAGTTACTTTCTGGCCAGTTTAAAATTCACTGTAAATCAAAGAGAGTTCACTGTTTCTGAGTCTTTCTGTGGCTGAAGCAGTATTTTTGCCATGGTGGTCGTGAAAATCTAATGCGGCTGAAGCCCATGTAAACTGTAATTTTCAATTGATATTCCTTATCTCTGTGCTGGATTTCAAACTGAGGAAGCGGTAGGGTTGTGAACTTGCAAGAGATCATCATTGCTCAATTGGTAGCCATCTTCCAGACTCCTGCTAACAACTTAGGTGTTGAAATACAATACATTCAGAAATGGCCATTCTCACCACATAGCATCACTCTCCCCATAATGATTTCAGCAGGCAATTGATTAGCTTGATTATGTTCTTGTCTGAACAAATCATGGCTATTGTTTTATTGCCTAAATGGCTAAATCCTGTTCTGTCCAAGCCATTTACTTCTGAATGATCCATTGTCCATCTTGATAGCTTTTGTCCCAGTAGACTTTCTGTCTCTGTATGAGAGATTTATAGAAATGCAAATGGTGAGGCCCCATACAGTTTCAGTAAATATTTGAAAGTAGTTCTTGACTTCAGCGGTTGTGAAATTTCATGGGAGGATATCTGTTAATGTCTTAATTGCATTCCACATTGGATCCTTCCAGAAACCGTTTAACTCCAATACAAAATATCAGGTGATTTGTGGCAGCCACCTTAAGTCAGTGTCATTGCTTGCATTTTAAAGATTTTTTTTAAAGCAGATCGATATGTTTGATCAGATAATGAAATTAAAGATTAATATCAGACATGCACAATGGTAAGACATCACAGTGTTTGGGGTAATGTATCATGGATATAGGATTGACTAGCTAACAGGAACCAGTGACTCAGAATAAATGTTTCAATTACAGGTTGATAAATTGTAACTAATTGGGTTCTACAGGAATCAGTGCTGGGACCTCAACTACTTACAATCTATGTTAACGAATTGGCTGAATGTATTGCAGCCAAACTTACTGATGATACAAAGATAGATGGGAACGCAAATTGTGAGAAGGTTGCAAAGAGCCTGCAAAGGGATATAGATAGGTTAAGTGAGTGGGAACAAAATTAGCAGGTGAAGTATAGTTTAGGAAAATGTGAGTTTGGCACAAATAATAGAAAAGCCAGAATATTCTTAAATGGAGAGTGAGCACAGTATGCTACGGTAAACGGGATCTTGGTGCCCTTGTACATGGACGGAAAAGCATTAGCATGTAGGTACAGCAAGTCATTAGGAAGGTAAATGGAATGTTAAGCCAAATTGTAAAGGGGATGGAGTGAAAAGTAGGGAAGTCTTTCTGTATGAGTTATTGATGAACCCACACCTGGAGAACTGCAAACAGTTTTGTTCTTAATTAGTGATATATATATATATATTTCATTGGAGGAAACGTGGAGAAACTTCTCTTGGTTGATCTTGGGATTCGTTGGGCAGCATGGTAGCACACTGGTTAGCACTGTTGCTTCACAGCTCCAGGGTCCCAGGTTTGATTCCCGGCTTGGGTCACTGTCTGTGCAGAGTCTGCACGCTCTCCCTGTGTCTGTGTGGATTTCCTCCGGGTGCTCCGGATTCCTCCCACAGTCCAAAGATGTGCAGGTTAGGTGGATTAGCCATGCTAAATTGCCCTTCGTGTCCAAAAAGGTTATGTGGGGTTACTGGGTTCTGGGGCTAGGGTGCGGGTGTGGGCTTAAGTAGGGAGCTCCTTCCAAGGGCTGGTGCGGACTCGATGGGCCAAATAGCCTCCTTCTGCACTTAAATTCTATGAATCTATGATTCACAGTTTATCTTAGGAGGAATGTTTAACAGATTGGGCCTATACTCATTGGAGTTTAGAAGAATAGTAGGTGATCTTACTGTATCATATAAGATTCTGAGGGTTCATTACAGATTTGATATTGAGAGGATTCACTCATGGGGGAATCTAGAACTGGGGCATAGTTCTTAAAGTCAAAGATGAGGAGGATTATTTTCTCTCTTGAAAGGTTGTTATTCATTGCAATTCTCTACCCCAGAGAGCAGTGAAGGCTGGGTCAATTGAATATCTTCAAGGCAGAATTAGACGGATTGTTGATTCACAAGAGAGTCAAAGATTGTGGGAGACTGGCAGGAATGTGGATTTAAGGACACAATCAGATCAGCCAGGATCGTATTAAATGGCAGAGTGCTTTCAACGGACCAAATGGCCTTACACTGCTCCCATTATTTATGTTCTGAAGTTCTTACTGGATACTGATTAAACGGGCTATTTTTTGCCTTGGTTGGTTTCAAACCGCTTGATTGTTGTTGGAGCTGCATTCATCCAAACAAGTGGAGAGTATTTATTTGGAATCCTCACTTGTGCCGAGAGAGGCGTTGGGATGTTAGGAAACGAATTACTTATAGAACATAGAACATAGAACAGTACAGCACAGAACAGGCCCTTCGGCCCTCAATGTTGTGCCGAGCCATGATCACCCTACTCAAACCCACGTATCCACCCTATACCCGTAACCCAACAACCCCCCCTTAACCTTACTTTTTTTATTAGGACACTACGGGCAATTTAGCATGGCCAATCCACCTAACCCGCACATCTTTGGACTGTGGGGGGAAACCGGAGCACCCGGAGGAAACCCACGCACACAGGGGGAGGACGTGCAGACTCCACACAGACAGTGACCCAGCCGGGAATCGAACCTGGGACCCTGGAGCTGTGAAGCATTTATGCTAACCACCATGCTACCCTGCTGCCCCACTTGTTGAAGAATTCCCATCCTCTAGCCTGTTATTGTAGCCACAGTATTTGTATCGCTGATCCAGTTCAGTTTCTTGTATGTGGTAGCACTCAGGACGTTGATGTCAGGGGTTTCTGTGAAGGTGATATTATTGAAGGTCAAGGGAAGATGGCTAGATTCTCTCTTGTTGGAGTTGGTCATTGCCTGGCACTTGTGAGGCGTGAAGATCACTTTATACCATAGAACAGTACTTCTCAAAGTGTGGTACACGTACCGGTGCCGGTACGCGAGCCATCGTCTGCCGGTACTTGGAGTGTTTCCAGAAAAGAAAGAGACAGTAATCCTGGATTGGCTTGTTTCGCTCACCGGTCCCTGGCACATTGAAAAAAAAACTGCCAGTACGCCACATCAGATAGTTTGAGATGCACTGCCATAGAACATACAGTGCAAAAGGAGACCATTCGGCCCATCAAGTCTGCACCGACCCACTTAAGCCCTCACTTCCACCCTATCCCCGTAACCCAATAACCCCTCCTAACCTTTTTCGTCACTAAAGGCAATTTATCATGGCCAATCCACCTAACCTGCATGTCTTTGGACTGTGGGAGGAAACCGGAGCACCCAGAGGAAACCCACGCAGACACATGGCTCGGCACAACATTGAGGGCCGAAGGGCCTGTTCTGTGCTGTACTGTTCTATGTTCTATGTTCTAACGTGCAGAACATCATCATTGAAATCCCAAATTCTACCCTATTTCAATGAAACAACTTCACGTTCTTTTGTGAAAAAGTTCGAAGTTGTTGCAGAATTTGCCAGTAAATTCAGAGCCCATAAATGACCACACATAGAACTGGCAATGTGGGGGAATGTTCAGAGTGGGAAATGGGATCAAAGAGAGTGAGGCAGATTGCAAGCTCATTCAAACATATGGCGCTGTGTTTATTTTTAAGAGCGAGATACATCGAAACAGGTGATGCCTTTTAAAAGAGTGAGTCTCACTCTGAATGACTGAGAATTGATGGGTTTTATCACACAGGATGAGTCAGCAAATGTCAGGCAGGAAGAATAGTTGCTTAATGACTAGTTTTCAAGCTTTCTCAAGACTGTGTAAAACGGAAGCAGCAGCACTCTTTATTTTTGTCAACGGTGTTATTGTCGCGGATAAACAACCCTCTGTCATCGCACCTTGTAGATAGGATAAGAAAAGTAATCAATAGACTCAAGAAACTAGTTGATAGATTTACTGACACTAAGTTTGCAATAACATAAACGTGCACTGAACGTGGGGGAGGGAATTTGGACATACCATTGACACTTGGTGGACAACGTTAGGTATTTCAGTCAGTGCATTACTCGGCTAATTAACAATGCTGAGCAGAATTTCTTCAAGTAAAATTCTTCTGAAGTTTTCTCAAAAGGATGTATCACATCAAACATTTTCTTTGAGGAGAGGATTCACACCGTGAACTTGAAGCACAGTGGTGGGAAACCTGGATGATGGGCCACAAGATTGAAATCAGTCTTGCTCACTAGCCATGATCACATGAATAATATTAAAAACTTTTAATACATGCTGAATATTACAGAAAATGCTTAATCATTCATATATTAATAGAACTATCATCAACTATAAATGGTAAAAACAAAAGAAATATTTACACTTTGGACACAGGGGGAGTGCACGGTGCTCATGGTCAACGTTGTGTGCAATCGGCATTAACCTCACTCCATTGCATTGCTTTATACAGTAGTCCCCCGTTATACCGCGCTCCGCAATACCGCGGTTCGCGATATACCGCGGGGGGGCTTATAGACCCCAACTGTCAGTTGTGTCAATTTCAGCGGCCGGCTGATTATTTCAGTGAGAGCAGCTTCCCTCTCTGGATCAAAGTGAGCCGGCCGCTGAAATTGACACTGCCGGCTGCTCTCTCCCTCCAATCAGAAACATTAAAACTTAAAAGTTGGATTGGAGGGAGAGAGCAGCCGGCAGTGTCAATTTCAGCGGCCGGCTCACTTTGATCCGGAGAGGGAAGCTGCTCTCACTGAAATAATCAGCCGGCCGCTGAAATTGACACTGCCGAGGGGGGGGGGCGGGTGTTGGGGGGAGAGGAGGGGGGGCGGATGTTGGAGGGGGGGCGGGTGTTGGAGGGGGGGCGGGTGTTGGAGGGGGGCGGGTGTTGGGGGGGGAGAAGAGGGAGGGCGGGTGTTGGAGGGGGGGCGGGTGTTGGAGGGGGGGCGGGTGTTGGAGGGGGGCGGGTGTTGGGGGGGGGAGAAGAGGGGGGGCGGGTGTTGGGGGGGAGAAGAGGGGGGCGGGTGTTGGGGGGGAAGAAGAGGGGGGGCGGGTGTTGGGGGGAGAAGAGGGGGGCGGGTGTTGGGGGGGAGAAGAGGGGGGGCGGGTGTTCGGGGGGGAGAGGAGGGGGCGGGTGTTGGGGGGGAGAGGAGGGGGGCGGGTGTTGGGGGGCGGGTGTTGGGGGGAGAAGAGGGGGGAGGGTGTTGGGGGGGGAGAAGAGGGGGGCGGGTGTTGGGGGGGAGAAGAGGGGGGGGCGGGTGTTGGGGGGAGAAGAGGGGGGGCGGGTGTTGGGGGGGGAGAAGAGAGGGGCGGGTGTTGGGGGGGAGAAGAGGGGGGGCGGTTGTTGGGGGGGAGAAGAGGGGGGGCGGGTGTTGGGGGGGAGAGGAGGGGGGCGGGTGTTGGGGGGAGAGGAGGGGGCGGGTGTTGGAGGGGGGCGGGTGTTGGGGGGAGAAGAGGGGGGGCGGGTGTTGGGGGGAGAGGAGGGGGGCGGGTGTTGGAGGGGGGCGGGTGTTGGGGGGGAGAAGAGGGGGGGCGGGTGTTGGGGGGGAGAAGAGGGGGGGCGGGTGTTGGGGGGGGAGAAGAGGGGGGGGCGGGTGTTGGGGGGGAGAAGAGGGGGGGCGGGTGTTGGGGGGGGAGAGGAGGGGGGGAGAGGTGGGGGGGGAGAGGAGGCGGGCGGGTGTGGGGGAGACCCCCCTGTGGGTGTGGGGGAGACCCCTGGGGGTGTGGGGGAGAGAGGGTGGACCTGCGGGTGTTGGGGGAGAGAGGGGGGCCCTGCGGGTGTTGGGGGAGAGAGGGGGGCCCTGCGGGTGTTGGGGGACGGGGGAGGAGAGGGGGGGGAGGGGGCGAGCCGGAGGGTGTGGGGAGGGGGCGAGCCGGAGGGTGTGGGGGGACAGGGGCCGAGCTGGACGCTGTGGGGGAGAGCAGGAGGGTGTGGGGGAGAGGGGGAGAGGGAGCGAGCCGGAAGGTGTGGGGGGAGTGGGGGCGAGCTGGACGCTGTGGGGGAGAGCAGGAGGGAGAGGGGGAGAGGGAGCGAGTCGGAGGGTGTGCAGGGAGAGGGGTCTAGTTGGAGGATGTGGGGGGAGAGGGGACAAGCCGGAGGGAAAAAAAAGAAATTGACACTCCCGGCTGCTCTCTCCCTCCAATCAGAAACATTAAAACTTAAAAGTTGGATTGGAGGGAGAGAGCAGCCGGCAGTGTCAATTTCAGCGGCCGGCTGATTTCAGTGAGAGCAGCTTCCTTCTCCGGATCAAAGTGAGCCGGCCGCTGAAATTTTAATTGGATCCACGATGGGGGTTTTAAATTTATTTAAAAATCTATGCTAGCGCTTCCCATTGTGAGTCTACGGGGGTCTGACCTCTCCCCCCGCCCCCCGTAGACTCACAATGGGAAGCGCTAGCATAGATTTTTATATAAATTTAAAACCCCCATCATGGATATCCGCGGCTCGGATACAACGCGGGTGGCTGTCTTGGACCCCAACACCCGCGTTATAAAGGGGGACTACTGTATGAGTATCACTTAACCCAAACTGGGAGGAAAATACTTTGCAGAAGGAAACCAATGGAGTGCGGCAACTCTGCACATGGGCAACAGCTAACAAAATGTCCCGTAGGCCGCACTTAGATGGGCCCTTGGGCAGCAGTTGCCCACCACCACTTCAGCAGCTTGTGTTGGACAAAAGAGTGGTTTCAAAAAAATCAACAGGTTGTGGGAATCTGGAGCTATCTTTGTCAAACGGCTTCAGTTATTGGGTCAATTACATTTTTCAAACCGACAATGAATAGGTTTTTATTAAGTAAACGCATCAAAGAATATGGATCAAAGGAAGGTAAATAGAGTTCAGGTGCATTTCTGTCTAATACACAAATGACGACGATGTGGTCCATTGGAAAGATATTGTGCGGAATTCTCCGCAACGGCCGACGCCGTCGTGAAACCCGGAGTGTTTCAAGACAGCGTCGGAGGCCGCTCCTCGCCCCCTATTCTCCCCCCCCCGGGGGGCTAGGAGCGGCGTTGCTGGGAACTCGGCCGCCGAGAATGACGCGGCCGGCGGCGCCTAATGACGTCAGCCACGCATGCGCGGTTGCCGTCTTCCCCTCCGCTGCCCTGCAAGACGTGGTGGCTTAATTTTGCGGGGCAGCGTAGGGGAAAGAGTGCATCTCTTGGAGACGCTGGCCCGATGATCGGTGGGCACCGATCACGTGCCAGTCCCCTCCCGAGCACGGCCATGGTGCTCAATCCCCTCTCCGCCCCCCACAAGACCCAAACGCACCTTTGGCACGCTGTTCACGCCGGCAGCGACCAGGTGTGGTTGCCGCCAGCGTGAACAGGTTGGGAACGGCAGGCCGCTCGGCCCATCCAGGCCGGAGAATCACGGGTCGCCGTGAAAAACGGCGACCCGCGATTCTCTGGGCGGCGTGCCAGAGTGGCCCTCCCGCGATTCCCCCACCCGGCCTGGGGAGCGGAGGATCACGCCCATTGGGTGAGATCCTTTGGCCTTCCCGTGGCATTTTTCTCAATGGCGGGAGTTCAAGAACATCCACCATTGTTTCTCAACTGTCCTACCCTCCATGATCTGTGCCCAGTCTACTTGAGTCAACTCTTTCCTCAGGCCTGTATAATTACCTCTGCTCAATGCTGAAGCTCTAGTCTGGCACTCTATCTTCTCTTGCTTAATCTGGATTTGAAATTTTAGCATGCTGTGATCACTCCTTCCCAGAGGATCCTTAACGACAAGATTATTTATCAACCCTTCTTCATTACATAATATTAAATCTAAAATAGGCTCCTCCCTGGTTGGCTCCATAACATATTGCTCTAAGAAACAATCCCTCATACACGCAATGAAATCTCTCTCGAGGCTACCTTGCCAATTTGATTATTCCAGTCAGTATGCATATTAAAACCATCCATGAATACCATTGAGCCCTTATCACAAACCCTCATTGTTTCTTGGTTTGTACTATGCCTCACTTTGGAGCATGTAAATTACTCCTCCCAAGGAGTTTTTTTCTCTTATTTTTTTATTTCCACCTAGATCGATTCAACATTTTGGCCATCGTGCAAAGTAAGGGTCACCTGGTCTGGGTAACCAATCAGAGTCAGGGTGTGGAATCACCCCTTAGTGGGAGCCAGTTACAGCCATGTGGCTGCTGTGCAATTTGTATTCATAAATATCTTCTGTGTTCACTAATAAAGTCTGTGAAAGTACATCTTTACATCTAGCGATGAGGGTAAATTATTCTGACACTCGTTATGGCCTGACATCCGTGAGTATCCTGTGTTAATTGAAGCCTAAAAAAGAATTCTACTCCCCAGAGTGCTTATTTTTGGGTGGATAGGCCACTTTGACTCCTACACAGAGGACTGGCCACAATACCTCAAGCGCCTTGGCTATTATTTCCAACAAAGCAAATAGGGGGCGGAGGCAAAATGCAAATCAATTCTCCTAAGTGTTTGTGGAACTCAGACCTTATTCACAGTCTTACAGCCCCAAGCACGTCCAACTCCAAAACATTTAGTGAGCTTGTGGATTTAGTGAAGGCTCAATTGCAACTTCAACCATCAGTAATGCTCCAGTGAATCAAATTTAATTTGAGGGTGAGAGACCCAGGCGAATCACTCATGGCAAAAATTGCTAAACTGAAGCAATTACCATAGTGTTGTGATTTTGGAGCCACCCTAAATGACTTGTTATGAGATAGGTTAGTCTGTGTCTTGAACAACGATGCTATTCAATGCAGGTTGCTTGCTGGGGTTGATATACATTTTAAACAAACAATGGCACCAAAAATGATGATGCACCATTGAATAGCAGTCTCCATCTCGGCATTGCAGCCGTCATGAAACACCCCGCCAAATGCTCCCAAAACTGTACTTTGAAATTTTTCTGGTGAATTACGATTGAGCCACCTTTTTCCAAATTTGCCAGGAAAGGTCGAAGCCAGCCAAAATAAAGCAAACCATAATTTACATATTACAGCATGATCACTCATGGTAAGCTTGAGAAATTTTGGGAGTGGATCAAGTTGTATCCCTGGAATTATTGTCTCTAAGACCAGACCCCTTTCATACCAAGTGGTTGTGGAAGGATAGATCGGTCGGTCGTAAAAATATGGACCACTTGAGGAGAAGAGATACTCCAGCAGTCTCTCTAGCAGTCTGTTTTGCTATTAAGAAACGCTTTTGAATCCGTACACACCCAAGAACATGATCGACCTGTTATCGACATCACCGATAGCTCTGTGGAAGCAAATAGTGATGAATTGCCTGTGCCAAAAGAGGTACCTGTTATTGCAATCCCTTTTTACATTGATCCTGTGGAAGCATCTCAGACTACAGAATTATGCTGCTCTGCAAGATACAGAGAACTCCCTCCAAGACTCGATTTATAATTGTCCAACTCATGTACATAATGTTTAGTTAGAATTTAGGACTGAGCAAATTAGTTATTGAAGATTGCATAAAGGATCTAAAGGGGATGGGATGCAGTGATTGTCCTGTTAAGGGCTATAACAGCAGAGTAGGGTTCACGTGGCCTGGGTGGCCCATTGAGACTCGGAGTATGGAATCACCCCATAGTGATAGAGCTCCTAGGCAGTGACTCTTTGGGAGAAAGCTCAGCCATGCGGCAGCTGTACAATTATTATTAATAAATACCTTTTTTGTTCACTAATGAAGTCAGTGAAAGTACATCTTTACACTCATGTTGGGAGATGACTGAGAATCCACCCTTCTGTGCAAAAAATTGGAACCTTTTTAGTTTCTTAATACTAACATAACTCAGCAATTCCTGACCATAAATATGGACAAGGAAAATAAAAAAGCCTATTAACAGGTCATTGTTGTTGAATGAACAGAAGTGACTTGCAGAGCAACTGTAATAGAATTAGTTTTGTAATAAGGACTCTTTGATTCTATGCTTCTGATTTGATAAATACAATGGGTGCATTTCACAACTCGAGGCTTGACCTGATGGCACCTTCTTCTTCAGCCAGTAGAAGAATTATTTGCAAATCCTGCAGCTTTAGCATTCCTAAAGGATTAACTTTAATTTTAATATGTTGACATGCCATGCGGTCAATAGAAAGCTGTAAATCCATGGTGCCGAGTTCTGTTGGGCTTGTGATCTGTTACATTGGGCTGGATTTTCAGCATTTTACTGGTGGAGGATTCGGTCTGCTCACCCCAATCCCACTGGAAGTAAGGTTAGCTGGCAGCTTATGCGCCGGAAAGTCCAGTTGCGGCCATAACCCACTGCCAACGGTCTAAACCTCACTGGCCAGTCCTCAAGAGCTGCCGCTCAATCGGATTGGCTGACAGCTTTAGCAGTTCCAGAGCTCAGTAATGGGCACTGCTGGGACTGCAAAGGTGGGCAATAAGAAGTGATGGCAGCTGAAGACAGGTACGTCACGGCCTTTTAGGACATGGAGTGATCTGAGAGCCGAGGAAGGGGAAGAGAGAGTAGTGGAGCTGGCTTTTCGAGGGTAGTCGTGGAACGGAGGGAGAGTGGGGGAAGGTGATACCTTGGAGGATTCCCCGAAGTACACATTGTGGCAACTCCCCCCTGCTCCACCCCTCCTCTGATTGATGTGTCACCCTTTCCTTCCCGTCTTTTTCAACCTGGCCTCAATAAACGTACTGCCCACTACCCCCACTCCTGTCCACTCCATATTGTGGTTTGGGCAGTGCAATATCCTGGTCAGTTGGCTTGGGAACAAGTTCAACTGACCTTTAATTATTTAATCAAATCTGTCGGGCACCTGCTGATTTCTAAGTCTGTACACTGAGCTTACTTAAATGAATGACTGGCCTGTACAATCATTGCTTGGCACCATTACTGCCATTTGTCAGGAAAACAAAGGCAGTTTTAAGAGAATTATGTTTGTATTGGTATTCATTAGAAATAAGATATTGTTTTAGATGTGTTTAATTCAATGTTTCTGTGCCTGGAAGGGTAAAACCTATAGTTAGATTTTTGGTTCCATGGCAAGTTGGTGAACAGCACTTTTGCACCTTTATCAGCACCTTTATCAACACATTCCGGGGCCAGCGCTATCTCCATTGTTCATTTCAAATTTATAGCAACCCCAGCAAGTAATCTGCATTGAATAGCATTGTTATTCATGCCACAGACTAACCTATGTCGTATCATGTCATTTAGGGTGGCTCCAAAATCACAATGCTGTGCGAATTACTTTAGTTCAGCAATTTGAGTCATGATCTAATCCTTAGTTAGATTCATGCTGGACAAAGGTGTTTGTATGTGTGGTGGTTGGTTAAATTCCAACTGGGTTTCTATGATGCCTAGAGAGGGCTATGGCATGAAAGATAAATAAAAGGCATAAGCATTGTCGATTGCCTTGTAAAGTAAAAGCTTTTAACGTTTAGTCTAGGTAACTTGAAAGCTGTTGGAAATAGGATCTCAGGGAGTAAACATCTCTCAACTCTGCCTGACGAAAGACTGGACAGGATTGGAGCTGCAAAGAGTCAGGCTTCCTAAAGTGCAAGTTACAGTCAAGATGAACAGGGAATCGGGACAAAAAGCATGGGCGCGATTCTCCGCAAATGTGGAGAGTCGTAAAGGCTGCCGTGAAACTGGCCGTGTTTCACGGCAGCCTCCGTGCCCCCTCCCAGGACCCGATTCTGGGCGGGCGGGGCTAGCAGCGTGGCCCCGTGAAGAACGGCATCGCGGGCTTAGCGACCGTCGCTAAGCCCGCGCGCCAAGCGTCACGGTGGCTGACGCGCATGATGACGTCAGCCGAACATTTGCGGGTTGGGCAGCTCCAACCCGCGCATGCGCGGATGACGTCATCACGCATATGCGTCAAACCCGCGCATGCGTGGGCCGTCATGCCCCTCAGCTGCCCCGCTGACTGATCCTGCGGGGTGGCGGAGGAACAAAGAGTGCGCGGGTATCGGACCCGCTGCCCGCGATCGGTGCCCACCGATCGCAGGCCCATGCCACCCTTGGCATGGCCGTGGTTCTGCCGTGCCAATCGGTGCCATGGTTGTCCGGGACGGCACTTTGCGGCCGTTTTCACAAACGGTGAGAGCAGGTGTGTTTGCGTTCGTGAAAACTGCCGTAAAGGCCTGGGAACTCGGCCCATCGGCCAGAGGAGAATCGCTGTTTGCCGTAAAAAACGGCGAGCAGCGATTCGTGTCGTGGGGCGTCCGTGGGGGGGGGGGGGGGGGGGGGGCAGAATAGCGGGAGGTCGGGAAAAATGTCGGGAAGGCCCTCCCGCTATTCTCCGACCCGTCGTGGGCAGCGGAGAATCGCGCCCCATGTCTAAGAAGTCTGGATATAAGTGAACAGAGACCAAGTTATTGTTCAGAAGAATGCAATGAAGAGTAAACAAAGTGTTCTGAGTTAAGAGACAATTGCAGGAACTAGATTTAAAGTTGGACAGCAGACTTCAAGGTCGATGAAATGTTTGATATCATTTTGATACAGTCTGGGAATTGAGAGTTAAAGCAATGGTGAACACTTTGCACAGCAGTCAGGGCAAATAAATTCGAAAGAGTTTGGTGTGAAATCCTGGACTGGATTCACTGTTGAAAGAGGCTTTGTTTAAAAGTGTAATTTGTAAAACCTGGACTGTGTTTCAGAATGCAAACTGCCAAGGGAAAGCATTATTATAAGGGAAGATTTTAAAGCGTGGTTTTGGGATTAGAGTTTGGAAACTCTCATGTGACAATCATCTGGGAGGATTCTGAGGAGAAATCCACAGACACTAACTTGGGTTTAGAGTGGCGTGTGTTTTTGACCACAGTCATCTTGTGTGTTCAAAGGGGATTTATGTATTAATTAGACCACTGTAGATTAAGATGTAATTTGTAATCCATATTAATCATAAAACCTGTGTGTAGTTGTTAAAATGAGGTGGTGGTGGGGGGGGGGGGGGGGGGGGGGTAAAGGAGTATTGTATGATAATTCAATTTTTTAGTGTTTAACAAAAATTATTTTATTCTTGTTTTTAAAACTAATGAACGGTCCCTTGACTCTACTCCTCCATGTTTTATGAAGAAAAGGTCAAAGTTATGGTCTTTTGAGCCAGGGTTCCATTCTGGATCTTCCCGTCCAGTTTTAACATCAACTGGAATTATAACACATTGAACAAGGGTTAAAGTTCTTGAAATTTCCAGAGTGACTGATGGCAGGATAAATTAAATTTAAAAAAGCTTTTTGCACATTTAGGTCCTTTTGACCACTTACACCTCATTGCCGGCTGTTAATTTATGTTTATTTTCCTCCAAAGCTTCGCAAGGCTGTCATGGATCACATCTCAGACTCATTTCTGGAGACCAACGTCCCTCTCTTGGTTCTCATTGAAGCAGCAAAGAGTGGCAATGAAAAGGAGGTGAAAGAGTATGCGCAAGTCTTCCGTGAGCATGCAAACAAACTGGTAGAGGTGAGTACATACTGCAATTCAGATGTTACTTCTTCAATACCTGAGCTGCATTGACTGGGTACACAGCAGTAACTCCAGAGGATTTAATGGGTAAAGTCACCACCTTATGTCATAGGTCATGCAGATCAGAATGTCCTGGGTTTTATCCTCAGTTATGCCACCATGTCTAGGCCATGGACAATGATATGGCCTATGCGCATATGTAGATGCTGAGCAGAGAAGGGACTCTTGCCTGATCGGCTGAATTGTGATATATGCTTTATTCCAACTCACGGTCCAGCTCACACATGAAAATGGTCGGTGGATGAGGTCACAGAGAACCATCTGCTCCATGGAAAAAATTGAGACCCGACCCTTTCAGCTTGGTGGTGATGGAGGGGGGAGGGGTACACGTGGTGAAGATGGGGAACTGCCAGTGATGAAAGCTATTCATATAAAGGGCAGTAATAAAATGTTCTAAATATTGCAGTTGAAATGTGTGCTTGAAATTACATTGTTGCCTGACTTCAACCAGACTACTTCTCCGATGACCCTTCCACCTAAACATATTGAAAGGTGATTTTTCCTAGTATGCTTTCCATTGTCTAGTTCACTGGTGTTTTGTTTCAAACTGAATAGATCAGTTCTGAAGTGCCCAAATGTTACAGGGCCCTTGTGCATAATATGTAGTTACACCTAATGTTTGCAGCTTTTATATGTTCCTCCTAAATTATTCCTCATATTTGAAGGTCTATATCAGATGTTGTTTCCTGTCAAAATTGTTAGCTTACAAATTAAATTGTCTGGATCTCTGGATTGTCATTTGTTACTTTTGGGTTGAGTTTCAAATTAAATTTGACGATGGCTTTGTCGCGATATCTCATCATGTGGTCGATCAGTGTATTCAATACGTTGTGCACTATTACCTGAACGTAGAATGTCCTTCAGATCTTACTGTGGGAACTGTACTATTGTACTGCACGGTGACCACACACATGGGCAAAATATATTGGATGTTTCAGAAGATCGACCATCCGTGGATTGTAGAATAACCTATATGTGAACAAAGTTAGTTTGGATATTTCCACTCCAGCAGGGTGCAAGGATATCTTTCTCTCAGCAATATGTAGGCTTGGAAGCTAGATTGATAATGGGAAGGATATTACTGCATAAGAAGATGTAAAGTGGAGGAGGTATATGGAAGACATGGCATCTGACAAAACAATATATATATATATATATCAGTCAATTTCAGAGGTGTGGAAAATGTTTTATTTCATTCAGGGGAAGTGGGCATCACTGGGCCAGCATTTATTGCCCATTCCTAATTGCCCATTAAACTGAGTGGCTTGCTGTGTGTCTGGAGGCCAGACCAGGTAAGGATGGCAGATTTCCTTCCCTAAAGGACAGGATTTTACAACAATGGTTTCATTAGATTTCGGATTCCAGATTTTTGTTGAATTCAAATTTCAGCATGTGCCATGGTGGGATTTGAACCTGGGTCCCCCGAACATTAACCTTGCTCTCTGTGTTACTAGTCCAGTGGCAATACCACTACACTACTGCCTCCCTTACCTTTGGTCTCAAATTAGGGGTATTGGAATGGTGTAGACATTGCAACCTGGCAATATCTTAGATAACCAAAGGTGTTGGGGGCAATCTTGGTGACATAGGTCAAACAGAGACCTCGGATATAATCCTTATTGACTGACCTCATTAACACTACACCCTGTATGCTTCAACCAATGTCAATGCTTATGTAGTTACATTGTATATCTTGTGTTGCCCTATTATGTATTCTCATGTATTTTCTTGTATTTTCTTGAATTTTGTTTAATTCCCTTTTCTTCCATGTACTGAATGATCTGTTGAGCTGCTTGCAGAAAAATACTTTTCACTGTACCTCGGTACACGTGACAATAAACAAATCCAATCCAATCCAATTCAATCCAATATAATATAATAATCTTTATTGTTAAAAGTAGGTTCACATTAACACTGCAATGAAGTTACTATGAAAAGCCCTTAGTCGCCACATTCCGGCGCCTGTTCGGGTACACAGAGGGAGAATTCAGAATGTCCTAACAGCACGTCTTTTGGGACTGGTGGGAGGAAACCGGAGCACCCAGAGGAAACACACGCAGACACGAGGAGAACGTGCAGACTCCGCACAGACAGTTACCCAAGTTGGTAATTGAACCTTGGACCCTGGAGCTGTGAAGCAACAGTGCTAACCACTGTGCTACCCATGTGGAGCAGTTAGGAGAAATCTTGGATGTATATAAAGGGGGGGGGGGGGAATTCTCAGAGAGTTAAGATTACGAGGGGGACGTAGCAAATAAATTAAATGGGACAATTGATGAGAAGATGTGGGAAGGAAAGGATAAAACAATCCATCAGGGCAATTGTGCACTGTTTCCAAAGTGATATAGGATCTGTAATTTAGGAAAAGATACTAATTTTAGGGGCGGCACGGGTTTCCTCTGCGCGCTCCGCTTTCCTCCCACAAGTCCCGAAAGACGTGCTGTTAGGTCATTTGGACATTCTGAATTCTCTCTCTGTGTACGTGAACGGGTGCCGGAATGTGGCGACTAGGGGCTTTTCACAGTAACTTCATTTCAGAAACTCCAAATTAATGTAAGCCTACTTGTGACAAAAAATATTATTATTATTCTTATTATTATTATTAACACACGATGCTTAAAATGTTAACTGATACTTCATCCTAATTGCTTTATATTTCTAATCCAATGCCAATGATGCTGCACTTCTTTGTTTTACTCGCCCTATCAAGACAGGCTGGGAAGAGGTGGAGTTTGGAGGCGGGGGTGCAAAATTGCAAGGGGAGGTAAAGGGTGAGTGTCTGTCACCTTTCCACTGCCATGTCATTTCATCAGTGGTGAAGAAGATGGAGCACAGCCTTCCCACCCACTTCAGTGGCTAATTAAGGGCCTTTTCCTGCCGCCACTGGCATTTTACTGGGACAGAAGGGTCACTGCCGGAATTGCTCACTCCCCCCACCAACCCTGTGTTTCCCGGGACCTGTCTGCCAGCTCCCAGTTTCTTCAAAAAACTCACCCATCTTCAAGGGTAGCTCAGCTCTAGTGTGGCCACCACCAGCACTGGGGGTTCCGAGGCTGCTGGGCTGCTGGTTTTCTGAGTACGTTGGGGCAGCGGGGGTGCCTGGGGGATGAACAGTGGCCCCAGCGGTGGCCTGTTAATTGCCACCCAAGATGCCCGCCACCGACTGGAGAAGGGATTGGCTCCCACCTTCGGCTCAGGCTGTGCAAATTGACTCTGTCCAACAAAATTCAACTTATTGTCTTGAGCCCCGATTACAAACTTTATTCAACCACCACCACCATCCATTTCTCTGGTCCAAGGCCGAGCCATACCCTTGACAAAACTGGTCTCGTTTTTAACGCTGAGTTGAGCTCCAGACCTGCATCCATGCAATCAATAAGACCATCAATTTCTATCTCTGTAACCCAAATCCACTCTTTGTCAGTTCATCTGCTGTCAGAATTTTTATCCATCCTTTTGTTATACTAGACTTGACTCTTCCAACATATTACTGGCTTGCGTCGCACATTCTACCCTCCATAACTTTGAGATAATCTGCAACAGTGCGGCCCGTGTTCTAACTTGCACCAAGTCACTCGCTGAACACCACTTGGCGGAAACACCGAGGGTGGAAAGAGCACAGAGTGTGCTCTGGGTGGGGGACTTCAATCTCTGTCACCAAGTGTGGATCAGTAACTCCACTACTGACCAAGCTCACCAGTTTCGAGAGGGCGCAGCTGCTTGACTGCGGCAGGTGGTGAGGGAGACAACAGGCAGGAAAAACATACATGACATCATCCTGCCAAATCTGCCTGCCGCAGTTGGATCTGTCCATGACAGTAATAGTAGGGGTGACCAGCACACAGTCCTTTTGGAGACAATGCCCTGTCTTCACGTTGAAGAT
The DNA here is from genome assembly GCF_902713615.1 of Scyliorhinus canicula. Classification (NCBI taxonomy): domain Eukaryota; kingdom Metazoa; phylum Chordata; class Chondrichthyes; order Carcharhiniformes; family Scyliorhinidae; genus Scyliorhinus; species Scyliorhinus canicula. The sequence continues at coordinate 29,310,971 of NC_052148.1, read as the reverse complement.
AGCCTCCATCTTATCGTATGGCACTGCCATCATTGATGATTAGACCCATCAATCTATTCTTAATCATCAGTAAAGTGATGGAAGGGGCCATCAACAGTGCAATCAAGGGGTACTTGCTTCGCAATAAGCTGCTTACAGATGTTTGGCATGGGTTCTGCCAGGACCATTCAGCTCCTGACCTCATTACAGCCTTGGTTAAAACATGGGCAAAGGTGCTGAACCTCAGACGTGAGGTGAGAGTGACTGCCCTTGATATCAAGGTTGCATGTGACTGAATGTGGTATCAAGGAGCCCTCGTAAAACATGAGTCAACGGGAATCGGGGGGGGGGGGGTCTTTCCGCAGGTTGGTGTCATACCCAGCACAAAGGAAGGTAGTTGTTGTGGTTAGAGGTCGGTCATTTCCACTTCAGGAAATCATTTTAGGAGTTCCTCAGGGAGTGTCCTCAGCTCAACCATCTTCAGCTGCTTCAATTACCTTCTTTCCATCATAAGGTCAGAAGTGGGGTTGTTTGCTAATAAATATAGAATGTTCAAAACCATTCCCAACTCCTCAGGTAATGAAACAATCCATGTCCAAATGCAACAAGACCAGTACAATATCGAGGCTTGGTTTGACATGTAAGTACCTTTCATGCCATACAAGTGTCAGGCAATGACCATCTCAAAACAAGAGAGAATCTAAGCATTGCCCCTTGACATTCAATGAATTAGCATCACTGGATACCTCACTATCATCATCCTGGGGTTTACCATTGAACAGAAAGTGAATTGGGCTAGCTATATATGTTCTGTGGCTACAGAAGCAAGTCAGAGGCTAGGAATCCTGTGGCATGTAACTCATTCCCTGACTCCCAAACCCTGTCCACAACAGTGAGGGACAAGTCAGGAGTACGAATACTTTCCCCTTGTCTGAATGAGTGCAGCTCCAATAACACAAGAAGCTCGATACCTTCCAGGGCAAAGCAGCCCAATTGATTGGCATCCCTTCCACAAACATTCACTCCCTCCATCACTGATGCACAGTAGCAGAAGTGTGTACCATCTACAAGATGCACTGCAGGAACCACCCACAAGATTCCCTCCAAGCCATTCACAATCCTGACTGAAATATAGCACTGTTCCTGCAATGTCGCTGGGTCAAAATACTGGAACACCCTCCCTAATAGCACCGTGAATGTACCGACACCACATGGTGCAGGATTCTTCGACCAGCGACGCTGTAATCGTGAATTGCAATCGGGCAGAGAATCGTGCATCAGCCGATAAACGAAGTTGGCACCAGGTGCCCAATGGAATACTGGCTGGCACCAAGCCCCGCCTGCCCACTACTCCACTGCTCCCATGCATCCTGCCCCCAGACAGGTGGGCACAACCGGTGCGTTGCACAGAAGACTCACGGCACACCACAGCTACAGTCCCAATGGGTGCCCACACCTCCTCGCCCAGCCCCTCTGTAGTCCAAGCCCACACGCATGTCGCCAAGCATAGTGCCGGTTAGTGGCACGCGGTGCCCCCTGTGTAACTAGGTGGAACCCTGCTGTTGGGGTAGCACACGACGCACCCAAGAAGGGTACCCATGGTAGATCCCACAGGAGGACGCAGGGTAGGGGCCGCAGAGTGTAGCGCTGGCAGGGACGGGTGACTGGCACCGGCGGGGTAAGGGGCACGGTGTGGAGGGAAGAATGCCAGGCAGAATGGGCGGGAGGTGGAGCTAGGATCGGGGGGGAGGAGGACATGCACGGGTAGGGGCTGCAGTGCAGGTAGGGCTACTGTGTGGCCCTTTGGACCTGGTTGGGCACGGGACTACTCACCATGTTAACATGTCAGCGGCTTTACCCCTTTCATTACGGAGTACAGCTGGGTGTGGTTGGCATCTGCCTGGCCGCCGCAACCTGAAGGATGCACTGAGGATGCATGAGCAGGAGCTGCTTGGGGAGGACCCTGCAGAACAGGAGCCTGCCCCAGAGGAGCAGGAGCCAGCCAGTGACAATGTAGAACCGGCAGCCCAACAAGCCTAGGAGAAGGTGGGAAGAAGGCGTCACATCAGGCCTCGTGTATACCGGCAGCACTGGTCGTTCAAGGACCTGCTGGACCGGACGTGTCGCTGCGGACTGCAGCTGAGCAGTCAGACCTCTATGCTGGAAAATGGCACATCTGGAATCGCGGTGGTATGGGGAGGACACCTGCTCACGGCGGATGTCAAGATTACAATTGCCCTGAGCGTGTATGCCAACGGGTCCTTTGAGGCCCCGAGGGGGGACCAGTCTGGGATCTCCCAGACGTCCGTGCACAGATGTATCTGTGCCGTGACGGAAAGTGAGATGGTTGATTTTACCCTCATCAATGCAAAAAAAAGTTAGTACAATAGCAGTTATATTAGGCCCTTTTGCTTATCTCAAGATTGTGATCATTAATTTAGCCACATCTGCTTGGAGATAATTGCTGAGCAGCTGTTCTACACATAAATTACTTTGGTGGTTCTTCTAGTCCAGGGGTGGGCAAACTTTTCCGTGCAAGGGCCACATTCAAAAATTCACAATTCACAAAGGGCCGCATAGTATATTAAGTAAAATAATTACTTCACCCGGTTATGATTCTGGGCGCCTCATATAGAACATAGAACAGTACAGCACAGAACAGGCCCTTCGGCCCTCGACGTTGTGCCGAGCAATGATCACCCTACTCAAGTCAATGTATCCACCCTATACCAGTAAGTAACCCAACAGCCCGCCTCCATTAACCTTTAAAAAAATTAAAAAAAAAAAAAAAAATTTTTTTTTTTAAATTTTTTTTTTTTTTTTTTAATGACTTGGCGGGCCGCAGAAATACCTTTGGCGGGCCGCATGCGGCCCGCGGGCCGTAGTTTGCCCACCCCTGTTCTAGTCTGTAGCCTCAGTTGAACCTCAATTTTGTTTTATGTACTTCGGCAATTCTTTTCTGTAAACTTTTTCAAACTTTGCAATATTGCTATATGCAAAGAAGGAACCAATGGAGTGTTTGATCACCCTGGAGAACAACCAGAAAGTTTTGTGCATCGGCACATTTCACTGATGCAACAAGGTCTTTCATAATAATAATAATAATTGTCACAAGTAGGCTTCAATAAAGTTACTGTGAAAAACTCTGAGTCACCACATTCTGGTGCCTGTTCGGGGAGGCCGGTACGGGAATTGAACCCACGCTGCGGGCCTTGTTCTGCTTTACAAGCCAGTTGTTTAGCCCGCTGCGCGAAACCAGCCCGCGGCTTAATATTGACGACAGCACATTGCATTTTCAACAAAATGGCAGAATGTTTTGTTCTGGTATGACTGTGTCCCTTTAATGATTTATGAAGCTGATTTCAAATCAAATGACATTTTTCACATTGTGTTCTTTCTGCCCTTATCCAATTAAGGCTTCTTCTCTAAATGGTTTCTGAAATCACCTGTATAAACATTCTTCAGCACTGGGGATTTCTGTGAGCATTGTTCACTTTTCTAGTTCGGCATCGGAGCCACCAACTCAAGCATTTATTTGTTCAATGTGAGCCTTGATCCATTGGGATTAACCTGAAAATTGAATGTAATAAGAGGGCTGGGTGAAAGGCAGGACTCGAAAGATGAACCGTTTTATTTCTCATTACCCAAGAAGTATGATTAATTTTTTTGTTTACCAAATTTCAATAAGCTTCACTATTCCAATAATTCATTGTGTGGACATGTATAAAAAAAATAGACTTAACATTGGCTGTGAAAAGTATATTTCCATTTCATTAGCTATGATGCCATTCTAGACAAAAAGAAACATTTTATTATAATAATCTTTATTATTGTCACAAGTAGGCTTACATCAAGGGCTCAGTGGGCTAGACAGCAGGTTTGTGATGCAGAACAAGGCCAGCAGCGCGGGTTCAATTCCCGTACCAGCTTACCCGAACAGGTGCCGGAATGTGGCGAACAGGGGCTTTTCACAGTAACTTCATACTTGTGACAATGAAAGGTTATTGTGACATTAATATTGCAATGAATTTACTGTGCGGGGATCAGGGGTTATGGGGAAAAGGCAGGAGAATGGGGATGAGAAAATATCAGCCACGATTGAATGGCTGAGCAGTCTCGATGGGCCGAGTGGCCTAATTCTGCTCCTATGTCTTATGGTCTTTTGGAGTGTGAATAATGTGGCCGATCTAACTTTGTGAATAATTTGTCAGTATTGCCATGCAACTTTTTCTTAGCTCTCTCATCAGTCTAGACTTGTATCAGAGTCTTCCTGAAACATACCCAAAATGCAAATTATGATTTAAATCATTTTCTGCGTTATAACAGTAATTACAATTCAAATGTATGATTCATGTGCATAAACAATCTAGTATAACGGTGGTCCACTTGCACTGATAGCTCTCACTGTTAAACATTTAACTGCTGGAAATGTATTTCGGGGGTTGTGGCTGATGCTGGCAAGGCCTCATTGCATCTCACAAAGACCACAGAAGCTAAGTTCAACAACAAAGTTGGCATTTATTACACTACTTATTAAAGCTCGACCACTGGGCAGCACGGTGGCACAGTGGTTAGCACAGCTGCCTCAGGCGCCGTGGTCCGAGGTTCAATCCCGGTTCTGGGTCACTGTCCATGTGGAGTTTGCACATTCTCCCCGTATTTCCGTGAGTTTCACCCCCACCACCCAAAGATGTGCAGAGGAGGTGGATTGGCCACGCTAAATTGCCCCTTAGTTGGATTTTCTTTTTAAAAACTCGACCACTTACTCCGGTAGCAAGCGTAATCTACAATCTACACTCGACTAACACTAATCTCTCCACTCTATCTATAACTTTACTCTGCACTCTCTTGACCTCTCCTCTGCACTCTCTCCAGCCCTCTCCCAGAAGCCTGAGAGTCAGTGCTTTATATAGTTCTGCATCTAGTTCCATCTAATGGTCAATTATGATATTACATTAAATGAAATGCAAATGAAATGAAATGAAAATTGCTTATTGTCACGAGTAGGCTTCAAACGAAGTTACTGTGGAAAGCCCCTAGTCGCCACATTCCAGTGCCTGTTTGGGGAGGCTGGTACGGGAATTGAACCCGCGCTGCTGGCCTTGTTCTGCTTTACAAGCTAGCTGTTTATTCCACTGTGCTAAACCAACCCTTTGTATTCTAGACATTCTACATAATGTCACAAAAAGTTCAGCAAAACAAAAAGTTCAGCAAAAAAAAAAGCTGCTTGTGATGGACAATTTTCAGAGATTGGCCAAACTCTGCCTCCCAGCATTCCACAAAACATTGAAAGCTTCACAATTGCATTTCAACCTACTAGTCAAGGGACAGCGAACAAAACTTTCAGACCATACAATGGGCATGCAAATACAAACTTCAGAACTGCAACTGATACCTGCAGGTTTTGAGCCACTGCGTATGAATGTGCCCCCACTGAATATGCCCCTGCATTCCTTGCAAATGCTAATCTCAGAACGTTTTGATTAGAGAGAAGCCTGCCAGATATCATAACCAGGATCTTCCCCATCAGAAGAACCTTCAGATGCTAATGAACTATTCATGGAGTTTTTACAATTTGTAAGAAGGCACAGATTTGGTGAAGCTTCGTCACAGTTGTGACTTTTTCAAAGGAAATGTGTATTTCAGTTGTAAGAGCTGCAGTGGCAGTGAGAGCAGTAACAGCCGAGGCAGACACGAGAAGAAGCAGCAGCCAACGCCGCACAGGATGGAGCTTTCAGAAAATAACTTTAATAGTGGAATTGGATGGACTTAAAGAGGACAACTCAGCTAACGCAACAGCAGGAACCGAAACAGCAATTTTTCAGAATCAGCATTCGAGCATTAACATTGCAGCTGAGAAGTTCAAGGATGGTGTTTGTGGCGATTTAGCTTAATAAAGTCCAAAGATGTGCGGGTTAGGTGGATTGGCCACGCTAAATTGCCCGTAGTGTCCTAAAAAGTAAGGTTAAGGGGGGGGGGGGGGGGGGGGGGGGGCGTTGTTGGGTTATGGGTATAGGGTGGATACGTGGGTTTGAGTAGGGTGATCATTGCTCGGCACAACATCGAGGGCCGAAGGGCCTGTTCTGTGCTGTACTGTTCTATGCTCTAAAGAGAGCAGGGCATTAAAGCTTGTAAATTCATTTATAACAGAGAAACATAGGAGCAGGAGTAGGCCAATCGACCCCTTGAACCTGCTCTACCACTCAATGTGATCGTGGCTATTCCCCTATTTCAATGCCACACTCCCACTCTCTTCCCATACCTTTTGCCGCCTTTAGTGTCGAGAAATCTATCGATTTCTTAAATATGTTCAGTGACTTGGCCTTATATGGTAGATAATTCCACTGGTTCACCACCCTCTGAATGAATATATTTCTCCTCAACTCAGTCCTAAATGGCCTCCCCTGTTTCCTGAAACTGTGACCCTTTGTTCGAAATCCTCCATCCAAAGGGAGCATCATCCCTGCATCCAGTTGCTCAGTCCTGTCAGAAGTTTATGAGATCCCCTCTCATTCTTCTAAACTCCAGTGAATACAGACCTGGTCGGTCCCACCTCTTCTCATACGATAATCCCAAGAATCAGTCTGGTGAACCTTCTCTGCACTCCCTCAGTGGCAAGCATACTTTTTCCCATGTAAGGAGGCCAAAACAGCATACAATACTCCAGGTGTGGCCTCACCAAGGCCCTGTACAGATGCAGTAAGACCTCCTTGCTCCTGTACTCAAAATCTCTTGCCAATCAAAGCCAACATACCGTTTTCCTTCCTAACTGCTTGCTGCACCTGCTTTCAGTGACTGTTGTGCACGGATACTCAGTTCCCTCTGATCATCAACATTCCCCAACCTATCACGATTTAAATCATACTCTGCCAGTCTGTTTTTCAGCCAAAGTGAATAATTTCACATTTATCCACGTTATATGGTATCTGCCATGTATTTGCCACTCACTCAACTTGTCTGAATTGTCTTTATGTCTCTTTATCTCCTCATACCCCACCTGGTTTTGTTTCATCAGTAAACTTGGAAATATAATATTTGAATAAATGCATAATCATAGAATCCGAGAATCCCTACAGTGCAGAAGGAGGCCATTCATCAATCGAGTCTGCACCGGCCCTTGGAAAGAGTACCCTATTCAAGCCCAGGCCTCCACCCTATCTCCATAACTCAGTTCCCCCAGTTAATCATTTGGATGCTAAGGGGCAATTTAACATGGCCAATCCACCTAACCTGCACATCTTTGGACTGTGGGGGGAAACCGGAGCACCTGGAGGAAACCCACGCAGACACGGGAGAAAGTGCAGACTCCACACAGACAGTCACCCGAGGCCGGAATTGAATTGAGATCCCTGGAGCTGTGAGGCAACAGTGCCAACCACTGTGTCACTGTGCCGCCCATTATGCTGAAAATCTGAAATACAAAAAAGGAAATGCTGGAAAAACTCTGCAGGTCTGGCAGCATCTGTGGAGAGAGAAACAGAGTTAACATTGCCAACCTGTGTGACTCTTCATCAAAGTTAAAGAGAGGGAGATTAGTAATGGAATTTATACCGTGCAACAGGGGCTGGAGCAGGTGAAGCAATTTGGTTCCCTTATCCAAAGCATTGATAGCTTTGGGAATATAGTGAATAATAAGTGTTGATTTATTTCAAAAGGAGAGCAGGGTACTAACGTTTGTAAGTTTATCAATGTTACAATCAACTAGTTAAGAGAAAAGTTGTGAGCCTTGTCCATTTTCAATAGCCAGACAGTTTAAGGATGAAGCATAGAGATAGGAGTACAAAAGGGAACATAAGGGTTCACTTAGCTATACTTGTGTCTTTGGATTTCTGACAAATCCACCAGATTTGTAATGCGTGTTGAAATGTGATTACTGAGTTCAGGTGACTGTTCAAAAGGGTTAAATTCACAAGTCAGCTGAGCTAGAAGATGTATATTAGGAATCAGTATCCTTCCCAATTGTCAGCCTGGCCATTGCACTGATTATTCACACCAAGTTTGGTTAAGATGACTTGATTAATTTGAGTTCAGTGAAAAAAATGAAATGAAAATCGCTTGTTGTCACAAGTAGACTTCAAATGAAGTTACTGTGAAAAGCCTCTAGTCGCCACATCCCAGTGCCTGTTTGGGGAGGCTGGTACGGGAATTGAACCGTGCTGCTGGCCTGCCTTGGTCTGCTTTAAAAGCCAGCTATTTAGCCCTATGCTAAACCAGCTTGCTAACCAGTGGGGGTAGTTGCCATGGTAGCCTGGTGAGTTACTGCTTCCGACATAGAAACAGGAGTAAACCAATCAACCCGTCTTCCTCGTCCAACATTTAATTAGATAATGGCTAATCTGTACATTCAATCCATCTGTCTGCCTTTGATCCATATCCCTTGATCTTAGTCCTGGAAATTACAGTTTTGCTAAATTTCACAGTTCTTTGGTGTTGCTCAGTGGGTATGGTAGAGTAGTTATTTTATTAAACTAGGAATTCCTAGTGCTGGACTAATAATCTACAGAAGACGGCCATAAAATTTAACTCTTTGATGCCTGTAATTTCAAGCAGAGATGCTATTTTGGTGCCAACATGGCACTTGTATCATTCATACTCACTTCCAGTGCAGTTCTTGCTGAAAGTCATCATGATCAGGGCACTAGCATGGGTATTAGGAATGTGTGCCAGAAATATTCAGAAGAGGCTGATCTCAGTATTGCCTGTAGTATAAAGATCTGGCACATGTGGGGTTAATGTGGGACTGAGTAAAGCACAACCCACACAGAGGATACATAACCCACACCTAGAGGTCAGCCTCATGTTGGACAATCACGTGTGCAAGCAAGCATGGAGACAGCTCCGAGCTTGAAGCCTTTACTGTATATAGAACATAGAACAGTACAGCACAGAACAGGCCCTTCAGCCCTTGATGTTGTGCCGAGCATTGTCCGAAACCAAGATCAAGCTATCCCACTCCCTGTCATTGTGGTGTGCTCCATTTGCCTATCCAATAACCTCTTGAAAGTTCCTAAAGTGTCCGACTCCACTATCACAGCAGGCAGTCCATTCCACACCCTAACCACTCTCTGAGTAAAGAATCTACCTCGGACATCCCTCCTATATCTCCCACCCTGAATCTTATAGTTATGCCCCCTTGTAACAGCTACATCTACCTGAGGAAATAGTCTCTGAACATCCACTCTATCTATCCCCCTCATCATCTTATAAACCTCTATTAAGTCGCCTCTCATCCACCTCCGCTCCAAACAGAAAAGCCCTCGTTCCCTCAACATTTCCTCATAAGACCTTCCTGCAAACCAGGCAGCATCCTGGTAAATCTCCTTTGCACACTTTCCAATGCTTCCACATCCTTCCTATAATGAGGTGACCAGAACTGCACACAATACTCCAAACGTTGTCTCACCAGGGTCATATATAATTGCAGCATAACCCTGTGGCTCTTAAACTCAAGCCCCCTGTTAATAAACGCTAACACACTATAAGCCTTCTTCATGGCTCTGTCCACTTAAGTGGCAACCTTCAGAGATCTGTGGACATTTAGATTTAGATTTAGAACAGTACAGCACAGAACAGGCCCTTCGGCCCTCGATGTTGTGCCGAGCAATGATCACCCTACTCAAACTCACATATCCACCCTATACCCGCAACCCAACAACTTCCCCCTTAACCTTACTTTTTAGGACACTACGGGCAATTTAGCATGGCCAATCCACCTAACCCGCACATTTTTGGACCCCATGAACATGAACCCCAAGATCTCTCTGTTCCTCCACATTCCTCATAACCTTACCGTTGACCCTGTCATCCGCATTCAAATTGTTTCTATCAAAATGAATCACCTCGCACTTATCAGGGTTAAACTTCATCTGCCATTTTTCGGCCCAGCTCTGCATCAATTCAATGTCTCTTTGCAGCCTACAACAGCCCTCCACTTCATCCACTACTCCACCAATCTTGGTGTCATCAGCAAATTTACTGACCCACCCTTCAGCCCCCTCCTCCAAGTCATTGATAAAAATCACAAATAACAGAGGACCTAGCACTGATCCTGTGGTACACCGCTGGTAACTGGTCTCCAGTCTTAAAATTTTCCATCCACCACCACCCTCTGTCTTCTATGTGAGAGCCAGTTACTTATCCAATTGGCTAAATTTCCCTCTATCCCACACCTCCTTACTTTCTTCATGAGCCGACCATGGGGAACCTTATCAAACACCTTACTAAAATCCATGTATACGACATCAACTGCTCTACCTTCATCTACACACTTAGTTACCTCCTCAAACAATTCAATCAAATTTGTATGGCAAGACTTACCCTTCACCAATCCATGTTGATTATCCCGGATTAAGCTGCATCTTTCCAAATGGTCATCAATCCTATCCTTCAGGACCTTTTCCATTAACCCACCGAAGTAAGACTAACTAGCCTATAATTACCAGGGTCATTCCTATTCCCTTTCTTGAACAGAGGAACAACATTCGCCACTCTCCAGTCCTCTGGCACTATCCCCTTGGACAGTGAGGAACCAAAGATCAAAGCCAAAGGCTCTGCAATCTCATCCCTTGCCTCCCAAAGAATCCTTGGATATATCCCATCTGGCCCAGGGGACTTGTCGACCCTCAGGTTTTTCAATTTGCTAATACATCCTTCCTCAGAACATCTACCTCCTCCAGCCTACCCGCCTGTATCACACTCTCATCATCAAAAACATGGCCCCTCTCCTTGGTGAACACTGAAGAAAAGTATTCATTCAACGCCTCACCTATTTCTTCTGACTCCATGCACAAGTTACCACTACTGTCCTTGACCGGCCCTACCCTCATCCTGGTCATTCTTTTATTTCTCACATAGGAGTAAAAAACCTTGGGGTTTTCCTTGATCCGACCCGCCAAGGACTTCTCATGCCCCCTCCTAGCTCTCCTAAGCCCTTTTTGTTAGCTCATTCCTTGCTACCTTGTAACCCTCAAGCGACCCAACTGAACCTTGTTTTCTCATCCTTACATATTCTTCCTTTTTCCTCTTGACAAGACATTCAACCTCTTTTGTGAAGCATGGTTCCCTCACACGGCCATTTCCTCCCTGCCTGACAGGGACATACCTGTCAAGGACGCGCAGTATTTGTTCCTTGAACAAGCTCCACTTTTCATTTGTGCTTTTCCCTGACAGTTTCTGTTCCCATCTTATGCTCCCTAATTCTTGCCTAATCGCATCATAATTATCCAATTATAAACCTTGCCCTGCCGTAAGGACCTATCCCTCTCCATTGCAATAGTGAAAGACACCGAATTGTGGTCACTATCTCCAAAGTGCTCTCCCACAAACAAATCTAACACTTGGCCCGGTTCATTACCCAGTACCAAATCCAATGTGACCCCCCCCCCTCTTGTCGGCCTATCCACATATTGTGTCAGCAAAACCCTCCTGCACACACTGTACAAAAACTGCCCCATCCGAACTGTTCGACCTATAGAGGTTCCAATCAATATTTGTAAAGTTAAAGTCACCCATGACAACTACCCTGGAACCTCCACACCTATCCATAATCTGTTTTGCAATTCCTTCCTCCACACCTCTATTTCTATTTGGGGGCCTATAGAAAACGCCTAACAACGTGACCGCTCCTTTCCTAATTCTAACTTCGGCCCATATTACCTAAGTAGGCAGATCCTCTTCGAACTGCCTTTCTGAAGCGGTTAAACTATCCTTGATTAACAATGCCACTCCTCCACCTCTTTTACCACGTTTCCTACTCTTACTGAAACATCTATACCCCAGAACTTCCAACAACCATTCCTGTCCCTGTACTAACCATGTCTCCATAATGGCCACAATATCGTAGTCCCAAGTACCAATCCACGCTCCAATTTCACCTACCTTATTCCAGATGCTCCTTGCATTGAAGTAAACACACTTCAACCCACCTTTCTGTCTGTCGGTACACTCCTGCGACCTTGATACCCTCCTCAGTACCTCACTACTCTCAAAACTGGCTTCTGGACTACAGCTCATTTTCCCAGCCTCCTGACAAATTAGTTTAAACCCCCCCCGAAGAGCTGTAGCAAATTACCCTCCCAGGATATTGATGCCCCTCTGGTTCAGGTGCAAACCATCCCGTCTGTACAGGTCCCACCTTCTCCAGAATGTGCTCCAATTATCCACGTACCTAAAACCCTCCCTCCTACACCATCCCTGTAGCCACGTGTTTATCTGCACTCTCTCCCTGTTCCTCACCTCACTAGCACGTGGCACCGGCAACAAATCAGAGATGACAACATGATTTGTCCTGGCTCTCAGCTTCCACCCTAGCTCACTAAATTTCTGTTTTAAATCCCCGTCCCTTCTCTTACCTATGTCGTTGGTACCGACTTGTGACTGTTCCCCCTCCCCCTTAAGGATTCTGAAAACACGGTCCAAGACGTCACGGACCCTGGCACCCGGTTGGCAACATACCATCCGAGAGTCTCTTTCGCGACCACAGAACCGTCTATCTGTCCCTCTAACTATCGAGTCCCCAATAACTATTGCTCTCCTGCTCTCCCTCCTTCCATTCTGAGCCACAGGGATGGACTCAGTGCTGGAGATCCATTCACCGTGACTTACCCCTGGTAGGTCATCCCCCTCAATAGTATCCAAAGCGGTATGCTTGTTACTGAGGGGAATGACCACAGAGGATCCCTGCACTGACTGCTTCCTCCCAGCCCCTCTCACCGTCACCCATCTACCTTGATGCTTCGGAGTTACTACATCCCTGAAGCTACTATCTATGACCACCTCTGCCTCCCGAATGATCCGAAGTTCATCCAGCTCCAGTTCCCTAACTAGGTTTCTGAGGAGCGAGAGATGGGTGCACTTCCCACAGGTTAAATCAGCAGGGACACTGACGTTGTCCCTCACCTCAAACATTCTGCAGGAGGTACATTGCACTGCCTTCCCTGCCATCCACTCTGGATAAAAAAAGAAAAAGAAAGGAAGAGCTTACCTGTTATTCACTCTACCCCTTAGGTTAAAGGAGGTGGAAGGGTGGAGGACTCTACAAGTGTAGTTTCTAGGGTTTAGGAACTGCCCAACTTAAATACAGGTAAAAATAAAACACTTAACCAGCAACCACTGCACACCGCACGAGAACAGCAATCAGCTGTTATGGGCCGGCGCAAACAATTTAAATCTTTACTACTTACCCAGCAGTCACTCTGTCCTCACTCCGACCGGATTCAGCTGGAAACTCCCAACAGTAAGTTTTTAAAAAAATTATTCCCCATCTCAGCAAGCTCTCACTCAGCAACCACTGCGCCCTGCACGATAACACCTCAGGGAAAAGAAAAACTACTTATCTGCAGGCTGTGACTTCATGGTTCAACTTCTTTCTACTTCTATCTGCCCTCGAGTCTCCCTCTTTATCTTTACTCTGCTGCGATCTTTACAGCGATTGGGTTTTTTTTGGTTAGAGGAGGAGGTAGGGAGGGAAACACTGAAGATGTGTTTGGGGTTTAACTGTCACTTGACAACAGATTCTCCAAAACCACCTTCAAGATACAGTGACCGCAATGCACTTTGCAAATTTTCCCCGCAACAGCCAATCAGCAGCTCTACTCTACTGCCCTCTGCTGGATCCTTGCCTCCACTTGAACACGGAGGGTGCTTGCTCAGGTACACATTCTGGATGCAGTGACCACAATGCACTGATACAAATTTTCCCCGCAACAGCCAATCAGCAGCTCCGCTCTACTGCCCTCTGCCATGTATATATGTACATAGTTCTTGTAGGTAATAAATACCAAAAGTTAACCTGTTGAAGACTACATTAAGACCTACCGAAAAATATCCAACACGCTACAACAATGCCTGCCCTTCATTTTTGACCTTGCCACTCTAACTAATGCCCATTCTTAACCCTGCTGGCCATGCATTTGGCAGCAGGGAGGACTTCTCCACGCCTGCCGTCAGCACTATGTTAAGGGATTATCAACAATTTCCACGTGTGTGTGTAAGAGCTGTAGCTGTCTTGGTTTGGCCTTTGAATCAGAAAGTTCTAGTTTCAATTCCCACTCTCAGACTTGAGCACAAAACTCGAGGCTGACAGCGTAGAGATGTTGGGCTGGATCTTCCATTTCAGTGGCTAAGTGCCGGCTCAAACGGAGAATTCGCGGACGTTTTATGACCCGAAAATCAGCGTTGAACCCTCACCAATTTGTCTCACCCCCCCGAAAACGGCAGGAGAATGGCTATGTCTCTGGCCGCGCATGTGCACGGCGACGACCTGCAGCAGTTGCGCCGTACAACATGGTAGCAGCCGTGCGCGGACCCGAGCCCCTGGCCGTCCCCCACCAGTACCCCTCAGACCTCGCAGAAGGCCCAGATCCCGGCTGAGCGTGGCAGCGCTGGGCACAGTCCGCAGTCACCACGCCGGGTTGCCCACTACTCATACCACACGTCACCCGCACGTTCGGGAACTCGGCTCACCAGGGCGGAGCATCACAGGAGGGCCTGCCGATGACTCACCAATGACGTTGCAACGGCTGCACAATGATGCCATTTTGGAGGGGGCGGAGCATGGCTGACCGGTGTCAGACCAGCGCTGACCCTGATTTGGGTGTCGGAATGGATTCTCCGCTCGATCGCCGATAACGATATCGGTGTCGGGCAACGAAGAATCCCGCTCGTTGTCTCTCAGTTGAGGCCCTGCCCTCCTTCTCAGATAGATGTAAAGATCTCACGGCATCATGGAGCATACCTGCTGCCTGCATTAGTTTGACTTGGCGAGGATTAACCGCGCATCCTGATTGCTGCGCCAGTTTTCCAGGTCTATTGTGTTTTGCTCAATGAATCAAATCCCACCACGGCAGTTGGATTCCATTTGATAGAAACTAAACAATAAATCTGAAATAATGTGCTTGTATCAGTAAAAGTGACCATCAGGCCAGCAGACTGGCATTTGTAAAAAACACTGGGTCCATAGTATCCTTCATACTATCCAGCCTTTCCAATATGTGACTCTACGTTCACTCCAAATCACCACAAAAAGAGAATAAGGATGGAATTTTCCGATTTTTGTTTCCCAGTCAGATTGGACAGGAAACGTGGAGGGTACACTCTAACCAAAATAAAACAGAGCTGGTTATGGGTGGGATTAGTGGGATCATTCCCAGTGCTGTATCTAACAGCACTGTCTTGTATTCATGTTTCGGCTGGGAATACCCCCCCGATGCCACTTAACGTGATTTCCTACGCTGAGGTGCTCTGAAGAGTGGAGCTCCTCAGTGCAGGAAGAGATCATGCCCCGATCACTCAACCCCTCGACGCCTCAAGTCCTCAGCACCCCCCCCCCCCCCCCCCCCCACACCTCATATGGGCAGGACATCACCCTGGCCCAATCCCCGGCATGGGCACAATGTAATCCTGGCACTGTGGCACTACAAGGCTGCCACCCTAGCAGTGCTCCTGCCAGCCTAGAAGTTCCACCTGGGTGCTCTGGCAGTGCCACTGTCAGATGGCACTGTCAGGGTGCCAGGGTGGCAGTACCAATGTGTCTGGGTCACAGAAGCTGTGCCATCCTGCCCGGAGGTTGACCAGGTGGGGACCTCCAGTTGCCTGGGAGACCCACAGGTACCATTCCACCTGGTCACCGTTTGTGGGGACCAGGACTGAATGGTGCCCGGCTGGGGTCTCCTTGGTGAGGCTGATAGATGCCAGGTGGCTGATTGATCCAGCGTCAGCATGGCTAAGTGGGCTCTGAAACTCACTTAGCAATGCAAGAATATCTGGTTAGATCTCACAAGGCATAACGGCCATCAGGAATCTCAGAGGTGGCCTCTCGTAGGATCTACTGTCAGTGTCCCTATAGATCAAGTCCGAAGTGTCGCCTGTGGCTGCGATGACGACTTCCCCACCATATGCTTTGACTATTTGACAAAAAAGTGAAAGGGTGGGTCTCACAATGTCATGCTGGAGGGTTGGGTTCAGCAACATATGCTTTTAAAAGGCTGCAAAAAGGGTGCCACAATTTATAATAAAGCGAAAGGTAAAAAAAAGGATTACTACACAGAAAATAAATCACTGGGCTTGTTACCAAACCAGTCAGTAACTAATTATAAAGCATCCATTGAAAGATCGGTACTGACCATTGATGGGGACCGTGACTCTTGCAGCTATGAAAAATTGCTTTGATAGGCAACAAAACACAGCAACACCATGGGCTGATTCTCAGCAGCCCCGTGCCAAAATTACGTTTGGCGCGGTGGCGGAGAATCAACTTTCCGAGTCTGCCATGGCGCTCGGCGCAGCCGCTGGAGGCCGCCGTGGACCCGGAACCGGAACTGCAGGGACCCGTATCCACAGCTAAAGATGTGTGAAGCACTCCGGGTCCCTGCTAGCCCCCTGAAGGTAAGTGCATCGCCTAGTATTTGTATCTGGAAACTCGGGACTATAATACCTCGTTTTTATGCCGATGTGGGGACATGGCCCCATTTTGGAAGAATCCAGCCCCATGACTTTCTGTATACTTGGGTGACAATTACAGATGCCATTAATTCCAGTTAAACAAACTTCATTTCCAGAATCAACCTACCAAATAAGCAAGTTTTAATCGTGCAGGTGCTGATGGTCAAATTGAAGAAATCCCCCCTCCACACCAATGAAATGATTTTCTTGTTTTCACTCACACACCTATTTACCGCTCTGTAAAATAAACTGCAGAGGAACTAATTATTCGACCCAGCTGATCCTTACTGGCGTTTATGCTGCCGACGAGTCTCTTCCCACTTCTCTTTATCTAACGCCATCAGCAGAACTTTCTCGTTGTTCTAATTCACATTGACTCATGTTACATGGCTGAGTGGCATTCGAAGAAGTAAAGAAGGAAATAAAAGGTGTTAGCTTAACAGGACAACAAGGTGAAAAATAAGCATCACCTGGGATTAATGGCCATGCAAACAAGATGCATTAGTTCATATTTACCTTTGGTTTTTTTTTCGCCCCTGAAAAATTCCAGCTCAGTACATTCACCATCTTTGTAAACAAGAACAGAACAAAAATGATTGGCCCTGACACACTGGGTTGTAATTGAACTGAAATAACTGATTTATTCTTCCAGCAAGGGCAGGAAGACATCTCTTTTTTTCTCCATGTATCTGATTAATACAACATTGATTGATGCCATGATCCCAAATCTCTGCTCGGTATAAGGGGAATGAATACCTGCCGGTTTCAGGCTGTTGCTCAAAACCGACTGTTGTCAATGTGTGTGGAAAGGTAGTAAAGTGGTGGCAAATGTACCATTGACTTATGTGTTCTACATTTTACTCTTAAGAGATTGTGCATTCAGCACTTGACTTTTTGAAATGAAATTGCGTTTGAAATGATAATATCCCAGTACTTTGACTAGTTGATGATTAATATGCAAGGGAAAGCTGAGAAAAACAAATTGATGCTAAACTGATTCTGGTTTTGTTCTGGATTGACCTATCCACCTACCTGCACATTTTTATGGGTTGTGGGGGGGTGAGACCCACGCAGACACGGGGAGAATGTGCAAACTCCACACGGACAGTGACCCGGGGCCGGGATTGAACCTGGGTACTCGTCGCCTTGAGGGCAGCAGCCCTAACCACTGCGTCACTGTGCTGCCCTCATTTCACCATTATTATCATCCTGGAGTCCAAAGTCGTTGGTATGATTTGGTGAGGGACCAATAACTTGCTGTTCAAAGTAGACAAAGTTTAAGTTTCAAGGCCATAGGTATTCACGGGTTTTTGTCAAACAGAAATGAACTTTACCACACCAGGTCAGAACTTACAATACAATTTTGCAGTTTCTGTCTTATATTCTAACAATCAGGGTGAATGTGAGGTACATGTGAATTAACAGGCAAGCTGTGGTCAAGCACACCACCCTGCACAATAAATGGCAGATGCGACCAAGGCAGATACCACAGCAGCCAGCCCACCCAGACATCAGCAACATTGTGAGTCAACCAATCCCATTGAAACTCTGTCTTTCTCATCTTCAAAGATCTTGCCTTGAAACTCTTTCCAAAAGTTGCTCCATCTTGGATGACCTCAACGATGGCACACCTCCAAGGATTTCAAACTCCTCTTGCAAAAATCCAGTGCCGGGGATTGGGCCAGGGTGATGTCCTGCCCATATGAGGTGGGGTGTGGAGGCAGGGGGTTGCTGAGGACTTGGAGCGTCGAGGGGTTGAGTGATCGGGGCATGATCTCTTCCTGCACTGAGGAGCTCCACTCTTCAGAGCTCCTCAGCGTAGGAAATCACGTTAAGTGTGGCCTCAGGGGGCATTCCCAGCCGAAACATGAAAACAAGACAGTGCTGTTAGATACAGCACTGGGAATTACCCCACTAATCTCACCCATAACCAACTGTTTTATTTTGGTTAGAGTTGTATCCTAATAATAATCTTTATTGTCACAAGTAGGCTGACATTAAAACCGCAATGAAGTTACTGTGAAATGCCCCTGATCTCCACACTCTGGCGCCTGTTCGGGTACACAGAGCGAGAATTCAGAATGTCCAATTCACCTAACAGCACGTCTTTCAGGACTTGTGGTAGGAAACCGGAGCACCCGGAGGAAACCCACACAGACATGGGGAGAACGTGCAGATTCCACACAGTGTTAACTACTGTGCTACCGTCTTGCACTATGTGAAATATGAATGTAATATGTCAAAGTTCACAGATGACACTGAGATGAGTGGTAAAGTACAGTGTGCAGAGGACACTGAAAGTCTGCAGAGGGATATAGATAGTTTAAGTGAGTGGGCAAGGGTCTGGCAGATGGAGTACAATGTTGGTAAATGTGAGGTAATTTGGTAGGAATAACAGAAAATGGACTAATTATTTAAATGGTAAAAATTGTAGCATGCTGCTGTGCAGAGGGGCCAGTGAAAGTGATCTATTTAGACTTCAAGAAGGCTTTTGACAAGGTGCCATATAGAAGGCTGTTAAATAAGTTAAGAGCCCATGGTGTTCAGGGTAAGATACTGGCATGGATAGAGGATTGGCTGACTGGCAGAAGGCAGAAGTGGGGAGAAAGGGGTCTTTTTCAGGAGCCAGTGGCTAGAGGTGTGTCTCAGGGGTCAGTGTTGGGACCACAACTTTTCGTAATGTACATTAACCATTTGGAAGCAGGAACTGAAGGCACTGTTGCTAAGTTTGAAAATGATACAAAGATCTGCAGAGGGACAGGTAGTATTGAGGAAGCAGGGGGACTACAGTAGGATTTGGACAGGCTAGGAGAGTGGGCAAAGAAGTGGCAGATGGACTATAATGTGGAAAAGTGTGAGGTTTGGTATGCACTTTGGTAGGAAGAATGGAGGCATAGACTATCTTCTAAATGGGAAAAGGGTTAGGAAGTCAGAAGCACAAAGGAACTTAGGAGCCTGTGTTCAAGATTCTCTTAAGGTTAGCGTGCAGGTTCAGTTGGCAGTTAGGGAGGCAAATCCAATGTTAGCATTCATGCCAAGAGGGCTAGAATACAAGAGCAGCGATGTAATTCTGAGGCTGTATAAGGCTCAGGTCAGATCCTTTAAAACTGAGATGAGGAGGAATTTGTTCAGTCAGAGGTGGTGAATCTGTGGATCGCTTTGCAGCAGAAGGCTGTGGAGGCCAAGTTACTGCGTGTCTTTAAGACAGAGACAGATAGGTTCTTGAATAATACAGGGATCAGGAGTTATGGGGAGAGGGCAGGAGAATGGGGATGAGAAAAATATTAGCCAGGATTGAATGGCGGAACAGACTCTATAGGTCGAATGGCCTATGTCTTATGGTCTTATGGTATCATTGATGGTACACACTGCTGCTACTGTGTGTTGCTGGTGGAGGGAATCAAAGTTTGTTGTTGAATGGAAGTGATGCCAATGAAGTGGCTGCTTTGTCCTGAATGCTGTCATCGTGAGTGTTGTTGGAGCACTCATCCAGGCAAGTGGAGTGTATTCCATCATATTCCTGAATTGTGCTTTGCAAATTGTTGACAGGCTTTGGGGAGTCAGGAGGTGAGTTACATGCCACAGGATTCCTTAGCCTTTGACCTGCTCTTGTTGTCACAGTACTTATATACCTAGTCCAGTTCTGTTTCTGATCAATGGTAACCCCCAGGATGTTGGTGGTGGGAGATTCATCAATGGTAATACCATTGAATGTCCAGGAACGATGTTTCGATTCTCTCTTGTTGGAGACAAATAGTGCCTGGCAATTGTATGGTATGAATATTACTTGCCACTTGCCAGCACAAGCCTCGTTATTGGCCTGGTCTTGTTGCATTTGCACGTGGACTGCTTCAGTAACTGAGGAGACACAAATAGTGCTGAACATTGTAGAGCAATTAGCAAACATCTGCATTTCTAACCTTTTCATGGAGGGAAAACCATTGATGAAGCAGTTAAAGATGGTTAGTCATGGGATACTACCCTGAGGAACTCCTGTAGTGATGGTCTGAGGAACTCTTGCTGGGATGGTCTGAGGAACTCTTGCAGTGATGGCCTGGAGCTGAGATGACTGACCTGCATCCATAACCATCTTCCTTTGTTCTAGGTATGAGTCAAATAAACGGAACATTTTCCCCCGATTCCCATTGACTACAGTTTTGCTAGGACTCCTTCATGCCACACTTGGTCAAATATGGCTTTGATGTCAAGGACAATCGCTCTTACCTCATCTCTAGTTTTCAGCTCTTTTGTCCATGTTTGAACCAAGGTTGTAATGGGGTAAGGAGCTGAGTGGCTCTGACTGAACCTAAACTGAGCATCAATGAGTGGGATAGTGCTAAGTAAGTGCTGCTTGATTGCACTGCTCCTGATCCCTTTCATCACTTTACTGATGATCGAGATTAGACTGATGGGGCAATAATTGGCCGGTTTGTATTTATCTTGCTTTTTGTGTGTAGGACATACCTGAGCAGGTTTTCACATTTCTGAGTAGATGCCAGTGTTGTAGCTGTACTAGAACGGTGTTAAGGGTTGTGCAACTTCTGGAACATAAGCCTTCAGTCCTATTGCCGTTGAGGGCAATTTTGAGCTTGCACTCGCCGACCGTAGTATTGGTGATATGGGCGGAAAATCCCTTGAACAAAGAACAAAGAAAAGTACAGCACAAGAACAGGCCCTTCGGCCCTCCAAGCCTGCGCCGACCATGCTGCCTGTCCAAACTAAAATCTTCTACACTTCCGAAGTCTGTTTCCCTCAATTCCCATCCTATTCATGTATTTGTCAAGATGCCCCTTCAACGTCACAATCGTCTCCTCCGGCAGCGAGTTCCAGGCACCCACTACCCTTTGTGTAAAAAACTTGCCTTGCGCATGTCCTCTAAACCTTGCCCCTTGCACCTTAAACCTATGCCCCTAGTAATTGACCCCTCTACCCTGGGAAAAAGTCTCTGACTATCCACTCTGTCTATGCCCTCATAAATTTGTAGATCCCTATCAGGTCGCCCCTCAACCTTCTTCGTTCCAGTGAGAACAACCGAGTTTATTCAACCTCTCCTCATAGCTAATGCCCTCCATACCAGGCAATATCCTGGTAAATCTCTTCTGCACCCTCTCTAAAGCCTCCACATCCTTCTGATAGTGTGGCGACCAGAATTGAACAGAATGCTTCAAGTGTGGCCTAAGGTTCTATACAGCTGCAACATGACTTGCCAATTTTTATACTCAGTGCCCCGACCAATGAAGGCAAGCATGCCGTATGCCTTCTTGACTACCTTCTCCACCTGTGTTGCCCCTTTCAGTGACCTGTGGACCTGTGCACCAAGTTCTCTCTGACTGTCGATACTCTTGAGGGTTCTACCATTCACTGTATATTCCCTACCTAGATTAGACCTTCCAAAATACATCACCTCACATTTGTCCGAATTAAACTCCATCTGTCATCTCACCGCCCAAGTCTCCAAATGATCTAAATCCTGCTGTTTCCTCTGACAGTCCTCATCGCTATCCGCAATTCCACCAACCTTTGTGTCGTCTGCAAACTTACTAATCAGACCAGTTACATTTCCTCCAAATCATTTATATATACTACGAACAGCAAAGGTCCCACCACTAGTCACAGCCCTCCAATCAGAAAAGCACCCTGCCATTTATACTCTCTGCCTTCTATGACCTACCAGTTCTGTATCCATCTTGCCAGCTCACTCCTGATCCCATGTCACTTCACCTTTTGTACCAGTCTGTCATGCGGGCCTTACTGAAGTCCATATAGACAACATCCACTGCCCTACCTGCACCAATCATCTTTGTGACCTCCTCAAAAAACTCTACCAAGTTAGTGAGACACGACCTCCCCTTCACAAAGCCGTGCTGCCTCTCGCTAATACAACCACTTGCTTCCAAATGGGAGTAGATCCTGTCTCGAAGAATTCTCTCCAGTAATTTCCCTACCACTGACGTAAGGCTCACCGTCCTGTAGTTCCCGGGATTATCCTTGCCAACCTTCTTAAACAAAGGAACAACATTGGCTATTCTCCAGTCCTCCGGGATATCACCTGAAGACAGTGAGTATCCAAAGATTTCTGTCAAGGCCTCAGCAATTTCCTCTCTTGCCTCCTTCAGTATTCTGGGGTGGATCCCATCAGGCCCTGGGGATTTATCCACCTTAATATTTTTCAAGACACCAACACCTCGACTTTTTGGATCTCAATGTGACACAGGCTATCTACACACACTTCGCCAGACTCAACATCCACCAATTCCTTCTCTTTGAGAATCAGGAAATGCGATTCCTCCCGGATAGATTGCACTTACTGATTTTGTTTCCCCCTCCCCAGGCCGGCAATGTCATCAACCTCATTTTAATACATTTGCCTTGATTTAAATATTATCGGCAGCACCCCCCCCCCCCCACCCTGCGCCCGCCCCGTGCCACATGGTTCCCCCTTCATCAAATATTAAAGGTCACATCGGCAAGGTTTACAACAGGTTTGGCCAGAGGTGAGGCATTCCAGGGTTTTTGTCTGTGGACGTTGTGGTAAGTATAGCCCCCTGGGATTTGAGGGACATTTGAATTTGAAATTCATTTATTGTCACATGTACCGAGGTACCGTGAAAGGTATTATTCTGCGTACAATCCAAACAGATCACTCCATACATGAAAAAATCATACATGAATACACAATGTAAATACATAGATGCAGGCATTGGGCGAACCATACAGAGTGCAGTTCTACACAGTAGAGAAAATGTGTGAAGAGATCAGTTCAGTACACAACAGGGTCATTCAGGGGTCTGGTAACAGCGGGGAAGAAGCTGTTTTGAATCTGTTAGTGCGTGCTCTCAAACTTTTGAATCTCCTGCCCAATGGAAGAGGTTGAAAGAGACAGTAACCTGGGTGGGAGGGGTCTTTGATTATGCTACCTGCTTTTCCAAAGCAGCGGGAGGTGTAGACAGAGTCCATGGATGGGAGCGGTTTTCCATGATGGATTGGGCTTTGTTCACGACTCTGCAGTTTCTTATGGTCTTGGGCCAAGCAGTTGCCAAACCAGGCTGTGATGGAGCCAGATAGGATGCTTTCTATGATACATCTGTGAAGATTGGTAAGAGTCAGTGTGTACATGCCGAGTTTCCTTAATTTCCTGAGGAAGTATAGGCGCTGTTGTGCTTTCTTGGCTGTAGCGTCGACATGGGTGGACCAGGACAGATTGTTGGTGATGCGCACACCTTGGAACTTGAGGCTGTCAACCATCTCCACCTCGGCACCATTGATGCTGACAGGAGCGTGTACAATACTTCGCTTCCTGAAGTCAACTCTTTAGTTTTGCTGTTGTTGAGGGAGATAATATTGTCGTTACATCACTCCACTAGGTTCTCTATCTCCCTCTTGTACTCTGACTCATCGTTCTTCGAGATCCGATCCGACATGCCCGGCAATGCCCTGATACTGTGCCCTGGAACAGGTTGGCACTGTCCTTTAAAGATGGCACCCCGATCTCTTTGGAGCCAGTTGTCGGCTCTGAGGCCCCAGGATGCCAGAGTGACAGCTTAAACCACCCCACTCATTTGTTTTGTGTCCAAAACGCTCAAGGTTTGACGAGAAAACTGGTCTGTGCAACTGGAGAGTTACATGCCAGTTTTCTGTCTGAACCTGACACCTTGTCAAATTCTGGTTAGATTCCGCCCAAAATATTGTCAGATCCCGAGGGCTTTGCAGCACCCCAGGGCCTTCAACCATTTCTTGATATCACGTGGGGTGAATCGACTTGTCTGAAGACTTGAGTCTGTGATTCTGAGGACGTCGGGAGGAGGCAAAATAGATTATCCACTCGACACATTGGCTGATGATTTGACAAAATGCAAAGTATAGCCTATCATTTCCCATTGTCTATACAATGTTTGCCTAGTTGATCAGTGTAGCCTTTGACTGTTGCAAGCTCCAGATGTAGGTGAAATCACAGACTGTAACATTACTGAGCGACTGTCTCAGCCAAACTGCATCATGCCAGAAAGCAGTAAAGAAGGCCCTTTCAGGACATATGAATGACCTAATTTTTTAACATTCTGGAGAAGAAATTGGGCTCCATAGCGCCATTGAAGCCGGTGACCCTACAAGTGGGACAAACAGCATATGCAACCATTTCTGTTTCAGTTTACATTGTGTTCCATACTTGGAAGGGCATTGGTGACCATTTGGGAAGCTAATGCTGCGCACATACTTCAAGCAATGAGAGGTTGGATTGCAGTGGGTGAGATTCTTTGAAGATTCATTCACAGATCTCAACAATCCGGCATTCAACTTTCTGCGACAGGGTGGCCAGACCTCTGGTCCTCCTTCACCTACCTGGCCATCCTGTTTCCTTTTGAAACGGTCCTTGAGGGCCTCCTGGTCCCCCACAGAAACCGGATCCCTCACTCCCCCGTCCACCTCTAACTAGGTCCTCCAGTGTCACATTCGTGGACCAAGGAACAATCTCTCTTTCCTTGTGCTGAATTTGCAGATCCTACATGTAGCCAGTATTAGTTAAGGCAGCCATCGATAGATCCCCTATTAAGAGGGTCGGAATGAATTTGAGAGGAACAGGTTGGCTTTGAGATCAGCGGCCGCTGTTCAGCTCCTTGTTGAGCCCTCGGGCAGCCATAAACATGGGCCCGGCTTGATC
The DNA here is from genome assembly GCF_902713615.1 of Scyliorhinus canicula. Taxonomy (NCBI): domain Eukaryota; kingdom Metazoa; phylum Chordata; class Chondrichthyes; order Carcharhiniformes; family Scyliorhinidae; genus Scyliorhinus; species Scyliorhinus canicula. Next base: position 29,285,896 of record NC_052148.1, on the reverse strand, counting down.
AATGCTGCAATCAGATAAATGAGGTGAAAGCATCTACATTGGGTGCTGCCTCCTTCGGTGGCATTGGTTGCGGGCAAGTGGTGAACTACCCACTTGATTCTAAAAAAGGTGCCATAACAAGATTTTAACCCTTTGACTTTGCTTGTACGCGATGTCTCTTTGATCCAAGGCTTTTCTTTTTCCACACTGTCGCTGATTAAAGTCACTGATCAACCAAAGAGAACATTGTAGCTGCTTTTCCTTGAATCTGGGCTTTTCCTTTTTGAACTTCATTAAGGAATATCATAACGTATAAAAGTTCTGACAAAATGCAGAGAGTCATTCAGCATCTGCTGGAGATGAGTGACTAGACTGAGAGAATTGTCAGAAAGTGTACTTCGGAAGCATTGGGATCAAAGCTTTAGCCGTAAGGTTTCCTTTTATGCAGATAAAAGGTTACAAAATATGAATAATTAACATATCCACAGACAGGCAGATATGAAAAAAAAAGCCGATCTTTGTCAAGCAAGCATTTTATTGCATTCTGTTTCTCGTTCTTTTTATTTGTTCATTAATCAATGTGGCCCAGCCAGTATTAATTGCCCATTCCTAATTGCCCTTGAGAAGGTGGTGGTGAGCAGCCTAATTAATGTTGAAAATTCCCTCACAATTCAATCAAAAAAAGGGATTGGGTGAATAAAGACAATCTGTATTTCTATAGCTTCGTAAAAGTAGTAAAATATCCCAGGGCTCTTTGCAGGAGCATTATCAGACAGAATTTTACATTGACAAAAAATAGGAAAATATTAGGACAAGTAACTGAAAACTTTTTTAGGTTTTTTTCAGGATGGCAGCCGGTGACTAGTGGTGAGCCTCAGGGGCCTGTGCTGAGACCACAACTTTTCACAATATACATTAATGAGCTGGAGGAAGGAACTGAAGGCACTGTTGCTAAGTTTGCAGATGATACAAAGATCTGGCGAGGCACAGGCAGTATTGAGAAAGCAGGTGGACTGCAGAAGGGCTTGGACAGGCTAGGATAATAGGCAAAGAAGTGGCAGATCGAATACAATGTGGAAAAGTGTGAGGTTATGCACTTTGGAAGGAGAAATGGAGGCATAGACTTTTTTCTAAATGGGGAAATGCTCAGGAAATCAGAAGCACAAAGGGTTTTGGGAGTCCTTGTCCATGCTTGATATGGAGGATGGAACATAAAAATGTAAGTAATAGGAGCAGTAATAGGACACATGGTCCCCTGAGCCTGCTCCACCATTCAATACGCTCATGGCTGATCTTAATCTTCAACTCCATTTCCCATCCTCTCCCCATATCCCCTGATTCCTTGATAAACCAAAATCTGTCTATCTAAGGCAAGCTTTGAATATACTCAGTCATGGAATGAGAGAGAAAATGCTGGAAAATCTCAGCAGGTCTGGCAACATCTGTAGGGAGAGAGACGAGCTAACGTTTCGAGTCCGATGACTCTTTGTCAAAGCTCAGTAGTGGAACATCCACAATCCTCTGTGGTAGAGAATTCCAGCGATTCATGACACTTTGAGCAAAGAGGTTTCTCCTCATCTGGGGAGATGGTGTCGAAGGAGGTAAGTCAGGAGAGTATTGCAGTAGGAGGGCTGAATTTTATGAATGGAGTCAGGAATCCAACAAAGGGTAAAAAGCAGATGCTGAGTCCACACGTATCAGCAGCAGGATCTGTTTGCCAATTTTACCTCAGGCTCCCTCCTAATTGGCAATTTGTGGGCTCTTCATCCTATTAAGGGCCAGAGAGAGAGGAGGTTGGGAGATGCTGGGCTCCTATTGCCAACCCAAGCCGATCACAGAATTACAGCTTGAAGCCCCAGCAGCGTCTCTGGGAGCCCCCAGAGTGCAGCAGGGAAGCCAGCTGGCAGCCTCCTCAAAATAATAATAATCTTTATTAGTGTCATATAAGTAGGCTTATATTAACACTGCAATGAAGTTTCCATGAATATTCCGAGGGCACTGCAAAATGGCCCCTAATTTGCCATTTGGTTACATAAATTAGTTGCCCACTGTTCAATGGGTTTGTCATAACATGTCATAGAATTTACAGTGCAGAAGGAGGCCATTCGGCCCATCAAGTCTGCACCGGCTCTTGGAAAGAGCACCCTACCCAGGATCAAAACCTCCACCCTATCCCCATAACCCAGTAACCCCACACAACACTCAGGGCAATTTTGGACACTTAAGGGCAATTTATCATGGCCAATCCACCTAACCTGCACATCTTTGGACTGTGGGAGGAAACCGGAGCACCCGGAGGAAACCCATGCACACACGGGGAGGATGTGCAGACTCCGCACAGACAGTGACCCAAGCCGGAATCGAACCTGGGACCCTGGAGCTGTGAAGCATTTGTGCTATCCACAATGCTACTGTGCTGCCCATGGTCTTGTACTGGGACTGGAGTCAGACTGGGATATTTAAAACTAGTTTATTTACACTATGTACAAGGTGGGTTGCTGAATTGGGACATCTCCCCTGAGTGTTGCCTGTTTGCTATACAGAGTCTCCAGCACATGATTACTGACTTCACACATATACATCACAATATACATCATTCATTTGCACCTCTATTCTTTTCACTCATTACAGTGAACTACACCTCTTTGGGGGCAGGTAACATCCTGCTCATAGAGTCTGCAGATAACAAAGGCCGTGGATGAGGGTTTCAACACATGGGCTGAGATAGAGGCAGAGAAGGTGATGTTATGAAGGGGGAAGTAAGGGCAGCACGATGGCACAGTGGTTAGCATTGCTGCCTACGGCGCTGAGGACCCGGGTTCGAATCCCGGCCCTGGGTCACTGTCCGTGTGGAATTTGCACATTCTCCCCGTGTCTGCGTGGGTTTCGCCTCCACAACCCAAAGATGTGCAGGTTAGGTGAATTGGCCACGCTAAATTGCCCCTTAATTGGAAAAAATAATTGGGTACTCTAAAAAAAAATTTTAAATGAAGGGGGAAGTAGACAGTTGGTGATTAAAAATCAGTGGCATCAGGAGCTCCATTAATGGCTGGATTGAAACTTAGAAAACAGAAGCAGGAGTAGGCCATTTGGCCTTTCAATCCTGCTCTGCTGTTCTATCTCAGTACCATACTTTCCCCAATCCCTAGACACCTTTAGTGTCTGGAAATATATCAATCTCTTTCTTAAATGCATTCTATGACTTGGTCTCCACAGCCTTCTGTGAGGGAGAATTCCAGAGGTTTGCCACCCTTTGAGTAAAGAAATGTCTCCTAATCTCCATCCTAAATATCCTATCTCATATCCCGAGACTGCGACCCCTTGTTATGGACCTCCCCAGCCAGAGGAAACAACACCCTTGCCTCCAGTCTGTAAAGACATCTCAGAATATTATACCTTTCAATGAGATCCCCTCTCATTCTTCTGAATTCAAGTGAATAGAGACCCAGTTGACCCAATCTCTCCTCATACAGCCTCCCCAAACAGGCGCCGGAATGTGGCGACTAGGGGCTTTCCACAGTAACTTCATTTGAAGCCTACTTGTGACAATGTGATTTTCATTTCAATTCATTTCATAGAACAAGCCTGCCACCCCAGGAATCATTCTGGTGAACTTTGAGGTTGCAAGCAATCTGTCTTAGTCTCAGGCATGTGGGAAGCCGCCCACGTTAATGATCTGGAAGAAGGAACTGAAGGCACTGTTGCAAAGCTTGCAGATGATACAAAGATCTGTAGAGCGACAGGTAGTATTGAGGAAGCACGGGGACAGGCTAGGAGAGTGGGCAATGAAGTGGCAGATGAAATACAATGTGGAAAGGTGTGAGGTTATTCACTGTAGAAGAAGGAATTTAGGCATCGACTATTTTCTAAATGGGGATATACTTAGGAAATCAGAAGCACAAAGAAACTTGGGAGTCCTTGTTCATGATTCTCTTAAGGTTAATGTGCAGGTTCAGTTGGCAGTTAGGAAGGCAAATGCAATGTTACCATTCATTTCACGAGAGCTCGAGTACAAGACCAGATATTTACCTCTGAGGCTGTTTTGGAGTATTTTTCAGCAGTTTGGGCCCTATATCTAAGGAAAGATGTGCTGGCCTTGGAAAGGGTCCAGAGGAGGTTCACAAGAATGATCCCTGGAATGAAGAGCTTGTCGTATGAGGAACGGTTGAGGACTCTGGGCTTGCACTCGTTGAAGTTCAGAAGGATGAGGGGAGATCTTATTGAAACTTACAGGATACTGCAAGGCCTGGATAAAATAGACATGGAGAGGATGTCTCACTTGTAGGAAAAAATAGAACCAGAGGACACAATCCCAGACTGAAGGAACAATCCTTAAAAACAGAGATGAGGAGGAATTTCTTCAGCCAGAGGGTGGTGAATCTGTGGAACTCTTTGCTGCAGAAGGCTGTGGAGGCCAAATCATTGGGTGTCTTTAAGACAGAGATAGATTTGGTTCTTAATAATAAGAGGATCAGTGTTATGGGGGGAGGGCAGGAGAATGGGGACGAGAAAAATATCAGCCATGACTGAATGGCAGAGCAGACTCGATGGGCCGAGTGGCCTAATTCTGCTTCTCTGTCTTATGGTCTAATGTCTTATGTGCATGCCGTGGAATAGTTGTCCTTGTCACAAAACATCTGGAATGAAAAGGTATTACACGCTGAATATGTTCAAATTTTATGCTGGATTTTTAAGTTTCTAATTTGGTGCAGACTGACAAAGTTAAGAAAAATAATGTGATCTAATCACTTTAAACTAGTTCTAACTTGGCTGTGATTTAGAGAACCTCGAAACAGTTACAGTGAGAAACATCCTCACTGGCTTTCAGAAGCCAACAACTATACCACTGAGTACCATTCAACATGAGCAACTCACGGAGGAGAGGAAAATAAATATTGATTTATATCATGGCAAGCTCTTACTGTTCTTCAGATAATCAGTCTGGAGGATGCAGATGGTACTTCATTCGGTACAATTTTGGTAGCAAGTTACAGAATAGAAGCCTGATGAATACATTTTGTATGGTGCCGGATCCATTTTATGCTGTATCTTGTGAAGTATGTGTTTTGAACTTGAGAACTCTTAAAAATATTTTGGTACCCTTGAAGATAATGGCCGGAATTCTCCGACCCCCACAGGGTCGGAGAATCGCCTGGGGCCAGAGTAAATCCCGCCCCCGCCGTGGCCGGTATTCTCCGCTACCCGGGAATCGGCGGGGGCGGGAATTGCGCCCCGCTGGTTGGCGGCCCCCCCCGCGCCGGTGGGTGGGCCCCCCATGGCCATTCTCCGGCCCGCGATGGGCCGAAGTCCCGCCGCTGTCAGGCCTCTCCCGCCGACGTGGTTTAAACCACCTCTAGTGCTGGTGGGAGCAGGCAGCGCAAGCGGGCCCCGGGGTCCTGGAGGGGGGGCGCGGGACGATCTGACCACGGGGGGTGCCCCCACAGTGGCCTGGCCCGCGATCGGGGCCCACCGATCGGCAGGCGGGCCTGTGCCGTGGGGGCACTCTTTTTCTTCCGCCCCCGCCACGGCCTCCACCATGGTGGAGGCGGAAGAGACCCCCTCCACCGCACGTGCGCCGGGGTGACGTCAGCGGCTGCTGACGCTCCGGCGTATGCCCGGACTCCCGCCGACTGGCGAAGGCCTTTCGGCCAGCCATGGCGCCGGTCAGCGGGGCGCCAAAGGCTGTTGGCACTGATCGGCAGAGCGGGAGCCACTCCGGCGCGGGCCTAGCCCCTAAAGGTGCGGAGAATTCCGTGCCTTTGGGGAGGCCCGACACCGCCGTAGTTCTCGCCACTCCGGTACGCCGGGAGCCCCCGTCCCGCCGGGTAGGGTTAGAATCCCGGCGAATATTTTGAATTATGCCATTGCAATATTAAAGAGATACAAGATACACTTTAAACAAACATGACTTCAATTGACTAACATAAGAATGATAGTCATTGGTGTTTGTGATAATTTGTTGCACAGCCCAATATCTGACACTTAATATTGAAAACATGTACAACTTACCTAATGTCATCCTTACAGACAGAATTTTCCGCCCTCTCTGTGGCATGTTTTGGGGTGGTAGCCATTGACTGGTGGCGGGATCTTCCTACCCCACTGCTGTCGTTTGCACCCTCCGTCGCCAGGGAACCAGGTGGGAACGACTGAAAAATTCCGCCTATTTATTCTCAGGAAGTAGGCATTCCTGGCAAGGCCTTGTTTACTGCCACCTCAGTCTGCTTCAGTAAGCCACCTTCTTGTGTGAAAACTGCTTTGAAAACCATATTGCTTGTTCATCTACTTCAGTGAGCATTGAGTGTCAACCAATTAGGATGGACCAGACTCGTGTGTGTGTGTGTGTATCAGAACATGTGGAGATTCACATGTTTGATCACTGTAGTGATCAAGTTGCGTGTACATTTGGAAAAATGTTTTCACTTTGCGGGTGGTTAGGATCTGGAATGCATTACCTGAGAATGTGGTGGAGGCAGGTTCAATTGAGATAATTCAGCAGGGAATTGGAATATTATTCTTTATTTATTCATGGGACGTGGGCATCGCTGGCTAGGCCAGCATTTATTGCCTGTCCTTAATTGCCCTTGAGAAGGTGAGCTGCTTTCTTGAAATGCCAGAAAGAAATATCTTTGAAATGGAGCCAGTGTTGTAGGAAATCAGCAGCAGTGGATACAGACAAGTCCCACACACACCATTGTGATGTTGACCTGAAAATCGACTTTTAGGTGTTGATTAGTGTTCCTACAAAAACTCTCACAAGAACATTCAAGAAAATCCTTCCACTTAATGACTTCCTCTTTCAAGTAAAGATGAGGAAAATGATTGTGGTGAAAACAGACATTTCTTCAAAGTCTTCAGTTTTGTCCCTTTACCTCCTCCCTCATTGCAGGGCTTCTTTAAAATTTAGTTCGCAGGGAATCACAAATTCCTCCAGATTTGGTAAGTAGGAAGCAAAGATCTCTGTTTTTCCATTGCGGGATTGTGTGCCAGCCAGGCCTAAGATCCACTTACGAATGCGGCATGCTGTGAGTTCTTTCAGCAGTCACAGATTGCCGTGGTTTTGAGAGAGGTTTGTAATGAAGAAAGTTAGGACGCTTCTCCATTTCCCACTGAGGGATTCAACCCAATTTATTTTCCCTCTCGAGGGAACTGACAAACCACAGTTTAAGAAAAAGGCAAGATGATAAATTTTTGAGAAATTTTCACCTGAACCGTAAAGTAATCGAAGACTCCAGGATACCAATATAACATTACATGTTATTTGTCAGTGTGGGTCACATCATAGATAATGATTCCATGGCTCCAGCAGGACATTATATTCTGTACAATCGACAAAGAACAATACAGCATAGGAACTGGCCATTCGGCCCTCCAAGCCTGTACCGGTCATGATACTACCCTGGGCCAAAACTCTCAGCATTTCCTAGTGCCGTATTCCTCTATACACATCCTATCCATGTATTTGTCGAGATGTCTTTTGAATACCCTTCATGTATCTGCTTCCACAATCTCCCCTGGCAACACGTTCCAGGCACTCACCACACTCTGTGTAAAAAAACAGCCTTGCACATCTCCACTAAACTTTTCCCCACGGACCTTAAACCTATGCCCCCTAGTGACTGACCCCTTGACCCTGGGAAAGTTTGCCTGCCCATCCACTCTATCCATGCCCCTCATAACCTTGTAGACTTTTATCAGGCTGCCCCTCAACTGCCATCATTCTAATGAAAACAATCCAAGTATATTCAGCCTCTCCACATAGCTAACACCCTCCAGACCAGGCAACATCCATGTAAACCTCCTCTGCACCCTCTCCAAAACCTCCACATCCAAGTGCGGCCTTGCCAAGGTTTTATACAACTGAAGCATGACTTGCCAGTTTTTATACTCGATGCCCCATCCAATGAAGGCAAGCATTCCGTATGCTTTCTTAACTACCTTGTCCACTTGTGTTGCCACCTTCAAAGAACTCTGTCCTTACCATCATCCTTTCTTAGCTTACTTAGCTAACTTTATTAGCTTTATAGCTTTCATGGCTACTCTTCACTAGGTGCTTATCAAGGTTCTGTTTTGAAGGGATACATTTGTGATTAACATTTTATTTTTAAAGTCTGTTTCATTTATGTGCTACTTCATGGAAATGGGGGAAAGTGGGAAACAATGATGTTCTCTGGTACAGCTTGATATTTAATTTTAGATTCATATCTACTGCTTATTCGGAAGAGTCCTTCAGAAACATTAGAAGTATTTCAAGTGGAGATGGATAGCTCAAAGAATTGGGACTATGGGGAAATGGCACAGAAAAGGAGTTGAGGCTGACTTAGATCAGCCATGATTGTATTGAATGGTGGGGCAGGCTTGAAGGTATGGATGGCCTACTCCTGCTTAGTTTCTTGTGTTCTCATGCAACGGATATGTAGAACCTGAATGGGAAAGATGACAGCAACACACGGTCGGGTGGAAATGAATGACAGGTTTATTACGGTGCACACAAATCTATGAAAGGCAACTTCTCTCCCCGAAAGGCACCCTGGTCAGGGATTTTATACTGTGGGGTTTTCCCTTGTTAAGGGGAAACCCCACCCCGAACTACCAGGGGAGTCCACACTCAGCTGTGTAAGGGGGAATCAAATGGAGCCCAGTCCTCGGCTCTCAAGGGGTTGTAACGCCTCTCTTCTCCTCCCTGCCCCCCACAAGTCTGGAGAAACATCCATGCCCTTGAGCTGAGGCCTTCTATCCACATTGGGAGTGGACGATGGTGTCCGGTGTTGACAGGGCGGGGAGGGGGGGGGGGGTATGCAACGTACTGATGACCAAAGTTTGCGAGTAGATCTTCTACGCTGGGCTGGCGTGGCTCGCGATGGTTTCGGCGCTGCAGGTGGCTGGACGACCACCACGGGCGGACCGATGTCCATGTCTGAATCCAGTAAGAAGTCTTACAACACCAGGTTAAAGTCCAACAGGTTTGTTTCAAACACGAGCTTTCGGAGCACGGCTCCTTCTTCAGGTGAATGGAAAGGCTTGTTCCAGAAATGTTAATATAGACACAGTCAGAGATGCCCCGGAATGCGAGCACCTGCAGGCAATCAAATCATCAAAGATGCAGAGAGAGAGGTAACTCCAGGTTAAAGAGGTGTGAATTGTCCCAAGCCAGTTCAGTCGGTAGGCCTCTGCAAGTCTGAATCGGCAGCGGAGCCTTCCGATGATCCGTCAGGCGTCTTAACTTCTTGGGCTTCCATGGATGAAGGTGACGGCGACCGGCATGGAGCTCTCGGCTGCAATAGGGACCACGGGTGATCCTGGACTGGTGCATCCAGAGTTTGTACTGGGGGCTCCCGCATGTGGTGATGGATGTGGTCCAGGTGGCGGCTTGCTTCATGTCCCTACGCCCGGACCGAGTATAAAACTGGACCTGTGGCCCGGAGAACCACACCAGGGACGCATGTGGCCCCAGGGCCAATGTCACGCATGTATAGTGCATCCCCAGGTTTGAGCTCATACTGCTGCGGGCGTTGAACAGCATCCGTCTCGGAACAGTCCTGTTGCTGTCAGACACGAGCACCGACGTTCGGGATGACCAGGCTGAGGCGGGTCCGGAGACGACGTCCCATCAGTGTCTCTTCTGGTGCCACACCCATGGTAGCATGAAGGCTCGCCTGGTAGCCGACTAGAAACCGGGCCAGTCGTGTCTCCCAAGACCCTGTGGTTGGCTTTTTCATTGCTCTCTTGACCGCCTCTCGGCCAAACCATTCGATGCTGGGTGGTATGGGCGGTTCGTACCTATTGAATTACGTTTGCAGCCATAAATGCTTCAAACTACTTGCTGGTGAATGCGGCCCCGTTATCCTACACCAGCACTTTGGGTAAGCCATGGGCGCTGAATGATTGTCACAGCCTATCTACTGTTGTCTTCGATGTCACGGCCTGCACCTTGTGAACCTCGAGCCACTTCAAGTGGGCGTCCACCATCATGAGGAATGTTGCTCCCTGAAATGGGCTGGCGGAGTCGATGTGAACGCAGGTCCATGGTGTTCGTGGCCATTGCCAAGGGTGTAGTGGTGCAGCCAGTGGGGTCTTCTGGTTCTCTTGGCATGGGCCGCAGTGCTGGGCAACCTTCTCAATGTCTGAGTCAATGCCAGGCCATGATACATAGCTGTGGGCGAGCATCTTTATCTTGGACACCCTTGGTCCCCATTGTGGAGGTCTTGCAACAAAAGTAACCGACCACATTCCGGGATGACCACCCATGTCCCCCACAATTGGACACCATGCTCCACACTCAGCTCCAGGAGCTTTGACGTATAGGCCCACAGATCGTAGGGTAAAACTCTGTGCCGGCCCCCATACTAGACCATATGTTGGACCCTCGATAGCAGCTGGTCCATCTGCGTCCATTCTTTTACACGAGCCGCTGTGACCAGCATAAAGCTGAGGGCCACTGCTACTTCTACAGCGGAGGCCTATGCCATCGGTCTTGTGGAGATGGCCAGGCGGCTCAATGCATCAGCGTGTGGGATCCGCGTGCCTGGGCAGTTGTCCAGTGTGTGCTCGTACTCTGCTGCCAAGAACAATGTCCATCTCTCGACTCTGACAGATAGATCGTGGGGAATCACTCAATCCTCCTTGTAGAGTCCAAGTAAAGGTATGTGGTCTGAATAGATCGTAAATACGTGGCCGTAGACATACCGGTGGAATTTCTGGATACCAAATACAACTGCCAGGTCCCTCCTTTTCAATTCGGGTATCGTTCCGTTCGGCGTCGGCCAATGTGCGGGATGCGAAAGCTATCGGTCGCTCTGACCCGTCGGGCATCCGGTATGTGAGAACGGCTCCTAAGCCATAGAGGTTAATGTTGCATGTCAGGAGAAGCGGCTTTGCCAGGTCATGTGCATCACCAGTTTCTTGGAGGACAACTGCCTCTTTACCGCTTGGAATGCCTTATGGTGCGGGAGGTTCATTACCCACTGGTGCCCTTTTTCTAATCGGCTTTGGAGCAGACCTAGCGGTGAGACCAAGTTGGGGATGAACTTCCCATAGTAGTTTAAGAGTCCTAAAAAGGAATGGAGGTTTGTTGGAACTTTAGGGATTGGGGCCTGCTGGATGGCCCACACCTTGTTTTTCATCGGATGATGCCACTTTCTGTCAAGCCGGTATCCCAGATGAGTGACCTCAGGGGTGTTAAAATCGCATTTCTCCCTGTGGAGATGGACTCTGGTCTGTTTAAAATGCCGGAGGACTTTGCCCAAGTTCCCCAAATGTTCCTTTTACTAGATCCCGGTGACGAGCACGTCGTCCAGGTATATGGCCACCCTGGATAAGCCCCATAGGATGTTGCCCATCACTCGTTGGAAAATCATACAGGCTTAAAAAATCCCGAAAGTTAGTTGGGAGTGTTCATACAGTCCTCTGTGGGTGTTCACTGTCATGTACTTCCGAGTGTCTGGATCTAAGATCATCTGTAAGTACGCGTGGCTCATGTCGTGCTTGGTGAATGTGGTACCACCGCTGAGTTTTGCTTATACTTCCTCAATGCGCGGGTCTAGGTAATGATCCAGATGAGAGACCCAGTTCACTTTGTAGTCCCCGCACAGACGTATGGATCCATTGGGTTTTAGCACCAGGACCAGTGGCGCACCCCAATTGGCGAAATGGATGGGGCACTGATGCCCAAACATTCCAGACATTCCAGCAAGGCATCGATTTTGGGCATCAGCTCATATGGCACTGGGTGGGAACGGAAATTATGGGACTGCGTGTCCTCGTCCACACTGATCCTGGCCATCATGCCCTTTATCGCACTGAGGTCATCCACGAAAATGCCTGGGAACTTTGCCAACACTCCTTCCAGGCCATGGGGGTGCATATGACAGGCGTGTTGCCAATCCAATTTTAGATAGTATAGTCAAATGTGGCCCAGCAAGCTGGGTCTTCCTCCAAGAACTACCACCAGGGCAAACATGCTGACTGGCCCCCGTATGCCACGGTAACATGGGTGGTTCCCACAATGGCCAATGGCTCTCCAGTGTATGATGCCAATCGGGCATCCGTGTCCTGAAGGTCCAAGGTCTGGAGATCGGACTTGATAATGTTGAACGTCTGGTGGCCAATCACTGATACTGCTGCTACGGTATAGAGCTCCATGTCAGTGGGGTCTCCATTCACTTAATGCAATTCAGATGGGCGTGACCCTGTGGGCAGTAATGCAGTGTAATTGCTGCTACTCTTTCCTCTTGGTCCTCCATATAGCACGCCCGGCCTCTAGGGAAGGCGACTGGGGTTTGGTGGGGAATGTGGCTCTCTCTGGTTTGTCTGGCATCCCGGCACTGTTCACAGTGTCCAGTCCGCATTCTGCAGGCAACCATCTTGCTGCTCTATTTCAGGGGAACCCGTGTGAAATCGGAACCGGCGGACCATTATCGGAGGCTGCGGATTAAGGTGTGCTCGACCAGGGCCACCAACATGGCAAAAGGGTTCGGGTCCGGTCTTTCCGGATACGTGAGGCTCTTGATGAGCACATGGGTGGGTCCCCCGACTACCACCAGCAGGATAACGGTCTGCCTTTCATTCCCAACAATACCGTTCCACCAAAAGAAATATTGTAACCGTTCTATGTATTGAGTCCAGTCATCGGTATCTGCATTGAAAAGGTTGAGTTTTCCGATGTGCGGCATCTCCCCACTCAGAGTGGAGGCCCATGAGAGCCTGGGCGAAGTTGGTCGGCAGTAGAACACATGGTGGCTGCAGCAGCTCCACTTCACCCTCGTCGCCAGTGTAGAACCCGAATGGGAGAGACTATCGGAACACACATCAGGGTGGAAATGAACAACAGTTTTATTATGGTGTACACAAATTTGCGAAAGACTAACTCCTCTCCCCGAAGGGCTACCCTCCCTGATCTGCACCCAGATCAGGGTTTTTATCCTGTGTAGTTTTCCCTTGTTAAGGGAAAATCCCTCCCCCAATTACCGGGGGAGTTCATATTCAGCTTTGTAAGAAGGAAATCGAATGCAGCACAGTCATTGGCCTCCAAAGGGGTTATAACAGGATGTTTAATGTGCATTTTGTTACAAATATAGAAAAGGTACACTGGATACACTTCACTGAACCACATGGCCTATTCAAGTCTTTGCTTTCAATATTATCCTATCTTCTAGATGTGAAAGCATAGTCTTAACTTTAATAACCTACTTACATCTATATCAACAATGCCTTTCAAAGTTTAAAGAAACTATCACATCCCATTTCAATTTCCATAATGAAACTTGTTCTATTTGTTGAATCTCTACTTAGAACCCATAGGCTCTGTGTTTATCTCATCAGAATGTCACCTTAGTTCAGTCAGTATCTCACAAGCCGCATTGTGGGATTTGAGCACATAATTTAAGCTGACACTTCTTCCTGTGATCATTTTAGTGCAGTGTTAAAGGAGGTACCATTTTTTCTCAGTTTCGAACCGATTCCCTATTTGACAATTGAACTTAAAAAGCCTGTGGCAGTGTTCTGAAGAGAATTGGGATGTTCTACCATTGACCCTCATTCACGTTGACAATAAATAATAATTCATCTAATTAGCAGTTTCTGCGACTTTGCTACGATTGCCTTAGGGGCTGGTTTAGTACACTGGGCTAAATAGCTGGCTTTTAAAGCAGACCCAAGGCAGGCCAGCAGCACAGATGTGGCGACTAGGGGCTTTTCACAGTAACTTCATTTGAAGCCTACTCGTGAGAATAAATGATTTTCATTTCCATTTTCATTTCATTTCATTTCATAATAGCAATACATGCACTTCATAAGTAAATGCATAAAGTCCCACCCATCAGCCCTCATTTTGCAGGCCAATGTTGGTTCACAGTGCCTAATGCATCAAACGTGTAATGTTTCAGGCCTCAACCCGCCCTTTATCTTAAACCTTCTCCAGCCTGACAATGTTCACCCCACAACACTTACTCTCATCTCTTGTGCACCTCCCTTCTATTGGTGACTGCGGCTTCAGCCACCAGGCACCCTCTGGAACTTAAAAACAAATTACTGTGGATGCTGGAATCTGAGACAAAGACAGGAAATACCGGATAATCTCACCAGGTCTGACAGCATTTGTGAAGAGAGAAGGGACCTTCTTGAAAGGTGGCACGATAGCACAGTAGTTAGCACTGTTGCTTCACAGCGCCAGGGTCCTCGGTTCAATTCCCAGCTTGGGTCACTGTCTATGCAGAGTCTGCACATTCTCCCTGTGTCTGCATGAGTTTCTTCCGGGTGCTCCGGTTTCCTCCCACAAGTCCCGAAAGACGTGCTTTTAGGTGAATTGGACATTCTGAATTCTCCCTCTGTGTACCTGTAAGAAGTTTTACAACAGGTTAAAGTCCAACAGGTTTGTTGTGAATCACTAGCTTTCGGAGCACTGCTCCTTCCTCAGGTCATTCACCTAATGTCGACTATTATGTCGACATTTATATTAAACAAACAGTCACTTAACCTGCTGTACCGTCATTTTGGAAGATCAAATTCAAGAGCGGACTATATGGTCAATGGAAGGGTCTTGGGGAAAATTGATGTGCAGAGAGATCTGGGAGTTCAGGTCCATTGTACCCTGAAGGTGGCAACGCAGGTTGATAGTGTGGTCAAGAAGGCATACAGCATGCTTGCCTTCATCGGACGGGGTATTGAGTATAAGAGTCAGCAGGTCATGTTACAGTTGTATAGGACTTTGGTTCGGCCACATTTGGAATACTGCGTGCAGTTCTGGTCGCCACATTACCAGAAGGATGTGGATGCCTTGGAGAGTGTGCAGAGGAGGTTCACCAGGCTGTTGCCTGGTATGGAGGGTGCTAGCTTATGAAGAAAGGTTGAGTAGATTAGGATTGTTTTCGTTGGAAAGACGGAGGTTGAGGGGGGACCTGATTGAGGTCTACAAAATTATGAGAGGTATGGACAGGGTGGACAGCAACAAGCTTTTCCCAAGAGTGGGGGTGTCAGTTACAAGGGGTCATGATTTAAAGGTGAGAGGGGGAAAGTTTAAGGGAGATGTGCGTGGAAAGTTTTTTACGCAGAGGATGGTGGGTGCCTGGAACGCTTTACCAGCGGAGGTGGTAGAGGCGGGCACGATAGCATCATTTAAGAAGCATCTAGACAGGTATATGAATGGGCGAGAACAGAGGGAAGTAGACCTTGGAAAATAGGCGACAGGTTTAGATAAAGGATCTGGATCGGCGCAGGCTGGGTGGGCGAAGGGCCTGTTCCTGTGCTGTAATTTTCTTTGTTCTTTGTTGTTCTTTGTTCTTACTGTGCGCATCCCAGTCCAACGCCGGCATCTCCACATCATCTGTGTACCTGAATAGGGGCTAGAATGTGGCTTTCACAGTAACTTCATGACAGCGTTAATGTAAGCCTACTTGTGACAATAATGATTAGAAGATATAAGAAGCGCTCAACCTCAATTTGCTCCTCTCAGAACTTTCTGAACACCCAATTTTTGACCACATTTTGATGGTAATATCTCCTTTGACCTGGCATCTAATTTTATTGTACCTTTTATAAAGCACCTTGGAATGTTTTGCAGAGACATAATTCAATTTAAAGGCACTATATTGATGCACATTTTTTTTTCTATGGTAAACACAGTACACTTGAAATTTTAAGTGTGAAATTAAGATCTTTCATGAATAGTTTTTTTTGCCCTCAGCCAATTTATACCATTCTAGTCGCAGTATTGATGGTTGAAATGGCCTTCAAGAGATTGGTTTCCCATAAATTTGTTTCCCGCCTCTATTTAATTACATTTAAGTGCAGATGAAAAGTCAAGGATGTGTAAAGATAATTTAGCCGATTCAAGCTCAACCCTCTGATAACTCTCATATTATAATACCAAATTGTACTTTAAATGCCTTGAGAGGCTGTTGCGTACACTTCAAAAAAAGAAGTTCTTTCAAAAAAAGTTAATAGTGAATTTAAAAATCTTCGAAGTCATGCATTTATGGAATGTTTTCGCTCCTCTCAAAATGAACATCATGAATACAACAACTTACTTTGACGTGCATGACTATTATGTCGACATTTATATTAAACAAACAGTCACTTAACCTGCTGTACCGTGATTGAGGCTTACTACAATGCTAAGAGCAGCATTGTCTTAAAGCTCTTCAGTCCCTATTGTCAGGGGAAGAAGAGTATAGAGGCATCACCCGGGAATACACCTTGCAACCCGCTTGGAGGCATGCAATGCTCAGAGCGCATCTCATGAACGCACTAGCCGTATTTTGGGACTGATCCTCGGAAGCATCTGAAATTTTCTGGGAAATATGTGGGATTTCTGGGACGGTCAGAGAAGTAGAGTCCCCGTGGAGCACTGGTCCTCAATCGATCTGGGCTTAAACAAGCATAGAAAACGTCAGGCTGACTAATAACACTTAGTATTAATGAGGTTGAAGCTGTACAAATCTTTTATCGCAGCCTAAAGCCTATCATTAAGGATCGGACATGGCACCATTGATTCCATTCAAATCTCTGGTGTCACTTTTGCGATGAGGCAGCTGCGAATCTAAATAGGAGAGAATTTAACATGGCTGCCAAGAACCAGCTAAAATCCTTGAGCTTCTTCAGCAGACAGATCCTTGAGATTGAAGTAGAAGCTAAGTAGATTAAGCATGGGATATAGCGAGGTCGGCAGAGAGTTGGGAGGTCTCCAGAGGCAGTATCACTACATCACTGAACGACAATGTCAGCGCATCGACAAAAAGCACTTCCTAAAGAATAACAGCAAGGTACTGCTCGGGGATGGCTCCTCTGTGTAAATTCTGCAAAAACTATTGGATCAGCATTGTACAGATGTACAGAAATTACAGCTTGGAAACAGGCCATGCTGCTCATCTTGTCCCTGTCAGCATTTAAGCACCATGCGAGCAAAACAGTCCTGATCACATTATCCACCCTGTTTCCGTGTCCTATCAATCCTACTTCCTTCATCCAATCTAAGCCTGACCGTTGATGTTGTTTCTGCCTCATCTACGAACCATGGAAACACATTCCACAGCCTCACAACCCGACGTAAAGCCTGAAGCAAAGGACTTGGCTTTATGCTGTGTCTTTCATAACCTCAGGACATTACAAACCATTTTATAATGCTGTTGAAGTACTGTTGAAGTGCGTCACTGTTTTAATATCGGAAGTTTTTCTTGCCCTCTGTTACAAAGCATATGCTTTTAACCTTACCTCTAGAGTTAAAGCTAGGGCCTAGGCCATTCAGGGGTGGTGTCAGCAAGTATTTCTTCAAACAAAGGGTTATGAAGATCTGGAAACCTGTCTCCCAAAATGTTGTTCATCCTCGGGGTCACTTAAAAATTTGAAAACTGAGACAAATAGGTTTTCATTGGGCAAGCGTGTTAATAGTTATGGAACCAAAGAGGTTACATGAGGATACCGATAAGCCCCGATGTAATTGAATAGTGAAACAAGCACCTGAGGCTGAATGGCCTATTCCTGTTCCTATGTCCCTTCCTATTGCTCTGTCCACTTCTCAGCGTAATCAAAGACCCCTCCCGCCCATGTTATTCTCTCTTCCAACCTCTTTCATCAGGCAGAAGATACAAAGGTATGAGAACACGCAGCAATAGGAGAGGCGGTAGTGTTGTGGTATTTGTCATAATATACACACAAGTATATGATGGCGCACAGACAGACATTGATTGACACACAGGATGACCAATGAACACACAGAACACAGCAGCCAATCACCAGACAGGACACGGCCACTATAAAGCCAGAGGGCACTAGTTTTCCCGCTCTCTTGGGATGCAGCCTCTGAGACAGTCAGAGCCTATGAGCAACAACTACAACATCCACCATGTGGTAGTGAGATAGTCTGGTCAGGTTAGCCTCAGGTCTCCAGTCAACTCAGCGTAGTGTCAACCTACAGTTAAAGTATGTTTAGCAGTTAAGAGTTCAATAAAATAGAGTTGCATTTATTCAAGTGTTGGAAGCCTGTCTCTCTCACTGCTATGGTAAACGCAGTCCTCGCAGACCCAGCATGCCCAACACATCTGTATTTTCACTGGATTAGTTCACCAGAGCCCCAGAGTAATTCTCTGGGGACCGAGGTTCAAGTCCCACCACTGCAGATGCTGCAATTTGAATTCAAAAAGATTCTGGAATTAAAAGTCTAATGATGACCATGAAACCATTGCCGATTGTCATAAAACCCCATCTGGTTCAGTAATGTCGTCCTTACCTGGTCTGGCCTACATGTGACTCCAGACCCACAGCAATGAGATTGACTCTTAACTACCCCGTCAAGAGTAATTAGGGATAGGCAATACAACAGCCTGCGATGCCCACGTCCCATGAACGAATAAAAAAAATAGATTCAAAAATAGCTTTTTCCCCCACTGTTAGCAGGCTCCTGAATGGCCCTCTTATGGACTGAACTGATCTTTCTACGCATCTTCTCTACAGTTGTAGTACTATATTCTGTATGCTTTACCCAATGTCTATGTCTATGTATTTATATTGTGTATTTATTGTATGTTCTATGTGATCTGCCTGGACTGTATGCACGTGGCAATAAATCTAAATCGTCTTCCCATGCTGTCTTACCTTTTCACATTAAATCACCCTATAATCTGGCCTCTTTTGATGACAACTCCGTTTTTCTTTGTCATGTTTATTATGGGAAAATATGGGTTAAAACTTGATGCCTTAGGCAGCAAGATTTTCAACAATTAAGTGGGAGAAACCAATTCAGTTGTTAACAAAATAAAGAACATATGGTGTCATGATCTGCAAACATACAGATAATGATATACAGACAGGCAGCTAATGAGCACAGAGAACAGGACATGACCAATGGGCAGGCAGGACACTCAGGGGTGGTATCTCACTATAAAAGGTATGAGGCACTCACACTCCGCCTCTTTCCACTGATGAACATCTACAGGGTGAGTCAGGGTATGTACAGTATCACACCTCCAGCACGTGGCTAAAAGCTAGTCTGGTCCAGTCAGACAGAGTAACCACACTTAGGTTAGCAGAGAGCCGAACTCATAGAGAACTGTGCTAACGGATTCAAATACCATGAAGGTGGTATATACATTAATAAATCTGAAATATAAAGCTAGCCATAGAGATGGTGACAATAATGATTGTCATAAGAACCCACCTGATTCACAAATGCCCTTAAGGGAAGGAAATATGCCTACATGAGACTCCTGGGGCGGCATTCTCCCCTACCCGGCATGACGGAGGGTCCCGGAGTAGGGGAGTGGCGCCAAGCACTCAGGGGTCGCGCCTTCCCAAAGGTGAGGAATTCTCCCCACCTTTGGGGGCCAGCCCCGCGCCGGAGCGGTTGCCACCAGAAGACCGGCGCAAAAAACCGGCGCCCCCAGCAGCGGGGCTGGCCGAAAGGCTTTCGCCGGTCCGCGCCGGCAGTGACGTCAGCGGCAACTGGCCGCTGACATCACTGCCGGCGCATGCGCGATATGGGGTTCTCTTCCGCCTCCACCATGGTGGAGGCCGTGGCGGACGCAGAAGAACATAGTGCAGCCAGGGCACTGGCCCGCAGTCTGAGCGGGGGGTCCCGATCGCGGGCCAGGCCACCGTGGGGGCACCCCCCGGGGTTCGATCGCCCCCCGCCCCCCCAGGACCCCGGGGGCCTGCTCGCGCCGATGAGCCCGCCGTTCCAGAGGTGGTTTAAACCTCGGCGGCGGGAGAGGCCTCCCAGTGGCGGGACTTCGGCCCATCCGGGCCGGAGAATCACCGCAGGGGCCTCTCCAATCGGAGTGGCGAGATTCCTGCCCCCGCCACTTCCCGGGTGGCGGAGAATCTCTGCCACGGTGGGGGCGGGGGGGGGGGGGGGGGTTTAGGCGCCCCCAGGCGGTTGGGTCGGAGAATTTCGCCCCAGATCTGTAGCACGGTGGCTACAGATCTGTAATAAACATGACAAAGAAAAACGGAGTTGTCATCAAAAGAGGCCAGATTATAGGGTGATTTGATATGAAAAGGTAAGACAGAATGGGAAGACGATTTAGATTTATTGCCACGTGCATACAGTTCAATAAATCAGATTGAACTAACTTCAAGGTCTGGAGTATCTTTTGGTCAAGCTGCATCCAGTTGCAGCCTGTGTTATCCCAGAGTACATAACACAACAATGTGATCTGATAAATATGGGCATTGAGCGTCAGAAAAAGAGTGAGACTGCGAAGCAAGGCGTATCATTGGTTAGGTTGCAGTGTGAAATTTGAATGCCTTACTTTCTGAAGGCTGTCAAGACTAAAGTCAAGAACAGATTCAGTGAGATGATCCCATGGATGAAAGGTATTAGCTGTGAGATGAAACTGGAAAAATACCAGGATAACTTTAGTTGGAAAAATCTGTCGCTAAGTGGTCAGAGAGAGGTGCTCAGAATTGTGAAGGATTTTGATAAAGCAATTCAGGAAGAAGTATCTCAAAACTGGTCAGTGAGTAAAGATTGGCAATTGAAGATCATCACCAAAAGATCAAAGGGAGATGTTAGAGCTTTCGTTTGCAATTAGAGGATGGAGTGCTGCATTAGACACAGCAGTGGAAGTAGTATTGATAGTTTTTCAAAGGGAAAAATGGAGAGAGCCAGCACGGGAGAGAGAGGCTGAATGGCCTTTCTTTGTGTTCAGTATTCTTTGAACACTATTTAAAATGTTGACCGCAATTCAATTGGAAAATGTCTTTGTCCAGTTTTGGGCAGGTTTAGTGGGATGTTTCTCGGCAACAGCACCACAAAATACCCCACTATCATCGGCAATGTTCCGTTTTCTTCGGCCTCGAGGAGTTTCTCTTCGCTGAGGCCACACTTGAGTAATTTCCTACTGGCAAGCCAAACAGGAAAGGCTCCTCGCAGATCGGGGCGTCATTTTGTCTGGCTGCTGCAATCTCACGCACCCCCTCCCCCTTCCCCCAACCTTGGGGAATCCCCCACTACCTACCGACCCAAGATCTGGCAAGGCCCGCCCTTCCCCCTCAGGCCCGATCCCAGGCATTGCCAACCTGGCTCCTGGGAACCCTGGCACTGCCAGCCTGCCACCCTAAGGTTTTAAACGAGTTGGCAGCAGAGATAGTAATAATAATAATAATAATAATAGCTTATTGTCACAAGTCGACTTCAATGAAGTTACTGTGAAAAACCCCTAGTTGCCACATTCCGGCGCCTGTTCGGGGAGGCCAGTACGGGAATTGAACCCGCGCTGCTGGCATTGTTCTGCATTGTTCTGTCTGGAAATCTTCCCCTATTCGCCAAAGGACTGCTTGGTGTTTTTGCTTGTGGTATTGCTCTAATTTAGCATCTGTTTCATCACACTTGGTGATGGTGTTTGATATGATTTTGGTTCTGGGCGGATGATTTATCGTGGATTCCATGTTGGATGTTGTACTCAAACTTTCTGTCTTTTTCTCAGATTGGGTAATTTGTTATCTGCATGCTGGTCATTGGGATCTTTCATCATACCCTATTTCTCAAGTAGTGCATCACATACCCCTGGAAGTACAGATGAGTGATGTCAGGGAGCGTCGTCTGCACTTGTCTGTTTCACAGTGAAATTAGATGTGCACGTTCAAAATTGGTATATTCCTGAAACCCCTCACTCAGGGGCAATTTAGCATGGCCAATCCACCTACCCTGCTCATCTGTAGGACGAAACCGGAGCACCCGGAGGAAGCCCACGCAGACACGGGGAGAAAGTTCAAACTCCACACAAACACCCAAGGGCAGAATTGAAGCGGGGTCCCTGGTGCTGTGAGGCAGCAGTGCTAAGCACTGTGCCAAGAACTGTGCCACAGATCTGGAGTCTCATGTAGGCATATTTCCTTCCCTTAAGGGCATTTGTGAATCAGGTGGGTTCTTATGACAATCATTATTGTCACCATCTCTATGGCTAGCTTTATATTTCAGATTTATTAATGTATATACCACCAGATGCCTTCATGGTATTTGAACCCATGACTCCAGAACAATAGTCTCAGCCGCTGGATCACTGGTCTAGTGACATCGCACTGCACCAAATTCTCGCTGTACCAGTACCTGGTTTTCCATGTATAGGTCACATCTGAGTGGTGGGGGTGGGGAAATTTTCACAAGGTATTCCAAAGGACATCCCCCCCCCCCCCCCCCCCCCAACCACTCTTTCCACCTTTTGAACAGTCTGATTTTAAAAATGGCCCACCCACTCCCACCTATCTACCGACACCAACTGTACTTTGGCTTGGGCGGAAGCTTCGAAAGGTTATCCCACATAGAGGCCATTCAACCCATCGTTTCTGTGCCAGCCAAAAAGAGAAAAAATAAACTAGCCACTCATTTTAAAACAATTTTCCAGCTCCTGGTCTGTAGCCTTGCCGGTTACAACACTTCTGCTGCAGATCCAGGTTTCAACCTCAACCACCAACTAATGCAGTGAATTCTTGATGGCCATCACACTCTGGTGAAAACATAAAACATAGAACAGTACAGCACAGTACAGGCCCTTCGGCCCACGATGTTGTGCCGGCCATTTATCCTAATCTAAGATCAAATTAACCTACACTCCTTCAATTTACTGCTGTCCATGTGCCTGTCTGAGAGTCGCTTAAATGTCCCTAACGACTCTGACTCCACCAGCTCCGCTGGCACACACCCACCACTCTCTGTGTAAAGAACCGACCTCTGACATCTCCCCTATACCTTCCTCCAATCACCTTAAAATTATGTCCCCCTGTGACAGCCATTTCTGCTGTGGGGAAAAGTCTCTGGATATCTGTGCCTCTCATCACCTTGTACACCTCTATCAAGTCACCTCTCTTCCTTCTTTGCTCCGGTGAGAAAAGACCTTCGCTCCCTCAACCTTTCTTGGAAAAACGTTTTTCTTTGTGTCTTTAATCTTTCCACGAATCACCTTAACTCTACGCCCCCGGTAACTAACCCCTCAGCCGGGAGAAAAAGTTATTTCCTGACTACCCATGTCTCGGCCCCTCATAATTTTGAGTACCTCAATTAGATCCCTCCTCTGCCTCCTCCATTCTAAGGAAAACACCCCTAGCCTATCTAACCTCTTCCCAGCTGCAACTTAGCTGCAGCATAATATTTTGTTCAATTGACTTATTAACAAGCTCAATTGACTGTTAATTATCTTTTCAAAAATGGCTGGTGGGTTGCCAATTTTGGTATTTGCCTATTGTTTGATGGGGAATGGGTTGTGGGCGGATCGGAAAGTGGTGGGTTAGCTACCACATGTTATTAGCCCTCGGCAAGGGACCATAAAATGTAGCTCATGAATTCCAGGCAATGTATTCTAAAATTGAACTTCACTCGTAATTAATTTGCGGCTGTTGTAGCATATTTTATCCGCATTTTCACAGAATCAAAGAATTATTGCACAGGCGCTCAGAGAGGCCATCATCTCCACACTGGCTCTTCAAATGAGCGCCTCACTTAATAAGCAATGTGACAATAAGCAATTATTATTATTAGTACCATTTCCCTGTCTTTTCCTGATAACTCTGCACATTCTTCCTTTTCACTTATTGCCTTTTAAATGCCTTGATTGAATCTGCCTCCACTACGCTCTCGGGTAGTGCATTCCAGACCCTAATCACTCAATGTAAAAAAAATATTCTCCTGATATCATGTAGCTTCTTTTACGAATTACTTCAAATTTGTGCTATCTAGTTCTCAATTCTTTAAGAGTGGGAACAGTTTCTCTCGAACTACTCTGTCCAGACCCCTCATAATTTTGAATACCTCTATCAAATTAACTCTCCACCTTCCTCACTTCTCCAGTCTATCTTCAGTCTATTCCTCATCCCTGGACCCATTCTCGTGATTATTTTCTGTTATCTCTCTAATGCCATCGCATATATTTCTGAAAATGTGGTGTCTAGAAATGGATGCAATACACTATCTGAGACTCAACTGGTGGTTTATACAAATTCTACATAATCTTCTTGTTCTTTTACTCTCTGTCTCTATTAATAAAGCCAAAGATGCTATATGCTTTATTAATTGCTCTCTTGTCCTGTCCTGCCACATTCAATGATGTATGTACATACGCACCTAGGTCCCAGGGGCTGTTTAGCACAGGGCTAAATCGCTGGCGTAAATAGCAGACCAAGGCAGCACGGTTCAATTCCCGTACCAGCTCCCCGAACAGGCGCCGGAATGTTGTGACTAGGGGCTTTTCACAGTACCTTCATGGAAGCCTACTTGTGACAATAAGCAATTTTCATTTCATTTTTTTTTCATCTGCTCCTCCACCCCCTTTTAGTTGTACCATTTATTTTACATTGTCTCTCCAAGTTCTTCTTGCCGAAGGAATCGCCCTCACTTCTGTGAACTGAACTTCATCTGTCACCTGTCTGACCATTGCACCAACTTGCCTAGGTCTCTTTGAAGTTCTACATTATCCTCCACACAGTTGACAACGCTGCCAGGTTTTGCATCGTCCGTAAACTTTTAAATTGTGCCCTGCACACCAATATCTAGGTCATTAATATATCAGGAAAAGCAAGGATCCCAACACAGTCCCCTGGGGAACTCCATTAATCTTCCTCCAGCATGGAAAGCACCCATTAACCACTAATTTGCTTCCTGTCACTCAGCCAATTTTGTCCCTTTTATTGGGCTATAACTTTGCTCACAAGCCTCTTGATGCAAGACAGCCTTTGGACAGACCTGATGTGTTCTGTGGAGGCTTTAATTTAATTTCACAATTTTAATAGCTTGTTTGTCTGGTTTGGAAATATTGAGGTCCAGAAAACATAATTCCCCGCATTGGAGGAACAAAGTAAACTTGTAAGATCTGGGTGCCATTTCAAATGGAGACGTTTCTGCATGATTCTGCTTGTTTGAGAGCAGTATTTTGAACTTTAAATGCTGCCAACCTCTCTCCACATGACAAACCTTCACCCTGCACTTCACCCAGCTCAGTCACCTTCTTTCCAAAACCTTTGAGGCTCTCTCTCCACCACACGAGCCCTATGAACCTTGACCTACCCTCCATCAATGTTTGTCAACGTACAGCTGTCCCCCTGTAATCATTGAACATAGAACATAGAACACTACAGCGCAGTACGGGCCCTTCGGCCCTCGATGTTGCACCGACCTGTGAAACCATCTGAAGCCTATCTGACCTACACTATTCCATTTTCCTACACCCTGGACCCACCCCATGTCATCCTCAACTTGCCAGCCATTATACTCTATCACCCGTGACCTTCTCCGAAGCATGCACACGGGGCAGCACGGTAGCATGGTGGTTAGCATAAATGCTTCACAGCTCCAGGGTCCCAGGTTCGGTTCCCGGCTGGGTCACTGTCTGTGCGGAGTCTGCACGTCCTCCCCTTGTGTGCGTGGGTTTCCTCCGGGTGCTCCGGTTTCCTCCCACAGTCCAAAGATGTGCGGGTTAGGTGGATTGGCCATAGTGTCCTAAAAAAGTAAGGTTGGGGGGAGGGGGGTTTGTTGGGTTACGGGTATAGGGTGGATACGTGGGTTTGAGTAGGGTGATCATTGCTCGGCACAACATCGAGGGCTGAAGGGCCTGTTCTGTGCTGTACTGTTCTATGTTCTATGTTCTATGCTTGAGCTGCCTTTGGCAGATATTGACTTTTTTCCTCTGCCTTCCAGTTCCTTGACTCTGTCCCCCACAAACTTAGGGATGCCATGCCCCAATCTCCCTCTCCTTAGACAGCCATACTCTGAGCTCTGTGGATTCTGCCACCCAAACTCAATGTGAAAGCTGAGCCTCCTACCTTCCAGTCCAACATAGTTCCCCGACAAGAAAAGCAGCTCTTACTTACTATGAATCCACCAGGAGGACTATCCCATCTGCTGCACTCTACCCTTAGCCAGTCCTGAATCTGAAGGTTTGTTTGATGCAGACTCAATCGCAAGGGTATAACTTAGTTTGGAGATGTATTTTAATGAGCATGCAGGACAAGTTAATGCAATAAAACTAGGATCCTCCTGCTTGCCGTTGGGAGCCACAACCTGTCCTTCATCTGCTGCCAGCTTATTTACCAACTTTCGCCCCTCCATTGAGGAGCTGGCATTTCACCTCCTGCACAAATCCCCCTGCCCAACTCTTTTCCCGTTCCCGGGAGCTTGCTTAACTAGATATTGCTCCATGTGTATCAACCCAACTTTGTGCTTTCATACTTTCTTACTTTTTGATATTTCCATGATGCTGTAATTATTGTTAATTTTTTAGCTTAACCATTATAGTGTAATTGATATTGAATTAGATCTGTCCATGGCGTAGCTCAGCTACTGAAATAGAATTGTCAAACTTTGTTTAAAGTTGTGAAGTTTGTGAAATTTTCGAAGATTTTTCAGTAATTTTTCATTGTCTGGTTTATTTATCTGTGCTGCTTTTAACCAGGCCTGTGTATTGCAATTTCCAACTACATAGGAAATACCTTTTTTTTTAACCCCATGCAACTGGAATTTTAGGCTTTACAAGCGTTTTCCCATTGTGAGCCCATTTTGAGGGTGTGTCTGTAGCTCATGGACGGCAGTGGTTTAAGAAGGCAACTCACCCATCGCCTTCTCAAGAGTAATTAATGATGGGTAATGAATGCTGGCTTAGCCTCTGGCAGCACGGGTGCACAGTGTTTAGCATTGTGGTTTCACAAGACCAGGGTCCCAGGTTCAATTTCCAGCTTGGGTCACGTCTGCACGTTCTCCCCGTGTCTGCGTGGGTTTCCTCCGGGTGCTCCGGTTTCCTCCCACAGTCCAAAGACTCGATGGGCCGAGTGGCCTCCTTCTGCACTGTATGTTCAATGACACACAATCCCATGAATGAATTAAAAAATATTTCATTCTCTATTAAAAAATGTGTTAAAGAAGGTGGTCCAGTTCAGTTTCTGGTCGGTGCTAACCTCCTGGAATGATGGTGTTGGTGAATTCAGTGATGGTTAATGCCATTTGATTTCAGGAGATTGATTAGATTCTCTCTTGTTGGGGGTGGTTATTGCTTGTCCACCTTCACTTCAACAGCAGCTTCAAACCATTAACCTCTATCACCGAGAGGAATAAGGGTAACAGACGCATGGGAACACCACCCCCCTCGAAGCTTCCCTTCAAATCATACGCCATCCTGACTTGGAACTGCACTGCCATTCCATCTTTGTAACTGTGACAGAAACCTGGAGTTCCCTCCTTAAGCAACACTTTGGTTGCACCTACCATGGGTTGCAGCAGGAAGTGGCTCAACACTTTATCAAGGTCAATTAATGATAGACAATAAATGTTGGCCTTGCCATATCGCGAGTGAATTTTTAAATATTCCATTCTCAGCCCTTTCTTTGAAGTAATGAACAAGATGTATTTGGCCATATGCTCTCATGTAGGTTAGAATGCAGCAGAGAAGCTGAAGACAACTGAACACACTGGGGGGGACATGGTAATAGGACCAGCAGAGACACATTCCAAAGGGCTGAAACTAATGGAACTTTGGCAAGGTTTCAATAAAAAATGGAGATTATTCTGCAGATAAAACGGCAGATCGTTAACACAGTTGGAATTGGCTTTCAATTGGGCTGTCCTTTAATAAGACGACTTTATTAGCAAGTGTACTGCAGTGTGAAATAGTACATAACACCTCTATTTTAGGGATACAGAACATGGTAATTTTCTTCTGTTCTCCACTCAACTAATGAGTTTCTTTTAGCAATAATGATTTGGCAGCAAAACGCAAAGGCCCCCGATGCAACGAGCACTGGATTCAATGCTTTATTGAATACAATGCAGTCTCATTCTAGAAAATTAAGTATTTCTACAGCTTCAATTGAGGGTACCATGAAGATTTTGAGGAGCCACATATTAAAATTCATATCTGTGCTCCCATCAACATGTTCATATCTCCCAAGTTAAAGATGCCAGTTTTGACAGGATTTATTCACCAATGTTGCGGCAGTGTTAAAAAGAACTCATTCCAAATCCAGTAAAAAAACGAAATGAAAACCCATTTACTTGAACTTCAGGGGATGGATTGATGAGGCAATAGGTTCTCCACATAGCAGGTGAAGATGGCAGTTAGCAGTTCCATGACCAGAAGAAGCCATTTAACATTATTTACTTTACTTTGGACCCCATGAAGTCTCATTGTACCAAGGCAAGAAAACTTCCGACTAATTACCACGCCCTCCCTCCCTCAGCCGGTGAATCAGTAATCCTCCACGTTGAACACCACCCTTGTTTTGATTTGATTTGATTTATTATTGTCACATGTATTATTATACAGTGGAAAGTATTGTTTCTTGCATGCTATACAGGCAACGCACACCGTACATAGGGAAGGAAGGAGGGACGACAGAATGTAATGTTACAGTCATACAGTGCAGAGAAAAGATCAACGTAATACGAGGTAGGTCCATTCAAAAGTCTGATAGCAGCTGTTCTTGAGTCGGCTGGGACATGACCTCAAAGTCTTGTATCTTTTTCCTGACGGAAGAAGGTGGAAGAGAGTATGTCCAGGGTGCGTGGGGTCCTTCATTATGCGGGTTGCCTTTCGAGGCAGTGGGAATTATAGACCAAGTCAGTGGCTGGTTTGCGTGATGGACGGGGCTACATTCACAACCTTTTATAGTTTCCTGTGGTCTTGGGCCGAGCAGGAAATACCAAGCTGTGATACAACCAGAAAGAATGCTTTCAATGGTGCATCTGTAAAAGTTGGTGAGAGTCGTAGCTGACATGCCAAATTCCGTTCGTCTTCTGAGAAAGAAGAGTTGTTGGTGGGCTTTCTTAACTATAGTGTCGGCATGGGGTCACCAGGACAGGTTGTTGGTAATCTGGACACATAAAAACTTCAAGCTCTCGACCCTTTCTACTTCGTTCCCATTGATGTAGACAGGGGCATGTTCTCCACTACGTTTCCTGAAGTCAATAACAATCTCCTTTGTTTTGTTGACATTGAGGGAGAGATTATTGGCGTCACACCAGTTCACCAGATTCTCTATCTCACTCCTGTCCTCTGTCTCATCATTATTTGAAATCCGACCCACTACGGTGGTGTCATCAGCAAATTTGAAAATCGAGTTGGAGGGGAATTTAGCCACACAGTCAGAGGTGTATAAGGAGTGTAGTAGTGGGCTGAGGACACAACCTTGTGGGGCACCGGTGTTGAGGATGATCGTAGAGGAGGGGTTGTTCCCTATCCTTATTGATTGTGGCCTGTGGGTTAGAAAGTTCAGGATCAGTCGCAGAGGGAGGAGCTGAGGCCCTGGCCACGGAGTTTGGAAATGAATTTCGTAGGAATAATAGTGTTGAAGGCTGAGCTGCAGTCAATAAATAGGAGTCTGACATAAGTGTCTTTATTACCTAGGTGTTCCAGTGTTGAGTGCAGGGCCAGGGAGGTGGCGTCTGCTGTGGACCTGTTGCAGCGGCCGGGGTACTGTAGTGGATCAAGGCAATCCGGGAGGCTGGAATTGATTTGTGCCATGACTAACCTTTCAAAGCACTTCATGATGCTGGATGTCAGAGCCACTGGACGATAGTCATTAAGGCACGCTGCTTGGCTTTTCTTTGGTACAGGGATGATGGTCGACTTGTTGAAGCAGATAGGGACAGATCGTTGTGAAGAGAGGTTAAAGATGTCTGCGAATATCCCTGCCAGCTGATCCGTGCAAGACCTGAGTGCTCGTCCGGGCCAGTGGCTTTCGGCGTGTTGACCTTCGAGAAGGCTGCTCTGATACCTGCAAGGTGACTTGAGATACAAGTTCATCCGAGGCGTCCAGGGTGGAGGACATGTTCTCGCTGATCTCTTGCTCAAAGCGGGCATAGAATGCATTGAGCTCATCAGGGAGACTTTGTGAAGGAAGGAAAGATATTTCCGTAATTACCCTGGAAGGGGGGAGAAACCGTCATATGGCCACTTCGGAAAATGTGAACTAAAAATAATGGAATGCTGATTATTACCTTTCCGATCATTTGACCCAGGATAGATTATAGCTTCTGGTTAATAATGTATCAAATCTATAATCGGTGCACCAGAATTTATGTCCAGTTCTTAATTAATCCTATGCCTGACAAGCATTTTTGCCTCTTCCATTCCAACTATTTAGGACAGTGAGGCCTTTTGCTAATTAACAGAGATTATCCTCTTTGTGTAATCAGGATTGATGATATTTCTTATGCTCGGAGGCAGTTTCTTTTTAGTGTCCACAAATCATTGCCCAAGTAGAACAAGACAAATAAAGTATGATTTATATTGTTATTTTAAAAAAAATATGTTCCACTGAGCACCACTGAACAAGCTTCCTGCTGAGGAATTCAGTCAGGAAAAAGACTCAGAAAATTCGAAAAGAGTTCAGGACATCTGCTGAAGCACAGCTTTCCCATCGGCCTACCTGTTGAAGTGCAATTAGATTGCCTTCATTAAACTTTTGTCAGCGTTTTGTAGCGGGAAGCTTCCATCTGCTTAAAATATACATTGACGGTGATACTCATTCCTGGTTCGATAATTCTTCTCCTTTCTTCTGTAAAACAGCATTGCTGCCTCAATCACAGCCCACGTAGGTTCTTGCAATGCATCTTATAGATGGTACACATGGCTGCCACTGTCCATCGGTGGTGGAGGGATTGAAAATTTGTGGAAGGGAGAGCAATCAAGTCGGCTGCTTTGTCCTCAATGTTGTCAAGCTTCTTGGCTGTTGCTGGAGCTGCAGCGATCCAGGCAAGTGGAGAATATTCCATTAAAAGTCTTGTAGCTGGTGGGTAGACTTTCAGGGATCAGGAAGTGAGTTATTCGCCAGGAATTGTTGCCCTTGACTTGCTCTGGTAGCTACAGCATTTATGTGGCTAGTCCAGTTCAGTTTCTGGTCAATGGTAACCCCCAGAATGCTGATTGTCGTGTAATGTGATGGCAATGCCATTGAATGTCAAGGGCCGATGGTTAGATCTCTCTTGTTGGAGACGGTAAATGCCTGGCACTTAGGTGGTGCGACTGTTACTTGCCACTTTTCAATACCCGGATGAGCACTCAGGTCTTCCGTGGATCAGCTGGCGGGGGTGGGCACAGACATCCTCTACCTCTCTTTACAACAATCTGAGGTCCCTATCTGCTTCAAGAAGATGACCATTATCCCTGTGCCAAAGAAAAGCCAAGCAGTGTGCCTTAATGAAGTGCTTCGAAAGGTGAGTCATGGCACGAATCAACTCCAGCCTCCCGGATTGTCTTGATGCACTACAGTTCGCCTACCGCTGCAACAGGTCCATAGTAGACACCATCTCCCTGGCCCTGCACTCATCACTGGAGACTGTCATCGACTGCAGGAAGCGTAGAGGGGAATATGCCCCTGTCTACATCAATGGGAATGAAGTAAAAAGTGTCGAGAGATTCAGGCTTTTAGGTGTCTAGATTACCAACAACCTGTCCTGGTCCCCCCATGCCGACACCATAGTTAAGAAAGCCCACCAACAACTCAACTTTCTCAGAAGACTAAGGAAATTTGGCATGTCAGCTGTGACTCTCACCAACTTTTACAGATGCACCATTGAAAGCATTCTTTCTGGTTGTATCACAGCTTGGTACGGTTCCTGCTCTGCCCAAGACCACAGGGCTACAAAAGGTTGTGAATGTAGCCCAGTCTGTCCAGCAAACCAGCCTCCCATCCATTGACTGTGTCCATATTTTCCGCTGCCTCGGAAAGGCAACCAGCATAATTAAGGACCCAATGCACCCCGGACATACTGGGCGTGATTCTCCACCCCCCCCCACGCCGGGTGGGAGAATAGCGGGAGGCCCTCCCAACATTTTTCACGCCCTCCCGCTATTCTCTCCCCCCCCCACCCCCACGCCCGACCCATGCCACGAATCGCCGCTCGCCGTTTTCTACGTAACGGACGCAGTCTTTTCCCTCCGCCGCCCCGCAAAATCAAGCCGCCACGTCTTGCGGGGCGGCTGAGGGAAAAGACGGCAAAGATGCGCGGGTTGGCGTTGTCGAACCTGCGCATGCGCGGCTGACGTCATCGGTTGCGTCAGCTGGCATGACGCTTGACGTGCGGCCTTGACGACCGTCGTCTAGGCCGCGCCGCCGTGGCGCACGGGGCCGCGCTCCTAGACCTGCCTGGGGGGATAATCGGCCCCAGAAGTGGGCGTGAAGGCTGCCGTGGGTCACGGCCTGTTCCACGGCAGCCTTTACGATTCTTCCACCTTTTTCTGTCAGGAAGAGATACAAAAGTTTGAGGTCACGTACCAACCAACTCAAGAACAGCATCTCCCCTGCTGCCATCAGACTTTTGAATGGAACTACCTCGTATTAAATTGATCTTTTCTCCACACTTGAGTTATAAGAAGATAAGAACTAGGAGCAGGAGTAGGCCATCTGGACCCTCGAGCTTGCTCCGCCATTTAATAAGATCATGACTGATCTTTTGTGGACTCAGCTCCACTTTCCCGCCCGAACACCATAACCCTTTATTCCTTTATTCTTCAAACAACTATCTATCCTTACCTTGAAAACATTCAATGAAGGAGCCTCAACTGCTTCACTGGGCAAGGAATTCCATAGATTCACAACGCTTTGGGTGAAGAAGTTTCTCCTGAGCTCAGTCCTAAATCTACTTCCCCTTATTTTGAGGCTATGCCCCCTGGTTCTGCTTTCATCCGCCAGTGGAAACAACCTGCCCGCATCTATCTTGTATACTCCCTTCTTAATTATATCTGTTTCTATTACCGCCCCAGAGTTTAGTGAATTTTGGTAAATTATCACGAGTGCGTTTGCAATTTCCCTAGCTATCTCTTTCAGTACCCTGGGTTGCATTCCATCAGGGCCAGGAGACTTGTCTACCTTTAGCCCCATTAACTTACCCATCACTACCTCCTTCGTGATAACAATTGTCTCAAGGTCCTCACCCGTCAGAGCCTCATTTCCATCAGTCACTGGCATGTTATTTATGTCTTCCACTGTGAAGACCGACCCAAAAAACCTGTTCAGTTCCTCAGCCATTTCCTCATCTCCCATTATTAAAACTCCCTTCTCATCCTCTAAAGGACCAATATTTACTTTATTGTCACTCTTATCCACTCTTTTGTGTTTTATATATTTGTGGAAACTTTTACTATCTGTTTTTATATTCTGAGCAAATTTACTCTCATAATCGATCTTACTCGTCTTCATATCTTTTTTAGTAGCTTTCTGTTGGCCACTAAAGATTTCCAAATCTTCTAGTCTCCCACTAATCTTTGCCACTTTGTATGTTTTTTCCTTCAATTTGATACTCCCCCTTATTTTCTTAGATATCCATGGTCGATTTCCCCTCTTTCTACAGTCCTTCCTTTTTGTTGGTATAAACTTTTGCTGAGCACTGTGAAAAATCGCTTGGAAGGTTCTCCACTGTTCCTCTTCTGTTTCACCATAAAGTCTTTGCTCCCAGTCTACCTTAGCCAGCTCTTCTCTCATCCCATTGTAATCTCCTTTGTTTAAGCACGAAACACTAGTGTTTGATTTTACCTTCTCACCCCCCATCTGTATTTTAAAAGCAGGAGATTCAGAAGTCTGAGAACATGCACGAGCAGACTCAAAAACAGCTTCTTCCCCACTGTCACCAGACTCCTAAATGACCCTCTTATTGACTGACCTCATTAACACTACACCCATGTCTGCTTCATCCGATGCCAATGCTTATGTAGTACATTGTATATATTGTGTTGCCCTATTATGTATTCTCATGTATTTTCTTGAATTATGTTTAATTCCCTTTTCTTCCCATGTACTGAATGATCTGTTGAGCTGCTTGCAGAAAAATACTTTTCACTGTACCTCGGTACACGTGACAATAAACAAATCCAATCCAACAAATCCAATCCAAATTCCACCA
This sequence comes from Scyliorhinus canicula, assembly GCF_902713615.1. Lineage (NCBI taxonomy): Eukaryota > Metazoa > Chordata > Chondrichthyes > Carcharhiniformes > Scyliorhinidae > Scyliorhinus > Scyliorhinus canicula. The sequence goes on along the minus strand of NC_052148.1, from coordinate 29,252,109 downwards.
TATTGTGATCACTCCTTCCGAGAGGACCCCTAACTATCAGATCATTAATCAATCCTGTCTCATTACACAGGACAAGATCTAGGACCGCTTGTCCCTCGTAGGTTCCATTACATACTGTTCCAGGAAACTATAGCGGATACATTCTAGAAACTCCTCCTCAAGGCTGCCTTGACTGACCTGGTTAAACCAATCGACATGTAGATTTAAATCCCCCATGATAACTGCTGTAGCATTTCTACATGCATCAGTATTTCTTTGTTTATTGCCCACCCCACCGTAATGTTACTATTTGGTGGCCTATAGACTACTCTTATCAGTAACATTTTTGCCTTACTATTCCTGATTTCCACCCAGATGGATTCAACCTTATCCTCCATAGCGCTAATGTAATCCCTCTCAACTGTCATCCTTAAATAACAGAGCTACAACACCTCCCTTACCATCCACTCTGTCCTTCCGAATAGTTTGATACACTTGGATATTTAACTCCCAGTCGTGACCAGCCTTTAACCATGTTTCAGTAATGGCCACTAAATCATAGTCATTCATGATGATTTGCGCCATCAACTCATTTACATTATTCCGAATACTACGAGCATTCAGGTAAAGTACCCTTATGTTGGCTTTTATACCTCAGTTTTGAATATTAACACCTCTATCAGTAACCTCTCCTGAGTTATTTTTCCTTTAAATTTTCTCTTAATTTTCCTTATCGTTGAACCCATATCTTCATGTAATAACCTGCTGCCTCGCTTTCCATTTATGTTTTTACTTCCCATTTTATTCATTTTAGTATTACTGGGCCTATTCACTGAGCTCTCCTCAGTCACTGTACCTTGTACTGTGGCCCTTTTTTATTTTTGACTGTGGCTTCTCTGCCTTACATTTTCCCCCTTACTGCTTTTTGTCTCTCTCTCCGCGCTGTTTATTGAAGTCTCGCCTCTCTCTCCGCGCTCTTGACTGACACCCGCCTCTCTCTCTTCGCGCTCTTTACTGACAACACGCCTCTCTCTCCGAGCTCTTTATTGAAGTCTCGCCCCTCTCTCTCTGCGCTCTTTATTGAAGTCTCACCTCTCTCTCCATGCTTTCTATTGAAGTTTTGCCTCTCTCTCCGCGCTCTTTATTGAAGTCCCACACCTCTTTCTCTGCACTCTTTCTTGGCCTCGCCTCTCTCTTTGCTCTTTTTATTGAAGTCCCTCTGCGCTCTTTATTGAAGTCTCGACTCTCTCTCCGAGCTCTTTATTAAAGTCTCGCCTCTTTCTCCGTGCTCGTTATCGAAGTCTCGCACCTCTCTCTCCGTGCTCTTTATTGAAGTCTCGCTTCTCTTCTGCGTTCTTTAGTAATGCAATCTCTTCAAATAATTGTTCTCAGGATTTAATGCCGATCCATAATTGCACTGAGAAAATGTCTTTTGCAACTGTGTACCGAAGAAGGCATGAAAGGTCAACCATGACTGGAGTCATGTGTAGGGAAGAGCAAGTAGGGGTGGCAAATTCCCTTGCTTGCAGGGCATTAGGCAACTAATTGGGTTTCTGCAACAGTCAACAGATTTCATAGCAACATAGAATCTCTACAGTGCAGAATGAGGCCACTCGGCCCATCGAGTCTGCACCGACACTCTGAGAACACTCTACCTCGGCCCACTCCCCTGCCTTATCTCTGTAACCCCATAACTCCACCTAACCTTTGGACATTATGGGGCAATTTAGAATGGCAATCCACCTAACCTGAACTTATCTTTTTCTGGAGCTAGTCCACAAATTATCCAATTTCTCGAATTCAATTTCACAACTTGCCATGACCTTTACATTACTTGCTAGACTAGTGTCATAATCACAACACGTCTGTAGCCAGCATCGATAGTGCAGAGAGTATTGGACCTAACAAGCGTGTCACTTTTTGATAGTTCCGTTTATTTGCCTTCTCAGTCTTGAAATGTGTGCTATTTTTGAATTTGTTTTAATGAATCCATAACTACACTTGAAGATGATGTACGGCTTTATTTACACAGTTTAAGAGATCCTAAATTTTAACATATTCTTCATTAGGAATGTGAGAATATTCTGTTTTTTGGGCTAACACATAAAAACAAAAGAAATAGGGGCAGGAATACACCATTTGGCATTTCAAGCCTGCTCCGCCATTTAATAAGATCATGGCCTACCTTCTACCTGAACACCACCTTCATTCTATCACTCTCCTTCACAAATACTCGGTGTTGGACTCACCGGGGTCATCTCCCTGGTATTAAAACGATACCGCTGCACAATAACGGATGGATTTGGGTTAAAGCCCCACAACAGTTACTAGTTAGTTAAATATTTGCGTGTCAGGCACCACTGGATCAGTAAAGGTTTCATGTCGCTCCGAAAGTATGTGTGCCACAGGCTGCGCATACCAATCCCAGTCTTCCAAGTTGGTGTCAAAGACATCTAACCGTCTGAACAAAGGCATAATAGAAACAGAAATCCAACCTTTATCCAACAGGGAGCGGGAGGTGACTTATCCAATAGTGTAACAGCATTGATAGCTATCCAGTTTGACCCTCGTCGCCAGTTTTATAAGGCCACGAAGGAGTCCACACCGAGTAGCTTATTTACAGTGACAATTATATACATCACATGGTAGATCCCAACTGGGTCTGCCTTGCTGGTACCTAACTGGCCGGCTATATATACCATAGAGCTATGCATTGGTTTACGGGCTCCCGCCCCTTAACGGGGGGAGCTCATATTCTGCGAGTTTCACAGGAAAGTTAATTCCCACCCCATGAGATACTTGCGGATTATGACACACGTACTCCCCAATTTGCTGAGTGTCGAAACCGCCTGTTTTTAAAAATGTGTTTATGGCATGTGGGCATCATTGGCAAGGTCATCATTTATTGCCTCTGCCGAATTTCTCTTGAGAAGGTGGTGATGCCTTCATGAACTGCTATGGTCTATTTGGTGTAGGTACATCCACTGTGCTGTTAGGAAGGGGAATCCAGGATTTTAACCCATCCACAGTGAAGGAACGATGATATATTTCCAAGTTAGGATGCTGTGTGGCTTGGAGGAGAACTTGCAGGTGGTGATGTTCCCATGCATCTGCTACCCTTGTCCCTCGAGATCACGAGTGTGGAAGGTGTTGTCTAAGGAGCCTTGGTGAGTTGCTGCAGTGCATATTGTAGACGGTCACTGCTGCCAGTAATGTATGCAGTAAATGTTGAAGATAGTTCAGCTGCCAATCAAGTAAGCTGTTTTGTCTTGGATGGTACTGAGCTTTGGTAGTGTTGAAGCTGCACTCATCCAGGCAAGTGGAGATTATTCCATCACACTCCTGATCTGTGCCTTGGAGATGGTGGATAGATTTTGGGGAGACAGGAGATGAGTTACTCGGCACAGAATTCTCAGCTACTGACCTTGTAGCCATAGGGCTGGATTCTCCAATATTTTCCAATGGATTCTTCTGGCTATGTCCCCATGCCAGCATAAAAACGCTGGCGTTTTACTCTGGACTTTCCTTAAGAAAGTCCTGAGTGGCTCTCCCATCTGCAGGGGGCTTACAGGGCTCTGGAGTGCTTCCTGCAACTCTGGCTGCGGATACGGGGCTCCCCACTTCCGGTCAGGTGTCCACACATGTGTACAGCGCCGGCCGGCAGTGGCCGCCCCGTGGGACATGACGGACTCTCACCCCGGAGCGGCACCACAAATGTAGGCCTCCCCCGAGATTGCGCGCCCCCGGGTGTCCGTGATGACCGATCGCTCCCCTAGCTGTCCATGAGCCACTACCCGATGTTCCCAATAGCCGATTGGTGGTTAGAACCACGTCACGGGGACCGGCGAATCACATGAGCGGCGCTGGGCCGAATTTCCGGTTTGACGACCATTCTCCGCCCCCTGCGCTGAACGCGATTTCGGCGCGAAGGCCCAGAGAATCCAGCCCATAGTATTTATATTGCTAGTCAAATTCAGTTCCTGGTCAAAGGTGACCAAGAGAATGTTAATAGGGATTCACCGATGATAATGTCATTGCGATGGTTAGATTCTCTCCTGATAGGGATGGTTACTGCCTGTCACCTGTGTGACACAAAAGTTACTTGCCACTTATCAGCTCAAGCCTGAATGTTGAGGCCTTTCTGTATATGGACACAGACTGCTTCAGTATCTCAAGCATTGCAAATGGTGCTGAACATTTTACAATCGTCAGCGAACATTCGCACTTCTGACCTTATAATGGAGGGAAGCTCATTGATGAAGCAGCTGAAGATGGTTCCCTGAGTAACGTGTGCAGTGATGTCCTGCGACAGAAATCACTAGCCTCTGATAACTGCAACCATTTTCCTTTGTGCTGGGTATCACTCCAATTATTGGAGAGTTGTCCCCCTTACTCCCATTGACTCCAATTTTGCTGCGGCTCTGATGCCACACTCTGTCAAATGCTGCCCTGATGTCAAGGGCAGTCACTCTCACCTCACCAAATTCATTCAGCTCTTTAGTCCAGTTTTGAACTGAGGCCGTAATAATTTCAGGAGCTGAGTGGCCCAAGCAGGATTTAATCTGAGTGTCAGTGAGCAGGCCATAGAATCATAGAATCCCACAGAGCAGAAGGAGGCCATTCAGCCCATGGTGTCTGCGCTGACCCACCGAAAGAACACTTTATCTGAGCCCACTCTCCCGCCATATTCCCGGAACCCCGCACATTGATTACGGCTAATGCACATAACCTGCACGTCTTTGGAATGCGGGACGAAACCCACACAGATCCGGAAAGAATGCGCAAACTTCACCCAAACAGCCATCGAATACCGGAATCGAACCTAGGTCTCTGTCACTGTGAGGCAGCATTGTTATCCACTGTGCCACCGTTCTGCTTCCCTGTATCTCTGTCTCTTACGGTGTTAGATCATTGCTGAGTATACGCCGCTTGACTGCACGGTGGGCAACACCTTCCCTCACTGCTGAGGATCAAGAATGGACTGGTGGAGCTGCAATTGGTCAGATGGATTTACCCTGATTTACGATGGCAGGACATACCTGGGCAATTTTCCATATTACCAAGTAGACGCCAGTGTTGTAATTGTCCTGGAACAGCTCAGAACAGGTATAATGAATAGTATAGTTGCATTTAAGGGGGACCTACACAAGTATATGAGGGAGAATGGATAGAAGGTTACGCTGATTGATTTAGATGAGAAAAGATGAGAAAAGATGCGCGGTGCTTGAGTGGAGCAGAGACCCCTGCGTCTAGCCAAATCTGGGATTACGTCATCCGATGTAGCGATCATTCATTGCACTCCCTCTCAGGCAAGTATATCGTTCCTGAGGGAAGCAGACTAAAACTGTACACACTAATCCAGGTGCGGTCTCACCAAGGCCCGAGATAATTGCAGGAAGGCTTCTTTCCTCTCAATTCTTTTGTAAGAAATGCTAATACATCATTTATTTTCCTAATTTTTTGCCAATTCTGCAAATCAAGTTTCTATGATTCCTGTACAAGGATACAAGGTCCCTTTGAAGTCTGACATCCCCTCCTCTCTCCTTCCGTGCAAACAAAGTTGCAAAAATAAACTTTTTTTCATGGAGAAACAGTGATTGCTTTTCTTGATTGCACAAACCAGTCTGCACAGACTTGCCTGTTTTAATCAATATTATTATTGCTTTGAGATCCTAAGCTAGTTCATGTATTAAAGCTACTTTGAAAACAGGTTCATTATCAATTCTAATCCCTTTTGTCAGAGTAATGAACATAAACCTTGCAGTCTATTATACTAAATTCCTCTGATAACTTGAATAAGTTTCCAACCCGCATCATAGCTGTTGTGCATGAACCAAGTAAATAGGCAGCAAAGTTAATGGCTCTGAATAAACCAGCTATTAAATTAATTTATCCAACTGGAATAAATGGTGTAATGATTTCCAGTTTCTTTGTTTCGCTACAACACATTATTCACTCTTCAAATAAAAGGAGCACACATTTTTCCTGCATGAACTTGCTTTTCCTGAACTGTTGTATGCTCTTTAGTACATTTGTGGTATTGCATTAAGGAAAAGTTCAGAGCTGCGTTCCTTAGCTGCTTGTAATCATCACAATGACTGGAGATATTGGGCTGAATTGTCACTCACTGCAGAGTCAAGGGAGTTTGATTTGGGAAGTCTGCCGGCATGCACTCATATCTCAGGAAGAAGTGCCCCCAGTGGCACAATTTTCACCTCATGGGGGCAGAGGTGCCAATAGTTGGACCTCGGTTTGTTCCCCTGGGGCAGAATCGGGCCGACAGCCCACAGAGGCAGCCCACAGGAGCTGATGAGTGCTGAGGCTTTCTGTTTAAAAGGCCCATCTTGGTTCTCTGGGACTTCTTTCCAATTGTTTTGTTAAACATTAGGCCCTGTAATCCTGACTGCTCACAACCCATCAGGCCTCACCCACTCTCCATGACCCATCCATGCCAACTCCTACCACCCAACCACTCTCTTCTGTCCCCTCATGCCCTCTACACCAACCCATGCTCCCCAACCTCCATGGCCCTTCCGAACCCCCATGCCAACTTACCCCCACCCAGCACCTTATCCCTTGGATGAACAATAACACAATGATAACCTTCGGAATAATGCCAATAATTAGTGATTATAACTGCTGAAACATTTTTTTCAACCCTCGCTGACAGAACAAGCTGATTGTTTTCATTCTTTAAAGGGTTAGGGATTTAAATAACTTCACAGCTTGACTGTTCTGCAGACCTTGGGCGGAATTCGCCACCACCACCCCGGGAGGGAGAATCGGCGGGGCGCCGAGCGAGTCCCGCTACACCGCCCCAGCACCCGCAGACGATTCTCCCACCCCCCCCAAACCGGCGCGGCGAGATTCACGGCTGGGCGCTGGGAGAATCGCCACTCACTGTTTGTAATGGGCGAGCGGCGATTCTCTGGCCCGGATGGGCCGAGCGGCCTGCCCAACACGACAGATTCCCCCCCGCGCCGTCCACACCTGGTCGCTGCCGGCGGGAACAGCGCGGGAACGCTGGGGGGGGCGGCCTGTGGGAGGGGAAGGGGGGTTCTTGCACCGTGTGTTCTCAAAAGGGGTTTGGCCCGCGATCGGTGCCCACCGATCGGCAGGCCAGCGTCTCTGAAGGAGGACCTCCTTTCCTCCGCCGCCCCGCAAGATCCATCCGACATCTTCTTGCGGGGCGGCCGCGGGGAGGACGGCAATTGTGCATGCGCGGGTTGGCGCCAGCCAACCAGCGTATGCGCGGGTGATGTCATTTACGCGACGCCGCTTTTACGCGGCGCCAAGGCCCGGTGCACGTAAATGATGAGACGCCGCTCCTAGCCCCCCGGGGGCGGGAGAATAGGGGGCTGGGAGCGGCCTCCGAAGCCGGAGGGAAACACTCCGGTTTTCACTCCGCCGTCGGGACTTAGTTTCCCGATGGGAGAATTGCGCCCCTTATTCGCCCTTGAACAGCATTTATGATTACTGTTAAAAAATTGTAACTCCCTCACTGCAGGTTAATGAAAGGGTTCTGTGAATTAAGGCCCTTGCTACAACAAAAATAGGGGTCTGTTTAAATTCAACACTGGGTTCAAATGACTCTGAGTTTGGGTTTCCCTCATGTCTGGGGGCGCACCCCCTTTCCATGACCGGCGAAAATGGGATCTGTCGGAAATGGGGGTGGCATTTGTGGATCTGGGATCTGGCCTCCGTTTTTAAAGGCCCGCTGAGTCATTAGTGTAGAATATACAGTATTGAAGCAGACCAGTAATAGGAGCATGGGGAAGCCAATCGGCCCTTTGAGCCAACGATGCCCACATCCCATGAACTAATAAAAAAAACCCTCTAATCACTCACATCTTAACTTTCAATGTTCCAAGAAGAAGTCTTACCTGTTCCAACCTCTCCTGAGAACGGAAGTCCCATCTCCCAGGGAACATCCAGTAAATCTCCACTGCAAGGTTTCCTATAGCATGGTGCCTAGAATTGTGCTGAGGCCTAACCAGAAATTTAGAAAGTTCCAGCTTGATGTTTTTACTTTGATATTCTATTCATTTATTTATAAATCAAAATGACCCTTCAGCATTTTTAAACCATTTTTAAATTTTGTGTCTCCGGGTACTCTTCTATCACTTATTTTGTATACATTTATTACCTATCCTTTTTTGTTAAGTTTAGAGTACTCAATTCATTTTTTCCAATGAAGGGCAAGTTAGCGTGGCCAATCCACCTACCCTGCACATCTTTATCTTTTGGGTTGTGGGGGCGAAACCCACGCAAACACATTGGGAGAATGTGCAAACTCCACACGGACAGTGACCCAGAACTGGGATCGAACCTGGGACCTCAGCGCCGTGAGGCAGCAGTGCTAAGCACTGTGCCACCGTGCCATCCGATTACCTATCGTATAACACTGACATTACACTGACTGATCTGTAGGCCCTAGTTTTAATGTTATCTCTTTTTTTGTGTACAGGAACAATTTTAGCTCTGCAAAGATTCCGTCATGACCCTCGCTTTTATGGAACATTTGTACATACAAATGGGTCCCTCTGCTATCTCTTCCCAGGGTTCCTTAAATATGTATTTATGTATATCATCCAGACATACGAGTTTTATCCTCTTTCAGCTTTGTCATATATTTTCTCTTTTTCTAACACAACCAAATTAATAGTCTTTTCAAATTAATTGCCTAATTAAGTGTCGTTACCATTTTCAGTTTAAACTGAGGCAAGGTAGTTATTGAATCCTTTTGCGTTTCTTTATCACTACCTGGGGGGTTTTCTTGCTCAACCTCAGTGGTCCTAGTCCTGCTTCATTTTTACTTTGCTACCTATGTGGCTGTAGAACAATTTATTATTTCTTTGTGAAGTTATTGGCGGCAAAATTCTGCTCTCTCGCGTCTGTTTTGTTTTTGTGCGACAGGTGCCGTATTGGTTCCACAATGGTGTCCATGCCATTTTCCCTCACTCCTGGTGTGGCCTGCAGAGCACCATGTTGTTGAGGCCTTTAGCACAGGCATTACAATCATATACAGAGTAGGCAGATCATGGCATCAAGTTAGCTTATAACACCGACTTGATGTCGTCACTGTGGTCTTGGAACTCACCACTGTAGGCAACAGCCTCGCTGAAAAATGCAGTTGAACATGCATTCAGTAGTATGACGGGGCCTAAACCAGTGTTTGGATGGCTGGCTCATAGGCCACAAAAAGTACATTGGAGGAGCGGTGGAAACACAAATGCTGTCATCCTGAGAAAGGTCAACATGTTTTTGCTCCTTGGAGCAACTTCCACATCCCTGTGGTGGTATTGCAGAAGTCCTAATTGTCATGTTCTTGTACAGAGACAATTACTGAGTCGGCGTACTAAAGAACATCTAGTTCAAGACTAGTTAATTTTACTATCATATAATAAACTGTGGGCAAGAAACTAATACTATCATGCTGGAACTGACCACGATGACTACTCCTCCAGACTCCCCCAGGTTACAGTATCACGTACTATTACTTGCCTGACACCTACTGGTCGGAGACTATACATATTTACACATGCACTTGCATATCACTACATTAGAAATCTTTGGAGGCCAGGATGTTAGACTGCTGTTAAAATCTAACCACTCCTTTGAACACAGAGATCCACAGTTGAAATGGTAGCAGTCTGAGCCTGCAAGGTATCAAGCTGAAAATTTTAGCCTCAGTCTGAACTGATATTGCAGCACTCATCAAAGACAATGGGAAAGTTATGGATCAAAAAGAGGCCTTTTTGCCTTGGATTTGATTTATTTTCATGTGTACCGAGGTACAGTGAAAAGTATTGTTCTTTGTACAGTCCAAGCAGATCATTCCGTACATGAAAAATACATAGGCCATCCATAAATACAGAATGTAAATACACAGACATCGGGTGAAGCATACGGAGTGTAGTACTACTCAGTGGAGAAGATTTGTGAAGAGATCAATTCAGTCCACAAGAGGGTCATTCAGGGGTCAGAGAAGCAGCTGTTTTTGAACCTGTCAGTCCGTGTGCTCACACTTTTGTGTCTCTTGCCCGATTGAAGAGGTTGGAAGAAAGAGTAAGCCGGACACGACACACGCACACTCCCATCAGCATCAATGGCTCTGAAGTGGGGATGGTCGATAGCTTTTTAAAAAAAAAAAAATTTTTATTCAGATTTTCACAAAATATCAATAACAGAAAATATTAACAAAAAATATTAACAACTAAGAAAAATAAAAAAGAGCATCCCCCCATCCCCTGGTAAATACAAAAATGAAGAAATAGATTAATACCCATCATAAACAAAGAACACATGTGCACGTCCCTTCAACCCAACCCACAGAAACGACCCCCCCCCCCCCCCCCCCCCCCCCCCCCCCCCCCCCCCCCCCCCCCGCCGGGCTGCTGCTGCTGCTGGCCTTTTTCCCTACCGTTCTGCCAGGAATCTAGGACAGGCTGCCACCGCCTGAAAAACCCCTGTACTGATCCCCTCAGGGCAAATTTCACCCTCTCCAATTTGATAAACCCCGCCATATCATTGATCCAGGCCTCCACGCTTGGGGGCCTCGCATCCTTCCACTGAAGGAGAATCCTCCGCCTGGCTACTAGGAACGCAAAGGCTAGAACACCGGCCTCTTTCGTCTCCTGCACTCCCTGCTCCACTGCAACCCCAAATGTTGCGAGTCCCCAGCCTGCCTTGACCCTGGATCCTACCACCCTCGACACCGTGCTTGCTACCCCCTTCCAAAATTCCCCCAGCGCTGGGCATGGTTCGCTGGGCTCCCCGGGCACCTAGTACACCTGTCTTCGCCCCCAAAGAACCTACTCATCCTCGTCCCGGTCATATGAGCCCTATGTAGCACCTTGAACTGTATGAGGCTAAGTCTTGCACAAGAAGAGGAGGTGTTCACTCTTTCCAGGGCATCCGCCCACGTCCCCTCCTCAATCTCCTCACCCAGCTCCTCTTCCAATTTACCCTTCAGCTCCTCCACCGAGGCCTCGTCTACCTCCTGCATCACTTGGTACATGTCCGAAATTCTCCCCTCTCCAACCCACACCCCCGAGAGCACCCTGTCCTGGACCCCACGCGGGGGCAACAGAGGGAACCCCACCACCTGCCGCCTCGCAAACGCCCTTACCTGCATGTACCTAAAAGTGTCCCCAGGGGGAGCCCGAACTTCTCCTCTAACTCACCCAGGCTCGCAAATTTCCCGTCTACAAACAGGTCCCTCAACCTCCTAACACCTGCCCTGTGCCAACTCAGGAACCCGCCATCGATTCCCCCTGGAACAAACCGGTGGTTCCCCCGTATCGGGGACCCCATCGAGACCCCCACCTCCCTCCTGTGCCACCTCCATTGCCCCCAAATTCTGAGGGTAGCCGCCACCACCGGGCTCGTGGTATACCTCGTTGGAGGGAGCGGCAACGGCGCCATTACCAGCGCCTGCAGGCTCGTGCCCACACAGGACGCCATCTCCATCCTCTTCCATGCTACCCATTCCCCGTCTATTACCCACTTACGCACCATTGCTGTGTTGGCAGCCCAATAGTAACCACAGAGGTTGGGCAGCGCCAGCCCCTATCAGTGCCCCGCTCCAAAAACACCCTTCTCACCCTCGGGGTCCTGTACGCCCATACAAACCCGTAATACTCCTGTTGACCCTCCTAAAAAAGGCTTTCGGGATAAGGATGGGGAGGCACTGGAACAGGAACAAAAACCTCGTGAGCACCGTCATCTTGACTGACTGCACCCTGCCCACCAGCGACAGTGGCAACATGTCCCATCTTTTAAACTCCTCCTCCATTTTCTCCACCAGCCTCGTGAGGTTAAGTTTGTGTAGGGCCCCCCAGCTCCTGGCCACCTGGACTCCCAGGTACCTAAAGCTCCTCTCCGCCCTTTTTAGTGGGAGCCTACCAATCCCCTCCTCCTGACTCCCCGGGTGCACGACAAACAGCTCGCTCTTCCCCAGTTTGAGCTTGTACCCTGAGAAGTCCCCAAATTCCCTAAGAATCTTCATCACCTCCGGCATTCCCCCCACTGGGTCCGCCACATATAGCAATAAGCCATCTGCATAAAGCGACACACAGTGCTCCTCCCCACCCCGCACCAGTCCCCTCCAGTTCCTTGACTCCCTCAACGCCATGGCCAGGGGTTCGATTGCCAACGCAAAGAGCAAGGGGGACAGAGGACACCCCTGTCTCGTCCCTCGGTATAACCGAAAGTACTCCTATTCGTGGCCACGCTCGCAATCGGGGCCTCATATGACAACCTAACCCATCTGACAAACCCCTCCCCAAACCCAAACCTTTCCAGCACCTCCCACAAGTACCCCCACTCTACCCTATCAAAGGCCTTCTCCGCGTCTAGTGCCACCACTATCTCCGCTTCCCCCGCTACCGCCGGCATCATAATGACATGCAAGAGCCTCCGTATGTTGGTGTTCAGCTGCCTACCCTTCACGAACCCCGTCTGATCCTCGTGGATGACCCGTGGCACGCAGTCCTCTATCCTTGTGGCCAAGATCTTTGCCAACAGCTTGGCGTCTACATTTAACAGCGAGATCGGACTGTATGATCCACACTGCAGGGGGTCCTAGTCCCGCTTAAGGACATAGCCCCCCCTCCCTTGCCTTGTTGAAGGTCCTAACCAACAGGGGACCCAGCAGGTCTGCATACATTTTATAGAATTCGACGGGGAACCCATCCGGCCCCGGCGCCTTCCCCGGCTGCATGCTCCCTATCCCTTTGACCAGCTCCTCCAGCTCAATCGGCGCCCCCAGTCCCTCCACCTGCCCTTCCTCCACCTTCGGGGATCTCAGCTGGTCCAAGAAGCGCCCCATTCCCCCCCCTCCGCTGGGGGTTCAGACTGATACAATTCCCCGTAAAAGTCCCTGAAGACCCCATTGATGTCTACCCCCCTTCGTACCACATCCCCCCCCTATCCTTAACACCACCAATCTCCCTGGCCGCATCCCGCTTACGGAGCATCCTACTCGCCTTCTCCCCATATTCATACACCGCTCACCGTGCCTTCCTCCACTGAGCTTCCACCTTTCTGGTTGTCAATAAGTCGAACTTGGCCTGAAGACTACGCCGCTCCCCCGGCAATCCCTCCTCCGGAGCCTCCGCGTATCTCCTATCCACCCTCACCAACTCCCCCACCAGCCTCTCCCTCTCTCTTTGCTCCCTCCTCTCCCTATGGGCTCGGATGGAGATCAACTCCCCTCTAATCACCGCCTTCAATGCCTCCCAGACCGTCCCCACTCGGACCTCCCCATTATCATTGGCCTCCAGGTACCTCTTGATACATCCTTGAACCCGCCCACCCACCTCCTCATCTGCCAGCAGCCCCACCTCCAAGCGCCAGAGAGGGCGCTGGTCTCTCTCCTCCCCCAACTCGAGGTCCACCTAGTGCGGGGCATCATCCGAAATGACTATCGCCGAATATTCGGCATCCTCCACCCTCGAAATCAGCCCCCTGCTCATAATTTAAAAATCGATCCGGGAATAGGCCTTATGCACATGGGAGAAGAATGAAAACTCCCTGGCCCTCGGCCTCGCAAACCTCCAAGGATCCACCCCTCCCATCTGGCCCATGAACCCCCTCAACACCTTAGCCGCCACTGGCCTCCTACCCGTCCTGCACCTGGATCAATCCAGTGGCGGATCCAGCACTGTATTGGAGTCCCCCCCCCATTATCAGGCCCCCCCGTCTCCAGATCCTGAATGCGGCCCAACATGCGCCGCATAAAACCCGCATCGTCCCAGTTCGGGGCGTATACGTTAACCAGCACCACCCGCTCCCTCTGCAGCTTGCCGCTCACCATCACATACCTCCCGCCGCTGTCCGCCACCACATTCGACGCCTCAAACGACACCCTCTTTCCCACCAGGATCGCCAACCCCCAATTTTTTGCATCCAGCCCTGAATGAAACACTTGGCCTACCCATCCCTTCCTCAGTCTAACCTGGTCCGCCACCTTCAGGTGCGTCTCCTGAAGCATGGCCACGTCCGCCTTCAGCCCCTTCAGGTGCGTAAACACACGGGCCCGTTTGACCGGCCCATTCAGTCCCCTCACATTCCAGGTTATCAGCCGGATCAGGGGGCTCCCTGCCCCCCTCCTCCGCCGACTAGCCATAACCCTTCCTCTGCCCGTCACTTGCCCGCGCCCCCTGCTCGGCCCGTTCCCCACGGCGGCAAACCCCATCTCGACCTTCCCTGCATACTCCAGCTCCTTCCTGGCCATTCCAGCAGCAACCCAGTACACCCCCCCCCCCATTCTCCCCCCCCCCCCCCCACCCCCTCCCCCCCCCCCCCACCCCCAAGCGCGCTACTCCCTCCATAGTACTCCCGTAAGCCAGCTTACTCCTGCTGACCCCGGCAACTCCCGCCACTCCTTCGACCCCTCCCAGCGTGGGGCTACCCCTCCTCCCCAATGCCCACCAGCAGGCTCTCCTCCTCCCCCTCCCACTCTCATGTGGGAAAAAAGCCCACCCTTCCCAGGTCCGACCCCGACCCCATCAACCCTCAGCACGGGAAAAAGCCCGCGCTTTCCACCTGCCCAACCCCGCCTCCTCTAAAGCAGCTCCCACTGTCGGCCCAAGCCCCTCGCGGGGCCCCAGCCCCCTTCCCACCATCAGCTCCCCACACTGCAAGTCTACCCTCCTCCTCGAGCCCATCCACCGAACCCACGCAAAAATAACAGTGCCCCACCCGCCCTGAAAACCACACAGAACCAGCATTAAACAGAAAGCCCCCCCTCAGAAAATAACACAGTTACATACAGACCCCCGCACCCAACCCTCAGTTTGAGTCCAACTTCTCGGCCTGCACAAAGGCCCACGCCTCCTCCAGGGACTCGAAGTAAAAGTGTCGGTCCTTGTAGGTGACCCACAAACGCGGCGGCTGCAACATGCCAAACTTCACTCCTTTTCTGTGTCGCACCGCTTTCGTCCGGTTGTACCCGACCCTCCTCTTAGCCACCTCCGCACTCCAGTCCAGGTAGATCCGTACCACCGCGTTCTCCCACCTGCTACTCCGCTCCTTCTTGGCCCACCTGAGCACACACTCCCGGTCAGCGAACCGGTGGAACCGCACCAGCAGCGCCCGTGGCGGCTCATTCGGCTTGGGCCTCCTGGCCAGTATTCTGTGGGCCCCCTCCAGCTCCAGGGGCCCCTTGAAGGACCCAGCTCCCATCAGCGAATTCAGCAGGACGACCATGTAGGCCCCCAGGTCCAACCCCTCCAGCCCCTCCGGGATCCGCAAATTGTTCCGCCTCGACCGGTTCTCCATCTCCTCGAACTGCTCCTGCCACTTTTTATGGAGCGCCTCATGCATCTCCACCTTTACCGCGAGGGCTGAGGCCTCATCCTCTCTTTCAGAGGCCTGCTTTCGGATCTCCCGGATTGCCACCCCCTGGGCTGTCTGAGTCTCCAGCAGCTTGTCAATGGAAGCCTTCAACGGCTCTAGCAGCTCCGCTTTGAGCTCCCGAAAGCAGCGCTGGAGAGTCTCCTGCTGCTTCTGCGCCCACTGCCTCCATGCCTCTAGGTCTCCGCCGGCCGCCATCTTGTGCTTCTTCCCTCTCATTTTTGTTTTGGCGCTGCCACCGCTATCTTGCTCGCCCCACTCCTGGTCCAGGCCATATACCGATGGGGAACTGCTGCTGACTCCGTCCCACATCGGGATCGTCGAACAAGTACCGCTGGGGGGTCCTAAAAAGAGCTTCGATGGTCGATAGCTTTAAGTTCCTAGGGGTAACCATCACTAACAGTCTGTACTGGTCCACTCACATTGCTGCAACACACAAGAAAGCCGAACAATGTCTCTACTTCCCACAGAAGTAGGAAGCAGTGAGTCTGCATCGACTCTCACAAACGTCCACAGATGTGCGATAGAGAGCATCCTATCCAGCTGCATTACAGCTTGGTATGGCAACTGCTCGGTCCAAGATCACAAGAAACTGCAGAGTGGTGAACTCAGCCCAATGCATCACACAAGCTTGCCACCCCCACATTGATTCACCTCCCGCTACCTCATGAAGGCAGACAGCATTTTCAGAGACCCCTCCCACCCAGGCATTGCCTTCTTCCAGACACTTCCATCAGGCAGAAGGTACAGAAGTCTGAAGACTCGCACATCCAGACATAGGAACAGCTTCTTCCCCCCATCTGCAAGACTCCTCAATGAGTCCCCCTCGGACTGATCTGTTCCCTGTAACAACACTATTCATGACGCCCTATGCTGCTCTTGCTCATGTATTTGCTTTGTTTGGCCACTTGTTCCGCACTGTAACCAATCACTGTTTGTCGATGTGCCATTTGTCAATGTTCTCTGTTGATCATTCTTTTGTCTACTATGTACGTACAGTGTGCGTTCCCTTGGCCGCAGAAAAATACTTTTCACTGTACGTCGGTACATGTGACAATAAATCAAATCAAAATCAAATCAGGGTGGGAGGGGTCTTTGGATTATGCTGCCCGCTTTCCCAAGGCAGTGGGAAGTGTGGACAGTCAATGGATGGGAGGCAGGAGCCTTTCAGCTCCTCGTGTCTGCGCTGACTGAAAAAAGGAGAGAGCCCACCATTCTAATCCCACTGTCCAAGGACTAGTCCATAGCTTTGTAGGTTCCAGCGCTTCAGCTGCAGATCCAGGTACCTTCAAAATGAGATGAGGGTTTCTGCCTCCACCACCAAACCGGACAGGAAATTGCAGATACTCACCACTCTCTGTGTGGATAGGTTTTTACTCACGCACCCTCTCATCCTTATACCAATCACCTTAAATCTATATTCCCTCTCCAATAGGGGAAACAGCTCTTGCCTCCTGTCTCCTCTATATAGGCACCTCATAATTATGTATAACTATGCTGTCACTCTTCAGCCTTTGTTCTAAGAAAAGCCACCCTAGTCTATCCAATCTCTCCTCATAGCTACAATTTTCAAGTCCTGGCAACATTCTTATGAATCTCTTCACTCACTCCAAGGAACTATGTCCTTCCTGTTATGTTGTGGCCAGAACTGCGCACAAATTTCCAGCTGTGGCCTGACCAGCATTTCATACAGTTCCAATATTACATCGCTGCTTTTGTACTCTGTAGCTCATCCAGTAAAGGAAAGCATCCCATATTTTCTTTACCACCTTAGCGACCTGTCCTGCCACCTTCATTGATGTGTACAAAATTCTGACAGACTTCGACTGGGTAGATGCAATAAGGATGTTTCCCATGGTTTGGCATTCCAGGACCAGGAAACAGAGTGTTAGAGTAAGATGGAGGCCATTTTGGACTGAGATGAGGAGGAATTTCTTCAGCCAGAAGGTAGAAAATCTTTGGCATTCTCAACGCCAGACGGCTGTCGAAGCGCAGTCATTGAATCTGTTCAAAGCAGAGGTTGATTGATATCTAGACACCAAGACATTAATGAGGGATACTGGGATGGTGGAGAAAGATGCCATTGGGGTAGAAGATTAGCCATGATCTGTTTAATTGGTGAAACAAGCAGGAGGGATTGAATGGCCTACTCCTCTTATGTTCCTACGAGAGGGAGGACGCACGGCCATGCCTGCCCCTCGCCAGTTAATTGCTGCTACCCCCAATCATGAGACACTTTGTCCTGTGAGAGAGAAGGTAATGTGTCAATGAGTTTGGTGAAGCATGTTTGGGCAATGTGCCTGCACAGTTGAATTGAAAGCAGTGAGTGCAAGCTGAGGGATTTCAGTGTTCGGCTTCCACCAATGGCAAGTATGTGGGCGAATTAAGGAAACAAATGCATGGGCTGACTCTTTGTTGCCTGGGATTGTTGGTAGGTGATTGAATAATAAGTGGTGACTGAAGCAGTGTGTGAGACTCGTGATTTATTTTTAAGGGAATGACATGTGTTGACATGTGAAGATGCAATTCCTGACTTGGAATAGTCATTTGAGTTCATTAAACTCCTTGCGATATTCCATCCAGACTCTCTGGACAAGGCTGCTGGCATTGATTGTAACAATATCTATTGCCACTGCCTTCTTGGTCTCTGCTTGGAGGCCTTCCTAGCTCCTTAAGGAAAGAGAGCCGCCCTGCTCCTGTGCACCGGTGCATTGACTTCAGGAAGTGAAGTATCATACACACTCCTGTCTGCATCAATGGTGCTGAGGTGGAGATGGTTGAAAACTTCAAATTCCGAGGTGTGTACATCGCCAACAATCTGTCCTGGTCCACCCACATCGACGCTACAACCAAGAAAGCACAACAGAGCCTATACTTCCTCAGGAAACTATCAAAATTCAGCATGTTCACATTGACTCTTTTAAAAAAAAAAAAAATTTAGATTACCCAATTATTTTTCCAATTAAGGGGCAATTTAGTGTGGCCAATCCACCTACTCTTCACATTTTTGGGTTGTGGGGGTGAAACCCACGCAGACACGGGGAGAATGTGCAAACTCCACACGGACAGTGACCCAGAGCCGGGATCAAACCTGGGACCTCAGCGCCGTGAGGCAGCTGTGCTAACTACTAGGCCACCACATTGACTCTTACCAGTTTTTACAGATGTACAATAGAAAGCATCCTATCTGGCTGCATCACAGCCTGTTATGGCAGCTGCTTGGCCCAAGACTGTAAGAAACTACAGAGAGTTGTGAACACCGCCCAGTCCATCACACGAACCTGCCTCCCATCCATTGTCTCCATCTACACCTCCCGCTGCCTGGGGAAAGCAAGGAGCATAATCCAAAGATCCCTCACACCCGGTTATTCTCTCTTCCAAACTCTTTGATCGGGCAGGAAAAACAGAATTCTGAGAACATGCACTAACAGACTCAAAAACAGCTTCTTCCCCACTTTTAACAAACTCTAAACGACTCTTATGGACTGAACAGATCTCTCCACACAACCTCTCTATTGAGTAGCACTACACTCCGTATACTTCACCCGATGTCTATGTTTATGTATTTACATTGTGTATCGTATGTCTTATGTTTTTTTTCTTATACGGAGCGATCTGTCTGGACTCTACCAGAACAATACTTTTCACTGTACCTCAGTGCATGAGACAATCAATCAAATTCAATCTAATCCAACCTCCTGTGCCACGGCCCCCAATATTGCATCAGAAAATATTTGTGCAAGTTCTTTGCCCTCTTTTTCCATTTTTGTGGATATTTCCTGCTCCTTTTTCACCATTTCTGGCTTCTGCTGTGGTAAAAAATATATGTTCCATTTGAGAGGTGCAGGCTGGATTCGTGCAGGCTCATGATATCTTTACACATAACGGGTGTGGGGTAATCTCGCATTGCAATCTCTTTGCCTGTTTTTAGGGACTACTGAATTCTGTACCCACTGTCTTCACAGGCTAGTCGGTAGTGAGGGCAGCACGGTAGCATTGTGGTTAGCACAATTGCTTCACAGCTCCAGGGTCCCAGGTTCGATTCCCGGCTTGGGTCACTGTCTGTCCGGAGTCTGCGCATTCTCCCCGTGTGTGCGTGAGTTTCCTCCGGGTGCTCCGGTTTCCTCCCACAGTCCAAAGATGTGCAGGTTAGGTGGATTGGCCATGCCAAATTGCCCTTAGTGTCCAAAATTGCCCTTAGTGTTGGGTGGGGTTACTGGGTTCTGGGGATAGGGTGGAGGTGTGGACCTTTGGTAGGGTGCTCTTTCCAAGAGCCGGTGCAGACTCGATGGGCCGAATAGCCTCCTTCTGCACTGTCAATTCTATAGTCTCCTTCAATGTATAAATAACGACCACATCACATGAAACTTCTTTTCCCCTTTGTGGACAGAACCTGAGCTGCTTTAGTTTTTCTAAATCTATTTGAATGCCTTCACCATACAAAGTAGACATTTTTGGTTAAGCTTTGCAAATGGCCACAGCGAATCCCTTATTCCCCAATCTAAAATAGAAGCATTAATTCCTCAACAGAGCTAACATTTAATTTGCAACTTTTTATTTTATTGGCCACTTTTGGTCCAGAATTAGATCCAAGCTCACAATATGAAACCTCTGTTTACTGATTAAATCTAGTAAACATAATGTGGGGTTAATGCAATAAATTTTGTGACTTGTACTTGAAGAGCCAGCAATTTGTACATAATTCACTGACTACACTCATTCACCTTTACATCGCACTTTAATGGTTGGCTGAGTCTTTTGACCTACATGAGGCAGTTGACACAGCTGCTTATAAAATACTACTGCAGAAACATAAATGGTTTGTTTTTCAGCCTTAGGTCATTGTTGTGGTTTAAATCAGAGATAGCGAAGCAGAGGTTTTAAAAGTCGCGTGTGTTGTATCTGAGATACTGGGTCGGTACTCCTCAAAGGCCAGGATTACATCCTTTATTCTGTTCATATATTAATGAGCTGCTGGAGGTGCTCTGTTCAGTGTGGATATCTATGCATGCCAGTAAAGCTACCATTTTATCTGTATCGTCGACACTTCTTGATATCTCAATTGCTCTGTCACAGGAACTGGCGGTAATTAAGAGCGAAATAGTCTGATGGGACCCATTTATTGCAGAGGTGAATTAAGACCATTCCAATCCTCTTGGTCTCGCTTGACAAAATATGTAAAGAATAATGTCACGGACCCTTTAAAAGGTCCCCAAAGTCACCCGTATTTGTACGTGAGTGTGAATTTTCTTACTCACGAACTGAGAAATTCAATTTAAAATAACCCAGCAGCAAAGCTTTTGTCAGCTGAAAAGAGAAGGATAATTTATTTCACTCAATTGCTCTGGAAGTTACTTAAGAAAAGAGTAAAGTTATCAACACACACACACACAAGGATTAGTTAGAAATGAACATGAAATGAACATATAATAGTTATAAACATAAATCAAGATTAGCCCAAATTCAGTGTAGCCTTGATATATTTTTAAGTTAGGTGTTGCGTTGTCTGAAGTGAAGGTTTTGAGGTTGTGGAGTATTCTCTGCAGCTGCACTGGCTTCCACTGTTGAATTGCCAGAGGTTGCTTGAACAGGCAGCTTAATAAATGGAATCAGGTGGGGGTGGGGAGAGAAGAGTTTCTTTAGTTTCTTATTCAAACCCATAAAATTCTAACAGGACTGGTCAGGGTAGACGCAATGGTTGCCAATGGCGGGGGTGTCCAGAAGCAGGGGTCACAGTCTGAGGATACGGGGTCGACCATTTAGGACCGAGACGAGGAGAAATGTCTTCATCCAGAGAGTGGTGAGCCTGTGGAATTCGTTCCCACTGAAAGCATTGAGGCCAAAATACTGTGGGCGCGATCTCCCGGCCGTGTTGCATCGAAAGGTGGTGCGGCTGGTAGATGCCGGCAGATCCCTCTTCCAGGATCTACCAGGCTCGCCATAGCTCGCTAGATTCAATGTGATTTTGTGAGACGTTGTGATCTGAATCCCGCCCATTGTGGGCACAATCATTATTTTGCAAATCTGCATATTAGAGCGAGACAGCTAGCCTCACTCTAATACACACTCCCTTGATCTACCCGAGGCATTGGGATCTAACTCCGCCTCAGAGACTTCGGTAGAGTGCCGTTCAGCAAAGGCGGTGGTCCCCACAAATGGAAACCAGACGGAATGGCACTTCTGAGGATGTACCAGGGGATTGGAGGCCTTCAGGTGCTTGGCCTTTGGGATGAATGGCGCCCTGGCACTGCTGGTGCCACCAAGGCATTCTGCCACAAGCCCAAGATGCCAGCCGGGCAGTGCCCAGGTGGTACACCCCAGCTGTCAGGGGCGCTGCCAGGGTGCATTTTTCCCACAGCAAGGATCAGGTCCAGGGGTACTCTGCGTGTGTGAGGTGGGGTGCGATGTTCCCAAGGACCCCCTTATTGCTGAGTTGGAGCTTTGGGGGAGGTTTGGGAGTCACATCAGGGAGTTGAGAGATCGGGGAGTGATTTAAAAATGGTGTCCCAATCTCTTGCTGCACTGAAGAGCTCCAGCGAGCAGAGTTTCTTGGTGCAGGAAACGGGACTAAGTGCCGCCACAGCGGGGAGTTCCCCGCCAAGAGTCCGAATACCCAATAAATAGTCTGATGTTTCTCAGCACTGCGAGAATACCCAGCTAAATGCGCTCATCACGGGACTCTGTTACAATTTGATTAGATAGCGCCTTGTATGTTTTCAAGAAGCAGTTAGGTATAGCACTTGAGGCAAAGGGTCTAAGGACATGGGGGAAGGTGGGATCCAGCTATTGAGTTGGATGATCAACCATGAACATAATGAATGGCAGAGCAGACTTGAAGGGCTGAATGTCCTCCTCCTGCTTCTATTTGCTATATTTCTACGTCCCTTTTGTAGCCTGGTTGCTTAAAGCAGTTTGATAGCTGTGCTGGAAGTATAAAGGATTAATAGATAGGACGTGCTAATGTATGATGTCATAGATGATGATGTACCACTGACATGAGTCAGTCATGTGTTAGACCCGAGAGAGAGAGGTTGGAATCATACCGAGGAGCAACCCTGCAACCTGTAAAGATGTAGGGCTCGGTTCTCTGGTCTGCCAGCCACGCTGGTGCCAGGATTCTATCTTCCCACCGCTTGTCAATGGGATTTCCCATTGTAACCACCGCATGTCACTGCAAAACCCAGCTGCCGGTGAGAAAATTGAATCGCAATAAGTACAAATCAACAAGTGTTAAGCAGATACAGGAATTGACTACAGACTGCCGGACAGCCAAGCCCCGTGCTCAGAGACCAAGACAGAAGAATCCAAATTCAGAACATGGTGGCAGTGACAGAGACATTGATATAAAAGGTACATCAGTGTTAAAGGAGGAACCACAGAGTAAAGAAACCTTTGAAAGCTGCTTGAAGAAATTTCAGCAATAAAAGGAGACACATAGGAAAGATGACCATATCTAGTGATGAGACCCTGCCCTTGCCCCCGTCCATTTGACTGGCTCGTATGTGCAGAGAGGCTAAAAGGGGTAGTATGCAAATGCAGTGTTCTCCCGCTCCGAGCAGCACCAGCTCTTCACATTAAAAGGCCAAAGTTTCAAGTTAGTTCCTTTCTTTATTAAGTAGGTCCAATAGCAAATGAGGTTCTCCTAAGATAAGGCATGCAGGAGTCCACTGCGGACTTTGAGTCCATCCTTCAAGCCTTTAATACCTTGTTTTACCTGCCACAGAACTCCATTATCGAGCGAGCATATGGTTCAGTGTGCGATGTGACCCCAACTCCGAGCGCCGAATCGGGTTATCATTCAGGGTCATTTTAATCATTGTCTCATAGCAGCAAATATTTATGAAACACATCCCTTCCCAGAAATGGACAAAATTAAGTGGATGGTCTGAACGCAGAATACTGATCAGTTACAGTTGTAGTTGGCTACAATCTATGGTTGAAAAAAGGGAGTTAGGGAGTTACAGATGGGACATGATGATGTATGCCACAGATGGTGATGACCCACTGACACCAGTCAGTCATGTGCTGGACGAGAGGGAAAGAGGTTGGGAATCATGCCCGCTCTGTAACCTGTTTCGATGTAGTACTAATAAATAAGAGTTAAGCAAATACCGGAAGATGTCTACAGTCTGTCTAAGAACCAAAGTTCTTATTTTTTTATTGGATTTTTTTATTTTCTGCACAGAATGCCAGCTGAGGTGATGAAACTGACGTGCAGCTCGCTGGCTGCACAGTTGGATCTTCTCATCAGATAATACAGCACTCTGTAAAATCTGCAGGCGTGACTCACGCTAGCGGGTGGGGCTGGAACAATCCGGCAGCCAGGAACCCTGAGATCCTTTCGAGAGGGCGTCCTAATCTCCGATAGAAAACACAGAAATCTTCCACAACACGCATAAGGGAACCCCGACTCAGGATACAGGGAACCTCCCCCCTCGGCCTTGCAGCCCCCCCCCCCCCCCCCCTTCATCTATACACACAAAAGGAACCCACCCCCATTGAAACTCCCCAGAGGAGTCCACTCTGGCACTGACCCCTGGGGGCAGTGATGGGGCAGTGCCAGCATACTGCCAGCCATGTCGCTCTCCCCATGGGAGCTATACTTAATTGTGTGGACCCGGCGAGTTCCTCCACCTCATTCCCGTTTTTAAAAACTTATAAACCTCACCGCTGTAATGTCATGTCAGCCAGGGGGGAGATCCCCATGTGGTGGGTACATACGGCGGGGATCCCTTTCAATAGATTGTAATTTATTTAAATGAGTAATTTACCTGGATCTGTAATGATTTGATTACCTGCAAATGCTCGCATTCCAAGCATTGTCCAGCATCTCTGACTTTGTCTATAATATAATATATAAATGTTTCTGGAACATACCTCAACATTCACCTGAGGAAGGAGCTGCGCTCCGAAAGCTCGTGTTTGAAACAAACCCGTTGGACTTTAACCTGGTGTTGTAAGACTACTTACTGTATTTAAATGAGGTTCCTGTCCTTTCTGGGAGGAAGAAGATTATGTTGGTGATATTCCCGTTTTCCAAGCATCGGAATATTTTGCACCCAGCTCGCAATTTATGCTCTGGCGAACGTGGGTGCAAAATTGCAGACTTAAGACAAAACGATCCAATCATGGAACAGTGTTTGCTGGTCCCTCTCCAAGTGTTGAAGCTCTTGTCTGCCTCTCTCAAGGTGATTTTGTCTTGTCTCCGCTTTCTGTCCATTTTAATGCTTTTTGTAAGAGCGAACATGGTGTTCTTCTCATGTAATCTGTGCAAAAACGCCACATCATCTCCCAAATAAAGACATCAGCACTTAAAACAGCCTTTCTCCCACCTGTGGTTCTTGGCTTTTGTCCGAGCCAAGACACAATTAACATACTTACAATGAGGAGTCAAACAAGCTTTGTTAACTGCTGGACAAGACCACAGTAATAATTGAATTAAGGATGGTCTTTTGTCCTCTCGGGGGGGGGGGGGGGGGGGGGGGGGGACGACCCAGGGTGGGATTTTACAGCCCCTCCCACTGTCAGGATTTTCCAGTCCCACAGAAAGTCAGTGGACTATTGGCTGGCCCGCTGGATCCACCAAGGCGGGGCTGGAAAACCCCGACCAAAGCCTGCAATGCACAATTCTGTCTGGTAGCCTGGAGCCATTTTGAAACAGTCCTGAAACTCTGTCCAAGGGGTTTTCTTCTAAATTCTAAAAATTGGTAATACCATTACTGTGTACCATAACAATAATATCACATAAAATCCGTAAATGATTACCAGCAACTTCAAAGACTTCATTTCTGAAATGTCTTGTCCAGTCATCCCCAACACTTCATGTTTTAACTCAATGAGATCTAAATGTAAAAAGCTTTCTGTGCACACGCGAGATCAGTAGTATCAGCATCCTTCCTTCGCCCTGTTTTCTGCAATCTTTTTTTTAAGCCACCGAGTATTTCTTATAGTGGGTTAAAGGTTTGGCAACACATTAAACGTATAATAATCATACCTGTGTTCAGCTGTATCTATGATCTCACCCGTCCCAGATTTGGCCAAAATGGTGGCGGTCCCATCGTCTGTGTTTCTTATGGGGTAGCCAGCATGCATGAGCAGGATGTGGGAGCTCAACTTGATATTGCCAGGAGGAGGCAATTAAGAGCCAGGAAGAGGCCAATTGATAATTGGATTGGATTGGATTTGTTTATTGTCACGTGTACCGAGGTACAGTGAAAAGTATTTTTCTGCGAGCAGCTTAACAGATCATTAAGTACATGAAAAGAAAAGAAAATACATAATAAGGTAACAGAAGGTGCACAATGTAACTACATAACACCGACACTGGATGAAGCAGACAGGGATGTAGTGTTAATGAGGTCAGTCTACAAGAGGGTTGTTTAGGAGTCGAGTAACAGCGGCAAAGACGTTTTTTTTTAGTCTGTTCATGCGTGTTCTCAGACTTTTGTATCTCCTGCCCGATGGAAGAAGTTGGAAGAGTGAGTAAGCCGGGTGGGAGATGTCTTTGATTATGCTGCCCGCTTTCCCCAGGCAGCGGGAGGTGTAGATGGAGTCAATGGATGGATGGGAGTCGGGTTCGTGTGATGGACTGGGCGGTGTTCACAACTCTCTGAAGTTCCTTGCGGTCTTGGGCCAAGCAGTTGCCATACCAGGCTGTGATGCAGTCAGATAGGATGCTTTCTATAGTGCATCAGTAAAAGTTGGTAAGAGTCAGTGTGGACATGCCGAATTGCCTTACTTTCCTGAGGAAGTATAGGCGCTGCTGTGCTTTCTTGGTGGTAGCGTCGCCGTGGGTGGACAAGGACAGATGTTTGGAGATGCGTACCCCCAGGAATTTGAAACTGCTAACCATCTCCACCTCAGCCCCATTGATGCTGACAGGGGTGTGCACAGTACTTTGCTTGTGGGTCAGTCTTCTGGACTGGACAGGCTGCCCTGCATCCTCAGCAGTGTCACATGAGATGGCAGCTGCTGAGGCAGCAAGAAAAATGTGAGGACACCTTTAATTTTGATGCACCCTCAGGAGGGTGCACATGAAATACATTTTCATGTAGGCCGAGCAGGTAAGATCCAGGTAACAGAGGGGAAACCCTTCCGACAGCAGTGTTGGAGTTACAGGCACGCCATTTCATAGAATCATAGAATTTACAGTGCAGATGGAGGCCATTTGGCCCCTCAAGTCTGCACTGACCCTCCGAAAGAGCACCCTACTCAAACCCACACCTCCACCCCATCTGCACACCTCCACCCTATCCCCATAACCCCACCTAACCTTTTTTGGACATTAAGGGCAATTTAGCGGAGCCAATCCGCCTAACCTCCACATCTTTGGACTGTGGGAGAAAATCGGAGCACCCGGAGGAAACCCACGCACACACGGGAAGAATATGCAGACAGTGACCCAAGCCGGAAATCGAACCTGGGACCCGGGAGCTGTGAAGTAACTGTGCTAAACATTGTGCTACCATGCTGCCGATTTGCTGCTGGTGGCTCTCCCCATACTTGTGCCATGGTGCCCCTGGCTTCAATGCCTCCTCCCCTCTCCCCCATGGGAAACTGCCTCCATGCAACGTAAGGCCAGCTCGCAAAATGCTAGTGGCCTGGGAAAGTCACCCATAATGATAGACATTTCTTGGACTAGGAAGAGGAAATCTAGTCCAGTTTCTGCTCCTGGTTGCTATTTTAGCAATCTCTGCTTGTAGTAGACAGGAAACTGTGACTAGGAATAAATGGGTCTTTGCAAAGTTGCAGGGGGTGACTAATGAGTCCGACAGTGATCCATGCTAGGGCCTCAGTTATTTACAACAAACATCAATGATTTGGATGAGGAAATCAAATGTGATATTTCCAAATTTGCTGACAACACAGCAGTTGGTGGGAAGGTGAGAGATGAGTGGGATGTTAAGAAGCTTCAGGATGATTCGTACAAGTTGAGTGAGTGGGAAAACTTCAGAGGGAGAATCAGAATGGCGGAGTATTATTTAAACGGTGATAGATTGGGAATTGTTGGCGTACAAAATTGTTGTCCCAGTACACCAGTCACTGAAAGCATTCACAGCAAGCAGTTAGAAAGGCAAATATTATGTTGACCTTCATCGCTGAGAACACTTTCGTCCAGGAACAAAGATGTCTTACTGCAGCTGCACAGGCTGGAGTATCGTGAAAAGTTTTGGTCTCTTTATTAAGAAAGGATATACTCACAGTTAAGGGAGTGTAATGAAGGTTCGCCAGACTAATTCCTTGGGATGGCAAATTTGTTGCATGAGGAGAGATTGGGTCAACTGGGCCTGTATTCACTGAAATTTAGAAGAATGAAAGGGGATCTAATTGAAACATATAAAATTCTGAGAGAGCTGGGCAGATTCGATTCAAGGATGTTGTTTCCTCTGGTTGGAGGATCTAGAACAAGGGATCATAGTCTTAGGGTACAGGGCAGGCCATTTAGAACTGAGATTAGGAGAAATGTCTTCACTGAAGATGGTGAACATATGGAATTCTCTACCACAGAAGGTTGTGGATGACAAATCATTTAATATATTTAAGAACAAAATAGATAGAATTTTAGACGCTAAAAGTATCAAGAGGTATGGGGAGTGTACTGGAGTATGACTTTGAGATAAAGGATCGCCAGTGATCATGTTGAATCGCAGAGCAGGCTTGAAGGGTTGAATAGCCTACTCCTGCTCCTATTTTCCATTTCTATGAGTGTAAATGCTGGTTAATAACAGCATTAAACTCATTAAGGATATGCACCATGAAGGAATAGGTGTTACATACTCCTTCTCGTGAAAATGGTCACTTGGATGAAGGACTGGAAGGTTTCCAGAACCTGTAGAGCCATGCTTCTGTGAGCAGTCAGTATCTAATAATAATATAATTATTATTATCTTTATTGTCACAAGTAGGTTTACATTAACACTGCAATTAAGTTACTGTGAAAAGCCTCGTCACCACATTCCGGCGCCTGTTTGGGTACACAGAGGGAGAAGTCAGAAAGTCCAAATTACCTAACAGCATGTCTGTGGGAGGAAAACGGAGCACCTGGAGGAAACCCACATAGACACGGAGAGAACGCGCAGACGCCACACAGACTGTGACCCAAGCTGGGAATTGAACCTGGGACCCTGCTGCTGTGAAGCAACTGTGCTACCCACTGTGTTACCGTGCTGTATCTAGAAGAAGGAAAACAAGGAAAACTGGTGGTAAAAAAAATTACAAAATTGATTTTCTCACTTTTTTGTGTCCATAAATTTCATTGTTAAAGCTGCCTCGGCGTGAATTACTCTCGAGGTAGTGAAACATCCGCACATCAATCATCACTACAGCACACCTTGTAGAAGCAGTTACGAGACAGTACATGGCCTTCAAGTGCAGGAAAGTCCATCAAAACAAGGCCATTCGAAAATAAGACCACCAATAAATTACATTACTGTGAATAAAATTTAAATAACTTCACAACATAAAAGTGACTGAATTTGGAAAGGGGTATTTTACTTTTATCTAATGTGACAGCGGAGGACTGATTCACAATCAAAATTCATTTACCTCTGCTTCGAAAGGTCAAAGCTCATGCATCAACTGTCACATCAACCAATCTCCGTTGAATGCCAGCATTTTGAACAGCAGACATTTGTATTATTTTGTGGTAGTGGCATCTGTTTGTAATATACACAGCAGGCTTTAACATCTAAAGCAGTCAATGTTTAACAGGTTTTTTTATGGATATAATAAACATTTGTTCGGCATGGAACTGCATACTTTACAAGTAACGGTAACGGAGACTATTTAGCTCATTCTCACATAACTGCTCCCCATCTAACTTCCTCGCGACTGATTCAAAAGTTATTGGGTCCATTGGAACAGCTTTGTCACGCCCAACTCGGGGCAGTGGCCTCTCGTGACATTTGCGACGCTCAGGTTGCCTCATGAGATGTCGCGATCTGCATCTCTTCCTCGCTGGGTAGTTAGGTTTACTTAAATATGTCTGTACCGGATTCTTCCGATGCATGACACTGAATGCCTGTGCCTGGGAGACCTCGCCATGGCTTGGCTTAGTACTGGTCCGCACAAACGTGGACTAGGCGTAACGGCACCTGAGGGGGTCTCCCAGGCCATCGGAGGCTCTCAGGTAGTCGGGCTCTAAACAGGGTGGTACCCTGGCACACCCGCTCCTACCCAGGCACCTTGGTACTGTCAGATTGGCACCCTGGCAGTGCCCCCCCCCCAGTGCAGGAAATTAAGCGTGGCCTCGTTGGAGCATTCCTTCCTCGCCGTGGCCAGCAAACCCCCTAGAGTCCCGTTTGATAGCAGGGTCGAAACATCCTGCTAAATGCAATCAAAACGGGACTATATTTTTTCCCTGTTAAATAGCGCTCATTGTCTCCTCCCAGAGCTAACTTCGCCGAAGATATTTTGGTCCATCATGTTAATGCCTGCACTTAGCTGGAACAATCCAAAGTTGGTCCCCCTTGTGGTAGTCACCACTAACTGTATTAGATGTAGTACGGTAAGACTCATGTACTAGAGGTACAGGGGTAAATCCCTGCCTGCTGGCTCTGCCCAGTAGGCGACGTATAAATGTGTGGGCTCGCCAGTGCTGCTCCCATTCTGGTAGCAGCTACAGGAGGCCACATATCTTTGCTCAATGAAGCCTCGATTATTCACTACTGTCGTCTTTGTAGTAATTGATAGTGCATCAATTTATTGAGCAAAGATTTTAAAAAGGATGGAACTTGGCATCAAGCCTGATCGCCTACAGCTGAGCGTTCAAGCAGCCAATACTACGTCTGCTTTTGACCACTGGCCAGCCTGCTTCGAAAGCTACCTCCGAACATCCGCTGAGGAACCCTCGGATGGGGAGAAGCTCCAAGTCCTTTATTCATGGGTGAGCCCTGACATTTTTCCTCTCATCCAAGATGCGCCCACTTACTCTGAAGCAATGGAGCTACTGAAAGGACATTACGTTCGGCCAGTCAACAAACTATACGCCACGTGTACGCACTATACGCACCTCCTGTCCACGAGACAGCAGCTCCCCGGTGAGTCGCTAGACGATTTCTGGCGTGCCCTGCACATCCTGGGGAGGAACTGTGACTCCCAAACAGTTTCGGCAGTCCAGCATACAGAACTTTTAATCAGAGATGCTTTCGTTACGGGCATGGTGTCGGCGTACATCTGCCAGCTCCTATTGGAAGGGGGTACGCTTGATAGTGCGGGAACCAGGCAGCTCTCCAATTTGTTAACAGTAGCCTCCCATAACATCCAGTCATTCTACCCCGACCGCACAGCACCCTCATGGGCATCGTGGGCCCCACCAGCTACCGACCCCAGCCCACCGCAAGACTGCGCCACGCAGTAGCCAGCCAACCCCGGGGGGGCCAAATGCTACTTCTGCTCCTACGTCTTATGGTAATTTTTTGGATTTAGGTACCTGCACAGTGATATTATAGATAATTACGTATTGGTACATCTGAGACTTTCTGTTCATGCAAACCCATCAGTGACTCTCCTCTGAGAGTATAAGAAAAAATTAAAATCAACAGAATGCATTTCATCACAATTTTAAAAATTCATTTACAAAGTACCAAAGTTCCCGTACCAGCCACCCCGGACAGGCGCCGGAATGTGGTGACTAGGGACTTTTCACAGTAACTTCATTGAAGCCTACTCGTGCCAATAAGCGATTTTCATTTTCATTTCATTTTTCATTTTCAAAGTGCAAAGAACAATACAACACAGGAACAGGCCCTTCGGCCCTCCAAGCCTGTACCGGTCATGCTATCACGCTTGGCCAAAACCCTCAGCACTTCCTAGTGACGTATCCCTTCACACCCATCCTACTCATCTATTTGTCGAGGTGCCTTTTGAACACCGTTAATGTATCTGTTTCCATAACCTCCCCTGGCAACGCGTTCTCTGTAGAAAACCTGCCTCACACATCTCCTTTAAGTATAGTATAGGCATCATTGGCTAAGCCAGCATTTATTTCCCATCCCTAATCACTCCTGAGAACGTGGTGATCAACCTTCTTGAATACAACAAAGTGACTTGGTTTAACCCCTGGCCTGACTAATAGCCATCAGCTTTGGCTATCTTCTTTCAGTGAGCTGCAAACTGCCAGATGCCAAGCAGAAACGAAACTGACTTTGGAGTGAACAATCAGATAAATCAAAAAAAACAACCTCCTATATCTCAGAGCTCATCTCCATGGTGATGTGACATGTCTTGGAATGTCCTCGATTATACTGCAGGTTAATTAGCCCAACTTAAAAATTCTTCTGTGATCTGAAAAAGTAGATGGATTTTACAACCCTCCCTGTTTACCACTTGCATGTAAATTGCTCTGATTCCAAGAGCCATATTTATGTTGTTTCTGAATGTGATTGCCCTATTTCCAGACTCTCTGACCCACAACGAAATTGTCATGCTTGTAACACTTTTTTCAGATTTCTTTCCATACACAAGTTGTTAACTGAAGTAAGTAGAGACATTCGGTTGCACCTAAGGCTTAAGAATAGGTGTTCCATTGTTTAAGTGTTTGAACCCCTCTTTGACCTTTCAACATCAATACAGATGGGATTTTAAGTGTAATCGTAAGCATGAATTACATCTACTTCAGCGTTATTTCTGAGCCAGATACACCCATTTATCGACATTTAATCTGCTAGCATTCAATCTGAAAGTCATATTCCTAAAACTAGAAGTTATATTCGAAAGAAAAAGAAAATGTCAGTTTCGTATTCTTGACAGCTGTTAAGATTCAACTACCCCGCTGTAGATCGAGGTTAACATATACATTGAACCAGGAAAGGACAGCAGTGAAATAAGGGCTATGGGGAGAGAGCGGGTAAATGGAGTTGAAATCAACCATGATTGAATGGTGGAGTGGACTCGATGGGCCGAATGGCCTTACTTCCACTCCTATGTCTTATGGTCTTATGGTCTTAACTGTGTACTGAAGGACATCCATAAAAAGTTAGGGAACTGTTTTAATAGTTCTCTTTCTGCAGAGCCAGGAGGAACAGGAATACCCTGTTGACCAAAATACTGCATGCCCATGCTCGGTCCCATGCAGCTCCAGTTTTCTGAAACCCATACAAGTCATGGGTTGTGGACTGTGAGGTTCCCCGTGACCCCAGATGAGTACAAACTTCCCCGATAAGGGTGTGTGGCTTCCCCTTAACAAAGGGAGGCCAGTGGACATAAGCAGGAGGCTGCTCAGGGAGTTGGAGATAGTAAGATTGAATTCAACCTTTTGTTTTTCCTCCATCATCGCTTCTTTCCGGTCGTCCTGGACAGGATGCAACACTGGCGACGAGGATAAAGTGGAGCTGCTGATGGCACCATCTTCTCAGAACTTGCCCCTCTTTTCATAGGCCTCGGAGGCCTCTTTACCGACAAAAAACATGCCACACATTGCAAAATCGGAAGGTTTTAATGACTGGAGTGAATGCAGTATTTTTTTGCATGAATGCCACCATTGGGGGTCAGACAGTCATCCTCCTCACGGCTTGAGGGGCAGCTTGCAGGGATGCCATCTACAGCAGAATCAACAGCTAAACGTACCCCGATGCACCAGACACACAGTTATTCACAGTCTTGGCTGCATTCATGGGTGAACATTTCGACCCCAGGCCGCACATTGTCCTTCAATGTTTTTGCTTCCACACCGCTGACCAGACCCAGGGGGAGTCCATGACGGAATTTTTGGCCCATCTGAGAAACTCACAAAATTCTGCGAAGGTGAGACATCACTGTCTGAGACTCTGCGAGACAGGCTGGTTTGCGGGATCCTCAACACAACGATGCAAACAAACTACTCGCCAGACCACTGTTGGACCTGAAAAAGGCAATTAAAATTGCCCTATCCCACGAGAGGGTGGTACAAGGCGTACAAGTGTTGCAAGGCATGGGGGTCTTATGCCTCGGGCATTCAGCCGCCCATAGAGCGCCACCTTCATGGCCCGATGATTCCTGCTCCCCACTCTGGGGCCGTTACCGCTGAGAGACGGACTGATGTCAGAGGGGCCAAGAAACTAGATGGACGTTTTCCCCGACCATAAAAGCCCGGAGCTTTGAACCCAGCTCTGCAGGGTTCAGGGTGAGAGACACTCACTCTGTCCTCCTGCAACCCGTCCAGACAGGGCAGTCTCCACGAGACCAGATGGATCTGCTAATGACTACTAGCAACTGTATCAAGGGTAGCAGTGATACGGATCATGTTCCGCAATAATGGCCACCCGATCCTGACGGAATTGGATACAGGCGCAGCTATCTCTGACTTCAGACGCCGCACATTTGATTGCATTGAGTCCGGGAACCAAGTTTTATATCATTGCACGACACGGATGCTTGGTTAGCGACCTATACCAGGGAGCCGTTGGTTATTGCCGGCACCTCGGTGGTTACGATCGAGTACGGGCAACAATCCGCGTGTTTAATAATACTAATAATAGGGCAGAACGGTGGTGCAGTGGTTAGCACTGCAGTCTCACAGCGCCGAGGTCCCAGGTTCGATCCCAGCTCTGGTTCACTGTCTGTGTGAAGTTTGCACATTCTCCCCGTGTTTGGATGGGTTTCACCCCCACAACCCAAAGATGTGCAGGGTAGGTGGATTGGATACACTAAATTGCCCCGTAATTGGAAAGAATTATTTGGGTACACTAAAATCAATAATAATAATCATCATCATCATCATTAGTGTCACAAGTAGGCTTACATTAACACTGCAATGAAGTTACTGTGAAAAGCCCCGAGTTGCTGGGGATTCCATAACACGCTGGAATATTGTGCAGGCCCATGATACCCCGAACGGCAACCTGGTATTTTCACACAAGCCCCAGTATGTATTCACGTATTTCCTGGATCCCAGGTCCAAAACCAATTGAAGGTAAACGTCGCTCATGTCGAGTTTCATGAAAGAGTGACCCCCGCTGAGCTTCGCATAAAGGTCCTGGATCCATGGTACTGGGTAATGGTCCAAAAGGGAACCACGGTTTACCGTCATCTTATAATCCCCATAAAGGCATATGGTGCCATTGGGCTTTCACATGGGCATGACCGGCACCACCCAATCCATGACCTGTGTGGGACGGATGCTTCCCAAACTCTCGAGATGGTCGAGCTTGGCATTCACCTTTGGTGCCAATGCATATGAAAGGCGGCGAGGTTGGAAATAGCGCGGCTGGGTTGTTGGGTCCAAGTTGACCTTCCCCCTGGCCCCCGATGGTTTCCAGCCCTTGTTGGAAAACCTCAGTATGGTGTCTGGCCCATCCAGGCACATTTGGCAAACCCGCTGCCAGTTGAGGCCAAGGTGTTTCAGCCAATCTTGACCCAGAAAACAGGGGCCACCACCTCGTACGATGGCTAACGTGGGGGCACGGTAGCACAGTGGTTAGCACTGTTGCTTCACAAGACCAGGGCCCCAGGTTTGATTCCCGGTTTGGGTCACTGGTCTATGCGGAGTCTGCACGTTCTCCCCGTGTCTGCGCAGGTTTCCTCCGGGCGCCCCGGTTTCGTCCCACAGGTCCTGAAAAACGTGCTGTTAGGTGAATTGGACATTCTGAATTCTCCCTCTGTGTACCTGAACAGGCCCCAGAATGTGGTGACTAGGGGCTCTTCACAGTAACTTCATACTTGTGCCGAAAAAGATTATTATTATTCTTTTTTATTTTTGGTCCTACTCTACGAAAGGCACTGACTCACCATTGAGATGCAATGTTTGGTTGCTACTTGGCTAGATGGCTGGTTTTCCTCTGTTGGTTTGGATAGTTAGTGTTGCCAGGATCGTAGGAGATGCTATCACAGCTGAGCCCATTGCTGTCCTCTCTCAATGTCTCTATATGGTGATCGCTTGATGCTGCTCAACGTTTCCTCTCACTTTTCTTTGTGTCATGTGGTCTGTTCGTTACATTGCACAGTACATTCAGGATTGCTGTGCGGCTGTGCACATGATGCGCAACTCACAGGGTATATTGTTTGGGCAATGCCTGTTTATTGCACTGCATATTACATTCAAGGTTGTTGCGTGGATACGAACATGCACAGGTAGTTGGAGCATTGATGGTGGGATTCTCAACTTTCTCATCCTTCTATGACTCTCTATTGTTGCCTCTAATTGCTGTGTCTCTTGTCACCGTCCTAGCAGAACTTTTTATTTATTCTTTCATGGGATGTGGACATCAAAACAGACATTAAAACACTAACCATTTACATCAAGGTAGTAACCATTTACACTTCAGAGTCCCCGTTGGGACAACGAACATACCAGACACTGCATGGGCCAGCTTTTATGCTCGATCCTACGAGCCCCAGCTGAGTGGGCCTCCACCCCCTACCGGGGAAGCTCGTATTCCACGAGCCCCATGGGAGATCAGTTATGGGTTCCCTGTGGGCCTCGTGGGGGTTATTTCAGTAAGCATGGAATAATATTTCATTAATTGATTGAATAACTTCCTCATGAATTCCCTGGAAGATTCCCATGCAAAAAACATATGAGCTGAATGGAAAAATAATAAAGTATTTGCGTTTCTACCTCAACCTCACCCACAACACCCACACCCACTCAAAGCAACTATCTAAAAGGAACTAACAGTCTTAAGAAAACACACCTCATGTGATTCTCATGGATGTTGACCTACAACATTCACTGGAGTCTTCAGAGGCGATTATCCTAATTCTACTTCTGTGCTTTGTCTTTGGCTTCCATATTGTTAACCTGATACATCTCCCTTTGTCATCTGCTTTGTGCATTCTCATGCTGATGTTCTGCTGCTTCTGTGATCGTACTCTGTGTAATCTCGCTGTTGGGTTAATTCTAAGCGGTTCTCCAATTGCACCATTTATTTTGGGCTGCTGAATATCTCATTGTGATTCTATGCTCATGTTCCACCTTTAGGTTAATTGACAAACAAGAAGCCAGAGGGAAAATTAGGAGAAATCTTTTTTCTTTGACTCAGAAAATTGCTCTGATCTAGAATGAACTGCCAGAAGCAACTGGTCGACAGTTGTGACCTCAATAGAAACCGACCATTTTGAAAAGATTTTTGAATTTCGAGAGGCTGCCTGAAGTGATCGCATGACTATTGTAGTATGCCTTTACCAGATATTAGAATGATATCACTAGGAGGGAAATATTTCACGTGATCCAGTCTTAGTTTCTCTTTTGCTTTGCAGAACACATGTTTTCAAGCTTTACCCTAATTTCCCATGTCTTTATAAATGAATTAACAATGTGTTTACCCAATTCCTTATGAGTGATTACTTCCTTGTATCTTGTAAATACGGCCAATTTGTTATCTGATGACACGACAATGACAAAATTTTAGGTTTCAAAATTTACACTACAACAAACAGACTAAAAGCAACATTGACTAACCATTATTCAACTGGTCATTTATACTTTAAACTACAGAAAGGTTCTCCATGTGACTTTTGACCTGACCGAAAATCTTCCACCACTGCTATACCTGATGCCTTGTTGAAGTGGACACTTTATTTTTCCAGAAGCAGAACACAGCTATACTCCACCACTGATCACCTGCTTCCTTTTTCTTTTCCCAGCCCAGTATCTTCGAATCCCACAATTGACTTCGAACTGGAGATTCCGGCTTTATAGCCAAGCAAAGTAAATTTTCCAGCCTCATTTAATTCCTCACGAACTTAGTCTCTTCAATCTAAATGTAACTCCCACCTATCTTCTGCATGGCGAACAATAGTGTCAAAACTTTCTCTGCTTCAGGTGAGGTGCAGGACTAGCTGCCTCTATTGCTCGTGCTCTCTCTCTTCTATTCTTGCAGACCGTTTTGTGTCTGTGAGATTCAGGACTATTTTAAGAAACACTGTTAACTGATACTTCAGTGGCTTGCTATGGGCTCTTCACAATGTCCTTCGTCATTGCAATACAAATCACAGGGGCCTTGTATCCAGGTAGTAATGCCAATTAGCTATCCTATAGACCCCAAAGTCCATTCTACCTTGGAATTGAATCGACCATTTAAAGTAAAACCATTTCTAAAACCTGAAATTCCTAATTTCTTCCTTTGAGGCTGAGAGATGAATATTCTACCCACAGATTACACAAATGTTTTTGTCATTGTCCACAGGTGTGAACAACTTTGCACTTTCTCAGAAAGTCTCTTGACTTGGACTCCTCTTGTCCCCACAGCCACCAATTTACCCAGGCTTGTCATTGATTAGAATTCAGAGCAGGTCACATGGCCATTCATTCCTTACTATAACTTAAATTAAAGAGACACTCCCAAAAGGTAGCAATCTTATAAAGGTTGGGCTGGATTCTCTTTTCGGGAGACAACGGACTGGATTCTCTGATTTTGAGGTGATGTCCGGAGGATCAATCTAATTTTACGATGAAAGAATGGTGAGTCCCCAGCACCGATGCTCCACCCGTGGCACGTAAAACCCCCAGCGTTCCCGATATAAACGCCGAGAGAATTGCCGAGTCCGTGACTGCGCATGAGCACGACGGAGACCTGCGGCGACCGTGATGTAGAACTTGGCGCCGGTTGCATGCGGACCTGGCCTGCCAGATAGCGACAAGCGACACCCTGGACCCCCCCTCGCCACATCCCCACCAGTCCATCCAACCCCCGCGAAGCCCCTCCGGCCAACGGCATGGTTTCCCCCCCCCCCCCCCCCGACTGTGGCGGCCCTGGACACAGTCTGCAGCCGCCACGCCGGGTTCACAAAAAGTAAAAGGATAAGTGTTCTGCGCCGTCTGGAACTCGGCCCATTGGTGAGGACCTTCCGATGACGTGCCAACGCTCATGTAACGTGCGCGCGCCGCGATTATGTGGTTTTTGAGGGAGCGGAGCATCCGAAAAGTGGCAACACACCCGATTCGGGGGTAAAAGTGGATTCTCTGCCCAATCGCCGTTGACGATTTTGGTGTTGGAAAGTGGAGACTCCCGCCCTATCTTCTCCCGCCGGACCTGAATTGCACCAGTTTTACGATCTCCTTGTGGTCACAAAGCGGGATGCAATTGTGTCCCACGGCATGCAAATTTATGCATGGGGTGGAATGCAAAGGATTCCCAGGGAACCCCGCTATCAGGCAACCATCCTGAGCTGGTGGCCCAATAACGAGGCCCTGCGTTAGGCCACCACAAATCGCCCCACCACCCCCTACCACAAATTGGCCCCGACTGCACAGCAACCCCCCACCTCTGGATTGCCGGATGGCCCTTACTCCCAAGTACCGGGGTGACCCGATCCGCACCCCCCCGGACCCCTGTAATAGGAGGGACCCCACCCTCAGGGACCTCTGTGATAGGGAAACGCCGCACACAGGGATACCCTGACTACATCAAAGAAAGGTAAGTGCATTCCAAGCACTAAGTTCATGCCAAACACTCAAGCGTGTGATTTCACTGTACTTGGTTTTCTTTGATATGGTCAATAGAATAGAATAGAATAGAACAGTACAGCACAGAACAGGCCCTTCGGCCCTCGATGTTGTGCCGAGCAATGATCACCCTACTCAAACCCACGTAACCCGTATACCCGTAACCCAACAATCCCCCCATTAACCTTACACTACGGGCAATTTAGCATGGCCAATCCACCTAACCCGCACATCTTTGCACTGTGGGAGGAAACCGGAGCACCCGGAGGAAACCCACACACACACGGGGAGGACGTGCAGACTCCACACAGACAGTGACCCAGCCGGGAATCGAACCTGGGACCCTGGAGCTGTGACGCATTGATGCTAACCACCATGCTACCGTGAGGCCCCGAATGTTTACAACCATTGGGAATTCACCACTTAGACCACTGAAGGGGGAAAGGATATGAATGGATCAAAGCTTCAGATGGTTTTTATGAGCTGTCAGTCACAGACTACCAGTCCAAAGCAATGACTGACTTGCCGCTAGTGGATCTGTGGGTGCCAGATGCAGACACAGCTGCTCTCAGGGCATTTTTACAGTAACTTCATTGCAGTGTTAATGTAAACTTACTTATGTCACTAATATACATTATTATTATTCTCTTTTGAGGAATGGACACGTGGAGTTGCAAGGTAAGTATTACAGCTATAATGGTTCCCACAGTTCCTATCTCGGCTGCTCTCTAACTTCCAGACAGGGAAGACCTCTTCTGGGGGAGGGGGAATTCCTTTACTCAGGGGTTCCCTGGTGAGAGTCAGGCCAGTTGCCCCAAGAAACAGTTTGAAGGCAACCACAGGGGATGCCGCGTGTTGAGACTGTTTGACTAAAAGGCCCAGCTCTCTGGGGTTTGGGTTTCCCCTATGTGTGAATCACGTGTGTGCTTTTTCCCTATCGGTTGAAATGGGACCTGTTGGAGATGAGGATGGGACTTCTGGATCCATGGTCCTGCCGCCATTTTGGATAAGAAGCTGAGGCTTCACGATTCCCCACAGGGCTCGTGTCTCAGTAGTAGAATTCCATCAATATACCATTTGTTTAGTCACAGTTGATTTCAGGTTCCTTGGCTAAAGGAAAGAAAAGCAGCCAGAATATTTGCTTTGTAATCACTGCTAGTAAATGAACAGCATTCCACAATATGGTATGGCATTTGCAGCTCTAACATTTCTATTCAGGCTAACAAACAAAATGACACCTTGCAGACAATTTGCTGAGGACCATTAACGTGATAGAATTATCCTTACATGACAAACAAACACAATTTTATGGTGTGGAATGCTGCCTTGTTCAGTTAACCGACACTGTTTTTCGAACACCTTTAAAAGCACATCATTGTCTTTGCCTGAAAAGCCATCTGAACTTCACTCGCCTCTTTGTAAAGTGAACGTGCAGCTGTCAATAAAATTTAGAGTCACTTTAGCATTATCAAAGAATTTACAGTGCAGAAGGAGGCCATTCGGCCCATTGAGTATGCACCGGCTCTTTGAAAGAGCACCCTACCCAAGGTCAACACCTCCACCCTATCCCCATAACCCAGTAACCCCACCCAACACTAAGGGCAATTTTGGACACTAAGGGCAATTTATCATGGCCAATCCACCTAACCCGCACATCTTTGGACTGTGGGAGGAAACCGGAGCACCCGGAGGAAACCCACGCACACACAGGGAGGATGTGCAGACTCCGCACAGACAGTGACCCAAGCCGGAATCAAACCTGGGACCCTGGAGCTGTGAAGCGATTGTGCTAACCACTATGCTACCACTATGCTCAATTCGAATCTTACCAAAATTTGGCAAAGTGATGGTTGTGCTGTGAAAGCCGATGTGAATCTCACGGACTATTGACCTCTTTGAAAACATTTCTTTTTGGTCACATGAATCACGTCATGCTCTTCACAACATCCCAATGATTCACTCGCCCCGGTGCAAAGGAACCTCTGCAGTCAGTGAGGTGCTCTATAAACGCTTCTCCAGCACTTGCTTCAGATAAATTAGAAGGGGTGGCTGCTTGGAAGCCAGCACCATGATTCACAAAGGAAGCCCTGACCAAACTCTTGGACGGTGTGCAGGAGAGTGGGGATGTCTTCTATCCACTGTCGCGCAGACATCATGCAAGAAATGTCACCATCATCCCCATCTGGGGGGCAGTGGCACCTTTATTCAGTACCAGCTCACTGAAAGAGAGAGATCAGGGCAACAGTGCCACTTGAAGATGAATGACCTTCTTCGCACAGCCAGGGTACGTCCGCCACCTCCAGTCTCTTGCTCCAACTCCTCACACACTCCTCGCAACTCCAAGATGATCTCTTACCCAGCAACCTCATTGATTGACAACACCTGTCATCAAACCCTTATTCCACCCCCCCCCCCCCCCCCACCCCCACCACAATCCTATGGTCTCCCCCAGCAGCTACTCTGCTCCTCACATTCCCACTCCAACTCAAATTCCACACATGCCACACCTCATCACCATCTAAAGTGGCAGGACTCCCGCTTGCTCTCTCCCCATCTGTCTCATTGCAGGACAAAGCTGAGCGTAACAGGCCTGAGCCGACACAGTCACCCAGAGTCATGTGCGAGGTCAGACTCACCCCCTTTGAGGAAAGAGCCCTGTGTTGGATGGGGAAAAGTAAGACTTTGCCTGTGCAGAGAGTGAAGTGGGGGCTGCAGACAGAATACGCAGTCATTCTTCATGCCTCACGTGAGTAAACATTGCCCCGACATTAATCCTGATGATGGAGTAATGGCATCTCCCTTCGCTTGAAAGACAATGAGCCGCCAGCCGAGATCACCCTCGTGCCCTTGGAGACTGTGCACACAAACAGCTCTGGGGGAGGCTTCTCGGATACCACCATTGAAGAGGCATGATATCTGTCACCCGCGCCCTCCACCAGTGCATATATTCACAGCATGGTGGGCTTAAGTAGAAGGTAGGTTCTGGGTTACTACCTCATGGGTACCTCACAATTGAACATCCACAGCAGGTGGAGGCATGCACACCCAGGGAACCAGCACTCAGTGAAATGCCAGAGCCCAGGACACTGCTGAGACCCAGGCCAGTGACATCCAGTCATCCCAGAGCTGCTTAAACTGCAGCATCAGGAAGGAATGACAACATCCCTCCTCGGATCGCAAGGCTGACTGGAGGAGTCCCATCGCCTTCGGTCTGAGAAGCAAGTGACACAACTCCAACACAGCGGGGCTAACAAAGTGAAGGGGGCGTCCACAGCGGACACCTTGGTGCAGATGTCTGCTCCATGGCTTAGCTCATGACCTCCATGGCTGAGGGCTTGAGCTCCATAGTGCAGAGCATCACCTGTATGGTGCAAGGACTAATGAGACCCATGAGTGCCTGTGCTAGCAGATGGCATGGCTTCTGGATCTCAGTCCATCTGTCCCTCTATCCCCTGGTGCAGCATAGAACCCCCGGCAGGCAAAGCGAAGAGGAATGGTAGGAGAGCATTTGCAGCCCTTCACCCAGGGGACCCTGGGAGTGTCCAGCCAATCTGACACCCCTTCCTGTGAGTGATATACCTCCAGCCCAGCATTCTGAGGAGGGTAGCACTGCAATACCCCTGCTGCCCAAAAATAGGCCTGGACCCTTAAGGTCATTTCAGGCAACATTGTGTGGAAGGCAGCAGGCCACCACAACCTCAGCTATGGATCCTGATGAAACACCTAAACGTAGCGGAGGGTGATGAAGAGTAAAAAAACTATGGGTAACTAGTGGGCACGGGTGCAACTGGGCATTAGGTGAGACAGCTGACCATTGTAATACATTCTTGTATTGAACCTCACTGTTCACAAACAGATCCTCCACTCTGTCAATTTGTGGCGCTATGCTTTACAATAATAATAATCTTTATTATTGTCACAAGTAGGTTTACGTTAACACTGCAAACCCCCGCACACACTTGGCACTTTATCTCTGTGGAGAGTGAGGATGGCAGCAATATGTCTCTCCAACCTCCCACACTGATGACTTACTAAAGATACGCAGCTGCTTGCATGGACGCTCAGTTCCCCAATCACGCCCCCCCCCCCCCACCCCCCCACCTCCTCTCTCCAGGGTTAACGTTCCGGCCTCTAATTTCTGCCACGC
Source organism: Scyliorhinus canicula (assembly GCF_902713615.1). NCBI lineage: Eukaryota > Metazoa > Chordata > Chondrichthyes > Carcharhiniformes > Scyliorhinidae > Scyliorhinus > Scyliorhinus canicula. The sequence goes on along the minus strand of NC_052148.1, from coordinate 29,209,261 downwards.
TTCTCCGGTGATGAGGGGGCCATGGGCTGACAAAGTGGGGCCAGGCTGTCCGTCTCGCATATAAATTGGAGGAAAATACCAGGACATCTGAACTGAGAGGGGGCTGCAGCAGGGGAAAGGTCATTCAGGGTCTCTGAACCCCACGTTAAACACGTTGATTGGCAGGAAGGGTTCATCTGTCTGTCAGGCAGGAGTCAGACATATCGCTGAGGGTGAGAGGAGCATCTCTCTGTCCACAATGCAAGTCATCACCATTTTCCCGGAGAGCCCGGCCAATGGCTTTAGCACCATCATGAGAACATACCTCTGGCACCACTGTACTGATGAGATATTATATTTCCGCAGTCGGAGATCTCTTCACTCTCTACTCCTCCTCATCCCCAAACCAAAAGGTGACAAGGGCATCCCTAGCCCTGCGTCCCATGTGGGCCCTGTCCATGGCCTGAGGTCCTACCTCCTCCTCCGTGGGTTGCCCATCGCCATCCTCCTTGACCTCCTCTTCATCCGAGGAGATGTGGTGCTCACCCATCACCTCCTGGTCCAGTAGGACTCCCCTCCGCAGTCCTAATTTGTGGAGAGAGCAATAGGCCACAGTTATGTGGAACACCCTCTGGGGGCTGAATCAGAGGGCACCCTGTGACCTTTCCAGGCACCAGAACTGCATCTTGATCAGTCTAATTGCTTGCTCGACCAGCACGCGCTTTACATGAACCTCGTTTTAGTGAATCTCCGCAGGCTTTTCTGGCGTCTGCACTGGTGTCATCAGCCACCTCCTGAAAGGATGCCCCCTGTCCATGATTAGCCATCCCACCAGCCACTGCTCTCCCTCAAACATGCGATCATCCCAAGATGTAACTTTTATGAAAGCTACTCAGAAAACAGGCACATACATATATTATGTATATAATGTGGGCACAAATAAGTTTGTCATTAAGGAGGTGGAATCCCTTGCGGCTCATCACTGGTGCTGCATCACACCATGGAGACTGCAGGGCCAAGTGGGTGCAGAACATCACATCCTGCACCGGGGGCTTGTCTGCTAAGTGGGCAAAGCTGATGGTCCTGGTTCACCTGGTCTTGATCCAAGTTTATATAGATGTGGGCCATCTATTACCTCCCTAATTACCTTCTGTGGCTGACTGGGCGATGCCACACAAGTCATTGGTGCTACCCTAAAACTTACAAAGAAATTCTGAGCGGTGCTAACTATAAGGGCCAGGGGCAATGGATGTCCTCCTATTCCATGTGGTGCTAGCTCTTACAGGACCAAGCAAAGGTGGTCCACCGAGACATGGGACAGATGCAGTCTTCTCTGGCATTGAAGCTCCAATATCTGAAGGTAGGATGTTTGACGTCGGAAGACCCTTTACAGCTAGGATGGGGAGTGGAGATAGGTAGGGTGCTCTTTCAGAGGTTTGGTGCAGACTTGATGACCAAACGGCTTCATTCTGAAATGTAGGGACTCTATGGGAAGTCAATGGAAATGCGTCTGGGAGGTGAAGTACTACACTACACGAAGATACTGTACTACATGTATTGTGGTAAACCACTGCTTGATGGCTCTCCCTCCCCTCAGGCTCGGTATAAAGGTGGCTGACCGCCAGCCCTGCCTCAGTTCAGGATCAGAGGCCAGGAAGCTTTCTATTTAGTTTATTAAAGACTCAGTTTCGTTCACTACTCATCTCGTGATTAATTGATGGCACATCAAATTAATAAGCAAAACTTCTGAGATGAATTCATCGCTCAAGCCTGATCACCCGGAGCTGGACCCACAAGCAGCTGACGCCACTGCGACATTCAAGCACTGGCTAAGCTGCTTCGAAGCTTACCTCACATCCTCCACCGAAGACATCACTGACCTCCAAAAGCAGCAAATACTCAACGCACGGGTGATTCCGCAAGTTATTCTTGTTATCAGAGACGCCCCCTTGTATACGGAGGCGATAATGCTGCTGAAGAGACAGTACGTGAAGCCAGTGAACGAGGTGTACGCCAGGCACCTCCTTGCCATGAGGCGGCAGCGCCCCGGAGAATCACAAGCCGAATTCCTGCGTGCCTTGCGGGTACTCTGCCGGAACTGTGCTTGCCAGGCGGTATCGGCTGCCCAACATACGGAGCTGTTGATCAGGGACGCCTATGTCGCGGGCATTACATTGAATTACATCCACCAGAGCTTGCTAGAAGGGGGTACACTCGGCCTCCCAGACAGTGCAGCTCTCAAACTCGCTTGAAGTGGCTTTCCAGAACATGGGGGCCTACACCTCCGACCGCGCAGCACCCTCATGGACCTTGTGGGTGCCGCCATCACCCGACTCGAGTGCAGCACAAGCCTGTGCTGCGCAGCAGGCCGCCAACGCCTGAAGCCCGAAGTGCTACTTTTGCGACCAGGGTAAGCATCCCAGACAACGCTACCCTGCACGGAACGCGATTTGCAAAGGGTGTGGGAGGAAGGCCCACTTCGCCAAAGCCTGTCAGACCCGACTTGTCCCTCAAGTTCCTAGGCCCAGCAGCGCTGCCTGTTGCCTGTCGGGGCCGCCCTCAGCTGCCGCGCCATCCGCAACGTGAGACCCGTGGGCGTCGCCATCTTCGCTGCCACCCGCCATGGGCAACCCGTAAGGGGGGACCGCCATCTTCACTGCCATCTTCGATGCCACCCGCCACGTGCGACCCATGGGGGCCGTCATCTTGGGATCACTCTGCTGCCTCCCGCGGATCCTGCTCACCCAGTCGTACGCTGGCCGCCGCTACCTCCGACCGGCTCACCCATCACCTTCCCGGAAATCTCTTATTGTCACAAGTAGGCTTCAAATGAAGTTACTGTGAAAAGCCCCTGGTTGCCACATTCCAGCAACTGTTCGGGGAGACTGGGACGGGAATTGAACCTGCGCTGCTGGCCTTGGTCTGCTTTACAAGGCAGCTAATTAACCCACTGTGCTGAACCCAACCAACTTCCTAGCTTCCCGGATGGAGCTCTACCCCACTGTGCTCATACTGCCCCTTTAAGTGGTGTGCCCTTGTGGTCCATGTGACTGGCTCGTGCAGGAACATGCAAATGACGGCCAATGAGAAAAAAGCACAGGGACTGGGGAGTGGGGTGCTGGTCAGAGTGAACCGGGGAGCCAGAGCTTTGTTAGAGACTCTGTGCCTTTACATAAATTACCTTTGTTAGTTGCCAATAAACACTTTGTTCTTCAGTACTGCAGTCTACGTGGTATTGCCTCGAGCCACGACATTCACGACAAATAGAAACCAAATTGATCGCAATGCACCATTGGACGGTTTGGCTCTCTTTCCTTTTGTTTCCTCAGCCTTGTATTATAGATAATTATTGTATATAGCTTGTTTGTGCAAATGTTCTTAGAGGGACTTAAGTAGGCAGGGATATGCTAATGACGCCCCTTTTAGGAGCATGCCTAGGTGGTGCATGTGCCTGGCTTGGGGCCTATTGTGTGGAAGAACGCAAACTCCATCTAATGAGGGAGAAGCGCGGGGGCTGGGGAGTGGGGTTCCGGTCAGAGCGGGTCTCTGGGAGGCAGAGTGTTGACACCTATATTGGAGACTGAGACTTTGTGCCTGTGCATAAGTTACCCTTGTTAATTGCCATTAAACATTTTTTTCTTCATTACTGCCATTTATCTGGTATTCCATTGGTCAATACACTCATCATTCTATCAAATTTTAGCCCATTTCTCCATCTACATCTTCCAACTCATTCACAATTTTAACATTCTCTGTGAGGCCACCTCATACATTAAAAGAAAAACCTTAATTTATTCAATCTTTCCAGATTATTATACCCTGTCGATTCTGGTACCACTCTTAACAATTTAAAGTAATCTGCAAACTCCTGAGCAGCATTATTGGCTTTGGATTGTCAGCTCAAATGACAAGCGTTTTGATGCTGCTATGCTCAAAGCCATTTTTAAAATTAAACCATAGATTTATTTGCCTCAGTTGTGTACTTCGTTTGAACAATTTATTTGTATGTGAAAGATGAACAGAGGAGGAGTCGTTTTAGATGAACTTCTTTGGTGTGGCCTATTTGAATGCAGCTCATTCTTCATGTACAAAGCTTGCTTCCTTCAAGTGTTCTCCTCTCTGTGACTTGCAGCCCTTGTGCTTTGTTCTTTTTGTCCGGCGTCGGGACTTTGTATTTGCTTTGTTGTTTAAACTAGGTCCCTTCTACTCCAGCTCCTTCAGACACCTGAGAAGCAACGCCAGAACATCTTGTATGCTATATGGCATGGAGATCATGTAAACCCAGCTAGCTGTCGTGGGGATCTTGCATCGATCAAAGGGATAGTAATTTATCCTGACTTTCCCATGTTGAGAAGGCATTAATTAGAAAAAGCGTGCAGTCAAAGTTGTGAGATTATGAAAAAGATTTTTTAATAGGTCTTTAATTTATTTTGCATCCATCTTCAAAAATGTTCCAAAGAGCATAAGCTGCAAAGAAATACTTTTGAACTTTTGATGTGTGGGCAATTTCTCAGAACAAGACCCCAGTGAAATCCCAAAACCGCATTGAGAGATATTACCAATTATGCAATTAGAATGGACAAAGAAGAACGCTTTGCTCTCCTTCAAATAGTGCCATGGGATTCTTAACATCCACCTGGATCACTGGAATTGTCAAACATAACCTTGATTTTACATCTCATCCAAAGCACGACATCCCTGGCACCCAAATACTTCTTCAATATTACAATAAAGTATCAGCTCATAGTGTGTGCTCTTGTCCTGAAGTGGAGGATGAATGTCTGCTCTTTTGACTTTGAGATGAGAGTGCTATAAACTCAGCTAAAAGTGACAAGCTAAACCATAGTTGATTTGAAAGTTCTGAGTTTGCTGAGACATGAACTGAACCTCACTCTGCTTTAATAATGGTGAAGGACAGCTCATTCACAGTTCAGCTGAGCTCAAATTTAGAAATTTTGGTCTCTGAGACTTCATCACTTGATTTCTTTTTTCCTCAAGATTGAAGACCCCAAACTGACACCGTGAGATTCTGGCAGTGGCAGTATATCTCTCCGCTGTTTTAGCTGAAGCAGTAACACATTTATTTCCAAAAGGTTAATTTCCCCAATTAAGATAGTAGAAAGGGAAATTTTACTCAAGGGTGTTAAGTATCACTTGTACCCCTTGGTATAATTTTAACACCAAGGTCATCATAGTGGCCATTTAACAATTGGTTGGTAAGAAACCTTGGAAGATGTTTGGAAGCCCACTACAGTGGAAACAGAGCTGAGTGGGTGCGTATTTTTTTGTCGAGCATGCTGGCTTGCCAGCATCTTCCCACTCCCTAGCCACTTTCGAGAAGGCCGTATTGAAGAGAGACTTCCACAAGCAGCATGGAGCTTATTCAGGTAACTAAAAGGGCAATTAGGACCCTGAGGAGTTGTGACTCGCATTTAACCCTGATTTCAGGATCCCAACTCAAACCTGTAAATCCTGCACCTTATATTAGAATCCTACATGACCTTGGGATCCCAATTAATAAGTCTATCAACAAATATCCGGACTTTACTTTCTGTTAGAAGCTGGTGAGTGGCGAGAATATGTTTTGTAATCCTTTGCATTCTACTAATTTCTTTTCTGCCAGATAATAGTTTATTGTCACAAGTAGGCTTCAATGAAGTTACTGTGAAAAGCACCTCGTCGCCACATTCCAGCGCCTGTTCGGGGAGGTTGGTACGGGAATTGAACCCGCGCTGCTGGCCTTGTTCTGCATTAAAACCAGCTGTTTAGCCCACTGTGCTAAAATCTAGCTCCTGGTTGATGCTTCAATCATTGATACCATGCTTGTAATAGAATTAGTACAGAGACATGAATTTCACATGGACCTGTTTTGTCATATCCCTTCTTCCCGCAGCATGCAATTGCTCATTATTATGTTCATTTAGCTCTGTACGTATTAGACACAGGTACTGAGTCTCTAAAGTCACTGTCACACATTGAAAACAACGAGTAAAAACAACTCTGGTGATTGTGAGGAAACCTCTTAACCTCAATTAAATGACTCCTCGTGATTTGGATTTCTAATAATCTTTAATGTCACAAGTAGGCTTACATTAACACTGCAATGAAGTTACTGTGAAAAGCCCCTAGTCACCACATTCCGGCGCCTGTTTGGGTACACAGAGGAAGAATTCAGAATGTTCAAATTACCTAACAGCATGTCTTTCGGGACTTGTGGGAGGAAAGGGCAGCACGGTAGCATTGTGTATAGCACAATCGCTTCACAGCTCCAGGGTCCCAGGTTCGATTCCGGCTTGGGTCACTGTCTGTGCGGAGTCTGCACTTCCTCCCCGTGTGTGCGTGGGTTTCCTCCGGGTGCTCCGGTTTCCTCCCACAGTCCAAAGATGTGCAGGTTAGGTGGATTGGCCATGATAAATTGCCCTTAGTGTCCAAAATTGCCCTTAGTGTTGGGTGGGGTTACTGGGTTATGGGGATAGGGTGGAGGTGTTAACTTTGGGTAGGGTGCTCTTTCCAGGAGCCGGTGCAGACTCAATGGGCCGAATGGCCTCCTTCTGCACTGGAAATTCTATGAAACGGAGCACCCAGAGGATATCCTGGCAGATACAGGGAGAACATGCAGACTCCTCATAGACAGTGACCCAAGCCAGGAATCGAACCTGGGACCCTGGCACTGTGAAGCAACAGTGCTAACCACTGTGCTACCAAGCACATTGATCAACTGTATGTTTATTACTCAGACACCATTTCTATAGTAATTATTATGGTTCTACAATAAACTCATACAACCAGCTTTCCTGTAGATTGGTTAAAAATGTCCTGTCAGGTTAAGCCAAAATGACCTAACTTGTTCTTACATCTTCCCGGAAATGCGTGCCCAAATGTGTACTGCAACGAAATGGCTGAAAAACGGAGACGCAGAAAATAGGAGGAGAAGTAGGCCACTCGGCCCATTGAGCCTGCTTTGTCATTACGTCTGATCATGGTTAACCCTGGGCAGAATTCTCCCCCCCCCACGCCGGGTGGGAGAATCAGCGGGGCGCCGAGTGAGTCCCACCACGCCCCCCCCCCCCCACCCCGGCAGCCGCACGCGATTCTCCCACTCCCCCCAAACCGGCGTGGCGAGATTCACGGCTGGCCGCTGGGAGAATCGCCGCTCGCCGTTTGTCACTGGCGAGCGCCGATTCTCCAGCCCGGTTGGGCCGAGCGGCCTGCCGAACACGACAGTTTCCCGCCGGCGCCGTCCACACTTGGTCGCTGCCAGCGGCAACAGCGCGGGAACGCTGGGGGGGCGGCCTATGGGAGGGGGAGGGGGAGGGGGGTTCTTTCACCGGGGGGGGCCTCAAAAGGGGTCTGGCCCGCGATCGGTGCCCACCGATCAGCGGGCCGGCCTCTCTGAAGGAGGACCTCCTTTCCTCCACTGTCCCGCAAGATCCATCCGACATCTTCTTGCAGGGCGGCCGCGGGGAGGACGGCAACGGTGCATGCGCAGGTTGGCGCCGGCCAACCTGCGCATGCGTGGGTGACGTCATTTACACGGCGCCAGCACGTAATTTACGCAGCGCCGCCTTTATGCGGCGCCAAGGCCCATGCCCGTAAATGACGCAGCGCTGTTCCTAGCCCCCCGGGGGCGGGAGAGTAGGGGGCTGGGAGTGGCCTCCGACGCCGGAGTGAAACACTCCGGTTTTCACTCCGGCATCGGGACTTAGTCTCCCGATGGAAGAATTGCGCTCCCTGTGTCTCAACGCCATATACGCGCCTCTTCCCATATATCTGGACACTTTTAGAGTCTAGAAATGTAACTATTTACTTCTTAAATATATTCAGTGATTTAATCTCCATAGCCTTTTGTGGCAAAGAATTCCACAGGTTCGCAACCCTCTGAATGAAGAAATATCTCTTTGGCTCAGTCCTGAATGGCCGACCCCGTATCCTTGGGACCATAACCCCTTGTTCCCGATCCCGAGCCAGGAGAAACGACATTTCTTCATCCAATTTGCCCAGCCCTGTCAGAATTTCATATGTTTCAATGAGATCTCCTAGATTTTAGCACAGTGGGCTAAACAGCTGGCTTTAATGCAGAACAAGGCCAGCAGTGCGGGTTCAATTCCCATACCAACCTCCCCGAACAGGCGCTGGAATGTGGCGACAAGGGACTTTTCACAGTAACTTCATTGAAGCCTACTTGTGACAATAAACTATCATTATAGGGGCTGGTTTAGCTCACAGGGCTAATCGCTGGCTTTTCAAGCAGACCAAGTAGGCCAGCAGCACGGTTCGATTCCCGTACCAGCCACCCCGGACAGGCGCCGGAATGTGGCGACTGGGGCTTTTCACAGTAACTTCATTGAAGCCTACTCGTGACAATAAGCGATTTTCATTTCATTTCATTTAGATCACAAGGGGGGTGGTTGCGATTTTAGGGGCTTGTTTAGCTCACTGGGCTAAATTGCTGGCTTTTAAAGCAGACCAAGCAGGCCAGCAGCACGGTTCGATTCCCGTACCAGCCTCCCCGGACAGGCGCCGGAATGTGGCGACTAGTGGCTTTTCACAGTAACTTCATTGAAGCCTACTCGTGACAATAAGCGATTTTCATTTAAATTCTCCTAAACTCCATTGAATACAATCTTAGTTGACCCAATCTCCTCTCATATGACAATTCTGACCATCCAGGAATCAGTCTGGTAAACCTTCACTGCACTCCATCTATGGCAAGTATATATTTTCTGAGGTAAGAAAAGACATGTTGCTGACACTTTTCGTCTTGCATATATCAGGACAAACTCACGAATGCCAAATTTCAAATTGATCACGTCAATTTACACTCCAGGAGAGAAGGGTGCTGATTGGTTGGCAACTCAATTGTGATTGGCTGACGTGTTCCTGATGGAGAAAGGAGTTAGGAATTATCAACTAACCAAACTCCCAGGTAATTCAAAAATAAGGTGCAAGGCTTGAAGATACTTCTTTTGTTCGCAGACAATGGTTTCCTATGTATTTCATAAGAGCACAAGAACATAAGAACTAGGAGCAGGAGTAGGCCATCTGGCCCCTTGAGCCTGCTCCATCATTCAATGAGATCATGGCTGATCTTTTGTGGACTCAGCTCCACTTTCCGGCCCGAACACCATAACCCTTAATCCCTTTATTCTTCAAAAAACTATCAATCTTTATCTTGAAAACATTTAATGAAGGAGCCTCAACTGCTTCACTGGGCAGGGAATTCCATAGATTCACAACCCTTTGGGTGAAGAAGTTCCTCCTAAGCTCAGTCCTAAATCTATTTCCCCTTATTGTGAAGCTATACCTCAAAATAAGGGAAATATGTCCTACTTTCACCCGCCAGTGGAAACAACCTCCCCATATCTATCCTACCTATTCCTTTAATAATTTTATATGTTTCTAAATTCCAACGAGTACAGTCCCAGTGTACTCACCCTCTCCTCATCATCCAACCCCCTCAACTCTGGGACTAACCTAGTGAATCTCCTCTGCACACCCTCCAGCACCAGTATGTCCTTTCTCAGGTCAGGAGACCAAAACTGAACACTATACTCCAGGTGTGGCCTCACTAACACCTTATGCAGATGCAGCATGACCTCCCTAGTCTAAAACACCATCCCTCTAGCAAAGAAGGAGAAAACTCCATTTGCCTTCTTAATCACCTGTTGCACCTGTAAACCAACTTTTTGTGACTCATGCACGAGGACACCCAGGTCTCTCTGCACAGCAGCATGTTTTAATATTTTATCACTTAAATAATAATCCCTTTTGCTGTTATTCCTACCAAAATGGATAACCTCACATTTGTCAACATTGTATTCCATCTGCCATACCCTAGCCCATTCACTTAAACTACCCCTCTGCAGACTTCCAGTATCCTCTGCACTTTTTGCTTTACCACTCATCTTAGTGTCGTCTGCAAACTTGGACACATTGCACTTGATCCCCAACTCCAAATCATCAATGTAAATTGTGAACAATTGTAGGCCCAACACTGATCCCTGAGGGACACTATCATTAATATACACCAGTATATCATGGTGCAGACACACACTGATGGACACACAAAGGGACCAATCAACATGTACAAACACCGCAGCCAATCACCAGTTAGAATACACACACTATAAAGGCAGAGGGCACCATGGTTCCTGCTCTTTTCTGGGTGCTGCCTCTCAATGTAACAAGAACTCATCCAGCCCAGCACAGACTCACACCACGTGCTGAGAGAATCAACTGGTTCGGAAAAGGCTTAGGTCTCTAGTTTAAGTTAGCATCATTTAGACCCACAGTCATCGTGTGTTAGTTAGTTAGAAGTAGTTAATAAAATTGAGTTGAACCTTCATCAGTGTTGGAAGTGTCTGTTCATCTCTCAAGTCTACACTAGCCACACTTCAGACACCACTCAGGAATTTCACTTCGGGAAAATGTAAATGAACCATGTTAAAAGCTCAACTGATTATCCAAAAATGGTTGTTACTGTAGCTAGTTGTATGCTCAGAATTGTTCAACAAGTGCTGCTGAATTGCTGAATCCATTACTGTATTAATAATATTGACCACCACAAAGTCCAGTCTTTACATTGAAGATACCCTCCATCATTTTGTGTGACACTACCACCGTGTTGTCAAAATCTCATTGAATCCCTACAGTGCAGAAGTAGGACAATTGGCCCACTGAGTCTGTACTGACCCTCTGAAAGATCAACCCTGGTTCAATGAAGAGTGGAGGAGGGCATGCATGATACAGCATTAGGCATACCTAAAAATGAGGTGTTAGCCGAGTGAAGCTGCAACACAGGACCACTTGCATGCCAAACAACATATGCAGCACACGACAGACAGTGTTAAGCGATCCCCCAACAAATGGGTTAGATCTAAGCTCTGCAGCCCTGACATATCCAGTCATGAATGGTGGTGGACAACTGAACAACTCACTGGAAGAGACTCAATAAATATCCTCAACCACAATGATGGAGGAGCCCAGCACAACAATGAACAAAACATATGCGAAGCATTTGCAAAAATCTTCAACCAGAGTGTCAAGTGGATGGTCCACCTTGGCCTCCTCTGTAGGTCTTCAGCTTCACAGATGCCAGTCTTCAGTCAATTTGATTCACTCCACATGATATCAAGAAATGGCTGACAACATTTCAGCAATAGTACTGAAGACGTGCACCAGAGCTAGCAGTGCCCTTAGCTCCAGTACAGTTACAACGCCAGCATCCACCAAGTAATATGGGAAACTGTCCAGGTTATGTCCTGTCCATAAAAAGCAGGACAAATCCAACTCATCCAAATGCCGTGCCATCAGTCTACTCTTGATCATCAGCAAAACGATGGGAGGGGTCATCGACAGAGCTATCAAGCAGCATTTAGTCAGCAATAACCTTCTCGCTGATGCTCTGTTTGGGATCCGCTAGGGCCACTCAGCTGCTGACCTCATACAGCCCTGGTCCAAACCTGGACAAAAGAGCTGAATTCCAGAGGTGAAATTAAATCAAGGCAGCATTTGATTGAGTGTGGAATCAAGGAGCCTGAGCAAAGGTGGAGTCAACAGGAATCAGGGGGAATTCTCTGCACTGGTTGGAGTCATACCTGGCACAAGGAAGATGGTTGTGGTTTTTGGAGGTTACTCATCTCAGTCCCAGGACGTCACTGAAAGGGTTCCTCAGGGTAATGTACTGTGCCCCCAACCGTTTTCAGCTGTATCATCATAAGGTGAGAACTGAGGATGTTTGCTGATGATTGTCCAATGTTCAGCACCATTCAGTACCCCTGAGATACAGAAAAAGTCTGTGTCCATCTGCAGAAAGACCTGGACAACATTCAAGCTTGGGCTGACAAGTGGCACATAACATTCATGTCACACAATTGCCAGATAATGACCATTCCAAAATGAGAAAATTAACCAAACTTTTTGATGGTGAGTGATATTACCATCACTTATTCCCTACTGTCAACTTTCTGGGGGTAACCATTGACCAGAAACTGAACTGAACCAGCCATATTAACACTGACAAAAAGAACAGGTCAGAGGCTCGAAATTCTGCAGCGAGTAACTCACCTCCAAATCCCTCAAAGCCTGTCCACCATCTGCAAATAACAAGGCAGGAGTGTGATAGACTACTCTCCACTTGCCTGGATAAGTGCAGCTCCAACAACTCTCATGAAGCCCAACACCATCTCGGACAATGCAGCCCACTTGATTGGCACCCCATCCACTCCCTGCACGACTGATGCACAGTGGCAGCAGTGAATAGCATCAACAAGATGTACTGCAGCAACTCACCAAGGGTCCATCGACATCACCTTCCAAACTCAAGACCTTAAACCACCTGGAGGACAAGGGTAGCAGACACATGGGAACACTGCCACCTGCTTATATCACCATATCTTTACTGCCGCTGGGTTAAAATCCTGAAACAAACAGCACTGTGGGTGCACCAACATCACATGGAACGCAGCAGTTCCAGAAGCCACCATCTTCTCAAAAGCAATTAGGGATGGTTAAGACAAATGCTAGCCAGTGAGGCCAACATCCTTTAAATCATGAAAAAAAGGAGAATCACATCCAACAGTCAACATTTTGTTTTGGGTTTTGCAATTGTAGGTTGGTGAAATGAAATGAAATGAAAATCGCTTATTGTCACAAGTAGGCTTCAAATTAAGTTACTGTGAAAAGCCCCTAGTTGCCACATTCCGGCACCTGTTCGGGGAGGCTGGTATGGGAATTGAACCATGCTGCTGGCCTGCCTTGGTCTGCTTTAAAAGCCGGATGAACACAGTCAGTAGTCTGCCTGTTCAGAACAACTGAAGGAACATGTTGGTTGCTATCAGTTGCTCATAATAGGCCTCAGCTGAATAGCCCCATTTAGAATCATAAAATCATGGAATCATAGAAACAGTACAGCACAGAAGGAGGCCATTTGGCCCATCTTATCCATGCCAGCCTGAAGACACCCAGGTGCCCTTTCTAAACCCACCTTCCTGCACAATAGCCATGTAGTTTACAGCACTTAAAGTGCAGATCCAGGTACTTTTTAAAAGAGTTTAGGGTCTCTGCCTCCATCACCAACTCAGGCAGTGAATTCCAGACTCCGACATACCCATACCGACCGTCACAGCTTCCGAAGTCAGATTGGCTTTCTTGAAAGTGAACCCTCAGAAAGCGACGGGTCCTCATGGGGTCCCTGGTCATGCACTCAGATTCTGCGCGGACCAGCTGGCGGATGTGTTCATAGACATCTTCAACCTCTCCCTACTCTGTTCAAAGGTTCCCACCTGCTTCAAGACCACCGCCACACCGATGCTAAAGAAGAACCAGGCAACATGCCTTAGCAACTACCGTCCTGTAGCCTTGACATCGATCATTATGAAATGCTTCGAGAGGTTGGTCATAAGACACATCACCTCCATACTCCTAGAATGCCTTGATCCACTGCAATTCGCTTACCGCCACAACTGGTCATCAGCAGATGCCATCTCCCTGGCCTTAACACTCATCCCTGGAACACCTCGACAACAAGGATTCCTACGTCAGACGCCTATTCATTGACTACAGCTCAGCCTTTAACATCATAATCCCAACCAAGTTCATATCAAAGCTCCAAAACCTGGGACTTGGCTCCTCACTCTGCAACTGGATCCTCGACTTCCTGACCCATAGACCACAATCAGTAAGGATAAACAACAACACCTCTTCCAAGAAAGTCCTCAATACCGGGACCCCGTAAGGCTGTGTGCTTAACCCGCTACTATGCTCCTTATACACACACGACCTTCTGTGTAAAAAAAACTTCCCCTGCACATCTGCACTGAATCTTTCCCACCTCACCTTGAACTTGTGCCCCCTTATGATTGTCACTTCCACCCTGGGAAAAGACTCCAACTGTTCACCCTATCTATATCCCTAATAATTTTATAAACTTCTATCAGGTCGCCCCTGAGCCTCCGTCTCTCTAGGGAGAACAATTCTAGTTTATTCAATCTTTCCTCATAGCCAATACCCTCCATACCAGTCAACACCCTGGTAAACCTTTTCTGTACTCTCTCCAAAGCCTCCATGTCCTTCTGGTAGTGTGGTGACCAGAATTGGGACACAGTATTCCAAATGTGGCCTAACCAACGTTCTATATAATTGTAACATAATTTTAAAGTTTTTATACTCAATACCCCATCCTCTGAAGGCAAGCATGCAATATGCTTTCTTTATCACCATTTCCACCTATGCTACCACTTTTAAGGATCTAGTTGAACAGGGTGGAGGCGTGGGCTTAAGTAGGGTGCTCTTTCCAAGGGCTGGTGCAGACTGGATGGCCGAATAGCTTCCTTCTGAACTGTGAATTGTATGATTCTACGATTCTAGAATGTATCTTTTTGAAAAAGAGCATCCTCAATATCGTGTTCACGTCCACCTCCCCTTGGACAGTGCCAACACCCTCTCAGCCCTGGACACCCATCCACACAACCACCCCACCCCTCCCCCCTGCTGCCCCAGACAGTGCTCACAGGCAATTAAGTACTTGTGAAGTGCCATAACTGTGGTAACCTCAGAAAGGCACCAGTTATTCTTCCACCGATGAGGTTGATGCTATATAGGCTACTAACATTGCAGAACTAGTCTCCTGTTTCTCGTATTATCCTACTTCCCTCTACTGACTTGTGCATTGCATTAGGAGTCATACTGAGAACACTACCAGAAATGTTCTGGTTTTTAAAAAATCTGTCTTCAAAGTCCTGAAACAGCTTTTTCAGGTCCTCAACTTAGCTCCTTGTTATGTCTTTGCTGAACCTTGATGCCTAATTCTTTCCCATTCCTCTTCAAAATCTATTGTTTGCCCTTTTGGTGTTGATTTAAGCTGGGCTGTGCCAATTTTGACTGTTTTTCTTTCATACCATCATAGTGCTTGTTATTAGCTACATGCCAGTCTGTAGGTGTAGTCAGCACTACAAATCTATCATCTGTGCCAAACAGATTCACTTAAATTCAGAGTTAAGGCCCAGCCAGAATCGTACTGCTCCTCCAAGGGGGAGGTAAAATACCACGTGCCTGAGATCAGAGGAAAAGAAGAAACAGATCAAATTTTCACCAGTATGGCTGTAATCATTGCAAGTTGCGAAAGGGAAAGACACTAAAATGTTTCTGTTTATGCCTTTGGTACTGGTGTTTGGATTCAGGATGCTTACTTCAAGAGCAAATCGCATCCCACATTGTTCCAGAGTTGTCAGATTGTCGTCCCGAATTTACAGGACGAAGGTTGAGAGCCTTTGTGAAGCCCAGCCTTTCTTCTCTCTGGTTTCCTGCAGTATTAAGGGGAGATAGAACATAGAACATAGCACATAGAACATACAGGGCAGAAGGAGGCCATTCGGCCATCGAGTCTGCACCAACCCACTTAAGCCCTTACTTCCACCTATCCCCCAACCTAAAAACCCGTCCTAACCTTTATGGACACTAAGGGCAATTTAGGATGACCAATCAACCTAACCTGCACTTCTTTGGACTGTGGGAGGAAACCGGAGCACCCGGAGGAAGCCCACGCAGGCACGGGGAGAAAGTGCAGACTCCGCACAGACAGTGTCCCGAACCTGGGATCCTGGTGCTGTGAGATCACAGTGCTAACCACTATGCTACCGTGCTGCCCAAATAACGCTGTAGTGGTATTGTCACTGGACTAATAAACCTGAGACCCAGGGCAATGCTCCCACCATGGCAGATGGAATTTGAATTCCATTAACAACGTGGAATTCAAAGCCTAATGATGGCCATGGAGCTAAAAACCCATCTGGTTCACTAATGTCCTTTCGACAAGGAAACCTGCTATCCTTACCTGGCCTATTTGTGACTCCAGATCTTAACTGCCTCTGAAATGGTCGAGCAAGCCCCTCAGTTCAATCGCAATTAGGGATGGGCAACAAATGCTAGCTCTGCCAGCGACGCCCACATCCTGTGAGGGAATTATTGAAAATCCTAGGCCTGAAAACGACGTCACAACAAAATTGTACTTTTGTCAATGCATCTTTAGGCATCTCTCTAAAACAGTGGCAGAGAGTTTCAGGTGACCTTGTTAAACATTTGTATATTCATCTTTCAAACAGCAATTTAAGACCTTCACTCTACAAAGACTGTAGTTTTTTTTGTCTCCCTTCGAAGAAACTTGAATAATACACAAAAATGGCAGCATTTCAATCGAATTAACATTTAACTGATGTTTGATATGCTGAGTGAAATGCCCTCTAAAGCAGAGCTACACCCTGAGCAAGATTTAAACCTACAGCAACAGAAAGGGCATTTTGTGAGAATAGGAGCTAAATTAGGGATGAAGAGCCAGGTTTTAGTTTGCTACCATCTCAGATGAAGCAGCCAAATAAATATCCCACAATGCATATACGAGTATCTTGCACACATTGGGCGAAATTCTCCGACCCCCAGCTGGGTCTGGGGCTGCCGCAAATCCCGCCCCCGCCGTGGCAGAGATTCTCCGCCACCCGGGAATTGGCGGGGGCGGGAATCACATCACGCCGATCGGCGAGGCCCCTGCGACGATTCTCCGGCCCGCGATGGGCCGAAGTCCCGCCGCTGGGAGGCCTCTCCCGCTGCCGAGGTTTGAACCACCTCTGGTGGCGGGGCGATCGGACCCCGGGGGGTGCCCCCACGGTGGCCAGGCCCGCGATCGGGGCCCCCCGATCGGTGGGCGGGCCAGTGCCGTGGGGGCACTCTTTCTCCTTCGCCTCTGCCATGGCGGAAGTGGAAGAGAATCCCCCAGCGCGCATGCACCGGTGGTGACATCAGCGGCAGCTGACGCTGACGTCACCACCGGCGTATGCGCGAACCGGCGAAGGCCTTTCGGCCATCCCCGCCGCCGGGCGGCGGGCCTGAAAGTCCGCTGGTGCCAGTTTTGGCGCCAGTCGTCGTGGTGTCAACCGCTCCGGAGCGGGCCTAGCCCCCAAAGGTGCGGAGAATTCCGCACCTCTGGGGAGGCCCGACGCCGGAGTGGTTGGCGCCACTCCCCTACGCCGGGACGCCCCATCCCACCGGGTAAGGGAGAATGCCGCCCAGTGTGTCATGCATACCTCTGACAGCACTTCAAGATTTTTTAAATTGGTGTAGTTTCCCTCTTTTTTCCTTATTTCCAAACTACTTAATCCACTTAATTCATCCGCAAAGGTTTTATGTTTGCATCAGAGGATTAATTGAACAAAAAACACTATGTACCAAAACACAGTGAAATTTCTTAAGAATAAATAGATTTTTGTAAGCTCACAGGTTTCACAGCCAAGAGCAAATGTACGGCACAATCCATTCGCAAGAATACAAGAAAGAACACAAGAATTAGGAACAGTAGTCGGCAATTCAGCCCCTTGAGCCTGCTGTGCCACTTGATAAGATCAGGCTGATCTGATTGTGGCATCTGCTCTACTTTCCTGTCTGGCTTCTATATCCCTGTACTCCCTTGTCGATAAAAATCTACCTAATTCAGCCTTGAATATATTCAATTACCCAATCTCACTGCACTCCGGAGAAGGGAATTCCTCAGACTCGCGACCATCAGAAAGAAAAAACAACATCTCCTCAACTGGCTCATGTGGAATTGTATGTTTCCATTAGCAACACTAAGTTTTACTGGCAGGAGTAAAGTTTATTGGGAGCAGTAATGTTTATTCATTGTAAATTAATTTAGAAAATTAATAAATTAATCAACACATAATAAAGAAGGCAGAATGTGGGAGCTCCTGGACACCAGTGTGATCCAAGGCAAACATGTCTGCAGTGTGTTTGTGAATAGAGAAACTTTGGATCAGAGTCACTGAGCTGAAGGGTGAGCTGCAGACACAGTGTGATACATCAAGGAGGGTAAAGTTATCTGGCCACTTTATTCCAGGAGGCAGTCCCTTTCGGAAAGGGTCTTCTGATCTGATCAGTGGTCATGTTCAGGAGGGTGTGACTGCGAGTGAGGCAAGTAAGGGGATGGAGAAGGTAGAAGTGGGGGAGACTCACAGTTGCAATTATGTTACATGCTCAAGGTTCTTGGATACAGTATGGTTGAAAGTCAAGGGCTGCAAGTTGAATGAGCAAACTGACCATGGCACTGTGATACAAGACTGCTGACGTTGCACTTTTCTTTAAAAATGGAGCGATGGATAGACCAAATGATTACAGCCAACCAATCTGCCCTTGATGGTGGGGAAATTATTGGAATTAATTCTGAGGACAAGGTAAAGTGTTACTTCGAAAGACGTGGAATAATCATGAACAGTCAGCATGGATTTGTTAAGAGAAGCATGATTTAAATCTTTTGAGGAGGTAGAAAGGCAAATTGATGAGAGTGATGCCGTTTGGTCGATGAGGATATTAGTAACACTTTTGACAAGGTCCCACATGGCAGACTGGCTAAAACAATAAAAGCCTACGAGATCCAGGAAAATGATGGCAAGCTGGATACAAAATGGACTCAGTTGTTGGGTGATTTGCGACTGGAAGTCAGCTTCCAGTGGGGTTCTGCAAAGCTAAGTACAAAGCCCCCTGCTTATAGCGGTATATATTAATGATTTGGGCATGAACATAGGGGGAGTGATCACGAAATTAGCTAGCGACAGTAAAATTGGTCATGTGGTTGATAGCAAGGAGGATTTCTGTAGATTGCAGAAAGGGGCTTTTCACAGTAACTTTATACTTGTGACAATAGAAGATTATTATTATTAAGGTATCAGTGGACTCGTCAGGTAGGTAGAAAAATAACACATGGTATTCAACTCAGAGAAGTGTGAAGTCATGCAGGTACAGCATGGGGCAAAGAAGGCAAATAGTGAGCTGGCCTTCATTACGAGAGGATTAGAGTACAGGAACAGGAATGTCTTGCTGCAATTATACAGGGTCTTGGTGAGGTCACACCTGGAATATTGTGTGCACATTTGGTCTCCTTAACTGAGGAAGAATGTTCTTCCTCTTGAGGGAGTGCAGCAAACGTTTGCCAGACTGATTCCTGGGATGGCGGGACTGACGTATGAGGAGAGATTGAATCGGTTAGGACTGTATTCGCTGAGGCCAAATCGCAATTCTCCGGTGCCCCAATAGCGGCATCAATGCATTCCACTCTGCATGTACAATAAGTGCCGTTGGCATACCATTAGCTTGCCTGACCCAGTATTCTCTGGGGCCTTTGCTAAATGGCAAGTTATTTGCTTCGGCGGCAAAAATTGGAAGGAAGATTATTATTTGAGCAGCTGTAAATTCAGAGAGGTGGATACTCAGCGCAACCTTGGTGTTTTTAAAAAATTCATTCTTTGGATGTTGGTGTTACTGGCTGGGCCAATATTTGTTGCCCATCCCTAATTGCCCTTGAACCGAGCAGTTTGCTCGGCCATTTAAGAGTCAACCGCATCGCTCAGTGCATCTGGAGTCACACATAGGCCAGGCCGGGTAAGGGCGGCAGATTTCCTTCCTCTCCTCCAGCTGGATTTTTACGACAATCAACAATGGTTTCATGGTCATCAGACATTCCAGGTATTTATTGGATTCAATTTCCACCATCTACCATGGTGGGATTCGAACCCAGGACCCCAGAGCACTAACCTGGGTCTCTGAATTACTAGTCCAGTGACAATACACTATTGTCACTAGGCGACCGCCTCCCGGTGTCTTCATGCATCAATCCCTGAAAGTAAGCGCGCAGGTACAGCAGGCAGTGAAGAAGGCAAATGGTATGTTGGCCTTCATAGCAAGAGGAATTGAGTATAGGAATAGGGACGTTTTACTACAATTGTATAGTGAATTGGTGAGGCCACATGTGGAGTATTGTGTGCAGTTTTGGTGTCCTTAACTGAGAAAGGATGTTCTTGCTATGGAGGAAGTGCAGCGAAAGTTTACCAGGCTGATTCCTGGGATGGCGGGACTGTCATGAGGAGAGACTAAATCGGTTAAGATTATATTCATTGGAGTTTTGAAGAGTGGGATAGGATCTCATAGAAACTTACAAAATTCTAACAGGATTAGACAGAGTAGATTCAAAAAGAATGTTCCTGATGTTGGGGGAATCCAGAACTAGGGGTCACAGTTTGAGGATAAGGGGTAAATCTTTTTGGACTGAGATGAGGAGAAATTTCTTCACCCAGAGAGTGGTGAATCTGTGGAATTCACTACCACAGAATGTAGCTGAGGCCAAAACATTGTGTAATTTCAAGAAGGAATTAGGTATAGCTCTTGGATCTAAAGGGATCAAGTGATATGGGGGGAAGGAGGGATCAGGGTATTGAACTTGATGATCAGCCATGATCATAATGAATGGCGGAGCAGTCTCGAAGGGTCGAATGGCCTCCTCCTGCTCCTATTTCCCACCACATCCCTGTAGCCCATAACCTCATCCAACAGTTGGATATTAAGGGGCAATTATAATGGCCAATCCACCGAAACTGCACGGACAGGATTCTCTGGTCCACCAGCCGTGTTTTCTTCGTTCCCGCAGCCAGCCAATGGGGTTACCCATTCTGGCCACCCCACGCCGTCGGGAAACCCGTGCGCATGGGTGCTCTGCTGGTGGATCAGGGTATCCCACCGATGGAGAATTCCGCTACACATCTTCAGACAATGGGAGGAAACCAGGGCACCCAGAGGAAATCCAGGCAAACAGAGAGAGAACGTTCAAAATCCATACAGACAGTCACCTGAGGTCGGAATTGAACCCTGATCCCTGGCGCAGTGAGGCTGCAATGCTAACCACCGTTCTACCATGTCATGTATTTAAATTCCCCAATAATTAAACTCAAAAGGGATGAGACTCCATCCCTGTAAAGAGCCTGTGAGGTTGTTCGGCATTTCATTGAACCATATCACACCATTAAGAATCTGGTTTAATTTTCTGCTGCATTTTGCCTTTAGTTCTCTTGCACGTGACTTAATTACAACAATTCCACGTGCCTGCATGTTTCAGTGCTGAGTATTGCAGTATGATGCCATTTTCGCACAGCTTAATAGGCGCACTTGGACAACAACGTCCTGATTTCTACCTTTAACTGCACGTGTGCAGCCACAAGAACCTTCTGCCCAATTTATTCTTGAATAAGTATGAGCGCTGTCAGCCTTACTGTAATTTTTACTCAAAATTCATGCTATTGTCTTAATGACAAGCAGGAGAACTCGCAAAGGTAGATCCCATATTGGTGATGACTGGTCTATTGTCTTATCTTCCTCTGGTTGGAAAAGCACCACTCAACTGCCAGGTTTGACACATGGAGAATCTGCCTGCAGAGATTGGCTTTTTCATTCCTGTGCATTTACTATGGAAGTTTTGTTCTCCTCGTGTTTATCAATTGGGACATGTTGATAATACATGAGATCGTAACAAAATCCGTCCGAGACCTTTCAACACTCAACAATTCATTTAACATTTTTTCCCCCTAATTTAGAGGCAATTTAGCATGGCCAATCCACCTACCCTGCACATCTTTGGGTTTTGGAGTTGAGACTCAAACAGACACGGGGAGAATGTGAAAACTCCACAGGGCCGGGATCATGTCATGATATGCAGATGATATACATAATGAGATACAGACAGGCAGCTAATGAACACAGAGAACACGACATAACTAATCAGCAGGCAGAACACGTGAGAATGGTTTCCACTATAAAAGACACGAGGCACTCACACTCCGTCTCTTTCCACTGGGGATATCTATAGAGTGAACCAGGGTGTATATATCACATAGCACCTCCAACACATGGCTAAGAGCTAGTCTGGTTCAGTCAGACCGAGTAACCACACTTAGGTTAGCAGAGAGTCGAAGTCATAGAGAACTGTGCTAACTGTGTGACAGGTTCAATAAATCAGATTGAACTAACTTCAAAGTCTGGAGTATCTTTCAGTTAAAGCTGCATCCAGTTGCAGCCCGTGTTATCTCAGTGTGCTTAACACGACAGATCGTATCCGGGTCCTCCGCGCCGTGAGGCAGCAGTGATATGCACTGCACAACCTTGCCGCCCTGACATGCGATTGATATTGCCTTTACTGGATGATGAAGATGCGATTGATGTTACTCAGAGAATGTTATCCTTAGATTCACCCCCTCTATCCACACTGCATATACAGCATATCTGCTCTGGGCATTATTTGTCTCTTGTTTGAATCACTCTGAATCTGAGCACATCAATACTGCAGCTTTTAAATTGTGAATACTATAGTTAATTGACATGCAGGCTGAGATAAGATTTTATAAGAAAAGGGAGAAAAGAGTCATAGAGGTGTCTGATCCAAGGTCAAAAAAATTAATGCATCTGACACTGTCCGTGTGGCGTTTTGACATTCTCCCCTTGTCTGCGTGGGTTTCACCCCCACAACCCAAAGATGTGCAGAGTAGGTGGATTGCCCCTTAATTGGAAAAAAAAACGCAATTGGGTACTCTAAATTTATTGTTAAAAATGAATGCATCTGTGCCATCTCCTCACTCTCTTTCCTCTATCTCTACAATTATCTGAAGCATGAACATAGTGCTCAATATTATGGCATTAATGGTTGAAGCAAACATCTTGAATATAAAACGGTGCCTTTCAAAGAACATTCTGAGGATATGGTCAACCTTTCAAGGCTATATTTTATTGCCCATTTCTAATTACCCGAAGAAGATGGCAGTGGACTTTATAGCAGCAATTGTCTAATTATCACTCTACTACTGTGTGCTGCTAATCTGTAGATATAAAGGTACATGTTAAATTTGTTTAACTTTCTTGTTTTCAGCAAGAAATAAAGTATGCCCATTATGGTATAATTTGTGCTCCTCTGGTGTGTAGTATTCTTGTTCACAATGCTTCCTGTAAAGTGAATATTAATGTTAACAATAAGAGAGCCACAGATTAATAAATTGGAGATTCTGCTACTTACAGTTTCCAACTTGATTGACAATTCTCCTTTTAGCACTTCCACGTGAAAACAAAATCCAGATAGTAATAATAATAATTGTCACAAGTAGGCTTATATTAATACCGCAATGAAGTTACTATGAAAAGCCCCTGGTCGCCACATTCCAGCAACTGTTCGGGTACACATGAGGATTCAGAATGTCCAAATTACCTCACAGCGCATCTTTCGGGACTTGTGGGAGGTAACGGAGCACCTGGAGGATACCCACACAGACACGGAGAGAACGTGCAGACTCCGCACAGACAGTGACCCAAGCCGGGAATCAAACTTGGGACCCTGGCACTGTGATGCAACAGTGCTAACCACTGTGCTACCGTGCCACCCATCTGTATTACCTATCTGGTTTGGAAGACCAATGCTACTTAGTTTAACCATTTTATATTTTCAATACCACATCAGGTATGGCACAGCAGGGTAAAGCTCTTCCCAATAAGGATTTTAATCAATAAAGATTGTGATTACAGCTGATATGATCCCAGATGAAACCCCAACAGTGGCTAGAATACTGGACTGAAACCCCAATACTTTAGTTCATTTTAAGGCTGCGCAGAAAGAATGATTCGCTCCAGGAGTCAGTGATTGAAAAAAATAGGGCTTTGATATTTCTAAAAACAAAGCCTTTATTATAAATACAATATTAAATGTTTAACTTCTTACCCGAAAAAGAACAGCTTACAATTATCCCCCAACACAACTATACAATTTTCCATTAATCAGCAGGAAAAGAAACCCTCCCAATCCATCCTAAACTTAGCATGGCATGTAGTCATACGTGCGGTACAGAACAGATTCTGGCTCTCGTTAGAACCCCTACAGACTCTGGCTGTATGTCTTCAAATAGCGACTTCAACTTTGTTGTTTCAGCCTCTTCCTTGTCTTCAGGCAAGATGCTCAGGGGCTTGTTTAGCACAGCTGGCTTGTAATGCAGAACAAGGCCAGCAGCGCGGGTTCAATTCCCGTACCAGCCTCCCCGAACAGGCGCCGGAATGTGGCGACTATGGGCTTTTATCTGTGATCTAAAACACACAAGGGTTTCCAGATCAGACTTCACTTCCAAAAGCCTTTTCTCCAAAACCCTTGGTGGGATTCTCTCATTTGGCGGCAGTGTGTCCATGACGTCAGAAACGCCGTCGCGTTTCACGACGGCGTGAACGGGCCACTGTGAGTACTGATTCTGGCCCCTACAGGGAGCCAGCATGGCACTGGAGCGGTTCACGCCACTCCAGCCTCCCATCCCGGTGCGAACTGTGAAATGAAAATCGCTTATTGTCACGAGTAGGCTTCAATGAAGTTACTGTGAAAAGCTCTTAGTTGTCACATTCCGGCGCCTGTTCGGGGAGGCTGTTACGGGAATCGAACCGTGCTGCTGGCCTGCCATGATCTGCTTTCAAATCCAGCGATTTAGCCCAGTGTGCTACAGTGCCCGCTCAGTAGCACCGGCGATAACCCGCGCATGCGTGGTGGCCTCCCTCAACGCGCCGGCCCTGCGCAACATGGCACGGGAGTTCAGGGGCCGGCACGGAAGAAAATAGGCCCGGGGAGCAAGAAGCCGGCCCGCCGATTGGTGGGCCCTGATCGCGGGCCCTAACAGAGGCCCACCCCCGGGGTTGGAGCCACCCTCCCCCCCCCCCCACCACAGGCCGCTCCCCGATCCTGCGCGCAGAGTTCCTGTCGGCTGTGACCAGGTGTGGATGGCACCGGCGGGACTCTGCCTTTTTAGAGCAGCCGCTTGGCCCATCCGGGCTGGAGAATCAGCGGCCCGGCTGCATACAGCGGCCCGCGACCAGCGCCACCCCAAACACGGCAGTGCCAATGGCGCCGATTCTCCACTCCGTGGAGAATCGAGTGCCGGCGTCGGGGAGGCATGGCCCGGTTGCGGTAATTCTTCTGGCCCGGCACCGGGCTGGGAGAATCCCGCCCCCCTGTCTGTCCAAGCTAAAAATAAAATCTCTGCTGGCTGCAAAAGCATGTTAACTCCCCAGGGACGTCCCCAGTCAAACCACAGTCCATTAGCCTAGACTGAAAACTACATTCATTCGTCAATGTTTACTTTAGCAATGGGCAGGGAGAGGTATATACCGCAAGACAAGAATTATAGCTGGGGAAAAGGCAATTATGATGCTATTCGGCAAGATTTAGGATGTATAGGATGGGGAAGGAAACTGCAGGGGATGGGCACAATCGAAATGTGGAGCTTTGTCAAGGAACAGCTACTGCGTGTCCTTGATAAGTATGTACCGGTCAGACAGGGAGGAAGTTGTCGAGCAAGGGAACCGTGGTTTACTAAGGAAGTTGAAGCACTTGTCAAGAGGAAGAAGAAGGCTTATGTTAGGATGAGACATGAAGGCTCAGTTAGGGCACTTGAGAGTTACAAGTTAGCCAGGAAGGACCTAAAGGGAGAGTTAAGAAGAGCGAGGAGAGGACACAAAAAGTCGTTGGCGGATAGGATCAAGGAAAACGCTAAGGCTTTCTATAGGTATATCAGGAACAAAAGAATGACTAGAGTAAGATTAGGGCCAATCAAGGATAGTAGTGGAAAATTGTGTGTGGAATCAGAGGAGATAGGGGAAGCATTAAATGGATATTTTTCGTCAGTGTTTACACTGGAGAAAGACAATGTTGTTGAGGAGAATACTCAGGTTCAGTCGACCAGGCTAGATGGAATTGAGGTTCACAAGGAGGAGGTGTTAGCAATTTTGGAAAGTGTAAAAATAGATAAGTCCCCTAGGCCAGATGGGATTTATCCTAGGATTCTCTGGGAAGCCAGGGAGGAGATTGCAGAGCCTTTGTCCTTGATCTTTATGTCGTCTTTGTCGACAGGAATAGTGCCGGAAGACTGGAGGATAGCAAATGTTGTCCCCTTGTTCAAGAAGGGGAGTAGAGGCAACCCTGGTAATTATAGACCTGTGAGCCTTACTTCGGTTATGGGTAAAATGTTGGAAAAGGTTATAAGAGATAGGGTTTATAATCATCTTGAAAAGAACAAGTTGATTAGCGATGGTCAACACGGTTTTGTGAAGGGTAGGTCATGCCTCACACACCTTATTGAATTTTTTGAGAAGGTGACCAAACAGGTGGATGAGGGTAAAGCGGTTGATGTGGTGTATATGGATTTTAGTAAGGTGTTTGATAAGGTTCCACACCGTAGGCTATTGCAGAAAATAAGGAAGTATGGGATTGAAGGTGATTTAGCGGTTTGGATCAGTAATTGGCTAGCTGAAAGAAAACAGAGGGTGGTGGTTGATGGCAATTGTTCATCCTGGAGTTCAGTTACTAGTGGTGTACCGCAAGGATCTGTTTTGGGGCCACTGCTGTTTGTCATTTTTATAAATGACCTGGAAGAGGGTGTAGAAGGATGGATTAGTAAATTTGCAGATGACACGAAGGTCGGTGGAGTTGTGGATAGTGCTGAAGGATGTTATAGGATACAGAGGGACATAGATAAACTGCAGAGCTGGGCTGAGAGGAGGCAGATGGAGTTTAATGCGGAAAAGTGTGAGGTGGTTCACTTTGGAAGGAGTAACAGGAATGCAGAGTACTGGGCTAATGGCAAGATTCTTGGTAGTGTAGATGAACTGAGAGATCTCAGCATCCAGGTACATAAATCCCTGAAAGTTGCCACCCAGGTTAATAAGGCTGTTAAGAAGGCATATGGTGTGCTAGCCTTTGTCAGTAGGGGGATTGAGTTTCGGAGCCACAAGGTCATGCTACAGCTGTACATAACTCTGGTGTGGCCGCTCCTGGAGTACTGCGTGCAGTTCTGGTCACCACATTATAGGAAGGATGTGGAAGCTTTGGAAAGGGTTCAGAGGAGATTTACTAGGATGTTGCCTGGTATGGAGGGAAGGTCTTCCGAGGAAAGGCTCAGGGACTTGAGGTTGTTTTCGTTAGAGAGGAGAAGGCTGAGAGGTGACTTAATAGAGACATATAAGATAGTCAGAGGGTTAGATAGGGTGGACAGTGAGAGTCTCTTTCCTCGGATGGTGATGAACAACACGAGGGGACATAGCTTTAAATTGAGGGGTGGTAGATATAGGACAAATGTCAGAGGCAGTTTCTTTACTCAGAGAGTAGTAGGGGTGTGGAACGCCCTGCCTGCATCAGTAGTAGACTTGCCAACTTTAAGGGCATTTAAGTGGTCACTGGATAGACATATGGATGAAAATGGAATAGTGTAGGTCAGATAGGCTTCAGATGGTTTCATGGGTCGGCGCAACATCGAGGGCCGAAGGGCCCGTACTGCGCTGTAATGTTCTATGTTCTATGTTCTAATTTCACTTGCTGGCTGCTAGAACTACCAAGGCTCTGCAAAGAGAAATATTTTTAAACAAACACATTCTAACCCCCGGCTTTTAACCCTTAAATTCCCCACTATATTTTGAATCTAATTTTCCTAACATCTTCCAATCGTCACACTGAATAGAGACTGCCCAAAATCATTACAGTTGGCAACCTAGAAAGCTCAGCTTATTCTAAGCAGAAGTGACACCTAGTTTTCAAGGAAAAAACAGCATGTGATCTGACAACTTATATGTGAAGATTGAAAATTTGATGGAAAACGTTGAAAGATATGAAAGTCACAGACAAATTAGACCTAAATGTATTGACCCAGATCTTGCAGTCTCCAGATAGTTGGAGACTGGCCGTACATCCCAAGATATACTGCAGGACCCTATGAAAGTCAATGACTCTGTGGGAATTGTCCAGGAAGTTTGAACTTCCAATGCACAGTAAAGGAATGGTGATATAGTTCCAAGTCAGGATGGTGCGTGGCTTTGAGGAGAACGTGCAGGTGGTGGTGTTCCCATGAGTCTGCTGTCCATGTCCTTCTTGGTGATAGATTTTGCTGATTTGGAAGGTACTGTGGGAGGAGCCTGGGTGAGTTACTACAGTATACACTGCTGCCATTGTAGGTCAGTAGTGGTGGGAGTGGCCTTACACACATATGAATCAGGAGTAGACAATTGGAAGATTTCATAGCCAGTTGGGGTTTCCTTGTTACTCAGGAAATGTTGGACTATACAACTGACCCTTCCAATCACTCACAGTGACCCCACCCCGACGAGCCCCTCGACCCCCAAACTATCCCCTCCAGCCCCCAACTTCCCCGATACCCCGACTACCCAAGTCCTGACCTGACCCTATCTCACCACTCAACTCCCCCCAATCCCCCTGACTCCCCTAAATGTGCCCTGACTAGCCCCCATCACCTGATTCCAGCTCCAGACCCCATTCCCCCCACCCCCTCCCCCGGAATGCTGGCGAAGCACTGTCCCTACCTGACTGGGCTCCACCACCCGTTCCACCCCCAAACTGACCTAACGCAATTTCACCACCCCCCTCACCGACCACTTTATCTCTTTATCCACTACCTTACCCACCCAACCCCCTTGCTCAGTTAATTTACCCACTTTACCCCCCTCTTACCCCCTCAACCACCATAACCTGTTACACACTAACCTTCTCTCTGTAACTTTGCAAAGAAGCTTTGGGTTTTACCAGGACATCGCAGCCAGTGCCGTAAAAAGGAATTTGGTTCCTGTGCAAATTCTTCCTGCTGCTACCACCAAGCTGACCTGCACTGAGTTCTGCAGGATCCTCCACTGGAAGATCGCCCTGAGAAATCAGAATTAGCTAAATGTATATTTTTTTGTCTCGTAAGGGTCAGAAATAGGAGTTCGACCCTGGACTTCAGGTTTAGGCCATTGTTTCTATCACAAGGCGAATGAAAGACAAGTCAAACACGAGATAGACAAAAGTAAGATGACAAGAAACTCTTTTCATGCACAGCATTCAGTGAAATGCCTTCCATGGAGTTTACAAGAACGAAAAGTGATCTCCCTGAGAGCATACAATTCTTAACGGGCACAGAGAAGATGCTGAGAGGTTGTTTCCCCTGACTATAAAATCTGGAACTTGAGGTCACAGATTCAGGATAAGAGGACAGCGATTTAGGAATCAGTTCAGATTAAATTCAACCCTGATTGTATTGGACGGGTTGCAAGACTGCATCAATGGGAGCCTTGGGACAATGACTCCAGTGCAAGGGCTCCAATGCAAGGGGTGGGGGGTTGCAAGGCTGTACCGAGGGAAGTACACAAGCACATGACTTGGGGGAGGTGAATACATTGATCACGCATGTGGAAAAGCATTTAGGTTGGAGCATTCCTCCACCGCTGTGACCTGTTTAGCATTCATAGAATTTACAGTGCTCAAGGAGGCCATTCAGTCCATCAAATGTGCTCCAGGCCTTGGAAAGAGCACCTTACCCAAGACCAACCTCCACCCTATCCCCGTAACCCAGTAACCCCACTCAACTCAATGTAGCATTCGCTGCATTGACATGCTTGGAGTCTGGCTTCTGAAGCCAATTTTGCCCACTCGAGCAACACAAATTCCTGACAGTGCCACTAATTGACCTTGAACATTTAAACCCTCAGGTGCACACTGCAAATTAAGCTGAGTTTCATAGGGGCTGCAAACATTTAGGCGACTGGGCAAGATAGAGTATCCCATTAATTTCCCATTTGACTCACCTAAGTCTGGCATCCGAGGTGGTGGATTACACCATCCCTACAATATAACTTTACAGATGAGGATGCTGGAACAATTTGGCGTGAGTCCTACCACCAGCTTAGTAGAAGGTGATGTGTGTTGTGCCAGAAATGCGTCCAAATGCTGGCCCCAACCAATTCCGAGGCTTGCCTGTTCTCTCCTCATGAAGCCCTGTGGTTATCTTGGGAAAGAGTCAAGTGTATCATTCCCTGGGCTGGATTCTCCAAAATTGGGGCTATGTCCTCATGCCGGCGTAAAAACGTTGGCGTTTCACTCCCCGGTTTCCTGCAAAAAACAAAGAGCGATTCACTTACCTTCAGGGGACTGGCAGGGACCCAGAGTAATTCACGCAGCTTTGGCTGCAGGTATGAGCCCCCGTCACTTCTGGGTCCGAGTCTGTACATGCGCACGGCGGCGGCCTCTAGCGGCCGCGCCGAGCATCATGACGGCGGCCTCTAGCGGCCGCGCCGAGCATCATGGCGGATTCGGGCTGCGGACCATCACCAAGAAACAAGGTCCCCCCGATCAGCCCCGCGTCCTTGCATCGGACTGGCCCGATCGCTGCCCCGGTCGCCCATAAGGCCCCCCCCCCCCATCTTCTCCCCCCCCCCCCCCCCCCCCCGCCCCCCCCCCCCCCCCCGGTGCTGGATCCCCCCACCAGGGCGTCCGTGGACTGAGTCAACAGCCGCCACATGAGGTTCCCGATGGGCCATACGTGGTTAGAACCATGCCGTCGGGAACTCGGCTTTCTGGGACAGAGTATCGCTGGGAGGGCGTCTTTCAAAGAAGTGCCATCTCCCTCCATGCTTGTGGCATGATTCGGAGGATATTAACCAAGTTTCATGTGGGATCCTCCTAAACAGATTCTTCCAAAACCCACCAAACTTAGAAGCAGCTCAGTCTCCCACTGATGCCATTTGAATAAATTATTAGCTTCAAAATGCTAAAAAAAAGTTTCAACAGATCTGAGCTGAACAGTGAACACTCATCACCAAACTCCAATTTCGAATGGACCTACTTAGAATAATTCATCTTTCTTCCTGTACATTTAGTAGGAAGAAGCCATCTCTATAACTGATAGCTACCACTGTATTTAGCCTAGATTACAGACACTTCATCATTTATATACTGAGAAGAAATTGTATGACTTGAGCATTCAAACAAGCACAATGTAAATAATATGGTGCTGGTAATAACAGATGAGCTGCATGTTCATTTTCCATTAGAATCAGATTCACCCTTTTCAATCTCCACCTGATTTACATATGCGTATTATGTTTAAACAAAAGTAACGGTTGCATTATCCCAAATACCAAGACAAAGATGTGTTTACATTGAGGCATTTTTTAACTAACAATAAGCCACGGGGCTAGAATGAGATTCAAAGGCAAGAAGCTGTTCACCCAGTTGCTCATTTAAAACAAGACAATAAGGGCGAGTTAGGTTTTCTTTCTATTGCCTTGCCGGAAATGACGCGCAAAACGGCGCATTTGTGAGGTCATCCGCGCATGCGCGGATGACTTCATTGCGCAGACGGCGCGAACCGCGCATGCGCGGTGGCCGTCTTTCTCCTCAGCCGCCCGGCAAGACGTGGCGGCTTGATCTTGCCGGGCGGCGGAGGGGAAAGAGTGCGTCCATTTTGGACGCTGGCCCGACGATCGGTGGGCACAGTCGTGGTGCTCCCGTGCCAATCGGGCCCCTAGATGCCCCAAGCGGGCATCTGGCGCCCGTTTCACGAATGCACCGACCAGGTGTGGTTGCTGGCGTGTTGAAACGGGCGTGAGGGCCGGCCGCTCGGCCCATCGGACTCGGAGAATCACCGTTCGCCATGAAAAACGGCGATCAGCGATTTTTCTGAGCCCCGGGGTGGGGGGGGGGGGGGGGGGGGGAATCACTGGGGGCACCAGGGGGGCGTGAAAAATGTCGGGAGGCCCTCCCACGATTCTCCCACGCCACGTGGGGAGCGGAGAATTCCGCCCATGCTTGTTAGGTGAATTGGACATTCTGAATTCTCCCATGTGTACCCGAATATGCACCAGAATGTGGCGACTGGGAGCTTTTTACAGTAACTTCATTGCAATGTGAGCCTACTTGTGACAATAATGAAGATTATTATTATTATCCAATTCCTTTCCTCAGTGATTATTGAGTTTCCTTCGATCCTTTTGGGCAGTGTATTCCAAATCATATCAACTCACAGCTTTAAAGTAGATGTCCCCAGGTCACCTCTTGTTCTTTTGCCAATTACCTCAATTTTGTGTCCTGTAGTTTCTGACCCATGTGCTATTGGAAACCGCTGCTCCTTGTTTTATTTCATCCGTTCATGGGATGTGGTTGTTTCTGGCACCTGCACCTCTTGCCCATCCCTAATTGCCCCGGAGAGGGTGGTGGTGAGCTGCCTTCTTGAATCGCTGCAGTCCATGAGATGTAGGTACTCCCACAGTGCTGTTAGGGAGGGTGTTGGACCATGTTGATCCAGTGACAGTGAAGGAACGGCGATTTGTTTCCAAATCAGAATGGTGAGTTTGCTCTCTCAAATTTGAACAACTCTCTCATCTCCACACAAACAGAAGTCAAAATGATTGGAATAAGAAAACAAATGATTAATAATGTATTAATAGCTTGTCCATACCTCCAGCAAAAAAAGAATGATCAGTGGGGAATACAGGATATATTCTGCATTGAGAGGGACAGGAGCCGACCAAACTCTTCCAAACATCAGTCACTTTTTTGTCTGCATTCCCTCATGGGATCAATTCCATGTTCACTGACTCATTCTATATTCTTCATATCTATTGTAGCACAACAAATATACCCACTGGGTTTCATAAATATTTTGTAAATGTGGGTTCATATTCTTGAACCATAGCAGCGAATTTGTCTCTAATTAATGTAACTGAGATGCGTAAATTAAGCTGACTAGGTTCCTCCCTCAATAGGCATTCCCCATTCTCATAATGATTACACTATCACTGGCCAGAATTCTCCAGCAGTTCAATTCTCTTTTCCCACCGAAAGCGCACCCCTGCCATGGGTTTCCTGGCAGCGTAGGGCGGCTTCATGGGAAATCCTATTGCCAAGTGGTGGGAAGACAGAATCCCCCTGCCAGAGAACAGTGTGCTGGCAGGAAACCGGCGAATCCAGTCCCAATCCAGTTACCTCTTGGAGGTAAGAATTTGCCCACAAACCACAGCTCGGAAGCACTCGTGATTTTGGTGCCGTGGAAGCCGGGCAGGTAACCAGCATCCATAGAATCCTTACAGTGCAGGAGGCGGCCATTCGGCCCATCGAGACAGCACCGACCCTCTGAAAGAGCACCCTACTGAGGCCCACTCCCCCGCCCAATCCCCGTAACCCCACGTAACCTGCACATCTTTGGACACTAAGGGGAAACCTATCATGGCCAATCCACCTAACCTGCACATCTTTGCCCAGTGGGAGGAAACCGGAGCACCCAGAGGAAACCCGTGCAGACACGGGGAGAACGAGCAACCTCCACACAGACAGTCACCCAAGGCTGGAATCGAACCTGGGTTCCTGGTGCTGTGAGGCAGCAGTGCTAACCACTGTGACACCATGCCACAGGGAAGGTCCCAAGTCCCAATTGCTTCTGGCGCTGTGGATGGTAATAATGCAGGTGTCCTGTAAGTGTGCCTGATAATGTCAGTCAACATTGCTGAAGCTGATTTGATGTCCAACCTGCTGTTTTGGACCAGACTCCAATCTTGCGACCCTTGTTAAACATGCCCAGTTGCACAAAGGACCCATGTACTCCATTCCCCCGCCCCCCCCCCCCCCCACCCCATCCCAGCCCACCATCGTCTTGGCATTATCATCCAACTTTTAGGTGAGCATGATTTTCACTATCCACTCTCTTTTGCAAAGCTAGTGAAAGTGCTGTGTTGTTGGAAAAGTTGACAGAAGCTATTTTGTCGAAAGGGAGTGGTGCAGGACCTTTGGAAGAGGTGGTGTGGTTTTGAGAGCGGTCTCGAATGCACCACCTGCTCCCAACCATGGGGACCACTGTTGCAGTTTCTCACAGTGAAATGGAACAGGGGCAGCAGAGAGGAAGAGCAGAAAGGAGAAGAAGGAGGAAGGAGGAATGAGATTCTCTCTGGAGGGGGGGGGGGGGGGGGGCTTACTTACCCAGAGTCTTCAAGAACACTGCACCTATCTTCACCTCAGCAAGGAAGAGTTTCTGGAATGGGTATGCTTCACCAAAGAGATAGTAGCAGAGCTGTGCTACCTCCCCAAACGGGATCTTAGAATCTCAGAGCTGGGCAAGGGTGGCACCTCCAATGGTCAACAAGGTCACCTTGGTCTACAACTTAGCTGCCAGCCGATCCTTTCAACACTGTTGGCATCACCAACATTTTGCAGTTCACCATTCATAGTTGCGAACAGGAGGTGGCAGACGCCCTGTACTCCAGAAGTAGGGGTATTGTTGTCTTTCCTTAAAGCAGAGAGCAGCAGGAGGAATTGGCACATAGCTTTGGTCAGGGAATGAATCGCAGATGTTGACCCAGCAACAGTGAAGGAACAATGGTGTATTTCCAAATTAGGATGGTGCGTGACTTGGGGAGGAACTTGCAGGTGATGATGTCCCCACCACCTTGTCTACTTGCTTTGTTCTTCTAAATGGTAACGGTCACGGGTTTGCACGGGTTTGCAAGGGGCTGTCGAAGGAGCCATGAAAAAGGCTGTTTAGCTCACTGGGCTAATCGCTGGCTTTGAAGGCAGACCAAGACAAGCTAGCAGCACGGTTCGATTCCCCGAACAGGCGCTGGAATGTGGCGACTAGGGACTTTTCACAGTAACTTCATTTGAAGCCTACTCATGACAATAAGCGATTTTCATTTTTTCATTTTTCAATTTGCTTCAGTGCATCCTGTAGGTTGTACATGCTGCTGCCATATTGTGCCTGTGGGGCAGGGAGTGCATGCTAAGTTGGGTTTTTCAAATGATTCGGCCTCCAAATCTTAAATTGGCCCAGTGAGCATATTGACAGATGGTTGCGCAATGAGGTCAAGCTTCTCACTTCTCAGGGTGGAGTTGAACCCTGCTGAAAGATTTGTTTTTTACCTGTTGTAACAAGAAAACGAGATGTTCCAAACAAAGACCAAAGAACAATACAACACAGGAACAGGCCCTTCAGCCCTCCAAGCCTGTACCGGTCATGATACCACCCTTGGCCAAAACCCTAAAGAACAAAGAACAATACATCAATTCTATAATCAGAGCAATGTATAGCATATGCATTAACTAGAGCTACATTCTTCTCTTCAGAAAGGTGCACAACCTGGACCAACTTTTGCTGATCTCTAGGGAATTCAATGGCTACAAAAGGAGGGGAAGTAACAGATGAAGCTCAGGAAGTTGCCGTATTTTGATCCCTGCATTTCATACTATTTACTTGATACCTCCATTATACAAGCCTTATACATCCAATGGGATTGAATCACTGAGCTGTACGTACAATCCATAAGAGCAAAGTGGAGCAGAAAGTAGGAGTGCACCTCAAGTTAACCCTGGTATGTGAAAAAAGTGCAAAGCTTATTGAAAGAGTCCGACCCTTTATAGTACACTATATTAGCTGCTAACTTTCAGAACACAGAAGAATAGAATCCCTACAGTGCAGAAGGAGGCCATTTAGCCCATCGAGACCGCACTGAACCTCTGAAAGTGCACCCAATTCAATCCCCCGCCCTATCCCCGTAACACTGTAACCCCACCTAACCTCCACATCCCTGTATGCTGGGGGTCAATTTTTTAAATCATGAACAAACCACCTAACCTGCACATCCTTGGACTGTGGGAGGAAACAGGAGCACCCGGGAAAAACCCCACACAGAAATGGGGAGAAAGGGCAAACTCCACACGGTCATCCAACACCACAATATAATGTGGGACTTGGCGCTGTGAGGCAGGCGTATTAATTCCTGCGCAACCGTGCCACACATTGTGCCTAGTCTCATACCACCACAATCAGGCCATTTTCATTTTTGAACAGGGCTGTGGTTAAACAGGCAGGCAGCAAACTCATGAAAATATCCACACACGTACACAGTCTATTTTGTTAATACAGCCGTTATAAATCATACTCTTCGTATCTGATATTCATTCCTCAAAATTACAGTGTGGCACCACTGAAACCAGACTGACTTACATCCATCTCCTAGACTGCTCATAGTCTCCTCCGTGAACATAGAAAATAATTTATT
Organism: Scyliorhinus canicula; assembly: GCF_902713615.1. NCBI lineage: Eukaryota > Metazoa > Chordata > Chondrichthyes > Carcharhiniformes > Scyliorhinidae > Scyliorhinus > Scyliorhinus canicula. The sequence goes on along the minus strand of NC_052148.1, from coordinate 29,173,594 downwards.
TAGTACATTTGCTCCTGTCACTTGATGATATGTAACTATTGGGATAATTCAGTGGCCCTGCTGTTAACTTTTTCATTTGTCTGCTGTAAATAAAAGTTATAAATATACCTTGCTATCTCAATCCCATTTTTCATTTTGCCTCTTCATCGTCTTAACATTTCAGATTCATGGTTCACATTTGTTTTTGCTTCCATTACCCATAGCTCTATACTTAGGAACAAATTCTTTTTTGCACATATTCTTACTTTTCTTTTCCACATAGATTCCTCTGTTATCCCTCTTATTAACACCCCCGAAAACAGCAGTGACTTCACTGGTAAAAGAAGTGGCGGCGGAGTGGTATTGCCACTGGATTAGTAATCAAGATTGGAATTCAACCCGATTCCTGGCGCTGTGAAGCAACAGTGCTAACCACTGCTGACTCTTAAATGCCCCCTGATATGTCCCAACAAGCCACTCAGTTCATGGGCTAGCCTTGCTAGCGACAAATGCTAGCCTTGCTCGCGACAGCCACATCCCATGAGAGAATAAACAGATGTTGTGAGAAATTTCCGTAGTCTACCGTAGAAATTAAAATCTTCTCACTCACAATTTAAACAGAAACATTTTAACATTAAAGCCAAGGAGACACATCTTTTAGTTTTGTCGCCAACAGCGCATGTAGGTAGAAGGGAAGCAGATAAGGGATGGAATTGTCCCCTCTCACCAGTGGCAGGCTTCTTGGCCTCTGACTCCTTGAGGGAAAGATGTACCCTCAAAGGGGGTTGAGGTTACAATCCCTTTTGTGATGCTACTGCAAAAGCTCGCTCATGACTCCAGCGATAGAATGCCGGCCTGCGCACATCTCTGGCAGAAACTGGGCATTCTGCTGGATCAATTTCTCCATGGTGTTCACCAACCTCCTCATGGAGACCTCGATGGACACACACGCTGGTCGTTGTCACATCATCAGAGAGCAGACGACCAGACTCCTCAGCCTCACTTGCCACTCTGCTCAGGGTCTCCGATACCTCTGCTTGATATCCCTGCCACTCACTGCATCTCCAGCATCTTGGCTCATCATCTGACTCCAATTTATCTGAAGCCACTTCCCCAGCTGTCCTCTGAATGCCGGTGTCCCTGCCTCCCTCTGCTGTGGACATCCATCAGTGAGGTGACCACCAGACTTTGAGACCCGAGATCTAGTGCCCACCGAGGTATCTGTCTCTGGGCTAGTGGTGAGTGCAGATGACTACAGTGATTTGGCCCGATTTCGCACTGGGCTCTGCGGCATCATTCGTGCTTCCCGTCACCTCCTCCCCCCCCCCCCCCCCCTCCCAGCTTAGGCTGGAGCAGTAAATCCCGGCCAAGTACATTCCTGACTACAAATTGTTTGTTTATTTATTTTTTTGCTTCTAAATCAGACAGGCTTACTAACATCTGACTGTATTTGAATGAATCCTGGCTGATCTTGGCTCCCTCACGGGTGGAAGTTGACGGAAAATTGGACAAAGGCACCAGATGGAAGAATTTGGATGAAAAACAAATCAGCGACTGCATTTTCAGTCAGGCTGGAGAACATAACTGGGCGGTGGCTGAACCATAAATATGTTGAGGAGCATTTGAAAAGGGGGTGCCAATGACCAAATGCCAGATTTGACACAGCTGACCTGTTCCTCCATCAATCCTGGTTCAGCAGCTAACCGTCATTTTGTGAAAGTGTACATGCAAACGTTTGGACAGCAGTGGCATCTGTAAGTGAGTTCCACAGGCAGAGGAAGTAATGTGAGAAGAATGTTGAGTTGCAGCTGCAGCAGTCCTTGGTGCTCACGGCATTAATGCAGATGCCCCAGGGCTCATCATCCCACTTCGAATGTCACGTGCAAATGATTATCCCTGCGCTGCTTCATGCTACCAGCTTTTAAATGAAATACCGTGGCGTAACATTGGGTGAAAAATATTGAAGTACAAAAATTGCTTGACAGCATTCGGGGCGAGATGATAATCTGATAGAATACCCTTTTCCTTTAATGGTCCAACAATGAGGACACTTTGTTCAAAGTATAACAACAGACAGTAAATTACATCATTTGCAACATTGCAAATGCTGGCCTTTTTACTGTTTAGCAAAGACTTGGTATTACTTGGATTATATTCCAAGCACTTAAATACATGCATAAACCACATTTTTCAAAGTAAACTAATTGTACAGTATATTTTATTCATTGTAAGTATGTGTGCAGCATTTGTACAAAATCTCTCTGACTCAAGTGCATTCTGTAGTTACCCATTGGATGTTTTCAGCCACAAATACAATGCATATGTTGATTTCACTTTATTTACAACTGTGTTTTGATTTACTTTACATCACAAAATTCTCCCCTCTGTGAGAAATGAGTGCATTCGTATGTCTACAAATATGTGAAAAAAACACTTGAGACATTATTAGTGCAATGCACTGCGAATGTCTGTTGGATTTTTGCAGCAGATATGATTCATATTCTTGTCTGATTATGGTAACGCATGGCTTCTTTTTGTGTCAATTTTGTTTTTCCTGGTTAGACATCAGCAGAGCAAGAATATGACTCATCTACCAGCCAAGGTCTGATCTCCCAGTTAGCTGAACAGATGCTACAGATTGTACATAAGGATTGTTGAAGAGGCAGGTTATTTATCTATCAGGCTTGCAACCATGCAAATGAATATCAAATTAAGTGTTTTTTATTAAATTTAGAGTACCCAATTCATTTTTTCCAATTAAGGGGCAGCAATTTTGCATGGCCAATCCACCTACCTTGCACATCTTTGGGTTGTAGGGGCGAAACCTACGCAAACATGAGGAGAATGTGCAAACTCCACACGGACAGTGACCCAGAGCCAGGATCGAACCTGGGACCTCGGCGCCGTGAGGCAGCAGTGCTAACGACTGCTCCACTATGCTGCCCTTGAATTAAGTGTTAGTGCAACAGTTTTTAAATAGTGCTTTCCCCACGCTCACTCGGAACATGGGCCAGTTTACTGGGAATATCACACTTCCTATGGTTCCAGACATTGCAAAAAAAGAAGCAATTAAACTAAAAGAAATAAGCGGAGGGGCCCCAGTCACCGGGCAGGGTTTCATCATTACGGTTTGGAGACTAGGCTAGGATCAGTTGTTGGGTATTTAGCTGCGCTTGAAGAAAATCAGATGATTGACAAACGGCAGGAATCTTTGAGCAAAATGCGTGGTACGAGTGGAATGGATTTTAGACTGAGCATTATATAAAAACTGTCTGGAATAATTTAGCAAATAGCTGGAGACTGTGTGCAGGGCTCCAGGGAGAGAACTCTTTCTTTCTGCATGGATGCAACTGAGATGGAAGGAATCATTTTCTTCATCCATATCTCCCCAGTGATTATTAAAAACAGATGGATGGGCTAAAGTCAGCAGTTTAGTAAGAGCTTGATGTCTTTTTCATTAATGGGGGAATGGAAGAACCTGAAGTCAGAAATAACTGGAAGTGAAAGTGGAGAACAGTCGAAGAGTTTCCTGCCCTGCTCCATGCCAGAGGCACAGCCTCAACATTTCTATCCCATGACCTTAATTGCTGATCCAGTTGGTGAATGGGTCCTACATTTCTTTAAAACATTACTTCAGATTGACAAGCCCAAACCTCCATAAATGAAACTAATTCGACAGGCTTTCTTTCCGGCTATCCAATATTGACTAGCAGGCACGATTAGAGGTTTCCAAAGCTACCTTGTTGCAATTGGGATGACCTTTGTCTTGTTTCTCTCAGGGTTCTACCACCGGGAGGTCAGAGAGAATAGAACAATGCTTCTCAGCTCAAGGGGCAGAATTATCCGAGCCTCCGTGCAAAAATCGCGATTGGCGCGGGGCGCGGAGAATGGAAATGGAAATCGCTTAGTGTCACGAGAAGGCTTCAAATGAAGTTACTGTGAAAAGCCCCTAGTCACCACATTCCGGCGCCTGATCGGGGAGGCTGGTACGGGAATGGAATGGGCATTGACGATGAAAATCGTTGCGATGCCGCTTCCGCGATTCGCTCGCGCGGTCTACGTAGGGGGCCATTGACAGAGGCCCCCGTGTGATTCGCTGAAGAAAACTGGCCAAGTTCCCGACAGCGTGGTTCTAACCACGTTTTGCCTGTCAGGAACGATCGGCGGCAGTGCTATGGACTCAGTCCACGGCCGCCCTGGTGGGGGGGAATCCTTCACCGGGGGGCCTCAGGGATGGCCAGGCAGCGATCAGGGGCCACCGACCTAAGGGCGCGATCTCGGGGGGGGCCTATATTTTCGGGGCCGCTCCGCGGTGCGAGTCCGCAATGTCACGTGGGGCAGCCACCAAAGGCCGCTGCCGTGCGCATGCGCGGACTCCCGACCGGAAATGCAGGGCCCCATATCGGCAGGCAGAGCTGTGTGGAGTACTCCAGAGCCCTGCTAGCCCCCTTCAGGTAGGAAAATCACTCTGAACTTTCTTCTGGGAAGTCCAGAGTGAAACGCCCATGTTTTGACGCTGGAATGGGGATAGAGCCCCATTATTTGAGAATCCCGCCCAAGGTTTTTAACGGAGTCATCAAATAAATGGTGGTTTAGTCACACATGCCTTCCTAGACAAAATGCTTCCACTTGTAGATATTGAATGTGATTGAACCAAAATGAAGCAGAGTCCCTTGTTGAGCCCGTTTCACTGGGTGTTTCCCGGCACTGGCCAGGACTCCGGCCCTCAGCAAGGAATGCCCTGCTGAGGCTGCCTTAGTCCCATTTCCTGTACTAACGATAAAAGCAAATTACTGTGGATGCTGGAATCTGAAACCAAAGAGAAAATGCTGGAAATTCTCAGCAGGTCCTGCAGCATCTGTAGGAAGAGAAAAGAGCTAACGTTTCGAGTTAAGATGACGGGGGTGGCAGGGTGGACAACTCATGCTCATTCAAATAAAGCCACTGTCGAGCAAACCTGCTCCATGCCAGTCCGTCCTGCGGTCAGTGGACAGGCTTAACAGGACCAGTATGGGACTTCCGCCTTTCATTGGGCAAGAGTCTCGCCCTCTGGAGCTGCTCCATGAATCTCAACAGTGCCAAGAGCACGTTAGTGGCCGCTGCCGGGACTGCAGCGAGGAAGATGGACATGGTACAGGGCTCCCTGAACTTGGTAAGTCTGAAGTCTTGGGCAGGGAGAGTTTGGGCAGGTCAGAGCTGGGTGGGGGCATGTCAGAGTGAAGTGGTGGGGCATGGGGCATTTGGTTTCATTTAAGGCTGCTTGGCCCACAACCCCATATGAGTGTGAGCTCAAGGATGGGTGGGAAGGTGGTGGAATGGGAACCTGCCCTATTTTACATGCCCCCTCCCACCAGAAATATGCCTGGCAGGAGCATGTAAAATGAAGCCCTATTTCTCTTTCACAAAGTTATTGGTCATCAGACCTAATATCGCCTTATGCGTCTCAGTGTCACACTTTGTCCCTGTTACACTACAAATGCTGCATAAATATGAATATCTGTCATATTTGTTGTAGCCAGCACCACCTTGAGCTATTGGGAACTTTCCTATATCTTGTCTGTTTTCTGACAGATCTTTTGAACAGTTTGATGATGGCTAGAGCTGGAATTGTCATACTGGTTACGTTAAGCACAATGATAACCTGTTGATACATTAGATTATGTTGCAAGACGAACTGTTTTGTTTAATCAAATTCACACCTCTACTCAGAAAGGGAAGGGTACCATTGTGAGATTGTTTGATAACATGGCAGATTGCAATCATATACAAGCACGTAGGGCGCGATTCTCCGCTCCCCACGCCGGGTGGGAGAATCACGGGAGGGCCGGGCGACTCACGACACGCCCCCCCTGGCACTCTTTCCCCTCCGCTGGCCCGCAAGATCAAGCCGCCATGTGTTGCATGGCGGCGGAGGGGAAAGCAGCAACCGCGCATGCGCGGGTTGGCGCAGCCAACCTATTAGGCGCGCCGGCCGCGTCATTCTCGGCGCACCGGGAATAACGGAGCGCCGCTCCTAGCCCCCCCTGGGTGGGGGTGAATAAGGTGAGAGGAGCAGCCTCTGAGGCCGTTGTGAAACTCGGCCGAGTTCACAACGGCCTTCTCGATTTTCCATGGGAGCGGAGAATTCCGCCCGTAGTCTGAGGGTCTGACACATATAGGCTTAATGTGGTACTGAGTTCGGTACCGCCTACGCAGTGATATAAGGGAGCACACAGTCCACACCCAAGGTCAGGATAGTTTTGGACAGAACACAAAACAGAAAATGCTGGAAAATCTCAGCAGGTCTGGCAGCATCTGTAGGGAGAGAAAAGAGCTAACGTTTCGAGTCCGATGACTCTCAAAACGTTAGCTCTTTTCTCTGTCTACAGATGCTGCCGGACCTGCTGAGATTTTCCAGCATTTTCTGTTTCGTTTCAGATTCCAGCATCCACAGGAATTTTCTTTTATCTAGTTTTGGACAGAGCTGTGTGCATCAGCAAGCCTGGAGACAGCTCCAAGCATGTACCCGTTACCATATGTTTGTTACCAGCTCAAAGAGTCAACAATGACTTACAAGTGCCACATAAAAGACTGATCCAGAAGGTGAGATTGCAGGGATTAGGGGGTAGAGTACTAAATTGGATTGAGGATTGACTAACTGACAGAAAGCAGAGGGTCGGGATAAATGGGTCCTTCTCTGGTTGGTGAACTGTAACTAGTGGGGTGATACAGGATTCAATCCTAGGAGCTCAACTGTTGACAATCTATCTCAATGACCGGCAAGCAGGGACAGAGTGCAATATAGCAAAATTACCAGATGATACTACAATAGATGAGAAAGCAGACAGTGAAGGGGAGACAAAGATTTTATGGACAGATTATAAATAGGCTAGGAGAATGGGCCAAAATTTGGCAGATGGAGTTTAATGCAGATAAGTGGGAGGTTGTCCATTTTGGCTGAAAATATATAAGGCAAAATATTGTCTCAATGGAAGGCAGATTCAAAATGTGTCTGGACAGAGAGATCTGCGTTTCTTTGTTTATGAATCACAGAAAGTCAGCATACAGCATGTAATAAAAAGGCAAATGGAGTTTTTTAAAATCAATTTGAGAGTACCCAATAATGTTTTTCCAATTAAGGGGCAATTTAGCATGGCCAATCCACCTCGCTTGCACATTTTTGGGTTGTGGGGCGAAATCAACGGGGAGAATGTGCAAACACCACACAGACAGTGACCCAGAGCCGGGATTGAACCTAGGACCCCGGCACCATGGGGTCACAGTGCCAACCCATTGTGCCACCGTGCTGCCCTGGCAAATGGAATGTTAACGTTTTTTGCAAAAGGACAGGAGTATAAAAGTCGCCAAGTGTTGTTGCAATTATATAGGGTGTTAGTGAGACTACATCTGAAGTATTGTGTCCAGTGTTGGTCTCCTTATTTGAGGAAGGATGTGGGGGCATTGGAGGTAGTTCAGAGGAGATTCACTACATTGATTCCTGGGATAAAACGGTTGACTTGTAAGGAGAGATCAAACAGTTTGGGTTTACACTTGCTGGAGTTTAGAAGGGTGAGAGGGGACCTGATCGAGGTATATAAGATACTAAAAGGGATTGATAAAGTAAACAAGACTAAATGTTTCTCTTGAAGGACAATCTAGAATGAAAGGCAACAGATTTACATTGAGAGGCAGTAGATTTAGAACTGAGATGAGGAGGAACTACTTTGCGTAGATGGTGGTGAATTTGTGGAACTTGCTACCCCATAGTGGAACGTGAGTCATTAAGTGGTTTCAAGAAAGAGATAGATCAATTTGTTTTTTAAATAAATTTAGAGTACCCAATTTATTTTTTCCAATTAAGTGTCAATTTAATGTTTTGGGTTGTGGGGGTGACACCCATTCAGACACGGGGAGAATGTGCAAACTCCACACGGACAGTTATCCAGGGCTGGGATTCGAACCGGGGTCCTCAGCGCCACAGTCCCAATGCTAAACACTGTGCCACCATACTGCCCTGAGATAGAAGTATTTCTGATTTTAAAAAAGGGTTAAAGGGATATGGGGGACAGGTATGGAGGTCGATTTGAGAACAGGAAGAAATCAATCATTATCTGATTGAATGGCAGAGTAGGCTCGAAGGGTTGAATTGCCTACTTCTGCTCTTAATTCCTATGTTCCTATGTACATTTATTAAATGTATGTCTATAAATACTTCTTCAGACCTACCAAACTGTAACCAACACCCAGACAACAAAGCAGACCCCTTTGTTGAACATTTTCTTTCTAGACAGAAATAGGGGCAGATGCTCATTGCCCATCAGAAACATGGGTCAGGACAGTGATAAATAAAGCCTGCCTAAAGATAGATAGAAAGCTTGTTCTTGTGAACTGCTGCTGAGGTTTTTGTGAACCGTTACAATTTGTAGTTAGACTGAGCATTAGTTTACTAATTGTTCTATTCTGGTCACACTTCCATTCTACCATGCTATCTGATCCCAAGTCTCGGGTGCTCTATGATCCAGGATAAATCACTCAAAACATTTGCAGTCTCAGAGAAAATAACTATAATGGGGTTGATTTCTTTAAAGTGTAAATTGGACTGGGTATCCCCTATGTTTGCTTAATGGCACCAATGGGAGTCTCAACTAATTTTCATTTGGGTGGGGGCAGTGGCAGTTGGAGGGGTAGGGCAACCGAGACTGCAGGGGCTGCGAGGGGCACTCTACTGGGAGCGGAGGATAGATGGAATATGAGGCTTGGGGCCCTCACCTTCGGGCAGCAGAGCGTTCCTGGACAGCTCTCTTGAGGCTCAGGAGCTGATCAAGAAGTGTGCTGGGTTTGATAAAAAAATCTACAGTGACATCACAGGAAAATGGTAAGCTGATTGATTGTTGAGTAACTGATATCAGGGCCTGTGTTTAAATACCTGTAACTTCAATAACTGAAAAAGGTAACAGTTGGGGAACCATGCTTGGAGGATAAATAAGAAGTGAATCTGAAAACAAAACCAGGAAATCAAAAGAGCTGATTGAGTGAATGCGTTTATATATTCTGGAATAAAAAGCAGAGAAGAAGGGCCCTAGTTAATAACTAGTATAAACTAATATTAATTAATAATAATATTATTATTATTAGTAGTTAATATTAGTTTATACTCGTAAATATTATTTGACAACAAAAGATTATTTCACTTTAAAGGGTAACACATGTCAGCAGAGCTCCAAACCATAGTCTGCTCTTTTTGCTCCATGTGGGAGACCAGGAATGTTTCCAGTTCCCAGGACCACCATGTGTGCAGAAAATATCTTCAGCTGCAGCTCCTGGAAGCCCGGGTTTCAGAGCTGGAGCGGTGGCTGGGGATACTGTAGAACACCCCCGAGGTGTAGAGTATTGTAGATAGTACGTACAGAGCGATGGTCACACCACAGATCCAGACTCCACAGGCAGGCAGGGAATGGGTGATCACCAGGCAGAGCAAGAGAGTTAGGCACACAGTACAGGGATCTCCTTTGGCCATTCATTTGTTAAGCAGCCAGTGGTTGTGATACACATTGGTACAAATGGAATAGGTTAAAAAAAAAGGGATGAGGTCCTGAAAGCCTAATATAGGAAGTTAGGATGAAAGTTGAGAAGTTGGACCTCAGAGCGATCTCAGGATTACTACCAGTGCCACATGCCAGTCAGAGTAGGAATAGCAGGATATATCAAATGAATACATGGCTGAAGAGATGGGGTGAGGGGGAGGGTTTCAGATTCTAGGACATTGGTGGGGGAGTCCAGAACTAGGGATCATAGTTTGAGGATAAGGGGTAAACCTTTTAGGACTGAGATGAGGAGAAATTTCTTCACCCAGAGAGTAGTGAATCCGTGGAATTCACTAGCACTGAAAGTAATTGAGGTGAAAATATTGTGTAATTTCAAGAAGGCAATATAGCTCTTGGGGCTAAAGGGATCAGGGGATATGGGGGGAAGACGGGATCTGGGCATTCAACTTGATCATAATGAATGGCGCAGCAGGCTTGGAGGGCAGAATGTCCTACTCCTGCTTCTATTTTCTATGTATATTTGTGTGTATTGCAGACCATTAAATCTCACCGCCTCGAAAAATAATTTAAGACTGAGAACAGAATTCATAAAAATAGTGTGATAAAAATGAATAAAGGACTTTGAGATTCACAATAATTGTGCTGGAAAAAAAAGCATAGTAATTGCTTCTGGTGCAAATTTGTATGCGGAACTGAATAAATTATTCAGAATATTCTTTAGAAGAGTTACCAGAGCTGCGCAGACGGGAAAGTTAACCAAAAGCTGTGATTATACCGATGCATGATTAATGTTGTTTACTCACAGCTTTGTGCAAAAATGTTTTTAAATGCTTTAAATCCATGGAGTATTAGTTGAAGTAAGCCCATGCAGTCAATTAGCTATTACTTGAATTGTGATACCTTTTCATCGTATTAATATGTACGTTAACAAAGGTGTAAACCCTTCGTAACACCAATAGTACTTACATTTCTGAAATTTCTAATTGAATGCATAAGCAACTCAGAAAGATTAAGTGTCCAAATTCCAAAGTAATACTCAACAAGTTATTTCAAATTATTTTTTTAAGCAGAAAATCCACCTAATCTGTGATAATCTATAACAGCTTTAGTTGCAGTCCTCCCCCCCCCCCCCCAGTAAGATCAGTGCTCATGTCTAATAAATTTAATTATAGAATTTATCAAATATTTAGTTATTGTTTTGTGCCTTTGCAATAATGACAATTTCCAAACTTTAAAAACATTTTCTTGTTTGATTTGATGATCCCAATGGGTTGGCACAAGTTCACAACAAGCTGATAATGCTGGAACAGTTGTTATGGGCGGAATTGTACCATAATTTGTCAGAGTGTCAGGCTTCAACTCAAAATCGACGTGTCTCTCTCCGGATGCACAGTAAGAGTTTTCACACCAGATGGGCGGCGCGGTAGCACAGTCGTTAGCACTGTTGCTTCACAGCAGCAGGGTCCCGGGTTCGATTCCCGCTTGGATCACTGTCTGTGCGGAATCTGCACATTCTCCCTGTGTCTGCGTGGGTTTCCTCCGGGTGCTCCGGTTTCCTCCCACTAGTCCCGAAAGACGTGCTGTTAGGTGAATTACGCTTTCTGAATTCTCCCTCTCTGTACCCGAACAGGCGCCAGAGTGTGGCGACGAGGGGCTTTTCACAGTAACTTCATTGCAGTGTTACTTTAAGCCTACTTGTGACAATAATAAAGATTATTATTATAATCTTGAGCCATTCTGCGAAAATAAATCAGGGAGCAGAGATTATGTCATCGATCTGTCAGGGTGGGGGTGTTAAAGCCAGCAAGCATTCAATGGAAAATCCTATTGACAGTGCCGCCAGCCAATGACAGCCTGCCTCCCGCCGCAAAGGTACACACCACAGGAATGCCGGAGAACCTCACCTGAAGTCTCATGCCAAAATGGTCATTCAAAATTATTTGGAAGAAAGGCAAGTCTGAGGGCACTTATCCTTTTTCAGATTAATAGTTCAGGTGTGTTTCATCAACGGCTGCCCCAAGATTTGAGGATGGCGCCTTCTCAGGGTCGTGTGTTTCTTGCCTGGGTCTTCATGTGTCTGAACAGACCGGTTACTGTCCAGCAGCTCTTCGGGCACATGACCAGGGCATCCCATGTAATGGGATCCAGAGTGCAGGGTTTGCTTCCTTTTCTTTCCATCTCTGCCATCTCTCTGCCTCATAATTGAAGCTTTTGTACTCAAAGCGTGATGCAGCTCGATGGACAAGTTGTCGCCACTCTGAACGAATGGTAGCAAGCTCCTGCTAGTCATGAAGGTCAATGTGTCTGCACTTTCAGGAGAGCTTCATTTTGCCCTTGTAGCATTTTCTTTGTCCACCTTGGAACATTAGCCATTTGAGAGTTAAAATATTTTCTTTGCTCACAAAGATAGCAATCCCATTGCCCGTGTGGTTCCCCAGTCAGCAGATAGGGGGTGTTAACTGTCAGTGTAACACAGTTGGCTGGTATAATGTCCCATGTTACACAATGAAAAATCAGAATGATTGATTTATTATTTTTAAAAATATATATTTTAAAAACAAGTTGCAAGAATTGGTTAACACACTGTTGTACTCTTGGAAGTATAACTAAGTACGCCTTTTAAAATTCCCCAGCACACACACATACATACACAAACAGATAAGAGACAAACAGATAGGGGTCTCTGCAGAGATGGGCAGTTGAAGAATAGACTTTGGTGATGGAGTTCCCTCGTGTACAGACAGATTGTTGGTCCCATTGGAGGCCTGGAGGTTCTGACCGACAGAGATTTGTCGGGGAGGGGACAATGCGACCTGATCAATCCTGCTTGTCTCAGCCTCTCGGGGTTGCCAGAGACAGGCAAGTTCCACTGAGATGCAGATTCCCCGCTGGAGACTGTTAACCACTGCATCTCAGACAAGACAAGGAGAATGCGAGCCGGGCAGATTCTCAGTTCAGTGCCAACTGAATCAAAAAACACGTTCAAAACTTGAAGCTCATCCCTGTCATATGATTTCCAGTAAATCACTTCCATTGAACCAGATTTTTCCCTCCATCAATTAAAATAATTGCAGTGTAAACAAGCACACAGCTCTTTGCTTCTCAAGCGCCTTCCCTGGTCCGATGGTTTTTTTGGAAAATACATTCTGGCTCCCACGGCAAAGGTAAATTTATGGGGGTGGGATTCTCGGTCAGCTGACGCCGGAATCGAGAAACGTGATTGGGTGGACAATCAGTTTTGACGGCAAATTCTGGGTGGGTGCAGGTTTCACGCAATCGCAATTCTCCGGTGCCTCGACAGCATCGTCAATTCCTCTCTGCATGTACAGTAAACGCCGTTTGCATATCATTAGCGGGCCCGATCCAGTACCCCAGGTGGCATGGTGCCATCCTGTTCTGCCTGCTGCTCACCAGTTGTGCCAGGGACAGGAGCGGGTGGGGAGGAGGAGTCCAAGGTGCTGCAGTGTTCTGGCACCTGCCCTGTGGAAGTCACCGGCATGAGCCCCAGCACCTCCTCCCTTGAGGTGCCTGATGGCCCTGGGCTATTCCATTGGATGGGGGTGTGAACGGAGCTAACCCTTTAGGATTACCTGGCTCTGCCAGTCCTGGAGGTCCACTGCCATCTCGACCAGGATCTGCATGCTCACGGCCATGGAGAACAGGAAGTGGACCACCTCCATCTGGGACTGTGCCACATCACGCTGCGACTGTGCCACCACCTTCTGGGTCTGTGCCACATCAGCCAATGACTGCGCCATCTTCCTCTGAGACTGGGCCACCTCCCTCTGTGTCTGCACCACGTTGTCCAGCACCTGGGCAATGCCACTGATGCTCTCAGCCATGGCCAGCTGTGACTAGGCCTAGCTCACCTCTGGAAAGTCCAGGTGACTCTGGCACAAGGCTGACTGTGAGAGGGGAGCCCTGTCCGGGGCCTCAGCCAACGCCTGCACAGATTTCCCCAGGCCTTGAACTTGCTAATCCATAGACCAAACCCTCCCCCCCCCCTCCCCCCCCCCTCCCCCCCTCCCCCCGAAGGCTTCGATCATGGATGCCACCCATGCGGTGTTAGCCTGGGTGGCACGCATGGCCGGCACCACCTCCTGCTCCTGCACATGTTGGATTCCTCCACCTGCATCTGCAGGTGCTGGGTGCTCGCCAACAACCTGTCATGTAGTCCCTGTCTGTGTGACTGTATCTCCATGATTGATGGGACTGTCCGTTCCAGGAGCCTGAAACCCATCTGTATGGCAACTAGTCCTGGGGTTGGCCCCCTTTCCAACTGTCCACCCTCTCAAATGTTCTTATCTCCACCTGCTATATTGAAGCACATGTGAGGTGCACACCAGATGGTGCCCCAGGAGCCTTTTCACTGACCGAGGTGAGTGTCTCTGGGATTTTGGAGGGTGCTGGATACAGCTGTGACGGGAAATCTGTGTCATACTCAGACTTGAGCCCTGGGATGTCCTGGGTCTCAGGTCTATAGTTTGCGTCTGTGCCGGTGTCACCGTCGCTGGTCGGCACCTGGGGTTCTGGCTGTGGCTGGGGTCGGGGGTGGGTTACACCAGAAGGGCCCGCACCATCATCAGCAGGTCCTACAAGACACAAGACAAGACACATGATAAGATTGTGGGCTGGAGGGAGGGGCTTTGGGAAGGGGGAGTAGGGGTGGTGGTGTGAGAATGATGGTGGTGGGGTGGGCGCAACACACGTGTCACAGGAAAACGCAACTCAGCGGGGTCTTACTTCCTCGCCCGATGCCGTCCTCCACCCCGGCGACTGCCCTTTCCTCGGGCCTGCCGACCACGCTGCTCTCCTGTGTGAAGGGCTGCAGGTCCCGCAGTCCCCTTTCAGTCTTCTCCCACTGCCGGTGGTTATGGGCAGCCTTCTCCACAGAAAACGCAGTGTTAGACAGTCCAATGCAGGTAGCTCAAGGGGTGAGTAGCTGGTGGTTTCAGTGGCCAGTGCACCCAGCAATGGTGGCCCGTATGGGTGCCTGAATGTAGTGCAGGGTGAGGTTTCGTCCACTCTCCTGGTTGGGGAAGGGCTGCAATTGCGGGTATGTGGGACGGGGATTGGTGCCAGGGACTGCCGATCCACCCTGGCTGCTCGGAGAAGGTGGTGTAGCTTCGTCCGGCACTGCTGGCCAGTCCGGACAGTGTTGGTGATGGCACTGACTGCCTCTGCTACCTGCACCCGGCACTGTGAATGGTGGTCCTCCCGGGCCGAGGTACAAGGTCTGCCGCCTCTCCTCCATAGCGTCCAACAGGGTCTCGATTTCGATGTCCGTAAAATGGGGTGCCGCTCTCTTCAATGCTATCTTGTTAACTGGGATGGTGTCGGGAGTGAAGTCTGTAAATGTGGCTGCAGCCTGTCAGCCTCCTGAGTGTCAATCGCGAGCCCGGCAAATCCGGCACTGTTTTTCATTGGAATCAATTTTTTCCACGTGACGCTGGTGCTAGCCCCTTAACGGTCATTGAATCAGTCCTGGTGCAGTGCCAGATTTAATGTCGTAGAACTCCACTCATCCTGTCCCAGCGTCAACACTTCGTCTCAGAAACAGAGAATTCCACCAATGATCTTTTGGTGAAATAATCCAGGTGTCCAAATAATGCCATGTCCTTCCAAATTTTAAAAGAAAAACACAGTTCATGAAAATATGGTTTTCCCAACGATGCTTCATCTGTCAAATGTTTGTCAATGTCCCTTTGCAGATTCCAAAAACCCTCTGAAGTTTACTTTGCTACGAGCCAAAAAAGACCCATCCCTGATTAGCTCAACACTCCTTCACCCATGTTAATATAGTAGCCCCTGCATCATGTAATCTTACCTTGTGTCATCACATTTGATGTGGCACCTTTTCAAATGCCTTTTGGAAATCCAAGACCACCACATCTACAAGTTCTCTTTTATCCATCTTGCTTGTTATTTCTTCAAAACTCAAATACGTTAAACACAATTTCCCTTTCACAAACCCATGTTGTCTCTGACTGATCAAATTATGATTTTCAAAGCATCCTGTAATAACCTCCTTACTAATGGATTCTAGCACTTTCCCTTTGACAGTTCTTAGGCTAATTGGCCTGTAGTTTCCTGTTGTCTGTCTTCCTCCTTTTCTGTACAATAGCTGTTTTCCAAATCACCGGGACCCTTCCAGAATCTCAAGACTTTTAGAAGATTCAAACCAATGCATCTTCTGTCTCTGTAGCCAGTTCTTTTAAGACCCCGTGACTCATCCAGGCAAAGGGGAAAATATTCCACTGAACTCCGCACTTGTGACTTGGAGATGGTGGACAGTATTTGGATAGGCCGGAAGTGAGTTACTCACCTCACAATTCCCAACCTCTGGCCTGCTCTTGTGACCGCAGTCTTTATATAGATTGGTTACTGGACAATGGTAACCCCCAGGTTGGTGATAGTGAAGATTCAGCGATGCTAATAATATTGAGTGTGAAGCGGAAATGTTTAGATTCTCTCTTGTTAAAGATCTTTTTCTTATTTTATTTTATTTTCCCAATTAAGGGACAATTTAGTCTGACCAGTCCACCTACTCTGCACATCTTTGAGTTGTGGGGGTGAGACCCACGCAGACAGGGGGAGAATGTGCAAACTTCACACAGACAGTGACCCAGGGCTGGGATCAAACCCAGGTCCCTGGCGCCGTGAGGCAGCAGTGTTAACCACTCCACCACCATGCCGCCCCTTGTTGAAGATCTTAATTGCCTGACACTTGTGTGACGCAAATAAATTATTAGTTGAAACTTGAATGTGGTCCAGGTCTTGCTGCATAATGGCATTATTGCATCAGTTCAGGGGAGATGTTGGCACAGTGACAAATGTCACTGCACTAGTAATCCAGCGACCCAGGGAAATGCTCAGGGGACCTGGGTTCAAACACCACTATGGCAGCTGGCAGAATTTAAATCCAATTAAAAGCAACAATCTGGAATTGAAGGCTAGCCTCAGTAATGGTGACGAGGATAGCAGTAATGGATTGTTGTGAAAACCCACCTGGTTCACTAATGTACACTTGGGAAGAAAATCTTCCGTCCTCACCTGATCTAGTGCACATGCGACTTCAAACCCATAGCAATGTGGTTGACGCTAAACAGTCCTCTGAAATGGCTGAAAAAGCCACTTAGTTCCAGGGCATCTGGGGATGAGGAACAAATATTAATATTGTCTTGCCAACGTTGCTCACATCCCACCTAAAAATAAAGAAAATAAAAGTACTTGAGAAGTTGCAAATGGTATTGAGCATTGTGCAATCATTCAGGAATATCCCCATTTCTGAACTTACGATGCAGCGGGGTGATGGGGGGGGGGGGGGGAGAGTGAGGACATTGATGATGCAACTGAGGTGGCTAGGCCTGGGACACTACCCTAAGGAATTCCTGCAGTGCTGTCCTGGGACTAAGATGATTGACCTCCAACAAAAACAGCCACCTTGGCGCCAGATATGACTCAAATCAGTGGCATGTTTTCCTCCTGATTCCCATTGGCTTCAATTTTCCTGGGCCTGTTTGATGCCATACTTGGTCATATCCTGCCTTAATGCCATCTCTTCTCTTCTGTCTATATTTGGACCAAGGTTATAATGAGTTGAGGAGCTGAGTGCCCCTGGTGAAGCTCAAACTGAGCGTCGGTGATCAAATTATTGCTGTATAGCATTGTTGATCACAACTTCCATCGCTTTGTTAATGATGAAGAACAGACTGATGGGGCAGTAATTAGCTGTGTTGGACTTATCCTGCCTCTTGTAGATAGGATGTACCTGGGCAATTTTCCACAATGTCGGAAATATGCCATTGTTGCAGCTGAACAAGAACAACTTGGCCAGGAGCGCAACAAATTCTGGAATTCAAGCCTTCAGTATTGTTGCTGGGAATTGTTCAGAGCCCATAGCCTTTGCTGCATCCAGTGCCTTCAGCTGTTTATGGTATCATGTGGAATTAATCAAATTGACTAAAAGATTGGCATCTGTGCTGCTGTGGACTTCAGAGGGAAGCTGAGATGGATCATCCACTCAACACTTCTGGCTGAAGATGGTTGAAAATCCTTCAATCCTCTCTTGCCGAGGGACTCCCAGGTTCTCAGCCTGGTCCACATTTCCAATTCTCCATCCCCCGCATAAATTGGCAGATGGATTCTGGTAGAAGCCTCTGTGTTACTTTGTTTAATGTGGGCAACTTGGTCACCGTTTTGTCCATATTATTTTGGCAGGTTGGTGTTTAGATTTTGGTGACGTGTCGAGCCACAATGCTGCAGCCTTCCTTCTTCCACCTTCGCAGCCAGTGAGTTGTACAGTCTCCCTTTGCCTGTTCTGTCATTGAGGGCTGTTTGCACCACACTTTGTCTGGCACCTCCCCCTGCCAATGTCATCGCTCAAGGCATCATCAGAGCACAGCAGACTTTCCGGCATGCAAAGATGGTGATTTGCAGTGACGAATGTGAGTCAGTTGTGATTGGACCCAAGAGAGAATTATTTTGCATTAAGAACTGGACGAGCAGTGTTCCTATTAAACTAAATTTTTTTGAGTTACATACTTTCTGTCTTTTCTGATGCAGAGTAGTTGGTTGTCACAGATGAGCTAACTTATATATTTTATCATGGATTTCAGTGTCAGTGTGTTTTTCTTCATCCTGTCATCTTTCTTGAAGGCTTGCACACTGAAAAGACACAATGAGACTTGGCAAGAATGGCTGCCATGGTTGAACAGCATTCCAGCAAATGCTGTCTCGGCAGACGTTTAAAACATTGATCATTTTGTCAAGGCACCAGAGGTCAATTAGAGTGCATGGTACTGTATTACATAGCAGTCAAGAAAGTCTCAAATACTTATTCTCTGCAGCATTAGATTAATGATGATGCCAAGTGATTAAAATTACAGTCATTACAACGTATTGATCAATTAATTTGTGCAATATTATTTTACACAAGCCTTATTCAAAATTATAAACAGAGGAATTCAATGCAAACACGTCAATGAGTGCTAAAGCAAAAAGTGCAGAGGATACCGGAAGTCTGCAGAGGGATTTGGATAGGTTAAGTGAATGGGCTAGGGTCTGGCAGATGGAATACAAAGTAGACAAATGTGAGGTTATCCATTTTGGTAGGAATAACAGCAAAAATGATTATTATTTAAATGATAAAATATTAAAACATGCTGCTGTGCAGAGAGACCTGGGTGTGCTAGTGCATGAGCCGCAAAAAGTTGGTTTACAGGTGCAACAGATGATTAAGAAGGCAAATGGAGTTTTGTCCTTCATTGCTAGAGGGATGGAGTTTAAGACTAGGGAGGTTATGCTGCAATTGGATAAAGTGTTAGTGAGGCCACACCTGGAATATAGTGTTTAGTTTTGGTCTCCTTACCTGAGAAAGGACGTACTGACACTGGAGGGTGTGCAGAGGAGATTCACTAGGTTAATCCCAGAGCTGAAGGGGTTGGATTACGAGGAGAGGTTGAGTAGACTGGGACTGCACTCGTTGGAATTTAGAAGGATGCGGGTGGATCTTACAGAAACATATAAAATTATGAAGGGAATAGATTGGATAGATGTGGGCAGGTTGTTTCCACTGGCGGGTGAAAGCAGAACTAGGGGGCATAGCCTCAAAATAAGGGGAAGTAGATTTAGGACTGAATTTAGTAGGAACTTCTTCACCCAAAGGGTTGTGAATCTATGGAATTCTTTGCCCAGTGTAGCAGTCAAGGCTCCTTCATTGAATGTTTTTAAGATAGAGATAGATAGTTTTTTGAAGAATAAAGGGATTAAGGGTTATTGTGTTCGGGCCGGAATGTGGAGCTGAGTCTACAAAAGATCAGCCATGACCTCATTGAATGGCGGAGCAGGCACGAGGGGCCAGATGGCCTACTCCTGCTCCTAGTTCTTATGTTCTTATGTCAACCAGCTCATTACAGATCTCCACACACCAGAATTCCAACTCCTCAGGCCTTTGAATGTACGGCATTTATATGCTATGCCTAAGGATTTTCTGTTGATTCTCGACTTGGTATCTATTGGCCCAAGATTAGACCTTTACCACACAATTAATGCAAGCCCCTCTCCCAGCCCGTTTATTTCAGCCAGTTATAAAAATCTAAATTCCAATCATCCTGCTCCAGTATTAATCATTTGCCAGCATAAGGTCTTAATAGACACGCACTGCAGTGTTGTAATTGTCAAGGCCGCCTAAGCTACATAGAATACTAATTGAGTAATATTGCCACGACCCTGCAGTTGGGTATCGCCCAATTGTAGCCGTAATGTATCCACCAATAACCTCAGCCTTTTGCTGTCCAACCTGTGTTTTTCTTTCCTGGAAGCTGAAGTAGGAAAGCACAAATACTTAATTGGATTCCCATCACATTTTCGGACATAAAAATAGACTCAGTCAATCACTTACGTTAATAACTTTCTCCATTGCTTTTGTTTCTGCCTATTCTTTGCACATATTGTAGTGGGGAAAAAAAACGCAAAGCCTGATCATATTGCTTGCCAATCGAGATTTTGATTTGTTCTGTTTTAATTTTAAAATTGAAAACCTGTTATCGATTGTGTTTGACACCGAGGAACAGAATGAGAATAACGAAAGCAGAGCCGTATGGATCGGCACAATATTTACATAGGCCAAGTGGACAACTGGAATTGGACCCTAATTTGTTGCCAGCTGAATAGTGCGTGAATTGGCAGATTTTAACTTAAAAGGATCATGTAGACTTTATGCAGTTTAAAATTAAAATATAGCTGATCTCCTCTGATGACTCAATTTAAAGACACCCTGTGCTCCTATGTAATTTTGAACGTGCCCAGTCTGGAAGCTGGTCCCAGTGGCCCAAGGCCGATTCATGTTTGGTGAAAGCTTACAGCAGTGGTTAGGCTGTGATCGCGACAGTGCTGAGGGGCGACCAGATAGAGGACTTGAAGATTATTAAAGGGTCGGCAGGAAGAATAATTTTTAAACTGTGGGGAACTCAACACAAGAGGGCACAAATCAAAGATAGTCAATAACCAATTTAATAGAGAATTAAAAAGAATCGTATTTAACTAATAGGGTGGAATTATGAGCACAGGCTGCATGGCATTGTGTTCCCTTGAATAGAGATAATTAAGGGATGATCTAATTGAAATTCAGAAAACGATTGAAGGATTTGTCAGGGTGGATAGAGAGAGATTCTCCTCTCGTGGGAGAGTCCAGATAGCAAGGGCATAAACTTAAAAGTCAAGCCAGGCTATTCAGGAAGGATGTCAGGAAGCAGTTCTTCAACAATTCAGAACTGCTGAGGCCAGGAGTCAATTGAAGCTTTCAAAACTAAAGATGATAGATTTTCGTTAAGCAAGGGTATTAAGGTGAGTAGATGGTGCTAAGATGTAGTTCAGCTCTGATCTAATTGAATGGCGGAAGGTTATCATTCACTGTCAGTCA
Organism: Scyliorhinus canicula; assembly: GCF_902713615.1. Lineage (NCBI taxonomy): Eukaryota > Metazoa > Chordata > Chondrichthyes > Carcharhiniformes > Scyliorhinidae > Scyliorhinus > Scyliorhinus canicula. The sequence goes on along the minus strand of NC_052148.1, from coordinate 29,152,669 downwards.
ACCTTCTTACGGCATCTTATTCTGGAATAAGCATATGACTCAGGCTGGTGGAGCAGATGGAGCAGACTTCATTGACACTTAGGGCAGGATTTTTATTCATTGAATCAGGTTGGCAGGAAAGCGGGTGGTCAAAGTTAAAATGGTTCCAATGGCATGCGTCCTGACGTACCGCCTCTGTACCTACTGTTTCTCATGAGGGCAGTGGAGGCGGGAAGGCAGGGAAGTGAAGTCACCGGCATCGCTAAATGGGTGTATTGATGTACCGTCAATTACCACAAGATGAGAATGGTGGAACAATCAAGGCTCTATTGAACAAGATGTTCTGCCTCCTGGAGCTGGAACCAGAATGGCTGCATCGCAGGCGAGCACACTTTTATGCTGCCTGCTGGGTGGAGCCAGCAGGCTGGATTTACTATTGTGCCTCTAATATACAGGCAGTAATACATATAATATCCCACTAGTGGTTCACCACATGTATTAAGGTATTTAAGCAGTTCATCACCTGCAGCCTATTTTGGGGAATTTGGTAACAGATTTCTATTGCTTCAAGCAGTCCGCTTGATCTGTACCCAACAAACAACTTAAAAATCCACATCCAGCAAAAGCGTGGTTCATCTGGAATGTGTACTATCTGCAGGATGTGGTGCAGCAAGGTACCAACTTTTCTTCAACAGCATATGGGCAGCACGGTAGCACAGTGATTAGCACAGCTGCATCACAACTCCAGGGTCCCAGGTTCGATTCTCAGCTTGGGTCCGTGCTGCCCTATTCCATGTGCTGACCTCCAAAGGCAGTCTCATCAGATGGGTGGAACTCGAGGGAGCCGGTGGCCATCGTCACCACTCCATAGAACGGGTCTGGATTGGCACCCAGCGCCCCCTCCTCCCGGTAGGTGCCCTTAGGGCCCTGGGGTCCACCTTGCGATGGAGGGGCAGCTGGTTCGAGCCCCGGCTGCCACTACATCATCTGGCTCTGCCAGCTCTGGAAGCTCCCAATGGTCCGCACCATTGTGTCGACGCCCTCAGCGATGCTCCTCAGTGACTGGGACATTCTCTGCAATGCCTCGGCAGTGCCCATCTGTGACTGCGACAAGTTCCGCAGCGCCTCAGCCATGCTCATCTGAGAGCAGGACATGTCTTGCAGAACCTCATTAAGGTCAGCATGGTACTGGGTGACATCCCCCAGCGAGGCAGGCATTCTGCCGAGACCCTCAGCCATGGCCGACACCGACTGCGCGACACCTTGGACACCTTCACCCATGGTAACGACGTTGTGCACCAGGCTCGCCACTCGGTGCCATGCATTGCTGCCACCATCTCCTGCGCCTGTAACCTCTGGGACTCCTCCAATCAGCTATGGATCTGCTGGATTGATGCTGACATCTCCCTTTGAATGTCCCAGCCACTCCATATCATCTCCACTCCATACAACGGGTCTGGGTTGGCACCCAGCACCCCCTCCACCCGGTAGGTGCCCTTAGGGGCCCTAGGCCAAGAGCTGGTTTAGCACAGGGCTAGGGGCTGGTTTAGCACACTGGGCTAAATTGCTGGCTTTGAAAGCAGACCAAGGCAAGCCAGCAGCATGGTTCAATTCCCGTACCAGCCTTCCCGAACAGGCGCCGGAATGTGGTGACCAGGGGCTTTTCACAGTAACTTCATTTGAAGCCTACTTGTGACAATAAGCGATTTTCATTTCATTTTTTCATTTCCGTCAGCTCCGGGTAACCCTTTTCCAGTGGCTCAGCATTAGGCTGGGACCCAGCTGGGTCCTGGGAGCCAGCAGACCTCCGCCTGGGGGTCCTTGCATCCACCTGATGTACAGCGTTAGCAGTGCGGTACTCACCAGTTGTTCCCTAAGCCTGTCCACTAACATTTCCCACGAAAGCCCGGTGTAGGTCATTGAACGTTTTCCAGCATTGGACTTCACATTCACCGAGCTGACAGCTGCTGCCACCTCACCCAGGCAGCACTGGCTGCCCTGTGGCACACCCTCCTGGACCCTCGGAACACTCCCCCCTGGACCCTCGGAACACTCCCCTTGAGCCCTTCTAGCATCTGAAATCATTTTCAATCTTCCCATATTCAGAATCTGCACTAAGGGTTGTCCTATATGGATTTCCTAAATCCAGCAGTAACTGCTAATTGCCTGTTGGAGTAACAGACTCGAGGTTGATGTGTTAGGCAGGTTGATTCGATGTGGACTGCACTTGATGCAGTGAAGCTAGAAACAGACGTCTAACACTGGAGAAGATTCAACACGGTTTCATTCAATGATCACACTAATATACATATTCAGCTGTGGGTCGACACTATACTGAACTGACTGGAGACCTTGTACTCGCCTGACCAGACTTACTGGCTACCACATGGTGTTTGCACTGGCTAGCTCGTGGACTCTGACTGTCTCAGTGGCTGGGTCCAGAGAGAGCGGGAAACCTAGTGCCCTCTGGCTTTATAGTGGTAGTGTCCTGTCTGGTGATTGGCTGCACTGTGTTGTGTGCTTACTGGTCGTCCTGTATGTCATTATATACATGAGTGGATGTTATGACATAAGTCACTTATAATCCATGTTGTTGGGTCAGTACAGTAATGTAATAATTCCCATTATTATGAAAATAAAATGAAAATGAAATTAAATGAAAATCGCTTATTGTCACAAGTAGGCTTCAAATGAAGTTATTGTGAAAAGCCCCTAGTTGCCACATTCCGGTGCCTGTTCGGGGAGGCTGGTACGGGAATTGTACCATGCTGCCGACCTGCCTTGGTCTGCTTTAAAAGCCAGTGATTTAGCCCAGTGTGCTAAGCCAGTATATGGCCATGTGTAGAGAAGGGGGCAAGTAAAATCTGGCAACACTATTGCTGATGCTGTTGCTAAGCCTTGTCTAAGTTTGGTGAATGTGACCTCACGCTTCTCCATCTATTCTGTCATGTGAGAGTGCCTTTAAGAAATGGATGTTTAAGCAACGTACTTTTAAGAAATGCAGTGATGTCAGAGTGTGGGTGGAGCTGGGCTTTAGCTCAGCCATTTTGAACTTTTTAGTTTCAGTTGGAGAGAGCAGCTGGGAGTGTCTGTGTTTTTCCTGAGAGCTGCATGAAGGAAAACAGCTGGTCTGGTGATTTCTGCAAATCCAAAGACTATAAATATATTGAATGTAACCTGTTATGCTCCTATTTTTTGAAGGATTGAAGTCTTTTGGATGTTTAAAAGAACAGTTTGCAGGATTGGGTAGTGTTGTATTGTTTTCGGGGTTATCTTTGAAGTAAGGGGTGTTAAGAGATCCAATGTTTATTTTAAAAGGTTAATTTGAGTTCACGGAATAAACATTGTTTTGTTTGAAAAACCATGTGTCTATAATTGTCATACCACACCTAGGGAACAGGCTGTGTGCTTCAAAAGCAACAATCCATTAAAGGGAGGGGGAACTCCAGGATACATTTTGGGGTTCTGATAACACCTCTCCCATAACAATTCTGTCCTTTACAACTTCTCACTGTATGCCCTCCCTCCTTTCACTGGATTTGAAATCAGGCTGACTATTGATGCAACATTTAAAGTCTTACAAAGGGGGCGGCACGGTGTTTAACACTGCCGCCCCCACAGCGCCAGGGACACAGGCTCCACTCCAGCCTTGGTGACTTTCCATGGGGAGCTTGCACTTTCGCCCTGTGCCTGTGTATATTTCCTCCCACAGCCTAAAGATATGCAGGGTAGGTGTGTTAGCCATGACCCAAGGATGTGTAGGTTAGGTGGGTATATGGGGATAGAGCGGGGGAGTGGGCTTCGGCAGGGTGCTCCCCCAGAGGGTCGGTGCAGACCGATAGGCAAATGGCCTCTGTCTGCACCGTTGTGATCCTATGATGCTATGATTATGTTAAATAAATTCTCAAATTCCTAAAGCTACTGCAAACCTTGTTCCACTTGCGGTTATCTGTAAAGTAAAACTTAAATGTTCCATGCTGCTTGGCGCAAAATAGATCAATTAATCGGAACATAGGGCAGCACGGTGGCGCAGTGGTTAGCACTGCTGCCTCATGGCGCCGAGGTCCCAGGTTTGATCCTGGCTCTGGGTCACCTTTTGTGTGCAGTTTGCACATTCTCCCTGTGTCTGCGTGGGTTTCTCCCCCATAGCCCAAAGATGTGCAGGGTAGGTGGATGGGATACGCTAAATTGCCCCTTAATTGGAAAAAATTAATTACGTACTCTAAATTTTAAAAAAATTAATCGGAACATATCTGACAATTCAAACTTAAAATTTGTAATTCCCAATTCCTCTAAAAATATAAATATGTCTTCACCTGTTAACAGACAAGGGTTAACTCTCAGCTCGTTTGAAAAAGGAGTGGAGTAAGAAAGGGGCAGAGTAAAAGTTTTCAACTGGACGTCATTCCGTCACCACCTCTCTTAGTTTCAACCTAACGAGAAACTGTTCCAAATTTTTTAATAATGTCTCTTTTACACTCCGATCTCAGAATTTTTTCTGTCATTCTTCATGTGTCAGTTGTGTCAGGAACAATTCTTTTTTGAACCTGACAAGAAGTTCTAAATATCCCAAATTTCAATAAATTCTATTAAATTAAAATGATCTCACTCTGACACATGTGAATTTGTATCCAGATTGAAATTCCCACACGATGATCACAAATATTCTAGAGTAATACCTCTGGCCAGAAAAACATGACTCCAGGTTTTGTTAGCTGTTTACTCAAAGATTACGGGCGGGATTATCCGCGAATGGGCGGGGCAGGCCACTTCGGCATCGGGCCGCCCCGAAGGTGCGGAATCCTCCGCACCTTCAGGGGCTAGACCAGCGCTGGAGTGTTTGGCACTGCGCCAGCCGGCGTGGAAGGGCTTGGCGCCACGACAACCGGCGCCGAAGGGCCTCTGCCGGCCGGTGCAAGTTGGCGGATGCGCAGGAGTGCCAGCGTATGCTGGCGTCATCCCAGTGCATGCACAGGGAGGTTCTTCTCCGCACCGGCCATGGCGGATGTTGACAGCAGCCGGTGCAGAGGCAAAAGAGTGGCCCCACGGCACAGGCCTCCCCGCGGATCGGTGTGCCCCGATCGCGGGTCAGGCCACCGTGGGGGCACCCCCACCTCCCCCCGGTGCCTGATCCCCCCCCCCCGTGCCCCCACGAGGACTCTGCAGGCTGCCCGTGGAGCTAGGTCCCGCCGGTAAGGACCTGTTGTGATTTACACTGGCGGGAACCGCTGAAAACGGGCGGCCACTCGGCCCATCGCGGGCCGGAGAATCGCCGGGGGTCCGCTGCCAGTGGCCGCTGGCCGGCATGATTTCCGTCCCTGCCAAAACTCCAGCGCCGGAGAATTCGGCAGCCGGCGGGGGCGGGATTTACGCTGCCCCCCGGCGATTCTCCGACCCGGTGGGGGGTTGGAGAATCCCGCCCTATAATTTCTACAGAAAACATTAACACTTGAAACCGAAACACACAAATATCATTCACACACAAGCAGTGAAACATATCAAATGCTTTGAAACAACAATTAATTACAACAGTGTCCTTGTTTTTCTGTTGTAAAGTTCCAAGAGTGTCTGTAATTAAAACCTCCAGACAAGGTTAATTCCCCAGAGAGACAAACCTAAACGATAACATGACTCTGCAAACATCCACATAAACAAACGAAACACACAGATTCCTCTGCTTGTAAAGTTCAAACAGTTAATCATCAGCCTTCTCTCCCTGCTACAGGTTTTTAAAGAGACAAAGGACTGCAAGCTCATATTCTCTTGTTGAAACAAGATACTCCATTCTGCTGTATAATAAGACTTAATTCGTTATTTCATCCATTTATTTTTTTCTTTTCCTTTTAGCCAGTATTCAACATCTGATTTCATATGTATCAACCATTCTTTGTTAAATTCAGATCTCAAAGACATTTTCATCCAATCTCGTCATGACCTCCAAAACCTTTGTTCCCTAACTGGGTTGATGTGATAGCACAATAAAATTCTCCCATTTGATCCAAATTCCTCTTGCGAGTGCTTACAATTTCTGCTTTTCACTGGCGTCACTAAATTCCCATAGATCAGCAACTGGGCAGCACTGTAGCATAGTGGTTAGCACAATTGCTTCACAGCTTCAGGATCCCAGCTTCAATTCCTGGCTTGGGTCACTGTTTGCGGAGCCTGCACTTTCTCCCCGTGTCTGCGTGGGTTTCCTCCGGGTGCTTCGGTTTCCTCCCACAATCCAAAGATGTGCAGGTTAGCTGGATTGGCCATAATAAATTGCCCTTTGTGTCCATAAAAGGTAAGGTGGGGTTATGGGGATAGGGTGGAGGGGTGACCTTAAGTGGGGTGCTCTTTCCAAGGGCTGGTGCAGACTCGATGGTCCGAATTGCCTCCTTCTGCACTGTAAATTATGTGTGATGGAACCATCAATTCAGCGAACACGTGTAGTTGGATCTGAACAGAGGCTTCAATACACTTACAACAGAGCCAGCCTATTCGTCGTTGAACTCCAGATTAACTGCAGGCTGGCTATAAGGCACTGATCTTGATACATCGGTCCCAGGGGAGGAGTCCTGGGTGGAGCCAAGGGAGGAGCCCAGTACAAACTCTCGCGTACCCCCAGAGTGACTCCCCCTGGTGGTCGGATAGTGCAACTGCACTTACAATGGTGGATAGTGAACATATATACACGGAGTTATATTGGCAACTATATACAGCATTGATCTTACAACGGGTAGATAACGAACATATATACAGGGAGTGATATTGGCAACTATATATAGTGTGAATCACATTCACCACAATGTGATATTCTTATATCGAGTAATTTAGACACACATTTCTGGGCAATTTAGAAACCAATCAAATGCCAGTTGAAATAGTTAACTTCTGTGCTCCAATTTATTTTCCTTTGAACCAATTTTAGTATGACATTTTTCTCCCCACAGTAGCAAAAGCCATTGTTTCCACATCCCTTGTCTGGACATGTTGTCACAGTGCTTTCAGTTGGTCTTTCATACAAGTTGTTTTTCCCCAGACTCTTTTAATATCTTACAAGGATAATTGCCCTGTGGAGGTACCATATATTTCCTCAATCTCCCGGTGCAGGTTTTGGATAAGTCAAACTGCTGCTCTATAGGCAACGGTTTGTTCTTTTCCTCTGTCGTAGTACCAATTGTTTTTATACAGACTCAAGCCGTGAGCCTTTTCAGCCAGGGCAGTATATCTGCATTTTATACCTCCGAAATCCAGATGTTCGGGACTTGAGCCAACAACCGCACTGGAGATGTTTGAGGTCGTGCAAGAGGGTTACTGAGCTTAAACGACGGCCGAGGACTTTTTTTAAATAAAGAGGTGTCCTTCCTCCAGGGATAGACCGGATGACCAGATCTCCGGTTCCTTTTCCTTCCAGCGACGCTGCCTCGCCATGCCAAATTTTCGGATCTCTTATTTTGAAATAAGAAACGAACGTCTGGTTGTAGTGCGAGATTGAGTTTTATTGCAAAAACCTGGGCTGGGATTCTCCCCTACCCGACGGGGTGGGGGGTCCCGGCGTTGTGAAGTGGCGAGAACAACTCCGGCGTCGGGCCTCCCCAAAGGTGCGGAATTCTCCGCACCTTTAGGGGCTAGGCCCGTGCCGGAGTGGTTTCCGCTCCGCCGGCCGGCGCGAACGGCATTTGGTGCCCCACCAGCCGGGGCTGAAAGGCCTTCGCCGGCCGGCAGAAGTCCGCACATGCGCCGGAGCGTCAGCGGCTGCTGACATCATCCCGGCGCATGCGCAGGGGAGGGGGTCTCTTCCACCTCCGCCATGGTGGAGACCGTGGCGGAGGCGGAAGTAAAAGAGTGCCCCCACGGCACAGGCCCGCCCGCCGATTGGTGGGCCCCGATCGCGGGCCAGGCCACCGTGGGGGCACCCCCCGGGGCCAGATCGCCCCACGCCTCCCACCCCCCCAGGCGCCCGGCGCCCGCCCGCGCTGCCATTCTCGCCGACACCAGACGTGCTTTGATTCCCGCCAGCGGGAAAGGCTTGTCAGCGGCGGGACTTTGGCCCATCGCGGGCCGGAGAATCGCCGGGGGGGGGCCCGCCGACCGGCGCGGCACAATTCCCGCCCCCGCCGATTCCTGGGTGGCGGAGAATTCGGGCCACAGCGGGGGCGGGATTGATGCTGGCACCGGGCGATTCTCCAACCCCCCCAGGGGGTCAGAGAATTCCGCTTCTGGTTCGTACACTTCAAAAATACAAAGGAAGAAACAAAAGCCCAGCGGGGCATGAGGGAGAAAACACTGGAAAGAGAACAAAGAAAAAGAGCGTGGGCAACACGTGTGCCAGTAACTTTATACCTTCAAGGTTTGATACCCCCCCTCTCTGCTCCCTATTGACTTACAATTTTTGAAATGTAATTTCTGAATAGTGGTTCTTACCACCACTCACATAGGAACTAACTTACTGGCAGTATATATTTGCAGTCTGGATCCTAAAAGGCTGGTGTAAAATTTCACTTTTATCAACGCCAAGCTGAAAATTTGTAATCTGCCCTTGACCCAGAACAATGCAAGCTGTATTTCAACTACAGTTACAATATTTTCAAAATTTGGTAATAATAATGATCTTTATTATTGTCACAAGTAGGCTTACATTAACACCGCAATGAAGTTACTGTGAAAATCGTCTCGTCGCCACAATCAGCTGCCTGTTCGGGTACACGGAGGGAGAATTCAGAATGACCAATTCACCTAACAAGCACGCCTTTCGGAACTTGTGGGAGGAAACCGGAGCAGCCGGACGATACCCGCACAGACACGGGAAGAATGTGCATACGCTGCGCAGACAGTGACCCAAGCAGGGATCGAACCTGGGACGCTGGCGCTGTGAAGCAACAGTGCTAACCAGTGCGACGACCGTGTCGCCCAGTTTTTAACTATTCCACTACAAGCTTCAACCCACTGAACTGCCCTGTCGCAATAAATGGCAGTGCGCAAGCATGCCATAGTGCTGGAGGGAAATTTGGCAAGTTCTGAAGTAGTTGAAGTCAAAATTGTTGTCAGGGGCTACAGAGTGCCTTGTAGGAAGGTGAGGTGTTGTTTAGCTTCTGCGCAGTTTCATTGCGATAAAATCTTGACAGCACTGTGGGAGTATCTTTATCAAAGGGACTGCAGCAGTTCAAGAAGGCCAAGCACCACTTTCCTATGTACGATATATGCTGGCCTGGCCATTGACACCTATGTCTTGAGAATGAATAATGTTAAAAAATGTAGAGAGTTAACCTTGTAGTTTCTCTTACCACTAAAACTGACAGTGATGGAGTGTTCAATCTGGTTGAAAAGAAAATGATGTTCTGTACGTGAAGAGAGAACCAAAGCCAGTGTATTGCCCAAAAATTGTCAGTGCTTTGTGATAAGCTTCAGAAAACTGGCAACAATGTAATGATGGTGCTGGAATACCATCTACTCAAATACTTGGAGCAACAAATGTCATTATATCAAATCCTATGTCAGTTCATTAACACACTTACAATGGGCGTAGACACACAAAAATAAATATTAACACGGCCCCTTTTCATTAGCTCATTGCCCTGCATATCATTCCTCTATACTGTATCATTTCAAAAAGGAAATTGCCACTTAGATCTTTATTGACAAAGTAAATTCTTGGAAGCGAAACACCAAAGATGCTTCATCTTCAAAGCAAAATATAATGCCGCTTTCTTTCATTTGTTATTTGATGAATGCATGTCAGTAAATGAAGACATTTGAAAATTCCAGTAAAGCTTACGAAGCAATATCTGAACTATCCTGATTTTTTTGTCTGAATAATATGAGGGGTGGGAATTAAACTGGCCTGGAGTCTTGGATTCTGCTGCGCAGCCATTATCACAGCTGGCGGGATTTCACACTCACGGTGACATGGGTGCAAAATTCCACCAGAGGCTAGAAGCGAAAATCCCACGGCGAGAACTCCACAACCCACCAGTGGCGTAATGAGGTTCCTGTTCAGAATGGTCAGTGACCGCATTTAAATACATTTGAATATAATTTGTGGGCTTTCCCATTGTATCATTGCTCCCACATTCAGCGAGGCATGCCACAGCTCAGGAGCAATGTGAACTAGGTGAAGCAAACACACAAGGGGCACACAGGTAAGTACAACCTCCAGGGGGGAGAGGGACATGCCCAGGCAGTACCCTGTCACTGACACTTGGCAATGCCCATTGGCACAGCCAACTGCCAGGCGACAGGGCTGGGGGCAGTGACCAGGGGCAATGCTGGGGGGCTTCATTTTGGGAGCTTCTTGGAGGGGGGGGGGGCAGATTGTCTATCTTGTGCGTGGGAGGGTTCCACGTGTGCATATCCAGTAGCACAGTGGTTACCACTGTTGCTTCACAGCGCCAGGGTCTCAGGTTTGATTCCCGGCTTGGGTCACTGTCTATGCGGAGTCTGCATGTTCTCCCCGTGTCTGCGGGGGTTTCCTCCGGGTGCTCTGGTTTCCTCCCACAAGTGCCGAAAGACGTGCTTGTTAGGTGAATTGGACATTCTGAGTTCTCCCTTGGTGTACCCGAACAGGTGCCGGAGTGTGGCGACCAGGGGATTTTCACAGTTAATGTCAGCCGACTTGCGACAAAGTAAAGATTATTATTATGTGGCAGGGTTCCCCCTGTGTTTATTGGGGGGTTCCCCATGTGAATGGGGGCAGCTCCCTGTGTGCGTGTTGGGGGGTGCCAGTTCTCTGTATGCGTGAGGGGGTCTCCATGTCTGTGGGGGTGATATTCATTTTAATTTTATTTCTGTTCGCCCTTCTTTTTAATGGGCGCCCCGAATCTCTGCTAAGCTGATGTTGCCAGCAGGGCATGCTCATTCAGATCCCCCCCCCCCCCCCCCCCCCCCCCCCCCACCAGGATGATGGTGTGGGACATGCCTCAGCATTTTTTTCACCAAGTGTTGGAAGATGTAGCGGGAAAAGTCAACTATGCAGCCAATTTGCTGCCACCACTTTTCTCGCCTGAGCCAGCACTTAGAAATAGAACGGAACATTTCGCCCAGTATCACCAAATCATTGTCAGTGGAAGGTAACAACGTACCATTGGGCAGCCCAGATTAGAATAATAACATGTGAACTCAGTATACTGTACTAAAAAAGATCCAACCTGTGCTTGAAAATCAGTACAACTTCTCTCGAAGTAGATAGGAAAAGGTCGGCCGTGAAACAGAAGTGGAAGACAAATTGTTGTCACAGATCAGCTCTAAGCTATTGTGAAGATAAATCTGGAATAAGATCATAATAAGGTGTGGCAGCTGAGTCATACCCTCCAAGCATCAATGGATTGACTTGGGATTTGAGACCTGTATATAATGGACCCTAGAAAATCATGCAGTGCATGCTCCCAAAGACTGCTGCTGTGGAGACTTTTACTACCTTGAATGCGCTATATAATTGAAAGTTGTTGTTTGTTACTCTTGGGCTTGAACCATTCGAATCACACTCTGCCAAGGGTTTTGACTGCAGAACCCTGTAAATATTACAGCTGGAATTGCTTCCTGAAATGAGGGGATTGGAAGGAAATACAGTAATTAGAAGCAGAACATGGTGTGAAAACCATATCTGGTCAATAAATGGCAGAGAGAGAAAAGGCTGGCTTATTATTATGTATTCAAGCAACACCACTGGCTGGTGAAATGGCAAGCGATACAGGGTGATGCCAGCCCCCGTGTTTTTTTAAAATTATCTTGATTGTCACAAGTAGGCTTACATTAACACTGCAAGGAAGCTACTGTGAAAAGCCCCCAGACGCCAAATTCCGGCGCCTGTTCAGGTACACGAAGGGAGCATCTTTCGGGACTTGTGGGAGGAAACCGGAGCACCCGGAGGAAACCCACGCAGACACGGTAAGAACGTGCAGACTCCGCGCAAACTGGCGCTGTAAAGCTACAATGCTACCGTGCCGCCCAAGGGCTTTTGGGGGAGTTCACCATCTTACCACATGGAAGCAACATCTCTTAATAAACCCTGCATAAACCCTATGAACTGAAAGCGTGGCAGCTCTACTTTTTCTCTTGGCAATCACAACAAATATGATACACTTACATTGCAAGTAGAGACCCTCCACCCAAAATAATGGATTTGGCTCAGGTTCTGGGTAAATTAACAATCAGTGCGCCAAGTGATTCCAACTCCTGCATTTGGCCAGACACCTGTTGGTAGCAGGCCAAATAGGCAGTGGACTACTTACAAGAGCAACTCACATTCATATAATGTCTTTAAAATTCACAGGAGTGTTGTAAAACAAAATTTAACATATAAAGTGACCAAAGGTTGAGTCAAAGTGAATTTAAAGAATGTTTGAAAGAAGGAAAGGGAACCTACAGACGGGAAAGATTAGTATCATTGAAAGTTGGTAAGTCACCTAGTCCAGATGGAATGCATCTTGGGTTGTTGAAAGATGCAAGGGTAGTAAGAGTTGAGGCATTGGACACAATCTTTCAGAGTTTGTTGGATACTAGGATAATGCTAGATGATTGGAGGGGTGCTAATGTGAAACTACTTTGAAGAAAGAGGAGAGGGATGAACCAAGAAACCAGGGGCCAGCTATCCCAGAACAGCTGCTGAGGAAGTTCTTGGAAACCACGATCAAGGACAAAATAAACTTTCATTTGGAAAGACATGGGATCATGAAGGATAGCCAGCATCGACTTGTAAAAGGCAAATCATGTCTGACTAACCTGATTGAATTCCTTGACGAGAGAACCAAGAAGGTTTTTCATTGGAACAATGGAGGTTGAGGGGTGACCTGATAGAGGTCTACAAGATTATGAGGGGCATGGATAGAGTGGATGGGCAGGCACTCTTTCCCAGGGTGGAGGGGTCCGTCACCAGGGTGCATAGGTTTATCGACCGTGGGGCAATGTTTAGAGGAGGTGTGGGGCGATCTGGCCCCAGGGGCTGCCCCCACGGTGGCCTGACCCGCGATCGGGGCCCACCGATCAGCGGGCGGGCCTATGCCGTGGGGGCACTTTTTTACTTCCGCCTCCGCCACGGTCTCCACCATGGCGGAGGCGGAAGAGACCTCCTCCCCTGCGCATGCGCCGGGATGATGTCAGCAGCCGCTGACGCTCCGGCGCATGTGCGGACTTCTGCCGGCCGGCGGTGAGTGCCTGGAATGCATTGCCAGGGGAGGTTGTGGAAGCAGATACATTTATGGTGTTCAAAAGGCATCTCGACAAATACTTGAATAGGATGGGCATGAAGGGATATGGCACTAGGAAGTGCTGCGGGTTTTGGCCAAGGGTAGTATCATGACCGGTACAGGCTTGGAGGGATGAAGGGCCTGTTTATGTGCTGTATTATTCTTTATTCTTTATTGACAAACGTCATGCAATAAATCACAAAGCAAAATATTGCGACTGCAGCAAGTCTGAACTGAAAACAGAAAATGGAGGAAAGACTTGGCAGGTCTGGCAGTCTCTGTGGAGAGAAACACACTTTTTCCTTTTCCTCTCTTCATGCTTCCAATTCAAACTTTCCCATCTTTCTTTCTTGTTTTATATCTCATTCTTTCTTCTGTAGCTGAATGTGGTGAATTCTAATCCGAGTAATTCACACTGTGTTGTATGATATATATTGTGTCTTTGTGAGCTCTATATACGTGCAGTTGCGCGGCACTGCCCATAGGGGGAAATGAGGAGTTTGTACTGTGATCCACCCTTGGCTCTGCCCATGGCTCCTCCCACTAACCGGAAGTATAAAGATCAGCAGTTGTGAGCCCGCTGCCAGTTCATCTCGTCGCAGGCAGGCTCTGTTGTAAGACTATTAATACCACTGTTCACTTCCAACCACGTGTCGTGTGAATTGATGGTCACATCAATTTAATAGTCTTAGCAAACTTGAAGAAAATGACTATGGAATCAGCCATCAAACCTGATCGACTAGAACTCGACCCGCAGGCTGCAGAGGCAACAGAAATCTTTCAACACTGGCTCAGATGTTTCAAGGCCTACCTGGCTGAATCAAGCACTCCAGAAACTACAGAGGAGCAGAAACTCAGTCTACTGCACGCAAGGGTGAGCCACCGTATATCTACTCAACTTAATAGTACTACCTCGTATACGGGTGCCCTAGCCATGCTAGATCGAATGTATGTGAGGCCCATGAACGAGGTCTACGCGGGCCACATTTTTACAACCTGCCGCCAGCGCCCCGCGGAGTGGTTGGAAGAATTGCTTCGGGAATTAAAGACTTTAGCTCGGGACTGTAATTATCAAGCTGTATCAGCCGAACAGCATATGGAGCTCGCTGTCCGAGATGTGTACGTGACTGGGCTCAGGTCAAACTATGTGCGCCAGCGGTTACTTGAAAAAGGGGCCCAGAACTTGGAGGACACGGTAGAATTGGCTACCACTATGGAGGTCTTGTTCCGCAACCTCATAAGGCCATCTTGGCAATCCTCCTCCATGCGGCCGGCCATGTGCGACTCATGGGGGTGGCCATCTTGGGCTCCATCCTCTTCAACCTCTAATACTCACTTCGAAGACTGCGACCTCAGCGGACAGACATCACGGGGCCACTCCAGCACAGCTGATCGAGCCGCCGACTACCCGCAACCCAACGACCAGTAGCGCCCGAAGCACCTCCAGAGTTCGATGATGTCCATTAAAATCAATGGGTACAGTACACCGTGTCTCTTCGACTCCGGGAGCACCGAGAGCTTCGTACTTCCTGATCTGGTAAGACGCTGTTCGTTCCCTATCTTCCCTGCACGGCAAAATATCTCCCTCACGTTGGGCTCACACTCAGTTTCGGCGGACCCTCACTTCCACTCATTGCTAACCTCACTTGGCGTCCCCTCCCGCTCTCGTGCCCTCGCACTCGCTCGCTCGGACCCGCGCTCTCGGGCCCGCCCTCTCGCGCGGCACTGCCCATAGGGGGAAATGAGGAGTTTGTACTGTGATCCACCCTTGGCTCCGCCCATGGCTCCTCCCACTAACCGGAAGTATAAAGATCAGCAGTTGTGAGCCTGCTGACAGTTCATCTCGTCGCAGGCAGGCACTGTTGTAAGACTATTAAAATCACTGTTCACTTCCAATCACGTGTCGTGTGAATTGATGGCCACATCAATTTAATAGTCTTAGCAAACTTGAAGAAAACGACAATGGAATCAGCCATCAAACGTGATCGACTAGAACTCGACCCACAGGCTGCAGAGGCAACAGAAATCTTTCAACACTGGCTCAGATGTTTCAAGGCCTACCTGGCTGAATCAAGCACTCCAGAAACTACAGAGGAGCAGAAACTCAGTCTACTGCACACAAGGGTGAGCCACTGTATACTCAACTTAATAGTACTAAATCGTATACGGCGGCCCTGGCCATGCTAGAGCGAATGTATGTGAGGCCCATGAACGAGGTCTACGCGGGCCACATTTTTACGACCCGCCGCCAGCACCCCGTGGAGTCGTTAGAAGAATTCCTGCGGGAATTAAAGACTTTAGCTCGGGACTGTAATTATCAAGCTGTATCAGCCGAACAGCATATGGAGCTCGCTGTCTGAGATGTGTACGTGGCTGGGCTCAGGTCAAACTATGTACGCCAGTGGTTACTTGAAAAGGGGGCCCAGAACTTGGAGGACACGGTAGAATTGGCTACCACCATGGAGGTCTTGTTCCGCAACCTCATAAGGCCATCTTGGCAATCCTCCTCCATGCGGCCGGCCATGTGCGACTCATGGGGGTGGCCATCTTGGGCTCCATCCTCTTCAATCTCTAATACTCTCTTCGAAGACTGCGACCTCAGCGGACAGACATCACGGGGCCACTCCAGCACAGCTGATCGAGCCGCCGACTACCCGCAACTCAACGACCAGTCGCGCCCGAAGCACCTCCAGAGTTCGATGATGTCCATTAAAATCAATGGGTACAGTACACCGTGTCTCTTCGACTCCGGGAGCACCGAGAGCTTCGTACTTCCTCATCTGGTAAGACGCTGTTCGTTCCCTATCTTCCCTGCACGGCAAAATATCTCCCTCACGTTGGGCTCACACTCAGTTTCGGCGGACCCTCACTTCCACTCCTTGCTAACCTCACTTGGCGTCCCCTCCCGCTCTCGTGCCCACTCCCTCGCACTCGCGCCCTCGCACTCGCTCGCTCGGACCCGCGATCTCGGGCCCGCCCTCTCGCGCTCGCGCTCGCGCTCTCGCACTCGCTCGCCCGGACCAGCTCGCTCAGACCCACTCTCTCGGACCCGCAACCCCGGTCCCGCTCTGTTGGACCCGCAACCCCGGTCCCGCTCTCTCGGACCCACCTTCTCGGACCCGCTCTCTCGGGCTGGCTCTCCCGGGCTGGCTCTCTCGGACCCGCTCTCGGACCCGCTCTCTCGGACCCGCTCTCTCGGACCCACCCTCTCGGACCCCCTCTCTCGGACCCGCTCTCTCGGGCTGGCTCTCTCGGACCCGCTCTCGGACCCGCTCTCTCGGACCCACCCTCTCGGACCCGCTCTCTCGGACCCGCTCTCTCGGGCTGGCTCTCTCGGACCCGCTCTCTCGGACCCGCTCTCTCGGACCCACCCTCCCGGACCCGCTCTCTCGGACCCGCTCTCTCGGGCTGGCTCTCTCGGACCCGCTCTCGGACCCGCTCTCTCGGACCCACTCTCTCGGACCCGCTCTCTCGGGCCGGCTCTCTCGGACCCGCTCTCTCGGACCCGCTCTCGGACCCGCTCTCTCGGACCCGCTCTCTCGGGCTGGCTCTCTCGGACCCGCTCTCGGACCCGCTCTCTCGGACCCGCTCTCTCGGGCTGGCTCTCTCGGACCCGCTCTCGGACCCGCTCTCTCGGACCCACTCTCTCGGACCCGCTCTCTCGGGCCGGCTCTCTCGGACCCGCTCTCTCGGACCCACTCTCTCGGACCCACTCTCTCGGACCCGCTCTCTCGGACCCACCCTCTCGGACCCGCTCTCGCACTCGCTCGGGCACCCGCTCTCACACTCGCTTGCTCGGACGCTCTTGCACTCGCTCGGGCACCCGCTCTCACACTCGCTCGCTCGGACGCTCTCGCACTCGCTCGCCCGGACCAGCTCGCTCAGACCCACTCTCACACTCGCTCGTTCGGACCCGCTCTCACACTCGCTCGGGCACCCGCTCTCACACTCGCTTGCTCGGACGCTCTCGCACTCGCTCGGGCACACGCTCTCACACTCGCTCGCTCGGACGCTCTCGCACTCGCTCGCCCGGACCAGCTCGCTCAGACCCGCTCTCTCGGACCCGCAACCCCGGACCCGCTCTCTCAGGTCGGCTCTCTCGGACCCGCTCTCGGACCCGCTCTCTCATGCTCGTGCTCCCGCGTGCGGACCCGCTCTCTCGGACAGACACCCCCGGACCCGCCCTCTCGGGCTGGCTCTCTCACGGACCCACTCCCTTGGACCCGCCTTTTCAGGCCCTCTCCCGCACTCGCTCTGCTGCACTCGCGCTCTCGCACTCTCTCTCTCGCCCTCGGTGTCGCTCTCTCTCGCCCTCAGGGTTGCCCTCTCTCGCCCTCGGTGTTGCCCCCTCTTGCCCTCGGTGTCGCCCTCGGTGTCGCCCCTCTCACACTCAGCCCCCGCCCACTCTCGCCCTAATCTGTTTTGTCCTTATAGGCTTTGTATCCGGGCACACAAAACTAACCCGCTCGAGGAAAGAGTGCGGCTATTCCATTCGAACCCCCGATACGTTTTCATCGGATACCCTGACGGCCGTCAGGACACTGTTTTCCTCCAGGACCCACGCCTGCAGGATCTAGCTACCTCCACTACCGCCGAGGTATCCCTCACACTACACCCCACTCAACCCTCCGTGCCCTGCGTCCCCGCACCTACAGGTTCGCTGTCCATGCTCCGCGCCCCCGAGCCTATGGTGCTCCCCATTGCCAGTCGAACCAGTCGGGTACTTAGCTCGGACCGTATCACCCCCGGAGTCCGCCACCGTATCCTCACCGTCCGCCACCGCCCAGCCACCAGAAGAGGCTGCAACCCCAGTGCTTTGCCGATCCCAGAGGACGACTCGGCCGCGGGACCGGCTCAATTTGTAGACCCATCATCCCTACCAGACTTGATTTTTTTTTACAGGGGGCAAATGTGGTGAGTTCTAATCCTAGTAATTCATACTGTGTTGTATTATATGTATTATGTCTTTGTGAGCTCTGTACACTGTGTTGTATTATATGGATTGTGTCCTTGTGGGCTCTGTATACGAGCAGTTGCACGGCTCTGCCCATAGGGGGAGATGAGGAGTTTGTACTGTGCTCCACCCTTGGCTCCGCCCATGGCTCCGCCCATGGCTCCTCCCACTAACCGGAAGTATAAAGATCAGCAGTTGTGAGCCTGCTGCCAGTTCATCTCGTCGCAGGCAGGCTCTGTTGTAAGACTATTAAAACCACTGTTCACTTCCAACCATGTGTCGTGTGAATTGATGGTCACATCACTGAATTTAATCCAATTCATGTGCCTCCCCTTTTTGAGAACTTGATCTCTCAGGTATCTCTTGCAAATCCAAATGCTTCACTACATTTCGAATTATGTCAGCTTCCTTTACCCTGCAGGCAATCCGAATTGCAACTTATCTGCCAACTCCATCAATTTGGCTTTAGTTACACTTTTCAAGCCTTCCAAGGTTATATCCTCTACTCCCAAACAAGTCTTAGGAATTGCGAAATCCGTTTCCAGTCACCCACTTTAAAATCTCACAATACCTCTCCTGGTTCAATAATCTCTTCACTCTCATTACTTTTAGAATCATTCATTCCAAAGAACCAATTAATTATTCTTTTAAGATTCTGCCAACAGATTTCCAGTTTTCTAAGAGCACAACCTGGATTGGATTGGATTGGATTTGTTTATTGTCACGTGTACCGAGGTACAGTGAAAAGTATTTTTCTGCGAGCAGCTCAACAGATCATTAAGTTAAAAAAAAAGAAAAGGAAATAAAAGAAAATACATAATAGGGCAACACAAGGTACATAATGTAACAACATAAACACCGGCATCGGGTGAAGCACACAGGGGCATAGTGTTAATCAGGTCAGTCCATAAGAGGGTCGTTTAGGAGTTTGTTAACAGCGGGGAAGAAGCGTTTTTTGAATCTATTCGTGCGTGTTCTCAGACTTTTGTACCTCCTGCGGCCTCCGACGCCGGAGTGAAACACTCCGGGTTTCACTCCGGCGTCGGCACTCAGGGCGCGATTCTCCCAACGGGAGACTGAGTGCTGACGACGGAGTGAAACCTGGAGTGTTTCACTCAACGTCAGAGGCCGCTCCTCGCACCCTATTCTCCCCCACCCTAGGGGGCTAGGAGCGGCGGTTCGTGAATCCCCAACGCCCGGCCTTGGCACTTGCGTCAAAGCGGCGCGCCGGGAATGACGTGGCCAGCGACGCCGAGGTGACGTCAGCCGCGCATGCGCAGGTTGGCCGGCTCCAACCCGCGCATGCACAGTTGCCGTCTTCCCCTCCGCTGCCCCCGCAAGACATGGCGGCTTGATCTTGCGGGGCGGCGGAGGGAAAAGTGTGCGTCTCGTAGAGACGCCGGCCCGACGATCAGTGGGCACTGTGGTGCTCGATCCTCCCTCCGCCCCCCACAGGCCCCACACTTACCTGTCGCGCGCTGTTCACGACGGCAGCGACCAGGTGTGGTTGACGCCGGCGTGAACCGGTCGGGTTCGTCAGGCCGCTTGGCCCATCCGGGCCAGAGAATCGCCGGTCGCCGTGAAAAACGGCGAGCGGCGATTCTCCGAGCGGCAAGTCGAAAAACGCGACACGCAATTTTTGGGGGGGTGGGAGAATCGCGGGGGTTGCCAGGGCGGCGTGTCGTGATTCGCCCGGCTCTCCCGCGATTCTCCCACCCGGCGTGGGGAGTGGAGAATCGCGCCCTATGTATTTTCCTAAACCTCAGAGCTCAGCCTCCTCAAACAACATCCCGTCAGTTTTGTTTTAGAAAACATTTCATTGAGGCATTTATAATTTTAATTTTTTTACATCCTAAACAACAGAGCGATCCAGCACATGCAAAAATCCCACAACAACATACCCAACTTCCCCCCACTCTAATTCTTAGCTACCCATATATTAGATTCCCTGCCTTTTTCTTCACTTGCTACCTCCCCTCCCCCCCGCCCTCTGCTGACGGTCAGTTTTCTTTAAAGAAGTCGATGAACAGCTGCCACCTCCGAGCGAACCCCTGTAATGAATCCCTTAAGGCGAACTTAATCTTCTCGCCACCTTGCCTGGATCGCGAAAACCTCACTCTTGCCCATATTCAGTTTGTAACCCGAGAACTGGCCTAATTCCTCCAGTAATCCCATAATTCCTGCGCTTCCCCACAATGGGTCTCTTATATAAAGGAGTAAATCATTCGCATAGAGTTCCACCCCCCCCCTCACTAACCCCCGCCAGATAGTCGATGTCCTCAGCGCCATTGCCAAAGGCTCTATGGCCAGTGGGAAGAGTGGACACCCTTGCCTTGTCCCCCTGCACATAATAAAATACTCTGATCTAACCCGGTTGGTCCTTACATTCGCCACCGGTGCCTGATATAGCAACCGGACCCAATCAACAAATCCCTGCCCAAACCCAAACCTTCCCAGGTACTTCCACTCCACCCGATCAAAGGCCTTTTCTGTGTCCATGGCCACCACCACCTCGATCTCGCGCCCCTCTGCAGGCATCATTATTACATTTAGTAGCCGCCCAATGTTGGACGTCAGATGTCGTACTTTCACAAATCCCATCCGTTCCTCCCCTATTACCCCTGGAACACAATCCTCTATGCGCATGGCCAATATCTTTGCCACCAATTTTGCATCCACATTCAACAGGGAGTCGGCCTATAAGACCCACAACTCTCCGGATCCTTATCCCGCTTCAAAATAAGGGAAATCGATGCTTGCGATAACGTTGGGGGGAGCACTCCCAGCTCCTTGGACTCATTAAAAGCCTTTGCCAGGAGCGGCCCTAGCAGCCCAGAAAACTTTTTTGAAAACTCAATCGGGTAACCGTCAGGTCCCGGGGCTTTACCCAATTACATTGCCCCCAATCAGTCTAAAACCTCCCCCAGCCCAATTGTGGCTCCCAAACCCTCCACCAATTCCTCAAATATCTTCGGAAACTCCAGCCCCCCCAGGAATCGATTCATACACTCTTACCCGGCTGGGGGTTCCGATTTATGCAATCCACTGTAACATTTCCAAAACACCTCATTAATCCCCGCCAGATCCAAAACCACCTTCCCCCCCGTATCTCTTACTTTCCCAATCTCTCTCTCCACCTCCTGGTTCCTCAGCTGGTTCACCAGCATCCTGCTGGCTTTTTCCCGATGTTCATAGACTGCCCCCTTTACCCTCCTACGTTGTCCCTCCGCCTTACCTGTGGACAGGAGCCCAAATTCCAGATGCAGTCTCAGACGCTCCTTCAGCACCCCGTCATCCTGAGACTCCGCATACCTCCTGTCCACCTGTAGAATTTTGCCTACCAACCTGTCTAACTCCACCCCCTCAGCCTTCTCCTTATGGGCCCAAATTGAGATGAGTTCCATCCTAATAACCGCCTTCAGTGCCTCCCACACCACTCCAGCCGAAACCTCACTTGTGTCATTGATCTTTATATATCCCCTCACCTGCTCGCACATCACCTCCTCCACTAACAGTCCTACATCTAACCTCCACTGCGGGCGCTGGGCCTGTCTTTTGTTAACTTGCAGGTCAACCCAGTGTGGTGCGTGGTCTGACACCAGAATTGCTAAAGATTCAGCATCTACCACCTCAACCAGCATTACTCTGGGTCTCTGGTTTACTAGTCCAGTGACAACACCACTACGCCACTGCCTCCACCAATGAGATTACATAAGAACATAAGAACATAAGAACTAGGAGCAGGAGTAGGCCATCTGGCCCCTCGAGCCTGCTCCGCCATTCAATGAGATCATGGCTGATCTTTTGTGGACTCAGCTCCACGTTCCGGCCCGAACACCATAACCCTTAATCCCTTTATTCTTCAAAAAACTATCTATCTTTACCTTAAAAACATTTAATGAAGGAGCCTCAACTGCTTCACTGGGCAAGGAATTCCATAGATTCACAACCCTTTGGGTGAAGAAGTTCCTCCTAAACTCAGTCCTAAATCTACTTCCCCTTATTTTGAGGCTATGTCCCCTAGTTCTGCTTTCACCCGCCAGTGGAAACAACCTGCCCGCATCTATCCTATCTATTCCCTTCATAATTTTAAATGTTTCTATAAGATCCCCCCCTCATCCTTCTAAATTCCAATGAGTACAGTCCCAGTCTACTCAACCTCTCCTCATAATCCAACCCCTTCAGCTCTGGGATTAACCTAGTGAATCTCCTCTGCACACCCTCCAGTGCCAGTACGTCCTTTCTCAAGTAAGGAGACCAAAACTGAACACAATACTCCAGGTGTGGCCTCACTAACACCTTATACAATTGCAGCATAACCTCCCTAGTCTTAAAACCGATTACAACCGATTCTTACAATTTACATCAGTGACTTAGATGAGGGGAGCGAAGGCATAGTAACTAAATTTTCAGATGACACAACGGCAGCCAGAAAATATGGTGTGAAAAATACAGAAGAGGTTTGCAAATGGATATGAGTAGGTTGAGTAAGTGGGCAAAAATCTGGCAGATGGATGATAATGTGACAAAATGTAAAGTTGTTCACTATGGCAGGAAGAGTGAAAAAAAACATACTACTTAAATGGTGAACAAATGCAGAATTATGAGGTGCAGAGAGAGCTAGATGTTCTCATGCATGAATCACAAAAGGTTAGTATGCAGGCACAGCACATAATCAAGAAGGCTAAGGAGAGACTATCCTTTATCATGAGAGGCATTGATCATAAAAATAACAATATTATGGTTCAGTTATACAGGGCATTGGTGAAGCCACATCTCAAATACTGTGTTGACTTTTGGTTTCTTTGTTAAGGAAGGATGTAAATTAATTGGAGGCGGTTCAGAGGAGGTTTAGATGTAGGAGTAGAAGTAAGCCAGTCGGACTAAAGAGCCTGTTCCACCGTGTTATATTACACTTTGAGGTAATATGTCGTTATTCTTTGCTTGTGATCCAGAATGGTCTGATGAGTTGATGATAAAGAAACCACTAATGATTGGATTGAAGTAAAACTAATTTATTGACTAACGATTAAATTAAATAGAGTCTGCACACTCTACTGAGCTATAACTATTAATACAGTAATCTATAATCTAATATTAAGTAATGATGTACTCATGATACTTCTCTCTAATCTAAATTACTCCCTGAACAGTGATCAATACTTCTCTCTCTGCTGACACTCACTAATCTTCTAACCTTCCACCCAAGATCCCCTGAGGTCTGTTATTTATACTTGTAACTGGTGGTGCCCTCTAGTGTTTGAATTTGACTGAGATGTAATAATTAACCCTTCACTGGTGTACCTATGGACATACCATTACACACTGTGCAATGATATGTATATCGGGACTGGTTTAGCACAGTGGGCTAAACAGCTGGCTTGTAATGCAGAACAACACCAGCTGCACGGATTCAATTCCTGTACTGGCCTCCCCGAACAGGCGCCAGAATGTGGCGACTAGGGGCTTTTCACAGTAACTTCACTGAAGCCTACTTGTGACAATAAGTGATTATTATTATTATTATGTTTTTTATTTATTCGTTCATGGGGTGTAGGCATTGCAGGCTGGGCCAGTATTTATTGCCCAGGGGCCAGTTAACCACTTAACGGAAGTTGTATCTAATGTAACTGCAAATGAACCAAAGTAGGACTCCCCGTGTCCTTAATAAACATATCACACAGATGCACATCACACATCATGCCAGCAGGCACAATGGGCCAAATGATGTCCTTCTGCGCTGCAAGGTTGCTATGGCGTTGTGAAGAGAACGAAGTGTATAGTTTTGGGGATGGAATTCCAGAGTGGCAGCTACAGACAAGACCACTAATGGTTTAGCAAAGGAAACTTCTTTCCTAATCCTGCCAATGTCTGACCAATCACTTTGGAGCAAGTTAGGAAAAAATGGATGAATGGTAAACCTACCTGAGACGGATATAAAATATGCAAATCGGATGCATTGTGAAGCAACAGTGCTAACTACTATGCTACCGTGCCGTAACTCTGAGCTAACAAGTTTATCATATAGGACTTTATCAAAGGTCTTTTCAAAGCCCATATGGACAATGAAAGTAAAAGCAAAACACTACAGATGCTGGAGATATTAAAAAAAACGGAATGTGCTGGAAAATTTCAGCTGGCCTGGCAGCTTCTTAGGACAGATGAAAACAGGGTTAGTATTTTAAGTCGAAAATGATTCTGAACCAATATCAGCTGCACTACTCCTGTCAACCCTCACTGTTATTTCACCAAACTCAACCAACTTAGAAGCATGCTGGGAAATGTTTGACTATATTTCAACACTGCTTTTGAACGAAAATAAGTAGATCAGGTACACAAACGAAATACTGCTTAATATTCTGGTCTCGGCCTTATTATGAAAACACATTGTCCTCTGAAAGATAACAAAATGTGTACTCAAGTTGTTTTTAGCCAAGGGCAAGAACATAAGTCCTACGTATTTCAGCTTACACACTTTCCAAGGTCTATTTAATATAAACATGGCTGTTTACTTCAAGCTGTTATTTCGGACTATAAAAATATGCCGTTTTCAATCGAATCTCAGAGTGCAGTACCCTGGCTTTGCAGCTGGAACACTCTCTCTCTGCAAATATATTTGTGTAAATAAATTTCCTTAAATCGAGCCTCGAGGAATTTGACTTTATTATAATTTCCGCGACAAATTGGCTTAGTCATTGCAGTTTCTCTAATTTAACAGGACGTGAACCCTGAAAGGACTCTATAAATAGGACTCTCTCAGCTGAAAGGGAGAGAGCCTTAGCGCGACCCCAGCTAAAAGGGGGGTCTGCTGCTCGGCAGCCTTAATTACTGGACAGTGATTCATGCTAGGATGAGTTATCTTAATTAATAAATTAACAATAGCTGCATGGGAAGAAAAAAGGTGCCTTAGAGACTAAAATTTAAGAAAAAAGACTTTGAGGTTCGTGAAAGGATAAAGTGTGCGCTCCCTGTAGTATTTGTAAATGATTTCCGTGGTCGTTGTTATTGTTATCTATATGTTCCAAAGTATTTTGCAGAAGGAACGATGAGCAATAAGCTCAACGCCCCATCCTTATCCGCAAACTGAACCCCTGTCAAACTCCTGTCAAAACCTGGAGCCTATCCATGTTGCTCACTCTAGCACAGTCAAGTAATTTAAAGTCCAACGCAGACTGTGGAAATTCCAGGTTGTGTTTCTGCAGCCTTTTATATAGTCTGCCAAATTCCATTATATCGTCTTCAACCATGCTTCATATGCACTTAACAAGTCATCCTTTTTATAAATCTTATCCATATAATGTAATAGAGTCTCCAGACCTTCTTCTGAGTCTAACTCTTCCAATTGGAGCTCAGAAACACTTTGCTTTGGATTTTACTGGCATAAGTTAGAGAAAGAGCCAATGCCATACCTTGTTTTCTTTTTCCCAAGGCAGTTGCCTTACTCCACATAACTACTGCACTTCTCCATTGGTCATACGATCCCCCCTTCAGAAAATAAGGGGGAGGGGGGGTAGTCATATCAAGCCATCTTTATCCTAGGTTCAGCCATACATCTTTTTTTTCTTCTCACTCACTCCTTGGTTTGGTCTGGAAAAGTTGTATCTTTCAACCCTTCACATTTGCACAGCAACCATTCTCTGCTCCCATTTGTTAGATGTTTAGCTGCTGTTCTATAAAGAGTCAAAGGTTCTGCTCCTTTTTACAAACACCTTTATTTCACTTTAACAGACTCTGCACAAAACTCTATCTTCACATCACCTTACACAAAGGCCACCAGAAGTCCCTTTACATATCAGTGTCAATTATTGGACACTTAACGTAAATGAGACAACTAATTGGAAGGTTTCTTAGCCCATTACTTAACACTGTCCACCTTTAATAATGCCTTCTATGTGACTTCTCTTCAGTTGATGTTTCCTGTTGTCTTCCTGATAAAACAACCCAATTCTTGTTCTGTGAAAGCTGCTGAATTTTAATATAAAAACGGAACATACCACACAAGAATGCTTGTGCAACTTGAGTCTAAATGCATTTTACCATTCAGGTGCAGTCAGTTGAACATCAATGGTTGATCTCCTCACTTTCTTACAGTACATTATCAGAGATAGATCGGGGGATTGTTTCCCACTCTTTCACCCCCTCCCATCCTGAAAGTATTATCCATGGTCATAGGCAACACTGCCCCCCACCATCTTCCTCCCCGCTCCATATCCTACCCAAGTGGATATAATTTCTGAACTTTAGCATTTAATACTAGTAGCCTATTTACTGATGAATTCATCAGAATAAAATTAAGGCTTTAGTTCATCTCACGCCTTCTTCAGGATGTTCCAGTGAAGTACTCTTTTTGAAGTGTAGTCACTGTTGTAATACTGGAACTAAAACCATACTTTGCACCCAACAAGTTCTCACAAACAACAATGTGATAATGACCAGATAATCTATGTTAGTGATGCAGATTAAAATGTAATGATTGGTCTGGACACCGAGGAAAAGCTCCTGCTGTTTTCCAAAACAGTGCCATAGTATCGCTTACATACAATACATTGAAGTTCTTTCCACTAATCTCTCACAAAAAGGAATATTTCTAATCTATAACCACTTAGAATTGGCAATCAAACTGATCACTTAACAGCCACAACACTGTGATAATGTTAGGTTGGACGATCAGTTATGCAGCACAACCCCTATAATTATAATCCTTAAGGAAGGAATCCATTTATAGCTTTGTGTTAGCTATGTGGAGAGACTGAATAGACTTTCACTGCTTTCATTCGAAAGACTGAGGTTTAGGGGTGACCTGATAGAGTTCTACAAGATTATGAAGAGCATGGATAGAGTGGATGGGCAGGCACACTTTTCCAGGATGGAAGGGTCAGTCACCACGGGGTATAGGTTTAAGGTACATGGGCAAAGTTTAAAGGAGATGGGTGAGGCAGGATTTTTATGCAGAGGGTAGTGAGTGCCTGGAACGCGTTGCCAGGGGAGGTTGTGGAAGCAGATACACTAACAGCGTTCAAAAGGCATCTTGCGAAACACATGAATAGGAAGGGTATAGAGGGATACGGCTCAAGGAAGTGCTGAGGGTTTTGGCAAAGGTTGGTATCATGACCAGTACAGGCTTGGAGGGCCGAAAGGCCTGTTCCTTGCTGCACTATTCTTTGTTCTTTGTTCTTTGAAGTGATAGTGTTATGTTCTTCATTGTAGCCACAAAGAGAAAGGACCACATTTGGTTTGTATAACATAGTTCAAGGAGTTCATTTACAAAATGCTGCTCAAACAGGGTACAATGGTGAACTCCAGAAAAGCCCAGGAAACACTCCGATGACATCAATGTGTAACACATGACATTACACCAGCCAATGGTGTTAACACAGATTCAACACATTATGCCATAACTAACATTGTTATGTTACAGATACATAGCTCTCTTGATTGAAAGTCTGTCTAGTTTTGGCAGAACACAACATTCAAGAATCTGGCTCCTCGGGGTAGGAGGAGTGTCTTCCTGTAGACTAGTTAGTGTTATATCTCATGAAACCAACTCAGGAACTGTCTCTGGTTGTCTGGATAATTATGTCAGAACAGATTCCGTAATTTGTAGTCCTCAAGTCAGGCATGTCATTGTTCATACTCTCTGTGGTGTAAACATCGAGGTACAGATTCTGTACTGTCACTGCGTGCAGACAATAATTGGTCAGCGTGCCAACGGAAATTCTTTCTCTGCACTTGTGTGTCAGAGTGCCATTGTGAATCATGTCCAACACCTTTCCCATCATCGGATATGATCGGTTAAACTTTCGCACCTGAAGATGTCACCGGAACATTTTCCAGAACAGATTAGAATATGTTGT
The DNA here is from genome assembly GCF_902713615.1 of Scyliorhinus canicula. Classification (NCBI taxonomy): domain Eukaryota; kingdom Metazoa; phylum Chordata; class Chondrichthyes; order Carcharhiniformes; family Scyliorhinidae; genus Scyliorhinus; species Scyliorhinus canicula. The sequence goes on along the minus strand of NC_052148.1, from coordinate 29,124,719 downwards.
TGAAGTGTTCGTCGGATTCATGTTTATCTTTTTGGCCTTTTGATCTTGCAGCGGCAGTTTAGACAAAGTGTCCAGATTTGTGTGCTGTTCAGACCTACGATGTTCGATGACACAATTGTGTGCCAACAAGATTAACGTCAAACATTGTAATCGACTAGCAGGAAGAGAAGGGATCCTCTTATATGCCCCCAAAAATGTTGCGAAAGGACGATGGTCGTTCAATAGAGTAAATTGACAGCCAAATAGATCTGGAACCTTTGAATACCAAATAATGCTGAGAGCTTCTTTCTCAAGTTGAGCACAGTTGGATTTAGCACTAGTCAATGTCCTGGAAGCAAATGCTATTGGTTGCTCTTCGCCTCTACGAACAACTGCTCCCACCCCATTGGGTGATGTGTCGCATACAAGCTGCAGCTTCAGTTCTGGGTTACAATTTTGGATAATAATAATAATGATTTTGGATAGGTAGTCACAGGGTAGTTGTCATGGGTGACTTTAACTTTCCAAATATTGATTGGAACCTCTATAATTCGAATAGTTTGGCTGGGGCTGTTTTTATCCAGTGTGTACAGGAGGGTCTCCTCACACAATATGTGGATAGACCGACAAGAGGCGGGACCACATTGGATTTGGTACTGGGTAATGAACTGGACCAAGTGTTAGATTTGCTTGTGGGAGAGCACTTTGGAGATCGTGACCACAATTCGGTGACTTTCACAATAGCAATGGAGAGGGACAGGAACACACGGCAGGGCAAGGTTTATAACTGGGGGAAGGGTAATTATGATGCAATTTGGCAAGAATTGGGGAGCATAAGATGGAAACAGGAACTGTCAGGGATAGACACAATTGAGATGTGGAGCCTGTTCAAGAGGCAAAACCTGCATGTCCTTGATATGTATGTCCCTGTCAGGCAGGGAGTAAAGGGTCGAGTGAGGGAACCATGGTTTACAAAAGAGGTTGAATATCTTGTCAAGAGGAAGAAGGGGGCTTATGTAAGGATGAGAAAACAAGGTTGATTTAGGGCACTTGAGGGATACAAGATAGCTAGGAAGGAGCACAAGAAAGGGCTTAGGAGAGCTAGGAGGGGTAATGAGAAGGCCTTGGTGCGTAGGATCAAGGAAAACCCCAAGGCTTTTTACACTTATGTGAGAAATAATAGAATGACCAAGGTGAAGTTAGGGCCGGTCAAGGACAGTAGTGGGGACATATCCATGGAGTCTGAAGATACAGGAGAGGCCCTAAATGAATACGTTTCTTCAGTGTTCACAAACAAGAGGGGCCATATTGTGAGGAGGATAGTGCGATACAGGCTGGTGGACTGGAGGAGGTAGATATTCGGAAGGAAGATGTGTTAGAAATTTTGAGAAGCCTGAGGATAGATAAGTCCCCTGGGCCTGATGGGATATATCCTAGGATTCTTTGGGAAGCGAGGGATGAGATTGCAGAGCCTTTGGCTTTGATCTTTATGTCCTCACCCTCTACAGGAATAATGCCAAAAGACTGGAGAGAGGTAAATGTTGTCCCCTTGTTCAGGAAAGGGAATAGGTATAACCCTGGGAATTATAGGCCGATTAGCCTCACTTTGGTCATCGGTAAATTATTGGAAAGGGTCCTGAGGGATAGGATTTATGATCATTTGGAAAGATACAGCTGAATCCAGGATAGTCAGCATATATTTGTGAAGGGTAAGTCTTTCCTCACAAGTTTGACTGTATTCTTTGAGGAGGCAGCTAAGTACATAGAAGAAGGTAGAGCAGTTGATGTCGTAGACATGGATTTTAGTAAGGCGTTTGATAAGGTGCCCCATGGTCGGCTCATGCAGAAAGTAAGGAGGCATGGCATAGAGAGAAATTTGGCTGATTGGATCAGTAACTGGCTATCACATAGAAGACAGAGGGTGGTGGTAGATGGTAAATTTTCAACCTGAAGCCCAGTCACAAGCGGTCCTCTGCTATTTGTGATTTTTATCAATGACTTGGATAATGGAGTTGAAGGTTGGGTTAGTAAATTTGCTGATGACACGAAGATTGGTGGAGTAGTGGATAATGTGGAGGCCATTGTGGGCTGCAAAGAGATATTAATAGGCTGCAGAGCTGGGCTGAAAAGTGGCAGATGGAGTTTAACTCTGATAAGTGTGAGGTGATTCATTTTGGTAGGACAAATTTGAATGTGGATTGCATGGTTAACGGCAGGGGTCTGAAGAACGCGGAGGAGCAGTGAGATCTCGGAGTTCATGTCCATAGATCTCTGAAAGTTGCCACCCAAGTGGATAGAGCCGTGAACAAAGCCTATAGTGTGTTCGCATTTATTAACAGGAGGATTGAGTTTAGTAGACATGAGGTTATGCTGCAACTGTACAGGACCTTGGTTAGACCACATTTGGAGTATTGTGTGCAGTTCTGGTCACCTCATTATAGGAAGGATGTGGAAGCATTGGAAAGGCTGCAAAGGAGATTTACCAGGATGCTGCCTGGATTGGTGGGTGGGTCTTATGAGGAAAGGTTGAGGGAGCTGGGGCTTTTCTCATTGGAGCGAAGGAGGATGAGAGGTGACTTAATTGAGGTGTATAAAATGATGAGAGGGATAGATAGAGGGGACGTTCAGCGACTTTTTCCTTGGGTGGATGTAGCTGTTACAAGGGGGAATAACTATAAAGTCATGGTGGAAGATATAGGAGGGATGTCAGAGGTAGATTCTTTACTCAGAGAGTGGGAACGCACTCCCAGCTATGGTCGTGGAGTCGGACACTTTGGGAACTTTCAGGCGGTTATTGGATAGGCATATGGAGTGCACTACAATGACTGGGAATAGGTTGATTTGATCTTAGTTTCAGATTAGTACGGCACAACATCGTGGGCGGAAGGGCCTGTACTGTGCTATCCAGTTCTATGTTCTTAATACACCAATAACTCTGTAATTTGTTTTTACATTTTGGTAAGCATCCTCACAACATTTCGTCTAGAACTACGCTTTTTGTTAAAAAGCAACGTGTGAAAGGGCTTCAGCCTTGTTGCGAAGTGAGAATCCAGGATCTCTGGCATCTTTGGTTCTTTACGAAGTCTCTCTTGGTCGATGTTGCGTCCAAGGTAGTGAATAGAAGATTTAGATTTCAGAGTTCTCATTCTTGAGCCTGAGATGATGTCGATGCAGCCTTCCAAGAGTAGCTTCTAGGTTCTTTACACACTTTGCATCGTTTGAATCTTTAAACAAAATGTCGCCCAGGTAGCATTGCACACACGATAGCCCACCCAAGATCTGATCCATAGATTGTTGGAAAAGAGCCGTTGCTGACGTTATCCTGAACAGAAGCCTCCGATACCGAAACTGTCCCTTGTGTGTTTCTATGGTCAGTAACAGTTGAGACTCAATAGATACGCTTATTTGCAGATAGTCTTGGGAGTGATCAATTTTGCTAAATTCTTTGGCTGCCTGCAAGCCTTCAAAAAGATCTTCAATACGTGGTAGCAGATATTGATCATATATAACAGAGTTTATCGTCGTTTTGAAATCCCCACATATTTGTACTGAACCATCCTTCTTCAAGACTGGGACGATTGGATTTGCCCTGTTGGCTGTTGGCAACAGGCTCAATGACTCCTCTCTGCCTTTATCTTGAGTTTCACTTTGACCCCAGTCATGGATCCAAGTGACTCCTCAAATACCTTTGCATACTTTCTCAGAAGTGGTTGAAGATCGTTCACAGAATCTAAAGTTAGTTCATAGCGGCCCAGTTTAGCTCAATTTTCCTTAACCAAAATCCCCCAAACAATGCTGTAAAGTTTCCTTGAACAATGTGAAGAGGCAACTCCATTTTCTGCTCATTAACTTCCACAGTCACCTCAATGAAGCCCTTCCACAGTCACCTTGATGAAGCTGCAAAACATCCTCGATATAGTTAGGGCGGCACGGTGGCATAGTGGTTAGCATGCCGCACAACCCCAGGGACCCGGGTTCAATTCCTGCCTCGGGTGACTGTGTGGAGTTTGCCCTTTCTCCCCGTGTCTGTGTAGGTTTCCTCCCACAGACCAAAGATGTACAGGTTAGGTGGATTTGCCACGCTAAATTGTCTCCTAGTGTCCAAAGTTAGGTGGGGTCACTGGGTTACGGGGATAGGGTGGAGGTGTGGGCTTAAGTAGGGTGCTCTTTCAAAGGCCAGTGTAGACTTGAAGGGCCGAATGGCCTCCTTCTGCACTGTAAATTCTATGATTCTATATGTTCCCAAAACCGCATCAAATGGTTGCAGTGGCCCATACTTCAATTTCTGATCATATATCGATTCAGGTATAAGTGATACTGCAGTGCTCGCATCTACTTCCATCTTAATAGAGTTCCATTTAATTTTGGATGGACCCAAAATTGTTGCTGCCTCCTTGTACTGCTAAAGTGCCACGCTTAAATTCCTTCAGCTGACTTCACACTTTGGTACATTGTGAGTCATCAGTTAGACCACTTAACTGGTAAACCCGCCCTGTAGACTTTTCAGTATTTTTTCTTGGTACCACTTCTTTTATGCTGATGAAAGTTGGCATCACCAAGATGCCTCTGCAATGTGATCAACTTCATTATCGTTTTTGCATTTATTCTCCTTGCTCCACAATCTCCAGCCAAATGTCCCACTTGGTTGCAGCGATGACATGGCAGGTTTTTGATGTACCTGCTTCTCGCAGGTTCCATCTTATGAATTTTAGTTCAAACTCCCATCAGCGAGGCTTCTCTCGCAGCAAGTTCCATAAATGTTGCGATTTCTATAGTAGATTTGAGGGCTAATGCACCTTCAATCAACAATTTCCTTTGAATTACTTCATTCCTGAAGCTCCAATCTAATCGGTCGCAAAGTATCTTTCAAAGTGTGACCAAATTTGTCACACTTTGCTAGCTTTCACAGTAATGCAACAAATTGTGAAATGTTTTCTCCTTCCTCCTTTGCATGAAGGTGAAAGTGGAATCCTTCAGCGATTAATAGTGTAGTGAGAGAGAAATGTTCTTGCAAGACAGTCATTAACTCATCATATGACTTGCGTCCAGGTTTAACTGGATATACTAAATTCTGTGACAAAATGAATGCTCCGTCGATTTGTGTTCCCACGGCCCATTTCAGTGCCTCATGCATGGTCTCCGCAGCTCTACTCACTGCAGCGGTAAGTGTAACAAAAACTTTGATCCTCTGTTTACTGGGGCTGGTTTAGCACACTGGGCTAAATCGCTGGCTTTTAAAGCAGACCAAGGCAGGCCAGCAGCACGGTTCAATTCCCGTACCAGCCTCCCCGAACAGGCGCCGGAATGTGGCGACTAGGGGCTTTTCACAGTAACTTCATTGAAGCCTACTCGTGACAATAAGCAATTTTCATTTCATTTCATAAAGTAAGCCCCCAGTAATGCCCAGTTGTCCAATAGTTTTTTTTTTGTAAGTCCTTTTACTTGCACAAGGGGCTGTCACAATTGACTGGCTGATTCATCGACGCTCCACTACAAACTGTATGGTGTCTCAATATTTACTCAAGAGTTATTTTTACTTGCCACAAAAATAATTTTGCCTTGGACGTTGATGACATTTCTCCCAACCTCACTCCTCATTGTGTATGAGCCTGGGCCTCCATCAATAATTCCTTCTACTGGCTCATAAGATTGCCGTCAAAAATTGTTTTTCTGCCTTTTTTTGTTTACAGCCCAGTTCTCATCGCCAGTTTAGCTTTTGTTATGTTCTTTGTTGTAGCCACAAAGAGAAAGAATCAGAGGTGGCAAGTTTGTGCAACATAGTCAAAGAGTTTATTTGGAAATGGGGGTATTCCATCGCACGCCCGACTTGTGCCTTGTAGATTGTGGGCAGGCTCTGTGGAGTCTGGAGGGAGTTACTTACCACAGGATTCCTGCTCATGTAACTACTGTATTTACATCTGGCTAGTCCACTTCAGTTTCTGATCAATGGTAACGCCTTGGGATATTGATAATAGGGGATTCAGCGATAGTAGTGCCATTGAATGTCAAGGGGAGATGATTAGGTTCACTTTTGTTGGGGATGCTCATTACCTGGCCCTTGTATGGTGCACATGTTACTTGCTACTTGCCAGTCCAAGCCTGGATATTGTCAAGATCTTGATGCACTTGAACATGCATTGCTTCTGAATCTGAGGAGACACAAATTTCCACATTTTATTCCATCTGCCATGTTTTTTGCCCACTCAACATATGTAAATCCCCTTGAAGCCTCTTTGCATCCTCCTCACAACTCGCATTCTGATTTCATTTTGTGTCATCCGCAAACTTGGAAATAATACATCTGGTCCCCACATCCTAATGTTCGAAATAAATAGTATTTAGTTGGGTACAACCAAGGATCTTTATAAAACCCCACTGGTCACAACCTGCCAACCTGTGAATGATCCATTTGTTCCCACTCTGTTTTCTGTTTGTTAGCCAATTCTCAATCACTGCCAATGGGCGGCATTCTCCCCTACCCGGCGTGACGGAGGGTCCCGGAGTAGGGGAGTGGCGCCAACCACTCAGGGGTCGCGCCTCCCCAAAGGTGGGGAATTCTCCCCACCTTTGGGGGCCAGCCCCGCGCTGGAGCGGTTGCCACCAGAATACCGGAGCAAAACACCGGCGCCCCCGGCAGCAGGGCTGGCCGAAAGGCTTTCGCCGGACCGCGCATGCGACGGCAGTGATGTCAGTGGCAGCTGGCCGCTGACGTCACTGCCGGCGCATGCGCGATGTGGGGTTCTCTTCCGCTTCCGCCATGGCGGAGGCCGTGGCGGATGCAGAGGAAAATAGTGCAGCCAGGGCACTGGCCCAGAGTCTGAGCGGGGGCCAGGCCAGGCCACCATGGGGGCACCCCCCGGGGTTCGATCGCCCCCCACCCCTCCAGGACCCCGGGGGCCTGCTCGCGCCGCTGATCCCGCCGTTCCAGAGGTGGTTCAAACCTCGGCGGCGGCAGAGGCCTCCCAGCGGCGGGACTTCGGCCCATCCGGGCCGGAGAATAATTAAGCCTCAATAAACAATGGCATCCCGCCAGCGCCAGCCGTTCTCCGAGGCGGGCGGCGGGATTTGAAGAACGCGTTTTCATGGTGGGTGGGAGAATTTTGAACATGGCGGGAGCGGGATTATCGGCGCCCCCGGTGATTCTCCGACCCTGAGTGGGGTTGGAGAATTTTGCCCAATATATTAGATTAGATTTAGATTGACAACCATCCCTTTCAATGCTTTGTCCATGGGCTGCATAGAATATAGGGACAAAGGTGGCATGGTAATAACTAAAACATATCTATATCTATATACGTGCATATCTCTATTAGATACATGTGTTCTCTTTGTTTACAGAATGAAAGCAATAGCAGGCAATATGCATGCATTAATTTACAATTTGTTCAATCGATGACAGAAGCAACCATCATTATCAGCAATGCAGTGTATGAGTAGGAAGTTATGGCTATTCTGGAAAACATTTACCGTGTGAGGAAACAAATCACTTTAATGATTAAATTTGGCAATGCGGCACAAAATGACAATGACAAACGTGTGTTTTTTATACTGTTCCATGTACATATTCACCCAATTGATACATTGGGAAAGTTTCATTTGTTAAATGAAAAGAAAATGACAGTCCTGACACGCCACCCAGGCACCTGCACGCAATTCTCCCAGCCCCCCCCCCCAAACCAGCGCGGCTAGAATCACGGCTGGCCACTCGAAGAATCGCCGCCCGTCGTTTGCAAAAGGCGAGCGGCGATTCTCCGGCCCGGATGGGCCGAGCGGCCGCCCCAACATGACAGGTTCCCGCCGGCGCCGTCCACACCTGGTCGCTGCCAGCGGGATCTTCGCGGGAAAGCTGGGGGGGGGGAGGCGGCCTGTGGGGGAGGGGAGGGGGGTTCCTGCACCGAGGGGGGGCTCCGATGGGGTCTGGCCCACAATTGGGGCCCACCGATCGGCGGGCCGACCTCTCTAAAGGAGGACCTCCTCCATCCGCCATCTTCCTGCGGGGCAGCCTCGGGGAGGACAGCAACCTCACATGCGCGGGTGACTTCATTTACGCGACGCCAGCCGCGTCATTTATGCGGCTCCGCTTTTTACGCGCTGCCAAGGCCCAGCGTGCGTAAAATACGCGACGCAGCACCTAGCCACCCGGGGTCGGGAGAATAGGTGGCTGGGAGCGGGCTCCGACGCTGGAGTGAAACACTCTGGTTTTCACTCCAGCGTCGGGACTTTGTCTCCATTTCGGAGAATCGCGTCCACCATGTCTAATTGTTTAATTAAAATATAGTTATGAAGAACATTAATTTAACACAACTCCCTGTAATGGAGTTGTGGAGAGGAGAATGAAAACTTTGATGGGCAAGGTATTTCATGTCGGAATGAGAAGGGGAAGATTGAAATGGCAACATTGACAGTCAGTGTTAAGTACCTGCTCTATAATCTTCTGAGATTGTGCCTTTCACGTTGGGAACTCAGGATTCTTCTGTTTATTATCTCTTGAAGGCACGGCTAAGATAATTGCTGTGACTCATTAGCCCTGAGAAGAAAAGAGTACATTGTGATGCAGATTCATTCGCATATCATTCCTGCAGAAAAGTGTCATAAGTAGATTTTTCTAATGGAATGAATGTAACTTTGTTGAGAAGTTCAGATGTAAAATGTAAGGGGACAGTTTGTATTCCTGTCACAAGCACAACTGCCCAAATTAACTGATATCTACTAATCACCAGTGCAATACAGAATGCTGATCAACTATTCAAAGGTGACTCAGACAGGAATGACAGAGCAGCACGGTAGCACAGTGGTTAGCACAGTTGCTTCACAGCTCCAGGGTCCCAGGTTCGATTCCCGGCTTGGGTCACTGTCTGTGAGGAGTCTGCACGTTCTCCCCGTGTCTGCGTGGGTTTCCTCCGGGTGCTCCAGTTTCCTCCCACAAGTCCCAAAAGACATGCTGTTAGGTGAATTGGGCATTCTAAATTCTCCTTCTGTGTACCCAAACAGGTGCCGGAATGCGGTGACTCGGGACTTTTCACAGTAACTTCATTTGCAGTGTTAATGTAAGCCAACTTGTGACAATAAAGATTATTATTATTATTATTAACAACTGCTGAAGTGGATCTTGAATAGGTTCAAATTGTTCAACAAGACTTGGTACACAGATAAGGGATGGCCCAAAGAAGAGCTGATCAGGTTTTCGGTGAAGGTATGGATCAGCATTCTGATCCTGGAATTTTTTTATGAATCCGGAAACATTGGGAGCCAGGGCAAATTGCTCTTTTTTTTAAATGCTGTGGGTTTTATTTAGAATGTTGATTGTCTCAGAATGTTAGGGATTGTCTCGACTGGTGTGGTGGAATGCACAGCTGTCAAAATGTGAGCAGCAATTTCAGAGCAGATTGTTAGACGTGGATTGGCTTGAAGCCTCCTCAGTGCGATGGAAGCTCTTAACAAGAAGCTTCATATTTTTCAGCCATGTAGGTCGTTGCAGAGCATCAACCAGGCAGGGGAAAAGTCTCAAGAAAGAGCATTACGACCGTAATAATGTGGAGATAACATAGCATGGCAGAGATAAGTGTTCTACTGAGTGCCTTCTTCACTTCTTTGTATATGTTTATTATATTATATATCTTTATTATTTACAATAATGACTCCACCATTCTTCATCTGGTTCAGTCAACTGAGCCGGTTATACAATCACAAAATGGTTATCGCAAAGAGGAGGCCATTCAGCCTGTTGTATCCATGTTTGCTCTCTGCTAGAACAACTCACATAGTTCCCACTGCCCTGTTCTTTCCCTGTAGCACTGCATCTTTTTTTCTCCTCAGGTGCTTTCCCAATCCCTTTGAAAGCCGTGATTTTATCTGCCTCCACTAGGTCCTCAGGCAGTGCACTCAAGGTCCTAACCACTCTCTACATTTAAAAAAAAGTTTTTCCATGTTGTTTCTTTGGCATTTCATCTGAAATTGGTATCTTCTGGATCTCGACCTTTCTGCAAAGGGGAACGGTTTCTCCCTATCTGCTGTGTCCAGACACCTCATGATCTCGAATAACTCAATCAAATTTCCTCTCAACCATCTTTTCTCTCTGGAGAACAGCCCAAGCAGGGCAGTGAGGGAGGGAAAATGCAGAATGGGGGTGAGCCTTGGCAGGGCCTCCAATTGGCACAAGCAGGGCCGTAAAGGCAGTATCGCTGCTCCTCTCCTCCCACCCCTGCTCTTTCCCGGCCACCAGTGTACCCTGTGAAATGTAGTGACCTCCTCCTGCCATGGAGGAGGCCCGTAAGTAACCCAGTGTCTCTCCCACCACTGGTAACATTGCACTGGTGGGGAGGTGGGTTGGGGTCAGGAATGATGTCATTAGCATGGTTCCCAATTTTACTCCCCGTCTGCCAATCCTCCCTGTAAAATTCAGACGAATACTCAATTGAGGTTGAGCCCGTGCTTTATAATAATTTATCATAACTACCTTGCTTTGTCCTCCATGGTTCTGTTTATAAAACCAAAGTTTTTTTTAATCCACTGTCTCAACCTGCCTTGTCACCTTTAACAATTTGTACACAGGTCTCCCTGCTCCAAGAGCATCTTTAGAATTGCACTTTTTGTTTTATATTGCCTCTGCTCATTGTTCCTACCAAGATGTATCATTTCACACTTCTCTGCATTCAATTTCATCACCACTTTCCCGTCTATTCCACCAGCCTGTCTATGTCTTCTTGACATCTATCACTATCCTTCTCATAATTCACAATACTTGCAAGTTTTGTGTCATCTGCAAATTTTGAAATTGCATTCTGTACACCAGAGTGTAGATCATTAATACGATACTGATTCCTGGCGAACCCCACTCATGCGATTAACCACATCCATGTTGTCATTGCCCCATTTATTCTAAGGACTTCAACGTTGCTGGCAAACGTGTTATGTTTTTTAAAATTTTTAATTAATTTCCCTTGAACTAAGTAGCTTGCTCGGCCATTTCAGTTACGAGTCAACCATATTGTTGTGGGATGGAGCCGCATGTGGGCCAGAAAAGGTGAAGGTGGCAGATTTTCATCCAAGGGCATTAGTGAATTTGATGCCTTTTATGAAGTTGATTATAGTTTCCTGGTCATCATTACTGGGATTAGTTCTATTTCAGATTTCTTAATTGAATTTAACTTGCACCACCTGCTGTGGTGGGATTTGAACCCATGTCCCCAGAGTCCTGCCTGGGCCTCAGGATTACTAGTCCAGTGACATAACCACTATGCCACCATCATCCCCTTGTACTTATCACGCAGCTTTTGGAGATCCATATATGCCATATGAACTGTATTATCCTCTCTGGTGTTGGCATTCCTTAATTAATCCACACTTCTCCAAGTGACATTAAGTATAGCAAGCCTTTATAATACCTCCTATTACATCACATTTAGCCTTGTCAGTGTTTGAACTAGCCCCTCTTTCATTATGACTCCAGCCGTATCTTTTTCAGCAGATGCTAATGCAATTGCTTGTTTGACACTTTAGTCATGCTCTGCCTCTGTTTGCCCTACCTTTCTCGCTGGTGGAAATTGTACTGTCTCCTCTTTAAGGAGCTCCTCCTCCATTGTTCCTTTTCAGTCTTGCCAGCCAGTCTTTAATTACCTGGGCTAGGTCTGTTCACACCCCAATTAAATTGGCCCTCCTCCAATTTGGTATCTGTTCCATCAGCAAACTCAACATCATGCTCGCTGTCCCCTAAGTGTTTCTTCACTGATACTTGGAAGGGAGGTCATTGATGAAGCTTCTGAAGAAAGTTGGACCGAGGACACCTCCGGAGGAGCTCCTTAATTGATGTCCTTAAACTGGGATGACTGACCTCCAACAAGCATAACCATCTTTCTTTGTGCCAGGTATGACTCCAACCAGTGGAGAGTTTTCCCCCTGATCCCCATTGACTCCAGTTTAACTAGGGCTCCTTAATTAGGCCACACTTGGTCAAATTATGTCAGGTACAGTCACTCTCACCTTACCATCTATCCCAGTTTACATTTAGATAATTAAAGTCCTCCATGATCTGTGCAGTATAGTTTTTGTACCTCGATGTAATTTCCCTGAACATTTGCTCCTCAGTTTATTTTCCATCAGTTGCTGGCCTATTGATTGCAGCTAGTGGTGTAATGGTACCTCTATTTCTTCTTGACAATGAGCCAGAAAGGTTGCACATCTAATCCCCAGTCTTTGCTGATCTGAGGGGGCCGTGGTAGGATTGTGATAAATAATCTTAGAGCCCAGGTATTGGGGGAGTAAAATGGTCCTCGTGAAGAAACTCTTGGAACGTTGTGCACATGGAGTTAGGGCAGGATCAATCTCAGCTGTGCCAGTTGTGGTTAAAGAGGCTGTCAAAGCTCACTTTCTCGGCACAGGTGGGCAAAGTGTTGAAGACGTCCCTGCCAGGAGTCAATGATTTCAGGAGAAATGTAGGCATTGGGAGAGTGTAGCCAAGGATGATAATTCTGTTTGTGATATCACCAACAAAGTGGCTGGTTTACAATGTTAGAGCTGGGCAATCATTGGGGTTCCTAGATTCCTCAATCCCTGAAATTGGTAGGAGGGATCTATCTATGGGAGTCGGGGAAATGGGCAGGCTTTACCAGCAAGGAAGCAAATCATCACCTTGAATGACTTCTACCTGATAACCCATTATTTGTTGCCACTGAGTGGTTATGGAAACATGATGCTAACATGTATTTCAATTGAGCTGTCAGAGCTGATACTGGAGGATAAGTGAGCAATAACTTGATGCATTCATAATTCCTGCCCACTTCTTTCAATAGCTGCCATGCTCCTGTCCAACAGATAATAGCTTCTATACAATGAAACAGTGACAGATGCTGGCCAAGACAGTTCCTGCTTTTCTTCAAACATTTCCCGAAAGAAAAGCATGAGTTCCTGACCTCAAGGCTTTCCAAAGTGCTTTAAAATCCAGTGGAATACGTTAGAAGTGTAGTCATTCTTGTAACATATGAAGCACAGCAGCAAATATGCTCACAGCAAACTTCCACAAACAGCAAGATGACAATGACAATCTGTTTTGAGAATAACAACCTTTGTCACAAGTGGGCTAACATCGCAATGACGTTACTGTGAAAAGCCCCTAGTCACCACATTCCGGCGCCTGTTCGGGTACACAGAGGGAGAATTCAAAATGTTCAAATTACCTCACAGCATGCCTTTCGGGACGAGTGGGAGGAAAGCGGAGCACCCAGAGGCAACCCACGCAGACACAGGGAGAATGTGCAGACTCTGCACTGACAGTGACCCAGCCAGGAATAGATGGTATAGATGGTAAGCCAGGAATTGAACCTGGGACCCTGGCGCTGTGAGGCTACAGTGATGCTACGTGATGTTGATTGATGAATAAATATGGACCAGAAGGCGAGTGTGAACTGCCCTGCTCTTCTTTTGTAATAGTGCCATGGATTATTTTTTACATAAAGCTGAGGGGGAAAAGGTGCCTCAGTTCAGCATCTCATGTGAAAGATGTATTACTCCCTCACTGCATGGAGAGTCAGTATGGATCAAGGACGGAACTGCCCCTAAACTCGGCAAAGGCCGATAGCAGGTGGGAAAAGCAGCATTGAAGCCTCCAGCACCAATGGCAGCTTTCTGTGCCATATCATTAGGGACATAGAAAATAAAACAACAAGGGGTGGGTCCCACTACATCACTTTGGCAGAGCGGGCTCTGAATGAGCCCCTTCCACAGGCAATTTAGTTTTTCATTTTTAAATAGCTCACCAGGAAACTCTCCATCCACCCCAGCCTCATGCTATCCCCCAGGCACTGCCCCGGCACTACCTAGGCACTGCCCATGTAGTGCCCAAACATGACCCTCTCCCCCCCTGAGCGATGCACATGCCTGACCTCTTCTGGGAGGTCTTCTCATTAGGTCTGCCCTCATGCCGACGTGAGTGGACTTTCTTACGTGGCGGGGTAGGATGAGTCCGGCATGGAGGCCTGACGGTTATATGCAAATGTTTGGAGATTATGCGGCCGAAGAACATGCTGCATTACTGGCGGGGGGGGGGGGGGGGGGGCGGGGGATAATGTGCATCAGGCATTTATTTCTGCTTGTTTCATTCATCTCACAAGACCTTCCGTTCCTGCCACTGAACCCACCTGATGAAAACAGGAGCAGAAAATCCCGGTAGACGTCTCTGGCGTGGGTCTTGAGCACATACCTTCTTTGGTTTTATATAAATTTAGAATACCCAATTATTTTTTTTCCAATTAAGGGGCAATTTGTGTAGCCAGTCCAATTAACCTGCACATCTTTGGGTTGTGGATGTGAAACCCACGCAGACACGGGGAGAACGTGCAAACTCCACATGGACAGTGACCCAGGGCCGGGATTCGAATCCGGGTCCTCAGCGCCGTTGTCCCAGTGGGCCACGTGCCGCCCCTGAACACATACATTCTGATGCGAAAGGTAAGAGTGTCCCCAACTGAATGACGCTGGATCATTCGCATCCACCTGAACAGACAGGCAGTACCTTGATTTAATGTAGAATCTGAAGGACCACACCTCCGACAATACAACTCAGAACTGCAATACGTGGCAGCCTAGATTACGTGCTCAAGTAATAAACTGCAGCTTTACCCCCTAACCTCTGGCCCACAGTTGAGAGTCTAGCACGGAACAAGACAACCACTTAAGGAAACATTGTTCAGAAAATTGTATAAATTGAGCAGAAATGTTAAACATATGAAGAATATTTCCAGAGCTCTCAGGTTATAGATTCGGTGTGACAGGACATTACTGTTCTTTTCAGAATGCTTCAGTGGCAAATCTAGCAATTTGTGCACTTCAGAGAAACCTGCCTAGCTCTGTTGGTCGCTTGTATTCTACACTAGCCGAGAGACATCATTCAGAAATAACAAAAGGAGAGAGATGACATCTAGGCGCAGTGTTACACGAAACAAAAATTACTGGCGCTACAAATTAATTCATTCTGGGCAGGGATATTTTAAGAATAGTTTGATGACACATCTGCTGTGTTTCTAATTGGAAAATGTCATTTGGCAGCCTGAAAGCACACGCACACAAGGAAACGCAAACATGTTTGTATCCTCTTACACCCAACGATGGCCATTACTGCAAGCTCAAATAGAAACGCTGCATTTGAGCAAAGCCAGATGTATTTGGTGAGGTTATGACAGCGGTTGACAATTGAACACTCCAACATTGTGCTATACTGAGAATGCATTTCTAATAAGGCAGCAGCCAAGCAGTGAAAACAACAGGTGGACCTGGATGAATAATATAAAATACAAGAACAGATTCAAAACCTTGCATATTCTTGCATTTTGTTTAACTTACCTATGTTGACTACAGGTAATGATATATACTATATATTGTAAGATCGTGCATTCTAATTAATACAATCCTTATTATTGTCACAAGTAGGCTTACATTAACACTGCAATGAAATTACTGTGAAAATCCTCTAGTCGCCACATAGCCACCTGTACGGGTACACTGAGAGAGAATTCAGAATGCCCAATTCACCCAACAAAAACATCATTTGGGACTTGTGGGAGGAAACCGGGGCACCCGGAGGAAACCCACGCAGACACGGGGAGAACTTGCAGACTCCGTACAGACAGTGACCCAAGCCAGGAATCGAACCCAGGATCCTGACGCTGTGAAGCAACGATGCTAACCACTAATTATAAACTATATAAACTATATATTTATAGTATATATGCACGTCACTTTTTTAGTCTCCAATTGGCCATACACTTTTTTTAGTTTCCTTAAGCTGTTTGTGTATTTATAAAACTTTGTGTTTCCTTGATTCTATTAGTTGATACTTTTTCCTGCCTTCTCTTTGCTTTTGTCATTTCTTTTTTAATTTCACCCCTGCGTTTTCTGTACCCTATTCCGCTTTCACTGCTACTAAAATGTACTCTGTCTGCCCTGACTCATTCGGTCCAGAACAACTTCTCTTGTTAGGCTCGCTGTATACTGTCCATGACTTCATTTGATGATCCTCTCATATTATCTCTCCTCATGGAAGAGCAAGAATTAGTGCCAGTTAAGACAAGGGCAGCAGACTTCAAGTTTACCGGGGGTAGAATGTGGGAGATCAGTCAGGAGTATGTTGGAATAGTCCAATTTAGGGTAACAAAGCCATGTCAGGTGAGAACTCCCTGGCTCCCTGACATCAGATTTGGGGGTATCCAATAGGGGGAGAACTTCCCCTGAACAAGTGTGCTAGGTGGTTCCCATTTGAGAAAGTGATTTAAATTGCTAACTTCAGACGGTGTGCCAGTTTTACACTCAGAGGTTACTCTGAAAGAGCTGGAAAGAAAAAAAATCACTTGGAACTTCAGAGTAACTACTTTGAACATCCAGCATGATAAAATTACACCCCCCAACTCCCCATACCTACCCCTAAACAAGAACGCCACACCCCCCCTACGATATTCCCCACCTCCATTGCCCCACCTACAAGGATTCTCCATCCCCCACCTTGACCTGATGCCCCGGCCCACTGGGTCTGACCCCACACCCGACCCAAACAACTCCCACACTGACCCAACCACCTCCAACCCATGACACCCCTCCCACTACCTGACCCTGAAAGACCCTCCCCGCAACCCAAAACTGACCCAACCAGAATCCCCTGCTTGAACTAGCCCCCATCGATCCGAACCCACCTGGCTTGAATGACCCCACCCCCCCCTGATCCGGCCCCACACCTCCATCTGGAACGAACCCCTGATGTCCAAATTCCCCATCCTTCTGATGACCAGGCCCCACACCCCTCTGCTCTCTGAAGCCCTCATCTTCTGATCTCTTAAACCACCCATCCAACATCTGTGACCTCCCAGGGGAACCCCACACAACCCAAACCAAGGATGGTCTCCCCTGCATTCCCCACACATTCCCCCCCTCAATCTGACCCCTGACTAGACTGCGCCTAGCTCAGACCGGCCCAACCACCCCGCAGACCCAAAAGACACCCTGGACAGGATTCCCCCTGACCCGAACATCCTGACCCACCCCCCCCCCCCCCATCCTACCCGATCTGACCACCGCGATACCCCCTTAACCTGAGCCCTCAACCGACCTGACACCCTCTTGAGGTGAACCCCTAATCCTGACCTGATACCCCCAACCCGATTCACCACATTACCCGATTAACTACCTGTCGTCCTATCCGTCCGAACAACCCCCCAACCTGGCCCTATACCCCTGCCCATAACCCGCCTGCTATCCGAATCACCCATCCCCAGACGTCCGATTTCCCACCTCCTTGATGTCCAAATCCTCACTTCTTATATCTGGAACCCCCCCCATGTGCAGATCTCCCTGCAGATGTTGAAACCCCACCATTCCCATGTCCAGATCCCACCGCCAAAGTCTGAACCCTACCCCTACCTCTCATTCACTTAGTTTAGAAACTTCCTGTAATAACCTTTACAAGACCAATGGGGACCTGTAGAATACAAGCTTCCCTGCAGTGGGCGGAAGCATCCCAGCTGGGCTTTGGTACTTTACTCTTTAAAAGCGGGCCCGGACTGGAATTGGCACTTCTGTTAGCCCGACTGGAAACATTTCTGTCGTATGTCGCCATAACAGCTGTTTCCTGAAACTAAAGCTCCGGTAAACTCACCTTCCCCTGGATCTTTATTTTCGTATCTGTACTCGTATTTGTACTCGTTGGAGTTCAGAAGGATGAGGGGGTATCTGATTGAAACATCCAGGATACTGCGAGGTCTGGACAGAGTGGACGTGGTGAGGATGTCCCATTAGTAGGAAATATTAAAACCAGAGGACACAATCTCAGACTAAAGGGACGATCCTTTAAAACAGAGATGAGGAGAAATTTCTTTAGCCAGAGGGTGAATCTGTGGAACTCTTTGCTGCAGAAGGCTGTGGAGGCCAAATCACGGAGTGTCTTTAAGACAGAGATAAAGTGGTTCTTGATTAATAAGGTGATCAGGGGTTATGGGGAGAGGGCAGGAGAATGGGGATGAGAAAAATATCAGCCATGATTGAATGGCGGAATTCTGCTCCTATGTCTTCTGGTCTTATGGTCTTTTATACTTCACTTCCCCTTTTCATTAGAACCTTTAAACTCACCTGCTTTATGGTAACAAGTGCTGTAAAACCGGGGCGTGTCCTTCTCCGCTCCTTTCCTTTTGCACCTTGCCGCTGGCACCATGGTGGTGCTTGGCTTCTTCACTCTCATTCAGCCTGAGTCAGGCCTGTCAGGCGAGACAGGCGCCTTCCATTTTAATGAAAATCCGCTGCTGTTTGCCACTCCGGGGAAGTTTGAGCAATGTTTTGGAGGAAGAAAAAGATGATCTTAGTGAAGGCACGAATATGGGAATGGCTTGGAAACAAACATGGCACAAATTGCAAACTGTCTGGTTTAGTCCCAGACTGTT
This sequence comes from Scyliorhinus canicula, assembly GCF_902713615.1. Lineage (NCBI taxonomy): Eukaryota > Metazoa > Chordata > Chondrichthyes > Carcharhiniformes > Scyliorhinidae > Scyliorhinus > Scyliorhinus canicula. The sequence continues at coordinate 29,106,327 of NC_052148.1, read as the reverse complement.
ACCAATAGAGTTGGTAGCTAGGGAATAGAGTTCAGAGAAAGTACATCCAGTACCGGATGTGTGATAAGCAGCCTGGTCATTTAGCAACAGTCGAAGAGTTCAGCGAAGTAGCGATGAGATGGAGGATTGAGTCATGAGCGTCCAGCTGAAAACTAATGCTGTGTTTTTAGGTAATATTGTTAAGAAGCAGCATATAGATTAGAAAGAGGAAGGGGCCAAGGATAGATCATTTGGGGACAGCAGAGGTAATGGTGTGGGAGCAGCAAGAGAAGTCATTGCAAGTGATACTCTGGCTACAATTAGATAAATAAGAGTGGAACCAGGCGAGAACCCAGCTGGCCGACAGTAGAAAGGCTTTGGAGGAGAATGGTGTGGTCAGCTGTGTCAAAGGCTGAAGGTAGGTAGAGAAGTATGAAGAGGGAAAGTTTACATTTGTCACAATCACATAGAATATGGTCTGTGACTGAGAATTACTACATCAGTAGTGTGGCAAGTGCAGAAACCTAATGAGAGGGATTGAAACAATAGATTTTGAAATTAGATGCAGACAGGAGCCTTCCAGCTTAAATTTTGTCTTTTTCAAGCTGTACAAGATAAGAGACATAGAAACATAGAAAATAGGTGCAGGAATAGGCCATTCGGCCCTTCGAGCCTGCACCTGCATTCAACATGGCTGACCATGCAAATTCAGTATCCCACTCCCACTTTTAGCACAGTTGCTTCACAGTTCCAGGGTCCTAGGTTCGATTCCCGGCTTGGGTCACTGTCTGTCAAGAGTCTGCACCTTCTCACCGTGTCTGCGTGGGTTTCCTCCGGGTGCTCTGGTTTCCTCCCACAAGTCCCGAAAGGCGTGCCGTTGGGTAATTTGGACATTCCAAATTTTCCCTCCGTGTACCCGAACAGGCGCCGGAATGTGGCGACCAGGGTCTTTTCACAGTAACTTCATTGCAATGTGAATGTAAGCTTACTTGTGACAATAAAGATTGTTATTATTATAACCCCTTAAGTATCCTTTGTCAGCTTATCCTAGCCAATGTACGTCTCATACCTCAAAGTTAACTTTCTTCAAGTTCGGAACCTTACTCAGCCGTAGAGATATGTCAGCCTTACCACATGGGATATCTTAATGGTTTTTGTCCCAGACGTTTACTGTGCTGGTATCTTAACAAAATTATAAATGTTCCTGTTGCGGATTTGAAGGTCGAGATTTATGTATCAGTCAAGGTTCGAATTTGTGATTTCCTGCATTTCAACACTTTTGAGCATAGAATGATAAAACATAGAAGGAGATCATTCAACCCACCGTGTTTGTGCTGGCTCTATGGTCGAGCTCTTCAATTAATCCCACACCCCTACATTTTCCAGCAGCCCTATTCTTTCTTTTTCACTTCATATATTTCATTATCTTTAACATATTATTATTTAATCTGTTACTTGCACCCATGGTGATTGCCAAACACTTTAAGGTCAATGGCAAAGTTCTTTGTGACTTCAGGGCCATCAGAGAGATGTACTCTCTGTGGCAATCTACTTCTACTATCCGACAATGCGAAGTGGGTTAACAGCCAGGATTGTCACACCATTCTGCTTGGTAAAGATAAAAAAATAAGCTGGCTGGAAAATGGACAAGCCCAGGCGAAGAACAATGGCCAATAGTTCAGGATAACACCAAAGTGGAATTGAATGGAAAATTATGTGAAGTAAATCTGGGCAGAATCTTTAAGTGAGGTTACGATTTTTGCATTGAATTAAAAATCAGTGGGTAGTTCAAGTCCTGGAGAAAAAAAAAGTTGAACATAGAACAGTACAGCACAGTACAGGCCCTTCGGCCCACAATGTGGGGCCTCACGGTAGCATGGTGGTTAGCATCAATGCTTCACAGCTCCAGGGTCCCAGGTTCGATTCCCCGCTGGGTCACTGTCTGTGTGGAGTCTGCACGTCCTCCCCATGTGTGCGTGGGTTTCCTCCGGGTGCTCCGGTTTCCTCCCACAGTCCAAAGATGTGCGGGTTAGGTGGATTGGCCATGCTAAATTGCCCGTAGTGTAAGGTTAATGGGGGGATTGTTGGGTTACGGGTATACGGGTTATGTGGGTTTAAGTAGGGTGATCATTGCTCGGCACAACATCGAGGGCCGAAGGGCCTGTTCTGTGCTGTACTGTTCTATGTTCTATGTTCTAATGTTGTGCCAGCCATTTATCAGAATTTGACATCAACCTAACCTACACCCCTTCAATTTACTGGTGTCCATGTGCCTGTCTAAGAGTCGCTTAAATGTCCCTAATGACTCTGACTCCACCACCTCCACTGGCAGTGCATTCCACGCACCCACCACTCTGTGTAAAGAACCTACCTCTGACATCTCCCCAATACCTTCCTTCAATCACCTTAAAATTATGTCCTCTCACCTCGTCCGCCCTGGGGAAAGGTCTCTGGCTATCCATCCGATCCATGCCTCTCATCACCTTGTACACCTCTATCAGGTCACCTCTCTTTCTTCTTCACTCCAGTGAGCAAAGCCCTAGCTCCCTCAACCTTTCTTCATAAGATATGCCCTCCAATCCAGGCAGCAGCCTGGTAAATCTCCTCTGCACCCTCTCCAGAGCATCTAAATCCTTTGTATAATGAGGCGACCAGAAGTGGACACAGTGTGGTGTATATTCCACATGTGGTCTAACCAGGGTTTAAACTTAATCCCCCTGTTAATGAAAGCCAATTCAATATGCCTTCTCAACAACCCTATCAACCTGGGTGGCAACTTTGAGGGATCTATGTACATGGACCCCAAAATCCCTCTATTCCTCCACAATTCCAAGAATCCTGCCTTTAACCATGTATTCAGAATTCAAATTGATCTCACATTTATCTAGGTTGAACTCCATCTGCTACTTCTCAGCCCAGCTCTGCATCCTGTCAATGTCCTGTTGTAACCTGCAACAGCCCTCGACACTATCTACAACTCCACCAACCTTCGTGTCATCGGCAAACTTACTAACCCACCCTTCCAGTTCCTCATCCAAGTCATTTATAAAAACCACAAAGAGCAGAGCTCCCTGTGGGACACCACTGGTCACCGACCTCCAGGCGGAATACTTTCCATGCACGACCACTTGCTGAAGTTGAATAGAATCCAACATGTTTAGTTCAAGACTAAGAGAGAATGCATAGAGTGAAGAAAAGGCATGTAGTGTGGCTTTGGAAACTAGAATAAACAAGTCAGAGCATCAATTATGTACAACTCAGTGAAGGTTATATTGAAAATGTATTTCTCAGAGATGAGCGTTTGCTAACTAGATAAAATAAGGTTGATCATATCAAAAAATTAAATCTCTGAGTTTTAAAAATTGAGTAGAAGAAAAATAAAGCCAATATATTTGAGGGTGGCCAAAACATCACATTCTTAAAATTATTTGCAGTTTGCAATCATGTTTTGTTGATCTTAGAATTATTTTACATGCCTATAGAAAATCCTCCCATTGGAATCTTAACAGTTCCGATGATCAAGCTTGATTTGACATTTAATTTTGTGCAATTATATATGTTGATGCAAATGCATCTATCCAGCTGAATGTCGCTGCATTGAAAGGAGCTGGACTGTATTTGCATCGTATTATTTGCCAAGGAAAAATATTAGCTGCACAAACCCTTAAATTAAATGACAAGTCACTGCAGCGTGAATGAGATGACATGCCAACTAAGAGATGTAGTGTGCAGAGAATTTGCAAGCCTTTAACATGTGATATATTATTCAGTAATGACAGGCTTTGCAGGGAGCTGAAGAGAAGCAGAATTGCTTCGTTATATAGACCTTGATGAATTATGCGGACTTGACGCTGTGCCAAAATGAACTGAGAAGGCTAAAAACTCACGTCTGCAATATCAGTTATGATCTGATCTTGTTGAGTTTGATTCTTAGGTGCGGTATATTTCTTTGGAAAACCAGCATTATTCAGAACGTAGTTGGAAATTTCCACATAGTTCGATGAAAGTGTGGCAGGGGTCTTGTCTCAACCGAATGTCGTTTTGTCAAACTTTGCCAGAGGTGTGTGTGGCAGCTTCAATTTTGGATTTTAAGAATGCATTTGAAAAGGTGCCACGCAGGAGGTTATTACACAAAATTACGACTCATGGGATTTAACATAATATATCAGCATGGATTGCGAATTGGTTAATGGACAAAAAAGTCAGAGGAGGAATAATTTTTTTAGGTTGTCAGGCTGTAAGTGGCAGGGTATTGCAAGGTTCAATACTTGAGCCTCAGCACTTTATAAACTGTATTAATGACTTAGATGAAGGGACTGAATGTATTGTATCCAAATTTGCTGAAGATGCAAGGTTAGGTGGGAAAGTAAGTGGTGAGGAGGACGGAAAGAGGCAGATGAGGGATCCAGGCAGGTTGGTGAATGAGCAAGCACATGGCAGATGGAATACAATGTGATGAAATTCTGAAGTTATCCCATTTGGCAGGAAAATAAAATAAGCAGAATATTGTTTGGATAGTGAGAGACTTAGAAGTGTTTGTATTCAAGGACACCTGGGTGTTTAATTGTGCATGTATCACAGAAAGTTAGCATGCAGGTACAGCAAACAATTAGGGAAGACAAATAGTATGTTAGTTTTCACATTAAAGGAATTGGGGTACAGGGATAAAGATGTTTTACTACAATAGTACAAGGCAAACAGTGTGCAGTTTAGGTTTCCTTCCCTATGGAAGGAGATATTTGCCCGAGAGGGGAGTGCAACCAAGATTCATTGGACTTCTTCCAGGGACGAGGGGATTATCCTCTGGGAAGAGATTGAGTAAATTAGGGCTATGTCCTTTGTAATGAGAGGCGATCTAATTGAAACATATAACATTTTCATAGGGTTCGACTATTCACAATCTATATGATTGACAAGCAGGGACAGAATGTAACATGGCAAAATTTGCAGGTGATACTAAAATACATATGTGGTCACTTCAATTTTGGAAAGCAGACATTGAAGAGGAGATAAAGAATTTACAGACGGATATAGATAGGCTTGGAGAATGGACCAAAATTTGGTTATCCATTTTGGCCGTAAAAATAGAAAGGCAAATTATTATCTAAATGGAAAACAGATTCAAAATGCGTCAGGGCAGAGGAAGCTGGGTGTCGTTGTTCATGATTAGCAAAAAGTCGGTGTGCAGGTACAGCATGTATTAAAAGGTAAATGGAATGTTAGTGTTTATTGCAAAAGGACTGGAGTATAAAATTAGAGAAATGTTGTTGCAACTGTGTAGCGCGTTGGTGAGACCACATCTGGAGTATTGTGTCCAGTTCTGGTCTCGTTATGTGGTGGCATTGGAGGCAGTTCAGAGGAGGTTCACCAGATTGATGCCAGGGATGAAAGGGTTGACGCATGAGGAGAGATTGGACAGTTTGGGCTTATACTCGCTGGGATTAGAAGAATGAGAGGGGGTCTGATCCAGGTATATAAAATAATAAAAGGGATTGATCAGGTAAACGTAAACCAATTGTTCCCCCTTGTTGGGCAATCTAGAATGAGAGGTCACAGATATAGGTTGAGAGGCAGTAGATTTAGAACTGAGATGAGGGGGAGCTACTTCTCGCAGAGGGTGGTGAATTTATTGACCTGCTCCATAGTGCGGTGGAGTCTGAATCATTAAATGGTTTCAAGAAGGAGCATGATATATTTCTAAATTTACAACATAGATGCAAATTTAGGTCACTTACTCCATAAAACACATTCCTGAGAGTAACCCTTTGAGTTGCAATCCCTTCATAAAACATTAGTGAGACGCACAACCCCATTTCCTCAATTCCTGGCCCTCTCCCAGAAATGCATCTTAACAATGTTCGTGCACCGGTTGGGAAGAAAACTCCCTCACTGTTCTGCTGCCAGCTCTCTTTTCCTGATCAGCTGCCACATCAACAAGGCACCAGGACAAAAGGAGCGACACAAACGTGTTATGCACGTAAGGCAGCCAGTTGGCACATCTCCTCCACCGGCACTTCAGTCTGTGAGCATAAAAGTGTGAAGCTAGCAGCAGAAATGCCGTACTGTCAGGCAAATCCTGGGATCCAAAACCTTGTGAGAGAATGAAAAAGAACAGACAGAGAAACGCTCCAGTAGGTTATGCTCTCATAAGATTGCATCAGAAATTAATCAAGGCTTCTTTTTTCCCCAAAATGGAGATTGCTTATCTCAGGGTGAAGAACGTTTCTTGGCCCGGCGAGAAAATCGTGAATCGCGGAGTCACGGAGAGATTTAAATGAGCACCAACATTCCCAGCTGTCCTGGCCAATGCGACATGTTTTATTGCAGGATTTCTGTCTGAGGTTCTTTCATTGTTGCAGTTGGGGGGAAAAAAAATTTGCAAGCCATGAACTGTGAACAGGTGATTTGTCTGCTTCCAGTCCTGAATAAGTGTTCTGCAGCTCTTGGGGATGCTTTTCAAATTGAAACAAACCTCTCCCCGGCAACTCAATATGCTGCTGTGTTACCTGGGAAAATACACAGGAGAAGTAACCTGCTTGCTCCTTTGCTGTGTGTTAGAAATGCAGCAGGTCAGAAGCTGGGGAAGATTTTCTTTTCCAACACACCAGCCCACTTTATACTTTTGAAAAGTAATTTTATGAATACAATTGACCATTAATGTATAAAAGTCCATTTTGTTGGAACTAAAATGGCCCAGATATATCAGACGAACAGCACTTCTCTTCCTTCTCCTTTCCCAGAAAAACATTGCTCAGAAAGGACCCTTTATAACCACAAGGTAGAAATCAAATTATTGAAAACATTTTGAAGCCAATTAGTTGATGGGATTGGTCAACACCAACCAAATTTGATGTTGACCAGTTCACGTTAGTACCTGAATAAACTCTCATTTAATGTTTGTTCCTCTTTTTAAATATTCTTTCGTGAGGTGTGGGTGTCACTGGCAAGTCCAGCGTTTGTTGCTCATCCCTAATTGCCCTTGAACTGAGTCGCTTACTGGGTAACTTCGGAGGATAGTTAAGAGACAAACACATTCCTGTGGATCTGGAGTCATATATGGGCCAGACCAGATAAGGATGGCAGATTTCCTTCCCTGAAGGGAGGATTGTCTTATGACAATCAATGATAGTTTTATGGCCACCATTACTGAGACTAGCTTTATATTCCAGATTTTATGAATGGATTTTAAATTCCACCAATGACCATGGTGGGATTTGAACCCCCTGTTCTCAGAGCATTAGCCTGGGCGTATGGATGTCCAGTGACATGGCCACTATGCCAAGTGTTCCCCAAGAGGTTTGGTGCCCTCCTCAAACATTGAATTCTATCCCTCACCCTTTCCCACCTGCTTCTATCCCCAGCCCCCTCCACCATAACGGAAATTCTCATCCAAGTTTTTTTTTTAATTACCTCTCGGCCCATCATCTCCAATTTTCTCCTTGGCAATCTCCTTGCCTTTTCACAATGCAAACTTTCCGACATTTTCTGCTATTTCTAGACATTCTCCTCCCTCTGCTTCACCATAAGTTGCAAAGCCTTGAATCCCTGTTGATTATCTCTCCCCTGCTGTATCTCTCTTCCACATCCAAAAACATTCAAATACTTTCTCTCCTATTTCGTTTTTGCTTATTGCCCCAAACTCATCCTTGGTGTTTGTATTTCCTTTGTCACTTTTAGGAAGCACCTTGGCATTATTGTTCGATCAAGGGTGTTATATAAACATTGTTGACGTCAGTGGGGATTCCACAGGTACTGGCATTGCTCTTGTAGCTCATTGAAATGACCATTCTTCATGTTTGAGTGTTGACCGTGAAGCGGTGCCCAATGTGAACTCAGCATAGTGGCCAGCTTGTCTACCTGTAGCGGCAGGTGGCGTTCAGAAGTGACTGTTAGGCCACTAAAATCAGACCATTGGGGGTGAGGGGGAATGGTGCTCAGCGCACTGGTTATGTTGGGTGAGGGTGTGTGGGGGTTGCCCAAGGTTTCCACGTGGGAACCAGAGATATTTTCCGCGACTTCCTGGCCTACATGAAAACCTAGTCAAGAAATACTAAATTTCCCTTTAGACTTGGCTTCTGTTTCCAAGAGATTTTGCCAGGTGGGGAATAAGGCAGCATTACTCGCCTCAGGTCAAAATGGCACATTGGGCCCCGATTATATGGGGCCCACCTGCAGTTTTGAAAAGAATTCTGCTCCATTTTAACTTCTCCCTGCCACCCAAATATGGTTTCCACAAAGAGGGGCGGAGTTAAAATTGAGGCCTCCAGTCTCCGCAGAATATTGGTCTAATGGTCATCGGTATTTCCCAGAGGGGATGTCAGACAGCGATCCAAAATGAAAGTGCTGGCTAACCTTTTTCCCTCTGAGGCCACGTCTGCTGACCAACCTGAAGCTCTAACTGAGAACAGCTCACTCAAGAGTCAGAGATTGAACTCGGAATCTTTCTGATCTGATTGACTCAGCCCCATCTTTGTATGATGTATTTAACCCAGTTAGCCTTGGGCGGAATTATGCATGACTTAAAACATGCTGAGAGCAAACCAATATCAGTGAGTAAAGTGATTCACATATTCAAGCAACTATCTTCCAAACACTGAGTTGTTTGTGGCTCAGATGCAAATGAGGCCCAGCATTGTTCATTTATAATGTCGATAATGGTCCTTTTGACTTCTACTTGATTTCCCTACAGATGATGCACATTAGGAAAGTGTCAAATTTTGTAATGCACTTTCTCATTTGCTATCTAAATTACAGGTTGCAAACCTGGCGTGCTCCATTTCAAATAATGAGGAAGGCGTGAAGTTGGTTCGCATGGCGGCAACACAGATCGATAGCCTCTGCCCGCAGGTAAGAAAGGATGCTGCTGCAAACATGGTATTGGCTGCTGCACCATCATAGATGCAAGGCATTTCAAACAAAAAGCTATCAGTATGAAAATTATAGGAGTGGATAGATAATACTGTTCCGATTATCTTTCACAGCCTGAATGACAGCAGGTGCCTTGAAACCAAATCATGCGATTTAGAAACAAATGCACAAAGCTATTTTTCTTTTACCACACAATGCTCCTGTTTGCAAAATATAAAGCACATCCCCTGCTGTCTTAAAACACGGCTGAAAACTTCAATGCAAACAAAAGGCGAGAATATTCCAAAAGCATGTGCATGAAAAGCAGGAGCTGCGGAAAAATCTATTAGTGCTGCCGTTCCAACCCGGATAACCAAAGGACATCCAAGTGTGAATGTAATCCAAGCCTGGAATTCTGAATGTGCCGTTTTAATTCCCATTCATAATTCTTGATCCAAGCGTGAAATCATCCCCAGAAGCTGATTTTAATGCCAGTCACACCAAACATAATGAACAGCTGTCAGGTTTCTCCTGGAGGCAGAGTGCATTTCCCTTCAATCCTGCCGCTTCTGCGCGTTGGTGCTCAGTAATCTTTGTTGTTTTTTTCTGTCTATGTCCTGGAATACTGGAAATGGGGAAATTCATGGCATGAGATGCTGGAATGACTCGGCAGGTCAGTCAGCATCTGTGGCGAGAGAGAGAAAGAGAGAGACAGTAAACATTTCAGCGTCTGTGACCTTGCACCAGAGCTGGAAGATGTAACACTTTACAAACGAGTACAGAACCAGGGAAAAGGGAGGAGAGAACAAAGGCGAAGGCCGATAACATATGAAGAACCTGCCCGGATGAGTGGAACTCCAACAACACTCAAGAAGCTCAACACCATCCAGGACAGAGCAGCCACTTGATTGCTCCCCCTTCCAGAAACATCTCTCCACCCCTGATGAACAATGGCAGCCGTGTGTATCATCTACAAGATGCATTGCACCACGGCTCCTTACACAGCACCTTTCAAACCCACGACCACTATTATCTAGAAGGACAGATGAGGCACATATCAACCATGATAAAATGGCGGAGCACACTTGATGGGCCGCATGCCTAATTCTACACCTATATCTTATGAACTTATGACAAGGGCAGCAAATACCTGGGAACACCAACTCCTGGAGGTTCCCCTCCAAGGCCACTTACCACCTTGACTTGGAAATACAACACTGTTACTTCACCGTGACTGGGCCCATAAGACATAGGAGTATAATTAGGCCACTCGGCCCATCGAGTCTGCTCCGCCATTTAATCATGGCTAAGATTTTTCTCATCCCCATTCTCTTGTCTTCTCCCCATAACCCCTGATCCCCTTATTCAAGAACCTATCTATCTCTGTCTTAAATACACTCAGTGATTTGGCCTCCACAGCCTTCTGCGGCAAAGAGTTCAGCAGGTTTACCACCCTGTGGTTGAAGAAATTCCTCCTCATCTCAGTTTTAAAGGATCGTCCTTTTAGTCTGAGATTGTGTCCTCTGCTTCTAGTTTTTCTGACAAGTGGAAACATCCTTTCCACATCCACTCTATCCAGGCCTCACAGTATCCTGTAGGTTTCAATAAGATCCCCCCTCATCCTTCTAAACTCCAACGAGTACAGACCCAGAGCCCCCAACCGTTCCTCATACAAAGAACAATACAGCACAGGAACAGGCCCTTCAGCCCTCATAGCCTGTACTGGTCATGATACCAACCTTTTCCAAAACCCTCAGCACTTTGCCGTATCCCTCTATACTCATCCTATCCATGTGTTTGCCAATATGCCTTTTGAACGCTGTTAATGATTCTGATTCCACAACCTCCCCTGGAAACACGTTCCAGCCATTCACTACCCTCTGCGTAAAAAACCTGCCTCGCACATCTCCAATAAACTTTGCCCGACGAGCCATAAACCTATGCCCCTGGTGACTGACGCCTCCACCCTGGGAAATAGTGCTACCCATCCACTCTTCCATGCCCCTCACAATGTAGATCTCTATCAGGTCACCCCTCAACCTCCGTCTTTCGGATGAAAACATTCCGTATCTATTCAGCCGCTCCACATAGCTAACACCCTCTAGACCAGGCAACAAGCTCCTCTGCACCCTCTCCAAAGTCTTCACATCCTTCTGGTAGTGTGGCACCAGAATTGTGCACAATATCCCAAGTGCGGCCTGACCAAGGTTCTATACAACTGTAGCATGACTTACTATTTTTTATACTTGATGCCCCGTCCAATGAAGACAAGCATTCCATATGCTTTCTTGACTACCTTTTCCACTTGTGTTGCCGCCTTTAAAGATCTGTGGGCCTGCACGCCCCAGATCTCTCTGACTTTCTATATTCCTAAGAGTTTTGCCATTTACGGTATATTTCCCCTCTATGTTAGACCTACCGAAATGCATTACCTCACATTTGTCCGGATTAAACTCCATTTGCCATTTCTCTGCCCAAGTCTCCAACCTATCCATGTTCTATTGTAAATTCTGACAATCCTCAACACTATCTGCCGCTCAGTCAACCTTGGTGTCATCCGCAAACTTCCTAATCAGGCCGGCTACGATTTTCTCCAAATTGTTTATGTACACTACAAACAACAGAGATCCAAGCACAGATCCCTAGTCCCACCCTTCCATTCAGAAAAACACCCTTCTACTGTTACCCTTTGCCTTCTGTGACTGAGCCAGTTCTGTATCCATCATACCACCTCACCTTTCATCCCGTGTGACTTCACCTTCTGTACCAGTCTGCCATGAGGCACCTTGTCATCCGCCGCCCTCCCCTCATCAATCATCTTTGTCACCACCTCGCTCATGAGTCCATTTGTTTCCAAATGGGTATAAATCCTGTCCTTGCGAATTCTCTCCAATAATTTACCTCCTACCGACATGAGGCTTGACAGCCTATAGTTTACAGGATTACCCCTGCTATCTTTCTTAAATAATCGTACCACATTAGCTATTCTCCAATCCTCTGGGATCTCACCTGTAGCCAATGAGGATACAAACATGTCAGTCAAGGCCCCAGCAATTTTCTCCCTTGCTTCCCTCAGTATTCTGGGGTAAATCCCATCCGGCTCAGGAGACTTATCTACCTTAATATATTTTAAAAGACCCAAAACCTCCTCCATTTTGATGTTAACATGATCCAGGCTGCCTACACACCCCACCCAAAAATCATCTTCCACAAAGTCCCTTTCTTTGGTGAACACAGATGCAAAGTATTCATTTAGTACCTCGCCCATTTCCTCTGGCTCAACACATAGATTCCCTCCCACTGTCCTTAACTGGTCCAATCCTTCCCTGGCCACCCTCTTGCTTTTTACTTTTGAATAAAAAGCTTTGGGATTCACCTTAATCCTACTTGCCAAGGACTTTTCATGACCCCTCCTAGCCCTCCTAATTTCCCGGTTCAGTACCTTCCTACTTTCTTTATACTCCTCAAGTGTTTTGACAGTCCCCACCCTTCGAGACCGTACACAAGTCTCCTTTTTCTTTTTTTTTAATAAACAATTTTATTGAGGTAGTTTTTGGCTTTATAAACAGTTACAGACATCATCAGAAAGGAAGCAAAAAAGGCAAAAATGTGCAAACATCCACGTACTTTCAATACTTCCATCGTACCGTATTGCACAAGCCCGCTCCCCTCCCACCCGTACTACCCGCCATATTTTCCCTCCTACTCTACTCTACCCCCCCCCCCCCCTCCCCCCACACCCCTGCTGACGTTCACTCTCCAGCAAAGAAGTCAATAAATGGTTGCCACTTCCGGGTGAACCCCTGCACAAATCCCCTCAAGGCGAACTTAATTTTTTCCATCCCCAGGAAACTTGACATGTCCGCAAGCCACCACTCAGTCTTCGGGGGCTTTGAGTCCCTCCACGCCAATAATATTCGTCGCCGGGCTATCAGGGAAGCAAAGGCCAGCACATCGCCGCTTTCTCCCCCTGGATGCCCGGGTCTTCCGAAACCCCAAAAATTGCCACCCCTGGACTCATCACCACCCTTGTTTTTAGCACCTGGGACATGACCCCCGCAAATCCCTCCCAGTACCCCCTCAGCTCAGGGCATGCCCAAAACATGTGCACATGGTTCGCTGGTCCTCCCGCGCACCTAGCGAATTTGTCCTCTATCCCGAAAAATTTGCTCATCCGAGCCACCGTCATATGGGCCCGGTGAACGACCTTAAATTGGATCAGCCCGAGCCTAGCACATGTCGCGGTCGAGTTTACCCTACTCAGGGCCTCTGCCCACAGCCCATCCTCCATTTTCCCGCCTAGCTCCTCCTCCCATTTAAGTTTCAGTTCCTCTGTCTGGGACCCTTCCTCCCTCATGAGCACCTTATAAATACCCGAGACTCTACCCTCCCCTTCGTCCCTCCCAGAGACTATTCTGTCTAGGATCCCCATTGGCGGGAGGCGCGGGAAAGATGGGACCTGTCTACGAACAAAGTCCCGCAGCTGTAGGTATCTAAAATCATTTCCCCTTACCAACCCAAATTTCTCCTCCAAGCTCCTCAAACTCGCGAAGCTCCCTTCCAGGAACATATCACCCACCCTTCCCGCCCCTGCTCGCCGCCATACTCGGAACCCCCCATCCATACTGCCGGGAGCAAACCGATGGTTGTCGCAGATTGGCGCCCAGACAGACGCCCCCATCTCCCCCACATGACTCCTCCACTGGCCCCATATCCGCAGGGTCGCCACCACTACCGGGCTGGTGGTGTACTTGGCCGGCGGCAGCGGTAGAGGAGCCGTGACCAGGGCTTCCAAACTGGAGCCCCTGCACGAAGCCGCCTCCACCCGCTCCCAAATAGACCCCGTACCCACCATCCACTTCCTTATCATAGCGATGTTGGCCGCCCAGTAATAATTGACCAGACTCGGCAAAGCCAGCCCTCCCTCACTGCGGTTCCTCTCCAACATCGCCTTCTTCACCCGTGGAGACTTTCCCGCCCAGACAAAGCTCATGATCAGCCCGTTAACTCTTTTGAAGAAGGACTGTGGGATAAAGATCGGGAGGCACTGAAAAATAAACAAAAATCGAGGGAGGATTGTCATCTTTACAGTCTGCACCCTCCCTGCCAGCGACAGCGGGAGTGCATCCCATCTCCGAAACTCTCCCTTCATTTGCTCCACCACCCTGGCCAAATTTAACTTCTGCAGCCTGCCCCAGTCTCGTGCCACCTGGATTCCCAAATACCGGAAATTTTCCTCAACTAACCTAAACGGTAGCCCTCTCAATCTGTTCTCCTGGCCCCTTGCCTGTACCACAAACATTTCACTCTTGACCGTATTTAATTTGTATCCTGAGAACTGGCCGAACTCCCTCAGCATTCCCAGTATAGTTCCCATCCCGGCCACTGGGTCCGACACGTACAGGAGCAGGTCTTCTGCATAAAGAGAAACCCTGTGTTCAACCCCGCCCCTCACCATCCCCTTCCAACCCTCTGCGGCTCTCAGTGCAATTGCCAGCGGCTCTATGGCCAGCGCAAACAGCAGCGGGGAGAGCGGGCAGCCCTGCCTGGTCCCTCGGTACAACCTAAAGTACTCCGACACTTCTCTGTTGGTCCTGACACTGGCCCTCGGGGCCTGATATAATAATTTGATCCAATCCACCAATCCCTCCCCGAACCCAAACCGTCCGAGCACCTCCCATAGATATTCCCACTCCACCCGGTCAAAGGCCTTCTCGGCGTCCATAGCCACCACTACCTCCACCTCTCTACCCGCCGGGGGCATCATTATCACATTGAGCAATCTCCTCAGATTTGCCGCCAGCTGCCTACCTTTCACGAACCCCGTTTGATCCTCCCCAATCACCTCCGGTACACAGTCCTCCATTCTACCCGCCAGTACCTTTGCCAGGAGCTTGGCATCTACATTAATCAGGGAGATTGGCCTGTAGGACACGCACACCTCCGGGTCTTTACCCCGCTTCAATATCAGAGATATGGTGGCTTGTGACATTGTCGGCGGCAGGGTCCCTCTGTCCCTTGCCTCATTGAAAACCCTCGCCAAGACCGGGCCCACCAGCTCCGAGAACTTCCTATAAAACTCTACTGGGTATCCATCCGGCCCCGGGGACTTCCCCGACTGCATGGCCTTTAGGCCCCCCAATACCTCCTCTACTCTAATCGGGGCCCCCAGCTCTTCCACTCGCCCCCCCCCCCCCCCCCCCCCCCCCCCCACCAACTGTTGGGAATGTTAACCCATCCAGAAACCTTTTCATCCCCTCCGGTTCTTCTGGCGGCTCCGAAGTATACAGCTTACGATAGAAGTCCCGGAATACCCTATTCAATTCTGCCGGATCCTCCACTTTGCGCCCCCCCTCGTCCCTCACTCTACCTATTTCCCTGGCCGCCTCCCTTCTCCTAAGTTGCTGCGCTAACAGTCTGCTAGCCTTTTCCCCATACTCGTACACCACTCCCCTCGCCTTCCTAAGCTGTTCCACGGCCCTGCTCGTGGATAGTGCCCCCAGTTCCGCCTGTAGCCTCTGCCTCTCCCTGAGTAAAACCTCCCCCGGGGACTCCGCGTGCTCTTCATCTATCCGACCCATTTCCCTGACCAATCTGTCCATCTCTGCCCGGTCTGCCTTGGCTCTATGGGCCCCAATTGAAATCAGCTCCCCCCGCACTACTGCCTTTAGCGCCTCCCACATGGTCGCCGCTGAGACCTCCCCAGTGTCATTCACCTGCAGGTAATTTTTTATACATTTCCGAAGCCTCTCGCAGATCCCCTCCTCCGACAGCAGTCCCACATCTAGCCTCCATTGCGGGCGTTGATAACTCGCTCCCCCGAACTGCAGGTCCACCCAATGCGGGGCATGGTCTGAAATGGTAATTGCTGAGTATTCCCTGTTCTTTACCTCCCCCATACAGTCCCTGCTTAGTACAAAGAAATCTATCCTGGAATATACTTTGTGGACGTGCGAGTAAAATGAGTAGCCCCTTCCTGTTGGCTGTCCCTCTCTCCAGGGGTCCACTGCCCCCATTTGCTCCATAAACCCTTTCAGCTCCCTTGCCATTGCTGAGAGTCTACCCGTTCTGGGACACGACCGATCCAAAGTCGGGTCAAGGACCATGTTAAAGTCCCCTCCCATTATTAGCCTGCGAGAATCCAAGTCCGGGATCTTCCCCAGCACTCTTTTAATGAAGTCCACGTCATCCCAGTTCGGGGCATATATATTCACCAGCACCACTCTTCTCCCCTCCAGCCTGCCCCGTACCATCAGGTATCTGCCCCCCCTGTCTGCGGATATGCCCTCTGCCTCAAATTGCACGCGCTTGTTGATCATGATTGCCACCCCTCTGGACTTCGAGTCCAAGTCCGAGTGGAAGACCTGGCTAATCCAGCCCTTCCTTAGCCTGGTCTGGTCTGACACTTTCAGATGTGTCTCCTGCAACATAATTACGTTCGCCCTCAGGGCCCGCAAGTGCGCGAACACCCGCGCCCTCTTAACCGGCCCATTCAGTCCCTTGACGTTCCAGGTGATCAGCCTGGTCAGGGGCACATCCCCCCCCCCCCCCCCCCCCCCCGCCGGTCAGCCATAGCCTTTCTCGGGCCGGCCCCTGACCCGTACGTCGCACCCTTCCTGGCCCGCCCTATAGCTGCCTCCACCCTCGACCTCCTTTCCAGTGCCTATTTCAAGTCCCTCTCCCGTCAGCAGAACAACCCCCCCCCTCCCCTAACCCCATCCCCCGATACCCCCACCCCTGCCATCAACTGGCTGTAACTTCCCCCCCATCTGACTTCCTTGACTAGCCAATCTGCTAGCCCGGTGACTCAACACTCCGGCGCCTTCCTGTCCCATTCCCCTTGTTTCCCCGCCCTCCTCCCCACCCACTGGGGCAAGCCGGCTCCAGTGTCTTCCGCGAGCTGCACAAAAAGCCCAAACAGGAAAAAAAAAAGGGAAAAACCACAGAAAAAAGAGAAAAAGCACATAAATGTCCATGAACAAAGGAAAGAGTCTCAAATGTTCCGCTTGGCCCCTTTGGCCCAGCAAACCGTTGAGCAGCAGTCCAGGCACATTCGGCGTTCCTCCCCACAGAAATCCTCGGGCCCTAACTCGCGTCCTTGGGGCCTCCTTTCGGGACCAGCCCCAGGTCCCTCACAAAATCCATCGCTTCTTCGGGCTCGGAAAAGTAGTGGTGTTGACCCTGGTGCGTGACCCATAGCCGAGCTGGGAACAGCAGACCAAACTTCACGTACTTCTTGAACAGCATCTCCTTGACATTCTTAAAGGCTGCGCGCCGCCGAGCCACCTCCTGGCTTAGGTCCTGATAAATGCGGAGAACACTGTTGTTCCACGTGCTGCTCCTGGCGCTCTTTGCCCACTGCAGCACCCGCTCCTTGTCCACGAACCTGTGGAACCTAATCACCATCGGGCGGGGGGGGGGGGGGGGGGGGGGGGGGGGGCGCCCCTGCCTTGCCTGCACTCTGTGTGCCCCCTCCAGCTCCAGCGGTCGCGGAAAGGCTTCGGCCCCCATCAGCTGCTTCAGCAGGTCTGCTACAAACGCTGCAGCATCAGCTCCCTCCGCCCCCTCCGGGAGGCCGACCATCCTCAGATTGTTCCTGCGGACTCTATTCTCCAGCTCCTCCACTCTGTCCAGCAGTCTTCTCTGCCGCTCTTTCAGGCCATCCACTTCTAGCGCTGCAACCGTTTGCGCATCCGCCTGCTCCTCCACCGCCTCTCCCAGCTCCTTAACTTTAACATCCTGGGCGTCCAGCCTCTGGTTCAGCTGATCCACCGCTTTCTGGATTGGGTCCAAGCTGTCCCGCTTCAGCGCTTCAAAACTGGACTTCATTACCTGGAGCATGTTATCCAGCGCCAGCTGGATTGCTGAGTCCGGGGTCCGTGTGTCCGCCATCTTAGGTCCCAGGTAATTTTCTTCCGGTCCTTGTCTCTGTCCCTTTTTCTCCTTCTTCTTCTGCTTTCTGGAATCCCGCTGTTCCATGTGCCGCAGCCCGCTCCTCAGCGCCTCCGCTGCCGCTTTCCTTCGCCCAGCTCCTTCAATTTTACCTCCTGGGCATCTGAAGTGGGTCCAAGCTGTCCCTCCTCAGCAACTCCAAACTTATTTTTTTTCCTTTTGTCCTGGAGGAAGGAAGGTCCGTGGGTCCGCCATCTTACCCTGCAGGTCAGCTTCCTCCTTTCCTCCGTCTCTCTCTCCTTCCTCCTCACCTGCTGGCCTCCCACACTTTCATCTTCTGCAGCCCGCTCTCCTCTTCTGTTCCCGGCAGCCTTTCTGCCGCCTCCGTGGTCCCGCTATCGCGGGGAAACAGCTGTTCAGGCCCGCCGGAGTGAGAGCCCACCGAATGTGCGGCTCACCCAGACATCGCCGCCACCGGAAGTTTACTTTTTCTTTTTGACAAGGTTCACAATATCCCTCGGCTTCCAAGGCTCAATAAACTTCCCATACTTTGTTTTTATAAATTTAGATTACCCAATTATTTTTTCCAATTAAGGGGCAATTTAGTGTGGCCAATCCACCTATTCTGCACATTTTTTGGGTTGTGGTGGCGAAACCCACGCAGACACGGGGAGAATGTGCAAACTCCACACGGACAGTGACCCAGAGCCGGGATCGAATCTGGGACCTCAGCGCCATGAGGCAGCTGTGCTAACTACTAGGCCACCGTGCTGCCCATAAACTTCCCATACTTTTCCTTTGTTCTCTCAGGAACGTGACTTTCCTGAATCCTAATCAACTGTCGCTTGAAAGATTCCCACATGTCCGATGTTAATTTATTGAGAGAGGGGCTGGTTTAGCTCACTGAGCTAAATCGCTGGCTTTTATAGCAGACTAAGCAGGCCAGCAGCACGGTTCGATTCCCGTACCAGCCTCCCCGGACAGGCGCCGGAATGTGGCAACTAGGGGCTTTTCACAGTAACTTCATTGAAGCCTACTCGTGACAATAAGCGATTTTCATTTTCATTTCATTATCCAACAGCCGCACCCAATCCAAATCTTCAATTCCTGTCTAATGTTATTGTAATTTGCCTTTCCCCATTTTAGCACCTTAATGAGAGAGTTACCCTCGTCCCTGTCTAAAAGTACCCTTAAACGTAAGGAATTGTGGTCACTGCACCCTTAGGGTTCCTTCATCTTAAGTTCCCTCATCATGTCTGCCTCATTACACATCACTAAATCCAGAATTGCCTGTTCCCTAGTAAGCTCTGTCACAAGCTGCTCCCAAAAACCATCTCTTAGACATTCCACAAATTCCTCTTTTTGTGATCCACTACCAACCTGATTTTCCCGGTCCACCTGCATATTGAAGTCCCCCGTGATTATTGTGATATTGCCTTTTTTTAACCTTCTTCTCTAACAGCACAGTGTGTGTACCTACACCACATGAGCTGCCGTGGTTCAAGAAGACAGCTCATCACCATCTCATGTGCAACTGCGAATGGGTAATAAATGCCGGCCGACCCTGCAATGCCCACATCCCATGCATGAATAATAAAAAGCTACCGCATGCAGTCAGCACATATTTCAAGATATTCTGCAACATAGGATGTGGGCATTGCTGGTAAGGCCAGTATATTTTGCCCATCGCTAATTACCCTTGAGGAAGTGGTTGAGATCTGCCATCTTAAACTGCTACTCGGTGTGTGGTGAAAGTACTCCCAAAATGCTGTTGAGTAGCGGGTTGCAGGATTTTGACCCAGTGACAATGGCTTAGATATTCCAGTCAGCATGTTGCCCACTGCTGCCCGCGAAAATATCTGCGACCCGATCATATTGCACCTTTTCAGCCAGGTCTTCCTGGAGAAATGGACGAAGAGAAGAGAAGACATGTTGCCCATTTCACGACATTCGCTGTCCTATTCAGGGAAGTTTCAAAAGGTCTATAGTCCTTCAGAGGGTTCATCTGGATGAGCGATTGAGTAAGTAAGAAGCTGAGCAAGAGGAGTGGTTGAGTAAAAGGTCGATTCGGGGTGGGGTGGTGGTGGTGGTGGAGAGAATCATGTTGGCTGGGGTTGGATATAGTCAGACTGAGAGAGGTGTAGTCAGGTAGGGTTGGAGTGGTGATCGGGGAGTTGGTTGTGGTGTTCGTTTCAGTTACACTGAATTCAACCAGTTATTCATCAGCATAATGTTTGCTGGATAAATGTCCAGGTAAGTCCCAAAACCTCTGAAAAATGAAATGAAAATGGCTTATTGTCACGAGTAGGCTTCAATGAAGTTACTGTGAAAAGCTCCTAGTCGCCACATTCCGGCGCATGTTCGGGGAGGCTGATACGGGAATCGAACAGTGCTGCTGGCCTGCTTGGTCTGCTTTAAAAGCCAGCGACTTAGCCCAATGAGCTAAATCAGCCCCTCTGACACTGAGCTCAGTGTTGGAGACATTCACGCAGAGTCTTAGGCAGCAAAAATCAGCCCATCAGGAGTTAACATTTTCTGCACATTTTCTGTGCATGTGTGTGCACCAAAACTTCTATGGGGTCCTGGTGTGCATCTTCAAACTTAAGTCCAGATTTTGGTAATATGGATAGAGGCAGATTTGATAAAGGAATGGCAATATTTTTTCAAGTCAAGACTATGGGCGGGTTCTCTGGCCGTGCCCGCCCGGCAACCAGAGAATCCCACCCGAGGGAAATGGACTTTACATTGCCCGCATCTCGTCCGTAGCGATCTTGCGGCAGACGGGGCGGAAGAATCCATCCCTATGTGTGGCTTGGAGGGAGACCTGCAGCTGCTGGTGCTCCCATGCCTTTATTTTTCTAGCTGACAGAGGTCGTGAGTTTGGAAGATGCTGATGGAGAAACCTTGGTGAGTTGCTGACATGCATCTTGTAAATGACATGTACTGCAGCCACTTTGCACTGCTGGTGGAAGCAGTGAATGTTTCAGATGGTGAATGCAGGCTGCCTTCACCTGGTTGGTGCCAAGCTTCTTGAATGGTGTTGGGTGAGGGAGAATAAATTACACGCTCCTGACTTGCACCTTGTAGTTGATGGACAGGTTTTAGGCAGTTACTTGCCACAGAATTTCCAGAATCCGACCTGCTCTATTTATGCAATCATTGGTGTGCCTGGTCCATGTAAGTTTCTGATCAATAATACCCACCAGGATTTAATAATGCTGGATTGAATTATGATAATGCAGAAAAAAAGAGACAGCTGTCAATAGCACTCGTTAGAACAATTCATACTGTATTCATACTGCTGCCGGGCAGCACGGTAGCATAGTGGTTAGCACAGCTGCTTCACAGCTCCAGGGTCCCAGGTTTCAATTTTCGGCTGGGTCACTGTCTGTGCGGAGTCTGCACATTCTCCTCGTGTCTGCATGGATTTCCTCCGGGTGTTCCGGTTTCCGCCCACAGTCCAACGATGCACGGGTTAGGTGGATTTGCCATGCTAAATTGCCCTTAGTGTCCAAAACATGTTAAGTGGGGGTTACTGGGTTACGGGGGTAGGGGAGATACATGGGCTTCAGTAGGGTGCTCTTTGTAAGGGCCGGTGCAGATTTGATGTGCCGAATGGCCTCCCTCTGTACTGTAAATTCTATGATTCTATGATAAGAAGAGAGAGCTGATTGTTTGGCAAGTGGATTCTGATTGGTGGTGGTGTTGCCATGGAGATTGCAGTCCAGAAAATGGAGGCCTGCCTGTGTTGAACTTGAACAAAGCTGGGCAGTTAATTGTTCCATGCTGCATTCTCCATGGCAATGTCTCCACACGTCAGAGTCCAAAAAATAAGCTCTCTCTTCTCATGCAGTACAAATTGTTGATCCGATTTTCTGTTGATAATTTCTTGCAAGCTGGCCTGAAGAAAATCTTTTATAGCATGTCTCTTTTTTTCAGGAACACCCAAATTCTCTACTACCAAATAGCTGTGTGGTAATCACTGAATCACAGAATTATTATGGTGCAGAAGGAGGCCATTTGGTCCACCGTGTTTGCACCGGCTGCCTGAACGACCTAATGCTATTCTCCTGCCTTTTCCCCATACTCCTGCACATTGTTTCTATTCAAGTAATCATTCAGCCTGCCTCCATCACACTTATAGGCAGTGCATTCCAGACCCGCACCACTCATTGTGTGAAAAGGCTTTTTCCCACATCACATTCGCTTCTTTTGCAAATCACTTTTAAAATCTGTGCCCTCTCGTTCTTAATCCTTTTATGAGTTGTTGCCCGTGCCACGTGATAGTGAGATGAGGAATAGGGAGAGAGAGCAATTAAACACGTGGCTACAGGGATGGTGCAGGCGGGAGGGATTCAGATTTCTGGATAACTGGGGCTCTTTCTGGGGAAGGTGGGACCTCTATAGACAGGATGGTCTACATCTGAACCTGAGGGGCACCAATATCCTGGGGGGGAGATTTGTTAGTGCTCTTTGGGGGGGTTTAAACTAATTCAGCAGGGGCATGGGAACCTGGATTGTAGTTTTGGGGTACGGGAGATTGAGAGTATAGAGGTCAGGAGCACAGATTTGACTTCGTAGGAGGGTGCCAGTGTTCAGGTAGGTGGTTTGAAGTGTGTCTACTTCAATGCCAGGAGTATACGAAATAAGGTAGGGGAACTGGCAGCATGGGTTGGTACCTGGGGCTTCGATGTTGTGGCCATTTCAGAGACATGGATAGAGCAGGGACAGGAATGGTTGTTGCAGGTTCCGGGGTTTAGGTGTTTTAGTAAGCTCAGAGAAGGGGGCAAAAGAGGGGGAGGTGTGGCGCTGCTAGTCAAGGACAGTATTACGGTGGTGGAAAGGATGCTAGATGGGGACTCTTCTTCTGAGGTAGTATGGGCTGAGGTTAGAAACAGGAAAGGAGAGGTCACCCTGTTGGGAGTTTTCTATAGGCCACCTAATAGTTCTAGGGATGTAGAGGAAAGGATGGCGAAGATGATTCTGGAAAAGAGCGAAAGTAACAGGGTAGTTGTTATGGGAGACTTTAACTTTCCAAATATTGACTGGAAAAGATATAGTTCGAGTACATTAGATGGGTCATTCTTTGTACAATGTGTGCAGGAGGGTTTCCTGACACAATATGTTGACAGGCCAACAAGAGGCGAGGCCACATTGGATTTGGTTTTGGGTAATGAACCAGGCCAGGTGTTAGATCTGGAGGTAGGTGAGCACTTTGGAAACAGTGACCACAATTCGGTGACCTTTACATTAGTGATGGAAAGGGATAAGTATACCCCGCAGGGCAAGAGTTATAGCTGGGGGAAGGGCAATTATGATGCCATTAGACATGACTTAGGATGTGTTGGTTGGAGAAGTAGGCTGCAAGGGTTGGGCACACTGGATATGTGGAGCTTGTTCAAGGAACAGCTATTGCATGTTCTTGATAAGTACGTACCAGTCAGGCAGGGAGGAAGGGGTCGAGCGAGGGAACCGGGGGCATCATTATCACATTGAGCAATCTCCTCAGATTGGCCGCCAGCTGCCTACCTTTCACGAACCCCGTTTGATCCTCCCCAATCACCTCCGGTACACAGTCCTCCATTCTACCCGCCAGTACCTTTGCCAGGAGCTTGGCATCTACATTAATCAGGGAGATTGGCCTGTAGGACACGCACACCTCCGGGTCTTTACCCCGCTTCAATATCAGAGATATGGTGGCTTGTGACATTGTCGGCGGCAGGGTCCCTCTGTCCCTTGCCTCATTGAAAACCCTCGCCAAGACCGGGCCCACCAGCTCCGAGAACTTCCTATAAAACTCTACTGGGTATCCATCCGGCCCCGGGGACTTCCCCGACTGCATGGCCTTTAGGCCCCCCAATACCTCCTCTACTCTAATCGGGGCCCCCAGCTCTTCCACTCGCCCCCCCCCCCCCCCCACCAACTGTTGGGAATGTTAACCCATCCAGAAACCTTTTCATCCCCTCCGGTTCTTCTGGCGGCTCCGAAGTATACAGCTTACGATAGAAGTCCCGGAATACCCTATTCAATTCTGCCGGATCCTCCACTTTGCGCCCCCCCTCGTCCCTCACTCTACCTATTTCCCTGGCCGCCTCCCTTCTCCTAAGTTGCTGCGCTAACAGTCTGCTAGCCTTTTCCCCATACTCGTACACCACTCCCCTCGCCTTCCTAAGCTGTTCCACGGCCCTGCTCGTGGATAGTGCCCCCAGTTCCGCCTGTAGCCTCTGCCTCTCCCTGAGTAAAACCTCCCCCGGGGACTCCGCGTGCTCTTCATCTATCCGACCCATTTCCCTGACCAATCTGTCCATCTCTGCCCGGTCTGCCTTGGCTCTATGGGCCCCAATTGAAATCAGCTCCCCCCGCACTACTGCCTTTAGCGCCTCCCACATGGTCGCCGCTGAGACCTCCCCAGTGTCATTCACCTGCAGGTAATTTTTTATACATTTCCGAAGCCTCTCGCAGATCCCCTCCTCCGACAGCAGTCCCACATCTAGCCTCCATTGCGGGCGTTGATAACTCGCTCCCCCGAACTGCAGGTCCACCCAATGCGGGGCATGGTCTGAAATGGTAATTGCTGAGTATTCCCTGTTCTTTACCTCCCCCATACAGTCCCTGCTTAGTACAAAGAAATCTATCCTGGAATATACTTTGTGGACGTGCGAGTAAAATGAGTAGCCCCTTCCTGTTGGCTGTCCCTCTCTCCAGGGGTCCACTGCCCCCATTTGCTCCATAAACCCTTTCAGCTCCCTTGCCATTGCTGAGAGTCTACCCGTTCTGGGACACGACCGATCCAAAGTCGGGTCAAGGACCATGTTAAAGTCCCCTCCCATTATTAGCCTGCGAGAATCCAAGTCCGGGATCTTCCCCAGCACTCTTTTAATGAAGTCCACGTCATCCCAGTTCGGGGCATATATATTCACCAGCACCACTCTTCTCCCCTCCAGCCTGCCCCGTACCATCAGGTATCTGCCCCCCCTGTCTGCGGATATGCCCTCTGCCTCAAATTGCACGCACTTGTTGATCATGATTGCCACCCCTCTGGACTTCGAGTCCAAGTCCGAGTGGAAGACCTGGCTAATCCAGCCCTTCCTTAGCCTGGTCTGGTCTGACACTTTCAGATGTGTCTCCTGCAACATAATTACGTTCGCCCTCAGGGCCCGCAAGTGCGCGAACACCCGCGCCCTCTTAACCGGCCCATTCAGTCCCTTGACGTTCCAGGTGATCAGCCTGGTCAGGGGCACATCCCACCCCCCCCCCCCCCCGCCGGTCAGCCATAGCCTTTCTCGGGCCGGCCCCTGACCCGTACGTCGCACCCTTCCTGGCCCGCCCTATAGCTGCCTCCACCCTCGACCTCCTTTCCAGTGCCTATTTCAAGTCCCTCTCCCGTCAGCAGAACAACCCCCCCCCTCCCCTAACCCCATCCCCCGATACCCCCACCCCTGCCATCAACTGGCTGTAACTTCCCCCCCCATCTGACTTCCTTGACTAGCCAATCTGCTAGCCCGGTGACTCAACACTCCGGCGCCTTCCTGTCCCATTCCCCTTGTTTCCCCGCCCTCCTCCCCACCCACTGGGGCAAGCCGGCTCCAGTGTCTTCCGCGAGCTGCACAAAAAGCCCAAACAGGAAAAAAAAAAGGGAAAAACCACAGAAAAAAGAGAAAAAGCACATAAATGTCCATGAACAAAGGAAAGAGTCTCAAATGTTCCGCTTGGCCCCTTTGGCCCAGCAAACCGTTGAGCAGCAGTCCAGGCACATTCGGCGTTCCTCCCCACAGAAATCCTCGGGCCCTAACTCGCGTCCTTGGGGCCTCCTTTCGGGACCAGCCCCAGGTCCCTCACAAAATCCATCGCTTCTTCGGGCTCGGAAAAGTAGTGGTGTTGACCCTGGTGCGTGACCCATAGCCGAGCTGGGAACAGCAGACCAAACTTCACGTACTTCTTGAACAGCATCTCCTTGACATTCTTAAAGGCTGCGCGCCGCCGAGCCACCTCCTGGCTTAGGTCCTGATAAATGCGGAGAACACTGTTGTTCCACGTGCTGCTCCTGGCGCTCTTTGCCCACTGCAGCACCCGCTCCTTGTCCACGAACCTGTGGAACCTAATCACCATCGGGCGGGGGGGGGGGGGGGGGGAGGGGGGGGGGGGGCGCCCCTGCCTTGCCTGCACTCTGTGTGCCCCCTCCAGCTCCAGCGGTCGCGGAAAGGCTTCGGCCCCCATCAGCTGCTTCAGCAGGTCTGCTACAAACGCTGCAGCATCAGCTCCCTCCGCCCCCTCCGGGAGGCCGACCATCCTCAGATTGTTCCTGCGGACTCTATTCTCCAGCTCCTCCACTCTGTCCAGCAGTCTTCTCTGCCGCTCTTTCAGGCCATCCACTTCTAGCGCTGCAACCGTTTGCGCATCCGCCTGCTCCTCCACCGCCTCTCCCAGCTCCTTAACTTTAACATCCTGGGCGTCCAGCCTCTGGTTCAGCTGATCCACCGCTTTCTGGATTGGGTCCAAGCTGTCCCGCTTCAGCGCTTCAAAACTGGACTTCATTACCTGGAGCATGTTATCCAGCGCCAGCTGGATTGCTGAGTCCGGGGTCCGTGTGTCCGCCATCTTAGGTCCCAGGTAATTTTCTTCCGGTCCTTGTCTCTGTCCCTTTTTCTCCTTCTTCTTCTGCTTTCTGGAATCCCGCTGTTCCATGTGCCGCAGCCCGCTCCTCAGCGCCTCCGCTGCCGCTTTCCTTCGCCCAGCTCCTTCAATTTTACCTCCTGGGCATCTGAAGTGGGTCCAAGCTGTCCCTCCTCAGCAACTCCAAACTTATTTTTTTTCCTTTTGTCCTGGAGGAAGGAAGGTCCGTGGGTCCGCCATCTTACCCTGCAGGTCAGCTTCCTCCTTTCCTCCGTCTCTCTCTCCTTCCTCCTCACCTGCTGGCCTCCCACACTTTCATCTTCTGCAGCCCGCTCTCCTCTTCTGTTCCCGGCAGCCTTTCTGCCGCCTCCGTGGTCCCGCTATCGCGGGGAAACAGCTGTTCAGGCCCGCCGGAGTGAGAGCCCACCGAATGTGCGGCTCACCCAGACATCGCCGCCACCGGAAGTTTACTTTTTCTTTTTGACAAGGTTCACAATATCCCTCGGCTTCCAAGGCTCAATAAACTTCCCATACTTTGTTTTTATAAATTTAGATTACCCAATTATTTTTTCCAATTAAGGGGCAATTTAGTGTGGCCAATCCACCTATTCTGCACATTTTTTGGGTTGTGGTGGCGAAACCCACGCAGACACGGGGAGAATGTGCAAACTCCACACGGACAGTGACCCAGAGCCGGGATCGAATCTGGGACCTCAGCGCCATGAGGCAGCTGTGCTAACTACTAGGCCACCGTGCTGCCCATAAACTTCCCATACTTTTCCTTTGTTCTCTCAGGAACGTGACTTTCCTGAATCCTAATCAACTGTCGCTTGAAAGATTCCCACATGTCCGATGTTAATTTATTGAGAGAGGGGCTGGTTTAGCTCACTGAGCTAAATCGCTGGCTTTTAAAGCAGACTAAGCAGGCCAGCAGCACGGTTCGATTCCCGTACCAGCCTCCCCGGACAGGCGCCGGAATGTGGCAACTAGGGGCTTTTCACAGTAACTTCATTGAAGCCTACTCGTGACAATAAGCGATTTTCATTTTCATTTCATTATCCAACAGCCGCACTCAATCCAAATCTTCAATTCCTGTCTAATGTTATTGTAATTTGCCTTTCCCCATTTTAGCACCTTAATGAGAGAGTTACCCTCGTCCCTGTCTAAAAGTACCCTTAAACGTAAGGAATTGTGGTCACTGCACCCTTAGGGTTCCTTCATCTTAAGTTCCCTCATCATGTCTGCCTCATTACACATCACTAAATCCAGAATTGCCTGTTCCCTAGCAAGCTCTGTCACAAGCTGCTCCCAAAAACCATCTCTTAGACATTCCACAAATTCCTCTTTTTGTGATCCACTACCAACCTGATTTTCCCGGTCCACCTGCATATTGAAGTCCCCCGTGATTATTGTGATATTGCCTTTTTTTAACCTTCTTCTCTAACAGCACAGTGTGTGTACCTACACCACATGAGCTGCCGTGGTTCAAGAAGACAGCTCATCACCATCTCATGTGCAACTGCGAATGGGTAATAAATGCCGGCCGACCCTGCAATGCCCACATCCCATGCATGAATAATAAAAAGCTACCGCATGCAGTCAGCACATATTTCAAGATATTCTGCAACATAGGATGTGGGCATTGCTGGTAAGGCCAGTATATTTTGCCCATCGCTAATTACCCTTGAGGAAGTGGTTGAGATCTGCCATCTTAAACTGCTACTCGGTGTGTGGTGAAAGTACTCCCAAAATGCTGTTGAGTAGCGGGTTGCAGGATTTTGACCCAGTGACAATGGCTTAGATATTCCAGTCAGCATGTTGCCCACTGCTGCCCGCGAAAATATCTGCGACCCGATCATATTGCACCTTTTCAGCCAGGTCTTCCTGGAGAAATGGACGAAGAGAAGAGAAGACATGTTGCCCATTTCACGACATTAGCTGTCCTATTCAGGGAAGTTTCAAAAGGTCTATAGTCCTTCAGAGGGTTCATCTGGATGAGCGATTGAGTAAGTAAGAAGCTGAGCAAGAGGAGTGGTTGAGTAAAAGGTCGATTCGGGGTGGGGTGGTGGTGGTGGTGGTGGAGAGAATCATGTTGGCTGGGGTTGGATATAGTCAGACTGAGAGAGGTGTAGTCAGGTAGGGTTGGAGTGGTGATCGGGGAGTTGGTTGTGGTGTTCGTTTCAGTTACACTGAATTCGACCAGTTATTCATCAGCATAATGTTTGCTGGATAAATGTCCAGGTAAGTCCCAAAACCTCTGAAAAATGAAATGAAAATGGCTTATTGTCACGAGTAGGCTTCAATGAAGTTACTGTGAAAAGCTCCTAGTCGCCACATTCCGGCGCATGTTCGGGGAGGCTGATACGGGAATCGAACAGTGCTGCTGGCCTGCTTGGTCTGCTTTAAAAGCCAGCGACTTAGCCCAATGAGCTAAATCAGCCCCTCTGACACTGAGCTCAGTGTTGGAGACATTCACGCAGAGTCTTAGGCAGCAAAAATCAGCCCATCAGGAGTTAACATTTTCTGCACATTTTCTGTGCATGTGTGTGCACCAAAACTTCTATGGGGTCCTGGTGTGCATCTTCAAACTTAAGTCCAGATTTTGGTAATATGGATAGAGGCAGATTTGATAAAGGAATGGCAATATTTTTTCAAGTCAAGACTATGGGCGGGTTCTCTGGCCGTGCCCGCCCGGCAACCAGAGAATCCCATCCGAGGGCAATGGACTTTACATTGCCCGCATCCCGTCCGTAGCGATCTTGCGGCAGACGGGGCGGAAGAATCCATCCCTATGTGTGGCTTGGAGGGAGACCTGCAGCTGCTGGTGCTCCCATGCCTTTATTTTTCTAGCTGACAGAGGTCGTGAGTTTGGAAGATGCTGATGGAGAAACCTTGGTGAGTTGCTGACATGCATCTTGTAAATGACATGTACTGCAGCCACTTTGCACTGCTGGTGGAAGCAGTGAATGTTTCAGATGGTGAATGCAAGCTGCCTTCACCTGGTTGGTGCCAAGCTTCTTGAATGGTGTTGGGTGAGGGAGAATAAATTACACGCTCCTGACTTGCACCTTGTAGTTGATGGACAGGTTTTAGGCAGTTACTTGCCACAGAATTTCCAGAATCCGACCTGCTCTATTTATGCAATCATTGGTGTGCCTGGTCCATGTAAGTTTCTGATCAATAATACCCACCAGGATTTAATAATGCTGGATTGAATTATGATAATGCAGAAAAAAAGAGACAGCTGTCAATAGCACTCGTTAGAACAATTCATACTGTATTCATACTGCTGCCGGGCAGCACGGTAGCATAGTGGTTAGCACAGCTGCTTCACAGCTCCAGGGTCCCAGGTTTCAATTTTCGGCTGGGTCACTGTCTGTGCGGAGTTTGCACATTCTCCTCGTGTCTGCATGGATTTCCTCCGGGTGTTCCGGTTTCCGCCCACAGTCCAACGAAGCACGGGTTAGGTGGATTTGCCATGCTAAATTGCCCTTAGTGTCCAAAACATGTTAAGTGGGGGTTACTGGGTTACGGGGGTAGGGGAGATACATGGGCTTCAGTAGGGTGCTCTTTGTAAGGGCCGGTGCAGATTTGATGTGCCGAATGGCCTCCTTCTGTACTGTAAATTCTATGATAAGAAGAGAGAGCTGATTGTTTGGCAAGTGGATACTGATTGGTGGTGGTGTTGCCATGGAGATTGCAGTCCAGAAAATGGAGGCCTGCCTGTGTTGAACTTGAACAAAGCTGGGCAGTTAATTGTTCCATGCTGCATTCTCCATGGCAATGTCTCCACACGTCAGAGTCCAAAAAATCAGCTCTCTCTTCTCATGCAGTACAAATTGTTGATCCGATTTTCTGTTGATAATTTCTTGCAAGCTGGCCTGAAGAAAATCTTTTATAGCATGTCTCTTTTTTTCAGCAATTGTCAGTGGTAATCACTGAATCACAGAATTATTATGGTGCAGAAGGAGGCCATTTGGTCCACCGTGTTTGCACCGGCTGCCTGAACGACCTAGTGCCATTCCCCTGCCTTTTCCCCATACTCCTGCACATTGTTTCTATTCAAGTAATCATTCAGCCTGCCTCCATCACACTTACAGGCAGTGCATTCCAGACCCGCTCCACTCATTGTGTGAAAAGGCTTTTTCCCACATCACATTCGCTTCTTTTGCAAATCACTTTTAAAATCTGTGCCCTCTCGTTCTTAATCCTTTTATGAGCAGAAGTAGTTTCTCCCTATCTGTTCCGTCTAGTTCCCACATAATTTTGAACATCTCTATCAATTCTCTTCTTAACCTTCTTCTCTCAAAAGAGAACAGTCCCAACCTCTCCAACTATTCTCACAAGTTTATCATCCCTGATAAATTTCAAGGAGAGATGGTTAGATTCTCTCTTGTTGGAGATGGTCATTACCTGGCACTTGTGTGACATGAATGTTACTTGCCACTTATCAACATAAGCCTTCATGTTCGCCAGGTTATGCTGCAATGCGAGCATGGTTGCTTCATCATCTAAGTAGTTACAAATAGAACTGAACACTATGCAAGTACCAGCTGACATCCTCACTTCTGACCTTATGATGGAGGGAAGGTCATTGATGAAGCAGCCTGAAGATGCCTGAATCTAGGACACTACCCTGAGGAACTCTTACAGTGTTGTCCTGGATCTGAGATAATTGGTCTCTAATTACTACAACCAACATCCTTTGTGCCAGGCATGACTTTAATCAATTGAGAGTTTTTCCCCCAATTCCCATTGACTTCAATTTTGTTGGGGCTCCATGCTGCTACACTTGGTCAAATGCTGCCTTGATGTCAAGGGCACTCTCACCTCAACTCTCAAGTTCAACCCTTTTTTTGCCCATATTTGGACTAAGGCTGTAAAGAAATCTGAAGCCAAGTGATCCTGGCAGAATCCAAACTGCGCATCAGTGAGCATGTTAATCGGTGAGTAATTGCTACTTGTATCACTGTTGACAACACCTTCGCTGATTATTGAAAGTCGATGAGAGATCATTGGCTGGAACGACTATGTCCAGCTTTTTGTGGACAGACTATTACTGGGCAGTTTGAGTAGATGCTGTATTTTCGCTGTACTGAATGACTTGTCCAGATGTGCAGCCAATTCTGGAGCACAAGTCTTTCCAAGTACAGCCAAGATATTGTCAGGACTCATTGCCTTTGCTGTATCCAACGCCTTCAGCTGTTTCCTGATGCCACATCGAGTGTATTGAATTGGCTAAAGACTGGCTTTGGTGGTGGTGGGGAGCTCAGGACCTGACGCATCATCCGCTTGGCACTTATGGCTGAAATAGGTTGCAAATTGCTTCTATGAAGACTAATGCAAAGTACCTATTCAGTTCCGCTGCCATTTCTTTGTTTCCAATTAATACTTCCCCAGCCTCATTTTCCTGTGGACAAATGTCTATTCTTGCCTCTCTCGTACCCTCACAGCCCCTGCCAACCGACACATCCTGCCCACACACCCCCAGCCGAAGCGTGGGCCCCTGGTCACCGGACCCTACACCCTGGACCCCAGACACCCACACGTAACGCTACTTGGACTGGATGTAGGTCCTCTCCCCAGAGCACTACCCTTGGCCGCAGAAATGTTCCCACTTCTGGAGCCCATCCCCTGGGTGTTTGGATGTTGGCACAGTGTCCAGAAATCATGTTTTTTTGTGATGCTAGGCAATAACCCCCATGGCACCCCTACCCATTGGAATCCACTTGGAAAATGTGAGGTGCTCATTTAACTACAATTGTCAATTCCCAGTTAGCAATAGCCTTCAGCCACACCGCCAGATGGTAGACCACCCTCAACTGAGGCTGGCCCCATGTGGCCTCCCCCACCCCCCTTCAGGCACCGGGGTAGCTCACTGCTGCCTGTGAGTGAAGATGGTTACTCACCTGCTCGCGTCCCCGCAACAATCCTTCCGTCACCTTCACATTTTTAAAAAAGAGTACTAATCGGCACCGCATGAACACTTGCTGGGGAGGCCATTAGATAACAAGAGGCCGTTGGATAGGGGACCGCTCGCGTTAATTGTATGCAGATTGGGCTTAAGTGTTGATTATTGGTTCCTGGCCACACTACGGCGGAACCTTTATTTTGCCAATGGGAGGGGACCGGTTCTCATTTTTGGTGACTCCTGCAATTTAAGGATCTCTTCACGCTCTCGTTTAGGCCCCTCTCCTCCATCCCTCTGTATTCCCCTCTGCCTTTTTCAATTCCCCCCACACATTTTGCACGCTCCAAGGGTCTGTGTAACATCAGTCAAGGGTGATGGGACTGAGTGGACACTGTTGAAGGCAGGATAACCTTGAGAGAGCTAAACACTGGTGCTCCTCAATCTATGTCTGACCCCTACTTGTCTGCTGAGTGCTCGCTCACACCCGTCACCTGCACACGGTCTGCTGGGGACCAGGAGTGGAGGAGTCCAGGACCTCTATGTCTGGGGAGATTGGACATGGGATTGGTACTCAACCCGCATAGCGGAAGAAAGTGCCAGAGGTTTCATATTGGTCAAGGTCAACAAATTTAAATCAGTAATCTAAGTGTCCCCAACAGCCCCTCTCTGCCGATGGTGCCCCCCCCCCCTCCCTACCTCTCCCAGACACGCCCTCCCTAATGCCCTTTCAGTCATCCTCAACCTTCCAAGCTCTCCGATGTGTCTATGTGTGCCACAGGATGCATAGTAGAGATGGAGGCAGCCTACTGCTTACCGTGTCCCATTACCCTTGATGCCCCTGGCGAGCGTCCTCCGGGACCGGTGGGCCCTGGCGCACTTACCGGCAGCACATGTCCGTCATGCCGCACTGTACCGGATGCTGACTGCGAGACGCACCATTGTCAGGGGTGTGGAACTCGAGGGAGCTGGTGGCCGCCATGCCACTCCATAGCGTGCGTCCAGTTGACACCAAGCCCCCCTTCCTCCCAGTCGGGTCCTGGGATACACCTCGGGATGGAGGGGCAGCTGGATAGAGTCATGATTGCTCCTGCGTCATCTGGCCCTGCCAGCCCTGCCAGCTTCCCAATGTCTGCAGCACAGTGTCAACGCCGTAAGTGATGCTCCTCAGTGACTGGGTCATGCTCTGCAGTGCCTTGGTTCCGCCCACATGAGACTGCGACATGCCCCGCAACACCTCATCAATATTCACCTGGCACTGGATGACTTGCCGCGCGACTGGGACACGGTATCGAGGCACTTAGCCATGGCTGTTACTGACTGAGACATGCCTTGGACACCTCCACTCATGCTGCCAATGTCGTGCACCAGGCTCTCCACTGCAGTCACCACCCTAGCAATGCTGGCCTCGGTGCCACGCATTGCTGGAGCCATCTCCTGCACCCATCATCTCTGGGACTCCACCAATCGGCCATTGACCTGCTGGATTGTTGCTAATATTTCCCTCTATATCTCACGGCCGTATCCTATCATCTGCATCCGCTCCAGGTAAACCTGTTCCAGAGATCAGCATCTGACTGGGGCCCAGCTGGGTTCTGCAATCCAGCAGATCTCCAACTACTGCCTCGCCTGGACATTACTGTCGACACTTGACATGTATCATCAACTGTGAAGTGCTCACCAGAATGTGATCCAGAAGCCTGACCACTACCGTTGCCGGTCGAGGTGTGTGTCTGGTCATCCCCATCCTGGTGAAGTGTGGGGATGACAGCTGTGCCGCGAATATGGTGGAATCCTCGGAGCTCTCCTCCAAAGTTTTCTCTTGAGAGGCACAGTGGGGGGGGGGCTACTGTTGGGGGACCATCCCAATGGGCCGGCGGAGTCAGCTGGAGGGAGGAATGTGTCAGACTGTATGGCATGAACAACTCACGTTTGACAGTCCATCTGCATGAGACCATGGATCCTCACTTCACCGTGTGCAGACCTCTACAGTGGTCACTGATCTGCCCTTGGCAGCCCCCACGACCTCCAGGGTGGGTTCCTCATAGCGGGTGAGGAATTTGATATCCGCACCCCACCTCTGGTCTGCACCCTCTCCCGTCGGTTACGGGCCATCTGCAGGCACACAGAGGGGGTATCGTTAGCCGCACGCATAGTTCATCGCGGGGATGAGACGGGGTTGGGTGTGGGGAGATGGGCTGTATGGTGGGGGTTAGGGGGTGTGGGGAGGCTGGGTGGTATGGGGTATGGGGGGGGGCAGGGGATGTGGGCGGCACTACTGAACATGGTTGTGCCGGGGCACAGAACGGTGTTGGGTGGGGGCAGGGCCAGGTGCAGTTTCTTGGGAGGGGGGGGGGGGGGGGGGGGGGGGGTGGGGGTCCAGTGCCAACTCACCCGAGCTACCCAGTGGAAGCCATTGGTCTTTTGCAGCGCTGGGTGCTGATCCTCCAGTTTACGCTCACCGAGCTGACTGCCGCTGCTACTTCCTCCCACACAGCACTGGCTGGCCTGTGGCTGACACCCCAAGACCCTCAGGGGAACAGGGCATCCCGTCTGGCCATGACTGCTTCAAGTAATCTACCCATGTCTGCCTCCCCGAATTGTGGGGCTGGCCGTCTTGGCAGCATAGCTGCGAACTGAGTGGGGTTGTTAGCTGGCGAGTGAGGTCCTGGCGAATCACCCAACAGGACCATCATTTATGGCATGAAGCCTCATTAAGTGGATCGATTAACGTTTTATAGCGGTGACGACCTTGCAAGGCCGAGCGTTGGGAAGCTCGCGGCAGTTCCCGCTCACTACCACACTAAGAAACATTTTTTGTAAAATCACACCCAATAACTCTGCTTTTCTCTCCGCAGATGCTTTCAGGCCTGTAGAGTATTTCTATAATTTTCTGATTTTATTTCAGCTCTTCAGCATCCACAGTATTTTGCTTTTGCATGAGGTTATAGATTTCTGGAAATGTGGTTCTGCTGCTGTTGGCACTTCATGGATTCCCAGTTTGGAGCTGCTATATCTGTTCTGAATCTCTCCTATTTAGCACAGTGGTAGCGCCACACAATGCATTGGAAGCTGTCTCATCGTAAAGATGGGACTTTGTCTCCACACCTGCCAATACTGTCACGGACAAATTAATCTTTGTCTTCCAACTAGGTTAGCGTGAGGCCAGAATACTTTCTTCCTCTTGTTGGTACCCTCACCGGTTACCACAGACGCAGTGCAACAGACATGTCCTTCAGGACCTGATCAGCTTTGGCAGCAACGGTAGAAACATAGAAAAAATAGAAACAGGAAGAAGCCATTCGACCCTTCAAGCACATTCCACCATTCATTTTGATCATAGCTGATCATCAATAGTCTAATCCCGCTTTCCCCCATATCCTTTGATCCCCTACGCCCTAAGTGCTAAATCTAGCTGCTTCTTGAAACCATACAATTTTTCGGACTCAACTACTTCCAGTGGTAATGTATTCCACAGGTTGACCACTCGGAGGGAAAATAAATTGCTACTCATCTCTGTCCTAAATGGTCTACTCCTATCCTCAGACTGTGACCCCTGGTTCTGAACACACCCACCATCGGGAACATCCTTCCTGCATCTACCCTGTCTCGTCATGTTAGAATTTTATAGGTTTCTACGAGATCCCCCCTCATTGTTCCAAAATCCAGCGAATACGATAATTACCGATTCAATCTCTCCTCGTACGTCAATACTGCCATTCCAGGAATCCGTCTGGTAAATCTTCGCTGCACTCCCTCTATAGCTGGAACATCCTTCCTCAGATAAGGAAACCAACACTGCACACAATATTCCAGGTGTGGCCTCACCAAGGCCCTGTATAATTGCAGCAAGAAGTCTTACAACACCAGGTTAAAGTCCAACAGGTTTGTTTTGAATCACTAGCCTTCAGAGCACTGCTCCTTCCTCAGGTGAATGAAGAGATAGGTTCCAGAAAAATATATATTGTCAAAGTCAAAGATGCAAGACGATACTTTGAATGCGAGTCTTTGCAGGTAATTAAGTCTACAGGTCCAGATGGAGCAACTAGAGAGAGGGATAATCATGGGTTAAAGAGGTGTGAATTGTCTC
This sequence comes from Scyliorhinus canicula, assembly GCF_902713615.1. Lineage (NCBI taxonomy): Eukaryota > Metazoa > Chordata > Chondrichthyes > Carcharhiniformes > Scyliorhinidae > Scyliorhinus > Scyliorhinus canicula. The sequence continues at coordinate 29,069,998 of NC_052148.1, read as the reverse complement.
AAGCCAGGACAGTTGGTAGGATTTCGCAAGTCCAGGCCAGATTGTGGGGGGTGAATGTAATGCGACATGAATCCAAAGTCCCGGTTGAGGCCATACTCATGTGTGCAGAACTTGGCTATCAGTTCCTACTCGGCAATTCTGCGTTGCCACGCATCCTGAAGGCCGCCTTGGAGAACGCTTACCCGAAGATCAGAGGCTAAATGCCCCTGACTGCTGAAGTGTTCCCCAACTGGAAGGTAACATTCCTGCCTGGCGATTGTCGCGCGGTGTCCATTCATCCGTTGTCGCAGCGTCTGCATGGTCACGCCAATGTACCACGCTTTGGAACATCCTTTCCTGCAATGTATGAGGTAGTCAACATTGGCCGAGTCGCATGAGTACGTACCACGTACCTGGTGTGTGGTGTACTCACGTGTAATGGTGGTACCCATAACTATGATCTAGCACGTCTTGCAGAGATTGCCATGGCAGGGTTGTGTGGTGTCATGGTCACTGTTCTGAAAGCTGGGCAGTTTGCTGCAAACAATGGTTTGTTTGAGGTTGTGCGGTTGTTTGAAGGCAAGTAATGGGGGTGTGGGGATGACCTTGGCAAGATGTCTTCATCGATGATGTGTTGAAGGCTGCGAAGAAGATGTTGTCGTTTCTCCGCTCTGGGGAAGTACTGGACGGCGAAGGGTATTCTGTCGGTTGTGTCCTGTGTTTGACTTCTGAGGAGGTCGGTGCGGTTTTTTGTTGGAACTGTCGATCGTTGGAACTGTTGATTCGAAACAAACCTGTTGGACTTTAACCTGGTGTTGTAAGACTTTTTACTGTGCTCACCCCAGTCCAATGCCGGCATCTCCACATCATAATTGCAGCAAAACATCCTTGCTCCTGTACTCGAATCCTCTCGCAATGAAGGCCAGCATACAATCTGCCTTCTTTACCGCCTGCTGCACCTAACATGCTTACCTTCAGTGACTGGTGTACGAGGACACCCAGGACTCATTGCACGTTCCCCTCTCCCAATTTACGACCATTCAGATGATATTCTGCCTTCTTGTTTTAGCTACCAAAGTGGAAAACCTCACATTTATCCAAATTATACTGCATCTGCCATTCATTTTCCTACTCATACAAATTGTCCAAATCACACTGAAATATCTCTGCAGCCTCCTCACAGCTCACCCTCCCACCCAACTTGGTGTCATCTGCAAATTTCGAGATATGACATTTTGTTCCCTCATCTAAATCATTGATATATATTGTGACTAGCTGTGACCAGCACCGATCCCTGTGGTACCCCTCTGGTCACTGCCTACCAATTTGAAAAAGGCCTGTTAATTCCTACCCTTTGTTTCCTGTTGTTATGGGCCAGGGTTTAGAGAACCAAATTATATCATGGAGTTCACCTGACCCACAACTGTTTATAGATTTTGATTATGAGGAGCACAAGGTGTTATGCAGTAGAGGCCTTAAGCACTTATAATCAAAAACAAAGTTTATTCTATGAATTCAGTTAACATTTTATAAACACAGTAAACATTTTTATTAATTACAAACATAAATATCCCCCACAGATACAGTACTCTATATATAACCCTTAATAACTTCCCTTTACTGTTTCACTCAAGTAGCAACATCCATAAATCAAACAATCCCTTTTACCACAAAACAGTAGGTTTGAATTCCTTCCAGAACTGTTATTACTTTGAAGTTATCAAGTGATCTCGAGACACCTTTTTAACATGCAGAGAGAGAGAGACTCCAAGATCCTTGTAGTCTGAATACAGCTTCCAACGGTCTAAACCAAAAGTAAAACTCAGAGCCACAAACAGCTTGCAGCTCAAAACGAAAGTAAAAACCAGAGCCACAGTCCAGCTCCACCCACACAGTGACATCACTGCAGCCATTTGCGAAGACAAACATTTCTTAAAGGGACATTCCCATGACACTGTCTGCCAACCAGTTTTCTGTCCATCTCAGTACACTACCCCCAATCCCATGTGCTTTAATTTTTGCACACTAATCTTTTATGCAGGACTTTGTCAAAAGCTTTCTGAAAGTCCAAATACACCACATCCACTGGCTCCCCTTCATCAATCCTACTAGTTACATCCTCGAAGAATTCCAGTAGGTTTGTCAAGCATGATTTCTCCTTCATAAATCTATGCTGACTCTGTCCAATCCTGCCACTGATTTCCAAGTGCTCTGCTCTAAAATCTTTGATAATGGATTCTAGAATTTTTCCCACTAAGTTTTTTGCTTACTGGTCTATAATTTCCTGCCTTCTCTGTTCCCCCCTTTTTAGATAGTGGAGTTACATTAGCCACACTCCACTGAGCCCCTCCTGATGATGGACATTGAAGTCCCCTGCCAACCAGCTGAGAATTCTGAATTCTCCCTCTGTGTACCCGAACAGGCGCCGGAATGCGGCGACTAAGGGCTTTTCACAGTAACTTCATTGCAGTGTTAATGTAAGCCTACTTGTGACAATAAAAGGTTAAAAAAAGCAGTACATTCTGTGCCCTTGGTGTTTCTTCCTCGGTGCTTGTTCCAAATTGTGTTCAAAGGGAGGAATATCGATCTATCAACTGAGACAGGGATGTTGGCGGTAGTAGGAGCTTTTCTTGTTCATGTTTGATTTGATACCATGAGACTTTGTGGGGTCCAGGCCCAAAAGTTTAAACTTCCCAGGGCCTCTTGCTCCTGATTGTGTCCAGATACAATCATCTTCAGCTACTTCATCTTTTTTTCTTACAATTAGAGTACCCAATTATTTTTTCCAATTAAGGGACATTTTAGCATGGCCAATCTATCTACCCTGCGCATCTTTTGGGTTGTGGAGGTGAAACCACACAGACACGGGAAGAATGTGCAAACTCCACATGGACAGTGACCCAGGGCCGGGATTCGAACCTGGGTCCTCAACGCCGGCAACCACTGTGCCACCATGCTTCCCTATCAGCTACTTCATCAATGTCTGTCCCTCCACCATAAGGTCAGAAATGGGAATGTTCACCAATGATAAAAATTGTGTTCAGTACCATTCACAACCACTCAGATACTAAAACTGCCCAAGCCCACATGCAGCAAGACCTGGGCAACTTTCAGTCTTGGTTTAATAAGCAACAAGTAAAATTCATGCCACATAATGTTATCTCCAACTAGAATCTAACCATCTCCCCATGACGTTCAACAGCATTACCACTTCACCATCAACATCCTGAGGGTCAACATTGATCAGAATCTGATCTGGAAAAGCCACATAAATACAATGGTTGAAAGAGCAGGTCAGAAATTGAAAATTCAGTGACGAGAAACTCACCTCCTGACTCCCCAAAGCGTGCCCACCATCTACAAGACACAAGTGAGGAGTGCAATGGAATACTCTCTGTAATGATATCTAATATATCATCTTTGTATTTTTCATCTTTGTATATATGAATGATCGTATAGAATAGTATGTAATTACAGCATCCAGCCACTAGATGGAGTAAGAGCACATCTCACAACCCACACGGTGGTCCACATGATCTTGGGGAGTGAGTTAGTAGAGAGGGTTGGAAACTGTCATGTTTTTCAGTAGTTCTGTGTGTTGTAGTTCTTTGATCTAATACTTTGCTTTTTCATCATACTTAAGAATTCACAATCTATAGTGTAAATAAATTGACTTTGATTCAGTACAAAGTCAGCATGTTCTTGGTAGCAACACTACAATCTTAATAATATTAATTTAAACAAACAAAGAACATCACACTCTCCACTTACTTGGATGAGTGCAGCTCCAATAACACTCAAGAAGCTCGGCACCATTCAGGATAAAGCAGCCACCTCGGCACCTCATCCGCCACCTTAGACATTCACTCCCTCCACCACTGACGCACAGTGACTGCAGTGTGTACCATCTACAAGATGTACTGCAGAAACTCACCAAGGCTCCTTTGACATCACATTTCAAATCCACAACCTCTACCACATGGAAGGTCATAGGCAGCAAGTGGATTGGAACATCACCACCTTCGAGTTCTCCTCAATGTCACAATGCATCCTAACTTGGAAATATAACTGTTCCTTTACTCTCACTTGGCCTTAATCCTGGAACTCCCTCCCTAATTGCACTGTGGTACTACCTATACCACATGGACTGCAGCCGTGGATGATGGCCACTCACCACCTTCTCAAGGGTAATTCACACAAGTATGATTGTGAGGTGGCATAGTGGTTAGCACTGCTGCCTCACAGTGCCAGGGATCCGGGTTCAATTCCGGCTTCAAGTGACTGCCTGTGTGGAGTTTGCACTTTCTCCCCGTGTCTGCGTGGGTTTCCTCCCGGTGCTCCAATTTCCTCCCACAGTTCAAAGATGTGCAGGTTAGGTGGATTGGTCATGATAAATTGCCCCTTAGGGTGGGATAGCAGGAATCGGACGGGGGATTGGGTTGTGTGGTGGTTCAAAGTGTCGGTGTGGACTTGATGGACTGAATGGCCTCCTTCTGCACAGTAGTGATTCGATAATGTAGTTGTTTGACTGTGGGACATCTCTCCCATTTTGTCACATGGTCCCAGGTGCCTTTGAGGAGGATTTTGCAGGGTGAGTTCATTGTCTCCGAATCTGGTGCCTGCATGCAGGGTGGGCTGTCCAGTTTCACTTCTATATGAAAGCAAAATACTGAGGATGTTGGAAATTTGACATTAAAACACAAAATGTTAGAAAACTCAGCAGGCATGACAGTGCCTGTGGAGACAAAGACGGTGGGTGGAATTTAATCGCGGTGACAGAGGTCTTGCTCTCCAGGGAGCTGCTGAGAGCCCCACGTTTCCTCCTTTGCTTTTTGGGATAATCGCAAGGCGATTGCTCCTCCCACCGCTGGTTGAATAACTGTAGCGACGAGATGAGGCCCTTAAGTGGGCATTAGTTGCCACCCACATAACTTGCCATCCCAGACTTAATGGGCACACAGGCAGGAAGGCGTCACGTTCTCCACTCTGCACCCTCTAGTCTAAGTAAATGCCCCTCCACCTCCAAACCCACCTCAGGGGAGGGCATTAAGTCCCACCATTTCAATGGTGTCACCATTTCAGGTCCGTGACCTTTCCTCAGAACTCTGATGCTCCACAGAGGCTGCCAGGCAGGCTTAGTATTTCCAGCAATTTTTGTTTTTATTTTGTTTTTATTCTAGTTTTTCTGCAATTTTTTTTTCCCTGCCGAGTGGCCATTTCAGACGGCAGTCAACAATTTCTTTTGGAATTCACCAGATTTCCTTCAGGTAATGCTGAAGGAAATATGTGCGAAACGGCCCAATTGGATGGAGGCACTTAATCTTTATTAACTATATGCAAATCCCAGCTATCAACTCTCTCACCCCTGCAGAGTTGAATCATTACAGGGCAAGGCTGGATACACTCTCACAGTGAATGGATTATGGAGCAAAAATTAATAAATTAGCTGCTTTGTCGGCACACATCCTCATGATGTGGTGTAAAAATAGTCATGACCCAAATATGATAAATAGAATCATGGAGTCATAGAAACGTTATAGCACAGAAGGAGGCTATTCAGCCCATCTTGTCCATGCCAGCCCAAGGACACCCAAGTGATCTTTCTAACTTGGCCTTCCTGCACCCGGCCCATAGCCCTGTAGCTTAGAGCACTTAAGGTGAAGATCCAGGTATTTCTAAAAAGAGTTTAGGGTCTCTGCCTCCACCACCAACTCAGGCAGTGAATTCCAGTCTCCCTCTGAGTGAAAAAGTTCTTCCTCATGTCCCCTCGACACCTTCTGCCACTTATCTTGAATCTATGTCCCCTGGCTTTAGAATTCTGCAATAGTATCACCAAGGGATATAATTTGATCCTGTCCACTCTTTTATCTATTCCCCTCATAATTTTGCACACCGAAATTAAGTTGCCCCTCAGCCTTCTTTGTTCCAAGGAAAATAACCCCAACCTATCTAATGATGACAGACTGGTTACTTATTGATCACTATCCAACCAATGGGCACTGTTGTGTCTAAGAGTTTTACAGCACAAAAAGATGCCCTTCGGCCCATCCTGTCTGTCCATTGGCTTAGTAATGCTGAGGAAGGGATAAATTCATTTTTAAAAATCCATGTGCTTGACATACTGGCCTGTCACACGAATCTTTTATATGTAAAGATTATTATTATTAATAATAAAAAGCAACATCCAGTGCCATAAGCACGGAATTGGGGACGTTCCTCTGTCACAATTTGAGGCTCAAGTTGCTTATTCACCCTTGTGTTGCTTCAGCCTTTCAACCACGGAGGCCGCCTCAGCCATCATTGATTCACTGAGATAGCCGAGACTCATCCATCGCTAAAATAGAGAGCCTGTTGACGCTTCAGAAAATGGGGCTGGATTCTCCGCTGTTGGGATTCTTCATAGTGCCAGTGCCCAGGGATTTCCCGACGGGATGGAGAATCTCGCCCATGTTGTCTGCCTCTCACCTGATATAAAAGTGCTGCTGTGCCTTAGTGGTACCTAGCAAGCATTGGCCTAATCCAAAAAGTTTTTCAGCTTTGCACTCTGTGTCCATGAACACACGGGAACATTGCGAAAAACACAGAAGGTGAAAATAACACGGGTCACAGAAGTAGATAATGGCACTGAAACATTCCTCTCCCCATTACTATGGTCCTTTCACTGTCTTACTGTATTTCACTTTGGGTTCTCTGTCTTTATTTGCCTGTTCCTTTACAACTTCACAGCTTCCTGTGTTTTCCTTGTCCTCTGAAATAAAACCTCACCCAGCTTTAATAATGATGGTAAATAATTTTCATCTATACGTCCTATTTTTATGGTGTTCTCCAGTTTTTTCAGCGCTCATAAAATTCTGGGATTTATTGAGATGTTTAATGTGCATGGGAATAATGGCCCAGAAATTGGTCAGTGCTGGCCAGCCGATACAAACCGTGTAGCCATTGATTCTTTCACCGGAGCAGGGAGGCCCAAGAGCACCTTACATTAGGTCCTAAGCCTTGTTTAGAGGAGGTTTGTTGGTGAAGAGGATTTCAATTGGGCCCTGAGTGAGTCCAGAGAGAGGAGGGGTGAAGACCTGGGGAGAGCTGGTAGGGAGAGGGGCGACTGGGAATGGAAGGAAGTGATCGGGGGGCAGTTGGTATCTGGAAGAGGTAAGTGTGGGGGACAAATGTTCAGGGGGAAAGGAGGCCAATCAGAAGCAGGTCAACTGGGAGCCAGTGATGGTGGTCTTGGGCACTGCAAGGTGGAGCACTCCTTCGTCCCCTGTGAGTATTTTTACTAAGCATGGGCAAAATTATCTGTTTGAGAGACAAAAAGAGTTGATGCTGGGACTGAATTGGGTGTGGTTTGTGTTTCTGTTGGTGGCGCTATTCGGTAAGAAAGTCAGGACATGCAATTGGGCACGAATTCTGAGCAATTCCTGGCCCAGCGAGCTTTCTAACCACTGGGGCTGGAGTTAGCGCTAAAAAGCCTGGCAGCAGGAGCTGTTTTTAAACACTCACTTAACACACACTCACTGCAGCTACCAAGATGGTTCACAGAAAACCTGACCCCCGAGGTCAGGGATGCCAGTGAGGAGCGGAGGGCCCCGCGAGTGCATCATGGAAGGGTGGAACATGAAGTCTCCAACCTGCTAATCAGATTTAAATGCATGAAAATGCCTGTTTGGCAAGCTCTTGCTGCTGGGAAGGTGCTGGAACATGGCGCCCAAAATGGATTTTTGCCAGATGCCTGATTCCCGCCTGATCGCGATTTGTGTTTCCAGGGTCGCAAGTCAGAGAATCCAGTCCCATATCTTCTTCATAACAGTCATCCACTAGTCATTTTAAGACCTCAATTAAGCTGCGTGTTGACCACTTTTTTCTCGAAGCTGCCGGCGAGGTGTCCAGGTCATCCAAGTTTGCATCAGGGCCTTAAATTGGAATTAGGCCTTTGATTTACATTTACAAAAACCTGCTTATGTCCTACACTGGTTATTGGTGACTTTTTTTCTGCCTTCACCCATGGGAGCATGTACACTCCTCTGACACTTTGACACTCTGACACTTTGGATACTCAGTACCATCAATTGAACACGAGACGAGTTGCTGAACAAAAGTATGGCTTTAATCTACTAGATGTTAGCCCTGCGGTCGATTACAGTAGAAGGACAACAGCCGGGAGTACTGGGTATTTATACCCCGCCCTGGAGGCGGGGTTAACTCAGCCTCTCGACCAATCGGGGAGCCGTCACATGACTGGTCTCAACCAACCGGTCGAGAGGCACATGACCGACCATGGCCAATGGTAAGCCGGTGTTCTGCACCAATGGCAGGCAGCTATGCTAATCATCCCACCACGTTCACCCCTTGCAGAGAAAGAAGCCGGGGGGGGGGGGGGGGGGGGGGGGGGGACCTGGTGGTATGAGTAGTAAGGAGAGAAGGAAAAAAAAATGTATCCTTGGCTTCCCACTGGCCCAGACATTTAGCAACAGTACATAGTGTCCATACAAGGTCCATGGTGGTGTTGAAGTTAAATGGACACGATCAGCCTTTTCGTTGCCCGTGACGTCCTGGCAGACCGCCGCAGTGGAGTTGGTGACATTGGTTCAGCCGATGATGGTGGTTCAGCTGATGTCCTGGACTCCGGGAGCGATGGTCCTTGAACTGTCTCCGTACCCCGGTCTGGTGGGGGAGACGCCATGGATGAGGGAGGGGTGGCCTGAGTGGGGCGCTGGGGGAAAAGGGACAGGGGGGGTCTGTGGTGAAGGGGGGGGAGGGCCGCACGCCGGCGGGTGGCAGGTCCCTGAGGGAGACCGTGTCCTGCCGACCGTCGGGGTACTCCACGTACGCATACTGCGGGTTAGCGTGGAGTAACTGGACTTGTTCCACCAACGGGTCGGACTTGTGCACCCGCACATGCTTCCGGAACAAGATGGGTCCGGGGCTGGCCAGCCACGTCGGGAGAGGGGATCCGAGGACGACTTCCTAGAGAAAACAAGAAGACGTTCATGAGGTGTCTGATTAGTTGTAATACAGAGGAGGGAGCGGATAGAATGTAGGGCATCGGGGATAACCTCTTGCCATCAGGAAATAGGGAGATCACTGGACCGGAGGGCCAGTAGTATGGTCTTCCAGATGGTACCATTCTCCCGCTCGACCTGTCCGTTACCCCGGGGGTTATAGCTGGTCGTCCTGCTAGAGGCAATGCCCCTGCTGAGCAGGAATTGACGCAGCTCGTCGCTCATAAAGGAGGACCCCCGATCGCTGTGTATGTACGCGGGGTAGCCGAACAGGGAGAAGATGGAGAGGAGGGCCTTAATGACGGTCGATGTGGTCATGTCGGGGCAGGGAATGGCGAAGAGGAAGCGGGAGTATTCATCGATCACCGTCAGGAAGTAAATATTCCTGCTGCTAGAGGGAAGAGGCCCCTTGAAGTCTATGCTGAGACGTTCGAAGGGGCGGGATGCTTTGATCAGACGCGCATGCTCGGGGTGGTAGAAGTGCGGTTTGCACTCTGCGCAGATGTGGCAGTCACGGGTTACTGTCCTGACTTCCTCGATGGAGTAGGGCAGGTTGCGGGTCTTTATGAAATGATAGAAACGGGTCATCCCTGGATGGCAGAGGTCCGCATGGAGGGAGCGGAGGCGGTCTATCTGCGCGCTGGCGCAGGTACCGCGGGACAGGGCATCAGGAGGCTCATTGAGCTTCCCTGGACGATACAAGATATCATTGTTGTACGTGGACAACTCGATTCGCCACCGCAAGATCTTGTCGTTCTTAATCTTGCCCCTCTGTGCATTATCGAACATGAAGGCTACTGACCATTGGTCTGTGAGGAGGGTAAACTTCCTGCCGGCCAAATAGTGCCTCCAATGTCGCACAGCTTCGACTATGGCCTGGGCTTCCTTTTCCACTGAGGCGTGGCGGAGTTCAGAAGCCTGGAGGGTTCGGGAGAAGAAGGCCACGGGTCTGCCCGCTTGGTTCAGGGTGGCCGCCAGAGCTACTTCTGATGCATCGCTCTCGACCTGAAAGGGGAGGGACTCGTCGATGGTGCGCATCGTGGCCTTTGCGATGTCCGCTTTGATGCGGCTAAAGGCCTGGCAGGCCTCTGACGAAGGAGGGAAGGTCGTGGACTGAATGAGGGGACGGGCCTTGTCGGCGTAATTGGGAACCCATTGGGAGTAGTAAGCGAAGAAACTCAGGCAGCGTTTAAGGGATTTGAGGGTATTGGGGAGGGGGAGTTCCATCAGGGGGTGCATGCGTTCGGGGTCGGGGCCTATCACTCCTTTACGCACTACGTAGCCGAGGATGGCTAGACGGACGGTGCTAAACACGCACTTATCCTTATTGTAAGTTAGGTTAAGGAGTTTTGCGGTTTTGAGGAATTTCGGAGGTTGGTGTCATGGTCCTGCTGGTCGTGGCCGCAGATGGTGACATTATCGAGATACGAGAAGGTAGCCCGTAATCCGTACTTGTCGACCATTCGATCCACCTCCTGTTGGTAGACCGAGACCCCATTTGTGACACCGAATGGAACCCTGAGGAAGTGGTAGAGGTGCCCATCTGCCTCGAACGCGGTATACTTGCGGTCACTCGCGCGGATGGGGAGCTGGTGATAGGCGGACTTGAGGTCCACCGTGGAGAAGACTTTGTATTTCGCAATCTCGTTTACCACGGCGGAAATACGGGGGAGAGGATACGCGTCCAGTTGCGTAAACCGGTTGATGGTCTGGCTGTAGTGGATGACCATCTGGTTTTTCTCCCCAGTCCGGACCACCAGCACTTGGGCTCGCCAGGGACTGTTGCTGGCCTCGATGACCCCTTCCTTCAGCAACCTATGGACCTCGGACCTGATGAAGGTCCGGTCCTGGGCGCTGTACCGTCTGCTCCGGGTCACGACGGGTTTGCAATCGGGGGTGAGATTAGCAAACAAGGAGGGGGGGTCCACTTAGAGGGACGCGAGGCTGCAGGGGGGTATAGGGCCGCCGAATTGGAAGGTCAAGCTCTGCAGGTTGCACTGGAAGTCCAGTCTTAGGAGTGCCGGCGCGCAAAGGTCGGGGAGGATAAGGAGTTTATAATTTTTTAAAACCTTCCCCAGGACCGTGAGGTCCGCGATGCAGCACCCGGTGATGCGGACGGAGTGCGAACCTGAGGCTAACCCGATTTTGTGTTTTACAGGGTGGACAGGGAGCACGCAGTGTCTTACCGTGTCAGGGTGTACGAAGCTTTCCGTGCTCCCGGAGTCCAGCAGGCAGCCCGTCTTGTGGCCGTTGAGGTGGATTTGCGTCGTCGTCTTGGCGAGCGTGCGTCGACGTGACTGGTTGAGCTGAATGGCCGCGAGCCGTGGAGAAGATCCATAGTCGTCGTCGTTGGCCGAGTGGGTGCTGGCAGGACCTTGTGTGCCAGTCCAGGATGGCGACGCCCAGGACCCGCACGTGGAGTCGGGGCCGTAAGATGGCGGCGCCCAGGACCTGCACGTGGCGTCCGGGGCCCAAGATGGCGGTGCCCGCAGGGCCCTCATGGTTGCTGGGGGCAGGGTTAGCGGTGCCGGCGGGCCGATCGGAGCGGCTGAGAGCGGGGGCAGAGAGGTGTGCAGGCTGGGCGCAGGGGCCCGGGGGCGGGGGGGGGGGGGGGGGGGGGGGGGGAGGGATTGACGCGGTGCGCTGGAAGGGCCCGGAGGAGGAGATCCCCGGTCGCTGCGCGGCACAACAGTGACCGATTTGGCCTGGCAGACCGACGAAAAATGGCCCTTCTACCCGCAGGTCTTACAAAGGGCGGAACGGGCTGGGCAGCGCGGGCGGGGGTGTTTGGCAAGCCCACAGAAATAGCAGCGGGCCCCGCGAACTTGTCGGGGCGTCCCGCGGCGGAGGCCTGAAGGGGGTCAGGAGCGGCGGATGGCGGTGGGGAAGCATGCCAGGAGGCCCAAGGCGCTGCAGCGCAACTGGGGACATAGGCGCGGGCGTTTAAGTCGGCGACTTCCAGGGAGGTGGAGAGAGTCCGTGCCTCAGTTAGGCTGAGGTCGTCTTTTTCCAGCATCTGCTGGCGGATAGCGGGGGACTGCATCCCAGCCACGTAAGCATCTCTAATCAGAAGTTCCATGTGCTCAGTGGCTGAAACTTAGAGGCAGGCGCAATTCCTCCCCAGGACAGCGAGGGCCCAGTAAAAATCGTCTAAGGACTCACCGGGGAACTGTTGTCTGGTAGCCAGCAGATGTCGGGCGAACACTCGGTTTCCGGCTTAAGAAATTGTCCTTTTAGCTTATCCATGGCCACGTCGTATTCCTTTTCTTCCCCTATCATCGCATAGGCTGCCATGCCCATGCTGGAATGGAGAATATGAAGCTTCTGTGCCATGGTGGGGGGGGCTGCTTGCGGTCGCCAGATAGCTATCGAAACACACCAGCCAATGCTTGAAGATTTCCGATGCGTTCGGAGTTTGCGGGCTGATGCGGAGGCATTCGGGCTTGATCCGGAGCTCCATCTACAAATTTCGAGTAGATTAAATTGATGTACCATCAATTGAACGCGAGACGAGTTGCTGAACAAAAGTATGGCTTTAATCTACTAGATGTTAGCCCTGCGGTCGATTACAGTAGAAGGACAACAGCCGGGAGTACTGGGTATTTACACCCCGCCCTGGAGGCGGGGTTAACTCAGCCTTTCGACCAATCGGGGAACCGTCACATGACTGGTCGCAACCAACCGGTTGAGAGGCACATGACCGACCAGGGCCAATGGTAAGCCGGTGTTCTGCACCAATGGCAGGCAGCTATGCTAATCATACCACCACAGGCCTTTGATTTGCATTTACAAAAACCTGAAAGCTTATGTCCTACACTGGTTATTGGTGATTTTTTTTCTGCTTTCACCCGTGGGAGCATGTACACTCCTCTGACACTTTGACACTCTGACACTTTGGATACTCAGGCATCCATTATGTGCCTGGCAATGTGCCTACTGAAGCTTGATATGAGCACGATACCACAGGGAATGACCCGAACAGGTGCTGGAATGTGGCGACTAGGGGCTTTTCACAGTAACTTCATTGAAGCCTACTTGTGACAATAAGCAATTATTATTATTATGTTGGTAAGATTATTGCTCATCCCTAGTAGCTCTGGCAAGGAAGTGGTGTGCTTTTAACAAGTTTCGATGCAGTGCTTTTAACAATTGGTTCTGTACAAAATGGATTGTGAGAGCACTTCAAAGAACATTAAGAGTCAACCACAGGCTGTAGAACTCCAGGCCAGACAAGCAGATTTTGCTTGCTGCAAGTCAGTTAAGACTTAATTGAGTTTCTCCAGCAATCTGGCTGCTTTCATCTTTATTTTTATCTCATGCCCGCCCTTAAAATAGCAAAATCATTGAATTCAATACTCTATCTTGTCAAGGTGCCACTCTTGCTCATGTGGCGGAATATTATCAGCGATGGATGGAGGGGGGAAGCACTTTAAAGTGGTGGGGAACAGATTCCCAATGTCTTCCCTCCACCGGCAAGTTTTCCCTGGGTGGATGGGTTATGGTATCGGGAGCACACACAGTAACGGTGGGCAGGCAGGCCCTTGAGCCTGTTACAATTTTACACATTTTCGATGGAGTGCACAGAGCGTTGATGAATCGGTTGTGCAAAGGAGGTGAGAGTTCAGTCGCAGCTGTGATGGTTAACGATCAGCATTTAGTTCTGCGTTCATAAGCAGGCTGCCTCAGGTGAGGGAATCGAAGGCTGGGACTTTGAGAGGATTGCAGAGCGATGGCATGCCATATAGCGGATGACTCCCAGGTCCCCGGAAGCATATGCAACCAAAGCAAATGAGAGGATCAGTGGATGATGCCGTGAATTCTCCAAAGTTAATTTAGCGCTCTACGTTCAGAGTTTTGCTCCTCCAGTGAGGACAAGGAAGAGGAAGCAGCATAGGAGCAATAAGGCAGTCTAATATTGGATGAAGGCATTATCCACCCCAATGGTAATACGGATAAAGGCTGAGCTTCATTGAAATGTTGGAGAATTGGTGTCTCTGAAGACTGTGGCTAACAGGACAGGTGGCTGTTGACCTCTGCTGAATGCTGGAAAAGGCGTTAAAAATCTAATAATCTTTATTAGTGTCACAAGTAGGCTTACATTAACACTGCAATGAAGTAACTGTGAAAAGCCCCTTGTCGCCACACTCCGGCTCCTGTTCGGGTACACTGAGGGAGAATTCAGAATGTTCAATTCACCGAACGAAAGCACATCTTTCGAGACTTGTTGGAGCAAACCGGAGCACTCGGAGGAAACCCACGCAGCCACAGGGAGAATGTGCAGACTCTGGACAGACAGTGACCCAAGCCAGGAGTCAAACCCAGGTCCCTGGAGCTGTGAAGCAACAGTGCTAACCACTGTGCTACCGTGCCGCCCATAGATAAGGCCACAGGATGTGGTAGCCACCCATTGCCTGTGGCATTGAAGGTGATCTAGCTACTCAACGTTTTGGATCGGGGCGCGATTCTCCTACCTCATTGCGCTCTTGCTCGAGCAAAACGAGGCCGGTGAATAACAGGAGGGGAGGTAAACGAGAACCGCTTTGGGTACCAAACCGTTTGCAATGCAACTGTCCAGCTCCTTTAGGCAAAATCGGGATCCTGCTGTGATGTGGCACGAAACCAATTTCACCACTGAAGCCCTATTTCCATACAATTAATGGGAGCCACCCCATATCCAATGGCCTCATGTCATTCAGTGGCCTCACCAGCAAGTGGTCACGCTGGCACCAATTAGTACTCCTATTAAAAAACGTGAACCGACTGCATGGACTGCTGCGGGGAGCCGAGGAGGTGACCAGCCACCTTCACTCCCAGGCAGTGAGCCAGGGGGCATACTGGACATGCTGCCCCTGTCCCCGGGAGCACAGTAAGAAGTCTTACAACACCAGGTTAAAGTCCAACAGGTTTGTTTCAAACACGAGCTTTCGGAGCACGGCTCCTTCTTCATTCACCTGAAGAAGGAGCCGTGCTCCGAAAGCTCGTGTTTGAAACAAACCTGTTGGACTTTAACCTGGTGTTGTAAGACTTCTTACTGTGCTCACCCCAGTCCAACGCCGGCATCTCCACATCCTGTCCCCGGGGAGTAGGGAGTATCAGGACTGTTGGGGTGGGGGCTGTGTGACGGTGGAGTGGGGGGGGGAGGGGAGGACATGCGCCGGTCCACCATGTCAATCCATGGACCATATGTTCCCATACCGGGGGCAACCCGAGCCCTACCAACCACCCACAACTCCCACTGAAGGCTATTGCTATCAGGGAATTGACAATCGTGATTAAATGAGCACTTCACACATCCCAGGTGGATCTCGAGGGTGGGCGGGCCATGTAGCATGTGGGGCTCATTGCCAGGCATCCCAATCACACCTTGATGCATGGACACTGTGCTTGAACACTGTGGGAGGCAGCACCACAGACGCTGGGGCCATCCCAGCTGGTGGCGTCGGCTGGAAGACTCACGGGGGAATGAACCTGTGGTCAGTGGGAGGAATGGGTCAGTCTGTGTGGCATTAACTGCTCACATTTGACAGGCCATCTGAATGGGGCCCAGTGGATCCTGACCTCATAGAATTTACAGTGCAGAAGGAGGACATTCAGCCCATCGAGTCTGCACCAGCTCTTGGAAAGAGCACCCTACTTAAGCCCACGCCTCCACCCTATCCCCGTAACCCAGTAACCCCACCTAGCCTTTTTGGACACTAAGGGCAATTTAGCATGGCCAATCTATCTAACCTGCACATCTTTGGGAGGAAACCGGAGCACCCTGAGGAAACCCACGCAGACATGGGCCTCGCCAGGCTGAGCGCCGGGAAGCTCGCGGCAGTTCCCACTTGCTCCCACACTTAGAAATCTTTCCGGAGAATCGGGCCCAGGGTCTTTCCAGGGATGATCTGGAGATATTTGTGGGACCTCTCAGTGAGCCCTCCATCACTGCAGCCGGCAGGTGACCGCTGCCTCGTTCCAGAGGGCAGTGCAATGTATTCGGCAGCGCACCGAGAAGTCCAGTCAGGTCTCGAGGACAATCAGATTTGGGGTTGTGGCAGGTTAGAAATAACTTTTTTAATGCAGTGAGCAGCACTGATCTAGTACTTGCTGCCCAGGAGGAACTAGGCACTCGAGGGAAGTAAACCTGCAGGTCTGCGGCAAGAGAGCAGAGGAATAGAATAAATTGGATTACTCGACAGAGCTGGCATGGATTCAACGGGCACACCGGCCTCCTTCTGTACCGTAATAACCCTGTGGCTCTGTGAAAGCAGCAATCAAAATGACCATGTAATTCATGCAAAGCGCAGGCGGTGATAAATCAGCTTCCCTCATATCCCACTTTTCAAGCTGCAAGGAAAGATTGAATTCCCAGAACACTGGACGAATCGGAATGTAATTGCAGAAGATGATAGGAAAGCTGCAAACAGAGGAACAGGAGGGAACTCTGTGTACATGCTTTAAATATAAGCAATATTTGGTCGTATTTGAGCTTTTTCGCAGGCACTCATGTTCATATGGGATTAAGCCAATTCAATCCAATTTTCTTACAGGTTTATGATGTTATTTAAACCCATTTAAGTGTTACTGCTTGTAACTGTCATGTACTCTCTCCATATGATCGTCTGAAATAAACAGCTGATGGTTCTGGAGCTTTCAATAACCATCTAATCAGAAAAAGTTGTATAATTAAGTAAAAAAAAACACCACACGCTGTTCACAATTTGAGTATTCTTGAAGGATCTTTTTTCACTCCAGTCACGTTCTGTTTTGCCCGATTTCGAAGTACTTTCTCTTATGATTGCTCCATCATTAAAGAAGATTGGCTACCACTTATCTCTGAAATGTAACATGCCACACTATCGTCCTTTTGCATATATAAGACCGTTGGGAAACAAAAGCCCAATTGATCTGCTGTTCACGTATCTCATAGCAGAAATGAAGAGGGTTAATTTGTAACCTATTCCTTTGATTGCTATGGACAGTCTTGGACCCTGCCTTTGTGTGGCAAATTTGCTTCAGTCTCATTTTACCCATCATGGGGGCTGACACCTGTCGAAAAGACTGAATGGGGTTTTCCTTCTCTCTAAATCTCAGATGCAGGGCTGGATTTGATGCCATCCCCACTGGGTGTGTTTTTGGCATGGGGTTGGGTGGGGGTGGCGCAGTTGGGGGGCATGTAAAATACAAAGGGCATAAAATCCACCACCTTCCCTCCCACTGCCCAGTTGTGCCCAATAACATGGTAGATGACCGAGCGCCATAATTAGCAGCCAGCCCGCCATTCATAAATAAACAATTAAGAGTCAATTGAGCGTGCCATCAAGCCAATTGACCCAGAAACACTGCCCACTCCATAAAACTCTTGGTGTGGGCAGGCGAGCGAGTGTTGGCAGGCCATCTTTTAGCAAACTTCCCCAAAGGCATGAAGTAAAGAGTTGGCATGTCCTTCCGGTGATACCCTGTGCACATCGGGGGCACCTCCTCCCAAGGTGATATACCAGACTCCAAATCCTCAATGGAATATAGTTTCAAGTCAGGATAGTGTGTGGCTTGAAGGGGTCTTGCAAGTGACGGTGTTCCCATGCATCTGCGGCCGTTGTCCTTCCAGCTGGTAGAGCTTGTGGATTGGGAAGGTGCTGTCGAAGGAGCACTTGGTGAGTTCCTGCGGTGTACTCTGTGGATGGTACGCATGGCTGCTGCTGCATGACAGTGGTAGAATGGAGTTAATGTTGAAGATGGTGAATGGGGTGGCAACCAAACAGGCTGCTTTGCTGAACTTCTTGAGCATTGCTGGAGCTGCACTCATCCAAGCTAATATTCCATCACACTGCTGACTGTGCCTTGCAGCGGGTGGACAGACTTTGGGGAGTCTGGAAGCGAGCTACTTTCCGCACAATTCCAAGCCTCAACCATCCTCTTGCGTCACAGGATTTCTATAATCCTGCATACTGGACAGAGGCTAGCTATCTCTAGCTGTTTCATAGGATTAGGTAAGCATTGCACTGTGAAATTCTTCAAATTACAACAGGGACTAAAGATTAGTAGAAAATAAGCTATTGCTCACATAGAGCTGTGCAAATAGGCAAGTCACTGAGAGTTGTGTAAAGTGTGGTTTGATCACACTGCCTGCAAGAAGGCTAAAAAAAAGTTCCTTCATTGCACGAGTAATAAAACCGTATGAACTGTCTAAGGTAAGGGTAACTCCAAGAAACAACCAGCTACAGAGAATATTCACTGCCAATGCTCCAAACCTCTATCTTAGTCTCGGCCTCAGTTTCTCAGCATCATTCTCAGCTCAGGCTTCTCCTGCTGCCAAGCTCCTGGCTGCAGTCCAGCTCCCTTCTCTCCATGAGGCTGCCCGGACTCATGGGTGCTACCAGTCAGTCTGACTAGGCCCGAGTTCCCCTTCCAGGCTCTTAAGCCAACCTTAGGGGCTTCAAGTTTCCCTAAGCTCCTGCCACAACATCACTCGCAAGTCCTGGCTTTACGCTCTATTCTTTCTCCCTCACATCTGGCCCCATTAGCTTGTCAAAGATACTGCTCAGTGTCCCACAGAAGCTGACCAGTTCTCTTGCTTGGTACATTCCCCACTATCGCCCCCTGCTGCCGGAGGCCCAGTTGTAGTACCTAAGCAAAGAACAATACATTTAAGCATCCTTTTTCTTTTTTTTCCTCGCTTTTCAGCACGAGACAACTAATTTCTCCTATTGTTTTGCATCCTGCCAATCAAACTCTGGATTTTTCCCTTTTTATGTGGAGAGATCGTTGACCTAACTCTCAAACCACCCAACCAGGAGACCAGCGAGTTGCAATGGTGGAGGTGAGGGAACGAATGGCAATCTATCTGGTATTCAATATTGGAACTCTCAACTCTGGTTACCTTGGATGAGATTCAAACCACTAATCTTCTGACTCAGAAGGGGCCAATCTACGACCGAGCCAAGACTCATTCCCGAATGCCCATTGAAGGCGATTGATTAATTGTCTAATAACTATTTCAGGGAATTTTGAACAACAGGACACTTACAGAGTCCCAGTCCATTTTTTGCACTAATCTGTGCCTTAAAGGATTTTTGTAGTGTTGCTGAAAAAGACCATAATTAAGGCAGTGTGTGTGTTTTACTACCCTCATAAGATTAATGATTTTTCTCTCTAATTTTCTCCAATTGCCCAGTAAGTAACTCATGGATGGATGAATGAATTAAAATGGACCAATGTGTCTTAATTCCTAACCCATAACGATCGTATGATATCCACATCATACAGCTATCCGAAGAAAGAATTCTGCATGGATTTCTTTCCCTTCATTGCACTTAAAGAAAGCTCTGCAATTGAACTAATTTAGACCAACTTGTGCAACTTTTCCATACCTCAAATGGAAGATATTCCACAACCCCACCCCCACCCAGCTCTACAAGTTTGCTTTTTAAAATGAATTATCTTGAGAAAATTACTAAAGAAATACTCCCATGATTCCTTCTGTGGTCAGGCTTCAGGCCTCATTGATGGAATCAAACTCCTTTAATTAGGAGGAGTAAAATGATGATTATTATCTAGGACACGTTTCAAATTTATTGAGAGACTATCATTGATAAAACGGCAACATTTCCATTGTTTTGGTTTTCTTTGTCCCTTATGTCTGCTTTCAATTGTTTATCCTAATAAATGTTCATGTTATCCTTTTATCAAATCATTTAACATTTATCAATAAAATAAAAGACAGTACCAGACCAGGCTTGAGTCCCAGGCCTGCCGCACAGTCTCCCGCCATCTATGGCAAGGTCTGCAAGACATAACGGGCTACAAGATGAAGGCATGTAAAATCGCTGGCTCCTTGATGAGTGTCATAATATCCACTCATGTATATCATGAGATGCAGACAGGCAGTGATTGACACACAGGATAACCAATGAACACACATGACACAGAACAACCAATCACCAGACAGGACACCACCACTATAAAGCCCACAGGGCATTAAGGCTCTCCCTCTCTCACAGGACACGGCTTGGGAGATAGTCGCAGTGCACAGGCCAATGAACATCATCACCATGTGATAGAGAGCTAGTCTGGTCAAGCCAGTAGGAGGTTATCACTTAGTTTAATAGAGTGGCAACCCACAGCAGATTATGTACAGCAATCAACAGGTTCAATAAAACAGTGTTGGACCATCTCCTGTGTCGGAAGCCTGTTTCTCGTTTTACTGCATCCAGTTGCAGTCGATGTTAAACCAACACAGATAACACATCATGGTACCAGAGAGCTATTAACTCTAACAAACCTATCTCTAGTGAATCTGCAAAGACCAGCACACAGCCATCCAGCGGCATGGAAGAGATCCAACCTCCTCCGCATCTCCGGCAACCTAGGCGCCAACTGGAAAGTCTTCAAACAGAAGTTCCTCCTGTATATCGAGACCTCCGACCTCGAGGCAGCACCAGATGCCCGAAAGATTGTGCTGTTCCTGTCGACTGCGGGGGATCACGCCATCCACATCTATAACTTGTTCACGTTTGCCGATGGCGAAGACAAGACGAAGTTCAAGACAGTTCTGCTGAAATTCAACAACCACTGCGACAATGAGGTGAACGAGAGCTTTGAACGGTACATCTTGCAACAGAGGCTTCAGGGTAAGGATGAACCTTTTCAGATCTCCTTGACCCATCTCCGCATCCTAGCGCAGTCATGTAATTATGACTCGATGGCTGATTCCATGATCCGGGATCAGAATGTTTTCGGGGTCCAGTCCGACTCCCTGTGGGAGCAGCTCCTCAAAATCAAACAGTTGACCCTCTCCATCGCCATTGAAATGGGCGTTGTCCATGAGCATGCCAGGAATCGTTACTCCCACATCAGGGCGGCAGAAAATGCAAAACTAGCCTCCCACAAGGCAGAAAGGGTGCAGGCCATTGCAAAAATGCAAGGCCTGAGCATCGAGGAGAGTGGCAGTTTTGCGCGCTTTTCCTGGGTCCCTATGCATGCGCGCCACGACTGGGTGGACGACGAGGCCGAAGATACCGATGCGCATGTGCGAACGCCGGCCGACTGCACTGCGCATGCGCGATGGTGCACGGAATGCGCTGACGTCAGCGTCATGATGTGGCTAAATTGTGGCTCCGCCATTTGAAGCGGCAATGTCCAGCCAAAGGAAGGCGATATCTACAGTGTGGAAAACCTGGGTATTACGTGGCCTTATGCTGGTCCGCTCCATCGACCAACAGCCAGCAATCCCAGCTGCAGCGCAGACGTGTCCGCTGCGTACAACAAGGCATGCACGATTCGGATCCCGACAGCCCAACAGACTCCAATTCTGACTACCTAGAGTCTCCAGACCGGGTGGGCACAATCACCACGCGCGAGCTGGCCTCCACCGTGCCTGCAAACCGCCTTTCAATCCTCACTGTGGACCTGACAACGAGTGGTGTGCTGTCATCACGGTCAACCAGTCTCGCATCCAATTTAAATTGGACACTGGCGCATCTACAAACCTCATATCACAATTGGACCTCGACAGCATCCGAGACCAACATGGCATTCTTCCACTAGCCTGCCAGCTCCTTGACTACAATGGCAATGCCATAGCTGCCAGTGGATCGTGTCAGCTAGGTGTAGCTCACAAGGCAATCAAAGCGACGTTACGATTCGAGATCGTCCGGCCTGACAAGGCATCCCTGCTCGGTGCTCGCGCATGCAAACTCCTAACTCTGGTCCAGTGCGTCCATGCCATGTCCTCGACACTGGCGACTGCCTCACCCAATGTAAATCTCCAGGCTGAGATAGATGACATTCTCACGCAATACCATAACGTGTTTGATGGAATGGGCACGCTCCCATATCGTTACAAGATATTGCTTAAACCGAATGCCATCTCAGTCATTCATGCACCGCGCCGGCTGCCGGCTCATCTCAAGGATCATCTGAAAACGCAGCTACGAGAGCTCCAATACCAGCGTATCATCTCGAAGGTCACGGAACCAACAGACTGGGTCAGCTCCATGGTCTGCGTCAAGACGCCCTCTGGTGAACTCCGCATTTGCATTGATCCCAAAGACCTGAATCGCAACATCATGCGCGAGCACAACCCGATCCCGAGGCGTGAAGAGTTAACCTGTGAGATGGCTCATGCCAAATTATTTACCAAGCTGGAGCATCCCATGGGTTCGGGCAGATACAGCTGGACGAGTCCAGTCGGAAGCTGTGCACGTTTAACACACCGTTCAGCAGGTATTGCGACAACCGTTTGCCTTTTGGTATCATATCAGCTTCCGAAGTATTTCATCGCATAATGGAGCAAATGATGGAGGGCATCGAGGGGGTGCGAGTCTATGTGGACGATGTGATCATCTGGTCCACGCCACCCGAGGATCACATCGCTCGTCTCAAACAAGTTTTCCAGAGGATACATGAAAACGGCCTCCAGCTCAACAGGGCCAAATGCTTATTTGATAGGTCCGCTATCAAGTTTCTGTGTGACCACATTTCACAGCAGGGTGTGCAACCTGACACTGATAAGGTTCTGGCAATCAATGCCATGAAGACCCCAGAGGAAAAAAAGGCGGTCCTCCGTTTCCTTGGGATGGTGGATTTTCTCGGGAAATTCATTCCCAACATGGCATACCACACCACAGCCCTCCTGCATCTCGAAAAAAAGTCGACAGTGTTCCAGTGGCTTCCCGCACATCAAGCGGAGTGGCTTGAGCTGAAGGTGAAGCTCACCACAGCCACAGTACTGGCATTCTTTGACCCAACCAAGGATACCAAGATATCTACAGATGCAAGCCAGGACGGCATTGGGGCGGTGCTCCTCCAGCGAGACGACTCCTCGTCCTGGGCTCCAGTGGCATACGCCTCCAGGGCCATGACTCCGACTGAACAACGGTATGTCCAGATCGAAAAGGAGTGCAGTAATTCTCCTGACAGGAATAGACAAGTTTCATGACTACGTATACGGCCTGCCAAAGTTCACGGTGGAAACAGACTACAGGCCTTTAGTCCACATAATCCAAAAGGATTTAAATGACATGACGAGACAGAGTAGAGGAATGAGATAGAGAATCTGGTGAACTGGTGCGATGACATTAAGCTCTCTCTCAATGTCACCAAAATGAAGCAGATTGTCATCGACTTCAGGAAGCGTAGAGGAGAACATGCCTCTGTCTACATCAATGGGAATGAAGTAGAAAGGGCTTCATGTTTTTAGGTATCCAGGACCGGGATTCTCCCCTGCCCGGCGGGGCGGGGGTTCCCGGCCTGTTGGAGTGACGTGAACCACTCCGGCGTTGGGCCACCCCAAAGGTGCGGACGTCTCCGCACATTTAGGGGCCAAGCCCTAATATTGACGGGCTAGCCCCATGCCGGAGTGGTTCCCGCTCTGCCAGCTGGAGCGAACGGCCTTTGGCACCTCGCCAGCTGGGGCCGAAAGGACTTCGCCGGCCGGCGTAAGTCCGTGAATGCGCTGGAGCGTCAGCGGCTGCTGACGTCATACCGGCGCATGCGCAGGGGAGGGCGTCTCTTCCGCCTCCGCCATGGTGAAGACCATGGTGAAGGCGGAAGAAAAAGAGTGCCCCCACGGCACAGGCCCGCCGGCCGATCCGGCGGGGGGTCGGAGAATCCCGCCCCCGATTACCAACAACCGGTCCTGGTCCCCCCATGCTGACACAATAGTTAATCGCCCACCAACGACTCTACTTTCTCAGAAGACTAAGGAAATTTGGCATGTCAGCTACGACTCTCACCAACTTTTACATATGCATCATTCTGGTTGTATCACAGCTTGGTATGGTTCCTGCTCTGCCCAAGGCCACAGGAAACTACAAAAGGTCGTGAATGTAGCCCAGTCCGTCACGCAAACCAGCCTCCACCCATTGACTCTGTCTTTAAATCCCGCGATGTGGAGATGCTGGACTGGGTGAGCACAGTAAGAAGTTTTATAAAACCAGGTTAAAGTCAAACAGGCTTGTTTCAAACACTAGCTTTCGGAGCACTGCTCCTTCCTCAGATTCACCTGAGGAAGGAGCAGTGCTCCGAAAGCTAGTGTTTGAAACAATCCTGTTGGACTTTAACCTGGTGTTGTATGATTTAAATCCCACTGCCTTGGAAAGACAACCAGCATTATTAAGGACCCCACGCACCCCGGACATACTCTCTTCCACCTTCTTCCATCAGGTAAAAGGTACAAAAGTTTGAGGTCACCTACCAACCGCCTCAAGAACAGCTTCTTCCCTGCTGCCTTCAGACTTTTGAATGGACTTACCTTGTGTCAAGTGATCTTTTCTATACACCCTTGCTATGACTGTAACATTATATTCTGTGGACTCTTCTTCCTTCCCTATGTACGGTATGTGTTATCTTCATAGCATTCAAGAAACCTTTCACTGTATACTAAGGCATGTGACAATAATGAATCAAATCAAATCAAATTAACTGTCATAAAAACTAAAAGTAAGTGCGTAGGTACAGTAGACAGTAAGAAGGCAAATGATATGTTGGCCTTCATTGCAAGAGGATTTGAGTACAGGAATAAGGATCTTTTACTAAAATTCTATAGGGCCTTAGCGAAGCCGCACCTGTAGTATTGTGTGCTGTTTTGATGTCCTTATCGAAGGAAGGATGTCCTTGCTATAGAGGGAGTAGTGCGAAGGTTTGCCAGGACGATTCCTGCTATGGTGGGGCTGTCAAATGAGGAGAGATTAAATCGGTTAGCATTATATTCATTGGAGTTTCGAAGAGTGAGAGTGGATCTCATAGAAATGTGCAAAATTCTAACAGGATTAGACAGGGTAGATTCAGAAAGAATGTTCCTGATGGTGGGGAGTCCAGAACTAGGGGTCACAGTTTGAGGATAAGGGGTAAACCCTTTAGAACTGAGATGAGGAGAAATTTCTTCACCCAGACAGTGGTGAATCTGTGGAGTTTGCTGCCACAAAAAGAGGTTGAGGCCAAACCGTTGTGTAATTTCAAGAAGGAATTATATCTAGCTCTTGGGACTAAAGGGATCAAGGGATATGGGGGGGAGGCAGGATCATGGTATTGAATTTGATGATCAGCCATGATCATAATGAATGGTGGCGCAGGCTCGAAGGGCCGAATGGCCTCCTCCTACTTCTATTTTCTATGTTTCTATGTAAAACCGAAGCAGTCAGAAGTGTCGGTCATTCGCCCTCTCAAGCCTCATGGTCCAAAACTTGTGAGGAGTGGCAGTCACAGTCGGATTGTCACGCTGCTCATTTTTTCTTATCTCAGTCGGGAGTGGCACATTTGCACCTGACCTTCTAACTCAAGCCCTTCTAAGCTCTGTGCAGGACTGCAGTGTCAGGGGAGGTGAAGCCAAATCCCTTTTCTGAACAGTATGAGCAGCCTTAAAACAGGCCATTTTACAGGTCCTAGTCACTTTAAGAAAACGGGGAGAAGGTAAGTGTATAAGGTAAATGGCAGATGATGGGAGGTAGGATGGGTTGGGTGGGAGGGAAGAGGTATAGTATGTGTCAAGGACATTTGAATAGCTGGTTGGGTAGTCAGTGGGTAGGGAGGGTATCGGGGTAGGGAGGGTACTCAGGGGGTAGCCTGATGTGGGGAAGGGTTGGGGATGGTAATCAGGGTGCAGTCTCTAGGGTGGGGGGATAGTTGGGAGTGTGTGGATGATAGTCAGTGGATGGGGGTGGTAGTGGAGGGAATGGAGGGTAGTTTGAAGAGTGGGGGCCCGTTGCAAGGATTGTGGAAGGTCGTCAGGGATAGTCAGGGGGCAAGGGGTAGTTTGTGGGTGGTGGGGGAGTGGTAGTTGGGGGTTGGTTGGTGTCATTAAGAGGTCCATTCTGTGATTGGAGGATGGGTAGAGGGGATGTTCCTGATCCTTCTAGCCTTTCCCAGGTAAATATTCTGCGAAGGAAGTTGGTACTATCAAGTCTCCAATTTAAGTTGGAGTATCGGACGGTTCTCAATGCCAGGTAATTTCCCATCATAAATTCGAACTTCCTTGGCAATTCCCATGCATTCTTCATCTGGGGCCCCCCAGGACATCTTCAGGGCAAACCCCGGGGTACTAGTCCCAGCAAATGGAAGTTTTGGGCCTTTGGCTGAACTTATACATTCACCCCTCTTTCCCATCTTATCCCCTATCGCTTGATTCCGTTAGTGTCTAAACATCGATCATTAACAACCGCGAATGGACTCAGCAATGGGACATTCACAATCTTCTGTGATAGAGAATTCCAAAAATTCACAAACCCTCTGCAATCTTCAGAGGGCTTGGCCACCTCTGCGTTTTTCCAGTCATCTGCCAGTAACATCTGAAGGATCTTGCAACCTGCAACCCTGGTCAACTATGCCGTTTGCCAAGGTTTCCAACTCTTCATCAAAGCCAAAGAGCTGTTGGTTTTGCTTCCTTCACTGGATATCCACAGGTTCAGAAGGGTCATAGGCTGCATTCATGTGCTGTTACGCCACCCTGGGCTAGTGCATGGTCAATTCCAGCCCCACTCGTCCCAGAGTCATAACACAAGTGAATTAACCAATGCTTCTTGTAAAAACATGAAGTCTTTGGCCTTTGGCTGCCCAATAATTACAGTCACCAGGTTTGTACAACAAAACGAAGGAGATTGTCATCGACTTCAGGAAACGTAGTGGAGAACATGCCCCTGTCTACATCAATGGGAACGAAGTAGAAAGTGTCAAGAGCTTCAAGGTTTTGGTGTACAGATCACCAACAACCTATCCCGGCCCCCCCATGCTGACACTATAGTTAAGAAAGCCCACCAATGACTCTACTTTCTCAGAAGACTAAGAAAATTTGGCATATCAGCTACGACTCTCACAAACTTCTACAGATGCACCATAGAAAGCATTCTTTCTGGTTGTATCACAGCTTGGTATGGAGCCTGCTCTGCCCAAGACCGCAGGAAACTACAAAAGGTCTTGAATGTAGCCCAGTCCATCACGCAAACCAGCCTCCCATCCATCGACTCTGTCTACAATTCCCGCTGCCTCGGAAAGGCAGCCAGCATAATTAAGGACCCCGCGCACCCCGGACATACTCTCATCCACCTTCTTCCGTCAGGAAAAAGATACCAAAGTTTGAGGTCACATACCAACCGACTCAAGAGCAGCATCTTCCCTGCTGCTGTCAGACTTTTGAATGGACCTACCTCATATTAAGTTGATCTTTTCTCTACAGCTTTCTATAACTGTAACATTATTCTGCAGTCTCGCCTTCCTTCCCTATGTACGGTATGCATTGTTTGTACAGCATGCAAGAAACAATACTTTTCACTGTATACTAATACATGTGACAATAATAAATCAAATTAAATCAAAAAAGTAAGTTTAAAAACAATTACTGTTTATTTATGACAAGGATCGGTTAACTATTAACCAACCTAACTCCCATTTTAACTTGCCTCTGCACATACACACAAGACAGACAAACTCAGAACGGTGGAAAGGGATTAAATAAAATGTAAGCTAAAGGGAAAAGGGTCTTTGCTTCAGATGACGATTCTCAGCATCCTCGCTTCACAATAATCTTGCAGATTAAAGTCTTTGTTTTGCTGCCTGTGCTGGTCTTTCTGCAGTTTTAAAATACCGTCCTCACAATTTTTCTGGAGAGGCATCAACATTGCTTTCAGGTCGCGGCTTGTCTTCAAACCTCTGTCGTCTTCAGACCTTTGTCTTCAGACCTCTCACAGCAGGCTTTCTGGAGAGAGTTTAGCTGGATCTTTTTGGAGAGGATTAGCAACCGCTTTCTGGGGAGTGTTATCTGGACCTTTGTATCTCCGTGCTGCCAAATAAGAAACTGAAATTTTCAGGTCACTGAGAAGCATTTCGGTGGAGGGGGCGGGGGTGTCCAATCGTCACCTGTTACCGGGCATAGTACAGCCTTTTGGGTCAATTTATTGGCCACCAACCAAGTCAAACCGAGTCCCAGGCCATCTCTTCTCACTGCTGCTGGCCAGTCTACAACACCAGTTTAAACCAGCACAGGCTTCTGAATTCTTCTGCTTGAATTAAAGATACCGGCTGCCTTAAAGACACATCTTCATTAATCATCCATGGATTAAAAATGAAACAAGAAAAATAAAAGGGGAAAACAAGAAGGACCCTTACAGGGGCAATGAGAACAGAACAGATCTTTGTTCATCCACACCGTTAATGTGCACGTGTATTTGACCAACATATGAGGATAATGCTGGCCTGCATCAGCTGAAGTGACTTATCCATGAGCAGTCTCCGGTTCACAGTAGTTCTCTCTGCCGGTCTCAGCCGTTGGCTTCTGGAGGACAAGGGACATCTTCTCACACCCTGCCTCATGCGCTAGTGAGGAACCCTACGAAACAGTCACAGGAGAGGTACAACAGGAATCGCAACAGAAATTGAAGAGCGAGGCCAGCAGCGCGGGTTCAGTTCCTGCAGTGTTTGCAACATTGCAAGTTTCCCATCGAGATCGCTATGCATGGAAGTCCCACCCAAAACATTCCTTACCTGCGCCTGTGAGAGCCAGGGTGGGACACAGTGTACGTGGCTCTGTCAGAGAAGTGGGCAGGCAAGGGCTGAGAATTAGATATAAACTAGCACTGAACGACAAAGAATAGGTAACCGAAAACTTACTCAAAGAGGTATGTTTTTAAGGAGCCTTGAAGGAGGAGAAACAGGCAGAGTGATTTGGGAACAGGGTCTCGATTTTAGGACCTAGACAGTTAAAGGAATAGCTGAAAATGGTGGGCCAAGTGAAGTCAGGGATGCAAAATAGGTGAGAGTTTGAGGAACACAGGGTTCTTGTGGAAATGTGGCATTGGAAGGGGTTATAGAAATTATATTCATCTCATAGAAACATAGAAAATAGGAGCAGGAGTAGGCCATTCAGCCCTTCAAGCCTGCTTCCACCATTCATTGTGATCATGGCTGATCATCCAACTCAGTAACCTGTCCCCGCTATCCCCCATATCCTTTGATCCCTTTAGCCCCAAGAGCTATATCTAACTCCTTCTTGAAAACGCACAGGGTGCCATTCTCCGGTCTGCCAGCCACGTTATCCGGCATGGCACACCCCCGCCAGCAGCGGGATTATCCATTCCTGCAGCCGGCTAATGGGGTTTCCTATTGTGACCACCCCTCACCCAGGGGTGAGTGAGCTTCCGGCAGAACGGAGGATCCCACCGACGGAGAATTCCGCAGGCAACATTTTAGCCAAAATTGCTTTCTGTGGTTGTGAATTCCACAGTCTCACTACTTACTGGGTGAACAGATTTCTCCTCATCTCAATCCTAAATGGTCTACCCCATATCCTCAGACTGTGATTCCTGGTTCTGAACACACCCACCATACTTCCTGTTAGAATTTTATTGGTTTCTATGAGACCCCCCCCACTCATTCTTTTAAACTCCAGTGAATATAATCCTAACTGAATCAACCTCTCCTCGTACGTCAGTGTCTCCATCCCAGCCTGGTAAACCTTCGCTGCATGCTGTCGATTGCAATAACATCGTTCCTCAGATAAGGAGACCAAAACTGCACACAATGGCATAATCCTACGTCCACAATGCGCCGGAAAAGCAGTTCATCGTGGCGCAGCGTGGCTGTTGAAAGCTGGGAAACCCCACTCCCGGGATCTACCCGGGCTCGCAACGCTTCGTGAGATTCAATGCAATCTCGTGAGACATTTTGAGGGTAATCCTGCCCACAATGGGCGGGATCACCTTTTGGCAAACTTGCATATTACAGCGAGGCAGTAAGCCTCACTCTAATGTGCAGATTCCCGAGGTACCTGAGACTTTGGGATTCAATCACTTTGCCACATAGATGAAAGCGCTCGCTTGGTGACTTTGTTCCCTGTTGGGAAGATCGCGCCCAATAATCCAAGCGTTGTCTTACCAAGGCCCTGAATAATTGCAGCAAGACATCCCTGCTCCTGTACTCGAATCATCAAATATATAAAACCCAGAACATAATTTAACTTTAGAGTTTTACCCGCAACCCTGAGGGCTGCGAGGCGGCTGTGACAACTCCAGGGTCCCAGATTCAATTCCCGGCTCGGGTCGCTGTCTGTGTGGAGTCTGCACATTCTCCCCGTGTCTGCGTGGGTTTCCTCCGGGTGTTCTGGTTTCCTCCCATAGTCCAAAGATGTGCAGGATAGGTGGATTGGCCGTGCTAAATTGCCCGGAAACAAAAGATTAGGTGGGGTTACTGGGTTACGGTGATAGGGTGGCAGTGTGGGCTTAGGTAGAGTGCTCTTTCCAGACTCGATGGGCTGAATGGCCTCCTTCTGCACTGTAAATTCTATGAATTCTATGATTAAAGACTGTCTACGTGCCACTCATCTGACTTTGTGCTGGGGGAAGGGATGTTTACTCTGTGTTTGAGTGGCTTCAAAGGAAGCCATGAAAACGAAGAAGAAAATGTTTTGTACATTTACTTATTTAAAATAGAGTCTTTGAAGACTACAATTGTTTGTAACAAAGTAAATGGATTTTCTTTGGAGGATGAGGAAAAATAGATTTTCTGGTGGGGAAGTATTGTTGCACTTTGATTTGCTTATTCCAGATATGTTGTGCTCTCCCTGGGGCATTTTTCAGTAGCAGAGCCCAAAATATCAACATGTTTTGAAGATAACAGGTTTACTGAAGGAGTTTTCATGTAAGACATCTTAACAGTTCTCGGATTGCCCTTTCTCTGACCATCAGTAAAGACACTGCTGCTTTCTGTATCTCCCATGCAATTACAGCTCCAGGGAGTATGTCGTGGGGTCAGTACTCCCGTCTTGCAAATGTAATTTCTTTAGCAGTTTGAGATGTTCTTTATAGTCCCCCAAAGCTCTGAAAGTCTTTGCCCACATGTCAGTCCTTTTACAAGAGCAGCAGCAGATTTATTACTACTGTCGGAGATCAGGCGTAGTCTGCACGGACAGTCGTACGCCAACCTCTGGCCTGCCAGCCTTACTGGTATTCTGCAACTTTAACTTCAGGGCACTTGAATGCAGCTCAGCATCATGTTGGTGAGGGGAAGGAAGATGAGAAAGTCACTGCCCTGGACTCACTGATGAGGAATCTGTACGAGCATTAGTCTTTGGAAGGATGATTGCCTAATGGGATAGATAGAAGACGGCAGAGTGATGTAAAGGTTTCTTATCATTACATTCAGATGTTATCAGCGTAATACTAATGGCTTCACATAGGTTGAGTAGGCAGCCTGACTTTATGAATGCAGTAATTATAGTGTCACCATCATTGGGGAAAATGGGGTAAAGTTGTTTCCCCAAACACAATCCCTCCTCTAATCTTTTTTTCTTGCATGGGTTAGGCCTCCACTCCACTCAGAAATAAATTAATTAAGTTGTACCTTCGGCTCCAAGCGATCTCTGTGACAAACTAATTCTCGAGATTAATTGACCCAATCTTTAAAGTAATCTTTATTAGTGTCACAAGTAGGTTTACATTAACACTGAAATGAAGTTACTGTGAAAACCCCCTAATCCCCAATTTTCAGCGCCTCTTCTGGTACACTGAGGGAGAATTCAGAATGTTCAATTCACCTAGCAAGCACGTCTTTCGGGACTTTGTGGGAGGGAACCGGAGCGCCCGGAGGAAACCCACGTAGACACGGGAGAATGTGCAGACTCTTCACAGACAGTGACCTAGCCGGGAATCAAGCCCGGGTCCCTGGCACTGTGATGGAATAGTGCTAAGCACTGTGCTACCGTGCCGCCCAGATTAAGGTCCATCATTCCAAACTGTCCAGCAATTTGCGCACACGTAACAGGTGTCATGACAGGTGAGTACATGCGACCCGTACGAAGATCAAACTCGCTGCATTGCCGTTATTAACAGACCACAGCAACCACCTGAGCAAACTTGGGTCTGGCGACCTTGTGATGCCCCAGCAACTCAACAGTGTGTTGCCCTTGACAGAGCCATGTTCGCTTAGTTAAAGGAAGAATGGCTATAACTAAAATTTGATTATTTTTCCTCCCATCCCTCGCCCCCCACACCATCCTAAACCTGAAATTGGGAGCCAGCTCAGATTACGTTACATCCTTGGCACCCGCCTTTTTCCTAATTTGCATGTTCCCTCGCCTGCTTGGTGTTGAAATCTGGAAGCACAGTTGAGTTCCAACAATTGTGGCACCCAACCCAGTTCGTCATCACAATTATCAAATAGATAACCATCTCTAAAAACAGAAACTGCTGGAAATACTCAGCAGGTCTGGCAGCATCTGCAGAGAGAGGAACTGAGTTAACATTTCAGGTCATGAACATTCAACAGAACAGGATAAATTGAGAAACATAGAGGAGAAACATGAACATTAAACCTTATTACCTTTGTCCTGACCTTCTCTACATTGACTGCAACCTTAACTACGCCTGTATTTCATTCAACTTCAAGTTCTTCAGCTCATTCCTTGCTGGCCTCCCAAGTTCCACTCTGTAAAGATCCCAGCTTGTCAAGGCTCTGATGCTCTCATCACATCTCAAAAGTAGTCAGTTGTCCTTACTCATCGCCTCAGTTCTTGCTCATCTTAATTGGTTACCTGGCCCTCCTCACTCAATTCAAAATACTTTTTTGCATCGTACTTTCCTTTCCTCACCTCGCTCAGTAATTCAATTTCCCCCAACTCACGATCAGTAATTTCAGCCAGCACAACCTAGATTTTTGTCCATGAACCCATCCACCTTCCTCCTCCTCTCTGCCTTTAAGAGGCTCTTAGAATCATAGAGTCATACAACACAGATGGGGGCTATTCATCCCACTGAGCCCGCAAGGCTCTTTCAAAGAGGAATTTAGTTCTTCATCCCATCTCTGGATCTTTGTCCACATCCCTGCAATATTTTCTCCTTCACAAATGTATCCAATTTCCTTTTGAAAGCTACCATTTAATCTACTTCAAAGAACAAAGAAAAGTACACAAAGTAACAGGCCCTTCGGCCCTCTCAGCCTGTGCTGATCATGATGCCCTAACTAAAAACAAAACCTTCTGTCCTTATCCATCTATTTCCTCCCTATTCATGTATACATCCAGGTGCCTCTGAAATGTTGCTAATGTGCCTGCTTCAACTACATCCTCTTGCAGCGTGTTCTAGGCACCCACCACTCTCTGTGTGAAAACGTTACCCCACACATCTCCCTTAAACATTCCCCCTCTCATCTTGAACCTGTGGCCCCTTGTAATTGACACTTCCACCCTTGTAAAAAGCCTCTGACTATCCACCCTGTCTATGCCTCTCATAATTTTGTAGACCTCTATCAGGTCTCCCCTCAGCCTCCGTCTTTCCAGTGAAAACAATCCTAATTTATTCAACCTCTCCTCCTAGCCAACACCCTCAAGACCAGGCAACATCCTTCTTTGCACTCTTTCCAAAGCTTCCATGTTCTTCTGATAATGTAGTGACCAGAACGGCACGCAATGCTCCAAATGCAGTCTAACCAAGGTTTTATATAGCTGCAACATGATTTCCCAACTCCTGTACTCAATGCCACAGCTGATGAAGGCAAGCATGCCATATGCCTTCTTAATCACCTTGGCCACCTGTGTTGCCACTTTTAGGAATATGTGAACCTGCCCACTCAGATCTCACTGTATATTAATATTCCTAAGGGTTCTGCCATTTACAGCATAATTCATACCTAGATTTGATCCTCCAAAATGCATCACTTAGCATGCATCCGGATTAAACTCCATCTGCCATTTCTGTGCCCAAATCTCCAATCTATCTATATCCTGTTGTATCTTCTGACAGTCCTCGGCACTATCTACTCCACCAATCTTCGTGTCACCCGGAAACTTACTAATAGACCACCCAGATTTTCCTCCAGATCATTTATATATACTACAAACAACAGAAGTCCCAGCACTGATCCTTATGGATCACCACTTACTACAGATCTCCATTCAGAAAAACACCCTTGCACCATTACTCCCTATCTTCTACAACCATGCCAGTTCTGTAACCATCTAGCCAGCCCACCCTGAATCCCATGGGATTTTAGATATCCTACCAGTTTGCCCTGCGTGACCTTTTCAAACATCTTACTTAAGTCCATATAAACTACATCCACAACCCTTCCCTCATCAACTTTCTTTGTCACCTCTTCAAAAACTCAATCAAGTTGGTGAGATATGATCTTCCCCTGACAAAACCATGCTCCAAATGTGCACCATCCTGTCATAGTGCATCCCAAATCTTAACCATGCATTGTCTACAAAATGTTAGAGCCCTGGGATTTTCCAACTGTTCCATTGCTGCTGAACATCCTCTGCGAAGCATTTGTTTGACAGTGTTAAGGAGGTTGTATGAATGGCTGTTACAGGCGCTTACTCCAGGGAAAGGATGAGGATCAGTAATGCAGCATCCCTTAATCATCACCAATTACTCTGCAAAGATGTGCAGTTTAGGTGGATTGACCATGCTAAATTGCCCCTTAGTGTCCATGGATATGTAGGTAAGATGAGGTTATTGTGTTATAGGGATCGGGTGGGGAAGTGGACCTGGGTAGGGTGCTCTTTCAGAGGGCCAGTGCAGACTCGATGTGCCAAATGCCCTCCTTCTGCACTGTAGGGATTCTACAATACTTTTAGATTTTGTGCAGGCACAAAGCCCACGGCCATCGTTCATTGATGAGATTGTAGATGGGAATGAAAAGTAAGAATGATTCACGTGTTACTCTGGTGTTGCAAAAGCAGCACAATTGGCCACAAAGTAACTCCTGTCTATAATGTGTTTGGATGCTTATTGAATACGATAAAATTCATTTGTTACATTCTTTGATGGGATGTGGGGACCGCTGGTTCGGCCAGCATTTGTTGCCCATCCTAATTTCCCTTGAGAAGGTGCTAGTGAGATGCCTTCTTGAAGAGCTGCGGTCCAGCATCTGTGGTGGCTTGCGATGTTATTTTGGGGAAAATTAAGATTAAACCACTGTGCAGGTCAGTCCAGCTCAGGGTGATGGAATTCCTTTCCTGAAGGACATTAGTAAACCAGATGGAGTTTTCCCCAACAATAGTGTGGTGCTCTTTGTGATTATTTTATCAGGATGGGTGTTGTTGTGTTCACAAAGACCACAGAAGCTAAATTCATTAACAAAGCTAACATTTATTTAGACTATTTATTAAAGCTCGACCACTTACTCCGAGAATAAACAATGATTTAATAATCTACAATCTACACTCTTCTAACACTAGTCTCTACACTCTATCTATAACTGTACTCTGTTCTCTCTCACTGCTCCTCTGCTCTCCTCTCCAGCCTTCTCCCAGAAGTCTGTGAGTCAGTGCTTTGCATAGTTCTGCATCTAGCTCCATCTAATGGTTAATTATGATATGACATTAACCCTTTATATTCTGAACATTTCCCAAAATGCCACAAATAGTTGATAGATTCGTGGTACCGTTACTGAGGCTAGTTTTCAATTCTAGAATTATTCATTTTTAAGTTTAAATTCCACCAGCTGTTGTGTGGGATTTGATCCTATTCCGCCAGAGCATTAATCTAGGCCTCAGGGATTATTAGTGCAGCAACATTACCACCACACCACCTTCTCCACAACCAACATCAATTACATGTCATCTAAAGCCTGTGCTTTGTTCTGGCACTCAGGTCTTGTGTTCTGCAATTAAAGGCAGTGACTTTTAAGCAATCTGACTGTGCATTCAATCATCCTCCAGCATGTGTCACACCATTTTGTTGTGGAATGAGAGTGTGTCAATGCTGAACCTGCAGTGTGACATAAAACCTGTGCCCTCATACATGCCATGCAATGGTTAGCTTGGCCTGCCAATTGATCACACCAATCTGTGGAGGCTAAAACTACTTGGTTAGATTAATTGCAGATGAATTCATATGAAGATATCAAGTTGTGCGGCAGAAAACAGTCCAAAATTAAAAATACTTAGGGCTGGATTTGGTGCAGTCAGGCTTACTGTGCCTGATCAGGAAGTGGCCACTAGAAAATTACCCCTGCCACCGATCTTTCTTGCCCCATTTCCTTTGAAGCCCCCTCCAGCGATGCTATTCTACCTTCAGTCACCTTTGGTCTGTGGAATGCAGGATGACCCAGGAGCTCCGGTGGGTACATTACCACAAGATCCCATTGTTCTAGGTGGCGCTGGTGGCATGAAGTATTGTCAACCTCTGATTGAACGATTTGAATCGTGGGGAAGGCTTGCCAGTGGCCACTCAGACACTTTATTCTGTCAGGCCTCCTTATGGAACTGTTGGGGTTCCCTGCTGGTTCTCCAACAGGTGGTCAAGACTTCCTGGTGGCCCGACAAAATCTAGGCTATGGAATCACACCACAAGGTTTTAAAATGATCTTGTGGGAACATATTACTTATTGAATTTGCTAAGTGGGAATGAATCTCTGTCTGTTGCTTAACGATCACAGTTGCTTTTGCAAAGGCAATGCTGTACATAAATGACATATTCCCTTCACATTAACAGAGTTGGGGGGGGGTTTGGTCGCAATTAAAGGGGCATGCCCTCACCTCCTGAGAGCTGTAGTTTTGTTAAAAGCTGTAAAAAAATTAGCTGAACTAATGCCTCCAAATGCCTTTTCTTTCAGGTAATTAATGCAGCACTGACCCTGGCTGCTAGGCCACAGAGCAAAGTTGCCCAAGATAACATGGATGTCTTCAAAGACCAATGGGAGAAGCAAGTACGAGTTCTGACCGAGGCTGTCGATGACATCACTTCTGTTGATGATTTCCTAGCTGTCTCAGGTACAGAGAAATGCAATCGAGCCACAGAATTTAGACCACCCATTTCGACAATTTAGCTTTATCCTCTGACGTTTAAACCCGCTGTATTGAAATCTGAGTCTCAACAATAACAACTTGCATTTATAATTGCAAGTTTTCCTCCAACTTACACACCATCTTGACTTGGCATTGTGTCATCATTCCTTCACTGTCAGAATTACACATGGACATCCAAATTAGGAGCAGGAGTAACCGTTCAGCCCCTCCAGCCTAATCTGCTATTCAATTATATCATGGTTGATCTGACTCCACTCCACTTTATTGCCTGCAGCCTTTGACTGCCCTGTCAATCCAGAATCTATCTAACTCGGTTTTTTAAAATATTCAATGACCCTGCCTTCACCACACTCTGGGAGGAGAGTCCCACAGACTCACAACCGCCTGAGAAAACATTTCTCCAAATCTTTGTCTTAAATGTGAGATCCCTCACTTTTAAACTGCATCCTCTGGTGCTAGTCAGGGGCTGGTTTAGCACAGTGGGCTAAACAGCTGGCTTGTAATGCAGAACAAGGCAGCAGCGCGGGTTCAGTTGCTGTACCGGCCTCCCCGAACAGGCGCCGGAATGTGGTGACCAAGGGCTTTTCACAGTATCTTCATTGAAGCCTACTTGTGACAAGAAGCAAATATTATTATTAGTCTCTCTCAATAGGGGAAACCCTTTCATCATCCATCCAGTCAAGTCCCCTCAGGGTTTTATATGGTTCAATAGGAGTGCCAGTTCTTTAAAAGTCCACTGGATACAGACCCAAGCTATCCAACCTTTCCCCATAGGATAATCCCCTCACCCCAGGAATGACTCAAGTACACCTTCTGTGTACATCAGCATGGTAGCATGGTGGTTAGCATCAATGCTTCACAGCTCCAGGGTCCCAGGTTCGATTCCCGACTGGGTCACTGTCTGTGTGGAGTCTGCACGTCCTCCCCGTGTGTGCGTGGGTTTCCTCCGGGTGCTCCGGTTTCCTCCCACAATCCAAAGATGTGCGGGTTAGGTGGATTGGCCATGCTAAATTGCCCATAGTGTCCTAATAGTAAGGTTAAGGGGGGGAGTTGTTGGGTTACGGGTAAAGGGTGGATACGTGGATTTGAGTAGGGTGATCATTGCTCGGCACAACATCGAGGGCCGAAGGGCCTGTTCTGTGCTGTACTGTTCTATGTTCTCTGAACTGCTTCTCATGCTGTTGTGTCCTTTCTTAAACAAGGAGATCAAAACTGCACACAGAGGTGGGCTCACCAAATCTTCATATAATTGTAGCAAAACATCTCATATTTAAGATTTTGACGGTTTTAATATCCTACCTGTTGTACTATCTATTAATTGTCATTTAATATCCATCCAGAAGTGCCCCTGCTTGTGTATAAAGGGTTCAGGAATTTAAATGAATTGCCCATACATAATGACAAAGAATGTTGTTTGTGTAGATACCTTGAACAATTGTTCAAAGTAATAATCCAATGCCCAGGTTCATGTTTCCATCCTATTGTATCCTTTATACATTTCCCAGTCTATTCCTGATAAATTCAAATAACCTAACAACTGTGTCTATTTCTGTCGGCTTTCTTTACTTTGATTATCAAGTTCTTTGTCAAATTCTTCTTTTTTCTTAGACTCATAATCTATAGAGGGCTGTACAGTTTGGCTTCTTCTCTTCATGTTTCTATCTCTACCCAGATTTCATATTGGATTTGGATTTGATTCATTGTCACGTGTACGGAGGAACAATGAAAAGTATTCTGTTCGGCGTACAGTCCAGAAAGATCATTCCATACGTGAAAAAACATAGGACATACATAAATACACAATATAAATACATAGGCACAGGCATCGGGTGAGCATATGGGGTGTTGTAGTACTCAGTAGAGTTCAATGAGAATAGAGTTCAGTTGTGCAATGAGACACTTAATTAATAACCATGTCGTTAATAATTGACGTGTAATGCAGAACAATGCCAGCAGCGCGGGTTCAATTCCCGTACCGGCCTCCCTGAACAGGTGTCGGAATGTGGCAACTAGGGGCTTTTCACAGTAACTTCATTGAAGCCTACTTGTGACAATAAGCAATTATTATTATTAGTATAGAACTTGGGTGTTGCTGAAAAACGAGGCATGCTGTCAAAGCTTTTAATCTTGCACGCATCAGGACAGATGACAAAAATACCAAATTGCAATGGGAACAACAATTTATACCACATGATAAAAATAGGTGCTAATTTGTTGGCAAGTGGTCTCTGATCCATAGAATCCCTACAGTACAGAAGGAGCCCATCGAGTCTGTGCTGACCCTCTGAAAATTCACCCTTCCTAGACCCACTGCCCTGCCCTATCCCCGTAACCCCACCCCACCAGCACATCGCTTTGGACACAAAGAGGCAACGTGGCATGGCCAATCCATCTGACCAGCACAACTTTGGACTGTGGGAGGAGCACCTGGAGGAAACCCATGCAGACACGGGGAGGATGTGCAAACTCTACACACACAGTCACCCAACGCCAGAATGAAACCCAAGTCCCTGGCACTGTGAGGAAGCAGTGCAAAGCACTGTGCTGCAAGGTGATTCTGATTGATCTAGGAATTGCCATGGAGAATACACCGGGGAACATTCCCCATGGCAATCGATCAATCAGAGTCACCTTGCCTTTTTGGAATTGAAACAAAAACTTGTGGGAGAACTGTTCCCTGTTGTATTCTCTGTGACAGTAGCTCGACCACAAATCTTCCCTTCACTGCCAATTGAACACACCATAGAAATATTCAGCCCATTCTGCCGGAGGTGGCTCTTTGCAAGAGCTTTCCAATCAGTTCCATTCCTTCCTCATAGCCCTGTGAGTTTTGTCTTTTCAAGTATTTATTTTATTCCATTTTGAAAGTTACGATTGCGTCTGCTTCCGCCACCCTTTCAGATAGCGCATTCCAGATCCTAATAATTTGGATAAATCAAAGACATTTTTGCTTTAATTTGGTCCCCAGAAATATACTACGTGATACAGGGGTGACAAAAAGCATTTTAAGAAATGAAGCATTACTGCACACAACTAGCAGGAATAATTATAAGGAATATCATTCGAGGAAGAGTTAATGCATTTGCCTGAATTCCCTGTTAGTGGAACGTTTGCCAGTTTAAAATAAATGGGTTACTGCCAACTAAAAATAATGGAAAGAATCTGTTCAGAATGGCACATTAATCCTTTATCGTTTAGCATGCCTTGGCATGATCTCAGGGATATTGTCATTGTCTATTCCAGCCAATGATTGCACTCTGTCTATTATTCTGAATTCCCAGGTAAAATGTGGGTCAAAATAGACGATATTAAATAATTAGTTTACTGCTTATTGAGGAATTTCGTGCAAACTCATTAAGATATCCATTGTGGTATAACGTAACTGGACTAGCTATATAAATACTGTGGCTATAAGAGTTGGACAGAGACAGGGAATTCTGAGTCCTCAAATCCCGACCACCATCTACACGGCACCTGTTATTGTTTGTGTATCTTCACACCCAATTACTGTTTTAAAATTTTTCTTGTGGAATGTAGTGGAAGGATTTCTGATCTGGTTATCAGCCTGTTGTGCACACCTTCATGGGCAACAAGTCCTGGTGTTGGACTCGAACCCAGAGTTTCTGGTCCAGCAGTAAGGGAGCTACCATTGCACCACAAGGACTTCTACAAGGTGCAGGTCAGGAGTGTGGCAGAATACTGTTCGCGCCTAGATGAGTGCATCTTCAAAAAACACTCAAGAAGCTCAACATCA
Source organism: Scyliorhinus canicula (assembly GCF_902713615.1). Taxonomy (NCBI): domain Eukaryota; kingdom Metazoa; phylum Chordata; class Chondrichthyes; order Carcharhiniformes; family Scyliorhinidae; genus Scyliorhinus; species Scyliorhinus canicula. The sequence continues at coordinate 29,029,548 of NC_052148.1, read as the reverse complement.
TCCAGGACAAAGCAATCCGCTTGATTGGTACACCTTAAACATTCACTCCCTCCACCATCAACACAGTATGTACCACCTACAAGATGCACTGCCACAAGGTTCTTTTCTCAGCACTTTCCAAATCCATGACCTCTCCCACCTAAAAGGACAAGGCCGGTAGATACTAGGGAACAGCACCACCTGAAAGTTCCCTCAAACCACTTACCACCCTGACTTGGACCAATATTGCCATTCCTGTACTGTCACTGGATGAAAATCCTGGAAATCGCCCCTGAACAGCAGTGCTGGTACCAGGTGGACTGCAGTGATTCAAGAAGGCACCTCACTGCCACCTTCACTGTCGCCTGGGCTGGTTTAGCTCAGTGGGCTCGACAGCTGGTTTGTGATGCAGAACAAGGCCAGCAGGGTGGGTTCAATTCCAGTACCAGCTGAGAATTCTGAATTCTCCCTCTGTGTACCTAAACAGGTACTGGAATGTGGCGACTAGGAGCTTTTCACAGTAACTTAATTGCAGTGTTAATGTAAACCGACTTGTGACAAAAGATTATTTATTTTTTAAATTTTAAAGTGCAGTTAGGGATGGCCAACAAATGCTGGCCCTGAAAGTGTTTAAAAAGTGTAGAATTTCAAACCCTCATTGCTCCACGTGCAACATAAAATTCCTTCTCCTGACCTATTAATCCCTGGGGAAGTGGTGGCATAGTGGCATAGTCACTGGGCTAGCAATCCAGAGACCCAGGGTAATCTAGGGAACCTGGTTCAAATCCTATCATGGCAGAGGGCGGAATTTAAATTGAAATGAAATGAAAATTCAATAATAATCCAGAATTAAAAGTCAAATGATGACCATGAACCACTGTTGTGAAGACCCATTTGGTTCCCTAACGCCCTTTAGGGAAGGAAATATGCCATCCTTACCCAGTCTGGCCTACATGTGACTCCAGACCACACAGCAATGTGGTTGACTCTTCACCCCTCCCTCTAAAATGGTTTAGCAAGTCACTCAGTTCAAGGGTAATTGAACTTCTGACCCTACCAGTGTCACCCACATCCCATGAAAGAATAAAGAAAAAAAAGTATTTGTTATTTAAAACTGTCCTGTAATGGCAGAAGGGCCGGTTTCACTGTACAATCCAAAGTCGAACTTTGGTGACTGCAAAATTGCATCATGACGATCATATTTGAGAAGTAACAGGTTCCAAACTATGTCGCAAGCTTTGAATACAAAATGTATTCAAATTCCTTATTTTCTCGTCTTTATTTTCAAATCTTTCTATGATCTCACTCCCCTCCCCTCTCCAGCCTTAGAACCTTCCAGGCCTGCTGCGATCCTCCTGGCCTCTTTCCTATCACTGATTCTTTGCCTCAATCCAGAATTCACCCCCCTTAACCATCTCTGTCTCCCCGTCACTTTCCCCTCTTTTAAGATGCTCTTTAAAACCTACCCCTTTAACTAAGCTTTGGTCACCTGTCCTAATATCTCTTTCTGTCGCTCAGTGTCATGTTTTGTTTGATCA